>NC_089144.1:6226041-7560889 GCF_009819655.1 Sylvia atricapilla | reverse complement strand
CCCAATTAAAACAAAACAAAACAACTCATATGTATATAAGTTTTATGTTACAACTATATATATGATTATTTATTGAAGAATTGAAAAATTGCAGATGAGGAACTTTATGTCAGGGCCTGAAGAAAAGCCTTGCATGTCCACTATTGCAGGAATTGTTCAAGAACAGTTCATCCTTCTGAAAATAATTGCCTTCATAAAGTTAATTAGCTGCATAAGTGCTGCCTGCATGAGGTAGCACTGCTCAAGGGCAACTTAGCATTCATGAATCAGTGTAATTCATACACGTCCATCTCAGTGCTTTCTACCTTTTTGATGTTTTATGGCCTTGACTAGCCCCTTTCTTAGTACTGAATCATTTGTCATGCGATCACAGTGAGGAATGTAAGTTTTATTGAGCATACTTAGGACTGCTATTTTCTGGGACCTTTCTAAAACAGTTCCAGAGAGGTCTGTTTGTAAATGTTTATCAAATATTCAAGGTCTTTCATAGCTAGCCAAAACTTGTTGCTATTTATAAGAAGGACAACCAGAGAAGAAAGATTATATGGTTCATGTAAGCACTCTGGATATGGAAAAATCTGTCATGAAATAATAATCTATCAGCCTCTTCCATATGGAACAAATTCAGACACAGTAATCAAATAACATTATTTTATCATAATCCATTCTTTGGCAAAGACTTCAGATCATGTGGAATGTAGTACCAGCTTATTTTGACATTAGGAGATGAAATTTTAATTAAAAAATTAAAATCCAAAAAATCTCTTTAAAATTAGACCCTACTTGAATCTCTTTTGTACAAAAGGCTGAATTTTCAGTGGCTGAGTAGCCTAAATTATTTGTAAAAAGCAATGATCACTAAGCACAGCCATTTGCAAATGGATATAGAGTAGAGCAGTCCTATGGAATGTGTCCTGAAGCAAAAAGGGTCAGGATTTCATGAGACAACATTAGCTGTTGAGTGAGAACATTAGCATTACAAACTTGATCTTCCAGACTCTGTCACTGGAGAAGAAACCGATACCTCCTGAAAATAGCTAATATCTGAAAACTGAAGTATTTTATTTCAAAGACGAACTTCCAAAAAGGGACAGAGATGTAAAATGAGACTTCATAATAAGTAATACAAAGCTAAATGCAAATTAAAAACATAAAGGTATTACAATTTAAAATATATACAATGACTAAAATAATCAAATATAAATAAATTAAGTATAGCAATTAAATAACAAATACCTAATAACAACAATTACTTTGTTTCTAAGATGCCATTTGTGACTGCTCATATTGAAAGAAAATGTTTGGTTTAGAGTTTTTGCTAACTGTTTCCTTCTGAAATATCTTCAAAAGTTATTTCAGAGGGATTAGAACTAGATGATGTTTTTGAGGGTAAATTAAATATTTGAGAAATAACTCCTCTCTTCAAAGCTGTTTCATTGGGACTTTGCATTTGTGAAAATATTGTCCTAAAAATGAAAACAAGTGAATTCTATATGGATATCAAATATATGAATATTAATTATACCAATTAATAACTTACTAAAGCACTGTGATTGAACATTTATTTGTGATGTTGAAAATCCCACTTGATATCACAATATCGCTATACATTGTCATGGTAACACTTGAAGGTTTTTCATGTGGCTGTGATTTCACTATCATGCCTGTTTTACATGACTTTTGCCTTCAATGGACATGATTTTTTACAATACCTTCTGCCTTTTTATAGTTTTTGCAATACTTGGCTGTGGGGTATAAATCCATGTTGATTCTGCAAATACTGGAACATGGGCAGGATCTTCTGGACACTTGAATTTCAGAATTTGCTATGTTTTATATAAGGAAGTTAATGCCTTCTGGATTACATTTAGATTTAAACCTGCTAATCTTTTCTCTGAAGAGTTTAATGAAGTAATAGTTTTATCAGGACAATAGTTTTATCAGCCCAATGAGGCTCTACAGGTTTATGGACTATCAGCGAGTCATTTCACAATGGCTGATGTCCATTGCTTTAGACAGATGCAGTCTTCCTCTTCCCAGATAATAAACAAAATGTGTCAACCTCTATTTGAACTTCCTTAGTAAGTATTAAGAAAAAAAAAATTTGGAAACAATAGTCCTAGATACTGATAGAGTACATTCTAAAAATGTCAAAATTATGATCCATAGAAGCTTGTATTTGTAAAAACTATGATTTGTGCAAACTTAAACAAGAGAACAATGCATATGAACTCTACTGTCACTTGATCAAGGCTAGACAGTGAGAGAACAACATCATTTTAGAAATTCAGTAACACTGAAATTAATCCCTCTAGAACTAACTTAACACTAAATTGGAATACGATGTCACCTCAACCTGTTAGTGATCCTTCAGCAGACAGAGTAATACAGACTGACAGTTCTGACAGTCAAGATTACATCTTGCTGGTCAATGAATGCAAATATGAGGGACAAATATATGTCAGAAAGAGGTGTTCTTTTCTACAGTAAGTTGGTGTTTGGGAGATTTAGGAAGCAAGCTTCAAAATTTGAGAAGACTCATGACTGATGGTGAATCAGAAAAGTGCTCCAACCGTTAAACAATTATCACAGCAACAATTGAGGAAGGAGGGCAAGATGCTCTTAATCCATCCTGTTGGCCCTTGTGTGGAAAGTGTACAAGTAAATGAGATTAGAGACACAGACAAAAAAAAGGGGCTGTCAGAGAGCTGTAGAGACCAAACCAGTGAAAACTGCAGGCCTCCAGCTCTGAAGTCCAGCAGTGCATTGCAGGTGCTGTCTTTGAAGATGAGTGTTACCTGACTTATCTAACAAATCTTTTGAATTCTATTCTCAACTGAATAATTTATCAGACATATTCTGCAAATCATCTGTACATCCATGTCACCTTTAAATTATTCTCTTGTAGATGGGTGCTTAAAAGTAAGGCATGGGAATGCCATCTTTAACAGAGTTCTCTGTCTTGCTTCTACATCCAAAGTCAAGCACCCATTCAGACAGCCTTACCTTAAAAAGAATCATACAGTGATTTGGGTTGGAAGGGATCTTAAACATCATCTAGTTCTAATCCTTCTGCCATGAGCAGGGACACTTTTAACTAGATCAGGTATCTCGGGGCCCCATCTAAACTGGCTTCAGAAACTTCAAAGGATGGGGAATCCACAATTCTGTACAACCTGCTGCAGTGCCTCACTACCCTCTGAGTAAAGTATTTCTTCATAACACATATAAATCTCCTCCTTTTACCTTAAAACCATTGTTAAGCCACTATCTGCCCATATAAAAAGTCCCTTTCCCTCCCTTTTGTGTGTTCTGTTACAATTCTGGATGGCCCCAAGGTCTTCCCGAAGTGTTCTCTTTGCCAGGCTGCACAACCCTGGCTCTGTCAGTCTGTCATCACTGGGAGATGTGCCCCAGCCCTCTGAACATCTCTGTGCCCCTCTCTGGACCTGCTCTAGCAGGTGCACTTTCTTTCCTTCTGTTGAGGACCCCAGACCTGGGCACAGCACTCCAGGTGAGGTCTCACAAAGGCAAAGCAGAGGGGCAGAATCACCTGCTGGCACAGGAGACATCACTCCTCTTGATGTCTCAAACTTACCTCAAACCCCACGAAAATCAATGACTTTTGATTAGGCCCCTAGAACAGCGTGAGGAACTGAAGGGAAAGAGATATTGCAGTTATCATAACTCTGAGAAATCATCTTTGTCATTTGATACCTGGAAAAAATTTTAATGCTTGACACATTTGAAGATGCTATTCTTCTGCTAAAAATTTTTGATTTAAAAAGCGAACTTCTGTTGCCCAGTCCTGATTAAAAGGATCAAAGGAGTATATATTGGTTAACTGTCTGTCACTGTACTCTTGTGTTGTATTTACAAAGAAGCAAGAATTGTGTTGGTGAAGAAGAGATCAATAAGAAGTCTGTTATCAATCTATGGGCAAACTTTGAAGTTAGAAAAAAGGAGGACTATATTGCTTTCAAACATCCTTGACAGTTTAACAAAGATACAGCAAAGAGAGAAAGAGATGGGGAGGAGCTGCAATGACTGCCCTTGGTAGCAAAGAAAAGAGGAATGACTCAGGTGCTGAAGAGTTACACGAATCATAGTTTCATCCTTCAGAGGTTGAAAAGTTCAAGGCTATTAGCTATTTTCTTCTACTGACAATGAACAAAAGAACAAAGCAGGAAACACAATATCTGTCCAAACAGACTTTCCACATTTATTGGCCTAACAGCTTTACTTTCATCTAAAAAAGCTTGAAATAATAGAGCAAGGAGACATGAAACATGCAATCTTTAGCCTTGAAGAAGAACTTTGTTAAGCCTTTAAAGCAAAATCTCTTGATCTTTTAAACATGCAAGCCACATAGATAGCACACATTACAGTGTAATATAAGGTTGAAACACATATATGCATGTTTTTCTCAAGATCAGTTTACTCATGCAGCATCAAACAGCTCCCTTCAAGAAGTGAATATTGCAAGATGCAGAACTGTCTTTGCTATTAGGATTTAATCCATTTTATCCCTTTAAAGAAAGAAGAAATCTAGTAACTACATGATTAAAATAAGGAGGTAGCTAAGCAGTTTGCAAGCAGGTCCAAAGTACTTTACTGTTTCTTACACAGTGCCTCCATGGACTATCATTAGATGTCCTGGCATTTCATATGTGCTCTGTGGTCTCTTTGCTGAAAACTGTTCTTCTGATTACCATATAATACTGAGATTAGCAGCAATGCAGGTCTTTTCCTCTGGGAAATACTTTTTTGTCCCACTGAGGAAGTTTCTGCATATTTTTAATCACATATACAGATTGTATTTCTTGTGCTCTCCCCTGGCTCAATATAAAAATGTCTGAAAAAGCAGGAAACGACATCTGTGACAGTTTCCTTACTTAGAAAGAACATGCAGTATGAGCTCTGCTTTTCATTATGAACATGAATTGTTAATTTAAGTCCATAACTGTGGAAAATACTAGACCTTGAAAGATGAGGTTGTATTTCTAGTGTCTATGTTTGCAGAGGGATAAGGATGTATGTCTGAGTGTGTGAGGTTGGATCCTTCAGGTTTGTTTCCACCATTTGGAGGAGCTGTTTCTCTGTGGTTCTCGCCTGTGAGCAATGAACCTCCACTTTGACCACTGGTGTCAGTGATAAAAGATCAGCAGCACAGAGGAGGTGAAAAGAGTTAGTGTGGCTGAACTGATGGGACTGGAAACAATAAGGCCTGACCTTGATGATGTATATCAGATTGTTGGGATAAACAGACAATTTCAACAGAGGAAGAAGGATGTCCTGAGTCCTTCAGGGCACTCAGAAGGAAAGTCAAAGTTGGAGTGGCAGCTTGGCTGCTGCTACTGCTCTAGGAGCTGTCCTGAATGAGCAGAACATCATCAGAAAGAAGATTAATGGACATGTGTGAGTCTAGAGCAAATGAGGCTCTGAAGTGACGTATATTTTGGGGATACATTGTGGAGCTGAGGAGAAAAGGATGAATTTGATATGAATTTGATATATATGACAGATATGTAAATAAGGTACTCACTTTATACATGCATTTTTTTGTTCTTTTTTCCCCCCCTCTAGCTCTACAGTTATATCAGGAGAAGGCTTCAAATTGCAGGCTGAGAACAACAGCCCGTTCCTTTTGTTAGCCAAATGACTGAGGCACTAATAAAAACCCCAAAAAATCATAAACCTACATGCAAGAGAAAAACATCATAACCAAACCAAACCAAACGAAACACATCTTCTCCAAAAACCCAACCCAAACCAAACAAACCCCACCCTGCCCTCAAAAACAACAAAAAAACCAATCAAACAAATCCCAAGCAGAAGAATTGATACAAGTGAGGCTGCAGCTGTGAGTGAAAACAAGTAAGGATAAATACAATTTAACCAGACAACAAATAGTAAGTTCTCTAAACATAAACTGAATATTCAAGGATTTTGTCTTCATATTAAAAGAGGGAGGAAATGAAATTAAGTTGCCTGTAAAAGCTGATTAATATATCTTTCCTCTCCTACTTAATCTCTCCCAGTTTCTGCAAAACCACTGGGTCAGTACTCATTTCTCACTTTGTTATTTCCTGTCTCTTATCAAAGCCTTTAAAATTCCTGCTGCAGATACTGAATGAGAATACAGGCCATTAATTTACTACTGAATTATTGTAAAAGCACAGAGAACATCTTCCTCCCCTTCATTGCACTTATGTGAAAGCAAAATAATATTTTATTTGCTACTAGGGGTCACATGGAGAAGTGCTGTGACTTGTTTTTTACTGGTAAATGGAATGAAAAACACTGGACAACAAAACCTCTTTTTTCCTCATATTAGCTTAGAATCCAAGTTCCCTGATTGTTTTGTGCCACAGTGAATTCCACAATAAATGTTAGATTATGTGCCAAAATGAAGCACATGGTTTGTGTTGCAGCATACTTGTACAACTACTTTGTCTCCTTACAAATTCCCTTTAGACATTGTGAACAAGCCTGCCTGTGACCTAGAACCACTGCCTAAACTAAATTTAAACCTTCTTACCTTCTTTGGAATATGTTTTACTTCACTTGTAGCTATATTTTTTGACATAAACTTTGTGTTCAGGACTTCAAATGCCCAGTTGCCTTTAATGTATGCCTATTTTTAAATCAAATATGTTCTATTTAATTTTATGATCTACTGCCATTATCTGGCCTTATTTTATTTTTTGAAAATTAGGTTCTTTTATTACAATGATAGCTTTAAAGTTGCAGAAACTCCAATAAATTAGGTGGGAAAAAATTGACCAAAGTTTGGGTTTTATTTAATTTTCTTTTTAGGCATGAATTTAGCTTCTATAATTCCCTAAATCTTTATTTCCTTAGAGCGACTATGAGAGGAAGTTAATCCACAAGCTGCACCAACTTCTCAAGATGCATTTTAAAGTACAGAGCTAGATAATGGTTTATGCTGTTCACTTCTGTTTCTCTGCCAACAGAATGCAATGGAACTGCAAGGCGACTTGAGGATCAGCTGATTGCTCCAGCTCCAGTACATTTAGGTGAAACAATCACTGTATTGTTCCAAGACACTTTTCAGGGAATTAAATAGAAAACCTGTATTCTGACACTGAATGATAGCTGAGCGAATATTATTGTCAACATTATTCCCAGAACTGCTGAAGAAATTGTAGTGCATTCCATGTTTCAGCTTAATTGAGCCTTGAAATAGAAGATGGTAGTCTGAGTCTAAAAAAAAATGTGGAAACCACAGGGACCAACCTTCAGTAGTTTAAAGGAAGTGGGATTCTGGAAAAAAAGAAAAAATCAAAAAATCCCTCATCTCTGCAATCCTTATTCAGGCAGAAATCAGTAAAAAATTTGAATGATCAAGCAATATAGGATTGGACTATGAATCTATATATTTCTTCTTATATGCCAGTTAAATTATTCATGAAGAATCATCTCCTGTTAATCCTCTTCTTTTTCTTTCCTGTTGTCTAAACAGGCAATACTGTATGGCTATTAATTCAACTAGTTATCACTTTCAGTAAAGAATTCCCTTCACAAATCTGACAGGGATGTCACTACTTTTTCAGACTCTCAAGTCACATTAAAGACTCACTTGTTTTCCCTTTGCTTTGCATTTTTATCTCCCCGTAACAGACTGCACCATATAATTAGTAGAGACTTAACATGTTTTTCTTTTTTTTTTTAATTTCGTGGTAGGATGAGAGAATCAACTTGGATGTTTGTATTGTTGAGGGAACATCACAATGCAAAAGACAAAATGTTTTCTGTGAAAGAAGGAGAATTTTTGATCAGACAAACACAATGCAGGTTTTCACTGAGTCCAGGCAGTTTACTTTTTTAGCAACATGTTGCAGTGGCAGTGGTCTAGACTCTTGAGTAAATATAAATGTGGGCAAGAAGTTCAACTAGTAAATGAAAAGAGAGGTACCCCAACTTCAGCAAAGCTTTTTCAACACACTGAGATATTTTAAGAATTTTTAATACTTCTCATGTCTTTTTCACCTCTTATTACCAGAACTGGTTTACCTATTAATATGGCAATCAAGGAGATAAGGAGATTAGAAGATTTAGTGGAACACATCAAATATATTGCTATAGATGCTTAGTTTGCTTGTGCTTATGACAGCTGCAATCAGTGAGGGAACATGAGGATACAGATATAATTTTAGCACTGAAAATTTTACCTATTTCCCACTCTGGCTGTGGCTGAAGGTCAGAGAGTCTACTGCCTGGAAGAGTGTATGCAGGAAGTCCCAGGAAGAGTCTGGGATGACCATGACCTCATTCCCACTGCTGAAACAAACCTCTGAAGCCAAGTCTGCTGAAGAGGACATTGGGACAAAAAGATCGCTACAGTATAACAGAATTTCCTTTTAGGTAAGCATCCGTTAAGACAATAGAAGGTTGCAGTCTTCTCCTGCACATTTGATAACATTCTTCTAATTTTTCACTAAAGCAGTTATAAAATATACTGATTATGGAATAAACAAACTACAACAGACATAAGAGCACAAGACATGACATAGTTTCTTAGCTGAGGTGTTCACATGCCGTAGACACCTGCTTCCCTCTTTGTTTCACATCAAAATTGGCAGCAGAGGTTCAGAAAGGGGTTATGACTGTCACAAACTGGTTTCTCATTCCTTGAGTGAGTTCTCTAAATAACTCCCATAAATTCATCTTATAAAATTAAAAAAGCTACGAATGCTTTTACTTTCAGTCTCAGTCCTGTCATCTTCTGAAATGTGTGTGTTAATGTGATTTGCTTCTAAATCATGGTGGCTCTCAAGCTTAGGTAGATTTTCAGCTGAACAGGAAAAGGCCTCACAAATGCTGGGCAATCCAGATCAAACAACTGTGGCACTGAGCAAGGAATGAAGCAACTGCTGAAACCCATTTGGGACTTGGCTGCCCAAACTCATCATGAACACTGTGCAAATCTTCAAGTTTTTAGTGCCTGGCTACACTGACCTGACACATTTCCTACTAGTTCTCCTGAAAACATTATTTTGCTGTATCTCATAGTGTGTTCTTCTTTTTAGGAATATGGAATTTGAAAAACAAATAGCTGTTACTTTATTTTTTTAACAGCTTTTTTTTTTTTTTGCCTTTTTTTTTTTCTTCTTTTTTTTTTTTTTTTAGATAGTGTGTCCCATGTCTATAGTAATTTGGAAAGCTTTTTCTTCTCAATGGGTCTAGAAAATGATCCAAATAACCTATTTCAGTTGAAGTGTAAAATGACTTTTATAAGTCCATCCTACTGCTTTTATAACTTTGGCAGTAAAAAAGAAGTTATTATTAGAATATCCTTGTTGCATACGAACAGCCCTTGTCAATACTTGGAAGGACAAAACAAAAACATAAAGATAAAAGCTGAAGCATCTTTTTACATATTAAAAAGGCATCTGTCCAGTTCCTGAGTGTACTAGTATAGATCACCTATTCAGTTGCTTTTAATTGTAGCTGAATGAGGAGCAATTCCACAAGTGATCTCATGTAACTTCTTCCCTTATATGAAATTAATGCCAACAAATCACATAGTGTAGTTATAAAGATTTGTCTGAGAATGTTCGAATGACTGAAGAAATTAAAATCCTTCGGCAGAATCCTCTGTAACAAATAGTGGGGCGCATACAGTTAGTGTGAAATGCTTCCAGGTTGCAAGAATTCACACTTATTACCTTACCATTTAACACACTTCTGCAAACTATGGGCTCCACATGAGCATATCTCAAAATTCCCACTCTTACTATTTGTCTTTGTCCCATTTCATGTGTCAGACTCCTTTTGATGTCCATAAATCGTTCCCATGTATCTACCCTGACGTGGTTAATGATGCTTAGTTGCATTTCCTTAAGGTGCTGTTGTAAGACCATATGCTCCCAAATGTTTGGTGGATTTTCATGGCATGAAATACTCTATTTAAAGTATCAGAGAGAATTATAAATAAGGCCTGGAAAAACTGGCAAACTTGTGTACTTGATCATAACCCTCACTGACACTCTTCCAAAGGAAAGTTAGGCAGATTTTTCTTGGATGTCTCAATGCTTCCTGACTCCAGAGTTAGCTGCATGGGGTGATGGAAAGAACATACACTTAATATTCCTTGCTGACTGGGTGATGGGTAGAAAAGGGAGAAAGGCAAAAAGTGGTTGATATCTAGACTTTTCACCTTCTGCTATGTGGAAAATACAAGCTATAGCATATCCCTGCTAACTTCTTTAGCAGGATACGTTGTAACTGAAAGTGCAGTAGTAAATAGAATTGTTTGAGGCAGTTGTGCTGCAGAATGATTTATTTTCTGAAGAAACACATTTATTTACACTAACAGAACTAAGTGAGATACTATTCTAAGTTTACAATATTGAAGTTGAAAAGAATATTCCATTATAATTGCAGCTGCATTTCTAGCAATACATGGGTTTTCAATAGTGCATATTGACTACTGGTGGAGAGCATGTGCGAGAGCTCCTACAAAGATTTTGATTTATAAGTTACCCATTTTTAAAGGACTGCTAACCACACAATGAAAAGTTAAAATGCAGCACAGAGTTGATGAGATAGGACCAAATAAAAATATATCATGAGTTGCTGATCATTTTAATAATTTCCTTTTCATACTAACAATAATTTCAAAATAATTGGAAAGTCTAGTGCAGTATGAGTCCATGTCAAAAGACAGGCATTCCTGAAATGCTCTGCAGCAATCTATGTTTTAATACATTCAGTGATACGAATTTTCACTTTCTAGAAGTCTGAACAGTGAACTTTCATCAAGAAACCAATTAAGCAAACAAAGAATACAAAACCAGATGGCAAACACAGGATAAGAGTGGTATTAAACTTGATTCAGCAACTTGTTCTCAGTGTTAGTAAAAATGACCTTAAAAATTTATTTTAGTATCTAGCTTAAAACCAATTAAGAAAGAACCTGTATAAATCAGAGCACTGTGAAAATAAGATATGTAAACTGAACTAAGATTATATTTTTCTAAATAGATTTTTATGGAAATTATTGCTATGGAAATCATAGCATCATTTCTGTGCAGTTAGATCTATAATATGAGCTAAGTACCAAGTTCTGAATGGTGCCCAAGGTTTATAAAATCTATATTTAGTTCTAACTTTAGGAAATAAAAGGAAATAATCTCTTTATAATAGATTACATAAGAGGCAAGAAGACTGACCCAAACACATTTTTTACTTCAAACTGAAGGGGAAGTTATAAGTTTTAGTTTTTTCCTAATAGATAGTTTAGCTCCCACTTAATTTAGGGCAAACACATAGTCACAGAATTGTATTTTCAGCTGGCTTTCAGTATAGACATGAGTCTGAAAAAGCAATAGACAAAAATATTTAGGTTTAATGGGGGTTTTCTTTTGTTGGTTTTTTTTTTTTCCTTGCTGAAATGAGAGGAAAAAAGAGTTCTTAGCTACAAATGTTATTCCATAAGAAATAAGTTATTTCATGTCAATTGTCAAAAGGAAGCATGACAAAGTCTTGCCTTTCCATGACAAGCTAAACTGAGCTTTCCTCCTCTCCTTGTCTCTGAAAAAAATAGCATTAAGAAAATTCACTAGGGTAGGACAGTCATTTTCCTGACAGAAAAAAAAAAAAAAAAAAAAAAAAAAAAACCAAAGAACAAAGGAA
This sequence comes from Sylvia atricapilla, assembly GCF_009819655.1. Taxonomy (NCBI): domain Eukaryota; kingdom Metazoa; phylum Chordata; class Aves; order Passeriformes; family Sylviidae; genus Sylvia; species Sylvia atricapilla. The sequence goes on along the minus strand of NC_089144.1, from coordinate 7,549,228 downwards.
AAAGAAAAAGAAAAAAAAAAAGAAAAAGAAAAAAGTCTGGTTTCTTTGTGTTGGGAAACAGTTCTCCACCTTCAGTGGAGCTAAACTAGATAACAGTTTCCTCATATCCTAATGTCCTTTGGAATCAGCTAGGTGTTTATGTACCCCCTGGGTCTGACAGCGGATGAGTTTGATTGTTAGAGAACTTAACAGATGACAGGACAGAATTGGTCTTGAGTAGGTAGATAGGCATCCAGATGGAGCTATCCAGAAAGTGATTAGGTCTCGTAGTAAACATGCTATCAAAGGATAGAGCCTTTTCATTTCTATAGGACTATTAAAGTATTTTATAGATATGGGAATAGCTCCAGCAGACAGAGTTCTTCTGCAGGAAACTTGAGACTCTGATGTGTAGAAGCTTCACTTGTGAGTAAAGGATTCAAAGTTCAAATCTTTGTCCTGAAGCAGGAAGAAAGTGAAATTGAGATGATTTCTCATGCTTCTTAAGTGTGTATCTTAATCAAAGGGACATGATATATTCTAAAGAAATATTGCCTCATACTGGAGCTAATGGAGTTAATTAATGTTTGCTGCAGCTCCATAAGCATTAAGTAGTGCCATCAATCCTTAGCTAAAGCAGATTTCAGTAGCTTCCTGACTATCATGTTATCTGACCTGTCACTGGTTCCCTCTTCCTGAACAGTGCTATGTGTTCATTGATATGCAGCTAAGTAAAAATAGATTGTTTTCTTTCATGTGCCCAGGAATTTAGAATTGGAATGGCTGATTAACCCTGGTCAGAGAACATTGAACAAAAATTTGGTAATATATGGTATAGGAGGTTTCCATCTATGGCTACAATTGTAGACAAATAAAGCCTTTTCCGTCCAAGGGCAAGTATAAGTTTAAAGACATAGCATTTGATCTCCAAGTTTTTTTCTAATAAAGGGTCTTACAGAGGTAAGATTTCCTAATATCCCAGAATGGCTGGGATCTTGCAGTGCTACCACAGATGTGCCATTAAAATATAAGGCAGATACATGACTGGATGAAAAATAACCTGTCAAACCTTAGACTAGAGGTAAACCCAGGTCAGAAAGCCAAAGAATTTGACAACCAGAAAGAAACAATATCTTTGTTCTTTAACAAGAGAGTATAGAATCCTGCATGGCATAATTAAAACAGTGTAGGATTTCACAGCCCACACAGCTTACAAGTTAGGTTTGCAGTTACTTGCAGTAGTTAAATATTGTGAGAGAAACACTAACAGAGATGGCAGGAAAAGGAACTTTCTGTCTAAGATGAACTTTAAAAATATTAATAGTCTTATTAGCTGGCATTTGTTCTACTAGCTGCTGAGCTTTGATCATTTTGCTTTTTGTATTTTATACTACTACATCTTCATTTAGAAAGTGACAGGCAGTGATAGAAGCCTGAAATAGATCTTTCATGATTTGGAGAACTGCAGACTTTTGTTTATGAAACATGCAAGTATTGTAAAAAACCTTTCTGTCATTTACAAAACCATATCAGAACAAATTTATATTGCTAGTGTCAAGGTTTATTATTCTTTGTTGTACCAACACAAAGTAAAGGAGCACACAGACTGCTTTTTTTATCAATGATTTAAAAGTGGCATTTAACATCAGAGTTTCTTTAAAAGGATACTAATTAATATAAATGCAGAAGTAAAATCTCAGGACTTGGTTGTTTCAACAAAGTTTATAAGATAGGTAAATTCTTGTAAATTTTTTTTCCTAACTTTTGTGGCTTTTTCTTCTGTGGTCTTAAATGCTTACAGAAGTAAATCACAGAAATGAAAATACTTTTTTTTCCTCAAACTGTAAAATAAAGATTTTAGAGTTCATAATTTTTTAATTCTATTTATTGTTAGAATTCTCTGATTTTTTTGTAAATTCTCTGATTTCAGAGATTAAAATCATAAGCAAAACATCTGATCATAACCAATAAAATTTGCATTAAAAAAGAAGAATAACTTTCTTCATTTAAAACATACAGTGATTTTAATAAAGGATTTGCAGTTTAAAATGCATATGTTATAATTATTGAACTCAAAATAATGAAATATCCACAGATGGGTTAGCAGGAGCACTATAAATGTTCAGTCTTTTCTTAGTTCATACAAAAAAAATCAGGTAATACCTACAATATCTACTTTATGTTTGTATATTTTGCTTGATGATCCTGCAAGAATACTGCCACTGATATTTGTCAAATATTGATGCTAGCAACAATAGTAGCTATTTCTTTGTGACATTGGAGAAATAGGATTAAAATGAAGGGTTTTTCTTCATTATTTACACTTATTTTATATATTATTTGCATATTAATTTCATCTATCATAAACTGAATTGACTTTGCATTAGTTTTTAGTAGTCTATATAATAAATAAGATATCAAAAATTTTGATTACAGCACACTGTAATAGGTTAAGAGTTAAACTAATGGAATTTGGACGGATGATCAAAGTGATTGTACTTTGGTAAAAAAGGATAGTGCTAATTAAAATAAAAATAAAATTAAAACTAGAAAATATCTGAAATGTCTGAGAGTGTACCCAAGGAATGAACCGTAGCTTCAATAGTGAATTCCCCATCACACTATTATGAATTATCTCTGGAGAGTGGAGGTCTGTTGGAGAAAGACCTTTTGCTAGATGCCTACTGGAAATGGAATAGAGCAGAGAGAAAAACAGCTGGGAGGCTGCTGAAGTGTGTGGAAGAAAACCTCCTGACACTGCTGGTGTGTGAGCCAATTAGGAAAGGAGCCCTGCTGGACGTGTTTGGTGTGGACAGGGAAGGACCTGTGGGTGATGTGGTGGCTGGGGGCCACCCTGGCATGGTGATTATGAAACACATTCTTCACTGCTCGTAATAGGAAACTTTCAATTCCTCTACAACTTTGCACGTAGAGCATGTAGTCCTATCTTTTATTTCCAGAGCTCGGATGGGTCATTATTTGAACTCCTTGGTTTATCTATACCCATCATTTTGTACAGCTGCCTGATTTGATTTGCAATTCCCTGCGTTGCCAGAGCTTTTTTATCAAACAATACTGTCTGGAAAAGCCTGGAAAAAACCCCATGAAACATATAACTTTGTTCTATCACTGTCATACATTTTCTCACTTTAGCTGAGACTTTTCAAGATCGCAATTTATTTTTGTCTAGTCTACTCTCTTCCTTAAAAAAGTGTACTGAGATGATGAACAAAAGTCCTTTGAGTTCCTCCCCAAAATAGGTGTGAAAAAAAAAAAAAAAATTACTGGTCATCTTTGTCAAGGAGTTGAGAGACTAGTTCTTCTGACAGTAATGTGTGATACCTTAAAAAAAAAAATAGGATTAAGTTGCAGGACTCATAAGCAATAGCTGGTAAGGTAGGAGTTACTTTGTTGTGGTTTTTTTTTTATTATTATTTTTGTGGGGTTTGTTTGTTTGTTTGTTTTTTGGTTTGTTTTTGGTTTTGTTTTCTTTTGCTTTTTGTCTTTGTTTTGTTTTGTTTTAATAAATCATGCTCTAAATGGTGTAGCATGTTTTTTCTAAAACCCAGTTCCTAGGAGAAAATACTAGCTAAATGCTCTTCCTTCTCCATTCACAGAAATACTGTTTATAGTACAGGAAAAAGCAAAAATGCACCTAAACTGCCTATGTATCCAGTCATTTTATATTTCCAAACTGGACATTTAATATTTTTTAGCACAGGTAAATAGAAACATATAATCATAGTACACCTTTGCTGTCTTCTTAGACTCTGACTATGAGGAAACATAAAAAAAAAAATAATAAAGGAAAATGGATTTCTGGGGAGTTATTTATTACACTGCCATAAGCAAACCTGTACTAACAGCATCTCAGCACTTTCATCTAGCTATAATACCTTTGAAATATTTGAAATCTTGTAATACTGTAATATAAATGCAGTGCATATTCAGTTCATAGAGAAAAGTTGAAAATGTAATTGCTTTTATATAACTGAAATTGAAGATTGAAAATATTTCAAAAAATACCATGGTAGGAAGAAAATACTGAAATACTGTAGGAAAAAACTGGAAAGAGAAGAAAAATAAATCAAGTTTAGAAGGGGTAGATTAGGTATGTTGGTCAATATGCTGGCCGAGTCAATAAGAGAGACTTGTCAAAGCATACTGAAGATAAAAAAAGTGTTAATTGGGTACAAGGGTATGTTTATGTGGGAATACAAATAGATATGAGCAAAACATGTAAATAACAGCAGAGCATTTGATATAGGAAATATTCCTGTGACCATGGTGGGTCCTGTATTGAATAGTAAATGAGAAGGCAAGAAACATCAGTGAACCCTGGAAGACCAAAGACACCACGGGTTAGAGTTTGTTATTATTCACTGTGCTCCAAAGTTCAGAATTTCACAAATAGGTCTTCATAAACCAACGTACAGTGTCAGATCCAGCTTTCTCTATGGAAAGAAATAGTTTATTTAAAAGAACGATTAACTATAACATGAATACATTAGGTTTTAGGTAAAAGACTGAGATGCTTTCAAGTGTTGACATTTCAATATTTTGAAATGAAAAAGCTTACTGTTTTTTTATTTATTTACCATCTTACTGAAATATATTTAAATGTAAAATATTCCATTTTAACCTATACTAAAATAGTATTAATTATCATTTAACTTAACTAATATTCAATATTAATTATTAATTATTATTAATTACTAATATTAATATTATTACTCATAAAATATTACACACCTTAAAAGTCTTGCATTAGTTTTTCTATAGTGTTTCAGGTACATTAAAAAAGAAAACTATCAGCTTTACAGCTTTTTGATAACTTCAGAGTTAAAATCTGAATTTTCTGAAATTTTCATAAATCATAGAATTGAGCAAGTACTGTCTTATAATAAATAACTGCATTATTTCTGAAATATTAGACTAACCTAGGCAATAACCAGAGAGGGAGTGTTTGCTTTGTTTTCCAGAGACAGCCAAATAGGGCCATTTAGGTTTATTTTATTATCTGTTTCTATGTTAGAGAGGTATTTAGTCCTCTGATAGCTACTGGCATATAAAAATTCTGATTGATCACCTAACTTACCAGGTCTAAAACCAGATTCAGGTTTGTTGTATTCTAATGTCTTGAACAAATATTATACATATTTTAATTCAGGAGTGATTATTATATATACATTATTTGAACCTGTTCTACATGTCATCACAATTATTTTTATTAATGCTTTTCCATTTGTTGTTGTTGTAGACAAATCATGTATGTCCCAAGATCCATGATACAGGAAGAAAAACATAAACTTTATCCACCTCCTGAAACTCTAGCTGAACCTGCTGCCCACACTAAAAAAACCCCATCATTCTTTGCCAATTTCCAGCAGAAGCCAACAAAACTATAAAATATTTAATACAGTAAAAATCTGTTCCAGTCACATCATGAATTATAACTCAGAATCAAACTACAGCGTCATGGGTGGGTATCTGTTCAGTAATTATCCTTAATTCAGTATTAGCTAACCAAATAAATATTAAACAATAAGTTACTCCACATCTTTTTGACCAGTACTGTTGATACAAAGTAAACATTTAAAGTGACTGATCTTGCTATAGGATAGTTTTCTATGCTGTCTTTTCTTCCTTTTTCTTTTCACACAAATTAAATTTAATGATATTTGTCCATACCAGTAGTCTAAGGATATTTCTGGTATATCACAAATATGTGTTTATTACTCAGCACTAAATTAGATTTTGTTACAGGCCTAAATACATAAGATTTAATTTTGATCCTAGTATCCACCATTCCATTTACTAGATCCAGGAAAAGGTAGTTATTATCAAGAGATTTGATGCAGAGACTGAACACTTTTATCAATAACAAAGTAAGATAAAATGGGAACAGTGTGAAAACTCATGGATAAAAAATAAATGCTACAGAAGGTGAGCAGGAAACTTTTACCAGCTGTTGTTTACCTTTAGTTAGTATTTGAGGATAGGGGACAGAATACTGGGCAAGAGCAGCAGCAGAAAGTTTCACAATTTAATAAAAAGACAGTGGCTGGAGGCAGAGCCTGAAGGCAGAACATTTGGCTGTGTGGCCCAAAGGTCAATAGGGATGGATAAGGAAAATTATCTAATACAGGAAGGAAACAACACTTCCCAGAGGGGATCTAACAGGGGAGGTTTGATTCCTGATTATCTCTGCTCCAGTGTTATTAACTAATTACTTTCATTTGGTAAGTAAAAGTCAAAATACTCTTGAGTTTACTTCATTGTCAGCATGGAGAAGTTGACATGCTTCCTAAAGTTTTTAAGCTTCTTTAATTGATCTGGGAATTTTCTAGGGAATCGATTACTGCAGTATTCTAAAACGTTTTCGAATCAGAATGGTTAAAAAACACCCAGAATATTATGGATTTACATCTTTGTAGCATATTTTAAAGTCATTTTAGAAAGAAGAATATTTTCTCAGTCTCACAGATGGGGAGCTGTCATGTGCCTATGTGTTTTACTTACATTATTCATTTACTCAAAGACCAGGCTGACAAAAAAATTAAATTCCTTACTGTCCTTTGCTCCACTGTAGTACCCGATTTATCCAGGTAGAGGGAAGATAGGATGGAAAGGAGACATCTGATGCTGATATCAGATACTTTGGGAAAGTTCAGCCACCAACAATGTACTCCAGCTCTCCAAACTGGCATTTGGCATGAATGGTGCAATTGTATGTTTGCAGTAGTCCTTCCTTCTTGTCTTTGGAACCCATGGCAAGCTCTGGACACAGACTGAGGAGCACTTCTGTGTGCTTTAGAGCCATAATAGACACTATATAAGGCACTCCTTGGAACAAACTATTGTAGGCGTTTACTGAGCAAGAATAATTGATGTCTAGTATGACATACAGTTCAATTAATGACCGAGAATCTATTTGAGTGGAAAAAGCACTTTATCAATTTAAACGTTGCCTTACCTTGCAAGTAACTTCACTGTGATTTACCAGGTCCTGAGCCCTTCACTTCAAGAAAGATATTGAGGCCCTTGAGCATGTCCAGAGAAGGGCAATGAAACAGGTAAAATGTCTGGAGGTCTTGTGAGGAGGAGCTGAAGCAGCTGGGGGTGTTTAACCTGGAGAAAAGAAGGCTCAGAGGAGGCTTCTTGCTCTTTACAACCACCTGAAAGGAGGTTGAAGGTAGTCTCTTCTCCCAGAGGGCAAGATGAGACAACATAGCCTTCATGCTGTGTAAGGGAGGCTCAGCTGGACATCAGGAGGAATTTCATAACATAGAATGTTGTTAAACATTGGAATGGACCTCCCAGGGAGGTGGTGGAGTCACCAATCATAGAGGTATTAATGACAGGACATTGAAATTAATGCTATGGTTTAATTAACAAGTGCTGATCAAAGGTTGGAATCAATGATCTCAGAAGTCTTTCCCAACATAAATAAATCTGTGACTCTGTTAAGTATTGTTAAGTATTTGAATAATTTGGTGCACAATTAATAATTCTCTGGTGTCAGCAAATGCAAAGACATCAAGTTGCTGTAGTGATGGAAAACAAGATGGATACTCTGAAGGACTCTTCCATGTCTAGAAATTGCCACAATAGTGAGCTTCTTCAAATGATTCAGGAATTCCTAAACATCCAGAAGCAAACCCCGTCAAGTTTCAGAATTTTCCTCCTTAATTTTCTGTAATGCATTTGGTAACACAAACATTTTCAATTCTATTCAGCTATAATGTTATATTTTGGGTTACATTTTTGAGAGCCTTACAGTAGTGCTTTATTTAAATTTAGACATTTTGAACATCTGTATTTCTTATACATGTTCACAAGTTTTATTTCCACTTCCTTTAATAAGCAAGAAATGCCCTTTTAACAGATCCTTGAATGCAGGTTGATTTTAATTATATTTATTTGTGTTTTCCCCTTGTTAGAGACATTCACATTCATCTCCTCCAAGTCAAGAAAGGAGATATTAGAACATTTCAAAAGGGGAATTCCATGGAAGGTCTATGAAATAAAAATTTTGTATTTGAGGTCTTAGATATTATGGCTGTATAATTGCAAATATTAATACATGTCATTAGGTATTGCTGTGAGGATGTTTTTTTTTTACTTCTTCTGTTTTGCTCTCCTCATTATAAAGCTGCAATGACAACGTGCTTAAGCATGTTTCAAAAGTGGTGAAGCAGTCATTAAGACAGCTAAAGAATAGAGGAGAAATATTCTAGGTTTATATTATTTTCTGCTGCTGAATAGGGTGTTAGGTCCTTTTCCTCCAGAAACCCTGTGAACCTGATAATAAATACAGTGACACAAGAAACAAAAGGAAAAGATACAGGGATAGCCAAGAGTATCTTGATAAAATTTTCATGATACATTTCTTAGGAGCCTAAAACAAATGCTATAATCTCCACTTGACCAAGGTTCCTTTTGTTTCAGGTCCCCTATTGACTTTCTTTTAGGTGACTATTCTGAGACAGTAAAGGCAAAGAGAAGCCACTTTCCATAGACAAAGTTCCCAGTCTATGAATGGCCGGAGGTTAGGAGAATGTATATGGCAAATATATCAAAGGTTTTACCCTGTTTCTTTAGTCTTTCTTGGGCATCTGCTTGCATTCACTGTACCAGACAGAAAAGTGGTGTAGAAATAGCTTTAGTCCAGCCTTCTAAACTGGTGTGGTTGCTTTTATATTCCCTTTCTCACAACTTCCATAAAAAGTACTGGAGAAGAGAATAATGCATCTTCTATGTCCATTCTCAAACAAAACCAGTACTTGAATAGAGAATTCAGAAGCTTCTTACAGTTCAGTGTTGAATAGACAAAATTCGGAAAGAGTAATTTGAGACAATCTATAAATACATATATTTTATAGAGAAATAATATTAGATATCATTACCAAGAGGATAAGTACCCTCAGTGTCAACCCAGAATCATCTTAAAAATCTTCCACAGCACAGTAACATGACATGATTTTACAAAGACTTCAAACCTGTCCACAAATTTACATGAGAACACTGCAGATTAATTGCTAGAAATACAATCTTTAGGTCAAATGATAAATGACAACTCCAAGACAGAACTGGAATATGTGGATGCAGTTTGGTTGGGCTTGCCTTTCCATCAGTCATCTTGTAACAGCAGGGTGTTGAGCATCACACAGAGGATAAGATACAGTAAAACTATCTTGCAGTAGACATTTAAAGCCCCTGAAGTGATTGGTTATTGACTAAAACATTTATAGTCTCTACACAGGAAATTAAAATTTAAGAAAAAAACAAGCAAATTTTGTCAAATTATATGCAGTTCAAGTTCAGTCTATGTATAAATATAAGGGCTTATGAATAGTAGCATAAATATTATAGTGCTAAAAATACTACGAAAAGAAAAAAAACTCCTGCTTCTATCACTGTTACTCTCAGACTCTTGTTTTTTCCAATATACCAATATGCATAACTCCAAGGGCATTATCAACATATTAGCCTGAGTAAAAATGTCAAATCTATGCCTAATATAGATCCATAAACTCAGCAGCACAGAGAGATATGAAGATCTATGAGGGGTTTAAATGCAAAGAGGAAAATAGATATTAAACAACTAACAAACATTTTGTTGAAAGAAGCCTTGCATTCGTATAAGCATTCTGACAGTGTTGGATCAAATCCACCTTATCAACGGTCCTCATTTTTTTCTAATGGCAATAGGAGAGCTCACAGACTAACTTACTTCATCCCTTGGAAAGGTTTGTAATTTTAAAATTTGAAATAACTTAAATCTTTACCATAAAAAATTCCCAGAAAATGTCTCAAACAAACCACTGTTAAACAGATGCCCAGTATTACACCTGTTTTGCATAATCCCAGATAACAAGAGGCTGGAAGAGTTCTCACTTTTATTGGCTGAAAAGTGGGATGTTCCTAAACTAGATATAAAAAAAGTAGCTTAACAAAAATTGTTTCTAAAATATTTGGGAAAACAGAATGAACAACTGCTTTTCCTTTGTTAATGTATTAAAAAACAGTTTCCGTTTTCTGGATTTTATTTGAAAGCAATAAATGAGGTCTTAGGATAGCAGAAGTATTGTGGAGATTGATGCTACATCTTTGCTTTCACAACTATTTCTTTTCATGACTGGCTATGTTGTTAACCTCCAGTCCTTAAAAATAATTGTGTTAGAGCATGAACATCTGAGTGAAGAACAAAAGAGCTTTGCTGATTTTGGCTGGTGTAGAGTTGATATTCTTCACAGTAGATGGTGTGGGTTATGTTTTGGATTTGTGCTGAAAAATAAGTATTGATAATGCAGAGATATTTTTAATATTGCTGAGCAGTGTTTCCAGAGCCAAGGTTCTTTCTGATTCTCACATCACCCCACCAGTGAGTAAGTTGGGGATGTACAAGAATTTGGGAGGTGACACTGGTACAGCTGACCCTAACTAGCCAGGGGATATTCCATATGGGGTCATGCTCAGCATATAAAGCTGGAGGAAGAAGAAGAAAACAGGGAATGCTCAGAGTGATGGCATTTGTCTTCCCAGGTCACCATTACGCCAAATGGAGTCTCATCTGCCCATGGGACACAGTGAGTTAATTCCTTTGTTTGCATTGATCATGCAAGTGGCTTTTGCTTTACCTATTAAACTATATTTTTCTCAATCCACAGGTTTGTTCACTTAATCTTCTGATTCTCTCTCACACCCCACTGGAGCAGGAAGTGAGGGAGAGTCTGTGTGTGGCTTAGCTACTGGCTGGGATTAAACCATGACAGGACACAAATCTGTAGCCTGCCAGAGACTGGTTTTGGTAAGGATTCTGTACAAAGGAAAGAAAAAGCAGCAGAAACAGAAAGAGGCAATGAGATATAGATGCAATAGACAAAACTGTTCTGGCTAAAGACAAGCCAAGTACCTGTGAAATGAAGCAATATTCAAACCTATAAGCAGCAGAGATATTAACCTTTCCTGTCTGGATTCATTCTCTCAAGGCATTTTAGAGTAGAACTAATTTCAAAAGAAAAAAACTTGTTCTCATAACCAGTGAATCTCTATTTTAAAAAGAGCTTGTGAAAAAAATCCCCATTGAAATTTGACTATGAAGATTGTTAGAAGCCCTACTTGGTTTTTATTCTGCAACAGTGACCCACTCTAGACTGCCAGACTAAAGGAATGCTGGGTTTCCCAAATTTAGAACTGGACAACCCATGACAGAAAGTACACAACGAGAATTTAAGGATAAAAGTCAGTATGACACACTGCCAATTTTATCTCAATCAAACTTTATAACACAAGTATATTTAGACATAACTCTGTTGCTTCCTTGAGTCACGTTTTTTCACTTAATTAGTCATAGTGGTAAGGACTAGAATAGGAAGCAGTTAGATAGAGGCCAATATCCCACATGCTCTCACTGATTAGGGACCAAAAATTGGGTGCTTTAGAAAGCATTGGAATTTGCAGAATGAGCATTGGTAATCTCTTAGACAATTTCTTAGTCTTCAGATTGATTTCCTGAGATAAAATTATATCTTTAGATTGATTAATCTTAAGAAATTAATTTGAATCTGGCACACTTTACAGCTTTCCTGACAATGAGTTACATAGTTATATTTTGTTCTAGATGAAAACACACTTAATTTTTTTATCCTAGAGACATTCTATTAATTTTATTTGATGTTCTCTGGTTCATATCTTGTGATAAAGGCTGAAGAAAACTCATCTTTCTAGGTCACTCATAACATGAACACAACTTCAGTTTCCTCTTCCACACAGTGTTGAGTACAGATATGAGAAGAAGCTCCTCACTCTCCTCTTATATAGGGGTCCCTCTCAGTCAGTCTCCATGCTCCAGATCCAAGCTGGAGAGGGAATGGGGATGACTGGGCCAAATAACTGACCAATAAAAAGCTGTGTTTGCAAGCAGGGATGTACCAGCAGGCCCATAACTGGTGCCAGATGTCAGAACAAAATTAAAAAAAAAATAATACAAAAACATAGCAACCAAACAAAAACCCCAAATTCCACGAAAACCTGGGAAAAAAAAATCAAACCCACAGCAATATCCTGAACAAGTTCCACTATGCCCTTCAGCAAGCTCCTCTCCCTGGCACTTTCCTCTTAGAGGCTTTTTCCCCTTGGGTGGTTTACTCATGAACCCAGAAGTGTTTCACTCATAGCTCTGTAGTCCCACCCTCAGATACAGCTGATATTTCTGAAATAAAGGAATGACTTTCAGGCCAAAAATTGGGCAACACAAAATACTCCTTGGCTTACAAAAAAATGACTTGTTGACTGGACTGTAACTCCACATTTAATTGAGCTATTGTGCACTTCGCTAATCACATTAAAGGAGGAAATAAAATCACTGAACACTAAAAACCAGATGTTATTTACCTTAAAGACATCAAGATTCTTTGTTGACAAAACATTTTAATCTTATTAAAAATGAGGATTAACAAAGAAAACTAGGAACAGGGGAATTTTAACCTTGAGTACTGACTAGGAAGACTATTTATCTTGGAACTGCTGAAAGCATTTCTTATCTTAGACTTCAGAGATATTCCTCCTAGGGAGCTGGAGAGCACTACAGGCATGGTGTCTTCATTCCTTGATGTATTGTATCCAATCACTTTTTATTTCACAGTTCATTATCAAGAAACATTAACTTCTGTAAGAATGAAACTGAGTTTCCATGGAAGCTTGCTTACACTCAAAGATAATTCAGATGATACATGTTTGATTTTTTATTCCCTGTGCGTTTGGCAGGAGATTTCAAATAAAATTGAAATAAAAAGAAACAATCAGAGACTTAAAAGCAAAGGGAAGAATCTGCTTGACTGTCAGAGACTGGTTCATCACCTAACTTTGCTGCTTAAATAGATAAGTTTCAATGGCTGAGCTAAAAACTTATTTCAGATGGTAATCCAAATGATTTTAATAAGAATGCTTGAGGACATTTTAATAAGAATACTTTAGGGCTATGTACTACTGCACACAAGAAATTCTGAAATCAAAATATCAGTTGCTAAATGTAATTCCCATATGAGCAAACACCATTTACATTTTCTGAATAAGTTTGGATGATAGGTTTTAAAGACCAGGGGTGCCTTCATAATCTAAATACATGATTTCAAAGAGATCTCTCTGATGGTTAATACAGGAAAGAATTTTATAAGAATTTTTTTTTTAATTTGAAAGCCTATATCAGGCTGTAAAACAGTTTTAGGTTACATACAAGAGAAAAAAAGATAAGGAAGTAAAATCAGATATTGTGCTGGTACCCAGATAAATTAGCACAGTGTAAAGCGGCAGAGCTTGACCACTGTTGCCAAGGTTTCTCAAAGTTTTTTTGAATTATTGACATAATAGCACTAGAAAAATGATTGAGTAGTCCTCACCTTTTTCCAAGTAGAGATATATCTATCTATATATATAGATACAGTCCTTACCAAAAATAAAGTGAGAATACCTAATTTAGCTCTTCTATTCAGCCTTATCCGAAATGTACAGAGACTTGAACTTTGAATAACAAATTGAGTTTTGTTGTTTTCAAATAAAACTCCTGAGATAATTTTGCAGCAATACACAATCAATGTCATTATTATTCAATGAAAATGAATAATTTTCACTAGAAATATTCTTTTGTTGACTACTGTATTTAAAGATTCTCAAAGACTTCTCTTCAGTAGAGTCATTGTTAAAACAGACTGGGTGGTGGCAACGACAGAAAGCCAGAAAGCATTTCCTCATTTTAAACTGAGGCAGCACAAGACAGAGCAGGTGTTATTTTAAGGGTGTGTATTCTTAAATATTGCATTGAATGTGTAATGCATCATTCTAACAATGAAGGATATGCTTCTTTGTCTGCAGAGAAGAATATGTAGAATTAAAGTAACTAGTATGAGCATAATTTCTTTACTGTTTGCAAGATAATAATGAGAGAAACAGCAGCTGCTGAACAGAGCCTTCCTTTGTCCCCCAGTATGAGAGGGAGCGAGGAGAATGCAGATATTGGGTTGAGTTTTGTACACAAGCAAGTGATAACATCCAGTGTAGAAACAGAGTATCAGAAGAGAGCCTTCATACAATTATGATCTTTGGTGCCCCTTCAAAAGTGCATGACAGATATTGTAGAAAAACATCTCCAGAACTTCACTCTGTGATCAGATTAGTTATTTCAGTCAATAATGCAAATATAACCCAGCACACAGAAAGTTGCCTTGGGAAAGTGGAAATCTTCCAGGGTTAAGCACCCTCTCTTTCAAAAGGGCCCAAGTTAAAATGCTGGGTTTGACACCAATTTTCTATAGGACTTCAGGCTATTCAAGTACTTCCTCTGCTCTGACTGTAATATCTGCGAAAAAAGAGAGAATACTGACTCACCTACCTCAAAGGCAAACTAAAGATTAATTAGTTTGTGCTCGTATAGAGGTTTGAAAATGTCAAGGCTATATAACTACTGTTAAATAAATGGCAAAAAGTCAGATTGGACAAGTACAGAGCAGGACTGCAAGGGTTTATCACTGTATCCTAGCAATTATCTTTAACACTATCCAGAAAAGATTTCTTATAATAGATATAGGTAGTTAGGAGAAAAGCATGGATCTGTTTTATAGCAGTATTTCTTCAGAGAATATAAAAGGAAATGAGAAAGCAAGAATAAATTTTAACTTTTCTGAACTTTTAAATTCAGCAGGGCAATGTGTCAGTGCTCTATCTCAATTGGTTCATTTTTACTGAAGTAGTATTCAAATACTACTGTATAATACCTCTGGAAAGGTCCTGTCCACTTGGATGGGAAATAAAAAAAATAATGAAAAATATCCCTCTGACAGGTACTAGGTCCACAGGCCTCAATGTAGTTAATTTGCTTCCATTCTACTTTATACAAGGAACATCACCATGAACATCACCAAGTCCTGAATTTTTCTGGGAAAACTGCAGTAATCCATGTCCCATGATGACAGTTTGAATGTGATGTATTTTATTCATAGTGGAGTGATTCCTTAGAAACTGCACAAGAAGAGCTTCCTCCCCCATCCCATCCCATCCCATCCCATCCCATCCCATCCCATCCCATCCCATCCCATCCCATCCCAGTAACGCACAAAATTTCCTAAATATTCTCACTGACTCTTACAATTAAATTAATTGTGAAAATTAATCTTCCCTTAAGTTTCCCATTGTTTTACCACCAGAAGTCATGCTGGTTTTATTTTTCAGTTTCTATCGTCCATCCTTGCAGACATCAGATTATTTAAATTTGCTGGCGCAGGATCCCTAGTACTTTAAAAGCTGTTCTTTTCTGCCAATACCACTTCTTAATATTCTGGTATTTAGAAATACACCAATCCTTTTATTGGGGCTCTCAAGTAATTTCACCCTGCATCAGGAGTATTATACAAACCAGATGGAGACAAATGGATCTTATATTTATTGTGTTTATCTACACTTCAGTGTACAAGCACTTTTGTCCAAAACTAAACATTACCATGTAAAGTTACAATGCTGCAGATATTTAAAGAAAAACAAGGTGAAACTCAAATTAAAAACTGAGGTTATTGCAAAAGTTACATTTGGAGTGCTCCTGGTAAGATTTTGTTTGAGAAGGCAACATAAGATTTGTGAAAGAATACAAGTTCTTCAAAAATAAAAATCAAGCCATGCTTTTCCATTTAAAGTTGTTGGCTGCGCAGAACTATGACCTCTGTACCAGTATGATGAATTAAGAGCTGAATTGTGTGCAAGAGTGACTTCTGAAGGACATCACCTTTCACATAATCCAGACAAAGTTCTTGCATTTTAGAGTTTTCTGTATATAAACACACCTCTACACATGAACAAAGGCAGTGTGTAGATTTACGGTGTAAGCAGACAATTCCACAAGATAAATTAGACTCACGTGAAAGGAAACTTAAAACAAACTTATTTTTGCTAAATGGTCATTCTACCATTTGTTATAAACTCACACGATCTCTGCAAACTGATATTGAAGTTCTTCATATCTACATGTTTTCAAAGTTAAAACATCACCAAGGGCAAAAATCTACAGCAACATATTTAAGACTGGCAGGAGAGTTGAATGATAGCATGGCAAAAAATGTAGAAGTAATAACTCTGTGGAGTAGAGCAGGGAAGATAACACACTCCCACAAACGCACCAGATTCCACACACTCATCACTCCAAACATTACACCCACTGACACTTACCCCATGATTATCTTCTCAGGTTATATTCCTCCTGAGCATCCTGAATATTCGATCTATTTGCACTATTAGTTTATCCATCCCACCTGTCTTCCCTTAGATATTTAATTGATTGCCCTTAATTGATCTGGCCATCTGTGATATCTTAGTCATTTAAATGATTGTTTTTATTGATCTAAGCACCTTGCAGCTTTATTTTCACCTAGATGAATCAAAAGTCACTGGCTGATATAATTTATATCTCTTAGTGTGCATCTGTGCACACTTTCATCTTCTGAGGGAGATGGGGTGGGGGAGGACAACAAACACCTGAAGTCACATTATAATCTCACCTGTCTGGCCAGGACTTGGGTGGCATAAACCCCACTGCGTTCAGTGACACTTTTCCTAGCTACTCGGGCATCAGGGCACTCATTCTCTTCCTGGAACACAGGCTTTATTCAAATAAAACATGAACAATAAAATAAAATCAAGAGAAAATTATTGTGCATAACAACAAGATTCACAGCACAGTGGTAAATCCCCCCTTTATCCTGACCTGAAATGCAAGTGAATTCCATTGAGTTCTCTTTTAAGAAAACTTTAGCCCAGCAGTCAAGCACTACTGACAAGGAAAGCACCATTGCTGATTTTAGCTCTCACACAACAGAGAACCACTACAAATAATGGTTGTCATAATTGTATTCTGAATAATGAATGGCATACAGGATGTCTTTTTCATTTATTAAGCCTTTGGGCACACAATTAAAGGCATAGGAGATAATACCTGATATAGCAAATTATATGTAAAAGTGAAGTTTTATGTAAAATTATGTAAAATATATGTAAAATATATGAAAATCTTGTTCTGGCAGGGACACTTAGATATAATCTATAAAATGTGACAGCTCTGGTGAAGGCAGACAAGAAATTTGTAGGAATTAGAAAAGGACTTGATGGTTTCCTTTAACAAGAAATTATTTGATGTACGTTTCACAGTCTCCTGGACGTGTCTGTCTATTGCCTAATTATAGCAGTTCATAATCTATCTGTTAGTAAAGTAATAAAGAAGAGAAGGTAATATTAATTTTTCACCTGCTCTACTGTATGCTTGGAGCCTCATATCAGTAGGACTGGCAAGTAAACAAATAGAGACACAAGCAATGCAGAAAACAGAGAGGAAGAATTGATATAGGTTCATGGTAATAAAAAGCAATCGCCCCACAAAAAAAGAAAAAACACAAGAAAGAAAGGAAAGTCGTGGGTACAAACTTAAAGCTGAGTCAGTAAAACTGTAGTGGAGATCTCAAAAGCAAGGAAAATCAGAAAAATAAAAAATAGAAAGTCTATACTCAGAGTAGCAAAGATGGGGCAGATCACAACATGCATAAAAATTA
Source organism: Sylvia atricapilla (assembly GCF_009819655.1). Lineage (NCBI taxonomy): Eukaryota > Metazoa > Chordata > Aves > Passeriformes > Sylviidae > Sylvia > Sylvia atricapilla. The sequence goes on along the minus strand of NC_089144.1, from coordinate 7,531,661 downwards.
TCTTCCAACTGACCCTTGATTCAGAATTTCTGTAGCACAACTCTGACACTGGCCAGCACTGGAAACCTCATTGGAAGGAGGAAAACCAGAAGACAGAGAAGAGTCCTTACTTTTCTAGCTGCTAGCTGTGCCTGAAAATTCCATACCTTGATGAGAGTATTATCTGGTTTTATATTTGTGTTCTTCATATACCATTACTGTCCTAGGAGGTGTCCTGCATTCCACAGAATAATAACATATTGTTTGAAAAAATTACCTTTCATTAAACTTTGAGGGTTTTGTGTGTTTGCTAATATTTTCAAACCAGAAGATCCACAACTAAAACTTTCAAATACCTATTTCAAAACACTTGCGTTGCCTATTTTTTTTTCCTCTGGAATGTTCTCTTTTTACTGGTTCATAGCCAGACTGAAATGACTGAAATGGTTTATCTTGACCACACAAATATACTGTACATTTGCACAAATGTACAGGCATCCAAAGCATAAAAAGTATGCTTTCAGACAGTGTTCTAATAAGTGCATATCAGTACACATGTTCAAGAAAAATTGATTAAACATTAAAAAGGAAAATAAAATCAAACCCCTAATAAAATGAGATACTTAATTTTACACAGTTTTCTGTGCAGTAACATGAAAGAAAGAATCAACCTGAGCAGTGTTCATCACATTGTCATATCATACAGTTTCTCCCTGAGAAAATAATAAAATTTAACACAGAAGTAAGAGACAATTAATGAAAAATAATCTATTCAACTGATCAAACAAAAGGCTGCCTATACTTTTCATCCTGGATCTGTGTACTTATAAATCTGTGTATTATACCTGCTGTAATAAGCAGGTATAATCCTTCAATAAGCTCTTTAACAACTTCTTCCTGTCTTTGGAGCATGGCTCTTCTTCATGGGACTCCATTTCTGACTCAGCTCTCGAGTGTCACGGGGACATTCCTGTGAAGGCAGGAGAAATAGGTGATAGCAGATTGGACAAGGTGTCCAAAACTCTTCAGGATGGTTACTTTTGTTTCATTCTATTCTTAAAGCATAAACCAAACCAGTCTATTTCTTCATAATTCCACTGAAGGTACATCTCTCTGCAAGCTGCCACAGCTGCCTTCAAAATTCCCCTTTTTACTGGCAGTGTAGCTCCTTTGATACCTCCATCATTGAAGGGCCCAATAAGATTTGCTCTCCCCAAATATATATTGAGTTGTTGAGAAGCAAACAGCTCCTCAAGAGCCCAATGGGCATAATCTCACAGTGCTTTGAGACCCACCTGCAAATCCCAGCCTGGTCGTGATGAGCCTAAGTGGTCCAAGAACACCAGCCCATGGACCATGAGCTACTGAGACCATGAACACCTGTCTGTTTTGCCTTATCCAAGGAAAAGTGAATTTCAAAAGCTATAGTAGGGTTTCCTAGCAACTGGAAAAGTACACTACATCTAGGTCCATACCATTAATGCCTAAACTGACGTGTGGAATTGAGTCCTTTCCCTCTAAGACATTAATCTTGTCTCAAGATTGCCTGGACTCAGGTTTGATTTAAGTCTGGCAGGTTTTTTTTGGGTGTGAATACAAGCTCACACTCACATGCAACAGACAATAGCTTATTGCAGCTACTGAAATTGACATTTCATTGTGATTCAACATCTGATATGCAACAGTTCTGGACGTGACTCTGGCCAATGTAAAACACAGGAATCTGTCAATGAATTTTTAATTTGTAATTCTAGTACCTATCTGGCAATGTTCACAGAAAAAAAAAAGGAAACAAAACTCATAAAAACTTATATTTTGTCATCTGTCTTTCTTAGTTATATCATTTTTCCTCAGACAGTGGAAAAAACTCCAACTGCTTAAAACAGACATTTGTTTACCTCTATTTCACACAGCTTTAATATCTTGATTTTCTCATTCACATTGTCCTTTTTCAATTCCTAGATTTCATCTCCATTTTAAACACCATGAAATGTTATTTGTAGTGAATTGGTTCTCATTATTTTAATTACAAATAGGTGGGTTAATGGCTATTGGGGGAAGACACTTTAAGAGTAGATAAGATGGTTAACAGAGTCAGAGAATCACACTGCTACCAGTCTAGGAAAAACTAGTTTGTGCCATAAGAAAAGTTAAATTTGAAGGAATGCTTTTGAGAGGGCCAAGTTGAGAGGTCAGTGTTTTCAGCCAAGAATGATCTTGGAGACAGAGAGCAAACCCTCTGCACTCTGCTTGTTGTCTTCAGGAACAATTTATCAGACTCATATAAGTTTCATTTGTTTTTTCCTTCAGGGAGAAGATCAAGTATAGTGATAATTAAATCCTCAACAAAGCTTTAAATTGTCTTTGTTGCAAATAAAATGGTGATTCTGTCCTTCATTCTTATTCAGCAAACCTACCTACTGGGCTCAAATCCATATCTCCCAAAAGCAATTTTTTTTTTCATTTTATGTGATCAGTCAAATTTCTTGTCAAGACTTACATTTTTATGAGGAAACACAGTGATTTACTTAAATATGACTTTGAGTAAAAATACCTAAATTTGGCTGTTCTCATAGCACTCCAATTTTCATAGCTATTGCTTAGAAACTGAATTCTGGCTAAGAAACAAGGCTGTATAAATTGAAAAATAAAAATATGTATTTTTAAATTCCTCTTTAGAGACATACGATTTCAATTTACCAGTCACCTCTAACAGAAACCGTATTTCTATTTTCTTCAACTTTACTCCAGTTACTCCATAATGTACATATCCCAGGCAGGTCTGCTATACATCTTCATCTCTTTTTTTCCTCCCTCTTTTCTCTGTCTATATTGTGACTTAGGCTGTCAAGATGTTAGAGCCACATACTTTATTAGTCTGTATTTCAAATAATACAAGGGTTCTTTTTTTTTTTTGTCCTGCGCCTTAGGCTTTATAAGACGAAAGCAGGAGTGAATATTACTTTATAGAAAGGAAATAATTTACATTTGAAGCCTGTAGTGGAAATGTTACAGTGGAAGCCTTGGACTGATTAGATTGTTTCAAAGCTTATCTGTGACTTTGATTGATTGAATTTGCCCATGGCACTCCTAGTGGTAATGATACTGTGATTATTTAAGCAGCAAGTAACTTAAGGATAGGCTGAGGACTTTAAGTTTGAATTTCCTAGCTTTCAGCATTTTGCATTTTCCACACTTTCTATTCAAGGATAGTGCAGCTTACATTGTGTGGTATTTACTGCAAATGTCATTCACTTAACTTTTCTTGTTTGAATTTTGTAGCACATTTTTGTGGAAATGTATAAGCTCTTCTCATGGGTAAGGCCCCAAACAATGCACTCAACAAGGCTTTTAAAAAGGCTTTTGGTTGTTCATATACTTGGAGTTAGACGCACAAGAGAAATACCAACAAGATAGTCTTAAGAGGTCAAAACAACAAAAATTACATTACTGGCAACTTTAGCAAATCAGAGAATTTTGGACAAACATTTAGAGCAGCATTCAATCAACCTGAAACACTTCCACAAAGCATTAATTTAATCCATTCAACTTATCAAAATCTAAGCCTTTTTGATTTTAAGTTACTCAAAAATTATGAGAAGAGAGGCCTAGAGCAAAGAGGAAGCAAGAAAGACAGAAAAGATATAGAAAAGAACAGATATAGCTACAAATTCCCAGGATCCAGCAGTGTTCAGCAGATAGAAAATCCAAAAGGAAGTTGGGTTAAGACATGTATTTCTCTCCTATTCAGCTTTAAATATTTCCTGGCCTTCCTGGCCTTGTCCTCCAGGTGGAACTTCTGGTCATTTGGCCAATTAAGAGCTGAGTTAGAGGCTCCAGGGGCAGGTGTCAGGACCTCTGGTATGCTGTCTTGGGTTGCAATGTATAACCAAAAGCATGTATTCTGTTCCCAATCTGTTGAAACCAGCTGAAGAGGTGTTTTTGATTTTGACTCCGGGGGGATGGTGCCTTCTATTAATGGACCAGTTGTTAAAACCAGGTGGGGCAGTGTTCCTTATCTCTTCCAGGACCCATCCTCTCCCCGGGGTGCGGGGGGGATATCTGCTGTTAATGGAACATTAAGGCTCACCACATGACTGATAACATTACATCATCCCATTGTGAGATGCTCCACCCAGTGGGAGTAGCCAAGCATTCCTACCTCGATAAAAGCTGAAATTCAGCCCAGCAGACAGCCAGTTTTTCACTGGATTCACAAAAGAAAGATTGGACCCATCTTGCCACCACTGCACCTTTCTACAGGATCATCTCTACTCCAAGAGAACCACATTTGTTACTCCAATGGGACTTATTTTGACTCTTCCCAACACCCTGACTAGGGTAATATTCTGACTTTGTCAGTGTTTCTAGGATTTTTTCATTGTTTGTTGGTTTGCTTTAATACATTTGTACTTTTTTAAAACATTCTTAATAAAGAACTGTTACTCCTATTCCCAAATCTTTGCCTGAAGACCCTTAATTGCAAAACTATAGTAATTTGGAGGGAGAAGGTTTACATTTTCCATTACAAGGAAAGCACCACCTGGCAGACTCCTGTATTTTCCAAACCAAGTGTCTTGATTTAGATAGACTGGTATCTGCCAGGGAAGATTGGAATCTCACTTGGAATGTAAGCTCACCCCCTCCACTCCCCCTTTCCAAATTATTATAAATTTGCAATTAAAAGGCTGTCACCAAAGATTTTGGAATAGGTATAGCAATTCTTCACTAGTGATATAAAAAAATACAAATGTTGTAGTACAGAAGAATAAGCAAGCAAGAAAACAAACAAGAAATCCTAGAAAATCCTGACAGTCAGATATACAACCTGGTACCCTGTTGGTCAGGATGTTGGAAACAGTCCAAAAGAAAGCCCTCCTGGAGTGGCAGATGGGGTCCTGTTGGAAGCAGAGATGGTCCTGGAGGCAAGGTTACAGAGATGGGTCCAGTCTTCCTTTGGGAGTCCCATGGGAACACTGCATGTTTTGTGACACTCGTGGCTCCTTTTTATCTACATGAAGATGGCTCCTCCTCCCTGGGTAGAGCGTCTCACAATGGGATGATGCAATGCGTCATGTCATTGGTGAGCTTTAATGGCCCATTACCAGGAGATATCCCCATGGGGGTAGTGGAAGAATGAACAGAGATAAGAAACAATGCCCCACCCAGTTTTAACAGCTGGCTTGTTATCATAGAAGTTACAACAGATAAAGAAAATCTCCCTAACCGGGTTTCAACAGATGGAATAGAATAATTTTTTTTTTTTTTTTTTTTTTTACGAAACCCAAGACACCAAGACATATGCCCATGACTCCATGACTGGCAGCCACTGCCAAGCAAGAATACAGAGAATACTGGCTCTAAGGGGGTGGGATGAGTGGGGCAGTGCACTGCCTTGCCAGGTCAAGGCCAAATCTGCGCCTTCACCCACACACATGCAACCCAAAATGTCTCCAGAGATCAGTCTTTGCAGCCTCTCATACCATGCTGGGTATGTGATATGTATACCAAGATCATTTTAATGGTACTGGCACTCTCTGGAGCAGACCAGCCTCCGTGCCTCCCTTCCCCAGAAAAAATTATTAGACAGCAGAAAGCTATGGCTACTTGTGAGGAAATAGGATAAGAAGAGGTCTCACAGTCCCTGAACAAACAGTTGAACAGTCTGTAAGACTTGTCACAACTTTACAATACTGTGTCACACGAGTCTCTCACACTAACACAGTATTTCCCCTCTTCAGACTATACCAATTGTACATCCATATGACACATCCTTTACTTCTTCTAGGGGAATCCAGGAGGTGGACAGAAGGACAGGAACCAGTATGCACCTTTCATTTGGGCTAACTGCCTCACTGCCCAGTGCATTTGCTTTACACTTGTTCTTCATTCATCCTTTTGCCCATATTTTCTTAGTCTTCCCAGCTCCTTCACACCATTAAGAGACAGTAACCTTTTACTTTTGTGATACTACACTGGATTTATTTCTATTTGTAGCACTCCTTTTATAACTGCCTTCACTTGCATCCCACACACAGACATCTCCTCTCTTGTATTCAGCATAGTGCAAATAATAATTTCCTGTCAAGCATTTTCTACTTGAATTCATTTTTTTCCAGTGTCAAAAATAAAAGTATATAAATATCTTCAATTTTATTTTAAAAATCTAAAGGACAAAGTTATTTTTAATTTTGTCTGAAAAATACATTATGGTTGGGACTGAGGACAGTTGATGTGAATTTCTATATCATTGAAGAAGACCATGGGGAATGTGAACAACAAGCATTTTTCTGAAGCTGCAAGATTTTAAACATGACTTTTTTACTTGGTTTTTCTACCCTTTGCCTTTAAAACACTCACAACACATGGCCATTGCCCATGTGGTCAACAAAGCCAGTGACATCCTGTCCTGTATCAGGAACAGTGTGCCCAGCAGGAGCAGGGAGGTCATTCTGCCCCTGTACCTGGCACTGGCGTGGCCACACCTTGAGTGCTGTGTTCAGTTATGGGCCCTCAGTTTAGGAAGGATGTTCAGAATGGATGGAAGGTGTCCAGAGAAGGACAACAAAGCTGGTGAAGGGTTTGGAACACGAGTTCTGTGAGGAGCAGCTGAGGGAGCTGGGACTGTTTAGCCTGAAGAAAAGGAGGCTCAAAGAAGATCATATCACTCTCTATAACTCCCTAAAAGGAGTAGCCAGGTGAGGGTAGATCCTTTCTCCCAGGAAAATAGCAGTAGGACAAGAAGACACAGGCTTAAGTGTGCCAGGGGAGATTCAGGCTGGACATTTGGAAAAAATTCTTCACAGAAATTGGCTGTCTATGGAGGTGGTGGAGTCACCACCCAGTGCCATGGTCCAGGACAAGGTGCTGATCATACATATAGTGCTCTTGATCTCAGAGGCCTTTTCCAACCTAGTTGATTCCATGATTCTCTGATTCTGTAAGAGTCTCGTGTCTGGAGGCATCTTTTCGCGACTTCTGCTCTCTTTGGTTTCAGAAAGAGGCAGAAATATTTGCAGCTCCCCTACAAAGATGCTGGTTTTTATTTTAGCTTTCTGTTTTGTGTTTTATCAGGTATTGTAGGAGCTTTTGGCAATTTAACTGAATAAAGACATACCATCACACTATGAGTGTATATATAAAGTCCAAACTAATTTAGTATCAGAGGCTACAGAGAGAAGTTAATAGGCCATGGGACATGGCATCGAAGAAAAAGTATATTTTAAGGAGAATTAGAGCTTGGTAAGGAATTTGGCTTACATTCACCTTCCTAAAATTCAAATCTAAATTTATATTACCAGTTCAGAAGTTCTCTGGCTAAAATTTAAATGCACAAAACAAAGATTAAATTTCTTTCAAGGAATCTTTGGGTTTTAGTTTACTCTTTGAAATAACAGAAAATATCAGAACATAAAAACTGCGAGAATACCCAGAACCTTTGGGGATTATTAAAAAAAAAAAAGATGAAATACAAAGTCATAATTATGACAAGAGAAGAATGTGATCTTTTCATGGGAAAAATACCCTTTCTGAATTTTTACTAACTATAACATAAATTAAAAAAGGCCATATCATACCCAAGGTAACAGAAAAAACAAAACAAAACAAAACAAAAACTTCAGAAAAAGTAAATTTATTGATGAATTAGCTGCTTTTAATGGCAGAACTCTCTTATGTTTTGTCCTGAAACTGACTCTTCCAGGTACAGGTGCATAAAATGCGATGTTGCAAATACCTTAAAAACATTCTAAGGACCATGACAATCCATTATTTTACTATCCTATCTCAAAGTTACAGTAGCAGAAGGGAGGGCCCTCTTTCCTCTCCATATAAATGTATGGGAGATAGATATCAAAGCCACATGAATGATATATGTAAATATTTCTTAGATGAGTAGAAAAATATACCTGGATTATTTAAGGTAAAACCCACCAAAACACCAATTTACAAGTCTGTATGTGTTAAAGAAACAGAGAATAGCATTTGATACTTCAATGGTAAAGCATTTTCTGCAGAGGTTTCATTGGAAGTCTTAATTAGTGACTTAATGGCTTCATGGAGTGTTCACCAGATACAGTTCAAGAATTATGATTCTTCACTTTACATTGACAACAGCTGATAACATATCATTAGGTTCAAATGCAAATGTAAAGATTTTCCAGATTTCAGGTTTGATGATATGAAGTCATAATGACTTTTAACTTCAAAGTGGAACTTCAAGTATAAGTTATGAGAGTACTCAGCTCCTCCAGAGCCATTGGCACATTATTTAGTTTCATTCTTTGTAAATCAACATCATAACGAGAGGTGGTGTTTTTTTGTTTGGTTTTTTTGTTTGTTTGTTTGGTTTTTTTTTTTTTTTTTTTTTTTTTTTTGTTTTTTTTTTTTTTTTTTTTTATGGCTGGCTACTTATAATTAAATCCTAGGATAGAGAATGGGAGAGTTTTCATTGATTTCCATGGAAGAAATACTAAGTACCATCTAAAAGCAGAGTTTTAGAGAGTGTGAAAAAAGCAGAATTGGGAATAATGGAAGATACAGGAGATACAACAACGTGATTAAGCTTCATCTTAATCATGGCCTATTATTTAAACATGTAATAAAAACTTATTAAACATATATTGTGCGTTATATTTTGTGAAATGAGTGGGGTTTTTTCTGTGTGCCCAATATTAAACACCTCTAGTTTCATATGCATTCATAGTTCTGTGTGATGGACTGGCAAAACAAGCATGTTACACTACGGATTTTAGCTCCGAAACAGAAAGCTCATTGTCTTAATATGAAATTTCTGCATGGCCACAGATTTGTACACCAGGTTTAAAATTATTCATTTAGAAGCCCTCTCAAAAATAAAAAGTGAAAATTAAAAAAAATTGAAGGGATAAGTCAAATCTGCTGTCACTGCTGAGACAGCAATAATTACACTGTTACATTGGGCATGTGTCTTTCTGCACATCAGGAGTACTTGGCCTGACATGTTTCAAATACATATTATAATCATTTTTTATTCCCAATGGGATGTTTTCAAAATGGCACATTCATCTGCAACACTGTCCCCGCTGTCTCCTTCAAATAATACTAAAAAAATTTTCCTATTTTAAACTTGTAGTAATTTACCTGAACCACTCAAGAATCCTTATATTTTTGGAGGTGTTTAAAACAACATTTCACTGCCAATAATATCACAAGGAAGTTGACAGCTGGGTCTGAAAGCCAGACCTCCTGCACAGCAGGAGTTATGCTTGATTATGTAAAATTATTTTTCTTGCCAATAGGAACTACATGAAAGTTTCCAAAATGATTTTGATATCAATTAGAAGTGATGAAACATCTGGTTTTTTGCATTAAATGGGTTTCTTTTGCAACAGAATATTGATTTGCTTTTAAGAACTAAAGGAACAAATTATAACCAAAGTTTCAAGTGCTGGAAAAAAACATTATTCTGTACAAGTAAATGAGATACACCACATGAAACTATATATGTGTCAGGCATTTGACACTTTTGATAAAAACTAGTGGAAAACAATCCCCTGAAGCTTTACTACGTATAGCCTGTGGGATAATTTATAAAAAAGAACAATTAAAAACTTACTATACAAAAAACAACCTGACACAACACTAAAGAAAACCCACAAGTTCTGTTTGTGCTAAAACATATGCACGTGCTTTGTAAAGTAAAGCATGCTAAATAAAGCCTTTATACATTTTGAAGCAATGAAAACTTAAACTGAATAGCACAGGAAGACTCACCTTCCTGGAGTATGTGAAAAGTAGAGACAAAAATAGTGTTCACATGAGCAAGTATTTCGATATAAGTAGGCATTGCTCATTTTAAAAGCCATCATTTGCTATTTCAGAATACAACCAGAAAGAATTTAACTAATTTTTTTTTTTAAATATCTATTTGCATCTAGATTTCTTAAACATTTTCTCATCTGAGCAAGTTGCAAGTGATTATGAAACAGTATTTATTTATTTGTTTGTTTATTTAGGTGATAAAAGCAATACATACACAAGGATCATTATTTTCTAGTAACAGTGAAAAGAATGCAAGATAATCTAAGGAGCTGTTTTGTTTTTATTTTCACTCTAGAGATCCTTCTAGTGTTTCACTGTTAGTTTTCTTCTCAGAACCTGGTAAAGTTGATAAGAGGCACAGTTGAGCAGGCAGATAAAGAAATGTTGTATGAAAAGAGAGTAAAAATACATTCGAATTTCCAAGCTGTTTGTCTTACATGTGCATTTAAAAAAATAATCCATAACCATTCCCTTAGGGATTTATGTGATTAAACATTGCATTTAAGAAGGATCTTAATTGTAACACTAAAATTGCAATAAATGCCTTTTGTCCACAAGAACAAGTTTTGATGTTGGCAACATTAGATGAAACAAAAATAATCTCAAAGGTTTAACTGAAGCAAAACAAGGAAACAAAGGAGTCTGGAGTAAACAATTATGCATCTGTTGCAAGTTATATCCCCAATTCAAAGTCTGCCTGTGTGAGTATGTACCAAACAAGAGGGAATGGATGGGAGATTAAAAGAAAATTATGGCCTCATGCCTGTGCTCAACAAGTGGGGTATGCAATGCTCAAACACTCAATTAATACACTTATTATGGAGTCCTCCTGGAGGTTCTGATTCTGAGTTCTTCCTGGTTGCAAGGAGTGTGGATGGTGCACGTGTCAGACCCAAGCTGACTGTCATGTACCCGGTTTCCAGCTGACCTGGTCTGGTGCACTGGAAGCAGAAGTGCTCTGAGTCTTGCTGCTAAAATCCTCACCAGGCAAAAACATCAGAGCCCCATTGTGATACTACCTCAAAACACATTTTGATATGAAGAAAAAAACACCAAAACAAAACGTGAAAAAAAGCAAGGAAACAAAACATAACAAAAAATCCCAGTTCATGATGTAGTCCATTATAAGGGTAAGAAATCATCTGGGATAAATGAATGGTAAAGCATACATGAGAGAAAAAGTCATTGGGAACGGTAATTGCTGGGAAGTGAAACTGCGAAAACAGTGAGGTGGATGACTTGAGAGCTGAAAAATGCAAGAGCTGCATTCAGTAAGGAATCTTTACTGATGATTATTGTGAGTCCCTTCCAGCTCAGAATATTCTGTGAATCTGTGAAAGGAGAAAGATTAAATTAAGCCAACACTAGGTAAAGTCACTACATGATTCCATGACATGTATACAATTTTAATTACTCACATGCATTTTCAAGGAACGAGTTGTTTGTTCAGGTTTTTATCTCTGTATGTGAGAAAAATGTGGATGCACGAAGATGGTATAAATTCCACTGAAATTTGGAGGATCTTTGCTATTTAAGTCAATTTATATGACTGCATATATACCTTGATATTCATTAGCTTTATATAAAGCACCGCAAAGTCTTTGTCCGTCAATGTAGTAAAAATGTCCATGTTTGATGTTCTGTTTTGTTTTTGTCTTTCCCCTACTTGCTGGAAGTAAATGTTTATTTATTTATTTTATATGAGTAATTCAGCTTGGATATTGACTAAAAGGTGTTCTTGAGAAACTGTTTTTCAACCCAAATGCTCAATAATATGATTGAGCACTACATGATTTCATGTTACCTAATAATCGTACACTTTTGAGGCCTTCTATGCATGCTCTATATATGTAAAATGACTTCTAGAAACTTCTAATACTTCTAAAACATACCATAAACTCCCCAAAATATTTAGTATCAGATCTTCTTATAATTCCCTCTCTCATAAATATATTTCTTTGTGAAAAGCTGTATAGCAAAAAGAATTTAAATCCCTGCAGCAATCCTATTTTCCTTTAATATTTTATATTAGGTTAACTTTGGAAGGGAATGAAATAATTTATATTAAAAGAGATGTAATAGGAAAAGGATTTTCTTTTGCTCTTGTGTTTAGGACATATTCTCTTACAGCATGCATTAATCCTCTCTGAACTAAAACAATAACATTGTTAAATATTATGCAGAGAATTTTGAGTGAGTTTGGGGGGACTTTTGGTGTTGGGGTCTTTTTGATAGTTGTTGATGTTGAATTAGTTAGCTGATGGTGTGCTCAGTAGCATCATGGACATGCAAACTGATTTTTCACCAGCCACTCATTAATAAAATTCTCTAGCATGAATAGGCCTGTAGCAATGATTGCAGTCTGCAATAAAATATCTCTCAGGTTTTTTTTCCCAACCTTGAATGCAGAAAAGCATAATTTCCAAGGAAAAAATGATTCTTTGCAATATTTATTTAATGCCTTTTCCAATGTATATTTTTATAACCATCCAATTCAAGAAAGTCTTGAAGACCTTTGTTTTCTATTCAGAACATGAAAGTTAGGAGTCTTATAGCAAAATCTCTCACATATTAAAACCCCTCACATATCTTTATTCTCTTTGTTTTAAAAATGCAACTATAAGTGGGAAGGCATGTCATTTTGAAATTCAATATTTCCATTAAAATGCAAAAATTCTAGGATAAAATTATACTAACAAAGTGACAAGCTAAAATATGTAGCGTTACATTGCAAAGCAAGTCCTCCTGTCATATCTGGCAGAGGGGCCTTGGCATCCATTCTGCTTTCGTCTGCATTTCTCATCCCATCATCAATGAAGCTTACAACAGCCACAGAAATCATAAAGTACAAGCATTTGTAAATCTGAATTCCTAGGTAAACTGCATCCAAAATATTTACAAACTGAAAAACTTGTTCATATATGTTTAGGTACCTAGGAACAACTATGACAGATACCTGAGAAATTCTGTTAGTGATTTAACATTACAATATCAAACTGATAATAGAACCTTATTTTTTAGACAAAGTAAAAATAGCTCTGTGGTCTTAAAAGGGATAGATCCTTACCACACATGAAAAAGCACAGCTTTATTGAGGCAGTGAAAAGGTGAGCAACACATGTATACATGTATACATACAATTTACTCATGAAGTGACTCACCCAATCACTGGTAGCAAGCACAAGATCACAAGTAGTGGCATGAGTTCAGTGGACAGCCAGGGATTTGGGATGTCCAGATCATCTTCAAGGAGCAGCCAATGGTGCAGCCAATGGCAACTCTTACATGTAAGAGTTGAGTTGCTCCTTTGTGCCCCAGAGGTGGTGGACCACAGAGAAGTGTACCCTAAATCAATTTTGTGTGGGGCACTGGCCTGTGGTGCCAGTGTTGGACAGGGAGACACTGTTGGCAGCCTAGGCTGCCAGCACCAGTGAAGGGGCAGGGTGTCAGGATGTAGGGGTTCAGTCTCTCAATTCATTATTTCCACATCAAATAAATGCAAACTTTTCAAAAGTCAAGCACTGAACCCACTTTAAAGTTAACAAAAATGCTACACTACATCAGCACTCAGTATGAACTGGTAATATCTGAACTTTCAGGGTGGTTTCATGCTATATAGAGTCATGTGTTACAAATATGTATAGAAATATTAAGACCTTTGTTCAACAAAGGACTTCTAACCATATCCTGCAGTGCATTGTGTTTTCCAAACTCTGATGATTAATGTTTGCTAAATTTAAGCCACCTGCTTAAATGCTTTGTTGAACAAGACTCTACACAAAAAATCCCACAAGAATATTAACTGGTAAGAGTCAGTGGTCCTGAATCTCCATGCAAAGTCTTCAGCAGCTGGTAACCAGGATGTTAATGCCCACTGGGTAGCAGAATAGAATTCATTCACTATTTATCTGTTCTGTCCACCTTCTCTTGCCAGGTTGAAGCATGAAATCTATTCATGCATCTTTTCAGAAGATTTTTTTGCGAGGATTGAAATTCCTTATAGCCTTAGTCTTTTCCAGATAATAGCTGCTGTTCAGTCTGCCTTTTCTGAATAATGATGATGAGAAGATAATGGGAATACAACATGGGGAAATTTTAGGCTTCTTGGATGACCCTCAGATGTTTGGGAGCAAATCCTGGCAAAAGTAAAGAAAAGAACCCATATCACCATTGATCTTTTGCCAGGACAACTATATTGAAGCTTGTGTGTCTTGGCAATGGAACTTGAGCTTTGATAACATTTAGATATAAAGTTCTGTTAACACCACTGTGAGACCTGGAAAAATGCCACGCACAAAATTGATATGGTTCTTTTATCTCAAGTCTAAACTGTAGGACACTGATAGTCAATCTCCTTCTACCTCAAGCAAATTGGATTGCAGAGTCCCACAGTGGTCAATCCTCTAAGTTATTCTGTTCCAAAGTCTTTTTCTCCATAGCTAGAGGTCTGAGGAAATTCTGAGGTTGTTCGTATTTTTGTTTGACCAACACAGTGTTTTTTATTCAGGCTCTTTTCAGTCTGGCAGAGTTGAAGGCTGGATGCTACCCAGTTGGCTGAAATTCAATCCAATTAAAGCCCCTATTGTAACAAGTAGTGGAGGGAAACATTTCCTGTTTCACTGGCAATGTACTAAACTTCTCAATCAGATCAGGGTTCATGTCCAATCAGTGTCAAAGTATCCCAGTGCTATGTGGGAGGCCTTGCTGAATGACTGCATCTTCCACATTCCTACTTTGACCCTGTGATCCGTTCAAGCCTTATTTTTAAGGTTTTACTTCCTTCTACTGGTGGTCTGACTTGAATCCTGTAAGTCCTTTTGTTGCTTTCACTAAGGACTGGATCAGAATCTGTCCAGAGAGCTGCTTCTTTTAGTCTGGTTTATCTGATTCCTCCTGCATGAATTTGAGGAGAGAGACAATGTTCCACCTGGGCTATGGAACGTGTGCAGTGTACTAAGGCATGCATGTAAAGTTCAAAATGATAACCACACTCTAAAAGCTGAAGTTATCCTATAAGAAAATTCTAGCCTTGACTTCCCATCACACTGGAGGTGGCTACCCCACAGGAAAAAGTCATCAGAGATGGAAAAGCCAGGCACTCTCTGGAACTCACTTGAAACAGAAGCATACCCACCTATGACCATGTCTAGACCTAGACAGAGTTCCAAATGACTTCTCTTTGCTCTGGCTTTCAGCTGATGTAGAACTGTAACACTCAAGGTGTTTAGCCAACTGCTCACTTCTCTCAGTGTTCTCTCTTTGCTCAGAACTTCAGACACAGATGAGGGCATGGAACCTTGCCTTCTCAATATAAAGTATTACTGGCAAAATTTCAGACATAAAAAAGTGTCTACCTAACTACACATACTTAATAGAATATTTTCCTTCAAGTATATTATTTTTCAGAAGTTTTAAGGCAACCTATAAAAATGTTGGATTGCACTATTTACGGTACTAAGTTATGAAGATACTTTTGTCCTTTTTTATAAAGGAAAATCCTATCACTTTTTAAAACTGCATGATTCCTTTCCCCCATTGTCCTGTACATCATGCTATCACAGAAAAAACCTAATTCAGCTCACTAAACAAAAGGTATTTAGTGTGATTTGAGGTGTTGTAAAATACTGAAGTGTCTACATGAGACTGGCAGGTGTTGAAGACTTCTGAGAAGTGTATTTTCTTCTTGAAGGCTGAAGAAAAAAACCACTACTATGACATGGAAAACATGTCAAAAATTGAAACAATTAAAAAATTAGGCAAATAGATAGTTTATGCCTTCTGATACCTTTTAAAAACAATTCTAATCATATTGAATTTTAAGGTGGCACGGTTAAAATGGTGAGGACTTATTGAATAACAAGCATCCGACTTGTATTATGAATGATTTTATGATGAGAAGAATAATTCTCTACATCACACCATGATATTATTGCCTTTTTCTTTCTTTCCACCCCAAACTGTCCCCCAATCCTATGAAATAGATAATAAGTGGTGGAATTTGAAATTCTGACAAACCAAAGAGATTGAGATATTCAGTGCTGTCCTTGGAGTAGAAGAGCAAGTTTTCTCAAAGTAGGGGAAAAATCAAAGAAGAAAGATTCAGAGATGAGTGTTAGGTATATTTTGGAAATATCAACATGTGACTCTTCTACTTGCATGCCTTGCAAAATTCCTGATGTTGCTTTTTTGTGCTGCCCTCTATTTTGATTTACTTTGCTTTATTTCCTTTAGTGTAGTGGTTTGTTTTTTGGTTTTGGTTTTGGTTTTTTTTTTTTTTTTAAGAAGTCACCAAGGGTCTTACCTATAGATTTTTTTAGTTCCAAAATGGTGTTTCTTCGTAACAAAAAAAAAAAAAAAAAAAAAAAAAAAAAAAAAAAAAAAAAAAAAAAAAAAGTGGATTTATGCTGTATTTTTGACTGGTTGATTTTCCTTGTGTAGAAACTGTATATAGTTTTCCTATGTATGTGTATGAGCACTGTACCTAAATATTTGATGGTGAGGTAATAATAGTGTTTTGCAAAATGCTAATCTTTTGTACTACATCAAGGCAAAAATTCTTCAACCAGGTGAAGCTATGTTCTATCATACCTTTCTGAAAAAAATAATATGGCCATTTTCATTCCAATTTACGACTGTATTGGGAAGATCAAAAACTGAAAAAGATGTACATTCCACTTCTTCTTCTTTATTCCAGGCAGTCAGGATTAAGAGATAACTGCAGAGCTATCTAAACTCGTCAGTTTGATTTGTTGAGTTTGTTTCAGTTTTCTGATTTATTTTTTATTATTTTGTTATTGCTGTTTCTTTTTCTTTTTAATCCTCACTTGAAGTGTCTCTAAACATCAGAGTGCAGTAGTAGAGATTTTTCTCCTCTCCTCTGAGGGAACTGGAAATCTAGACACAAGTCTTGCTATCTCTTCAGTCTATCTTCTGACATGTGAATTAGAGATCTCTAGAATCATGTAATACTGTTTCTGCAGCAAAACCCAGTTGATTATTATCCTCCACTGCACAGCTAGGCTTCATAGCAGGATGGGTTTAAATAAGCACAAGAGACTCCACAGAAATCAAACACAGAGACACCTTTTGCTACCAAGCTGCATATTGGGAGAGCAGGATGCTGTCAAAATACTGCAGCTGGCAATACCTTGTTGGGGAGAGAGCTACAGTGTCTGAAGTGCACCTTTTGATCCCAGTGACTATTTTTGTCTTTTGTTGTTCTTGTTTCTCATACTGCAGAGAACTGCTGAACCTCCCAGCTGTTCTATCACATGATCAGCTGTGCTCACAAACAATACTGTTGTGAGGCTCTGGGTTTTTTTGAGCTGCCAGCTTGAAGTGTGGCTGGAGCTCATAGTATGTGGTAAATGTAGAGAGGTTCTTGGAAGCTCTAAAGGAGATTAACTGCTGCCTCCTTCCCCAGCACGTTAGTCAAAAGTAATCTTACAAATATTGCAGGCAGGCTAACATCTAGCTTCTGCTCTGTGGATGAGGCATTGGTGATAGTGTTTCACTTGGTAAACTCGATAGTGTTTGCTATCAGAGTTTCCTGTTTATTTCTCTCATAAGCCTATTTCATGTCTTATCTATCTCCATAACTAATTTTTATAGCAACAAACTCAGCAAAAAAAGTGAAAGAATCACATCTACACCTTAAAGCATGTCACTGCAGTAATACATATAATATTTCTGAGAACAGATAGAAAGCAAGCAAAGACAGGCATGACTGTAGATAAAGGAGGCCCTAAAGATGAAGATGAGACTTGGATTCTGATCTCTGTTTTTAAAACAACTCCACTATTTAATCTAAAATCTGAACTGAACATTCAGAATATTACAAAAGTAATCCATGTCACTGGCAAAAGTCCTCAAAATCAATCATCATGATTTTGCTTTCCCATCACAGCCTTGATTTTCCCTGTGTGCCCTTTGTGAACAAACTTGCTCCAGGAGTCCTTACAAAACCAACTGCAGCAGGAGTGACAGAATGTGAGACTGAGTACCAAACTATTCAGCAGTGTCCCATGTCAGTATGTCTTCATGGAAAACATACATTTAATCATTCACAGGGTTTGGTGATATGCAAGTTATGATGTTTTTTAGATCTTGAGTACGTCTAAATTTTGGCATTCAAGGCATCTTGGGGAATACAAAGAAATCTTGGGGAACCTCTGGTGCACTTGTTTTGCTCACAACCTCAGTAAAATGCAGTTTGGTATCAGAAAGGAGCTATTTCTGTATTGTTCTGTTATCCTCTTACCCCTCTTTGCTGAGGGCCCACAGCCCTTCCAGCTCGTAATTCTATGACATACCCAACATTAAATGAGAATAAAAAGGACACTCAACTTTAAAAATTAAACTATTCTTTTATCAAGATATTAATAATTTCAAAGGTCCTAAATTTATGCACATTCTGTGAGCAAAATCTAGCTAATCTATGTAAATCTGGCCATCCCTGAAATTAAAGGACATTCCTCTTCAGTTTTTCATGCCTTCACATTATTTAATCTCTTCCATTGTGACCAAATAAGTATCAGAGGGGGAAGCATTCTGTTACTTAATTGTTCCTGCAAAATCTTCTCCTTGGAAGCAACATAATAAATTACAAACTGAGGCATTGGTCTTGTCATGTCTTGGCAGTCAAAGATATAAAAATTTAGTATCCATAAAGAATAATACTGACAATCTGAGAGACAGAAAAAAGTATTGATTTTTGAATCATCATGTAGTTCATTCTTTTCATTCCATGGACCTGAAAAATTAAGAAATATTTACACTAGTTGCAAGGTTGCTAATGAGTCAATATCCTGTTTGTCAACTTATTTAAAATACATTGATCAAGGTAAAAAAATATCACTGAACATAAAATAGATATTAAAGCATTTTAGAGCCTCTATTTTTTTATGTCCATAAATGATCCACTCATTGCTGTTATGTATTATATGCATGTATTTAAATCAATAATACTTTAGCTTACTTCAGATATTTTTTAAAGCAAATGAGAATGCATTGTAAGATGCATTTAATTGAGTTCAAATTGGTTGACTGGACATAAAATTATGTCAAATGAAATTTTAGTCTACAGTAGATTTTTGTTTGGCTGTAAACCAAATTGACTCAAATTGTTAAAAGTTAGATATCAAAACAAGTGCAGGTGAAAATAAAAAGCAAATGATCTGCTTCTGGAGTGTGAATTCACATTTTTAGCTGCTGTTTGTTACAGACTTGTTGATAATGCTAGTATAATTAACTTATTAAAAATATCCTGTATGACAAAATACATTTATGATCACAATAATAGAGTGATTATAGGTGTAGTGAAGTATAGACTTCTTAAGAGTAAGCATATGAACATCTATAGAATGTTATATAGATTATTGACATTGTGATCTGAACCCTTGATATTGTTTCTTATACAATAACCATTACAGATTATGGAGGAGAGGAAGAAAATTTAACAATTGCTGCATCATCTAAGTACCCTATCATTTGGATAAATTTGCACTAGTGCATAAAACAACATTCACTTAGATTGTTGTGAAATCATATCTGTTGAAATGATTTTAAAATGTAACTCGTATAGTTAGTTGTTCTCTGCTTTGCACAGTCAGTGGCACTTACACCTGCACAAGTAAAGAGTGAGAAGTAAATGATAGAGTTAAAAAGATCTGAACTGTGGAGATAAGAGTGACTTTTCCTATCCTTGATGAAACAGTGCTTTTTTTCTATGACGTGAGAGAACAAGGAAAGCCACATCATTGCTAAAAAATAGCTTTTGCTTTGCCAAGGGGCACACTGTAACACTTAAAACAGTTTTCCATATCCACTTCTGTGGAGTATCCTGTCAAGTAGATAACCTGGACATTCTTAAAAAAATCCCCAAAATCTGTGAAATGTTGGATTTTATTACAAACTGAAAATTTAGAAATATGAAAATAATCTGAAAATAATGTTCTCTATACTGTGAAAGTATCATGGGCCTTGTTAAACTCAACTGGTTTTAGTTTTTAGAAGGCTGCCCAATCTCTGGCTTCATAACATTAAAAAAATCAAATATTATAAATATATATATATAAAAAAGTGCTTTGGTAGTGTGAGTTATTAGACTTCTCTTTTTTAGAAAAATTTAGAAAAATTTAGCCTGCAGAATCTGGTGCAATCTAGTACAAATTCATTACACAACCTATGGAAAAGGGAGCTCAGATATTTTTTTCCCCAGCAATAGGAAGTCCTGTCAGAACCCCCTTGCTATGCAAATGTGGTTCCAAATATCTGCAGCACACAAACACACCAGCAGCCTGTTTCTCGTGAGGCCTCTGAGCAGGTGGGCTCTGGCATCCCATGCCCTTTGAACCCAAACTCCAATCCACAACAAGGTGACTTTGTCTACTTTGGGAGAGGAGATCACACACACAGGATGGTTTTACCAAGGCATCTCAGGACAATGCAGTATCCTGTGCTCTAAAGAAACATTTCATAATTAACTGAAATATAGATTGCATAATAAACAGAGAACAAGTTCAGGTTGCCTCTGAGGATAACTGAGATGTCAGACTTTGAATTTAAGGATCATTCTGGTTCAAAGCTACTCCCAGGACCGCGCAGCTTTGTTAAAATTTATGAGTAACACATGAAAAGCATTTTTTAAAACACATAAACACATTTTTATTGTATTCTAGGAATGGTATTTGGAGTGTATTTCCCATGTATATTAGAAATTCCAATTTTGCACAATGATACTTGAAAAAACTGAAAGCATATTTAGCTTAGGAAATTTTTGTTATGATGTGCGTGGTAATTTTTTTATTGCAAGCCCATTTTAGAAATCTGTGGAAAGGTTAAAATTTACAGATTTATGACAGTCTAAAAGGAATTGGGTTTTATTAAAGTGCAATTTCATTCTTTAGAAGACTTTTTTAATTAGAACATGCATTGTAACCCATTATATAAAAATTAACAGGCAAAAATGAGACAGTAATTTATGAAAATGCACTTCCAAGCTGTAGCAATAACAGTTGCAAATTTTCAAATATTTATTGTAATAGCTCTGCTCGTGGTACTGAAATATGTGTTGTATTGCTCTTTTTTCCATAACAACTCCATAATTTCAGAAATTTATAAACCAGTCATAAAACCTCTGCTTATGCTTTTCTTGAAATATGTAGCTCAAACTAAATTAAGGAAAGTAAAGCAAAAAAACCTTATTAGAACTGGTTTGGCAGCCTTTGATAAAAAGGTTTTTCACTTAACACAATCAATAGCCCTCACTGCTGGAGGAATGATTCAATAAAATGCTACCTGTAATTGTGTATGTACAGGATCTGGCCTTGATGTATGGTGTAGGTTACAAATACACTCTGTAGTGGCAGACTCAGTTTCTTATTCTTGGTCTTACTGTCTATTATTTGGGAATTTAGACATTATCTGAATTCATATAATTTGTGGTTTTGGTCTGAGCAGTCAACAAACATTTTTGATTTTTACTGATAATATCTCCTTATCTACAGAAAGCACATGGAAGTCCATTTAGCTGTCAAGTGCAATCACAAATGTAGGCAGTAATATCTTTGCCCATGATTGGAAATCATCCACTTTTAGGATTTTTCCAATATTTTGGTTTGTTTGGTTTCCCTAGGTGCATGTATCACACATGGTATACTATACAAGGTTTTTTCCCCCCATATTTCTTACAGCTGTCTTAAATTTAATGCCAAATGCTGTGACATTTTTCTTATTTGTTAACATTAAAAAAAAGGACAAATGTTAATTTTTTGTGTCTTGGATCTGGAATCTTCAAAATTAAAAATTAAAATGATATTTTTATTTTATTTATTTTTTTAACATGAAATATTACCAACCTGTCTTTTTTTTTCTACATTGATCATTCTACCTTGTTATTAAGAAATTCATGTTAAATTAAACTCCTATATGCCTACAATGAAATATATAGGAAAGGGTTCCCATATTAAGAGAAACTAAAGAACATGACCATATCCATTCACATAGCTTTCTATGATTAAAATTATTGGTTTTTCAAATTAAATAATTGGTAATAAAATGCAAATAATAAGTGTTTTACTAAAAACATAATTTTCCTCTACAGTAGTAATTTAAGGAAAAACATGCATCAAACTCTGAGATTGAATATCTTCAAACCAGTTATTCAACTTCCAACCCAGACTTGATTTTGCAGGGAAAAAAATTAATAAAAATTACAGATTTATAAGTTTTTTAGAAAAAAATGTAAGAAAATCTTTCTGTTCATAGGTGAAACTATTGATTTTTTAGGATAATAAACAAAAAGTAGCAATCAGATATAAAGAGTTTTCAATAACAAAGGGTTTACAAATTAGGCCATATTTTTCAAAATTTGAATTGCATTTAGGATCTAGAAAAACCAATCCATTTTAATGATATGTTTGCTTCTGCTTCTCATAAGCAAACATATCACATATATGAAAATCCACTCGGGACTCAAAAGAAAAGTTGTCTCAAAAGCAAATGACCAATTCCACACAAAGAAATTAACTGCTTTACATCAAATCAAAATGTATTTCTTAGTAAAAGGGTACAGCAATCCAGGCTGAAATTTATGTAACAGTAAACCATTCAGTGTTGTCACTACCATGTGTACATAGTACTTTTAAAGTTTAATAAGCTCATTACTATGCTTTTGAAACCTAAGTGATCCAAAGAATCTTCACATTTAGAAAGAGATGATCACATACACACCTAGTGATGGTTATATTGTTGAAATATGATTGAAAACTTCAGTGTCAATATTTGGATTTTGCTTAATCAGTTCCATTCTGTGCTATTTGCTTAAATTTTCACTTTAACAACACTTAAAAATGTCAACTTCCTCTGTGTTTAATGTCATAATTTTTCAATTCTTTTTTCACCAAATATCAGAGAACCAATGTGGGTAGTTTCTTGGGTTTCTACTCCAAGCTTCACTCTATCTAAAAATTCATTATGGTTTTCAAAATATTAAACACATATTATTGCACAGTTAAGTTTTATTGAATTACATTAAATTGGGAAATTTACTGCCCTATAACTTAGCAAAACCCCACTGCACTTATTGGCAATGGCTCATTTTTAAACACAGTAAGCAAACAGTTATTCTACTGGATAGACCTTCAGAGAACAAGAAATCATCACACTGTCTGTTTTCAAGGTCAGCTTCTTCTCACCCACTTCACCAAGAGAAGAGGTTACTCCTCTCTTCAGACTTACATGATGGAACATGGAGTTGGTAGGGACTTCTGGCTTCCAAGATATTTTTCTATGATCCATTGGATGTTTTTCATAAGTGTATTTGATTTAATAAGACATTAGGATGTTTGCTTTTGAGACACTGTCAGTATGTTGCTCTGAAACCTATTAGTTTGATGCTTAAAATTTTTAATTAAAAAGAATAGCTCACTGTAAAGCTTTGCGGTGTCTGTGATAAGAGAAATTTGACATGAATTGGAGGGTGTTGTGACTTTGAAAAGTATTCCAATTTATATGGAAAAACCTTCCTCAAGCCAAATGTCCCAGATTTTCTAGTGTACAATTCTAAAAAAAAAAAAAAAAAAAAAAAAAAAAACAAAAAAAAACCCAACAAAAAAACCCAGAGCAAAGAGAGAGGTGAATTTGAATCCCAAAAGGGCCATCTGTGGAGGCCCTACTCAGACACACTCATCTGAGTGGGATTTCAGTATATATAGCTGCTATAAAACTGGATCATTAGATAACTTTGTATGCATCCCAGCCTGGTGTTTACTACTTCAGACATTTGAGAAGCTGTATGGATGGAATGCAGCCAGACATATATTTAAATAGATTTATCTCCTTCCCATTTGTGATGTGATCCTTCTTCTGCTATTCTTTAGGGAAAAAGGATCTAAATACACAAGGAGTGAGATAGAATTGTCCAAAAATGGCACAGAAAAGTAGGGAAATGACATTGGCAAATTATTTTGTCTTGACCAGTAGAGTGAAAAAATATTCACAGGATTTTTACAGCTGATGAATTTACTTATTGAAGAAGAAACCTACTTTCAATCTTCATTTTAACTGTCTCCAAGTTGCTCACCCTATAATGAGATTCTTAACTTTCAAGGAAGAAAGGCGACATTTTTTACAAACTACCATATAACATATATGGAAATCGAAGTGCATCAAATCAGTTCAGCTTCTTCTTCATTTATTACCTATATAAATTCAGGTGATATTTTTTCCTGCCCCAAAATATTTTAATTTGGCTAGCATCATGATAGATATTGCAACTTGCTTAACAATTTAATACTTAAATTATATAGTTATTAAAATACTTCTTCAAGGCATGATTAATAGGTGCACATTTCTTGCACCTTAGAACATAAATGTAAATCTAGCCTCTAATTTTATCTTTAACTAAGAACTTATTTTTATTTTGCATGCTAATATATTCTAATATTTCAGTTAAAAATATTAGAAAAATATTATGCCAAATTTTTCCAGTTAATTAGCAAGCAGAAATCTTGATGAACAGCAGGAATTTTTATGTTACTCATGAATAGTTCTATCTACCGTCATGGTTATTTCTATTATCTTCTAAAAAATCTATGAGCAGAAACCAGCTGCATACTGGGTTATTGACAGGATTAAAGGAAGCATACAGATAAAAGAAAACAATGTGCTTGAGGAAATAAATCTTTTTGCCCATAAAACATAAATAACATATTCATAATTGAAATGTGCTTTGGGATTTCTATTCTTCCTATACTATATAAATAACTGCAGTACTACTGGATGTTGTGAATGGATTGGAGAAGAGTAAAGTCTTTTTACAAGAAGTGTAAGAATATATTCTTGATTTTTCCTTTACTTTGCCTGTGCTATATGTTACAATATCACCAATATACTGCACTTGCCTCTTTAAGCAAGTTCTATACTGACAGAATGTCATGAACTTTTCAAAGTATCATCAAAGAGGCAGTCGTGCATCATGTCAGAAAGACACACTGAGCCAAGTTACAGCTGTGCAGATCCCTCTAGAAAAAACAACAAAGCTATTTGTTTCATTTCTCATACAAGTTTTTAATAATTTATTTGTTGACATTTATAACAGCACTCATTAAAAACAAAATTTTCTTTCCTCAGCATCGAGCAATGGAATTATCACTCAAGCTAATATTGATTCAGTAATTTCATGGAAGTAATTTGAGACAATCATTGGGTAAAATTTAGACCAAACACTCCTAACAGCAGCATCTAGATTCTGTCTCTTCCTGGGTGCCTTCTGTAGTTTTTAAACAGTTATCACTGTTTCCAGTTTCCTTCTTTTACTGGGAAAATTGTGCACACTTCTCCACAGAGCTCAACAGCTCTGAAGAGAGCTGCTGACTCACTTATGCTGGAGCTGTGGGCAGCCCGCTGGGGAGGGCACTGAGGAAAGTTGGGTTCAATATTTCAAATAGAAGGGCAAAATGAACTTGGATCTCATCTATTTTGGGATAATGTTTCAATGGGTAAAGTATAATGTACAGGTTCTGCAAAGCTATCACTGCCACTCACTGCCTGCTGTGTTTCAGATGGGTAGGTCCATCACAAGTTTCAGGAAAAAAAGGAAAAAGCACAGCTGCATTCCTTTGAAAGAGGGATCAGAAGGAGATGCAACCGTTAGACAAGTAAACCTGTATAAAGATGGACAGCAGTTAAGACCCTGTGCTGTCGTTGTCATGTCCCTGCTGTATGGCTCTATGGCATGTATTGTCATGTATCTGCTGCAAGCAGATCCCCTTTCAGCAGCCTCATTTCTCTGGTGACAGTTCCATCACGTAAAAACTTTACTGTGTATTATGTATGGATCCTGCGATTCCAACCCAGGGCTCTGCATGCTAGACATCTGTAGGGGTATCCATGGACAGCAGGACAAGGAACTCTGCAGACCTGAGATATTCTAGAAACACGTGGTTTTATTGCAAGGGTGGTGGGTAAAGAGGGCTGCTTTCAGCCACCAGCCTCGGCTGAAGGGAAGCCCCAAAGAGAAAGGGAGAGAGAGAGGGGGTATGAGGTAAGGGAGGTAAGAAGAGTGTCAGGGTCAGGCCGGGAGGAGAGAGGGAGGGAGAAGAAGCAGAGGGAGAGAGCGGGCAAGAGAAGGGGTGAAGAGGCAAGAGAGCAGGGAGAAGAGAAGAGAAGAGAAGAGAAGAGAAGAGAAGAGAAGAGAAGAGAAGAGAAGAGAAGAGAAGAGAAGAGAAGAGAAGAGAAGAGAAGAGAAGAGAAGAGAAGAGAAGAGAAGAGAAGAGAAGAGAAGAGAGGAGAGGAGAGGAGAGGAGAGGAGAGGAGAGGAGAGGAGAGGAGAGGAGAGGAGAGGAGAGGAGAGGAGAGGAGAGGAGAGGAGAGGAGAGGAGAGGAGAGGAGAGGAGAGGAGAGGAGAGGAGAGGGAGGAGAGGAGAGGAGAGGAGAGGAGAGGAGAGGAGGAGGAGAGGAGAGGAGAGGAGAGGAGAGGAGAGGAGAGGAGAGGAGAGGAGAGGAGAGGAGAGGAGAGGAGAGGAGAGGAGAGGAGAGGAGAGGAGAGGAGAGGAGAGGAGAGGAGAGGAGAGGAGAAGAGAGGAGAAGAGAAGAGAAGAGAAGAGAAGAGAAGAGAAGAGAAGAGAAGAGAAGAGAAGAGAAGAGAAGAGAAGAGAAGAGAAGAGAAGAGAAGAGAAGAAGAGGTAAGAGAGAGAGAACCTTGTTGCAACACATTATATCTCCTTTTTTGTTGAATATTCTAATTTGCAGTGACCAATCGGCGCTAGATACAAAACCTACAAACTTTGCATGCAACCCATGAGAACTACTAAATTACCATATCATCCTGTGTTCTAAACTCTAAAGACTACTGTTCTCATCTACTTTTTCCTTGATGCCTTGGCAGGGTGGAGAGGGGCTGCATTCTTGGGTCCTTTTGTTTTCTGTCCTTCAACCTCTCTCCAGTTAATCACCATCTTCCTGCCTGCCATGCCTACGTCTCAAAGCTGGCCTTCATTTCTATTTCACTCACAGATTTTATATCTCCAGTATTTCTTACCAGACAATCATATCCATAAGCCCTTCCTGTCCCATCTTTCCCAACAGACATCTTATATGGAAACTGTAGGCACTTGAATCCCTCATATTATGGTGCTTACCTCCCTCTTTAGAAGTAACACAAAGACCTATCTTAAAGCACTCCTTCCTTATTATTTTTTTCTCTTTATCTGTGCCTTTTCTTTCAGGTGCCCAACTTTTGTGTAAGTTTTCACTGGGGAAACATGATTTGGTTCCATGTTTTTAGAAAGATATCAGTATTTTCATAAAAAATAAAGTATGACTTGAATGGCTTATAACATAATTTCTAAAAGTGAGTTTTAGTAGAATTATTGTGTGTATATATATATATATGTGTGTGTGTGTGTGTGTGTGTGGTCTCCTTGGCCTAAAAAGAAGACAATATTCACTAATGCAGCATGAATTTTGGAATTTTTTCCTTCACAAAATGTGTTCAGGCATATGTGGCAAGTTTTCCGAGGTTATAAAAAATGGAAGAGTACATGCAACTGGAATGCCTAATAAGTCTATCTACCATCATTTGCTGATACTTTCAACCTTGACCTAAAATAGTTCAGGTCATTTTCCTAAAAAGCTATTCAGTAGTGCAAAATAATCCCAATTTTATGTTGTACTCTGTAATGGATGAATTTAATGAACTGTTCACTGAGCTCACCAAATATATGTGACATTGAACAGATTTTTTTATAAGTAATCCAAAGCAGAAAAATAACTAGATGGAAATAAAATGCAGTCTGCTGCCATATCAGACTTTCAAAAATTTTCATACTGAGCTGACATTATTTTCACATGCGATTTGGAAAGTTCACTGATAAGGTGAGTTCCTGTTTAATTTCTGGATAGGCAGAAATGAATCCCTAGAAAGTCTATCTTGTGTCTGGGGGAATTGTCCTATATTCAGATGAAGGGGAAAGCAGCAGGTTGCTTTTCTCAAACTCTCTAGAATGTTTGGTTGCATGATGATATTTGCAATATTAACCCTTGTAAAAGATTGAGTCATTACTGATGAATTTGGGATTCTGAAGGGCAATGGATTCAGGCAACCTAGAAAGTCTAACATAGGCTAGAATACACACTGTCCTTTACATCTGATTAAAAAAATGCAGGAGAATAAAAAGGTGAGTTAATCTACTCATATTTTGTCTTCCCTGCAGCTTCATACTGCCTGTACTCTAAGATATCAGTCTTACTCAATTTGTTTAAATATTGTAAGAAATTACATGAAGGACTGCTTCTTGTTTTAAACCCCAAAGCAATATCCTCAGATTTATCAGGTCAGATTGATTTAAAATATAGGCAATTAATACTATTTTATAATCATAGCAATACTAATCTTAGTGTAATCTCTGCATAAATTTGACTTGTAGTAATTTGGGTTTATTGCAAATGCTATGGCAGCCCATGTGCTCATCTGTGCAGTTGGCTGATTCCCTCCTGATTTTGCAGAAATCTTTGCTTACATATTTAACACAATCCTGCTTATGTGATAAGAAATGAAACTTGGCTGAGGTGATTCTGTTCTTAGCTGTTTAATCTTACCTCCATGGTTCTCACCAGTCTCTCAGTGTGTCCCCTCTTGTACTTTTCACATTTAGAAATCTCCCAAAGAGCACTGTAAGGTAACAGACAGAGGGGATTGAGCAGGAGCAAACAGAATAGGAATATCTGTGACTATATCATTATATTACAGATTATATGCTTTGTATATATGTTTAGATTATAATTTGTATGTAGATTGATGCAATAGTAACCCTAGGATGACAAAATAACTGAGCTTTCAAATCCAGATACTCGGAATCCATGATTACTTCCTGACTCCAAAATAACTCCAATTCTTGAAGCCTTCCAGAAGGTAAAGGGACTAGACTGCTGGCACATTATTGCTCCTTGATGCTTTAAATGAAAAGTACCAGTTCTTATTTGTTCAAACAAAATCTGATTATATAATGTAGCATTAAGTGGTGTGCTGGTTTTGCAGAGCCTGGTTTTTGGTAGCAGAGGGGCCATAGCAGAGGGGCTTCTGTGAGAAGCAGCTGGAACATTCCTCCATGTCCAGCAGAGCCAGTCCCTGATGGCTCTGAAGATGGACACGCTGCTGGCCAAAGCTGGGCCAATTAGAGATGGTGGTAACACCTCTGTGATAATGGATTTAAAAAATCAAAACCAAGGTGGTGGTGCAGTTTTAATTCCAGCCAGAGAAGAGGAGGAGGTGAGGACATGTAAGGGAAAAAACGTGGAGACACCAAGGTCAGTGGAGAAGGAGGGCAGGAGGTGCTCCAGGTACTGGAGCTGAGATTCCTCTGCAGGCTGTGGTGAGACCATGGTGAGGGAGCTGTGCCCCTGCAGCCCATGGAGATCCACAGGGGATGTAGAGATCCACCCACAGCCTGTGGGGATCCTTAAGGAATGCAGAGATCCCCACACAGCCCATAGGGATCCACTGGGGATGCAGAGATCCACCCACAGCCCATGGGGATCTATGAGGGATGCAGAGATCCACAGACAGCCCATGGGGGAGGTGCTCACAGAAGAGTAGGTGAATTCTTGGAGGAGATTGGGGTCCAGAGAGAGTCCTGGTGGAGAGAGAGGGCCCCTGCTTCCAGGCTGGAGCAGCCTGTCCATGGAGGACTGCACCGTGTGGAAGAGTGACCCACGCTGCAGCAGGTTTGGGAGGATTGTGTGCCAGCAGGGGGAACTCACCTTGCAGCAGTCTGGGGAGGACTGCTGCTTGTGACACTGGAACCATGCTGGAGAGTTTTGTGGAGAAATGTCTCCTGTGGAAAGAGCCGCACAGTCTCACAGGAAAATGATGTCTCAGTTAACATCATTGTCTTTTCCTGGTGGGTGCAGGTCTCTTTTTCCTCCTCCAAAATGTTGCTGCTTGTCCCTGTTTGGGTGCTAAAATTAGCATAGTGGGTTAACCTTGTCTGGGTGAAAGTTGCCCACTAAACCACTCTGTCACTCCCTTTCCCAGTGGAACAGAGGAGAGAATAAGATGGAGAAAAACCAGAAGGTGAGCTAAGGCAGTTTATTACAGTGAGAGAAAGAAACAACAGAGTTTTGTGCATGCGTAAGCAAAAGGAAAAGTGAACATCTACTTCCCATCATCAAGCAATGTTTGAACACTGGGTAGTAGGGCCTCAGCACCTGTAGTGGTTTATCTGGAAGGCAAATATTGACAAATCATGAATGGTTTGTCCTTTCCCCCTCTCCCTCAGCTTTTATACCTGAGCTGCCATCATATGGTATGGAATGCCCCTTTGGTTATTTTGGGTCAGCTGGACTGGCTGTGCCCCCTCCCAGGATCTTGCCCACTCCCTTTGATGGGGAAGGAAAGTCAGAGGGACAGTGCTGCTTGGCAGTAGCTGGAACACTGGTGTGTTGTCAACACTTTTCCAGCTACCACTGCAAAGCACTGCACTGTTCTTTCTACAAATGTGTAGAAAGAAAAAATATCCTCTTTGTATTGGTAAAGTGAATTTAGCTAATGAATTCAATGTTTGAGGCATTTGAACAATGCCCTCAATAAAATACTTTAATATTATTAATTACTAATTAATCACTACTAGTAGTTAATAATTATTGCTAATAACCTTTAGTTATCCCTGAAGTGGTAAGGCAGTTGGACTAGATAATCACTGTAGGTACCTTCCAAATGAAATAATTTTTTTCTATCACGTCTGTTCTTTTTTGTTTGTTCATTCCTGTTCTGAAGGCGAATTTCTTCTGTACTTGAAATACACTACCACAACAGTCCTGTTTTATTAATAGTACCAAAATGGAAGTGTATATCTAATTAATCTCTCTTATAAAGTTCAACATACATCTATGAAATATATAGCTAATATGGAATAACTGTAATTTTCAAAATGTCTCAACTGCTTTAGTATTTCTAAAGTTATATAGGTTTTTTTCTCAGACAAAATTATTTGCAGAATTTCTCTAAGATTTCTGATGAGTTTCTGGATGATAAAAATTGAATTTTTTGGAATGTAAATTATTAATTAAAACCTATTAATTCAATCATGCTTATAATGAAGATCTTAACTGGCACATAGTCTCAAATATTCTTGAAAACAATCATTTTCAAGATGCACAAAATAAAGCATATTATTTTTAATAGAGATATTTTTTTCCTTATAATTCACCTTCCACATTTTTAATTATTTTTAAGAATTGTTTTCCAGAGCACAGCTGTGTTCATTTCATGTTGCTGGAATAATGTGTAATAGGCATGTTGTTGCTAAATAGATTTTTGGTTTCATACACCCAATTGTCACTATCAGTAAGTCACAAATTGCCAACTGTTACCACATCAAAAAATCCCAGAGAGATATACTATGCTAAGTGCAGTCAAATGGCTCTGGTATCTAAGATACCAGTGGTACCTTTTGGCAGTCACTAACAGTTTAATAGCTCTTAAAAATCTCAATAATTATTACTTAGCCCGTTATCACAATTGATAACCCTGCTGCTGGGGAAAAGAAGCCAAAATCAAATTAGTAATGCAATCCAAAGTACTCCTGTATAAGATCAACCAATTTCATTGGTTTCAAAATAAAAAAGAAAGAAATACCATCACAGGAAATATGGCATCTAATTATTGACATCTCTGTATAAATGTAGTGTCCTGTGCCACATGGAATGTGTCTTCTTAATAGATGTTATAGGTCTGCATCTATCAGAAAAGTAAATAAAAAATAAAAAATATAAAGGAGTGTTGGCAATTGCAGAGAATCCTTAAAGTTTGTATACATATGGAACAGCAGATTTAAACAGGACAGACACTCATCCTGCCTTTCTAATGGAGTCAGTTGCCTTGTCAAGGTTTGCTAAACATTTTAGATGTCAGCTCCTGGAACTTCACAATGTTCAATATATAATACCAGGGTAAAAAGATTTGAGGTGGTTCATTTCAGGCTGGTGATGAGGATTTGTTTCATGGCACATGCAGCCAATCATCCTACAGCAGACTGTTGTCAATGCAATTGGAGGCAGACATGAAGCAGTTTTGCTGCTGGTTTCCCCTTTTTATCTGTCATCACATAGACCTGAACTTTGCTCATTAGAGAGTTATGCTGTTCTCTAACTACCCCAGCATTGCAGGTGTTTAGGGAAACAGTGATCACATGTGTGCCATTTTTTCTCATCAAGACAAATTCATAATTTCTGTAACTCCATTGTATCCAAGAGAATCATGCTTGCAAGTGATTTGTCTGTTCCATTCAGTTCAATTCAAGGTCTAAAGAGTTACAAAGACTAGGAGTAGATTAAGCACACTGGGGTTCAATTGCCTGGAGTTAAAAGTGAGTAAAGGACAAAGATTATCAACTTAAACCACGATGAATACTATTTGGTTTTAAGGATAAGTGATGGAAACTGTTCTAGCAAAAAAAAATAAATCTGTAATCCTTAAAAGCTGTTCTAAGAATGAAGACAGTAAAGCAGGAAGAATTATTGGTATTTGAGTCTACAAGTGTGTTATTGGAATACAAATCCAAGACAATGGAGACGTACAGAAATATTTACAGGTAGATTTTGACTAACTTTAATTTTATGCATAAAGTATGTAACTAAAAATTATCCCTTACCAAAATGGGAGTGAGCAACTGCAGACCAGCAAATTTCATTACTCTTAGAAGCCACATGTCTTCCTTGAGCATTAGCTTGGGGTCTTTAGGGAAACCATACAGTAGCAATTACAAGCACCAAAAATCCCTTTTACATCACACTTCCACCCCACCTACATTATGAACCTAAAAGGCAAAGGAGATCAGGGTTCACCAAAATATTCCACCATCAAGAAATTCACACCAGCAAAGGAATTATTTCTTGTTATTTTTCACCATCCTGACACTTCTCAAGCAAAAGATGAAGGACAAAACTGAATTAGAAACCTCACAGAGCATGCTCTCACCATGAGAAGACATGGTATATGACTCAGATCCTCTTATTTAGCATAAAAAACCAGTCAAGTAGGGCAGCCTGTTATTTTCACAGAAGTCAGAAACTGTAGTCAGCCTGTGAGCTTTTGTTAATGGCTTTGTCTTTGGTATGATTTTACCTTGAGTCAGTTAGCTGTCATTCAAAACTACTGCTGTGAGTTTTATGATTAGACAACAGCATAGACTCCAGCTACATAAAAAATCTCATGCTCTTAAAAAAGGATTTGATTTTTGAAAGAAAACGGTCAGTTTTGAACATAATTCTTACACTGTAGTAGAGAATTTAATAAAGAATAATAGCCTAAAAAATGGAGGAAAAAAATGTTATGTCCTTCCTACATGATTCTGCAGGTTTTTTTCCAATTTAATTGCATGCAACTTCTCCACCAGGCCATCTTTGATTTAGCTTAATTACCTTTATTTATGGTATTGTTTAGAGTGCTGCAGAACTGCTGGAGGCTGGTCTTTGGAGATTGCAGGTTTGCCAAGCACTGTGACTATCCTCTATTTTTATTTTTTTTGCTATTCTGTTAAATAATTCTGCTGTGGAATAATTTCATAGTTTCCATGTTACGGTAGCATTTCAAAATGCTGTTAAAATGTTAACACATCCCTGGAATGATGTGTCAGGACAAGGCATATTATGTTCACACAGCAGGGTCAGTAAATTCTGTCTATTTAGCAAATATTTTACTGCTGGATAATCATTAGTTACATGGTTGCAAGTTATGACTTTTAATTGTGTGGTTTTACTGTGTATAATCTGTCCCACCCAGTGTGTTTTTTGTTCATTTTTCTAGAAATATTAATATCTGAAAAAGTTCAGACTCTGCACATGGCACTTTTCAGGTGAACAGCTGGCTGAAAGAATGTGACAGCAGACCCTGAGGCACCAACAAAAGGACATGCATTCATGTATGTTGAGTGCTCAGTTGATTTCATATTAATTTCCTACTCTAATAGTGGTAGAAGTTTATGCCACAGTTTCACTGGGAACAGGTGTTTCTCCTATGCTTTCAGAGCAAGCAGCTATGCACATTTCAGTCAATGTCTGTGCACAGAGAGAGAAAAAATGGTTTGAAAAGTATTTCACTTCAGTCCTGCTACTTTGTTCAATCACAGATTATATTATGTGCTTTAAGACAAGTTTTTGCTGAAATGTCAATGTGGCTTTATGTATCTATCTATCTATCTATTGAACCATGAAACCATAGAATCATTTAGATTAGAAAAGATCCTTAAGATCAAGACCAGCCATTAACATGGCACTGCCAAGTCCAACACTAAACTATAGTGGCTTGTGCATAATTCTGATTATAGAATTGTCTTGTTTCAATCTCTTATTTGCCACTCATGAGCAACTCAGCAGACAATTATATCAAATATATCAAAAAGTACTCCACCATCAGTTGAGAAATCTTTCAATTTTCCATACTCATATTTCAGAACAGTGAAACATAAGCTGAATTTTAGAAATCCACTTAAGCAATCCACAAAATGTTGTTTTCTCGATTAACAACTGTTTGCCCACCAAGGACTTCACCACAAAAATCTTGTCCTATATAAACAATTGCTGCATATATAAGTGATCCTACTTAAATAAAAGTGTTGTTCAAGTGACTTGAAGCCATTTTCTCTTGTCCCATCTCCTGCTATTTGGCAGAGGAGACCAACCTCCACCTGGCTACAGTCTGTTTTCCAGCAGTTGTAGAGAACAATAAGATCCCCCCTCTGAGCCTTCTTTTTTTCAAGCTAAATGCTCCCAGTCTTTCAGATACTCTTCATAAGGCTTGTGCTCCAGACCCTTCACCAGCCCCATTTGCCCTTCTCTGGACACACTCCAGCACCTCAGTGTCTTTCTTGTCATGAGGGGCTCGAAACTGAACACAGGGTTTGGGGTGTGATTTCACAAGTGGTGAATACAGGGGTGCAGTCACTGGCCACACTGTGCTGGTCCAGGCCAGGATGCCATTGGCCCTTTTGGCCACCTGGGCACACAGTGGCTCATCCTGCTGCTGTTGACCAGCACCCCCAGGTGCTTTTCCACCAGCTTTTCAAGCACTCTTCTCCAACTCTTGAGTGGATCCTATCTGAACCCATAGACCTTTGTTTGTCTAAGTAGCATATTTAGACCTTTTTGCTTTAGGCTATGGAGGTTTTCATTCGGGTCCCCATCTTCCAGCTCGATTAGCTGGGTATAGAATAGCTGGTCTTGCTGTTAAAGACTGAGAAAAAGAAGGGATTATGTACCTTAGCCTTTTCTTCACACTTCATCACTATGTTTACCCACACATACGATAAAGGATGGAGATTCTCCTTTGCCCTCATATTTGCTAAAATGTTAATAGTACTTTTTATTTATATTATTATTTATATTATTTATACTGTCTTTTATGACAGTAACCAGAATAAGTTCTAGTTATGCTTCGGTACTTTTAATATTCTCCCTGCATAATCTCACAACATCCTGTTAGTACTCCTGAGCTGTCTGTCTCTTTTTCTAATGGTGATACACTCTCCTTTTTTTTCTTGAGTGTGAGTCCAATCTTTTTGTTCACCCAGGCTCCTCCTCTTCCCTGCCCGATCATCTTTTCACACAGAGGTACGTCCTGCTCCTGTATCTTTTAGATTTTCTTCTTGAACATTTTTAAAGTTTCCTGGATTATTTGACCTTCAGCACTTCCTCCCAAGGCACTCTCTCAACCTAAATAATCCAAAATCTCTTGTCTCAAAATTCCAAAATAGCAATTCTTCTGAGCTCCCAACCCTGCAGGACTACTTTCACAAGATTTTGTCAACCAGACCCTATCTATCTACCTATGTATGATTCTATGATTTTATGATTCTATGATTCTACAATTCTATTCATTCTATCTATCTATCTATCTATCTATCTATCTATCTATCTATCTATCTATCTATCTATCTACTCTATCTATCTGTCTATCCTCTATCTCATTGGCTGAGTTGCTTGCAGCCAAATTCTGCACACCTATGGAAGCAGAGAACCAGTCAATTCCCATCTCCATAACGTCCTGCAAGATTACTCCAGCAGAAAATCTAGATTTTATGCAGCACAGATCTAATGGAAATTCTATTTCTCTACAAGAAAACTGATCTTTGAGCTAAAAATAATTACTATGTTAAAGTATTAAATTATTGTAGTACTTTTAGCAACTAAAACCAAATCAGCCAAGTATTCTCAATCAATTTTTCAAAATTTATCTCTCATATAAATTCACTCAACAAGCTCCTACATTCTGTAAAGCCATAAGCAGAGAGCACAGTCTATTAAATGAAGACAGGCAGACAACAAATCTTCAGCTATGGATTATATTCAAAAGCTGACAAGTAAAACACCATTTTAAGGGATAAATGTTATATTTCCTGTATTGAATTTTAAGCCAGGTCAGACAAATAGACTCAATCTTATTCTACTAAATTTCTATCAAGTATTTCCTTAAATGTGATTATTCTGGCTTTTCAGTGGTATGCAGCAGGATAAGGAGAAGCTTTAATATCATCTCAACACATCATTATCCTTCCTTCTGGCAACAGGCAAATGTATGGAACCAAAATAGTGCAAACACAGCAAAAACTATTACAGGATACTGAGAATCTTCTTTCTTAAAGATGAAAAAAGGAAATGGTCTCAGTGTTCTCATTTTATGCAGGAGGTTATTGTAAACAGAAACTTCATTTGAAGAATTTTAGTGTGGAGACAAAGTTTTAGAAAGTGTTTTTCTCATTTTTATCATTTGGTTTTGATAAATTTTCCCAAACACAAACAAGGCCCACTATTGTGTCATTGAGTGATTTATATTTCTCAAGCTTCATCTGTGTTTTCTAGAATCTACTATAGTCTTGTGTTTTTCAGTAATCCTCCTCTTTCTTTCTTGTTTTTATTTTCCATCTAGTTCCTCCATGACTTTCTCTCCAGACTTGTCAGTTTTATTCTATTTTGTGTGGGAAAAGATATTTCAAAGAGGTGACATCTGGAAGTCACCAAAAACTTTTTTATATGGGTAGATTATAACTGTTTTTCCCAAGAAAATATCCATACACAAAACATGAATGTGTTCAATTGTCTCACCATGAAAAATGGGAAAGCAATATAGAAAACTAAAATTAATTTCCTAATCCAATGCAGATTTATTCTTTTATTATTTTATTCATCTCTTTGACTAGTTGTTTGTATTAAGCATTAATACTTATGCTACTTGAAAGTAGAAAACTGCATAGTTTACCGTGATTTTCTGTGCTATTTAAGCAACAAGAGGCAGCTGCAAGTTTTAGCTGAATGTATTTCGGCATTAGTGGTGTTAAAACTAATGTGTTTCTGCAGCTAGAATGGCAACATAAAGTCAATTATCTACATATTCTTCTTGTTTAAGTTATATGTTGGTCCAAATGAATTTCTCATTAAGAGCACACTGTACTGCACAGGTGAAGGCAAGAGATGTTTATAAAATTAAGCCATTAAAAAGCATCAAAAGAGTACTTTCCACAAAATACTGTTTCTAAGGTAGCAATATCACCATGGATTATGTCATTGTATGCACATTATACCTGTTATCTATCTATTAGTGTAGTATATACGTCTATATGTATGTGTGTATATGTTCACACAGGTTAAAGAAGAAATATATGTAGAGTCTTTATTTTATTTAAAGGTTAATGAAAATAATGAACCAGTAGAGCATGAGGGTTTTCCTAATACATATTTTAAAAGAAGAAACATCCTAAATTTCTTTCTATTCAAATATATTTTAAAAACCTAGAGGAAAAAAAAATCCATCTTTGGTGTTATCTCATTAATTAATACCTGGGGATAATCTGATTCCTAAGAAAGGACAATTATTCAAAAGTAGGAGAAATAATTACTTCTTGAAAGTTCCAGAAGTGATGGTATAAATATTTGTAGAGAAATTGCCTGTCTACAGTGTTTATGAATGTGGGGCTAGAAAATCTCCTTCATTTTCCACTTTGCTTTTCTGTTCATGACTCAGTCCTTTAATTAGGATGTTTCTGGCGGCATTAGCAATACTGGGAAGCCACTGACACAATAAATCATATGGAATAGAGAGATAGAAGCAAGAGAAAAGATAAATAATTTGGAAAAAAGGATAGCAACCACATATATCCAATAAATCATTGGAAGGTAGAAACCCGAGCTTTGAGGAGAAGGAGAGGGCAGTAACAGTCATAGTCCTTCCCCTTCCTTCACATGCATTCAGGGATATTATTATACCTGGATAAAGATTTTTAATGAAACAATATTACAGAAGCTTCTCTAATGCAAAGATTATAATTTTTGATATCCCCAAGCAATATCATAAAATCACAAAATTACAGAATTATTTGTGTTGGAAGATCATCTAGTGTTGACATCTGCTGTGGGCAGGGACACCTTACACTAGACCAGGTTGCTCAAAGCCCCATCCAACCCTGACCTTGGAAACTTCCAAGGATGACACATTCCTAGCTCCTCTGGACAGCTTCTTTCTACTGCCTCACTAACCTTTGAGTAATGGATTTCTTCCAAACATCTGGTTTAAATCTCTCATTCTCCTTGCCCTGTCACTGCAAGGCCTTGTACAAAATGCTCTCATTCTTTTTTATAAGCTCCCTTCAAGAACTGGAAGGCAGCAACGGGGTCTCTCTAGAGTCTTCTCTAGTCTGAAGAACCCCAGCTGTCTTATCTTCCTAGGAGAAGCGCTCCCAGCCCTCTTGTGTCTTCATAACCCTCTTGTAGATCCACTCTAACTGGTCTAAGTCCTTTTTGTGCTGAAGTCTCCAACACAGATACAATTCTCCAGGTGGGAGAGAGTGGAGCAGAGGACAGGAATCATCTCCCTCAATCTGCTGACCAGTCTACTTTTGAGGCAACCCAGGACACTGTTGATTTTCTAGGGTGTGAGTGCCCCAGAAACAGGTGGGATTGTTGGCTCTTGTCCAGTTTTTCATCCACCAGAACCCCCAAGTCCTGCTCCACAGGGCTGCTCTCAAAGAGTTCTTCTCCCAGGCTGTACTCATGTCTGTAATTCCCCTGCCCCAGAAGCAGCACTTTGCACTTGAAACTCCTTGAAACTCATCAGTTTCTCATGGATCCAACTCAAGGTTTTTCAGCATCCCTTCTTTCTGTTGTGTCAACTTGTAGCAGCTTCATATAATCTGCAAACTTGTTGAGAGGGCCCTTGATCTCATTGTCTTGTGTCATTGATAAAGGTGTTAAAGAACACCAAAGACAAAGCCTCCAGGGTTACCACTGATCACAGCCTCCACCTGGACATTGATCAGAATGGTCTGACTGTGTCTATCCAGTCAATTCCTTATCCACCCAACAATTCACCCTTCAGATTCACATTTCTCCAGTTTGGAGATAAGGATGTCATGTGGGACTGTGTTGAACACCTCACAGAATTCTAGGGA
The DNA here is from genome assembly GCF_009819655.1 of Sylvia atricapilla. Classification (NCBI taxonomy): domain Eukaryota; kingdom Metazoa; phylum Chordata; class Aves; order Passeriformes; family Sylviidae; genus Sylvia; species Sylvia atricapilla. The sequence continues at coordinate 7,492,443 of NC_089144.1, read as the reverse complement.
GAAGGCATCACACAGTCTTCCCTTATCATCTGTTGCAGTCAGTCCACCATAAAAGACTGTAGTGCTTAACGTGGAGTAACTTAATATCAAGTCAAAATCCTTTCATCCTATGAGATGTGAATGCATTGTACATCTAGTAGCAAAATTGCAAGTGATTGTCAAGTAGGACCTATATTTGCATATGTTTTCTTACTGGTCATGCCCCCTTTAAAATTGGTTGGGGTTGTAATATTAGACAATTCATAGTACATGTAAAACATATGACACGCTACCTTGCAACATGAATGAAGATGTTATTATAAATAAATATATTTATTTATTTTCATCTGTACAGCACTTTTGTCCAAGTGAATATCCATTATCTCCTATCCTGAATCAACTTTATCTTCTCTCACTTTAGGCTCCTGCAGACATTCCTAAATTAGGCTCTTGGTTGCCATAGGTTCTTTAATTGTGATACTGATGAGAAAGAGAGGCATCCCCAGAGGAAAATACCTTATCTATGATCTGAACCTCACCCTGGAAATTCCTCTATCTCCTTGCTGACTACACAGGGAGCATCCATTACCTATGCTTTTAAGTGGAATGCCTGGAGATAAGTTGAATCAATCAGGTCCCCAGAACATTTTCTTTCTGTTATGACACTTTATCTATTTGCTCTACTTAATAAAAAATTCTCTGCTGAAGAGACTGTATTTTCTGTCTTTTCATACCAAATAGCCTAGAAAAATGTTTTAAAAAGACAATATATTTCTTTAAAATGCACTTTGGGGTTGTATTAGTGACATTCTTCAGAGACACCATTTTCATTTGAAATTCTCAATAATTCTCTACTTTGAGAAACACATTCTCCATTTAGTTCATAGTCTTGACTTAAAACCTTTCAATGACTTTAGTCAGAACAAGACTGGACACTTTTTCATGACATAAACATTTTATTCAATCAGCTATGGACTAGTTGTAATTTTGGTTTATTAGATTTGGTGAAGCTGAATTGGAAAAGGATGACAAAGCAAGCTGAATTTTATGTATGTTTTTACACTCATTACTTGCAATAATTCTTGTTGTAGAAGCATAACAGTATTTGAGAATCTGAGATCTCATCATTTACACCTGGTGTCTTTGTTTGACAATTCTTGATTAAAAAATTACCCAAGCCCAAACAAACAAAATTATTATAATATGCAGCGTTTTAGAAATGAAATCTTTCTAAATTAGAGATTTTTTAAAAAATATATATCCTTTTACTACTGTTTACATTCATCAGGTTTTGCAACCCAATTTCTCAGGTGGAAGTGCATTGATCCTAAGTGTAGGTCATTGCTGTATTTATGGCACAGAAGAGCTTTTGCACCCTAATGCAGAGGTGTAAATCTACACTAGTAACATCTCAGACAGTAATTCAAGCTGTATCCTACTCTTCTCAACAAGGTGCTCTTTTTGAACAAAAGTCTTTTTAGATTAAATTTGCATGGGAACACTTTTGTCTCTATGGAACACTAGGGTGTTCACCAGCGTATTTTACAAAAATGTCATAAAGGTGAAAATGTTCCAACCACTTTCAGTGATATGCTAGATATTGAAATTCTTCTTAAAGTCTGCCATGAAGTCCTGTTAGTGCTGTCATCCATAATTAAAATGTATGATGAGGTTTGAACTCAAAATTCCACTGAAGGTGTTATATAAGCCTGAATTCAAAGAGATAATCAGTTCATAGGAAAACTCTTGCTGGGGCAAGCTGGATAATTTTATAGAGTAATTTCTAAAGACCATGTAAAATTTAAGTTTTTAACAATCTCGGAGGAAACTGTTTCTTTCTGATAGCAAATACTTGAGATTTTTTAAAGCCAGTTAAAAGAGTTATCATTTAACTTGTCTTGATGACATTATTTTAGGCTGCCTTGTTATAAATCCCACAAAGACCCTACAGACTGATTTACATTTTTAAGGTTATTTTGAAACCAGATGAGATTTTTTTTAAAAACAGCTTCTCAAATTTGAATTACGTTTGGTAATCTCTCCACAAAAGTTTTAACACATTTTTATGGAATTCAGCATGAATATCTCACTAGTCAAAAATTTTAAAGTAGGTATGGCTAAGGAGATATTTGGTTGAAACCTACTATCCAAAGGCATTAATCTGGACTTTCTGCATCCAAGGCAAAACAAGAGGGAACAATGAATTCATAACAGGCCTTAGCATATGCTCTTCTCTAAAATAAAACCTCCTAATTTTACACTACCAAAACACAGAAGACCTGAAACTTGAAATATGGTTTTGTTTTTAACAAAAGCTTGCATTCTAAGGAATGCAATCAGTTAAAATTGAAAAGTCAAAGTCTATCACCTAAAAAGATGTACATTGCAAGACAATGGCTTTGCAGTTTCTGTGTTGAGGGGTGTTTTATTATGGAAATAATAAAATTATTATTAATCTACATGCAGATTTTATCATATCCTCTAGAATTTAGGAAGCCAATGAAAATTTTAGAGCAGCCATCCCAGGTAGCTGCAAAATCAGTCTGGAGAATTTTAAAAGGCATGTCTGTCAAATTTGAAGTTGGTGAAAAGTGAGGCTTACATAATATCCTTGCAATACCACTTGAAAACAGCAGGAAAGAAATATTAATGAGCTAAACAAAGATACAGTTGGAAGAAGAATGTTAGAGTGGAAGAAACAAAGTCAGTTCACAGCCTCCTGTCTTGGGCTCCCACCCAGGGCTAGATCAGCATCTCAATCTGCTTCTCACACTGCAGCTTCCAAATCAAGCTACATGCACCAGGTGTATTCCTCTCAATGACAAATTTGGGGCATTCACTGAATCTTGGTAGACTATTGTCAATTCACAAAAAAACACCTTATTTTTAAAATGTGATAAAGTATTTTGGAGTCAGGGTGAGGAGGCAGCACTCAGAATCTTGTGTACTAATGCAAAAATCCTACAGTTCGAAGCAGATTGAGGTGAAAAATTATGAATTTCATGGTCTATGGCTAATAATTCTAATATCTCATTTGTTCTAGATAATATACTTTTTACTGTATAAAAGGCTTCAACCAGGTTACAAAGTTTTGAAACCCCAGCCATTTCTTTTTAAAAAAACTCCTTCTTCTTAAAAACTTAGCTTAATTGTCATCACATTTGACAGTAATTGCTATTCTTACAGCACACTTTATTAAGAAGAAACACACTAAAGTTTAAGAAAATTACTATATGTTCCATTTTTTCCTTTTTTGTACTTGGTCATACTCCTCCAGAGGAAATTTTGTGGAAACTTTGGGCTAGTCTCACCAATAAACTGTGTCAATCCATACTAGGCAATTAAATGGTATATTTAATCTGTTTTACCTCTGGAGAAGGCCTGTGTTTTAAAACCATTAGTTAATTAACTGGCCTATTAGTTGAACTGACACCAATTTAAGGGCTTGAAAGACAGCTTTCCTTTCACTTGCAAGTACTTTTCAAAGTCAGATTACAGTATATGTATAACTAAACAACAATTTTTGGCATGGATTTTTGGGAACGAGCTTTATCTCTAAGCAGAGCCTTTGATTTACTAAGGTCAATGCAGAAGTTGCTAATCAAACCCCTTAATTTTATTCTGTCTGGGAGTAAGACAGTAAATGACATAAAGTAGTGTACCTTTTAATGTTGAATGCCTGGAGGAGACTGGAGAGTGTACAAAGGATTGAGCTTCCACCCAGCCTCCTCTTGACTTTCTAAATAATTGTTCGACACTCTGAGCTAAAAATCTTCTTAACAAAGATTCTCTAGGACCTAATATTTGCAGGAATGAAATAGAAATGTCTTACAATTAGAGTGTTAATGTTTTTTGTATTTGTGCACAATTTAATCCTTTTTGAGATGTGTTTGAAAGTAATTTTAATTCACCAGCTATCATTTGCCTCAACCTATCCCTTTAGAAATTCTCTTCCACAGCATATATTTCAGTCAGCTGTTTTCCAAGAACTCTGGAAAACTTCTATCAACCTTTGGTAACATCTTTCAGGCTATATCAGATTGAGAAGAATCACTTTTTAGCCAATAAGCTTGGAGCAGACATTTGAGATTTTTAAAATTCACCTTTTTTTGATTATTATATCTATCAGATCCTTTAGAACAGATTGACATCTTGACAAGCAGTCCAGAGAGTATTCCAGATGAAAGGGGAGTAGTCAGTATCCAGATAAATAAGGACAAGGATGGGTAGACAAATACTGCCTTTAAGACATTTCTGGGTTTTACAGCCACTTAAAATTTCTGTTGATTAACTTCAGAAAAATGACTGTACAGCACTGTGACCATATCTCAGTCTTCCAATTTCTGAATCTTGTGGTATGAAAAACTATTTCAGGAAACAAAGCAGAAACTTATTGCAGAATTTTTCTATTTTTTTTTTTCAGTTAATCAAACTCAATTCAAACCCTATAAACGGAATTTGGCTTGAGTTGGTGTTATGGTATGGCTGTGGTAGATATGTTTTGAAGTTACACCTCAAAGAATGGTACTGTGGTAATGTTCTGTTCATAGTTTTATTGCATTTTCTGATATGATTATGTGCAAATATGTACAGTGACTGTATACTGACATTTGGAAAATCATTTATGAAAAAAAGCTGATCAGTATTCAATATTGTCAAGATGACATCTGATTGCTCACATGGATTCTTTCTGTAGTATGTCACCAGAACACAGTTCTTCAGATTTGATCTCAATTTAGGGGAGTTTATCAGAAAATTGTGGGCCACATCCAGAGATTATGTAAATATGCATAGATCTAGAAAATATTATGTCGATTTACACAGCTTAAGAATATTTCTGTACCTCTGTTAAGAAGCTAGCACATATAGCACAGAAATCTCTTTGTGAAATAACCCTCTCACCACACTCACCAGATCATATCTTTGTCCATTTGTTTAATTAATTAACCATTCTGCGGGATGGAATAAACCTTACCATCCCCAAAAGGGGGGCAATTACTTTGGGAACAAGTGGTATTGCTTCTGGAATACCATTATCCCAGAAATACTTCTGGGAATGTGAACAGTCTTGTGTGTGCTGTAGCACAGAGCTTCATCCTGACAAGGCTTGAATTATGACAAGAGATTGCAATTTCTGTCTAACACCACATTCTCAAAGATGGTGCAACGCATTTGAGTGAGAAATAATTTGGTCTTTATGCTATTTCTATCCTGAAGCTCTCTTCAAAAGAGACAAATTGTGATAAATTATGAAGTTATGTGTGGTAGAGTTCTTTTGTGACTGATAGGAAAAAAAAAAATCAAGCTATTTCACTCAGGTGCTCACAGTGGAATTGAACTATGCTTACCAGAAATAAGACAAACATTTTACAAGTAGTCATCCAGCCCTGCTGCTCAGTCTAGAAGCTCTGTTTTTAAGTTCCATCCACCCCCACTACTCAATAGGATCCACTTTTTTCTTTCAGATGACTGGTAATTAGTACAAGTACAGTTATTGTAAGGTAATTATATGTTCTAAAACTAATGTACTTATGTGAACCAAAGGGTAGCTTACCATGTGAGCATTTGATAAGCAAACAGGTGCTTAAAAGATTTAATGGGTTTGTAGCCATCTGTAGTGATTAATGATGTTTAAGGACCTCACTGCAACTCATAATATCATCATAAATGAACACTGGGGCTTTGCAGTTCAAAAAAAAGAAGTGTAAATTAGATTTTCCTGCTCAAATCCCTTTTGCTTAGTTACAATTTTGTATTCCAAAGGGCAATGAATAATTGAACTTTCCCAGAAGCAATAAAGAAAAAAAGAAAAACTCCTCCCTCTAACTTCTTTCCATCCCCACCTTTTTTACCACAATATAGAATGAAATATCTTTTTCCACATATAGAACAGAAAATCAGATCAGATTTTCCTTCCTTATAAACAATTTCTTGCGCCTCATTTCTCTGACTAGGCAGAAGCCCAGACTGAACCATTTCTGTTCCCTACACCCTGTAGAAATGTTGCTCCTTTGGATACCAGTAACAAAAGCCATGCTGTGGCCAGATACTCCTCCCTGCCTGGAGATGGAGAGCCAAGTCTGAATAAAAGAAACTTCTCCTGCCTGTGACTGAGAAGTGGTTATGACTGAATAGCATTAAGATATCCATTATACAATATAGGCAAATTACCCAATATTTTCAAGGTGATGTCCCAATATTTCATAGAATCAGTCTAACAGGATGTGTAAATTCTTTTCCCATGAATTGGCATCCAACCAGCAATTGAGATGTATAATTTTAACTCAGAATTTTCCCACGTTTGAGTCACCTTTAACAAACCTGGTTTAAATATTCTTGAAAATACGGCAGTATGCTTTCCAGATGTGTCACTGTGACTTATGTGGCCTAAAGCCAGTGACTCTGAAGTGTCACCTGCTAGATTAGCTGATAGCCAGGCAGCTAACAGCAGCCAGATAGTCCAGTAACACAGCAGAGACATTAAGAATAGCAGGCTGTAAGCTTTGTACACACAAAAGGCTGAGGACTGCAAAGTTTGCTGTGCCTGGACTTTTTTTCACCTACTTTTTCATCTTTGTTTCACTTTGTTTAGCTATGATGGCAGTTTATCTTGTTGATCTGACGGCAGTTATAATTTCTGTTAGGTTATGTGATAAACTCATCTGTACACCCACAAAAGAAGAGAGGCACAATGGCAGGTGGGGTAGACTATCCTGGCTGTTTCCAGTTTGCTCCCAGGTCCATGGCCAGGGATCCTTTAACCCGTCAAAATCTCATCTCTACAAACCCAGAGAACAAGATCACAATGGCAGAGGCCCAAGGAACTCCTATCAAGGACTCAGACATAGGGACACCCTGTACATGCTCTTCCCAGCAGAGCCTCAGCCCCACTGACCCAGTGTGAAACTTCTCTTGAGGAGCCACTGGGACCAGATCTCCACCTCACCTTTTGAACTAAGGGAATTTCTGCCAAGGGGTGTGGGAAACTGTATGGGAAGTGGAGAAAGAGGATGCTCAGATTGCCCAGTGCTTATGAAGACATGTTTAGGAGAGGAACCTCAAGTGAGAAAAGGGAGAGGTTTAGGTGATTTGGGGAGAAACAAGTATGGGAAATAGAGGGATGAGGGAAGAGTCTACTTATATGGAAGAAAGGGTTGGTCAGTATAGTTTCTAATCCAGTCCTGGCCTTAATCACTGCAGTCTGCCCTCTCCTTGTAAAATTCCTTCAATTATTTTCCAGTAGGTGTCTCTTTACTCCTTGTGCAAGGGAGTGTATAGGTCTGTGGTATCAACTGGAGTGAATGCAGGTGTGTGAGTAAGTGTGGGATCACTAGTGAAGATCAAGCTGAAGGAGACAGCAGGGAATGGTTTGGTATTAATGGGGGGAGGGATGGGTGTCTGAGGACCAGCTCTATGTGAGAGAGAGCATCTGTGGCTCTCTAAGGGTGAGAGCACAGAGAGGTTGTCTATGGCACTGGAGAATCCTGGACATCTGTGTGTGTGTGTCTGATGGTCTGCACAGGCAGCTGCAATAGGATTATGATGCTGTGACCTTTGGGGTTCATATGTCCAGGTGTTGGTAAGGCTGAGGTCTAGGGACTGGTCAGGCTGGGTGCAACAGGCCAGCTGCTTGAGGGACTCACACTGTACATATACAGAGAGATAAGATATATACTCCTACTGTCATATCTCCAACCTGCTCAGCCAGAGACAGCAGCAGCTTGATGTCACAGACAGGTAAAGATATTATAAAACAAAGTTCTTATAAAATATGGTTTAGGCCTTGCTACTCTAGCTAAGCTTGCAATAGCTTTTAAATTCCCATAGGGAAAAATCATAAAAATGAAAGCAGTTAACAGAACTTATTCTAATAAGAAAAATAAGTATGCACCTGCATAAACAATAGATCTATCCCATGAACATTCACAAAGGAAAAATGTAAATATTTGAGTAAAAGAGAGCATCTTAGCATACACAAAACACCTTTTAACCAATGAATTAAGTGACAAGAAAACTACTAGCTCATTAGAGTTGCACACAAGATATATGAACACTGTATAAAAATGAGTTATGTGAATAAAGAGTTTGCTTTTCTGCATGAAGAAACTGAGTCCCATCTGCTTTCTTACTTCAACAGGTTGAAACCATTGCTGCTGAGTTTGTGTCAGTGCTCCAAGTGACTCTCTATTATTTTAATTGCCAGATGAAAACATGCATGATGTGTACCTGTGCTCAATGTGCATGTGCCTAGTGGGAATACATTTTCATTATTTTTCAGACCAAGGGACGTGAAGCTGCAGCAGCTTTTCCTCTCTCAGGTTGTTGGATCCAGTATGGCATTTTTCTCTAAAGTTTTTGTTCATCTTTGTGTGGTCTGATCATCGTTTTATGCCAATAACGTTAATAAGTAATTAATTATTTTTTGCTACATAGGAAGAGTGTACAGGATCAGAAGTCTGAGAAATGAAGATATAGGATGTGGCATGAAACAATGTGGGATGGTGAGAGATGGAGAACAGCCTTGGCACTGCTCCAAGCAACTGACCAACACTGAGTTATGGAGATGCAAACATGGAGCTGGATAAAACGGGTTTAGGGATAAGAAGAAGAACAAAGAAGTGGTATCAAACACAGAGAAAAAGGCAACGTGTAGTAAGCTTGGGGGTAATGTGGTATGGAAACCAATGAGTAAAGAGAAAGACATAAAATAATTTAAGCAAACATGTCAAATTGACTCATAATGACCACTGAAGAAGGAAGAAGCCGTTAACATTTCATTACTCTTGGCAAAAAAAGCCCAGATGCTACTGGCTTTCCATAACATCTCCCAACCCTCAACCCTAGTAGATGTAACCCACCAATATTAGGACTCAGAGGAGCAGAAGGGTGAGCATAACACCAGGAATAGGAATAAAAACTATTTTAACTATGTAAAACAATTTGAACTTCATTTTTATTCTTTCTTCAACAATTAGATCTAAACTAATAATGGCTAAATTCTTAAGATTTCCATGATGCAAACAATAAATTAATGGAGATATATATATATGCTTCCTATGTGCAACTTACAAGATTTTGAGCATAATGCTACATATGCTAAAAGGTAACTGACCTTTACAAATGGCTGTTACCATAAATCTGGCAAACTGTGTGAGCACACAAGAAGGATGTCTTCTGCAACACTGGAAGAACCAGGTGAAGAGAAGGGCAAAGAAAAAGACAAAGGTGCATTGCAGTGGAATACTCATGGAGGAAAAAAGAGGAAGAAGAAAATGCTATGAGTAGAGGGAAATGTTGCAGGAAAAAATATCTGAAAGAAACCATGGTACATTAGTTCAGTGACTTTTGTCTAAAAGTTTTAAACAGGAATTTATCGAAAAAAGCATTGTATCATTCTGTGAATACTAGTGACAGTATTCTGTTAAGTACTGTCTGACTTCTGCCAAGCAATGAAAGCTGTTCTAAAATCAATTGGATCAATAATATAGTCTCTAAAAATATAATCTCCTCCTGTTCCTCCCTTTTCAGCTGTGGAAGGCTGCTTTATATAGATGGTACTTACAATAATGTCACTTATATAGGTTTGAATGGACAATACCAACCTCAGCACAGAAACCGTTCCTGATCTAGTTTGGATTTTGGAGTTCGAAAACTTGCAATTCTAAAGTTTTAGACACAGAATACAAAATATTCTTTACCTTTTATATGACTACCTACCATCTTCAGCTAGGATCACCAGGAGCTATTTAACTGAAAATAAATTAATTGAGATCTAAACACCTCCCCAAAGGTTGCAACTGCTCTGACTCAGGTATCTAATCATAAGAGTATGTTCCTTTATAGAGGCCAAAGAAATGTGGCAGCACTTACTTGCAATTGCTGCTGATTCATGGGCATTGCTAATCAGTAAATTCTTCAATCTACTACTGTATACAGCTATGAGACCCAGAATGGTTGGTACTCACAGCTACTGCCACATGCCCTCAAACAATGTACGCACAGGATCCTTTTCCTTGGTCTAACTATTGTCACACCCAAATGAGTTGATGTCATCTAACCTATCTAAGTAATATCAAATCTAATATTTGCTCATTACCTCCCAATTCTTGAACTCTACTGATGGTAATCATGTTACCCATCTAATCACAGCTGATCTTTTTAATAAAAATGGAGCTCCCCAGTCAATGTCAATCATCTCTTATTGACCCTTCTTTCTTGATATATATTGGAACATCCTCTTTTTCGCTTCACTCTCACTCTCATTCATAGTTTAAATATAGAAATCTTTCTTCCTATAAACCTGTACACACTTTGCTAGCTGGGCTTTATTTGATGCGCTGCCTGGTTGGCACAGTTCCTACCCTTTTATTCCTAGTCATTAATCATGTTTTATGGAAAGCATATACCTTTTCTAGAAGGTGTATGTGTATGTGTGTGTGTATATATATATATGTGTGCATGTGTATATATATATATATACATTAGAACATGACCTGATTAATGCTGGCAATTCCTAGATATACTGGTTTTGACTGGGAGAGTTAATTTTCTCTATAGGAGCTCATACTGCTAGGCTGTTTTGGGTCTGTGACTGAGGCAGTGCTGATAACATGGGGTGTTTAAGCTGTTGCTGAGCAGTGCTTAAACAGTGATAAAGCCTTTTCTCTTTCCCACACTACACTGCCAGCATGTACACTGGGGATGCACAAGGACTTGAGAGAGGCCACAGAGAAAAACTGTTCAAAAAGAAGAAATCTAGAGAGGATTTGCATCTAGATTTGCATGTGGACTAAGTTAGCTTCTCTGAATTCCTCTCCTGGTATTGCCACAGGAAAAGTCATGAGATAAAAGGTTTTTCAGTCTAGTAAAACAAATTATAACAGAACTCAGTGTCTGGAAATTGAAGCCACAAAAATTCTGCATATTTTAAAGTTGAGAAATTAACTACTGGAAAAGTTTGGAAAAGATCACTTGGCAGTATATTGCTTAAAATAGGAACATCAAGAATAATTTTTTTCCTTAGGAGATTAATTCTCACTTAAAGTGAAATCATTAAATGACGCTCGTGTAGAAAGTCAGGCTAGGTAATCACAATTTCTTTTTCTGGTTTTAAGAGTCTGCCAAATTCCTTTCAGTCTGTTTAAGAGATGGCTATCACATATCCTGAGCTGGAAAAAATCTGGGATCTAGATGCATACTATTTAAAAAATTCAGACTTAAACAAAGACTAGTTAATTTTAGGAATCTCAAAAAGTTGACAAATGGTATTCAAATAAAAGCTACTTTCCAAATGCTTCCAGATCTAATAAGAAATAATATAAAGTTATAGTTCTAATATTTTAAAAAATAAATAAAAGAACCAAGAAATAAATGCATTTAAAGAATCAGCAGGAGAAGAACATTTTCAGACAGTTTCATAACAGCTGAATGATATTTAAGTATAGAGAATGTTAGGCCCAGATGGGCATGCTGTGAACTATTCATAATGTTAAATGCTAATATTCATAAAACAACAGATTTCATCCTTTATGGATCGAAATACATGAAACTCTTTCTGGCCTATTATGGTTGCTTTCATCAGTAAACCTTAAATAGGCTTAGACTTTAGCAGTTAATTGTTTATCAGCCGAGATTTTTTCCCTCTTGTTCTTCCTTTATCATGCAATAAAGTCATAAATGCCTAAGAATTAGGATTAGTGATCTGTGTGGGCTTGAGTTTCAAGATGTGAATATTGTGTCATTGCTCACCCATACCAAAGGAATGGAACAACCTGTTTCTGAATTTTCGTGACACAGAGTGAAAATAACCCACATGCAGGCCAAACCTCAGCATATTTGGTATGGTTGCTGCTGCTTCAAGACATAATTACCTCAAAATCTGTGTGAAATACTGTGAAGTATCTATTACTGTACACAGTTGAGTGGAACACCAAAACCAGTGCAAGTCACTGTCACATTTTTAAATGCTGAGTGAGTACTGTTAATGTACTCACACTTCTCCTTTAAAGGGAAGCAAACCACAACAATAAAAACGAATCAGAAAAGGCTAGAAAACTATTTTCTTGGAAAAGGAAGGTAGGGTGAACCAAAACTGTCTTTACCTATATACTGCTCAAAACATAATTTTATATATTATGTTAACTGCATGCACAGGTCACTAATCAAATTATTAAAGCAAATAAAACCAAAAATCACTCACTCTTGCAGGGGCAAGAGGTGAGGTTTGAGGAGCACTACACTTCATTGCAGTGAATGGCCTAAATATATCCAGTCTTAGCTGAAAAAAACTAAACTCTTTTCATTGTAATGATTTATGGGAGGCATGTCTGATTAGGTTTGTATCTCCATTTTCTCCTGTGGTCTCAGTTCCCAAACAAGCTGCCTGTTCAATGATTCACTGGCATCACAGAACCATAGTGCATCATAAAAAATGTAATCTGGTCAGAAAGCTTAATCCAGTTGATTGTGAAGACAGACAAAACCAAAATTAGACTACATTACACTACAATATTTCTTCTGGAAGGGATCTGCATCTTGTTCAACTGCCTGACCAAGTCAGGGCTGACCAAACATTTATGAATAGGTATTTAAGGGCATTGTCCAAATGACTCTTTAATGCTGGCAGGGTTGAGAAATAAACCACCATTCTAGGTGTCCTGTGTTTGACCACTCTCTCAATAAAGTACTGCTTCCTATTGTTCAGTCCAACACTCCTCTGAAGTAGCTTTGAACCATTCCTGACACTGGATCCCAGGGAGAAGAGCACAGCTTCTCCCTCTCCACCTCCGCTCTTCAGGAAACTGTACAGAGCATTGAGGTCACCCTTCAACATCTTTTTCTCCAAATTAGACAAACCCAGATGCTCCTTTGGGGATATTCCATCCAGCCCTTTAAGAGTTCCAATGCCCTGATCTACTTATAAATTCAACTGATACCATCTCAAAGATATTAGTAACTGCTCCCACTTTCCTAAGTAAATTTTGTATTGAGTAGTAACTGCTGTATAATTAAAGTCATTAAGGAGCCATTTTTGAAGAAGATTTTGCAATATGTAAAAACAAAGCAAAACTTCTTATTTATATGTAGAGTTGTATTTCTGCTCCTCTTATTTTGGATAGAAACACATAGTTCATATTCCATATCTCTACATTACCATTTTTCTAGCTCTTTTCTCTTTGTATGTCTTTTTTAGATCATTTCCCCACCACGTAGAAACACAATGGTAGGCTTACTTATATGGAGCCTTATGTGTTCAGTCAGGAAGTGCTTAATCAGGTTACCCATTTTATCAGATTATATTTGCACGTGTTGGTGTGCATGATGATAATGTCAATGATTAGAAAGAGAAGCTATATGCACTATGTTATATTTGACCAGTTTAATATTTTAAAGTTTAAAATATTTTATGTGTCTTTATGGACTTCATATTGCTAGCAGCCTCAATTAAGATGGTAATAAAAAGCAGACCTCCTGCAAAAACTAAAGACACCAGGGGAAAAAATCTTTTCTTCTTGCAGCTTATATGCATCAAGCATGACATGCCAGCAGGAAGAAAAAATCAAAGAGGATGATTCTATATGAAAAGCTAGATGTGGAAGAGGAACACAGTCTAGTTTAACACAAAGGACAAAAGGCTCCAAAAAAAGAGAACATGGGAAATTCAAATACACTAGGATATTCAAGGGGAGGAAGTGTGACTAAGTTGGAGGCTCATGCAGACCCAGACACACAAGCAGTTCTTAGTGTTAGGTTTATGGAATCATAGACTGACTTTGTGATAATTTCGAGTGGAAGGTGTCTGTGGATATTACTAATCCAACTTCCTGCTCAAAACAAGGTGATCTTTATAGTCAGACCAGATTGCTGGGAGTTTTATATTCCTGGGTCTTTAAAACCTCTAGTGATGGACAGACTGCATAACCTCTGGTTAAGCTGCTTGTGACCAAGTTTCCACCTTTTGCTTCTTCAGAAAAAGTTTGTCTTTTAATCAATATCAACCTTATTTTAACTTGCACCCCTTGCCTCTTATTGACGTTCCATGCACCACTGTGCAGACCCAACTCTGCCTTTTCTATAACCTTCTCATAGGACCTGGGAGGGGTATCTGTTCAGTTCATCCATTTTTGAGTTTCTCCAGTTTAGAACAGGCTCCCAACTTCAAACTACCTTGGTGGCCCTTTGATGAACTTGCTACAGCTTGTGAATTTCTATATTGTATTGCAGGGCCAAAACTGGACACTCTATTCCAGGTGCAGTCTAATAAATAGTGAATGGAGGAGTTCTTCCCTTGAACTACTAGCTCTGTTTGTATTAACACAGCCCAGAAGGCTGTTGTATCTATTTTCTGCCAGGACACACTGCAGATTCATTTTCAACCAGCTGTCTGACAGAATCCCAGGGCCTTATGAGCTGCTCATCAACTATTCCGTTCCCAGCCTCTGCCACTGAAAGGTTTCTTTTGTTTCATGTGCAGGTCTGTACATTTGGCCCTGTTCAATTTCATAAAGTTCCTGTCAACCCATTCATACAGCTCTGCTGTCAAGCCCATGGACTAGTCTCCTCAATTTGATAGCATCTCCAGAGTTGATGAGGGCACACTCCACTGCCTTTTCCACACCATTGTTAAAGATATTAAGCAGAGCAAGTTATATCTCTCTCGGCTCTATCTGTTATCCATCTCCAATATAACCACAACACTTTAACCTCTGCCTTTTGAGCCTGATTGTTCATTAGAGTTTTAACCACTGGTTGTTCGCTCACCAAGCCTTTAGTATCCTAAACCATGTACAAGAACATGGGAGAAGGTGATGCTGAAAGTCTTGCTGAAGTTTGTATAAATTACATCCCTCATTCTTCCTTCATGTGTCAACCCAGTCATTTTATCACAGAGGCAATCAGGTTGGTCAGGCATGATTTATCCTTAACAACTCAGCCATCATCTTCTTCTCCATATGCCTAGAGGTGTGATATATAAGGACTTTATGATTTTCCCAGAGACAAAATGAAATCCAATGGCTTGTAGTTCACTAGATTTTGTCTTTTGATCTTTTTTGAAGATAAGTGTTTTTCTTCATTCATCAGGAATCTCCCCACTCTCTGGGAAGACAACACAAAGCAGTTGTGCTAGGATATTTTTCAATTTTCTTAGCAGCCTGGGCTGCAGCCTGGCCTGAAGATGTGAATACTTGCAGATTTTTTCCAGATAATACCAGTTTTGATTCACATCTACTGCTATTTTTTCTTCTTTTTCAAACTTCATTAATCACAGGAATCTGGAAGACCCTGTCAATGACTAGTAAGGCAAAAGTGTAAGAAACAAAAAGAATAACTCAGACTAGTTTGTATCTCTTGCCTCTAAATCACCTTCTCCCTTCCACATTTTCCTTTTCAGCATTTTGCTGTTGATGTAACCACAGAATATTTTCTTGTTGTTTTTTAAGTTCCTTGCTGGCATCACATTTCTGTGAGTTTTAGCTTTCATAACACTATTCCTAAACACCTAGGTAATGGCTCTAAATTATGTCTCTGTAGCCTGTGTTACTTCCACTTTCCATTTTTTTGCATTGAGTCAATGTCCTCGCACAGGATCCCACCAAGATGTTTCCTGAACTGACTGAAGAATACTTGCCTAAAGTCAAAGGTCAATATTCTTGCTCTTCCCCTTTGTCACTCCCTTTAGTCTTCTGAGCTCCACTGCTTCCAAGTCTGCTACAGCCAAGCCTGCAGTTGATTACCATCTCCCCAGCCAGTTATTCCTTGCTTGTGAATAGCAGAACCAGCTGTGTGTCACACAGGGCTGGTCCTCTCTGTACTTGTGTCCTTCAGAATTCTACTTGAGTGCTTGCATCCCTCAGCATTGTCATTCCTGGAAAATGGAATGACCTTCCAAGGAAAAGAGAGATCAAACATTCCATAGGACCCAGGGCCTGTGATACAGAGACATCCAAGAATTATTCTCCCTTTATGCCCTTTCTAAAATACTATTGATTTAAATAAATTGAATGAGAGAAGTCTGACCACAAAATAACCTTGTCAGTGCTGCTGAGAAAGCAGATGTCGAACTTCAGTGATGCCCTGTGGTGAAAAAGGCAGATTCTCAATGTGGAGCCCAGGGACTGCAATCCTGACAAATGCACGCTTGGAAATTAGGCCTGTCAGGTGCTTCAGCACATGTGGGGGACTAGGAGTGCAAATGGATGGATGTCTGCAGCCTCCACTGGGAATGTGAGCAGTTCAGAGAAAGAGTACAAGATCAGAGTCCTCCTGGCAGAGCTGAGTCTGGTGGCTTGCATTCGTGGAGTCATAGAATACTACGTTTAAAGGGCACATTAACTATCATCTGGTCTAACCTTTCTCAGTAAAATCATGGTCTGGAGATGGTGGCCCAGTGCACTGTTCAACTAAATCTTTGGTGTACAACACTAGGAAACCTACTACTTTCCTGGGGAGATTATTCCAATGTCTGTTTGTTCTCATTGTGAAAACATTTCCTATTGTGTTTGACATGAATTTTCCCAGGAGTAACCTTTACTCATTACCCCTCATGTTTTCCATGTGACTCCTTATAAAGAGGGAGTTCCCATCTTTTTAGCTGCTGTTTACATAGAGGAACACGATCCTAAGTTCTTCCCTAAGCCTTTTTTTCTCAAAGCTGAGTAAGCTCTGATCTTTCAGCCTCTTTCCTCACATTGTCAGCCCTCAGAGTCCTTTAATAATCTTGGTGATCATTCTCTGGATCCTTTACAGCCTGTTCACATTCTTTTTATTTTTTTTATAAGCTGAAGACAATATGCCAGGTCTGACCTGGAAAGCATTGAGTGGAGTGGGATAATTACTTCTTTATATCTGGTCGTGATGTCCTCATCAATGCAGCCCAACATCCTGTTGGTTGTTGCACCACAATGGTCACTCTTACGGAGCCTTTGTGGATTTCTGAAAGATTTAATTTCATTTTAAATTATTTTAAAATTCCAAACAACAAAACAGAACAAAACAACACAACAACAACAACAGACAAAAAAAACCCCCAAACAAACATAAAACAACCCTCCAAACCATCTACACTCTCAGAGTGTACTTACAGTTTATATGATACGTTTCTGTTAAAATTATATTTAAAAATGCTTAAAATCAGACCAATAAATTTTTAAAAGAAAAATTAGGAGAATGCAGATCGGTTTCTGATTTATTCCCTCTTTTGGTACATTCTAACAAGCAGCTGAATGAGGGTATTCCAGGACTTGTAGGATTTCAGTCCATTCTTCTGAAAGGGCCAGACACTCTTAGAGATGCTCTTTACATAATCTATAGAAGACCAAAATTTACCTTGTCAACATCAAATCTCTTTGTTGTGACAGCAAAACCAAATCTCATATGGAAGGAAGAACAGGCTTCAGGTAGATGCAGAATTCCAGATAAAATGTAACTCTTTCCCCTTTTTTGTACTTTTAGTATCCTAGTACTTCTGCAGAAAGAGGAGGGAAAGTAACAAAGAAAGGGATGCAGATGACTGAGAAATCAATAAACTTTGCTAAGATTTAAACTTCCCAATCAACAACCTACCCTGCTTTATTTTTATGTGTCCAATGAACTAGTATTACTTTGGCATCAAAAAATCTTTCAAATCTTACATTAGCTATTACCTTTTATGGTTAGCTTCCTATAAATCCATCAGAGTTATTAATGAGGAAGAATACTTCACAAAGAATAATACATTGTCAACAAGCTTGTTTATTCCTGGATTTTTTTAAAGGGGTCTACAGAGTAAAATGTATAGGGCTGAGCAGCATTATTTCTTTTATTTTGTGAAGAGAAGAACAAAGAAATATTATAGACCTATAGCAAAAATCTAATAGACTCTTAAATTGCTGTTAGCATTTTCAGAATGAAGCTTAGTTTTCTTCCAGCTGAAGAACAAAGTCAAGGAAATGGAATAATTCCAGCAAAACTCAAAGAACAGTTAAGTTTTACAAAATTTCTGGCTGGCTTTCATTATCTGATCATATGTATATGGCTATTTTGTGTCTCAGGTTAATTTCTTGGTTTTTTCTCACCAAATGATAGAATGAAGCAAAATTTTCACATTTTTCAATCATACCAAGTAATAATATCCAGGGATATTTCTCTCAGTATTCCTAAACTGAATATTTAGAATCTTTGAATGCAAGCAAAAACATATATTTGATTTTACTAATATTGCAGGAGGCTAGCAGAGGCAAAATAACATCATGACTTTTATTCTTTTCAGCAATCTGTGTATTTTAAGTCAAAACATTTTAAAGCCACTATTTTAGTCTTGAAATAATTTCTGCTTGAAAGACACATAAACTAAGATCCCATAATATTTCGTGAGCTGTCTGAAATCAAGCAGTGAGTTAGGGAGAACTTTATAAACTTGAGGGCGTTTGTGTAAAATTTAAAACTTCTGGAACTAAAATATATGCCACAGTGGTTAAATGGCAGTCAGAAATGTAGTGTTTAAATGGAGCTGGGAATGATTCAGGCTTTGATTCAGTGACTGGGGAGGCTGCAGGTGGGGCAGCTGCTCTCCAGCAGATTTGCTGCACGTTCCCCTCTGTCAGTGAACCCCAGACCTGGATGCACACTCTCAGATCTATCTCTCAGCAGACTGGGAGACGTGTAGTGGTGGTTATCATCTCACTTGCTGTGTGGACATACCCGAGAAGTTAACCAAAAGCCAAGTGCGAAAGAAACCACAGAAAAGGTACTACAGCATATTGAAAGGTAAGAGAAATATAAAATACCCTTTATACGCCCTAATTTCTGATGATTGGGGGTTTATGCACAAATCAAAAATAGTTGACAATCAAAAGAAATGATAAAAACTTGAATAAAAAAATCAAATTACTAATTAAGATTTTCTCACTTTTGGCAGCTGAAAGGTTTTTTCTTTTAACTCAAGCGTCTTCTCTTGCCAATTGCATTCTCCTGAATTTTTTTACCAACTTTTCCCATATGATGTAATTATTATAGAGTGCAGTGAATACTAAGCTGGAATTAATTCTGATAAGAAAGAAAGAAAGAAAGAAAGAAAGAAAGAAAGAAAGAAAGAAAGAAAGAAAGAAAGAAAGAAAGAAAGAAAGAAAGAAAGAAAGAAAGAAAGAAAGAAAGAAAGAAAGAAAGAAAGAAAGAAAGAAAGAAAGAGACTCCCCCAAATTTTCACAATTGTTTCCAAAGTTACTTTCAATTTTATTAATTCAAAATTCAGTCTTATTAATCCATGAGGTGACCACTTTCTGAAGACTACTGTGTATCAATTTGTCAACACATTCCTTTTTTGTGGCAATGTCTAGCAAGATGCAAGGGTTTTTTTCCTGTATCACTATCAGTTTCTTCCCCAGCAGTACCAGTTCACACAAGAATGACAGTAGGAACACAGCTGTCAGACTAATTTGGTTTGTCTAATTTTGACGGCGAGAAACCCAGAGTATTTCCTATTTCATGAACAGTACAAATATCCCAGATATTTTTAACTTATGTCATCATGATAAAAAATAAAACTTACATGAAGCACAGCGTGAGCCAAGCTGCTTTGGATCCATTTCAAAAATTTCACCCTTTGGGGTTTCTGTTCACATCTCAGCCAACTGGGTAGAGCTTGGAGGCACAGGGACAGAAACAGCTGCCTACAAAATCACTGATCATATTTGCCTCATATGCTCAAAGCTAGAATCATCTAAAGGTCTTGTCTACAGTAACCTATGGCTATCTGAGTTTTCTGTTTTCTGACAAGCTATTTTAAGCAGTGAAGACAACTTAACAGACTTAGTGCTGTGCTACATGAAAGCCCAGAAAAAACATCCTGGTGCCATTGGGTAGTTTAACTTATATAACAGCTTATACTTGTTTCCATACAGTGTTGTACTGCATCATGATTCCATAACACATGCCTAAAAAAAAAAAATTATTGTTTATTTTCTGTTTCCTAAAATAAATGCAATGTCAGGAAAAAAAATAATGAGAAGTTTCAGAACATAAAATGCAGCATATTTTAGTCAGGATAAATAGACATAAATCTTTATTTCCTAAAATATTTTCTGAGATAATCTAATTGGTGGTATATTTCTAGAATATAATGAGGCAGAAAACCTAGGCAGTTTTAAATTTAGGGATATGTGATCTCATTGCCTTTGATTTCTCTAGTATTGGCAGTAAATTCAAAGTAAGACACAGCCTTTTTCAGACAGCCTGACATCATGGTTAGAGAGAGCAGGATCAAGTTGAACAAGCTTAAAGCTTTATTGTATAATCACTGCATCTATTTTATTAGATAATTTAGATGCTTTCTTGCTTCATTAATTTTTTTAATGACTAATATAATTTGCAAGCTACAGTTACTCCTTTGATATACATATATGTGTATATATAGGGCCTTATTCAAAATACCCTTGCCAATATCTCAAAATATAATGCTCTTCCTGTGAGAAGTGATACATTGTTGTAACCTGTTCTGTAGGCACAATAACACTGCTGGAAACATTAATGGAAGAAACATGGAATACTTGTCCCCTCAGGCTTACATAGATATTGTAAGAAATATATCATCCTTGATTTAGAGGACAACTGCGTTGCTTCCATCCAACACCCTATCAAATCTTCCCAGAAAGTGTCAAAGAAGCATCACTTTCAGAGAGTGATTTAGCAATAAAGCAATTTCTCTAACAGAGAATGTATGTTTAATGATGGTTCACCATTTTTTTGACAATGACTTTTCATGTTCATTTATTTTAAATATGTTGTTTAAATGTTAAAAGATAATTTCCAAATCAAAAGCAAGACTTCTTTAAAATTAATTTGACTATACTAAAAGAAATCCAGCACCAATAGTAAATAATGTAAGTGAAATTTAAGGATAAGCTCAAATGCTCTGAAGACATTTTAATAATGGAAGGGAAAAGCCTGTGTGACTCTCCTTTTCTCTGTGAAATGCCTAGACAGATGGTCATAAACAGATACATGGAGCCATGCTCAATGTGCAAGGAATTGTTTCTTACTACAGTGCATCAATTAATTCAGCCAATGACTAGTGAAAATGCAAGTCCATGGAAGCAATGGAGGGAATCCACCTCATGTTGTTTCACCGTGTCTGATTTTACCACCCCTGAGCTCAGCTGTGGATCATGGCTGCAGTGTCAGAGCAGGTCTGAGCTGTGGAGAAGGATGAGCATCTCTCTGTGGCATCCAAATGTTGCTGAGCTGAGCAAACTTTTGTTGGAGTCCAGGACATCCCCTTGGATGGCCTGGGACCCAAGGAAGGGAATTTGAGTCCTGGACAGGGGGGTGTGGAGCCGGTCCAGGGGGCTTGGAGACCTTGGCACAGAGCCCAGGAAAACACCGGGTTTGATTTTAATCCATGGGAAAAGCTTCCGACACTGCAAAAGGAATTACAAACCACCAGGATGTGAAAACAGTGGTTTAGTACAGTAGACGATACAGAATTTAGTAGTTTTAGAGTTTATAGACTAGAAGTAAATGGGGACAAGATGGTGGAATTTGGGTGGTACCTCATGTACTTCTCCTTCTTCCTCGTCCTCCATCTTTTGGGGTGGTGATGGCACAAAGTAGTTAGAGTGGATTGGAGCAAAGTAGAAATGACACCTTTAGTGTGGGCACTGGACATTGGTACAAAATAGTAAATAACCAACACGTAGTTATCTGTATAAATGTTAGGGGACATCCCCTGGGGCAGGCAGTCCCCTCGTGTCCCAGCTGCTGTCTGGACCCCGGCTGGGAGCAGAGAAAATTCTGAGATATCAAATAATAAACGACATGAGAAACCTGAAAACAAACCTGGAGGACTCTGCTTTTTTACACCGACGCGACTCGGGGCTTTTAGAAGGCCAAGGACTTTAAACCACCTAAATCTCGGGTGAGGAAAACCCCCTGAGGACCTTCAGGGTGTCCTTGCACTACTCTAAGCATTCATCCATGAAAGACCTGGATAGGATCATGAGTGAAAAGTGGGAACCCACACCTTAGGTCTTCAGTAAAATCATTTTCATGATGGCTTAGAATGACTGTCTTGAAAGAGATGGCTAAAACTGAAACATGGAGGATGCATTAAAAAAAAAATAAATGAGGCTTTATGGTAGGTTGGTTGACATATGGTAAGTTGACATATTTACTGTAAATGAAATGAAAATTAAAGATATACAAGAAAAAAAATGTTATAAAGTCATAAAAACAGATGCTCCTTTTTCTGCACAGGTTGAAATGTTAACCACAACAGAAGCAGAGAAACTACAAAATGACATTGCTAGGATGATCCTTTCTGGGTTGAGTGAAAACCATCTACTTAAAAGATTAACTTGATGTTATAAATGCATTTTTTTGATGTAGTAACACTGACTCAGTATTCTGTCTTTGAGGAAAAGACAGTAATGTACTAAACTTAAAATAAATAGTGTGTGAAGTGGCTTTAATTTAGAGAATTAAGTTAATTCTTTTCAGCAAATTTGATTAAATCAAATACATGGATTCAATATGGTTTAGCCAATGAAGCTTAGATTCATATCTTTTATTAACTGAGTCTGAAATCCTTGAATGTCATATACACAAAAGTTGTAATTGATGACGACTGAGGCCTGAGAGGAATTAAACAAAAGCACTAAGTGCCCTTGGTACCATGAATATCCTTCACATTTCTTTATCATCTTCCTGTAATTTTTTAAAGCTGGGAGGTAAGTGCTTCCTTTCTATTAGACCAGGAGACTTTTTTTACAGACTGAAAGCTGTTCCAGAACTATTTATTTCATAACCTCCCACTTAGGGGCATATTGTCGATTATTTTGCCTAAGCCTTTAAAACTATCACGTTGTTAGTAGTCTGGCTAAAAAAAAAAAAAAAAAAAAAAAAAAAAAAAAAAAGTGAGAAATGTTGTTTTTACACTTACTATAGAACATGATAAATTCTTTATGTCACTCATACTCCCTTGGAAGATTAATTATTAAATTTACAGGTCTGTATACTTTTGTGAAAAGTAACAACTGTGCTCCCTTTTCATTACTGTATTTAAGGACTTCTGTTACTATATGGATTTCTAAAATCTATGTGGATCAAAATTTATTTTTGTTGGACATGTATTGTAGTCATGTTATAAAATTGATGTTAAGACATTAGGGAGGTAGTAAAAAAGAGTTACTTGAACTTCTTTTCCTAAATATTTTAAGTGATGCTAAAGAAGAAGGAGTAAGCAATTATATTTGAAAAAAACCAAGAGTAGTTGTGAACATGAGTGAAGCTTAAAATTACATAAAGAGAAGTATCAGAAATAATTTAATGACTTGAAATCAGGAAATAGTATTCAAAATTCAATGGTATTTTCAATTAGTGCTTGGGTCTGAAATCTCTTCAAATTTCTATGTTTGCAGTTTAATATGGCCCAGGAAAGAAGTCAATACTTCTTGGTAACTAAGTAATAACTTCATTAGTTAATTAAACCGGGCTGAGAAGAAACTTTTTTCATTACTGTTTTTGTAACCTGGAAGAAATTTATAAGGGTTTAGAAACTGGAGAGAGACTTTGATTCAAGTAATTTTGCTCTAAAAGTTTACGTTAATGACAGTGTACCTGTTCATTAGTTTTGGCTACAGAAATTACTACTATCCTGGATAGTATACATATAAAAAAAAATCCCAAACCAACAGCTGAAAATATTAACCTCTTTTTTAAGAATTATATGGCTCTGTGAATGAAGTTTCTGAAACACCACAAAGCTATGCCAATTCTCCTCTCATAGCAGACCCTTAAAAATTCCCAACACACCTTGATGTCCTGGTCTGCAGGAGTTCGCATGAACACTTGGACAGGCACCAGAAGTACAGGAATTGAACACTGAATTCTACTAAACCAGCAATATTGGCTTGGTGGCAGCTCAGTACACCAGTGATACAGTTTATTTACATAAGGTGGGAGCCCTCCTCAAATATGCCAGATCCTCTGAGCTCTAGAGGATGGTCTAGAGAGATGCCATGAGGGTCAAAACATGTGGTGCTCAATCTACATAAAGTCTCAGTGGCTGTACAAGTAAATAGATCAATCCCAATAAAGATCCCTGACACCAGACCAACTGGTGCAGAGTCTTAGAGCCATATGACTGAGATTTAGCTCAATCAAGAGCACAGTAAATGCCATAATGTGCAATTATCATCCCAATATGTTCTCTGTTCAAAACACTGAAAAATAAACCCCCTGGAATAATCTATCTTCAAGACAATGTCCAGACTGTTTGTCATACAAAGAGTTAGCTCAAGTCCTATGAAAACCAAAAAAATTCCAAACAGCAAAGTAATTCTACAATGAGGACAAAAGGGGATCCAATATCTCTAGTTTTGTAACATATGGCAACATAGGCATGTGCTCTGTACATGTAATTTGGCTTATTAAAGTTATCACAGGACACTCCTCTGAGCAGAACCTAAGTATATCTAGATACAGCTGGGATTGTACATGAAAAATGACATAGAACAACAGGGACCCTTGTGTAGTCCAGGCTCTGCTGCTCTGATTAATATATTCTAATCCTTTTATAAACATGCCTGTCTTCATCACAAAACTAAGTATTGATTACAAAGTACCTCCTCTTCCAAAACTTGCAGAAAATTATAATTTTGAAAATGCAAATTATGATTTGGATTTCTCTCTAAGCTTCAAGGAACACGTTCAGGTGTTGTTTATTTTACTTAAAAGAAATCTTATCACCATGGTTATAAAATGTGTGTGCCCAGTGGCAGTTCAAATGATATTTAGCTTGTGAGAACTGCTACCAAACACTGCTGCAGAGGAATGACATAATTCCTGTTCACATACATATTTTGGTGAACGCTTGTTGTTTTAGTGTGCAGTAGTGCCAGACTTGATGCAAGCACTGTGCTTCCAGTAACAGGAAATAGGGCTCAGGAAGATTTTCCTAAGGATTATAAAGTTTTGATGGGAGTGGACTGCATGTTCCCAAGGTGGTGGATTGTGGTTACTCCTAAAACATCAGAGTACCATTATAAGAAAAACGAGAAAATCCACTTTTAAAACCCCCAAACCAAACCCTGTATGCGTTGGTGGTTTTCACAGACAGGATGGGATTTCTGGGAGAAGTTTCCAAGAGCTTTATTGCAGCATCAGTCTCAGTACAGGGTGAGACAACAGAGAGATGGCAACAGCTCACATCTTGCCAACAGCAGGCAAAGATTTCTTTGTTACAGGACATTTTAAAGGTTTTCCAGCCAATGGCATATTGCTAAAGCTTATATACAATTGTTCTAGGCAATCACTAAAAGCACACACCTGCTTCAAACAATGCCCACCTGTATGCTTTCTATTAACAATACACAATACTCTCATTAAGCTTAAAACCTACTGTTTTGCTGGGCATATTTTTCTGCAGTCTTAAGGTCGATCCTAGCCAAGCCTAAAAACTCAAATTCTTGTCTCATGTCCTTGCTTACTGTATCATTGTATCTTCTCTGCTTTGCAGCTGCAGCTAGCTCCAAGTTCTCTGCTCTGTTTCTGAGGCCTGCTTTTACAGCTTCTAAAAGTCTTCAGAATACTTTTTACTATTTCCCACACCTATACTGTTTTGTAACATGCATATCAAAGTATAAATGGAATACATGCTTGAAAGAGACAAATAATATTTTCATTTTCTGTTTCTTGGAACTATAGGAGACAAAAATTAAACAGGCTACTTACCAGAGAAGAAAGTATAAAATTCATATGTAACTGTGACATTTTGAAATGAAAATGAGAATGAAAAAACTTAGTATGCATAACAGCTCCACATCTATGTTTGTGCACTCAATGGCAAGAGGACATATGGAAAAAATAGAAATGTCATTGCATTAGTCATTGAATTAATGTTGTGACTGCCTGTTAGTATCAAGGTTATGACTTATACAGGACAAACTCTTCAGTCTTTTGGTTTATCAGCACAAGTTATACTATTTACATCTCCTTACCTTAACTTTGTTGATGACAGAGATATTTCTTCTAGACTTTTATATTTATCTGCTCAAGCAGAGTTGCAGAAGCCATCACTTCAAGTAATAAACTGCAACACAAAATTTCTATGTGCACTAAAAATATTCAGTTCATGTTTGCTCTAAAGCATAGAAGATTTGAAGAATACATCCTTTTCTATGGAAAAAACTGTATGGGTATTTTATTACTGCCCCTGATTAACTATGCAGTTTAAACTACATTTCAAATTAAGGTGTTATATTGATAGCAGTATGTATAAGTCTGAGGAACTGTACTAAATTTCATGCAAAATATTGAAATATGTTATGAAATCTTCTCATGTCTTTCTGCCTTTTGCTCATGGAAAATGTACTTCAAATCTTATATTTTAGATATAGAAACTAAAACTTCCCAGGTCATCTGTTTAGTCTTATAAAATTCAGTACTATCACAGTTCTCTGAGCTAAGTGTTGCTCAGCCACTCTTCCATATACCAGTATATCTGTGAAACAGCAGATACATTATTGATATTTTTATATTCATAGTGATTGACAAGACTAATTGCCTTTTTTAAAAGGTTTGGCAGAAAATTGATCATGTGATGTATGGTATTTATCTGATGTAATTTTAAATCATAAATTTAAATTTAAATAAGGCATATGTATATTTTTTAAACCAAAATGTTAGCATATTTTGTTAATTCTACTTTGTAGCATTTATGCCAGCAATTGGTTTAAGTGGACTTATCATGTACAAGATTCAGGATAGGTAAGAAATGCAAAAACTGCTTTTCACTAGACTTTCTTTGTTTCCAAACTTTGTCAACATTGTAGAAAAAAATATATGGCACTAACTTTAATAAATACTAATCACAGACTTTTTTATTTTTTCCTTTTTACCATTAAATAAGACATTACATCCCTTCCAAAAATTTCAGAAATAAGTCTTCAAACTTTAAAAAAAAGTAGACTTCCAAATTTCATGTGATTACACTCACTAGCAATGTACAGACTAATCCTCAAAACAGCATACAGTCATAAAACTATTATAATTTCTACATGACTAAAACACAAAGCCTTGTACTGAACTATGCAGAGCCTAGGAGGAATGTGAGCAGGCAGTGCATTAACATGAAATAGGCTCAAAGCCTGGAGCTCAGCCCCTGGCTCAGGTAGCTAAAGATCTTGCAAGACTCTCTATTAAGATATCACTTAATATGGGACTGCAAAAACATAGGCCCTGTGCAAGCAGGGCTGGTTTCTAAGACATAAAGCTCAGCAGCAATAAGGAATCACATGCCCATG
This sequence comes from Sylvia atricapilla, assembly GCF_009819655.1. Taxonomy (NCBI): domain Eukaryota; kingdom Metazoa; phylum Chordata; class Aves; order Passeriformes; family Sylviidae; genus Sylvia; species Sylvia atricapilla. The sequence goes on along the minus strand of NC_089144.1, from coordinate 7,465,189 downwards.
GATGGATTCACCTGGATCCTGGATCCATCCTGGGGTTGTAGTGGATGAAGCTCAATTCACTTGAGGCATCCAGGCTACACCTGACAGAACCAACTGTCTTTGATTGTCTCTAGTGGAAGGGCTGGTGAATCTCAGCTTGCAGAGCAACCCAGGAGTTTGAGCTCCTCTGGGAAGCAGCTCAGGTCCCGTCAGTTTAAAACTCAGAACCCTCTTTTCTCATAGGGTTTTGTTGTCTTCCCCTTCTCCATCCTTCTTCTTTCTCTCTTTCTTTCTTCTCTTAATTCAATTTCTACTGATTTTCAGCCAATCTCTTGAGTATGCAGGAGTCTTATAAAGTCAGTGGATAGTGACAAACACCTTATTAAAGCCTCCTCAGACACTGCAGAGCCTGTGGCTCTGTTTCTCTCCATTCCTAAGGAAGTTGTTCCAATTCTTCCTGCCAAACAGACTGCAGCTCATTAAATACGACCAGACCTAAATTTTCCATAATAGAAAATGTGACTGTAAATAGAGAAACTACCAACAAGTTTCAATTTTACATCAGAAATCTGGAACAGACAATAGAAATAAATTAAGACCAGTACAATTGTAACTTGCCTTGTTTGGCTCATCAGAATGATTTTGGAGGGCTTTCTTATCACACATGGCACGCGTTTTCTGCTTTTCCAAAAGCTTTATTTTTTTCTGCATGTATATAGCCATCACTACTTTTTAATCTATGTTTATTGCTACCTCTAAAAAAGTGAGCAATTCACTGAAGAAAGCAGGCTGTGGAAAAGATTCTGAAAAAATTAGCATGAATGTATTACAACACTATGTCTAACCAAAGCTTTGTGCAGTAATTGAAAGGAGCAAAACAAATGGCGCAATTCAGCACAAGGAAATTCAGTTTGCATTGTTTGGATTTGATTGGGTTTTCTTCCAAACTAACAGCATGACATGTTTTATAATTACACTTTAGTCTTTCTGATGTGCTCGTGTTTTAGCTATCTTGCACAACTGCTAAATAATTGCATTGTCTTCAGAAACATTTTGAAGGTGCTAGAGCTGCTTTGTATTGGGGTAAAAATGGAATTTGTCTGGCTGCGGTACTATGGTAAGAATGCTATTGTATTGATGCACACAGTGGTGTCAGGGAAAATTCCAGAGTTTATGATAAACTAATACAAGCCTGTAAAATCTAAGGAGGTGCTCAAGATCAGAGCCTGGTTCTTTAGTAAGGAGATCTGAAAAGTGACTGATCTGGGACCAGCTGTTTTAAGGTGGTGTGTGAAACTACAGCATCTGTGTACCCTTGAAAATCCCTGAAGGGTGCTAAAGATGACAAAAAACATCAACTATTTCTGTAGATGAGGCAGGGAGGGTGGAGGGTCGAGTCCATGAAGAGGCAGAGCAGCCCAGCGCCTGGTCAGAGTTGGAGTTCTCCAACTCTGTTCTCCAGTAAAGGTACAAGAGGCAGAGTCCTTCAGAGACAGACACCTGCAGTGGGGAGCAGGACACGATAGAAAAAACCACAAACAGCTGATGTGGAGGCTTTACCTATAATAATTGATATAGTCAATTAGGTTCTCAATAAGGCCCTCAATAAGGTTCTCTCCAAAATTCATAATCAAACAAGTCAGTGGTAATCAGAAATGCATGCTTGGGAGTAAATTATTCAGCCTACCAACTGGAACACCTTGGGGATAACAATACAAACACACTGAAAAAACCTCCACTGGTACTAAAATCACTGGACTTCTGAATTATCTATGAAATGAAAAATGGCTTCCAGAGCTTTTCTTTCAAGGCAATTATCAATTACATTTCTATATGGAAGAGAAGAGTTAAAACCTTTGGGCAGTAAAAGTTTTAAATGCTAGAAGTTGTAACAGACAAACACTTCTGTACCAGGGATTGCATACAATTTTCTATAAACAAGAGCTGAACATAAACTGTTATGTGCAGCTTGTGCACAGTTGTACGTAAATAACAGAAGGTTCATGCAGAGCTTCATATTATGAAGTTTATGTGCAAAATCTTTCCATCTCACTAACTTTTCCTGCTTACATTTGTAGTAAATTGAACCACCAAAATGAAACTGAATGAAATCAAAAAAGAAAAGCAAATGAAAACCAGCAATATATGTTACATCATCCAATTCAGAAGAGAAAAAATTTGCAAAATTTCACATCACAACGAACTTAGCTTTTATTAAAGCTTTTCTTTGTGCAGTTTTAATCAGACTTTGTAAGAGGTCCCAGTTACACAATGACCAAAAGGGGACCTCCATTCTTTGGTTTTCTAAGGAATCTTGAAAAATAATTCCTGACCACACTTGCACAGATGGGCGTTTATTTTTCCCACTGTAGGATCACCTTTTCCATGGTGAGAGACTGGAAGAATTGCTGGCTTGAAATATTTAATATGTGGGGAAAGGTGCAGGTCGGGGCACACCCTGGCCAAGCTGTGCCCTGCCCTGTACACCCCAGCCCCAAAGCCAGCATCCCAGCCTGGCAGGGGCTGTCAATCTCCAAAATACCATGGGCAATGCCCCTCACCTGCTCCTGGAGCCTCTAACCCAGCTCCTGAGTGGCCAAATGACCTGAAACCCCACCTGGGGAACGAGCCCAGGAAAGCCAAGGGTATTGAAAGCAGAAAACAAGGCAAGAGCGTGTCTTGATCCTACTTCCCCCTGGAATTCCTGTCAGCTGAACAGCATTTGAAACAGGAACAGTAGCTCTATTTGTTTCTTCCTCTCCAACTTCTCTGGATTTTTAGGTAATTTAAAATTCTGTGGGCTCGGAGTTTGTGAGGTTGTATGGGTTAAGTTAGTGCTTTGTGGTATGTGGCATGTTGATTCAACATCATGGTAAATGTTTTTGCACAATACTCTGAATTTTCTATCACTGCCAGTGAAATTTTTGTTGTTGTTATTGTTGTTTTGACCTCTTGAGAATATCATGTCAGTATTAGTCCTATGCAGCTAACTCAGAGTATGTGAACAGCTGTAAGCCCTTTTAAAAATCTCGTTTAATGATTTTTGGGGTGTTATATCCATCATTCAGGTAAATCTCCAGATTCATATCTATATTTGATAAGTTTTTTTATAGACTAACCAATATGTGAAATGATAATAACTCAGTTTGCCATCTGACCTTTGCTTTGTATAGATAAGTATGTGTTCAAGTTGCTACACCTTTCATTTCCCTCTATTTGTATAAAGCACTATAGCTGTAAAAAAAATTATTAATGAAGGAATATTGTGCTTTCTAATAGAGCTGTTCAACAGATTTTGGAAAAGAGGCCAGGCCAATAATGTTGGTTCATCTTCCATTACTATCTCTGAAGCCTCCTTTCAATAAAGATAAACTCTGGTGCTATTTACAGCTTCATAATATTTTAACATATTGTTTTACATGTCCCAAAGGTTTCTTTCACACTTCGTGTTTTTCTGTTGTGATCTCTACAGATTTCAGCACTGTGTGACAGGTATTGTATTCTAGCTGGGACATTTGCATAGGTTTTATATTCTGCAGTTAGTTTCCTCTAAATTATCAAGTTCTTGAGGAATTTATAACTTGCTATAGTGTGTTACAGTTTATTCACAAATGAACTCATCTGTTTCATAACTAAAAATAGGCAAGCATGGGTTTTTGCTCTTTGTGACTTGGGACTTGTGTATTAAATTAGATTTCTGAACTGTTTAACAGGAAGACAAGAGAAGAAATTCAAGGATGTTAAATATTCACTTTTAACACAAGGAATATCTAATAACCCTAGATCTCATCTTATAATACATTTCATTCTCCTCCAGGCTCAAGTGGAATTTCAGGCATTTTTTAATGTTCTTTTAAGTATGGTGTTATCTTATTTAATATATAAATAAATATTCTTCTTAAGACGAGATCAAGTCTTATGTTTGCTTGGAAGCCTCCTTACTCCAGGACCATTTTCTAACATCTCCCATTATTAATGCCCTGCATTGCAACAGTTCTGTTATTATTAGTGATTGCTATTTATCTTTTGAAAACTTTAAGTGTTGTGAGTTCCCAAACTAAACTGTCATAAACGTGGTTACTTTTGAGTAATAATTCACATTTTTCTATGAAAGAAAAAACAAACAAGATTTAATTTTTAATTTAATTTATTTCTTATTCTGCCCACCAAAAAACAATGACATATCAACATATGAAGCCCTACAGCATACTTTTGTGCCCCTATTTATGGTCATGTTCACTCTATGTTGGCAGGGCAGATGCATCAAGGTTGCTTTTTGGTTGGTTGAGGTTTGTTTGGTTTTGCTTATTTTTACTCTTTGCAGCAGTGTTCAACAACATAATTGTTACAGTGGTAACAATCTGCAGCTTGAAAAAATAAGGTTGGATATTAAGGGGGGAAAATGTCACAAGGTAGGTAGTACTTCACTGCTGTAAGTTGCACAGGGAGGCTGTGAAATCTCTCTCCTGGGCATCTTGAAGACTCTGCCAGACACAGATAGAGCTGCCCCTGTGCACTGCTGGCAATAGCCCAGGCTGAGGCAGGAGACTCCAACTGACACTTCTGTTATACTATGAAATAATTTCAGTACCTTACTATATCCCAGCAGTAATAATAGCTACTGTCTAGCACAGGAAATAACTCATTGTATGCCTAAAGGCTGCATTACCTTTAAATAGTAGTGTGTGAAGAGTAATGCAGAAAGGAAAAAAAAAATCACTAACTCTTTGGGTTTCACTGACTGTATTTATACCCTTAATAGTATTTTAACAATGCTCTTTTGCAATTTAATAAATGCTATCTTGTGTTGATCAAAGTGGTAAAAGTCCTTTATAATGGGACCTGATCTTTGAAAGCTGTAAATGCTGTACAGTGTGTACTTTTGATCAGCAAGAAAAAGTAATGCATAGCACCAGCTTTTGAGAATTACGGGTACCTTGGAAGAAAATAAAAGGCCATTGTGTAGACAATGGCAGAGAAGTTCAGCTCATTATTGATCTGACAAGAATGATCCTCATGGTTTGATTTTTTCAGAAGAACTGAATGATTTGAGCTGTTTCGTACTCTCAATAATTACCTTTACTCAGAGAGAAAGTCAGGTTGGAACTGCAATCAGAAGTATAAAATCCTAAAATCTGAATTGCAGGGATCTTTGCTCATCCATGGTTGGTCAAACTTACTTAATTACTTGATTACTTAATAAATCCTTATTGTTCCAAATTTTTAAAGGTCTTTCTTTTTTAAGATCTACTGACAAATGAAAACAAATTCATATTCCTTCACAGACCACGGTAAATAGGTGGAAACACTGATGGAATTTGTACAGAAGCACATTGCCAGGAGATGGCTTCTAATGAGGAATGTTATCCCCCACTGTGGAGAGAGGGACAGTGACTCAGAGCTGACCATGCCTCTGACTCTGTCTCATTAGTCACAAATTTTGTCCCTGGTTTACTCAGTTGTGTCTGGTATTCCAGAAGATGTTCTGCGATAAGGCCATAATCTATATAATGCCTTTTAGTTTGTTTTGGTCAACAGAGTAAATACAGAAACTATTAGTATTATTAAATGTGATTAATTACTGTATCTGTAAAAATGCTGCAACATTTTTGATAAACATGCATCTCAGTTGCAAAACAGCTTTAGTTCTATTGACCTTTTTCCTTGTTTATTCACTTCCCAGAAATAATTTAGAAAGGGAGTTCACTGGCAAATATATTCATAGAAACAAATTTCCATAGGGTGTTTCAAACTGTTGGAAAAAGAAAAATCAAATTGGAAATAATCAAATAATCAAATTAATCTCAGATGGAACCTGTTCCAAATTATGTATTTGGCCGAAGAGGATTACAGAGTGAAGTAGACCAGCTAAACAATTTCCAGGATTAAAGTATTTTTAATCAGTGAGGATGGAGCATACAGAAACTGTAAAAACTACTGAAGGCCACAGGGAAGAAAGGTACTTGCTTAATGCGCAGAACTTTGTGTATGGAAATTTAGTTAGTTTGCCTTTTGAAAATTTACTGAGGATTGAGCTGAGAAATTTTCATGTAATTAATGGCTAAGAAAGCTATATATTAAAATTATCTTGTTTAAGTGGTAGAGAAGCATTGGATTAATGATAGGTTCATAAACAATAATCAGATTTTGTTTGTAGAATGTTTTACTACTTAATGAAATACTGATAATAAATTTTCTACACTGACTTTTCCACAGTTTCCATCCTAGTTCTTTCTACTGATGGTTAACCATTAGGCTTTCTAGAAATAATGAGTTAATAGTCATAACTGATCAGTATTTTAACTTTTCAGCATTTTAAACGTTGGAATATGTGAAGTTTTCTGAACCACTCATGCAGATGAGCATGAACGTGTGAATCACAAATAGAGATGGAGAAGTTTGTTAAAATTTTCAAATTGATATGAGCTAATTGATATTGATCTTCCAAATTAAATTTCAAGCATTTTGTACCATTTTAGATGTCCAGTTCTATTCACTACCAAGGATATTTTAGGTCGTGAATAGTCTTGTGCATCTAGGCCTAAGGTAATTGGCAGAGAGCAGATGAGGGTCTGAACTGAGCAGAGAATGGCCTAAGAATAAGGCCTTTGTGAGGAGGTGATGGTAGACTGAGGGTCTGCTGTCAGAATAGAAACTTGTCAAGGGAAAAACTGCTATTTTCACTATACAGGGAAAGGTGGTAATTCCTTTAAAATGTATAATATTCTTATTCTTAAAAGAGTTGTAGGAGTTCTGAGTCATGCAGTGATTATTTTATATAGGAAAAAAGAAAAGATTGGTTTAAACAACTGCTGATGTCTTTAAACCAACAGGATTATAACCACTGAAGGTTAAAAAAAGATGTTGCTTTTATGCAACATGAGAAGATAGTTAAGAAGTGGTGAAGAATGTGGCAACGTGGCAACCTGGTTATCATAAGGAAAAAGAGCCCTATTTTCACCAAAAATATTGTTGCAGCATTTATTAACATCACTGCATCTGCCTATTTTCTCATAGACATTTACTGCAACTTCAAGAAATTGTGGGCACTCTGATTGTCATTGCTTCTTCTCTCCTCTTGCCTTACTGTGTGTGTAAAAGTTTTATTGCTTAACCCCCTCCTTCACCTCTTATTTATAGAGATGGCAGCCTTCAAATATTGAATGATGCCTTTTTGTTCTGGGAAAATGTCTCCCATATCAAGGGTGCATTTAAACAGACTATGTTCTTGGAGGTCTTCAGCTGAGTATTTTCTGAACACCAGCTTTTTTCTTTTCTTTTCCTTGTAAAGTCTTGTACCAAAAAACTTATAGCACTTGGTTTTGGAGGAAGAGTGGAGGAGAGGAAAGGAATAATTCAAAAAAAGAAGAAAAATGTGTCAAAATGAACATATATATGTCTTTGCATATCAATTAAAAACAACCACAAAAAATCCCACTTCAGATATGTGGCATTTTCTTTATCTGAAATGGACTTCATTTATAAAAGCTTTCACACCTTCTGAGATGCCTGCTTGAATTATCTGTGTCTCTGTGCCCTTCCTGCTGGAGTGCTGATTGAATGTTAGTAGATAGAAAAGCAGACCTTAAGAATGTGACAGACAGGTCACCCTCTAGCCTGTATTCTTGTTTCCTACAGAATAATTTTGTCTAAACCAGTAAGATGTGTTCTAAAAGGTGCCTCCCTTCCACCAACACCTGATATGCACTTTACAGATGTACATTTGTTGGTGCAGTTATAACATCCAAGCCCCAGTTCATATTCAGTAGCTATAACACTAATTGCAGGAACAGTCAAGACACCTCTAATTAGGTTAAAATCCATCGACTGCATATAGCTTTTCTGTAAGAGCTGCTGAAGCGGGTTAATTGGGAATTCCCTGGTGACAAGGGACGTGTCTCATGCTTGCACTGAAATGCTCCTTGGTGCAGTAAAGCAGGCTTTGGCAATCAAGAGGCAGTAGGGTTTAACACTTTGCTGTGAGATGAAAGTCTAAAAGCAATTCTCTCTTCTGTGCCTCAAACATTAACTGTATTTGGGGAGAAACAGTGACAGAGGTGGCAATAACTATCGTACAGATATCAGTGTAGCAGCCTATTTGCAAACTATCAGACACAGAACTGTTTGTCACGGGGGCTGATTACTGAGGCAGCATGTAGCAGCAACACCAGCTAGTCTAACTTCCATGATCAGCTTCTCATGATTTCAGTAGTCCCTTCAGTTTACATTTAAATTCAATCAGGAAGAGCATGATGGCACAGCTGGGGTAGCCAACAAGCCAATACTGAAATGTCTGCTCCACTTTCAGGAGAATTAAATTCATTCCTAATTTGTTATGCTTGAGGTACTCATCATATAAAACAGAATATGGAGACAAAATATAGAACCACTGCAGGCGTGCTGTTTTTCACACAGTGAAGGCAGACCAGCTCCTTTTTTTCTGGGCAGAGATCTCAAGAGCACTGCTGGTACCATCTGGTATGGGGCAGGAAAGGAGACTGATATAGGTCTTTATAGAGAGATTAGATCATCTTGCCTTCATATATAGATTTGCCAATATAGTAATTTACTTCTGAACTCTGAGTCTCCCCTGGGTTTATATTACTGTGCCTGCTTTGTGCTGCTAGCCCCATCTGAATCTGATAATTTCTGGAAGATGAGATAGCTGGTTTTTTTAAGCTCTCCAAAGATTTTTGTTAGAAAGAAGCTAATCTTAGACAAGCTTGCTGTGGAAAAAACGTTTTCCCTTCAGACTAAAACTTGTCTGACAGAAAAGTTGCATATCACCTATGAGGCACAAAGGCTCAGGGGCACATTGCTGCCTGTAATGTGACTTTAGACCCAAGTGACACATAAACATGAGCATGATGACTTTGCTTATGTGAGCAGTGTTAATTTTGTCTTTGTTTGAAATATTCAGACTCCTTAGGGATTCCCAGCTCCTTGGCACATCATTACAGCCACCTTTAGAGGAGTGCCTAGAGGACATGCTAGAATGACAGTACTGGAAACACAAGGTGTATCTCTAGTCGAGATAGGCTTTATGAAAGCTACATTCTGGGCAATCTGCCATAGAGTGCTTTTTTGTAGTTGCTTTGTTGTTTGTTTGAATAAGAGAAGAATTTCCTTGCCCTAAGAGATGTCGTGTTAGGCATGCCCGACACTAGACCTTGGGAGGCAACATGCTCTGGCAGTGGAGCCTTCAATCTTCTTTAGTGGGTGCTTAAAGGATGGAAATAATACATTGTCTTGGTTTGGGAAGACAAGTATCTGCCAGGGAAAGCTGGAATTTCCCTTGGAATGAGGAATGGAATTCCCCCTCCCTTTACAAACTATTATAATTTTGCAATTAGAGGCTTTCAGGCAAAGATTTGGGAATAGGAACAACAGTTCTTTACTAGGAATATTAGGAATACAAATGTAGTAGTACAAAACCAAAAGAATAAGAAACAAACAAACAAAAATCCTAAAAACTGGACAGAGTCAGAAATACAACCCAACATCCTGTTGGTCAGGTTGTTGGAAGCAGTCCAAAGTAAGCTCTTCTGGAACAGCAGATGTGGCTCTCTTGGAATAGAGATAGTCCTGTAGAAAGGGCCCAGTGGGGGTGAGATGAGTCTGATCTTCCTCTGGGAATCCATTTGGAACACTGGATAACTTGTGTTTCTATGTCTCAGTTTTTATCTAGGTAGGAAGGGTTTGGGTCCCCCCATTGGGTGGAGCATCTCACAATGGGGTGATGTAATGTGTCATGTCATTGGTGAGCCTTAATGGCCCATTACTAAAAGATATCCCCTGGGAGTGTGGAAAGAGAGAAGGAACAGTGCCCTACCCAGTTTTAACAGCTGGCTCATTACCAGAAGGCACCCAAGCCCTTCCCCCTGGAGGAGGGGGATATATCTTTACAAGATATAAAGAAAACACCTTCCCAACTGGTTTCAACAGATGGAATAAAAGAAACATTTTTTTTTTGGTTACATAACACACATGGAATAGCAAAAGGGAGCAGTGTTTCTAACTGTGACCAGCAACATGAGTATAAAGATATTTTCTAAACAATGTTTTATCATCCCATCGCAGAAGATAGACTTCGTGCCTGTGAAAATATTAGGTAAAGTGAAAGCGATTTGCAGTTAGGCTTGCTTCATGTCAGCCTGTCAGAGTCTGTCCAAGCATGTGATATGCCTCTCGACTGTCTCCAATGATTGAGGACTGAGACCCCAGACTCTGCAAGAAGCCCTGGCCTGGCTGAAGTGAAACGTCTGCCAAGTCTCGGAGGACTGGTATGCATCTCCATGAGAACGGAGTGCAAGAACAAGCGAACTGGTCACAGTGGACTGAGCCAAGGCTACTTGCCCAAACTGGTCTGTCCATACCAGGGTATGGACATGCACACTGTGCAGCTTGTTCCTGAGCACCCAACCTCAATATGGGTGGCTCCTGCTCTGGCTCTGTGCCATTCACTTTGCCTCAACACAGGTGCCTCCTGCTTTGGCTTTGTGCCACTCACTTTTGTCCCTGCCTTGACCAACCTATAAAACCTTGGAGACCCCTGCTCACCTTCGTGTACACCCCACTGGAGATGATTGTGTCTATAGGCATCTCGGCCTCAAGGACTCGTCCCTCCACTTTGGTAGCTATAATCCCCTTTCCCCTCTTTTCTATCTTTCTTACTATTCTCTATTTTCTCTCCCACTATCGCATTTTGGTGGCACTAAATAAAGGTGCATTTTTTGTTATATAAACTGAGTTGTCCCCCGCTGTGTCTTTTGCGCTCTGAGATCCTAAAACGAACCATCAGGTTCCCCGCATATGTTTGCAGACCCTGACACAGCCCTGCACAACACCCTCTGCAGGCTACAGCATGACATGATGATTCAAAAGGCATTTGGGATACTGTTGTTCAGGCTGTACCTGACAATGCAGTAGCTCATAGCTAATTGAAAGCACACTTGATCGCCACATGACAGGAATTAAGCTCCAATTCCATTTTTCCTTGCAAAAATGGTGAAAAAAAAATCTCGTCCTTTCAGGCATTTGAAAATGCCATTCTCACATATAAAACATTAATTTTTGATTGAGTACCCTTAGTGTCCTGAATTTCTGAGTGGAGAACTGTGTGACTAATGGCAGTGAGGCAAGCAGATCATTCCCGTGCAAAGGTAATTCACATCCTGTCCACAGACAAAATTGCTTGACTGTCTGCAGTTAAGGCCTGGGAAGTTTTGTAACATGTAGGCAGCATTTGTTTTACACCTGTGGTAAGTGGGCACTGTTCATGATACAACATGCATGACTCAGGAGGATCTAGAGAGTCAGAGAATGATTTCCCTGCTGACAGAGATGCTGAGCAGTGTGAGGCCACCTGTTTGGGGAACCCCTCTGAAAAAAATACAGACCCATATCTACTCTTGCCCAGACAACAGAGTGCTTCCCCAAAAGGAATTACACTGATGCTGGCAGAGAGTAATTATTGGAAGAGTAATCAGGTCTCCCAAACAGGATGGTCAGTTGCTGTTGGGACAGTCATGGGAGTCTCCATTGCAAGGAGTCTTGTGTCATCTTCAGCTCGATTGATTGAGACTCTCCAAATCACTGTTCTACTCCATTTTCATAAACCAGCTCTTCTACAATGCAACTGCCCCAGCTTGTATGATCAGATGTTTTAACTGCAGAAAAAAAATTTCCCAAACATCTTTACAGCTTAGAAATGAAAATTTCTTCATCTTTGGGTATGGTTTCTATTTACAATTATCTTATCCATGTACAATCTGTGCAGCAGCAACTATCCGCAAATCTCTGGGAGTTCCTGTGCAAGGTGTTAATCAACAGATAAATTAGATTAGTCATAGCAGGAGCTGTCTGGGGGAATCTTGAGAAATGTCCAAAATCCCATGTCAAGAGTTCCTGTAACCATCAGTCAAATACTTATTTGTGAAGGTGGCTAGGAGCTGGTCAATCTCCAAGCCATGTCCATTTTCTCAAACCAGACATTTGCGTTACATCTATGCCAATAATTTGCTGTCTAATTTTTGGACAGGGTCCAAGTTTTCAGAATGCTGGATGTGCATAAAGGCATAGCCTTCATCATCACCTGCACGGGAATTACAACTGAAAAAAATTATTTTTACACATACACAGCTTGGAATTTTAAATTTTAGTTCCATATCTCTTGCCACATTATGACCATACAGAAAAAATTAGATCTAAAGCATTACAATACTCTACTAATCAGTAAAATCCTAAAAAAAAAAAAAAAAAAAAAAAAAAAAAAAAAAAAAAAAAAAAAAGTTTTAGTTATTTATATTTTGTGTTTAGAATCTCTCTGCTCATGCTAAAATTAAGCAAACAAAAGTGTACTACTGAGGGGGAGTTATGCAGCCTTGCAAGCTCTGAAGAAGGTCTCCTGTTGAAGCTGATTTTTCATGTGCATCTCTCTTTGCACCAGCTGGGGGCAACAGTCTGTAATGATCAATGCTGGTTTTCTCAGCTGAGGGGATACTGGCCTAGAGAAAAGCAATAACCTAGGCCATCTCCTGAGAGGAACAGAGAAGTAGCTTTGCTATTAGGGTAGTCTATATTTCCATCATTGTCAAGGATATAATAAAACCCCTATTCTATTTATTTTCTATTTATTTCTTGTGATAGATATAGATGAATGAATTCTGCTAACAGACCTAATTTGAAGTCCCTGGTGGAGCAATAGGCAGCATTGCTGTACAGGAATTTTACCAGAGAGATGAAAGACTTTTTTTTGATAGAGATATGCTGCATAGGTCCTTGGGTGTGTGTGCAGGGATATTGGCCACACATTTGGTGTGGCCACTCGCACTAACGTGTGAAAGGTGTGATCTAGTTATCATCACCCAGTGATTTCATACCAAAATGCTGCATAGATTGAGGCAGTGAGTGCTGCAGTCACAGTAGCATTTACACAAGCAGTAAATGCCCTTTGTCCCATTAAAGTAAACATGTACTCAGGCACTGCTATCAAAGGTAATATCAGTGTAAGGAGAGCTTTGTTGCCATTCCTTTAGAACCTGCAACACAGGGAATAATCACAAAATCACAAATCTCTTAGTATCAATGTCAGATTAATTCAATCTGTAACAGTCATAAACAAGGATTCATGGTTCCAAAGCAATCTTGAGTTCAGGTCTACTGGGGAGGAATAAGGTATTTACAAAGATGGCATAAATCTAATTTCTCATAAATTATTACAGATATTAACTTGAGACCAGGAGATGACAGCTGAGTTTTGTCTCTTTTGTAACAACATGTTTCCTTATTTTAATCATGAACAAGCATTAAAATTACTCCTTAACTCTTTTTATTTCAGTCCAGAAGTGGTCATCAGTGTAAATTAGTTACTCGGTATCTATACAGGCGCACCTGTAATCAGAAAGAGTTTCCTAGCAACCTCATCTTCATCAAAACTTGAAGGAAAAATAATTATATTTAATAGAATAAAACTTCACTGAATGAAAGGATATGACATTTTCCTTTCATTTTCCTAAAGAACATTCACAGTGCTTTCATTGTTCTTGTTCCCTAAATTTCCTGTCAGTTACATAACTTCTTTATTTAGTTCATAGGCATCACCATCAACTGTGTTAAAAGTGTTCTTTACTTCTGATGAAATTCAAGGTCTCTGTGGCATGATGTATCTTCTGCACATTTTCCTGAGAGGTGTTCAAAAGGCAGAACTAAGACAAACATGCTCTTCAGAGCTCAAAATGTATTCAGTGGATTCAAGTTTAAAAGTTGATGCAGTCACATCATTACAAGAATTAGATATCTTCCTACTGTATTATTTAGAATGCTGTCTTTGTAATGCAGGAGCTCAATAGCTGGTTTTTTTATTATTATTATTTTAGTAAAGTTTGCTATAAGAATATTTTGGGTTTATGCTTAACCCTGATGTACAGGATGGCACTTTGAACAAGGTGCTCTAAGGGAAAAAGATTCTTTAATGTGTTCATGACAGCCTACGGTAAATGAGCCTGCATAAAATAACCCCAAATTTAAATGGGCACTGAAAAAACAGAAATTAGAGGCTAAGAAGAACTTTCTTAAACAAGAACTTGACATGGATGACTGAATAAAACAAGCATAGTATTGAGTAAATTTATGGGACTAAAATAAAGATCAGTTAGTCAAGTCTTTTGGCAGAGAACAGCGTATTTATCTGAGAGTAATCTTTAACTAAAAGTCAGAAAATTAACTCAGAAGTACAAAAGAACCTCATGAATAGGAAGTGTTATTTCTTTTTGTAGGCTTCATTGCATATACAAAGCAAAATAATTAGCTTTATTATTTTGTTTCTCAACTGGTTAAGTACAATAAATCACAGAATCAGAGAATAGAATTATAGAATGGTTTGGGTAGGAAAGCACCTTCCAAATCTTCTAGTACTGACCCTCCTGCCATGGCCAGGAGATGCCTCTCACTAGAAAAGGTTGTTCAGAACCCCATCCTGCTTGTCCTTGAGCACTTCCAGGGATGGGGCATCCACAACTTCTCTGGGAAATGCGTTTCAGTGTTTGCCACCCTCACCATAAAGAATTTCTACCCAACATATAAAATCTAAACTTACCCTCTTTCATTTTATAGCCATTGACCCCTGTCTAATCACTACATGCCCTTGTCAAATGTCTCTCTCCATCTTTCTTGTAGGCCGTCTTTCGTTACTAAGTCAACTCTGTACATCACTAAAATATCTTCTGTGATCATCCTTACTAAACTGGCCATCTCAGTGAAAATATACTGAAATGTTCACAACTTTTCAGTATAAAAATGTACATGCAAACATAATACATGTATTAACAGATAGGGAGATAACTTTTGAAAATTTGCTAATCAAATTGAAAATGCTATTCCTTACTTGGGAGGGACTATATAAACTTGATCTAGATTATTTTTTAAAAATCATCTTTCCCCTTAAGATTGGAAAATTCTATTCAAGAGGGCATATCTCTGAATACCTTGGACTGTTCTGACAGTGAAATTAGTTTATTACAATTACTGTGGAAATAAATAGAGTGTGAACCAACAATTCTGCTCACAGTAGGAACCTTATATTGGAATGATATGTGACTTTGTGAAGAACACTTCACAGCTTTAATGTAATGCTGGTTGCAAAATAACTATGTGAACATCATAAGCCATTATTTAAGATTAAAAAATGACAGCACTCACTTTAAGTAGTCAGGTTTTCAAGTTACTATGTAATGCATATAATTTGAAAGTATTCAAATAACTTTGACTAGGACTCTGACCTCACAAAGAATCCCCTTAAGGCACTGAGGATCATTGATAGAAAGTTTATAGCTAGATCTGATTCTAAAGGATCTTTACAAGCATTTGCAGAATGTCATGAAGATATTCCTAGCAGTCTTTCTGAAAAATTCAGTCATTAAGAACTTAATCTGACACTAGTTATATATATATATTTGGAAATCACCCTCTCCTGAGAGCACAGAAAGGTCGTTCTGAAACTTAAATTTCATTTAAGATCTTGAGCACCAATGGGATTTAAAACATTTTACTCACACAAAAAAAAATTGCTTTGGCACAGCTATTCCATGAGTGCGAGCCTTTTCTATTCACACTCAAGGGTTTTTTTTATAATTGCAAATACTTTTTTTCTTCTATTACCAAGTAAAATAGAGATTCAAGGCAGATGAATTTTCATTAAAATTTTATACTCAGTTAGAAAAGTAGTGAATAAATACTTTAAAAATCAATAACATGTAAAAAGTTCTAAAATAATTAACTTGTCTCAATTAAAACACTATAAACATAAGACTGGATTGCTAAAAAGCAGTAGACATATTAAAGGGGAAAGATGCTTCCCTAGAAAACAATGATATATCTGTTTTCCCATAGTAAATATATAGTTCTTCTCATAGTTTTGTAGAAAGGTATGAAAAAAACCAAAGGAAATAAACCTCATAGTTTTTTTATAAACACTATTTTTAAGATATCTATAATTTAGTATTTTTTTGCAATAAAAGCAACAATAACTTTGAATACTTTGTAAAACACTGATGCTGGAAGGATTTCAACTTTTCAATGTTTCCTATTACCTCTCTTTTTGTATACCTATAAATATAGTGCTTCCTTTCTCTTTAGGTATTGTTGTATTGGAAAATGTAATAAATGAAAGAAGAATGAATGATTATTTAAGTGTTGCAGGCTAATCTTAAATGATTGGCTCATGAGTATTTTAAAAATGTTAAAAACTTAACATTAAATTGCATTTGCAATTTGATTTATAGCAGCACTAAGAGAAATTAGTTTTAATGTGGTCTTTCCCAGCACTAGGTATTACGGAAATGATCTGTGAGAAGATCCCTAAATCCCCAAAAGTTAGTATTTTAACAAGACATGATAGAATGAAAGAAATGAGGTTTATTTAGTTAGAATATTGAGGGATTAATCCTGGTGTGATTACCACTGAGAAGTAAAAAAAATACTCACTCTAAAATAAGGTAGAGGAAGGCTGCCTGCCATAAGTAATTTGGCAGTGGCTGTGACTTCGAGGGTTCTTTCAGTAATTGTTCAGTTGTCTCTAGTGCAGCTTTTTGTAGGAATCTTGGTGTATTTGTCTTTGGAAATGTCCAAAACATGTTTTGGCCATGTTCCTGTTCTGGTCTCCTGTTCCTCTGCCGGGGTTCCTCCAGGCATCACAGGTCACAGCCCTCTCCATGGGGAGAGGAGTCCAGCCTGCTCCTTCTTGGTGGCCATGATCTCTAGGATGATCTCAACAGCTCAGAAAGATGCTCTTTCAAAACACATGGAGGAAGTCTCTATACGTTAACCAAAAATGCCCATTGTTTTTCTCCTTTGTTTCTCTTTTGTTATGGATTTTGAAAAAAAAAAAAAAAAAAAAAAAAAGAAGTATTTTTTTACTAATGTCTATTTATATTTATACGTGGCAAAGCATATTGGTGCTAGCATGACAGTCAAATGCCTTCAAAATTACTGATAACTAATGACAGCCAAACCATGCAATTTCCAATACTTTTTCAGTGTACTTTTCAGTATACACTGTATCATTTACTTAAATGATTAATATATATTTCAGAAAATACCTATTCCAGAAGTCAGGGCTTGGTTTAAGCTTTTAAAAATGTGATTTTAGAATAATATGTTCTATTTTTCCTTCAAAGTACTATTTTTCCAGTTTTTACAGTGCATATTGAATACATTTACACAAATCTTTACATTTCAAAGCAGGATAACTTCAGAATTCATCAGAATTATGATACAATTTAGCATTTTAGAAAACCTGTGAAAATGTGTCTGGAAGGAACCCATTAACACAAAAGCAAAGCTGTTTTGACCTGTCTCTGTAACTATCTCAATAAATCTGCATTCTGTAGAGGCTGACACACAGGGAACTGAAAGGAAATAGCGGCAAAGCATCACTGCAAGAGCAAAAATAAAAAATATGTATTTTGTTCAAGTATCCCTGTAAGAGGTGTTCAGTAAAAATAATACAGCCTGGGAAAGGATTTTTATTCTAATTGGATTTTGGTTTTGTTTTCTGTTCTGCATTTTTTTGGGGTCTCAGTTTCTTTCAGGGAAGTTTTTTGCTGTCAAATTATTTCAGCTTTATCTGGGGTTTTCAGCTGTGTTCAGAAGGAAACTAAGGTGGCCACTGTTCTTGTACTTAATTAGACTGATAATTGTAAGAAATCTAGAAAAAATTAAGACTTCAAATGAAGTCGGGAACTCACCTTTTGAACCTGTGGGCCCAGAGATTGTAAGTACATTTGGAAGTGACTCTCTGCCCACAGATAGTTCTTGTGCATCCAAAGTTACTAGCAAAAAACTATTATTTAATTATAAAATGTATAATAGGCAGACCAGTGTCTTCCTATCATACAAGCCAAGCAATGGGCAAAGAGGTATGTGACCTAACAAGTTAATCAAAGGAATGTAATTTTTTTAGAATTGTCTAGTATCTCCCTCTTCACACATTTTCAAAGGGCTTACTCAAAGTCAAAATATAGTACAGAAGTTAAGAAAAATTTGAACATATTTATGTGGTATTATTGTGTGGTGTGTGTGAGTAGTAGTAATGTTCCAATCTGCCTACTAAGATCTCCAGTAAGGAGGTTGTAAAGCTATTTTCTCTGATAAATCTTTCCCAGTAATAAGCATTCCCTTTACCATTTTTCCTCCCCCACCATGTCACCACCTCCCAAAATGCCAAGGACATTTGAGATACGCAGCTTTTATAAGCTCTTAGTAGTCATAAGTTTTAGGAGAAGTGTCACGATTTCTCATGTCTGATTCAGGACTCTTCATCATTTGGGTTTAGCAAAACTGCAGATATATTGGTGCATTAAGCTGCAGAAACAGTGAATTCTCTCAGCCTTGTTTCGGTTTGTAGGAGATAAATATTTTCCATCTCCATACAGACAGAGAGAGATCTTCACACAGAATTTAAACATCATTTGTCAGGAAGAGATGTCCAGATTTCTATGTATCCAGACAATATTCTTTCATGGAAATTTAGCTTAAGACAGGGACATTGGCAGTCAGCAACCAAGGCTGAAAAAAAACTAGACATACCTATTTATAGTAAACCAAAAAAAGAGATATTTTTGTACTAGTCTGGAAAAATAAATCTTCAACATAGTCAAGAATCTAAGAATGCTTTTGAATGGAAAGAAAAGTCAGGCAAAACAGTCAGCAATTCCAAAAAGCATTAAAGGAAAGAGATTCAGAGATAAGACTGAAGATCAAGAGCCTAGAACACATCTGTAAGTAAGAGGCATATCATACAGAAGTCACTGTGGGTTTTCTAAGTGGTTGCATCCCACAGGGCAGCCCTTCATATTGTTTTGCAGATTAATTACAGCCAGATGTAGCTTGATTGCCCAGGTGGAACTGACTGAGACACAGAGGCTGCACTTCCAATTTCTTTTTGGAACAGAGGTTTCACAGAATGTTTAACCTAAGGTTTCCTTATCTCTGAGGACTGGTTTTATTTCCCCCCAGAAAATTCCGAAGAAAAAAATTCCGAGGTGGTTTGAAGGATAGCCCCTCTCTTTTTGTTGCCACTCAGGATCAGCAGATGGAAACAGCAGGCTGCAGGAACTGAGCTCTCGGTGTCTGAGCAATTGTCTCATGCCAAGAGAATTGAGAAGGCCACAGAGGAACCAGCTCCCAGCCAGCATTTGGACAAAAGCCATGCCAAGGTGGTTATGCAGCCTGCAGGGAAATCTGGCCTCTGCCAGTCTGTAGATGAAGTGCAAGGCACAGTGAAATGTGACTCCCAGCTGGCACAAAGGCAAAAATCCATGCCAAGAGAGTTGATCCAGTCACAGAAAGACGGCCTTCATTGGTACCAGGCCAGAGACCAATAGCAGGGAGTTGGGAATAGCTTTCAAAGCTCTCTTGTCTCTTTGCTGCAAACATGAGTCCCTCAGAGCAAGCAGAAAGGGTTCATTACCATTTCCTGAACCTCACTGGAAAGCAGAGTTCCAATGTTGTTTTTACAGCAGCCAGAAGGAAGAAATTTCTATTTCCAGACAGAACATACATAAGGCCAGTGATGACATACACAGCAAGAGGAGAGAGGTCCATCCTGTACATGCACATCCTTCCCTGAGACATTCCTAGATCTTTCAGACACCAATGAGTCATTTGCATCCAATGGATATAATTCAATTGTCATTCTGTGAGACAATTGTTTTACTTTACTGCCATCTCAAGAATGAGATGGTTTGTATGTGGAGATAGACCTGCTTCCTTTTCTCCTCATCTCAGAGGGATTTATGGGATGACTGTAGCTCTCCCTAAAACACACTCATACATGTTCACAAACTTTCCCTGCAATTTCTCTGGTGAAAATATTTTTAAGAAAAGGTGTTTTCCTTAAACTCAGCAGTTTTACAATTGAACAGTGAATGACTCTTTTCAAAGATAGCTTCTAAAGGGGGAGTGTACAAGCATCTCCAGAACACTGTGAAGCAAAAAAAAAATATACTTTTTAAGCTGGGAGATTGCTGATGCTGTCAAATATGTAGCTAAGATTTTCATTCAGGAGAACAAACAGAATCTAATTTCATGTGTGTTTTCAGAAAATAACTTTCTCATCTTCCGAACATAAATATATATTTGCCTTTGATTCTTAATATCTAAATTTATTTTGTCAATAAAGTAAATTAATTTCACCCAAGTCAATTGTGTGATGATAACTGGTAAGTGATGTCCCTGTGTCAACCCATTATCTTTCCCATCTTATTTTCTATCTCATCCTGGTTGAAAAGGTTAAGAGATTGTCTGGGCTTGGTCTGGCAGCTAGCCAAGACCAACTTATGAACATTTACTTTGCTTTCTATCCTTATTTTCTAGAAGAAAAAAAGCTAAGTCAGGACATCCAGAAGCAAATCCAAGGACAATTTTTCTCTACTTTACTATTCTTATGTGTAGGAATTTTTGTCAAGAAATAAGATTTTTTTTCCCACTTTGTCAGTCAGCCATAATTATCATACAGTTAGCAGACAAACATGTAACTGATGTACCAACACGGAGTAATGTTTATGATTAACAAGTTTGGGTTTATGAATTGAGATGCCTAAACAATTGTCTTATATTTGTAGAATAACTACAATGAATCCTTTCAAAACTCTTTAGCCAAAAAACCACTTCAAATTTTGTGATTATCAACAATTCAATACATTTTAGAGTGCCAGAAAAATTATTGACTGAAGTAACTGGTTTTCAAAATAATTAATGTTTGTTACAGATTATATTCTTACAGGAGATTCATAAATACTGCTTTCTAAAATCTTTTTTCCCCCTCCATTAATACTTTCCTAAAATTTTTGCCTTGGAGATTAAAATTTTTTCAAGCCTAGCCTAAACCCGCAGTTTGTTTATTTTTCTGCAGTGTTTGGATTAAAACCATTTAGTTCTCTGGAATATAAGGAGACAGAAATCGACTTCTGTTAAAAATTGCCTTATGACTACTTGCTGAAAAACTGTACTGATGAATCAGCTGAACCTAGAAAATTAGAAATTGGCAGATACTTATTCAGAACACTGCATTTGAGTGCTTGCTGAAAAATTGGTTTTGATTTGGCTGAGCTTTGGAGGTTTGAAAATAATGCCTCTAAACTACACCTTGTGCATGGAAACTGAGTTCTTTTAGCATGTCTCACTGGTGTTCTGAGTAAATCAGGTTGCACTGACACCCAGCAGACAGCCCAGAGTGCAAGAGAAGCTCAGAGTACTTCTGAAAGACAAGATGATTCCAAAGATCCCTCCTTATTCAATCTGTATTGGCAGGCACACTGACAAGAGCACTCACTGTGTGCCCAAAGGCTGCCCAGATACTGACTGTATCCTGCTTTATTTATGGCTGCTGACCAACAAAAAATGTATCATCTGGAGTTTTGGTGGTGTGATAATGCCAGCTGATTTAATTTTTTATACATTTATAATTATGTTCACCTCAATAAAGCAGCTGAAAAGGGCCTGCTGTGACGAGAAAAGGAGAGATTTCCTTCCCTGAGGGACTTACTGAGCATACTCAAGGCAGAGGATCTTGGAGACAGGAGAATCAGGTACAGTCACAAATAAGAGTTTGACACTCATGAAATTACATTTTACAGTGGAGAAAAATTAACAAAAATACTTCAGAGGGTTCTAGAAGGGTCTGAGATTGAGTAGAGAAAAGCAAGGACAATAGACAAAATATAACAAGCAAATTTCCCTTATTTGAATATTCTTTACCTAAATATTAGCTTTTATTTAAAGAAATTATGGGTTTTGAGGGTCTTAAAATATTTTGGTTTTAGAGCAGACTCATTAGATGTGAAAGACATGGTGAAACTTTGATTTTGATAACACCAGATCCCAGTTAGAGCAGAACAAAAGTTGCCAACATTTTGTGGAAGCTGTAACATTTTAGGATTTCATTCACAGAATAAAAAGGAATACAATGAATAGTGTGGCCAAAACTCTCTTTTTGAACAAAGGTAATGCTTATATTTATCAGTGTTTTAAGTGTAGGAAGAGTCAACATTTCATTACAAAATGTTGGTTGTAAAACACTAGAAAAATATTCACAAAATTCTTTCACCAGTGCTACAGGATTACCATAAGGAAGAGATCATCAAATGTGACACAAGTTAGATTGTGGCTGGTTTCAATCTAGCCTACATGGCCTCAAGGTTATTTTTCACAGTAACTGAAATTTCTGAAGGTTGTGCTGAAATTTTAAACTGGGATTGTTGTTGTTGGTGGTGGTGGTTGTTTGTTTGTTTGTTTTGGGTTGTAGTTTGGTTTTTTTTGTTTTTGTCTTTTTTTTGGGGGGGGGGTTTGTTTTGTTTTTTAGGGGGGTTTTTTTGGTTGGTTGGGTTTTTTTTGGTTTTGTTTTGTTTTGTTTTATATTGATGTTTCCCAAAAATAAGTTTAAAATTATTGAAGTGAATATTGATAGAGTGTATGATGTCTTTTAGATCAAATGCTCAATGCTTGAAGAGTTTAGAAAATCACAGAATAGTTAGGGTTGGAAGGACCCTCTGGACATCCAGGACTGTATCCAGGAGGGTTTTGAATGTCTGTGGAAGGGGAGACTCCACAACCTCCCTGGACAACCTGCTCCAGTGCTCTGCCACACTCAAGTTGAGGTGAAGCTTCTTGTGTTTCAGTTTATTACCATTGCTCCTCATCCTTTTGCTGGCACCACAAAAAAGAGTCTGGCACATGATCTTGGCACTCACCTTGGAGATATTTGTATGTATTGATGAGATCTCCCCTCAGACTCACCTTCTCCTCACTAAACAAGTCCAGCTCTCCTCACAACAGAGATGCTCCAGACTTTTCATCATCTCTGTGGCCTCTGCTGGACACTCTCTGGTAGTTCCTTGTCTTTTACTGAGGAGATCAGAACAAGAGGAATTCATGTCAAATATTAATATGTAGTAAAATAAATAAAAAAAATATTCAAGGAGGTATTGGCAAGATAAGAGAAAAATGTATTTTTTTTCCTTACAGTTTGTGAGTTGCAAGTGAAGTAGATATTTTTAGTTGATAATAAAGAGCTGAACAAGGTTTATTATAACAACTTTAATATAGCAGTTATGCATAAAACCTACAAACAGACTTTCAGAACTATAATTGTTCTAGTAATAGAGTTAATTTTCCAGCACAAAGGCTTCTGCAAAGTCTAAGCTTGACTTCTATCCCAAATAAACCTTATTAAATCATCTTTGAAGAAATGTAGTTTATTTATGGATTTGGAGAAAGTTCTTGAAATGAGGTTAACATTTGTGATCATACAAATACAATGCAAGTTAAATCTCCTGAAAACTACACAGCTGCTAAAAAAAAAAAAAAAAAAAAAAAAAAAAAAGATTATTTTCAATTTTATTCCTCAGCAAAAAATCCATGAAAAAAAAAATAGTAGTACTTACTGCAGAGAACAATTCAAGGGAACTGATCTGGTTTCGGTTTTATATCTGCCTCTCATTTAACTGTAATTTTCTGTTAGACTGACATTCCTTAATCATATGATCCACTGGCAGGGAAAGTGCCCAGATTCAGTGGGTTAACAGCTATAACCATTATGCTGGAATGTTTTTTTCCACGATCCATTTATTCACTCTTGTGTTGACCTCACAATCTTCTAATTTTCCCAAACAACTTCTGACAGTGTAACTACTAAATTTGTGTTACAAAAATCTCCTGAAGGTATTAAGATTTTTCTCATTTTTAGTCATAATAATTCATTTTTTGCCTAAAAAGATTATCAGGTCATTAAATTATCTTCCATTTCCTTTATCTGTAATAAATACAGCTTATAAATTGGTATCTGTAAGCTTTCCATTTTTACTGAGAATATGCTGGACATAGAGCATACTTGGATGATATTGGCTTCTTCTGGTTTTTGATACACCACCTTTTTAGAAATGTCATCAAATCTTAATGAAACATATGTGTATATATATCCTCTTCTGCTTGGAAATTTCCTGTAGTGCTGGCTAGATAAATTCTCTGAATGGTTCTTCTGAACAGGCACATCAGGAAAGTGGAGACTAATGCATGCTGACCTGCCATATGGGCAGGATTTCACTGAAACCCTTTTTTTCTTCTTCTGAGACGTGCATACAAATCCCAGAAGCTATGTACACAGTTTTGTGTTTAATAACATAGTGCAGCATACTGTTCAGAAAAGTATGTAGGCACAGATGAATCATGAACATAAACAGGGGGAGACAGATTGTATACATTGAGCCTCTGTGTCTGACTCTCACACCGAGCACAGTGGATGCCAGTCCTTACGCCTGAGGCAGCAACTACCCACAGAACCTCTACCCAGGTCCTCAGAAGCCTCTTATTAACCCCAGAAGAGCCACAGATTCTGTATTACCTGCTGTAAATCTCTGCTCTGTGAGCACCTGTAGCTGCCCTGTCTGCTGGACCTTTGGCATGGAAATAACATTTGCAGCAGCCCTGAGCAACTTTTCAGCTGGCTTTGAGTGACTCTCACAGGCTCTGCTCCTCACCTTGTCACTCACAGCAGGATGACAGCATCAAAGCTGGTCAATTTTGTTGTGGAATCAGCTGCTGCGTTGCAGACAGGCACAATAAATCCTCTGCTAAAGAAGTTGGAACAGGGGGCCGAAAAACTACAGTTTGTAAAAGAAGACAGATTTTTTTAAAGATGGAGAGAGTGGATAGGAGAATAGAGACAAAGGAGGAGCAATGTGCAGAAACATAATAGCCAGGAGACACCAATGACAGAAGTAATTTTTAGACTGTAAAAGGATGAGACAAGAACGGCTTGAGGGGGATATATTTTTTAGAAAGAGCAAACAAACAAAATCCCAAAGAACTGCAGCACAGCCGTCCATCCTGTACATTGTGGAAAAAAATACAGTACAACATTCACTTTTTCTGCTAACATCTGGTCACAAAAGAAAGCCAAGAACCAGTCAAAGAAGAGCAGTTCACTGAAAAACACATGCCAGCATTCTTGCTATCACTAACATATAGCTCTGGTCCATGTCTCAGGCACAGAGATTTAATGACTATGTGACTGGAAGAAAATAAAAGTACATGAAAGTACTTATTTTTCCAAAAAAATTATGGGGCTTGAAGTGAAACAAAGAATTTCACTGAGAGATAACAAAAACAGTCAATGCTTTGTAGTCAAATTCGAAATGTTTCTCAGTGTGGAGCCTTTGGCTGAAAACTTCAAGAAGAGCTGGAGATCCCAAGATGCTGTGCAGGAATTGCCTCCCCTCAGGACACACATGACATGTTTAAATATCCATCCAGCCACAAGATGTCAGCACACTCAACGGGAATTCCTACAAAACCCAAAATCTGTATAAATGGGGTATTTCTGCATCACACATCTCTCCTCCTGCTATTAATGGGGAAAAATAAAATGTTTCTGAGGAGTTACATGAAATTTCACATTCAGGCTGTGCCTTCAAAGAGGAAATACCCATGTCTGACCACAGCATCTTAATGAGAATAAAATGCTGAAGCAGAATGGAGAACATGGTTTTATCTTCCCATTCTGAAACCAACGGATGTTGGACAAGGATCTAAAATAGTTCATAGGCACACTAAAAGCATTCAGTAACAGAAAGAAAGCTCTGGCCAGCTGCTTAGACATTTTAGGCTGCGCACTAAGCTTTGAAATTCTCCTTCAGTATATCTCCAGAATTTTTTTCTGCTCAGTAAAGTGTCCAAATACCTGTTTCATGGCCTTCATAATCACAATACCTATAAACCCTGAAATACAAATTGTACAGGTTCTGGCTGGTGTGCTAAGTAGCATAAGTGGAGACCGTATGGGATATGGGCATAGCACAAAATAAATTAATCATGTCCACTTTCTTTCAAAAATAGTTCAGACTCAAGATGTCATGATATCAGTAGTCTGTTGCAATTTGCATATTGACCAAAATAATCAGTGAGTTGTTCCCCTAACTGCATTCTTATCTACAAATATCTAGAATTTTTACCTTGGGCAGGAAAATACCTGGAATCTTCCTGTAAGATATAGTCAGAATTCCTTCTATGTTATTTGAATTCTTTCAGCACGTCAACATATCCACAGCAGATGGTGTATGAGAGACTTTCTGGGGAGATTGGGGTAACTAGATTCTCTAAGCCTGATGTCTATATTAGGTAAATTAGTAGTTAAAAATGTACAACAAAATCAGTGAGCATCTGGATAATGCAAGCTCCTTGGAAAGACCAGCATGCCGTCTCTAGAGGAGAGTTCTGTGATGAGGATGTTTTGGTATTTTTTTGTGACAAAGTCATCAAACATTAAAATAACTCTTGTTTAGTTGATATAGTCTATCTGTACTTTCAAAATATTTGACAATGCCATCTCACAAACCTTTTAAAGAAAATCATAGACTCTTAGAATAATGGAATATGCTGAGTTGGAAGGACCCCATCAGGATCATCAAGCTCAACCCCTGGCCTTGTGCAGGACACTCCAAGGATCACGCCATGTGACTATTGACTTTTACAAGAGGCTGAGGTGAGACTTGTGTTTTACAATGACTTCATACAAGTCCTAGAAAAGGCATTTTGTACTGAGCTTGGAAAGTTTGCTGTTAATAGTAAATTATTCAGAATAAGAAAAATGCAGATTGACTGTGAAGAATTGCTGCAGAAGCTTAAGAGGCTGATTGGGCAATAAAATGGCAGATGAAATGCAATGCAGAAAAATGTAAAGTGATGCACAAGAGGGAAAAAACCCCACAAATTCACATATAAAACTATGAGCTCCAAGCTAAGTGATACCTCTCAGAAGAAAAATCTTGAGATAACGCGAGTTATCTCCACAAATATGTCAGTCTTATTCTGAATAACAGACAAAAACCCAAATCAAGTGGTAGTAACTGCCAGGAAAAAAACCAAAACCAAACAAACCAAAACAGTGAACAAGATAATTCTCAGATGCATAAATCACCTTTAATCACAGTTTAAATCACCTTTAAAACACGATTCTGACCTCTCTCACAGTGTCCTCCCATATTCAAAAGGATATAGCAGAATTTGAAAATATTGCAAAATAATTGTAATCACAATAATTATTAAACATGAGTATTTATTTCTGAAAGGGACGAAACTGAGGCATAAGAGTGAGCTAAGACTCTTCTACCTAGGGAAGAAACTAATTAGAAGGAAGAGAAAACAGGCCCATAAGCTCAGAAAAAGACTGAGCAGAGAGATGACCCCCAGCTGGATGGCTCTTCCTGACTGACCTAGTACAGCCATTCCACTGTGCTGACCCCATTCTGGCCAAGAGGTAGTGTGAATTGATAACAAGAACTTTGGCTATTAATTAAGGTGTTGCCTAGTATCACTTCCAGAGCATTTATTACCTGCAGGGCTGCCATTTATCATCAACATTTCGATTAGTAAATTCACCTTTTTTGAAGAAATTAAGTAGGAAGGATTTGAGAACAAAGTTTAGGAATAATATATTCTTCTTATAAAATAGAATATTCTTATTATAAAATAGAATAATAATATCAATAATCTGGTAATCTGCCCATCTTAATCATTAACTAGGGAAAAGTCTAATTGAAATTAATGAACATTTTCTCAGAGGAATGGTTTCAGGATTCTGTTCTGTATAGATTATTTATATCATGCTCATCACCATAGTTTCTGAATGTGTTCCAGTAGTACATTAAGCAATGTGACTAACATCTGTCACATGTTTTTTTTTTCTTCAGTCCCTCTCCAGGGAGATAAATATATGCAGTCATGTTTCTTGTATCCAAAAGGAATTTTGCCAGGTGAAGAGAGGAAGAGAAGATTTGAAAAAAAAAAAGGTGGGCAAAATATTTTTGGTTTTTTTTTTTTTTCAATTAATGTACAAGTTACTTTACTTTTATATCAGTGAAATCATGGAAAAAAATATGTACTGTATTTCGACCTTGCTATTTCAATTTGTAGGCTCATTTTTGAGTATGACCTTTATTTTGAATTAAGCTTCAAGTAAAATAAAGTTATATCCATTAATTTGACTCACTTTCTTTTCTGAACTAATACTGGTAATCAGAAGACAAAAGAAAACTATGAATCATGTTATGTTAATGTGGAAGAAAAGACAAAATGTCACCAATCATGAAGTATAAATGTTTTTTCAAGGATGATAATTGAATGGTATCTAGTTACTAAGAGACTGTGTTAACATT
Source organism: Sylvia atricapilla (assembly GCF_009819655.1). Taxonomy (NCBI): domain Eukaryota; kingdom Metazoa; phylum Chordata; class Aves; order Passeriformes; family Sylviidae; genus Sylvia; species Sylvia atricapilla. Next base: position 7,437,002 of record NC_089144.1, on the reverse strand, counting down.
TTAAAATATTTAATTACTTCAAATTGCAACCGATTTTTAAAATAAAATATTTCATATACATTGATTAATTAATGAAAATTTGCAGTGAAATTTAGCAAAACACTACCATTCAGTGTTTGACTTGGAATATATCTGCATAAATTTTGAACAATACAAATTCTTAACACAGATTGATATGTAATTTTCTTTGCAAATCACTTCAAGATATTTTTTTCAAGGAGTAATTACTTTGACCAAAATCTGCATTTTACAGATGTAGTTAGTGAAAGAGGCAATGACTCATGTAGTGAAAAATTGAACTAATGCTACATCCTTGACTGACTGTGGACCATACTGCTTCCCCAAACAAAAGAACAAAACTAATTAATAATAGACCATCATGGTTTGAAAACCCTCCATTATATTTTTTCAGAGTTCACTATAAAAGTGACTTCTCCTTCATTTAGAGAAGAATGGGGATTGTGATCTTACAGGCAAATGAGAAGTGGAGCAGAGTGCAAATAACCACCCCATCTTGGATGTGACCTTGGCTGCCTCCTTCCAGTTAAGACAGTCAAAACCAAAGGCGGACTTCCAGAAAATTTTATGGCCTATCCACTGGTAGTATTCTGCTGCCCATAAAATGATGAATGTCATGTGTATTATTGTGCTGAAGAGTTCAGGAAAATATCTTAAGATTGTACTCCAGTAGCCCAGACAAAAGAAGTCCTACACTAGATTGTCAGGCTTTTATTAAAGACTTTGATGAAATATCAAGTTGCTTAGTTCCATAATATTAAAGGAAGCTTGGCCCTGCTGTTATTAAATAGGTCTTCCTTTTCTCAGTGACAGACTTTCTATTCTAGCTAATGACAGCAAACACATCTGAATATTTATTATGTGTTGAAAGCAAGAATGTTGGATAGAGACAGAATATAATAATGCCTTTTATTTTTCTTGAGGCGATCTGTCTTGGCATTCTAAGTGCCACAGATAAAAGCAGCAATAAAAAAAAAAAAAAAAAAAAAAAAAAAAAAAAAAAAAAAAAAAAAAAAAAAAAAAAGAAGAAGAAGAAATGAATATCTCAAAATAACAAAGCATTACTGAATAAAGGCTAAAATCATCTTAATGCATCAGGCAGAAAGCCATCCAAAAATGACCTATGAGAGCATCCTCTAAAATTACAAACCTATGCTTTTGCCAGAAGTGAGCCTTCCTTAAGTCTTAGGCTGCAAAGGTAAATTTTCTCAGATCTTGGCTCTTGAAATAGTTCATATCTCCTAAGAGGGTTAAAAGGTATAGAGAGTGCCAGAATTTCTGCAAGACGTGGAAGTTGCATAATAAAACCACTGACTATGGACCTGAGACTATACCTCATTTTCTTTATGTCATTAAGTATTGGTTATGTGCTAAACGAGATCAGAATTATTCATGCTGATGAATACCTAGGAAATTTCCCTATGGCAGATCTGCATATTGTGTGTGCCACATACACAGGTCTTAGACATGCAATTTAACTGGGTCTAGTGACTTTTAATATCATGCTTGTTTTTCACTCATGAATCATCACCTTTGTTTAGCAGGTAGTTAATGTTCATTCACATTTCTGGCCTTTGCTGACCTTCTTCCAGCCTCTGCCCCTTATTGCAGCAAGTGAATGTTCTGTAAAAAGCAGTAAGTTGTACCTATTCAGTGGTTATTTTATTCAAATATTCACAATGAGCTTGAACACCACACATACACTTGAATTGTAATCAAAGACCTACCTGTAGCAGGAATAGGGAAAATGTTTTCCTGCAAACTTTCATTATGTCTCCAAAATGTAATTGATTTATTTTAGATTAAAATGGACTGTGAAAGACCAAATGTCTCCCTAGTCTGTTTCCCTGGTGAAGAGAGTGCTCTGGTCAAAATCTAATTGCCAGGATTTGATATTTCTTCCAAAGGACAATTCTTGCTAGACAAAGTGTCTGATGATTTTGGCCTTCTGGCATTCCTTTTTTCTAAACCAGACAAATATTATTTTGAGCAACAAGAAGAACCAAGTGCAAGCATCTTTGCCATTTCTTTGCTTATTTCCCCTTCAGCTTTGAATCTTTCATTCCTTTCCAACTCTGTATGCCCATATCATGTCTTCCCACTCTCTTTACCTCTTTCTTGATGTTGTCATTCTTCCACTTAATTTTTTTTCATTTTGCACTTCTTGTGTTCACTGCATTCCTTTGACAGAAGGCATCCTATCCTCTGTCTGACTCCCCATTGACCAACCTCCCTCTTTTTAAGTTTCTCATCCCTTTACATTCAATGTAACTCTTTCCTTGTACACTCCTCCGTGTATCTTTTGAGTGTATGTATGCATATAGAAGAGACATTCCCATCTTTTTATCACAGCTTTTAAGCTGCAAAGAGCTTCCAGCTCTTGATCTCCTCATCTCACACATTCTGTGCCGTGTTTTAATGGCATGATTAATAAAAAGTCTGTGTTGGAAGCTTTTAGTTATATAATAGCAAATAAATCGACACTTTGGTTTGTTGGGCTTTGTTGATGGGCTATCAAAAAGTTAACAAGCTATCAACTCCCATATGGTTTCTATTCAGTAACTGACTGAAACTCTAGACTTTCTGAGAGTATCTTGGCCCTCTGAGTAGCAGCTGTCCCTGTGGCAACTTCTTGCCTAACACGTGTTCTTGTTGAATTACAGAGTCCCTTCCTTTCCACCTTCCCCCAAGGACACCAGCTCTTGGTATGAGTGATCCAGTGTGATGAGACTGAGGTCAGTAAGGCAGCTGAGCTGAGCTGCCACATCACTGTGCTGGGTGGATGTTGCAGCCCTACAGCAATCACCTTCGAGCAGACAATGCACCTGTACTGGCATTAGGCAAAACCACACCCTGTTTATGGCAGTATTCCAGTCAAGGTCTTCCCCAAAATACCTAGATTTGGGGAAGATGGTAAAATATGACACCTCCCAGTGACTTTCCTCTCTAGTATTTGCTCACTGCCTTAGCAACAGGGCATCGGAATTTATATTTGAAAGCTGAGGTAAACACTGACAATAATAGGACTGAAGCTTTTAGAGCTTTTTCAAACAAAAATCCATCATATCTGTCTTTGCCTAGAATCCAGTTAGACCTTTGTATGTATACTTATTGATGACCTGTATAGAATAATAGCATTAAGATGACAAACATAATTCTCTGTGCTCAACTAGTAAAAAAACCCAAAATGCTTTCATCCAAACGTCAAATACATAATTTGGATAAATCCACGAGGGTAATGTTCACTCTCTGCAATAGACCATCTGGCAAAGAAGACACTGTGCCAATTAATATAGATGGAATGACTGTTAGCACTACAGATAGTAAATATTTCAGACTAATCTTTTTTGTCATTTATCAGCTACACTCATCCTTCAAAATTTGCAGTCAGAGTCTCCAGCATGTTGAAACAGATTGATCACGTTCAGATTTTTACTACCCTGCAAAACCTTTGTCTTCTTTTAAATTCTGTTATAGTTCTGGCCTCCACTATTTATGTGAGGGTGAAAGATTATTGTGAAGGCACAGCACAGTTAGCATTATTTGGCTGATTTGCCTGCCTATCTCATTAAAGTGTATGTATTGCCTTGCTAAATGTTATGTTTAATCCAAAGATTGTGATTCACCTCTTTTTCTCTAAGGAAAAGGTAAATACAGTTTGAGTAATTGAACCCTAATGGCTATTCCAGAAGAGAAAATAATAATATATTTGCAATATTAACTTACAAGTCGATCGTGAGGAGGCTTGGTCAACTTTTCACCTCACTTAAGATCATTTACCATTGACTGTATTTCAGTTATATTTCTAAGAGACCTGGAAAGTTCTTTTATAATATCCAGGAACTATTATTTTAATTGTAGTCAAAGAAAAATTTTGAATGTTAATTTGTTTTCCAGAGCCTTTTGACAAAGCTCTAAACAAAGCTGTATAGGAACTGAGTAACATATTCTCCAGTGTTAAAAGTGCTTCAGAAACACCATAGTTTTGAACCTTATGCTTTAATGTTGGAAACTTAGTAATGAAGCATTTAAAACCTTTCTCATTATAATACAATACCAGCAGTAAAATAAATTTTGTGATGGTAGAAGTAACAGACCAGGAATGTTTTTAATTTTTCAGGCCATCACCTTGTAGTCTAAAGAAAAAGATGAAAAAATAAGAAAATTATCAAAACACAGTTAGATTTGCCTTTGTATTTTTAGTTGCTTTTGAAGGTGTAGAGAGACAGGAAGAAACTTTGCATTTTACTCATATGGAAACAGGATATGCTTACAGAGCAGTGCAGTATTGGCCTCTGCAATGTGATCAGAGAAGGGTTTTTTTTGAAGATGGGTTCAGCACTTCCCTCTTTCAACCATATTCTGCATTGAATCACAGGAAGCATTTAATGCAGTAGGAAAAAATATTTTTTTAAATATCAGGATTGTAACATACCTTCATGAATGTGAACAGCACAGGATCATAGAATCAGAACCATAGAATGTTTTGGGTTAAAGATCACCTAGTTCCAACTCCCCTACTGTGAGCAGGAACACCTTTTACTAGACCAGGTTGCTCAAAGCTCCATCCAATTATGTCTTGAACACTTCCATGGATGGGGTGTCTGTAAATTTTCTGGGCAACCTATGCCAGTGCCTTACCACTCTTACAGTAAAGAATTTCTTCCTAGTATCTAATCTAAAACCACCTTCTTTCAATTTAAAGCCAATACTCCATGTCAAATTAACAAAAATATTACAAAATGCCTCATCTGAATGTTTTCTGCAAGTTTTGTTATAACTAAAATCACATACTGATTTCACCAGTCTGACTCCCACTGTTATCTGAGGCCAACAGCTTCAGTAATCCAACAGGAGTTCTCAGTAAATGAACAGATAAGTGTGTTTGGCTATTTCTAGAATCTGTGATGCAGACGTTCATGCTAAGCAAATTGGTTTTATTTTGCAACAAGAGCACCACAACACTCTGTGAGGATTCAGAAGTTTCTTGGGATTTGAGACATACACACACACGAAGAGGCTTTATGAAACACTAAATTGTGCCAGTTTTGTTTATATTGCCTTTGATAAGCTGTTAACTTCCCAGAAATGAACCCACTCTATCATTTCTAGTGCAGTTAGTCTTCCACAAGTTTGGTGGAATGTAAAGAAAATGAAATATAGGAACAAGTGGGAATTTAGACAAAAATATCCCATTTTTTTATCTCAGTCTCAAATACGCGGCATTGTTTTCCTTCAGAGAAAAATGGTGGATGCAAAATTATAGATATTTTAGAAAGTGACAGATCAGATATTTACATCCACATTATAGCACGCATGCAGGCCTATAGAGTTTGTAATTTCAGTTACCATAAGAACATTTGTGTTTAGGCACCTAAAAGCATAGCTCAGGGAGTGATTAAATTATGTCTGAAGAACTGGACATTTCTAGAACATAGTCCCTATGCAGACTTTGAAATTCAGCCATGTTCTTGCTTGTCCTAGATGATGTTCAGGCCAGCTGAAGTTTTTAATTATGTGTTTATAAATACTCATTCTGGAGACATATTCACCCACTATTTTTCTTCATGAAACTTTGCTTTCTAGTATATCTTCATCTTTCTCTTTTATGTCAGGGTTTCTTTCTTATTTTTTACTGCCACCATATTCATCGTATGTTTGCAAGTTCCTGGTTTTGAGCTAAGGGAGAAAAAACAAGGATTCAAATCTCTAGGACATACTTATTTTTAATATTACTGATTTAGTAACCTTTTGTGATTTTTTTTTGTGGAGTACAAGTACACAAAGGCTATCTTCCAGAGCTTTGGAAAAGTACCTAAAAAAGGATGAGAAATCTCAGTTATAGGGTTCACTATCAAGATTAAGATATTCTTTGAAATATATAATTACTGTGAATAGTATATCTTACTAGCTTTAACCTCTTCATTGTAGTGAATAATAGTTCTTTAAGCTGTGCACTAAGGTCTGCTGGTGGGGAATGAATAAAGACTGAGCGTGCAATTTTTATTGTCTGACCAAAGCATAAAGAAATTCCTCTGTGCTGATAAGAATAAAATTCTTTAAAATGTTTATAAACACTGTTTTGACAGCCATCCTTTACATTTGTCTTAATAAAATAATTATTTCCAATTTCTGCTGTTCTTTACCATATGCTAGCATTTGTATTGAGAGCATATACCTTTTTACAGTGCAAGGGAACAGTGTTCTTTCAAATGACCTCGTAGGCACTGTTACTTTTTAAAGAACAAATAGCAGATGTGACATATTAAATATGAATTTCTGAATTCCAATTTACTTGGCTAAAAAAAAAAAAAAAAAAAATTGCAACCTTCACTTGCATTGTAAACTCCATCATGATTAAGATGTTTAAGGCCAGGATTCCACAAGAATTTTTCTCAGTGATGGAATAGCTCATAGAGTTCTTCCCTTCTCCCTGTCTTCCACTGTTCATTCCTACCCTTTCTCTCCCTTTCAGGTGTATTATAATCTTTACAGATTATAATCTTTACAAGCTAACCTGAAGTTACTGCTGGGACCAATGTCTCAACCAAACCTCACAGGAGTATTTCACAGAGGTTAAAAAGGAGACTTTTTCCATCCAGAAGTGATTTATGAATAATCAGATGAGGCTGAAAAAAAGAGATGCTATGAGACATTACACAACTTGTAAATGAGAATCATATGCAAGAGTGGCAGGATACAGGCAGAAATTTATTCAGAGATGGATTTTTTTTCACAGTCTACACAGGCTTAAAAAACTTATGTATTTCTCATTCTCTCACCATGTACCCATATTTACCTCTAACTGGGAAAGCAGAGCTCCCACAGACCAGTGGTCTCCATACAGAGCATATGTTAACACAAAATCCTTGGAAGAACTGTGACAGCTGTCCTGAAATTATATTCCTGAAATTTGCAATGTTGTGAACAGTAACCATCTCTACTCTTAACTCGAGACCTCAGGAGGGTAAGGAACTGAGTGATTGGATTCATGCACAGAAAACTGTGACCCAGAGAGTGGACATGTACCTGAGCAAAGCAATGTTTTTGTACTACTGCTCCTAAAGGCTTACCTGTTCATTTTTGAGCATCTCTGGTTCATAATAGTGCAGTTTTGTCATAAAATCATGAATATAAAACCAGATCACAAAATCAGAGTAAGGAGCAATGAGCTAGACACAAATGAAAAATATGAATATTTGTGTCCCTGGGCATGTTTTCACAAACATTCTAATCTGCTTAGAGAATTACCCCTTTGCTGCTGCAGGAATAGATAAAAAACAAGAAACAGAAGTATTTCTAAAACAAAAATTGAAATAGAAGTTATCTCTCAGTATACATTGTCTTCTCTATATCATGACTTTTCTGAAAACTTAGCCCAGGGTGGTTAGACTGTGAAGAAGAGAAGATGGGTTTTGCTCATGAGCTAGAAGGAGTTCTAAGAACATGAGATTGACTGGAGGGAGAAAATATAAAGTCAAGAGCAGAAAGGAAAACCACTAGGAGCAGTTAAGAAAAGGGGAAGAAGGCAAGTGAAGAGCATGAGGGGGTGTAACATTATTTTAGCAGTATGATGAAATGTAAGGAGGGATGGAGCTGTGCTGATAATTGAAATTAAATTAGAACATTCTATTAGCATTCTGGAAGACTTAATACATTCTATTTTTACCAGCAGCAGATAAACATGAGAATACTATTAAAAAAAAATAAACACAACAAAAAAACAGACAATAACAACGAACATACCATCTTTTTGTGGTACCACCACAAAATGGTGTATACCACCATTTGACCCTAAAATGTCACTAGAGATTTCTTACTAGAAGAGCAACGATATCTTGCAGAAACACAGTGATTCTTCCAAGAGGTAAGAGAAACCTTGGGTGAACTTGCTTCCTTCTTTTGTGCTCTCAGGAGTACAAGCCTCAGAGTGAGATGGTCATTGCTGCCTGCCAGCTCTAATGTGAGGAATTTCTGTCTGCAATTCAGTAGCTGCATGATACAAGGAGGCTTTTATGAGGAGAGGTGCCAGATCTTTTATAGCTCAACAAGGTATCAAGATCTTTGTTTAGAGCTAGCAAACCCCAACTGTTTTCACTGCTCTGAGAATCCAGCTAGAAAAAAACCTTTGTAGACAAGAAGCACACAACAAAGTCCAGCTGGTTCCTTGAAGTGTGGGTTTAAGCAACTGAAAATAAGAGAGGGAAGAATTCCTGGAACTTCTTCAAGGACTGAGGCAGAGAGTGCCTTTCCTCTTTGACTCTCTGATTCTGGTTTTCAAAGACCACTGTCACTGCAGTCCTTCTAAAGACGAGAGATCATTCAGTGTACTTTCTCTGCCTCAGAGGATTCTCTGATTGTCCATCAATGCTTCTCCCCCAGTGCATAAAGCCATACCACAAGGGGTAGATCATGTTTGGGATATTAGTTTGTGTTCTGGGTTTCATCTGTTTTAAAATATGTGGGCCTAATATTCTGGTAATAAGCACACTGACATAAATAGAGTTTTGTACATGCACAAAGAAGTTCAAATTGCACTTTGTCTGGAGGAAGTCCTTTTCAAGGACAGATGCAACATATGGGAGGTGGGGAGGTGGGACTGGACTGCTAAGTAGCTGTCACAGTCTTGTTTAGGATCCATGTAGAACCACAGTACCCCAGGGAAATCATCACTGAACTCTGTTCTTGTAGGAATTACTTTTTTGGCACAGGAAAGACAAACGCTGTTCTGTCCTCTTAATCTCCACCCGACACGTTCACCATTTATCCAGTATTACAGCTTTGTTTTGTGGGTTTAAGAAAAAGAGCTACAATTTTGAGTGGCCTCCAAGAATCTGAAAAAGGTAAGTGTGTCCTGATGAACAAGAGCAGATCCAATAAGATGACACTGTGCCCAGTATCCAACTATACTGGTGAAACGGGAATGAAAGCTGTCATGCAAAGGTCAGGACACAACAGGATGCAAGTTACTGAAAAATGCAGAGTATGGCAATGGAGTGACCCTGCTGCATGTTCTTGCTAAGGCAGACAGCTAAAGAAAGCAGTTCACTGCATTTTTTAAAACAGTTTCTCCCAGTTAATTAATAAAAAAAAAAAAAGAATTAATTTATTTTTAAAAGTTATTTTTCTTTTCAATTATAAAAGTTAATTTTAAAACAAAGTTATATTCCTCAATATCCACAGTCCATGTATTTCCCCAAGTGTAAATATCAGAGCCATAAAACTTTGATATGGGAAGAGATTCTGAGAGCCTGAAAAAGGGAACAGATTCAGAAGGACAGAAGATAATTCTGAGAAGAAAAATAATAGATAGAATTAATCACTGAAATGACTCATTCAAATAGTATGACAAGACAAAAAAGTGCACTCTAGGGAAGACCAGAGTTTATTAGGAAAAGAAGTAAAAGCAAACTAGTCAAATGACAGTGGAGTTATGAGCTTAATGCCCTTCATCCCTCATGTAATTTTATTCAAGCAGACTCAAACTATGACGTATTTGGATACAAAACTTACCTCTTTTTCTAGATTACCACGGGGTAAGTGAGAAGAAATGGGGTTCTCCTCAAAGACAGTCCAGAACAGAGGCATTGTACAGTCGTATACAGGTTTATAATCCTGCCCTGCAATGCTACACTGCTGGTCTGGCAGAAATTGTCTTTACTGCAGATGGTGTGACTGTCACCTATGGATCCCTTCTGAAGTGAATTGTCTTTTGAGAACAGCCTTGGAGCAATGGACAGGAGAATCTCCTTATCTTGTGCAGCTCCATCATCTGCATGGATGGCCAGGGACAGTCCTTAGGGCTGGCACAACATCAGGGTGAGCAGAGCCTTCAGTCCTTCCCCTCATCTTTCATTGGCAGATGGAAGATAATTTGGGTGATGTGAAGATCCATAAAAACATCTTGAAAAAAACATTGATGACTATTTTTTTAATTGCTTAGAAGAGTTTTACAGAACTGATCTCTGTTTTCCTCTCAGCAAAGATAAATACTTGATATCTGGTTGTAGGTACAGGCTGAGTATTCTGATTTTTAATTTTCAGGCAACTGCAGTCTTTGTTTTATAAGTACTATTTTTTTTTATAAGCCAACCTCCATACCACCTGTATTTCCTTGTTTCTATGTATAGTTTGCTATCATCTTCCCACTCTTTGAATATTTTTTTAATGAATAGTTGTTCTACTCCTCACAATCTTGCTCCTTCTGCTCCTATTTCTTTGTCACTGATTGTCCTCCATCCTGCCATATGCACATTCCCCTGTGACTCCTCTCATCTTTTGCTTTCCACCTTCTATCTTTCTTTCCCACTGTGTTTCCATACTCTATTCTCCTCCATCTTCTCTCCCTTCCTTCTCATCACTAGAAAAACAAAGAGTAGAACATGAAGCCATAAGCATCTGTGCAAAACTCACATTCTTCAAGGTTAGCAATCAAAGAAAATAATGTAAAGGCAAAAACCAAAAGTGAGTGAACTAGAAAGGCTGAAATCTTCCAGATATCATGTTCTACTAAAAGAAGATTTGATGTCTTCTAGTTATGCTATTTGGCAGTGTTACTGGTATTTAATGAAACTGTGTCACATGAGAGTTGTTCTGTAAACAAAAGACAGATATATCATTCATTAAAAGTTAAATATGATTTTTTGTAAACCAACTCTTAGGCAAAGAATCAGTTTGGAAATGAATTCTCCCACTACAGAATCACACAAATCATATTATTGAAATTGTTACTCATATAATATGTTCATGCCCTTTTCATTGGTATCTCCTTATAAATATGAGGAAAACTATTCAACGTTTCTGAAACTTATACACTTTCACTTCAACCAATATTTACTATGGTGTGTGTTCTGAATCATATTATGGTATCATGTGAAAGCTCTGTTTCTGCGTATTTCATCCTTCCATCCAAGCATTCAGTCATGGATGTGCATCACTCCTGCTATTTGCAGTTTATTTTCTTCTATTCTTAAGGTTAAAGGGTGTTTACATGTTTTGGAAGTAACCACTAATGGAAATTCGAGCTCAGGGGGCTGACTCTTGTCACAAACCAGAACAATTGAACTCAAGGAACAAAGCAGAAAATGGAAAGATAGGCACCTCTCAGGAATGTTGTTGACATAATCTTCTTTCTTATGTCAGATAGATGGAGGCAGAGTCTATATGCACTAACGAAGAACGTAAAATAATAAAATGTAACTTGATTTATTGTTTCTGAATATTCAATATTTTAAAGGAAGATTGTCACACCTCTGAGACCTAATACCAGCTTCTTCACCAAGGGAACACATGCAGCTGACAGAAAATATTTGATCATCTTCTCTTTCTTCCTTCCTTTCTTTATAATATATTCAATATTTACTGAGATAATTCAGCAGCATTTATGTCTTCTGAAATATTATTTCTTGTTTTGAAGAGCACTTTCGTAAATCTGCTTGCTAAACCCGTGTGGTTCTCTGAGATGAATAATTTAAACTATACATATGTTTGTAACTTGATCCAAGGAGTGCATGAAATCTAACAAAAATACTCATATCATGCATGGAAGAAACTATGGACTAAACAATCTATTGTTCTCTTACAGGTAAAAACATTATCTTATCATCATTGATGACTTGCTGTAACATAGTTTTTCTCAGGAAAGACCTTTGCAAAGGTGTTTTTAAGGTGGAAAAATATACCTTTTCTCCTCTAAAGACTGAATACTATAATTATGTGGCAAAACCTTATATAATAAAGAAGATTTAAAAAATTGAAATAAAGGAATTTGATGGGATACTAATAGACATAAAAGACAAAAACATTGTTGAGATTTGAAGGTATTTTTAACATGTAATGTCATCTTGGGTGTCACCTCTGGCACAGGGGGACAGCTGATGCCATTAGAACTACTCTTATTTTCATCCTTTTAGTCTGTGAATCACCCACAAACAGACAGAATCATTGAGGCATTGAGGTCAGCAGCGACCTCTGGACTAGGCCAACACCCCTGCTCAGAGAAGGATTAGCTAGGGTGGGTTGCTACAGACAGTGTCCAGTCAAGTTTTTAAGTTTCTCCAAGGATGTAAATTCCACAACGACTCTGGGCAACCTCTACAAGATTTTGGCCATATTCACCAAAAAACCCTAAAGCCTTGGTCTCATGTGTAGGTGAAATTAAAACTGTGCCCACTGTTTCTTATCCTTGGATCACTGGATACCACAAAGGAGAGATTGGTTCCGCTTTATTTAACGTCCTCAAAGATATTTTTAAACACATAAGCCCCATGAGGCTTCTCTTCTCTGGCTCAGTCCCAGCTCTCCAAATCTATCACAATAGATACTTCAGATTCTTAATTATCTTTGTGGCGTTGGGTGAAGTCAATCCAGTATGTTCATCCTTTCTTCTGCTGTAAGCTCAGGACTCCAGATGTATCTCACCAGTGCTGAGCAGAGGAGAAGGACTGCCTATTTCAGCCTTCTGGCAGTGCTTTGCCTACTGCACCTCCGGAGACTGTTGGCCTGCTTTGCTGTAAGGATGCATCCCTGGCTCGTGTTCAGCTTGTTGTCCATCAAGGGAATAAACAAAACAAAGGTATTTGTATATTTTATATCAAGTTAAAATGAATGTGCAGGCATCATGAGCTGTAGGACTTCAGATGAGTTTAAGGGCAGTGTATGCACACAGGTCTTCCTATTAATAGTTTAAGCTCAGGCTCTTTTAACTATATCATCAGCTTTTTGAACTTGGCTTTAGTTGTGGCAGAACTCAACCATTTCACAAAGCTGAGTTTTCAATCAAACCATTCTTATTTCAAAACTCAGCTCCGATCTGGAGAAAAAGAGTAATGTTTAATTACATACTTCAGTGCACCTCAGAATAGAAATGGGTTTTTGTTAATCACCACTGCAAACTCTCAAACACCACTGAGACTCATGATCATCCTTTTAAGATGAACTAAATCCATGATAACAGGGAAGTGTCTAAACAGAGAAAGCAAAAACTTGAATTCTATTTTGGATATAATGTTGGCATTAAAAAAAACAAAATACCAAACATAAAAAAATTGAGAGCTTCATTCATTGTTTGCAGAATATTTTAGCATTCATGCTGTGAATTATATACAGTCCTGTTTCTTTTCCTTCCCAGAAGAGATACCCAGTCCAAAAAAATATCTCTTTAAGTGAATTCTTCAGATAGTAGCAGCAAAACCTTTTTTCTTAAGAAATCATAGCAATAGTTATTTAATTTACTTGTACAGAGTTAAAATAAATCTCAGAGTACATTTAGAAGACTTTTAAAAACAAATTGACAAACAGTGAGCTTTTTGGAGCATGATGCTAGTTTGTTATCATTCACAGCAACATGCTTGGAAATGAAAGGAGTCTGGGCTCAAAATTTCTAAACAAAATTGAGTTGTCTGACATCTGAGATTCCAACAGTGACTAGCTGTGAGAAAGAGTTTGAAGTATAGTTTACACATACAAAGAAAAGAGTCAGCTAAAACAAAGGAGATGTGCAAGGAGGAGCAGCAAGCAAGGTTAGCAGCTTTTAAATGTCTGTTAATAGTTTGTCAGAATCATTGTCCACATTATTCTGAGTGAGTAAAAAATACGATAAGAAGGTTGAATACTGAATGAAACTTCAATGCCTTGTCTATGCAGAGCAGGACAGTCCAAAATCTGACAGAGAAGACTGACAGAAATAAGAAAACCCTTGATATATACATTAGAATATGGAAATAAGCTCCAGGAAACAATAGCATTTGCTGTTGTTTCTGAAGTGAAAAATAACATTCACATTGCCTTACTAAGTAATAAGCATCTCTTATTTTCATAGTTCAGTGTACTGAAAAATTTTACAACTTAAAAAAAAAAGTGAAAACCAAAGACATGGGTTTACTACAAATTACTGTAATTTTTCATCGGGGAAAACAAAAAAAAAGCCACTCACAAGCCTTCAGGTTATAAGCTGTTCCAGGCAAGGCTTACTCTCCAAGCATTCAGCTGAGACTGGGACTCCTATTTTTTGGCTGGCTCTAACTTGCCCTTTGCTCAGGACATTGCAACACTGGAGTAGGTTTGTAAGCTCAAAGGAGAGAAACAGTTTGCTAACCAAAGTAGGTACTCATAGACCCTGAGAGGGGTTTTACTTCTCTCCACTGTCTACTTACAGAGTCTAGACTGCTGATTTAGGTGGTTTGGATTATCCTGCTGAGGCCCACTAACGACCCTTTAAGTGCTGCTTTGGTGGAACAGAGTTCCTAACGCAGTCTGAATACTGCAGACAGGCACAGCTTACAAACTTTCCTGGATCTGCACCCAAAAGCCTCATCAAAACTGTGGAAGAACCTTAGTATTGATAGTAAGCTGAATGAAAGAGCCTCCTACACCTGAAATTGCCTTCCTGCATCTGTCAGCAGAAGTCTGAAGTAAAACTGGGGTCTCTGATTACTGTATCCACAAATAAATAAATCAGCATACATCTGTGGAATTGAGCTGTGATTTGTTTAGTTCAGTTTCCTATTCATGTTTAATATTTTGATGATAAATCTTTCAGATGACAAAGAAAATTATCCATAAATCCCTCTGGGGAGGATGGTCTATTAACATTGCTTGCAGGACCTCCCACTAGAGAGACAAACCAAATGAAGCCACAAAGAATATGCAATCAAGCAAACATTGTGTGGGAACTGTGAGGCAGCAGGGAAATTTAAATATATATTCCTAAGGAAGAAAGAACAACAATGGTCAGCACATGCACACACACACACACCCCCACCCCCCCCAAAAAAAAAAAAAAAAAAAAGGCATCAGCAGAACTAGCTTTTTAAAACTACTAGGATAATTTTGGAGGTACTTTGGCAGAGCTAAAGTTGCACAAAATTATAAAGACAGGACTAATGTGAATGTAGCATGATTAGGGTAGAATCCTCAATTTATGCATGGTCTCACAAACCGGTCTAAAAATATCACAACATATATCTATGTTTAACTTATTCCAAAATGTAGTGAAACTACTCCCATCTTGGAGAGTCGCAGACCTTAAAATCTGCAAAATTTGAAATGGTTTGCTCACTTTGTGTAATTACAGACCAGTGAACTGACAGAGTTGTTACTGGGGTCTTTTAAAGATACTTTTTACTGGGATCTTTTAAAGGTGTAATGGAAGAGGAGAAAGAGAAACACAGGGTAGGATTCAGCTCCAACTGAATCTCTCATTTCTAGGCAGTGACGATGGAAAGGTTCTGCAAATGAATCAGGGGTCTAAGCTCCAGTACAGCAGAGACAATGCAGCCAGCACAGCCAAGGGATCATGGAGAGTAATTCAACTCATCCTAAGGAAGGCAGATAGCCATGGTCAGCTCTAGGCTACACAGACTATTAAGGATACCAGTGAGGATAATAGGAGATTAAACTTTAAAGCTGTAGATATGTGGAGTCTTATATATTCATTCATTTATATATCATTACCTGTAAGCTGATTCCCTGTCAAAGCATCTCAAAATCAAATACTTACATTCCAGATTCTCTTAATCCTAAAATGAATTGAACCTATATCTACTATATTCAAAACCACAGGCAGGAAAAAACAAGCAGGGTCTGCAGCAGAACTGTGGGATGAATCAGCCTCATTTTACACTTCAGCAGCCTCCGATTGCTTTGTCAGAGTGATAACCACATGGGGAAAAGAACTAAGAAAACTAGCCTCGAAGGACTTTGCAATCAGTTCCTGCCTAAATACGATGTGCTTATCAAGCAGGCTCATGTGTGTGGATACCATCAGCCCCTCAGCCTGAGGAGTGGGAGCCTCGTGTCTGCACCTGTGGCTGCAGGCACCCGAGGCACAGTTGCTATGCAAAGCCTTACCCAAATTGTTCCATCAACAATTTGAGCAAGGTGTGGGGGGAAGTGAGATGAGAAGGAGGAAAAAACAAGCTTCTTTATTTTAAGACTGTTTGGAGATAACCGAGAAGTAGAACAGGACAAATATTTTCAGCTAAAATATACATGAGGATGAAAATGCAACCTGAGCAAAGCTGAGCTTTTTCTGAAATTGATTGAGGTCACTTTTGACATAAGGAGTCAAAAGTGAAGTTTTTCTTTTTAAAATAAAAACTTCCTGAATTTTCTTGTTGGAATTTCTTTCAACTTTACGTACAGATTTTTTTTTTTCTCCTAAAATTATTTTTTTTTGGACATTGTTATCCATTAAAAACTGTGTAAAAATTCTTTAATCTACTGATTTTTTTTTAGGACTGTCAGAAAACATTAAAAATATTTCTAGGTCTGCTGAAGAAGACTTAGATTCACAGAGCAAAACTTTAGTTGACATTAACTGTTTTCACTGATTGGAGAATTAACAAAAAAAAAAGAAATGTTCTTTGTGGTCCTATAATCATAATAAATTATTGAAAAATGTATCAAATATTAAAGAAAAAAATCAGAAGAAAAACTCTTAACAAAACAATATATCTTGTACCAGCATTCAACCATTTCAACAAAATTTTATTACAAAATGAGGGGAACTAAATCACCACTAAATAAATTCACTCTCTTAAGGTTGTTATAAATAAATAAATCAGCATTGCTGCCCTGGTTTTTTGGTTTGTAATGCACATCTTCACTGAGAAACAGATACTACATTTGAATTTTGCTTTTAATTTAATTTCGATATTAAAACTTGATATTTTGTTATAGGGATTATACCACGTGGGAATGCAAAGACATGAAAATGAAATGCAATAATATCCAAGTGCTTTTTTTTTTTTTTTTAATTTATTCACATTAAGAAAAATTTACCCTTTCATTTTTCAATCCACACACAAAAATAAATTTAACAATGTCAGAATTTTCTGTGAGATGGATATGAATTTTTTGAACCAATTATACTAATAAGAATGTAAAGACATTTGATTCACTCTCTATGTTCCCACGACTCTAAAAATATATTTGTTTATTTGAAACTGTTGAATGCTTCATTAAAATTAGATCAATAAAAAAATCTATAGTTGATATATCTTTTTAATTCTTCTAACATTGAACAAATTAAGGAACCAAGAACAGGTGTATAGCCAAAGATGTTACTCTCTTTGGACGGAAGACAGATTTCTTAACAATTATTATATTCTTTAAAAAGCTATTGAAATTTTCTGTTCTTTTCTCTGGAAAATGTCATTTTAACTGTTCTTGCTGACAGCAGGTGTTGGAAACCAAAAGTGATATAGTATGGACTATCTTGATTTAGCTACTTAAGAGTACAGGATAATTTTTCTCCTAGAATCCCTTCAAAGTACACAATTTATTTTTAATAAGACTATTTTCCAGATAGGAAATCCTGTAATTTTATTTCACAACCATCTAGAAATAGGAAAGGCTCATTCAAATTTGATGCACTGATGTTTCTGAGAAAATATGTTTGTATGACACATCTATGATGGTTTAGAAGGTTACTATTACCAGAGCTCTGTCGTGTCATATAACTGGTACATTTTTATTTGATATAAAGATGTATTGCCTATATTGGAATAAAGTGGCAAGAGTATGTACTCTGAATTGCATTGATCTACTATAATAGTCACTATAATTCTCTTACACCTCAAAGGGTATAGAAAATGGGATTAATGAACTAAAACTTCCATAAAACACATATTCTTCCCAGAATATAGATGCAGATTTAAGATATTCAGATTTCGTGATAAAACATTTTAGTTTTAATCATGGTCATGAATTACTCAAAAAAAAAAGTTCAGAACTGCTGACTGTGACACAGAATTTTACATGGAGAATAAATCCAGCCTATCAAAATGATCCGAAAAAGGCAAAGTGTAGGTGGAAGTAATTCTGCTAATAATACTAAATATGTATGAATATTTCTGAACTAGAAAACACCGTAAAATAGAAAGAGGTTATATGACAGACTTGCAGTTTTCAAGATTGCACTGTGAAAGATACATACATATTGAATTTAAAAGTCAAAGCTAATAAAACTCAGAAACACAACTTAAGTAAAATATGCAGAAAAGTGGAAGAATAACACCTCACATTAAAACCATAATTCTTTATTATCTGACTTCATTTGCTGAAGAAAAGCTGTTTGTCTTGATCACTTTAATACAGTAATTTTGATAGATTAAAATTGTGAAGCTGTTGGATCCCTCTCTTATATTTGACCAGTGTAATTATATAATTTCTTCTGAGTTTGTTATTTGTCTGTAACAAGATTAAAGCACCTGCTGTTACAAGCTTTTCATTCCAATTACATTGACGAGAAGTTCTTCAGCTACTCAACACAAAATCTTTTTAAAACAGAAGCAACAAAATACCTGACTGATATCTGGGAATTCCACCATTTTCTGATTAATAAATGAATTGTGTTGTGATGTCATTACAGACATATAACAAAAATCTTCAAAAGAGGTATTGCCAAACACACAAATTGAGTAGAAATTTATAGCCGAAAAAAATTTGGGAATTATTCTGGCAGTTCTACTATTGATGAAGCTTTGGATAAAAACACTCAGACATATTTCTATAAAACCACACTATTAATTTCTGGACTCTTGTTTTCATAGTAGTTTAGGTGAAAAAAAAAAAGAAAATTATATAGTTATCAGTTCACATTAAAAAGCCAAATTGGGTTGGATTTGGGGCTCTTTCTTGGATTTTTGAGGGTGTTTTTTTGAACATCCAATTGATTCAACTGGTTATAATGGTTAAGGAGTCTGTTGATGTCAAGGGGGTCCAGAAATGGCTTCTGCATTGGACCTTTGTAATCCAAGCAATGGTCCTTAATTTTGGAATTGATAGAAAATTCCAGCAATGCTCTACTCATTCTCCGTATATACTCGAAGTGTTGTCACAGATCTCAGTTAAGAACAAAAACCCTCATGTTTGTAAAAAAACTTTTTGGTATTTTTGGTGTGATACAGCCTTTAAGAATTTTCATACTCAAAATCAATCAGATTAAAAAAAAATATTTTCAAACTTATGTGACAATCACATATTCAGAACCACATTTAGATAGCAAATGGATACCTAAAGAACCCTCTCATGTGTTTACGTCCTGAAAATATATAGTGGAAGTTTTGCAAAACTTTTACCACGGAACTTACCTGCCAGTAGATTCATATTAAGAAAATTCCTACAGCCATCTTGACCCAAAATCTGTCTTTTCCCACACTCTTGGTAGTTGTGTCTGCGTGCAACAAAGTTCTGTAACCTTAGGACTTTACATATAAATAAAACCCTTCTCCCACATGCAAAGAAGAAAGACTTAACTCCAACAATTCTTAATAAAAGTCATAAAAATACTATACAGATATCAAAGATAATTTTTATTCAGTATTCACAAAAGCACACTCTTGTCTCAGACACTTGTGTCTGCCTTCTCAAACTCAAAAGGCAGTTACTGAAGAAAATTCTCAATAAAGACAGCATGCTCTGTATCTCTTGTATTCAAGAGTTAGAATTCTAGAGGACAGAAAAGGAGAAAAGAGTATTCTAATGCCTCAGTGAGTTTGAAAACACAGGGCAGGGAACTGAACCTTCAACAAGTATATGAAATATGTGACAGGCCTGCAGCAATGATGAATTGGGTAGGGTGTGTTCACCTCAATATTCCAGGATAAATTATTACCTGGATGATTAGGCATTAGTGACAGAAAGAACTTTTGATCTGTAACATTTCTACAGCTGAAAACATAAGGAGTGAGAGTAAATATGGATGTTAATTTATTATCATTTCAAAGCCATACAAAATTAGAATACAGCAGTGCTGTACTAAATATTTTAAAAAATGTGTTTCGTAACAGAAGTACAGAAAAAGCAATTGACAATATTTTAAATTCATTTATTTAATATTAATATTAATATTTATTATTTATATAAATATTTTAACATTTATATAAACAATTCTTCAGCCACATCTTAATATCTATTACAGTTTTCATCTAAACATTGTAAAATGGATTTCTGTCAAAAGTACCCAGCAGAAACATTACTGTACTGTTGAATAAAATGTTTCTTATGTTCTTTTCCTGACTTTCATCTACTAATCGTGGGCTCATTCCTCAAAATAATAATAATAATGGCCTTGTCAAAGTATTGTTCCTAAGCAATCGAACATAAAGATGCGTGCAATTATTCTTTGTCTTCCCAGCTATTTCAGCTCTGCAGGGAAGGACACAATGTCGTTGTCAGCAGGGGTAATTATTACACCTTCTGCTTCCCAAGGTGTATCACTGTAACTTGGGAGAAGCTAAACGTATAAAGCATTGGCAACCAAAAGAGTTAGGGAGTGGTAATGTACAGCTTATGAGCTCCAAAAACCAAAATAGAAATATCAAGGGCAGTTTGAACCAGTTTAAGATGATTGAGACAATTTTTTCCATCTGTACTGTTTTGTTGACATTCGGTAATAGAGATGCTTGCCTCTCCTCTGCTCTCCCAAATGAGATTTATTGAAAATAGTCACATTGACAAAAGAGTATTACAGAAGAGACTCTACACTGTCCTCTGGCATCTGAAATAGTGGCTTTTCTCTCTAACTGACCATAGGTTCCCCTATAAAAGCTAATGGTTGAGTTGGAATTAAAGACATGAAATTAAATATGATTTTTTTTTCAACTTCTATTCCTCTTTTTAAATTTTATCTTTAGTTACAACTACATATAGCTTGGAGTATGGGGTAAGATAAAATATAGTTGCCTCCCCTGATAGTCATATGTGTCTTCAGAGCACCTTTTTCCTTTGAAATACTTTTGTTTCCTAAAACAAAATTGGGAATGGTTGGGAAATAGAATACAGCAGTAATGATATCTATGGTAACCCATTATAGTAGAGGGTCTGTGATAATTTCTTCTGTAGTCAGAGGAGTAACAAGCACCAAGTAAGTGCCACAGTCACTGAAATCTACTGAGTTAGTCAACCATTCTACTAAACAGCTGATAACTGTTAGTGTTTAGGTGAGGAATATGAAACATGTTCGAGTTCTCTCCTCATTTGGAGACAGATTTGAGAGCTAACTGATGTTATCTAAACTAAGATTCTATGCTCCCTTAACTGTGTACCTGAAGAAATTGTGCACTGCTTGTGGATGGTTTATCCCACCCAAAAACAGCATCTGAGAGATGGCATGAAGAACATTGTGCCCCTTTTACTTTCTATTTCTGTCCTGCCCAGGCAGCTTAGGCAGCTGGCTTAGACTATTTCCCCTAGATTTGGACGACTAAGAGTACATAAAATAAATTCCATTCCTGATCATCTTCTGCCAAAATGATTGCTCTTATCCCTGGAGATGTTCAAGGAGGAACATGACAAACTAAAATTTCTTTCTATAGCAAAGGTACAATAGCAAACCTTTTCAACAGAAACATTGCTGAAAAGTTTTTTCTTAAGGTGCTTCTCTAACACTTGGGGAGAAGGAAGAGTATGCAATCCTTTTGATATTAAGACCAAAGTTAATTTCTATCTGAAAAGCTTTTGTGTTCATATATATATTGCCATGTACCTAAAATTACTATTTCACATAATCCTGTTTTTCCTATAATCTGTAACTGGCAGGGAAATTTTGACAGGCTCAGCAGAAAAAATCCCAGAGATTAAATAGTTGCATACTGCAAGTTACCCACTCCTGAGGAAAGGTTCTTGTAAAGGCCTCCTGGACCACTGTTTGACTGACTGTGATAATACAAACAGTGCACATACTAGAAAACCTAATAGCTATGTGCTGTGTTGGACCACAAAATCTGGTCTGTCACTTCCTCATCTGGACAGGGAAAGAAAATATAGAGAAAAGCTCATAGGCTGAGATAAGGACAGAGAAAGGTCAAGAACCAGCCACCATCACAGTCAAAACCACATTCAACTTGGGGGAAATTAATTTAGTTTATTGCCAAGTAACTCAGTATAGGGGAGTCAGAAATAAAAACTAAATCTTAAAATACCTTCCTGCATTCCTCCATTTTTCCTGGGCTCATATTCATTCCCTGTTTTTCTAACTCTTTCCCCCAGTGCAGTACAGGAGGACAGGGAATGAGGGTTGTGATCAGTTCATCACTTTGCCTCTGATGGTCCTTCCTCCTCACACTCTTCCCCTGCTCCACCATGGGGTAAGTCCAACAAGAAATAGTCTTTCTCGAACTTCTCCAACAGCAGTATTCCCCTTGGGCTGCAGTTCTTCATTTACAGCTCCAGCCTAGGTCCCTTCCGTGGGGTGCACTCCTCCAGGAACAGACTGTCTTAGTATGGGGGACCCCACAGGGTCACAAATCCTGCCAGCAAACCTGACCCAGTGTGGGCTCCTCCCTTAATGAGTCCACAGGTTGTTTAAAGAGCCTGCTCCAGGGTGGGCTTCCCACAGGGTCACAGCCTCTGTTGGATATCCTCCTGCTCCAGTGAGGGGTCCTCCACAGGCTACAGGTGGATCTCCAGCCCACCATGTACCATGGGCTGCACAGCCTGTCTTACCACGTCCTTGAACACAGACTGCAGGGGTATTTCAGCTCCAGCATCCAGAGTACTTCCTCCCCTGCTTCTTCACTGACCTGTGTGTCTGCCAGACTGTTTCTCTGACATATTCTCACACCTCTCTTCCAGCTGCTGTTGCTGGAATTTTTTTTTTCCTTTTTTAAATACATTATCCCAGAGGTGCTAACACTGCCACCAATTGTCAGAGCCTTGACTCAGACATAAGGGAAGCATCTAGCTTCTGCTCAGAGAAGTCACCCCCATAGCTCCCTTGCTTTTCCATATAAATTCAATATAAACTCTTGGAAAAAATACTGGCTTAATAAACAGCACACATTGCTGTTTATTATCTGTATTTGTTCCATATCATATATAATATTCTAATATAATTGACATTTTGCCAGATAGGAAGACATTATGCTAAAGCCCTCATGGTACAGGAGTGACGTTGTGAAAAGCTTTGACAGAGTTGAAGAATCAGAGAGATTTGAAGTATCATTATATGTTTTAATTTCTGAACAACTTTGGTGGTGAAAGGAGGTCTTATATAAATTAATGTCTTCTAGTGATCTGCACAGGTCATGATAATGTCATTGGACTGTTTGCTGCATTATTAGGCTCCCTTAAAATTCTTTAAGCTATAGGCCCATACCAAGGAATATTTTTGTCTGGCCCCAGGCAGCTGCACCATGCATAAAGTTCCCTTTACATTGGCATTTGAAAGGAAGTTAGTTGTCTTTTACAACTCTTGTACCCTGGGATAACTCTCCAAATATTCCCAGTGACATGAAGGTGGATGCAGTGACTTCAGTCAGGCCACAAAGACTACAGATTTTATCCATCCATCCATCCATCCATCCATCCATCCATCCATCCATCTGTCCATCCATCTGCTCTTCCATCCGTATATCCTTCCATCCAATTCATAGAACAGTTTCAGTTGGAAGGGATCTAGTCCATCTAGTCCAACCTTCACTGCAATAAGGAGGAACTTGTTCAACTAGATCATCTATCTATCTATCTATCTATCTATCTATCTATCTAATCTATCTAATCTATCCATCCATCTATCCATTTACATACTAATTGAAGACTTTAGTATTTGAGGCTAAATCAATCTCAATCTTTCAGCGGTAAAGTAATAATGTATTTGGAATATGTTCCAGATGCTCATTTCCTATGTACCTTGTGCAGGTATTTTAATTAGGACAAAAATAATCTGAGTTGCAATTTCAGACAAATTCCAGCTGCTGTTCTTTTTTAAATGACAAAATATAGCCTTGAGAACTAATACATTCTCTCTCTGCTGGACAACAATGATTCTTTTAGCAGACTGGCTAATAATGCAGTACTGTTCTGAACTTGATAAGCTTTATAGCAGATGGTGGAATGAGGGAGTTTTTTTATGTGTTAGGAATGCTGAGCATTATGTCATGACACAGTCAGGATTAGTTCCCAATGTGCTAATCAGAAATGTGTCAAGCTTAATCTTTCCTTTCTGCTAAAAGAATACCAATACTGAACTTTCTTTCATGTGGTTTCAGAAAATTATAGCTCAAAATGTTTCCTTAGTTTTTAAAAATATATTTGCAGTATTACATAACATACCTCCCCAAAGTGTTGCTTGTTTTTCATGTTCAGCCACCCTCTTGTGGAATACTGACCCAAACTTTAAAAATTGCTTTTATGCTACACTTTTCCAGCTGCATGTTATTGGCTATACTGTTCAAGAGATGCTTGTATCTAATCTGTGTGCTGTTGGGTAGAGGATTGATATTGTGATCATTTTCTGTGTTCCAGGCAGTTACCACTTGGGAGTTCTTGTAAATGAGAGGCTTATTCTCTTGATATTTTTTCACATAAATAACTGAGATGTATCAATCTGCTCTGAAACAATTTAAGTGGTCAATAAGCAGGTTTTTCTGTTCAATTTGCAAGTACTGCAGGCAATTTGCTGCTCATCATCTGTCCTGATGGAAGAAATCAGACTTTAATCACATTTAGTGGTAACAGCCTTTAAAAGGCTCTCTTTTGTTGAGAATTTTCTTTTATGTAACTTCACACAGTGCCATCTCATTTAGTACGCTTTAATTGTTATAATGGAGGGTAAAAAAAGGGGTATATGAAGTTTCAATAATTAATATATCTCAGACTTTAGAAATTGGATCCAATTTTTATGTTCCAACTTGTGAGTAGGCTGAGAATTTTCTTAAATGTAATCCTAACATTTATTCAGGGCTTTTCATTTTATTCAGAGTCTGCCAAAATATTTTATTTGGAATCTTACATTCTATTTAGAGTTGTGAATAATGTCTGATATACTCTGGGATTTTAAGACCTAAGGGACAGCAATTGCAGTGTCTCTAAATAAGTGTCTGGATTTATATTTGCTGCCCTAAGATAGTGTGCCTGGCTTCCAGCTGCCTCTCCATCACAAATCCTATTTTTTTGCAAACCAAGAGGATTCCTTGAGAACTTTTTCTTCTTGATTGCATTTTTTGCAGTTTGGCTGTCTTCAGTCAGATTCACCACATAACATATCTGTGCTGCTTTTCTGATTTTCATGTTTTGTGTTGCCCAGGATTTTATTCTTCCTACATTTTACAGCCCAGGCTCCATCACTCCACCCTACCAAGCTAAGTCATGGGGAATGGTCAGTGTCTGGAGGAACAATTGCTGAATGCATCTCACTCTAAACACTGGAAGGAATTTTCTGGAAGAAGAAAACTACTGTGTTCCATCAAGAGTCTCTTGACATAAGCAATGTACTCTTCATGGAATATAGGAGCATTTTCTTCACCTCTCCGCAGAATTGACCGATTCTGTTCCTCAAAAGTCCTCATTAAAAACCGCCAACCAATTCCATGATTCCTTCCAACTCCAAAAAACCAACATTTTTTATGAATTTTATAACTATTGAAAGTAAAACCTGAACTAATTCCTTCAACCAATTCCTTCAGGGCACTCTTGGCATCTCATCAAGGTCTTTCATTGACCTTGATGGATCATATTTGAGTCTCTTTGTCAAGGGTCTGAGGAAATTCAGTAAAGGTTTATAAACCTTCACGTCATTTAAAGGACTACATCTTTTAACTGAGAGAACATTTTTTACAGTTCTCAGGTATTTTCTTTATTCTTGTTCTCTGAAAAGCTTTTTTATTTCTTCCTTTTATTAGATTTAAGTACCAGTGCTTGAATGTTAAAGCTGACAAAAGAAAGATGCTCAGAAGGTAACTGAAATAGTTTTGTATCCAAGTTACCCTTACAAATATTCTCATAAGTTGTCTAACTCCTCTGTTCTTCTATATTTCAATTTATAGAGGCTTTAGCGATAGCAACTAAAAGTTTTAAATTTCATTTAGTCCATTCCAGTATGTTTATGGTTAGCACATCTGCATTTTTTCATCTCCTGTATATTTAATATTTAATATTTCATTTAGTTATGTACTTTGATATTGATTTTTTTCCTACATATCAAATAGATCTGTCTATAAATCATAATTGCCTAAGATCAGCATAGGTTCCTCTTGAATGTCTCTTTCTAAATGTTTATCTTACTTCAGGCAATGAAAAATTTTTGAATTTATTTACACTAAACAGATCTTCATTTAGCACTGAAGAACCTGTTTAATGAATGAGGTTGTAGAAATATGAACCTGCAAGCCTTAGGATGCCATTTACTTATACACATTAGAACGTGTAAAAAAAATTAAACTTTTTTTGCCTTAAGGTAAACCCTCAACTTCATTAGTTGAAGCTTCCAGTGTGTTTCTCTAGTTCTGTTATTCATCTGTGAACATTTTTCAACTCTTACAGTGATTATGTATCAGTCACAAGCACTCAAATTTCATTTATAACTTTCTAAATATTCATTATGGTATTTATATCCAGCCCAATGATGTTATAATCTAAATTCTACTCATTTAATTTCTTCATGTGAGGAACAACTCTTACAACTATAAGATACAATGGAGCATCCTTCTGTTGCTCTGTCTTTACTGCTAAGCATGAGGTTGCATGAATTGGAACAAATAAGTTCTGTGAATTGTACAGCCTGTTTCATGTATCAAGTAGACAATTCAAATATCTGTGATGAAAACAGCCTTAGGTAAACACAAGCAAATTCATTTTCCACATACTTTATTTCTATGAGTCAGCTGTATCCACAGGTCGGCTGTGCGATATGAGAGAAGAAACATACACTCCCTCCTTCAGGGGATCTTCGCTTGATTTATTTATTGTTTTCTTGTTCCTCTAACCTCATAATAAAGGTCATACAGAATGACAGTGTTGTCTACAGGTGCCCTTCAGGTGTGGAAACACATGATGACTCTGGTTACAGATATGAGCAATACAGAACAAAAGCATGGGATTCAAAGAAAGAGATTTTTATAAAAGACAGTTCTAAGAAATCACTGGGTTTTCTCAGCACTGGGTGGAAAAATGTAAGAGTTAAAACTATTTTCTGTACTACCTCTATAAAGTAGATTACAAGGCTTGAAGAGAGTTTTGTACCACACCCAATCTTTCTGTCTTTCCTGGATGTATTCTTTCAGAGACCCAAATCAAATGGCTGCATAAGGAAGGGAGGCTGCTGTAAAACATGCTCACCTTCTTTAATAATTTTACAGTGGAAGGACAGAAAGTCCAGCACACTTCCATAGTCCAACTGTGTCTCAGCACGGAGGATGAAGTTAGAGCAGCTTTCAGTCTGTCTGAAGTACACCAACCCTCACCTGGTACCCAGACAGGACGCTGACCTCTGTCGAGCACACACTGGGAAGACAGAAGCATTTGGTTCTAATTCTGTGACTTTTCAGCAGTACATTAAAGGTTTTTTCACTTCTTTCAGCTTAAAGAGGTTTGACAAACGGCCTTCATACAAGTGAAAGGCCTTTTGCATATTTAACTTTATTACTCATAGTTGCACAAACTACACAAAACAGCCCAAAACCACGTACTGGTGATTATTTACTGGATATGTTGAGGTTCCCACCAACAAACAGGTCTGTCTCAATCCCCTTTTCTATTTTTTTCTTCTCTGACATTAATATTTTATATTTATTCTCTTCAGGAAGAACATTAAGAAGATCAAACCTTATTTTTTTTTGCCCATAACATCCCAGAATAAAATAATAGATTAAATAGAAAATAAATCCTGAAATACTGTGGAAATAAACTTTGGTTAAGTTTAAGTGCTGACTCAAGATAGTATTTTAAGCACCATTCATATAAAAAAGAATTATTTTGGAAGGCATGCCATCAGTCAACAGCTGTGTCTTAAGAGTACACAGAGCCCCTTAATCCATTAGAAAAATTTGTCATGCTTGGAGTGAACAAGAAAATTTACTGACACTACTGATGTGATTCCCCAGATCGGTGAAGATGTTAAAATATGCAGAGAATACAACTGCAAGGATTCTGTCTGGAAATGAATCGTCATCTATTATGAGAACCTCAACTCATATTTTGTTGTGACTAGTAACACCTATGGAAACTCACCCATCTCAAACCAAAGCAGAATAATAACTCTGAGAACTTCTCAATTTCTTCCCTATGGGTTCTCAGAGTTATTTACCTACAGAGAATATCCATCACTCATTAAAATCTATAATCCCTGGCCCTCTCCATTATTCTGACATTTTTCTACCCCACAGTATGGGATAGGGAGCATGGGGGAATTTTGGGGAGATCTCTGAAAGAACAATTTGGGATCCAACAATTAAATTCTTAAGAAGATTAGAGGTAAAGAATAAAATAATCTATTTTCTTCTTTTTTATTCCTTATTTTACTGTTTTATTTTAATGGTTACGCTTTTTTTTTTCTCATGTGTGTTATTTCTGTATTTGTGATTTATGGATTTGATTGAAATAAGAATTAGCTTCAGACTTTTCTTGGTTGGACTGTAAACAGCAATATATGAGTACAGCAAGTTATGTGAATGAAGGTATGCCAAGGGCTAAAGAGTGGAATATTGTTATTTGGATGCCTTTTGTTTGTGAAAGGGAACATAATAGAGAAACACAAAAGGATCTCTAACCACAGACACCTGAAGCTATCCTGTTCATGCTCTGAGCAAGCAGATAAACTCATCCTGGCCAGAAGCAGCAGAGCTCCATAGTGTTATGTTTGGCTCCTGAGAGGTCAGGTTTGTTAGTGCAGGCTCAGTGATGCTCCATCACAGCCACGTGTTTTTGGATGAGTGCTGGAGAAAGGCCAGACAGCTTGCAGAGTGGGCAGAATGACTTTGGCCTGGCTGCATCTGGCTGTAGAGATGTGTCAGATACTTTGAAAAGGGTGGGTTTTGCATGCTGGAACAGGAGCCTCATGAGGAAAGCATGAGTTGTTTGTTTCTGGTTTGGGTTTCATTTTGTTGTTCTTTCTTTGTTTTTCCCAAATCTAGTTTCTTAGTTGAGGTGCAACACAGAGTTTAAAGGAATACCTCTCTTAAAAAACAAAAGACTCAATAAAGCATGTGACTGTAAATGCTCTCCTCTTCTTAATTCAGTGTCTAATAGTTGAGGTATTTTTCAAAATTCTTTCAATAGCAGAAAAATGACTTTTTTTTTTAAATGTCACAGATTTTGAATGATGCAAAATACATTTAGCAAGAGCAGCAAAATACTCTTTTGAGAAAGAAAGAAGAAATAGAACAGCTCTGGTGCAGGGAATAGCTCTGACAGACCTGATAGCATGGGAGGTGCTGAGGAAATCTCCCCATCTGACCATCCAGGAGCCACTCTGGCAGTCACATTCCCACCCCCTGAGCTGGGATTGAGAGCCCTTTGCAGCTCACCCCCAACACTCACACAGGCACACCAGATCTTCTCCTTGACCACCTCAAACTCAGGTTTCTCATAGCAGTGTCTCAGTTGTCTCATTCCTTAATTTAATCCTGGTGCAATGAAAAAATAACAGCTCCAGCTGGTGCCCCCAAGGAAGCACCTCAAACAAAGGAGCCCCATGAATTTCACAACCTCACAGTCTAAGGGTGAAAGTCCTACCCCTTCTGATTGTCCATTCATCTGGCTGGGCCACAGGTCCCCATACTATTTTTATGCAAAATGTCAGTTCACCTCCTCTTGCCTGGGGCTCCAGACAGGCAGAGTTCCCTCTGCAGCTCACAAATCGAGCTACCAGCACTAAACCTCACAGACAAGGCATGGCAAGATGTCAAATACCCCAAGGAAAAGAGCAGATGTTACTCCTTTGTACCTAAAGTCAGTTGTCTCCTGTAGGAGAGTTCCTGGTTAGGCAGCACAGGTCACTGATGGATTGCCCATTTCAGTTGGTGGGGTCTGTTCCAATTCATTTCCTTTCCATACCCAAACAAATGATTCTTTATAAGGAAAAGAGTTTCTGTTTACTTTTGAACTTAAAAGGAAAATGGACTAGAATCTTATAGTCTGATACTCTCACTGTGGTTGGTCCAGTGACAGCACAGAGGCACAGGCTGGGCTTTAAAAATGTCTCTCAACATCTGTAGCTGCTTCTATTGGCAACAAGCCAAGTTATCCCTCCTAAACCCTTAAGTATTTATAGGGGTGCACAAGGGAGCTCAGGTGATTTTTAGGATGTCTTAGCAGGATGTCAGGGATTTCTCTGACACCTGTGCTCAGCTTTTCCTTTGTTTCTGCATCGTTTGTTATTTTGTCTTTATTAAAACCTTTACTTTACAAAACACCCCTGAAGAGCCATCGAGCAATTATTTTAAGCCATTCTGAGAAGTGCAGGACACCCTCAGAGATTGATACATTTACAGACAGCTCATAACATTCTGGCCACGTGTTAAACTGTGTGAGGGGTCCACCTGGATGTGAAGGAAAACAAGGGGCTGCAGGCTCTCTGCTGCTGGATAACACAGCAGGTTAGCTGGCTATGGCCACCTCTGCCTTTCCTTCCTCTCTCACACACAACCATGTGCATCTGGAAACAGAACTTCTTCCTCACACACCCAGGGATGCCCCACTAATTGGGATCTCGTTTGACACACATGAAGATGGGAAACTCATTTTTTGCATCTAAAGATCAATCATGGCAAACAGCAAGAGGCACTGGGCTCTGCTATTTGAGTAATGCTATTCCATTTTCATCTGTTTGAAGAAAAAATAGTGTGATCATAGATAACCTATACTGCTTCCAGAGATTAGCATGTCTCTATTAACAGTGGCAAAGGAGAGGACACATACTTTGCTAATAGCTGCATAACTCCATGTCACTATGTACAGAGGAACATGAAAACCCAGTGTGGTATCACGATTGCCTTCAATAGCAATGCCTAAAAAAGTCATTGCTCAAATTTTCTTATCTAGGGGACCATTACTTTATTGCCAAATGAGAAAAAAAGAAAAGGAAAAAAAGAAGAGTGCTCAAATGTATTATTTTTATATTGTGAACAACTGAGAAATTTGGTCTTTTTTTCTTAATTCAAGTGAATAAAGTCATTAATAATGAACTACTATTTATGAAACGGTATATGGAAAATAACACACAAAAGGAGTGCCTAAAGTTTGCATTTGAATTTCATGAGTTTCATTAAAATGCTGTAAAATTAAAAAACTGGCCCAAGTGAAATCAGAGTAGAGAAAAGGAAAGGTATTATTGATTCTTAGCAATATTCATTAGAACTCAGCACAGGTTAAATGTTTATTTTTAAAACAAGTTAAGAGAAGTTAACTTTGGAGGCATTAATACTACAATCAGCAAAGAATTTTAGCTAACCTAAAGTCAATGTTATTATATCTCATTTCAGTGACACTCTGCGCTGAAATGAAAAGCCTAAATAAGACAAATACTATAAATATGATGTAAACAATATATAATTTTCTGCCTTAAATGGCTTTGGGCAGACAACTGTTACTTGACAAGCCCATAAAAGCACCATGACGATAGCATAAGTCCATAATCAGGGATGCAGAAAAAGATATAGGAATTTAGATTCCACATCTGTAAGACTTTTCTGGAGAGAGCTTTCTCTCATGAACTGAGAAAGCTTTTCTACCATTTAATAACAAGAAAGTACTATACTCAATTCAGTCTGAATGGAGCTGAATTCTCAAGAATGCTCAGATCCTGTTACTGTACATTAATCTTGAGAAGGAAAATTTCTGCCAAAGATGTGCTCCTCAGCTAAAAGAAGTCAAGATTCATTGTTTTATAGTAATGGCTAAGGATTGGGTCTAATAACCTGGGATGAGTGTGGTTTGCACAGATTCTACCCACTTTCCCCTTTCTGCCAGTCTGGTAAATGCCATGTCAGTAACAGAGAATATAAAGGCTGCTTAATTTTCACAATCCTCCGTGCTGAGAGTCACTAAGCCTTTTACACATGGTCTCTACACTTAGTATAACATCACTTTTAAAAATGTTGGCCTAAAATGCTTTTCCTTTGTACAGAAAGCTATCTATTTCCTATTTCAGTACTCACAGCCCAACTTATTATCTTATTAAAAGTACTAAATAATTAAGTTAGAATTTCAATGCAATAAACAGATATTTTAATTTACATTAGTTTCAGATTGTATTAACTTGTTTCTTTATTAAAGAAAAATTATATATATACACACATATATATATATATATATATATATATATGTATACACCATTCTGGATGTAATGTCAAACCTTTAAATTCAGAAAATAATGAAAAAGCATAAACCACTACAATTTTTCACAGCTCAAAAGGCCTACATGGCTTCATGTTTCTTGCTTTTAAAATTTTTGAAAGATTTTTTCCAATTTTTTTCCAATTGCAATGAAAATGTAATGTGAATAATAAGCGGTAAAGAAATACTCCATTTTAGCTAATTCTGTTTTACATGTAGGGCGTGGACTTGTGTTAAATCATTTTGTGTAAACTGATGGTATTGTAATAGATCAAACATTTCTAATATTAAATTACTGCAATACATACAAACAAATAATAAAAAAAAAAGAGTGAAAGTTAATTCTTTCACATTGAAAAGCAGTGAAATAAAATGTCCTTAATACTTTTTGTCAGTGGCAGCATTTTCCATGATGAAGATTTTTAGCTTAAAGCACCTAAGGATTGTAATTTCCTGGAAAACTAAATCATTTTAGGAATGTTTAACTGGAACCCAAAACCTTCATACCCTTTTTGTTTTTTCCTTTTTTGGTACAGTTCAGTTCATCCATTTATCTGTGAATAGCCAGGTGGGACAGATATGTCAGTCTCAGGCCATTTCTAATAGAAAATGGTTGAATATTCACTTGGTTAGATGATGTAGGTATATTATTTTGATAGAAGAGCAGTTATTTAATGTCATGGGTGATGAATGGCACAAGAAGAGTTAGAAGGGAAATAATGGTGATAATTTGTCAAAGACGCTAAGAGATAGAGTGGTAGGGCAGGTGAGGTAGAATGATACACTATGTAGTTAGAATAATATGATATAGTGCTGGAGGGTTGGAGAATAACTTAGTAGGACAGGGAAAAAATGAAAAAAGAAATGGGCAAACACTGCTTTGTACTGAAGGACTGAGAAATATTTAGGGAAATATGAGTTCTTGGAGTTATCCTGATACAGCACAAATAAAGCCTAAGAACAAATATAATCTGAATTATGAAAATAGAAGGGGAAATAAGATATACCAATTAAAAAGATAAATTTGAGAAAAGCAGAAAAAGGGATGCTCATAAGGTCTGGGGGGGGGGAATACAATAAAAATTATTTTATGTCTCATTCTCCTGGATTAAATCTTTCTGAGCTACTCAATTTGCATGTCTCACTACAGCAAGAGGGTTGAAAAAGTAAAGATATATAAGAACAGAATGGTGTGTTTCTGGAAGGTTTCAAGCTATTTGTGCTTATTTCTAGCTTTTAAAAACATCTTTAAAGATGTTTATGACTAATTAGGATGTCAGAGGTTTATAAAATATAAGAGGTATTTGGAAAATAGATTCTTATATTAGAAAAACAAGAGTAAATACACCTGGAAACTCAAGTCATGTGAGTTTTTCAATACAACCTGCAGAAGTTGCAAAGAATTAAATGCAGGGGGGTGAGTCACATGTAAAACAGTAGTTATGTGGCAACAGGATAGCAAAAGAAAAGACAAGTAGGAATTTTGAGCAGCTGGTAAAGTTGCTAAAAGTCGTTGTTACAGGAAACATTCCTGTGAATTTAAATATACAAGATATAAAAGGAATGATGAAGACTTCTGTTGCTGACTGTTATGAATAACCACTTCTGTGTGAAGGAGAGGAGGCTTTTTTGAAAGACAGAGTTGTCCTTTAAAAGGACAGTTCAGTTCGTTCCAATTTTTTTCAAATTTTCATCAAAGAAAATATTTCAAGAGTAATTTGAAACCAGAAGTCTCAGTTTCCCCAAGGCAGTGCAACCTTCTTCCCTAGACTAGCTTTGTGGTCTACTGCTGGAAGAAGGTACAGTAAAGTCTCTGCAGTCTCAGAATTTTCTCATCTCTTTAGGTGATTGTGTCCTTTATTGCTAAAGGAAACTCCATGCTTTCTCAGATACATGGACTGCTCACAGAGTTCTGAAACACAATACCCAGGCTGGCTTTTCTCTGTCCTCCTACTTCATGCACTGGGATAAAGCAAGGATTATTCCATTGTGGTAGATATAGTTTTCACCACCACAAAGTCGATAAGACAGAAAAGGTTTCTCTTTCCTTGCTTCAATAACCATTGTCCAGTGTGTTTTGCTTTCTTTTTTGATTGAGTTCATGCTGATAACTAGAATTCTTTTTGTTGTGAGGGGCAGGAGAATAATGAATTGAAGGTGTTAATAATGATGACATAAATTATGACAAAGTTTTTCTCCCCAGTCTAAAATGATGAACCTAGAGGAGTATGTGCAGCGCAGATTCTTAAATCCATTCCTGCATACCAATCTTTCCTGCGTGTACTCTTTAGGTATTCTTAGGTATTCTTCCTTAGATACAGAAGGGTCAACAGGTATAATCAAGTGTAGGGAGTCATGTTGAGAGGGAGCCTTGCTGTGTCAGAGCAGAGGCTCCCTACTGAAGAACCAGCACATGCAAAGCTTTGCAAACAGCAGAATTTACTTGGCACCTATGCCCTACCAAAGCTGACATACCACCTTGTGTATGGGCA
Source organism: Sylvia atricapilla (assembly GCF_009819655.1). Taxonomy (NCBI): domain Eukaryota; kingdom Metazoa; phylum Chordata; class Aves; order Passeriformes; family Sylviidae; genus Sylvia; species Sylvia atricapilla. The sequence goes on along the minus strand of NC_089144.1, from coordinate 7,402,437 downwards.
CAGTGCCATCCTGACAGATGGGGACGAGTGCAAGCAGCCAAGAGACCGTGTCTGAGCATGAAATATGTTTGTGGAGGGCAGGATTCCCAGCTAGAAATGTCAAAACAGCTGTTTGTCCTGAGTTTTGTGTGCCTACAGGTTAGATGGTCTACAGCTTTGCTAATTCATCACGAAGCTTGATTAATTTTGTAAGAGTTTCTGCTATAGCTGCCAGTTGCCATGATTCCAGGCCAGTGTGTACAAAGAAGCAAAATTAGTCCATTCTTTAAGACTGCTCATGGCAAGACTGAAAATAGTGTCAAAAAAGGATGGAAGAGTTTTCCTGAGGAAGAAACTCATTTTGCGCCTTCTGCGGTTTCCTTTTATTTTATAAAACACAGTTTTATAATATTTGGTATCAATTCATCTCAAATTCAGCACCTCTAGTCTTCCATACTCAAACCCATTAAGAGCTGCAAGAGTTATTTAAAGCAGTTTGTTCACAAGATAACATGACAAAGAGTAATTCAGGGCAGAAAAATGTGGAAAATGGTAGATCTCTAAATTATACTGTCTCAACTTTTCTTGAACTGTAACAGTATCTACAACTTTCATTTTCATAAGAAGAAAATATATTCTTTCCCACCAGGCAATAGAACTGCAATAAATTATTGCTTTTTAGGTAAATCTACTTTTATCACTTCTTAACCTTCATTTTCAGAACTGATTTCAGAAATGAATCTACTATGACTACTACTAACAGAATCTCTATAATTCATTTTTGTAGCACCTTGGTCTCTATGACTACAGTGAATAGCTTCATAATGACAGTGAAGTGATTCCTTTTTGTTTAAGGCTGAGAAAATTGCCTTTTCATAGGCATTATTGTAATTCCTACTTTCAAGTGCAATGCACACTAACATTTTTTCAAGAATTTTAAAATACCTACTATTTCTACTGTCCAAAATCTGCAGTCCTTAAGTATTTATCAATATCAGGCTAATCAACTAATGCCATTATTATTCAATTAAAAAAGTAAACTACGTTGTGCTTTGAAGACTTGTTTTGCTATAAAACCTTGTAGAAATATTGACCTCCGATAAAAAGGTGTAATTTTTAGAACACAGAAGACATTCTGCATTGTAATTTATGGAACAAAGTTATGACTTTCATACCTAAGCCTCTAAAAATGTGTACTCTGGCAAATGACCTGCCTTCATATTCTCTGTCAGGTGACATTTGTTCCCTTTGTAAAACCTTTCATAAGGAGTGTGCTGACCTTGAGCAGCAATAGAGAACTGTATTTCTTAATGGAGATGTAAACCATGCTGACAACTCACTCCAGTGGCTGCATCAGTGCTACCAAGGGGACAATGTTTAGACCAGGGAATGAATGCATGGGGAGCATAACAGTTTCTGAATGAAGGATGTTAGGGATGACAAACAGTAAAAGATCATGAAATTCAAATCTGTGTGGCTTAATCTGCTGCAAGTACACCTCTGTGGCACTGAGCCACAGGAGACCCAGGCACCAGACTATTTGAAACGAAGACTGAGTAAGCAACCTCACATTCTTATTCAGAAAATGAAAAGCTTAGTGGAGGGGAAAAAAAAAATCAAGCTCATTCAAATCATAAAAGCTGTATGGGGATTAGAAATCACTTTGTTTTCTCTCTCTCCTCACTTCAATGGAAAGCTTTGACTTCTGTCAATGCTCTCTGCCAAGAATGTTCACAGCCACTGACACATATGCTGGATATGGGGTTGATTTCTTAGTTTGATAATTGTGGCACAGATTTTCACTGGCATTTTGGAAACTATTTTATACTGTAAAAGGGTATCCTGCTTCCAGCTTGGCTGTAGCTTCTTCCCATATCCTGCTTATCATCTTCCAGTACCCCTCCTGAGAGCAGGACTTTTGTGTGCTGTACAATGCAGAGCTCTGCAGCTCACTACTGCAACTATAGCTGTGGGTGGTAAACAGAGTTACACCAGTATAAAACCACTGAGACTGGAGAACTGGGTTTGTCTTTCAATCCCAGGAGTAACTCTGCAGTTCAAGCCTATAGTTAACCATTTTACCAACACTTCCAGACAGACACAGGGCCTCAGGGAAAAGGATATTGCTCACTCTGGGACTAAATACACAAGCCAAAGGAGGGTGGACAGAAGTAATTATATAATGTTTGGGACTTAACAACCATTGATGCAGTTATACCATTAAGGCTAGGAAAGCTCTGAATTTTATTTGCTTGTTTAAACCAGAATGTAGAGAATGATTAAAGCAAAAAAACCATCAGTGACCAAGAAGAAAAAAAAAAAAAAAAAAGGCATGTCATTGAAGTTTATTACATGAAGAAAATGTTTGTATGTAAGATTTTTTCTAATAAATGCAATAAAATAATAACCTATAGTTTTCTTTTGAGACCAAAAAATCAGGGTACTACTCAAAAACCGAAGTCAAATCATTAATTCATCCAAGTACAAATTAAGGCAAAATACACAGGCAAAAATAATTTTGCAGAAGACACAAAAAAACCAGAGTGGGCTACGTCGCCTTGCAAGGATTTTTCAGAGCTGGTGGAGATCACAGCAGAGACAAATCAGGTCCACAAATTTGGTAAGAGCAACTTTTCACAACATCAGGACAGAGAGCTGCAACAGAACTGTATGAAATATCAACATAAAAGTATTTAGGACACGAACTGATGTGAAGAAGAATCCAGAGAGAACTTATAAAACCATTTCTATTAGCATTCAGGGGGTTACTGACAATACAGCATAAATAGGCAAAGCTAATAGCTCACTCCAGTAATGCTTTCTCCTTTGCAGGAAATTGATATGTAGACTAACAAGATGTATTGAATTGAAAATTGAATAAAATTTTTCCTCATCCTATTACACACAGCATTATCCAGTTTTGTCAAGCCCTTGATCACTTCAAGAGAATGAAGACATGTAACAGCAGAAAAGAACATAACAGAGGGAAAAAAAATATCTAAAAATAGTTCCTGGGGCTGAAGCTCTTTGTTGCTGCATAAATAAGGCTTTTTTCATTCCAAGCAAAGTGACCCAGGGTCTGCACCAGCCTGGACTTCCTTTGCCCAGAGCTGGGCTGGTCTCAGCTCCTGCCTCAGGGACATGTACCTGCTGCCTGCCCTGCCTGAGCCAGATCTGTGCCAGTGTCTGGGGAGGATCTGACAAACCCAGGGGGTGTCTGCCCAGCAAACAAGGAGCTCTGGGCACTGCCAAAAGGCAGCAGCCTGGGGCAAGGAAACAGAGGACAGACAAGCAGGTCCTGGGGCTAAAGAGGAAGACACCTCCACAATTAATGTCACTCTTCTCCTAGCAAGGACCTCCAGACAATGAGAGCTCATTAAAAATACACCACTACCTGTGTTTTTTCTTGAGAAAACTGGAAGTCTTTGACTTAAGACCTAAAAGAGCACCGAAGGGACAAGTACAAGATAAGGGGAAGAAGTAAATACTAGAAAATTTTGGGGTGTTGGATGGATTGGGGATTTTTTTATTATAAAAATTTACAATAATAAGACTTTTCTGTGTTAAGGAATTTTGGCTATTATTCTGTTAAAACATTAATTGGATTAACAATAAATCCTTAGCTTCGAAGATACAGTGAATTCTTTCTTCCCCAGTACCAGGACTTGGGGTGTAACAAGAGTGCACAGGGTAGAGAGGAAAGAGACCAACTGCCTTAAAATGTATGTCCATTAATAATCTCTTCTCACTCTAAGATGAAAGAGAAACAGGATAACCTTGTTGTTACTAGGGAGTTATAGAATGACTAAAAGAAATAATTACATGTTATCTAGTTGGTAACTGTAAAGAAAAAACGCAGATATCTTTGCTTATTAATAGAATCACCAAAAAAAAGCATATACTCTCTACAAATAAATAGTTTCCCACTGCTAGAGTGGGAGAAATTCTTGGAATGACACCCAATATCTAAAATTTTTGTGCAGTTCATAGACATTTTTTATAGCAGAAAATACAGTATGTAAGACTCAGGAAAATTGAGAAGTACAATAACAGGAGGCTGTTAAAAACTCACAAAGAAAAAAATACGTATAATAGGTACTAACAAACTATAAGTACTAGCTTAGTACTATATACATCAAACAGAAAATAAAGTTCCAGCCCTAGATTGTTAAATTTTTATTTTTTAATATTTATATAAATAGACAAATTATCAGAAAAAATGGCCATACAATATTTATTGCCACTGCTTGGCAAATAAATTGCTGGGATATAAAATGAAACATGATCTATTGTTATGTTATGGTATTATCATTATTACATATTATGGTATATGGTGTTATGGTATACCATATCATGGCATGTACACATAGTACAACAGTAGTGAGAGAAAATTCAGAGATAAGAGTCTTTAATGTCATGAAAATGATGGAGGTGTCAGCCAAGATATCAGATTTATATGGCAGATTTATGGGTTCAGATCAAGTGTGCATTGGTTCACTATTTTGTTTATGTGAGAGACAAATGTAAATAATTTTCCTTCTTGTCTTAATGCCATCTGTTGAATGTTAGTCTCTCTGCTTTGGGTAGGGAAAAAAAGATATGGGAAATTTGGCTTTGAAGTATCCCTAGAAAGAATTTCCTGGGTTGCTCTTTCCAGATGCTTTCCAGATCCTTGCCATATTACACCAGCAGTCAGAAAGCACAGCTGTGACTGACTCACTGGATCCTGATTCTTTTAGATCCTACTTGATGCATTGGATCACCCGAGTAGGCCTCCTATTGACAGTCAAGTTAATTTTTGTACTAGCTCTCAGAGTAGCAATCTCAGGAAGTTACAGAGACTCAATTCCTTGTTTGCCATTCCCTATTTCCCATCTCTTGGGGTAATGCCCATTGAGGAACAAAAGATTTTCTATCAGGTACAACTCCCAGCCCAACATTTAGAAACCAAAACAGTAAAGAAAGAAAGCCTATGAGAATGATGTGATGATTAATTAAAAGAAACTCACTAGCAAAGAGGAAAACAAAGAAGAAGAAAGAAGGCTTGGCACCTAGTCTTCCTGCAATTTATACCCAGTTTAGAGTTTATGAACATGCATCTTCATTCTCTCCTTGGTTTGTTTACACTTTATGCAGGTCAGGGGAGAATGAACACGGGTTCAGACTCTGAGTAGTCAGCTCCTCAGATGAGTTAAGTGGAAAAATATCTCATTCCTGACCAGAATGGCTGAAGAATCTCACTTGTGTGCTAAATACTAAACTGAACATCTTTGTTAAGCTGTATAATATCCTACCCACATATGAAAGACTTTTGCCAGCACATCTTACAAAATTAAGAATTAGTTATAAGTTAATTATAAACTTGTATTTCATATATCAATCCTGAATCTACCCTTTTTTAGTTTAAAACCATCACTTCTTCTTCTATTGCTGTAGGCCCTACTAAAAAGACTGTCCCCATCCGTCTTATAAGCCATGTTTAAGTACTGAAAGGCTGAATCAGATTTTCCTGGAGTCTTCTGTGTTGCATAACCCTGACTCTCTCAGTCTGCTCTCATAGGAAAAGGGCTCCAGCCCTCTGACCACTTCCTGGCCCCTCTTTCAAGCCTTCTCCTACAGGTCCCTGCATTTCTTATCTTGAGGGCTCCAGAGCTGGACAGAGTATTTCAGGTGGGGTTTCACCAGAGAGGAGTAGATGTGTTAAAGCAATACTGGCACAGGATATGCTGCACAACTAAGTAGGTTCAAGGAATGTTTGGTTGTTGTTGTTTGGGTTTTTAACATAGAAAACATGGATTTGATTTAATCGAGCTGCCCTGAGTTTCTCTCAAATAAATGTGGGTTATTCCATCAAACTGATGAACAAAAATTTTGTAAGCAAAGTGTGTTTACTTAAATAAAAATTCTCAGTAAAAGAAATAGACATTTTTCTTACAGTAGAAATCCTTATATCTGTTGACAACACTTTTTATTTTTCATTAATTTATACAATAATTTTAATAAGAATGGTTTGAAAAGGAAATATAAAGTATTTCTTATTTAGGATCCAAAATACAGTATTTTTTGCCAGTACCAAATTATCTCTTTTTCTTTTTAGGAAAATGAGGCAAAGCCAAAGAGATTCCATGAAAGAGCAAAAGAAGTTTCTAATTAGACAGACTCATGTATACATACAGTTCTACAGACTGAGAAATATCAAAACATTTACAATTTGTTTTTAGAGCAGGCTTTTTGATACGGTCCATATTCTTCTTATATAAAGATGAGCAGGGGAACAACAAGCAGCATTTACAACACAAAGCACAGACTGTCATTGATAAAGAGTGATGTAAGATGTAAGAGAGAGAAGTTCCAACCTACTGTAGAGACATGGAGAGGGGAAAAAAAAAAAAACCCAACCATCTTTAAAAGGGTCTCCAAATCCATTTTCCCCACCTTCTGAAGTAGAAGGATGATCCTGCTCATAATAAGAGGTGGCTAGAAAGCTGAGATTCAGTCACCACCCTCCACAGGGCTCCTGGGCATTCATTGACAAGGCAAAAATTAATCAGTGAACTCCTTTCCCAGTGTATTAGTTGTGGATCACAACACTTGCTTTCTCCTTCCCTTACCTGTACAGGGACCTGGAACAGCTCACTCAGATCAGACAAAATTGCCGCTGTGAGAGTTTTGTGCCTCTCTCAGGAGACACAGAATATCTCTCCAGATTCTATCACATGTCCCAGGATCTCATTTGAGGAGCCTCCAGTCTCAAATAGTGCATGAATTTGCTATGAAAATACAAAGATTAAATTATCTATTTGCTGCCTCAATAGTCTACAACTTTCACATACAGCAGGCAAAATATCATGATAAGCACTAGAGGTTACTCTGAAAGTTTATACAAATGACCAAGAACTTTTTTTTCAACCCAGAAATCCATAACACTTCTGTTTCACTTTATCCTGATATTTTAATCAACAATTTAAAGATAACTTCTGGCCAACACCACCCGGTTACATCAGCCGACCAATAGAAGGCACAAACACATCTCAGACTGTGCCAAAAAGTACTCACTCTTTCACTGTGAATCTGTTTTGTTCACAGAAACAGGACTGTCTGAGGGATAGCAGTTTTTATTCATCTCCTCCTGTGCTTGGGATGAGTAAAAACACATCATCACCTAGAGAAGGCAAGAAATTTAAAAACTATTCTAGCTATTTTGAGAAGAAAAATCTTTTTTCATATATCTTCTGTGTTTTATAGACAGTGATTTGCTTAGAAATATTTCTTGCAGTGAAGTTTTACAGCCACAGCTTAACCAGTGCTTCTGTTGATAAATGGTTAAGAGCTATTTTTCCATAAATTAGTGAGAGAAAACCCATAAAATTTGTCATCAGGCTTCAAAAGTGTGCTATTTTCAAACAGTACAAATTGTGACTGGCTCAGCACCATATGGTATTTAATTTTCTGTGATGTATGCATGTGCACAAATTGTATTTAGGTAACTGGGATGCTGTCAGTCTGAAGATAATTCTGCATACACTCTAACGAGTAGAAAGCAAAGGTCTTTGACAATATCTGAATCATTTCAAAAGATGGACTCTTCATTCATGCACCATTCAAATAAACATGAAGAAATGTTAGGAGCTGGGTTCTTGGCTAGATCTGAGATTTTATTTCTGAACCACGGTTTGATGCAAAAAAGAAATGTTCAAAATAAATATGCGTGGTTTTCAAAACCATTTTTCTAGATTTTTGTTTCATGGAAACCTGATGAGTTGCTTCCACTAATAACAATGTCTATATTGTGCCTTAACATAGCAACATGACACAATGAGAACTAATTTAAATAAAAAACGTATGAGATATTTTTCTGCTTTAGGTATGATCATTCTGAAAATATTTGTGTTGTATTTCCTTCATTTTGCTCTTTGAAAGTTTTGGGAAGTAAAACACAGTAGCCAGAACTCAAACTGGGCTATGTAGGCATCACTGCCTTCTTTAAAATTTCACCCCCATGTACCACCTGAGGATCAATTTCACAATATTAAGTGTGGATATAGGAACTGACTGCATGATTTCTATTTACTTTAAAATTTTTGTTTACTTTATTACTTAATAATGATTTGAGGTTAGCCAGTTAAAAGTGCTCTCTGGATCATGTTTTAGAACTATCAGTTCTCTTTCAGATAATTTATATTGGAGAAGGTATCCAGAAATCATTAGTGTGAGAAAATTAATTTGCTGATGTGAGAGAGAGGATCATGAATGACATGGAGCAACATCAGTTGACTTATGGTTGCCTTTTTCACCCTCAATCATTCAATCACAAAATAAATGCCAGGGGAAAAAGGAATCCAAATTTGGTCAGAAAAAAATAATCATGAATATTTGATATGTAGTGTAGTGATATAATGGAGAGGACACAGGTACAGAGGGAAAAAAAATCTTATCAGAAGACTGATAAAGAGATGCTCTGTTTTGTACTTGAGACATCTAGGAAGGAGGGGAACTTTGAGGTGTAGTAATGGCATCTGTATTAGAAGCTGTGAGCCAGACAAAAAGAAAAAATTCTGAAGTTAGCTAACAAAATAAGTCAAACTCCTTTCATAACATTTTTGCAGAGGGTGAAATAAGGGTTCTGTACTGATGTACACAGCACGTGGAGATATATAGGAGCACTCAGGAAAGAAATAATTTTTCAAAAGTTGAATATATTATTTTAACTTACATTCTCCGTTTTATGGTGAAGGTTTTCATCTGGAATCCCTTAACAGGTGTGGGGATTGAGGAATTTATGGGGTGGCTACACTTTAACTAACATGGTTATACACAGAGACAGAAAAAATGTCAGCCACTCACCAGAACAATGTGGTATGAAAGAATTCAGTGATGAAATACATAAGCTACTAAATCTAGAAGGTAATATCTCACTTGAAGCTCAATACATGGATGCTGGCTGATAGAATTTTTATTTTATAATCTTTAGTTTTAAAAAGTAATTTTAAAGATCCTTTCATATGAAGCAAATCAGTAAAGAGAATTGGAAAGGATAAATTTACTGAATCTCTTTGTTAATACTTTGATGCAAATGAAATCCAGAGACTTCTGTGAAGAGAATTTCTGCCTCCAAAGTCAATAATCAGAGAGACAGAAATGATAAAGTAAACAGAGTCTGTCTGGATTTCCAAATCTTCACAAGGATCTTTATTGCAAGATCTCAAGGAAAACAATGAGCCATTGCATCAGTGCAGGGGGATTCTTTCATGGCTGAAGGTAATGAATGAATGGCTGAGAGAACAGAAATGGAAACAGGAGTGAAATGTTAATTCCTGTGGTGTGGGGAGATCAGTAGTGGAGTTCTGTGCCATTCAACATATTCCCAGTAATGACATTGAAGGAGTACCTGTGCTTCTGATGATGCAAAGTAATTCAAGATGCTAATGATGATGGCAAATTGTGAAGGGTCTACTGAGTAACTGGATAGCAGATAAAATACAGTGCAGGTAGGGGAAAATTGATACACACAGGGAAAAGCAGTGTCAGATTTATATACAAAATGAGATACTCCCAGCTGATCAATGTCACCCTGAAGTAATTTTGGGATATTGTAAGCCATTCTATAAAAGCTGTCAAGTTAAGTGCTGGATAACATTACATTAAAAAAGAAAAGTAAATAAATAATATATGCAATGTTGTTTTTATCCCAAATATTCTGTTAGGAAAAGGTGTTGTTCCTAATCCAGCAGGTAAAACTGTAGTCCTCCTGGCAAAGAATTGTGTGAATGAAAATGATTTCTCTGAGTTAAAAGGTTGAGCAGTGTTCCTTTCAAGGGACATACACAGGTCACCACGAGAAACTGCAAGAGTCTCAGAAATCCTTCACAGCTGAGAGTAGAAGTGAACTAGGGATCATTGCCATTTATGTTTGTTTTCCTCTTCCTCCGTGTCCTCTTTCTGGACACTTATTTATCTCACTAGATCTTTGGTGTGACTCAGAATGTAATACTTATATGTTATTTTGTTTTAGAAGTCATTAAGAAAAAAATTTAGAATAGCAACACTGTAAAACAAATTCACGTGGCACTCTATATAACACATCTAGGAAAAAAATCCCTCAGTTTTTCTGTACTAGTGACTGCTTAATCTTTGAAGATCTGCTTCTGTTTTAGGTGTAGCAGGCAAAATAAATAATTTTGGAGGTCTCTGACATCAATAATTTTTGTTAAGAAAATACACAACAGTAGATCTGAGAACTTAAGGGATGGATGGGATTTTTTAAAGAAGCTCAAATGATAGAGGACAATATCTCTTCTCTTAAAAACGCAGCTAACATAAAATTCAAATGAGAAATAAAAAAAAATGCTCAGTAGAGACTGCAACAGGCTAAAAAAGTCTTGAGTAAATGATCTGTTTTAGATGAAGCCTTGTTTTAAACGATCATGGATCATCTTTAAAGAAAGTATGTCCTAAAGAAATCCCCTGACAAAACAGCAGTTTCACTAAAAATTACATTGCGTCAAGAAGAACATTGATTTATAGGAACTAAACAGTGAGATTCTCAGAGGTCATTTTGCAGAAGACTAAGTAAAGCCTAATGTAGTTCATACTTTTCTCTGAAGTTTATTGCAAAATATATAGTCAGCATTTTAGTCTCAAAAATATATTGGGGACCAAAGGCTAATGTCAGAAAGAAATATGAGATGATGTAGATCAATATCAAGGCAACAATAGAGGTATTGCTTTTTTAAAATTATTTTCTCCTGACATCACTCTTTTTTTGTGACTAGTGCAAAAAGGAAATATAAATGGAATATAGCATATCCTAAATACCATCCTCAAAAGCAGCTTCACAGGCTGTTTCATTTTCCAGATTTCAGAGATCTTGGCTTTGCTTTCATTTGCCTCTTGGTTTGCCTTTTAGGTTATTTTAAACCTACATAGATATGAGCAAAAATATCTAAACTTACTTAGTATGTTCATAGATGTTTGTAAAATAACTTGCCATTAACAAAATTGACAATGTTCATTAACAACGTGCTGTATTTATCAAAGTCACAGAGCCTCACATACTCTAGAGTTTGTCACTAAAGACATACAAAGGAAGCTTTAAAATATTATCCTGGTAGTGAAAAACATTATATTGCAAAGAAAAACTCACAAACTTCAAATTAACCAAAGGCAATTATAGACATAGGCCTCCTAGGTTTAAATTTAAGGCACAACTCAGCATTACAAAAGTCACACCTCTTCCAATTCTGTTAAATTATATCTGATTACTGAGGGGATCTTGGACTAAATGTGTCTGATGAAGCTATTGTGCTTTGAGTTTAATAGAGTGAGCTCTACTTTAAATGTTATATGCTTGGCCACAATCTGGCTTCCTGATATATAAAGAGGACAGCACAACATGTTGTCAAAAGCAACCATAGCCCACACAAAGCAAAGATTTGTTGTTTTATTTGAAAACCTGTCAGTATGTGAAAGTCAAGAGATAAATGAAGAGTACCTAGAAAATGTCTTTATCTCAGAGAAATGCTGAGGATTGGAAATAAAAGAAAAAAGATTTCCAAGTCCATTTGAATGCCTTGGGGAAAGATAAATGTGAAGAGGACCTACAAGTAGCTCTTTTATTGCACACAGTGGGCAAAAATGTCTGAAAATACTAATTCATTTTATTAGAAACCAATTGAAAATATTCCACTTAGAATGAAATCCTAATACTTAGTAAGTGCTGTAGTCCAAGAAAAGTATTGGCTTTGATCAAAATCAGGTTCTTTTCTTATCTACACCTAGGAATAGAGCAGATAAGGTATGTAAAAAAGCTGAAGAGATAAAATAAGTGTCAGATTCAGAAATACCAAGAATAGCGTGTTCATGTTTAGAACTCCTGCTGAAAACAGCCTAACTAGAAAATAGTGAAGGAATTTCAATTAGAGTTCACCAAAAAAAAAAAAAAAAAGTGTCATAAAAACATCACTAAGTCAAACATATGGGTTAACAGTTTCATCAAAATTAGGAAGAGAAAATGCCAGATAAGAAGATCTGTATTAACAATCATTCACAGGAGAATATCAGGTTTATCTTGAGATAGCATCATCCTATCTGCACAATAGCTGATATACAGCACCAACAAGTTGATAAAAACATTTTCATTGAGAACAAGGACAGGTCCTGGCAAGCCAGACTACAGAATCAATCAGCTGAATTGAGCAATTTCAAACCCTATAGAGTAGCTGCAAGATTACACATTTACCTCTTGCAATAAACTGAAATGGGGGATGTTTTAATAAAAGAGCAAAGAAACACTTGCAGATATTTTGAACAACAACATGATGAGGTGATGATGGCTGTACCAGCCTCAGATGAACAGAGACACTGAACAAAATGGTGAGAAGGACACAAGGATGATATACTCAATTCATTCTGAAAAGATGCCTCCCATGACAAAAGCATTCACACACATAGGATGCCTAAATTAATCAAGCCACATAATGAATACATTAAAGATGTAGCTGACAGGAGAGCCCACACAGAAGTGTGTAGATCCTTGAGAATTTGTTGTGCAGTACTGTGCAAGAAAAACAGGTTTAATTGCTCATCTAAAATAATTGTGATACAACAGCTTTGCCACAGTCATGAAAGAAACCAAGCTTGCAGAAAATAAGGACAAAACTCTGCCTTGTCTCTGTTGTTAAATTCTGATCATTCATTGACACTAATAAATAATTTTTATAGAAATCACCAGAAAAACAAATATTGAGATAAGTAGATGTGCTGCTATAGTGTGACTCAGCATACAGAACAACTTCTGCATAAAATCTTCATGGTTTCTTTTGTCTAATTGCAAAAAATAGTTAAAAGTTTTTTGTTGTTGTTTTTTTTTGGTTTTTTTTTTTTTTTTTTTTTTTTTTTTTTTTTTTTTTTTTTTTTGTCTGATTGGTCACTGTTTATTTGCTTTTGCTTTTGCTTTGACATATAATACCCATTTAAAGATTTTTTTTTTCCACTTTCGAAATTTTAGTCTCCTCCTGACGTGTCAGTCCATTCTGTCACTGCTAAACAATGTTCTGCTTTCAGCACATGGCATCCCAAAAATAAGTATTGAGTGATCTCCTTGTACAAGCAGAGGAATGCTTGGCTTATTATTTTAGAACAAGAACATCTAGCCTAATAAAATGACTGAAAGACTGTTCAGATGGTTCAACCTATGATTTGCAATATAGCTGCATCAGAGAGTAGAAATATTCTGACTCGTTTAAACCTGAGAAATGAAAAAAGATGGGTAGGAAACACTGTCCTGAATGGTCACTAGGTGATAGAAGATGGCTTTTGTCCTGTTATTCCTGTGACCCACTGACTCCAAAGAGCTTATGGTGGGTTAATGCACTTATGATAAGACTGAAATGATAATATGGCCAGACAGCACAACAGTCTCTTTCATCCTGAAGATTTAAATGCATGAGGAAACTACATACACAATTGAAGGTTACAGCTGGAATGTGAAAAGTACACATCTACAAACTGGCAGCTAAGACTGAGGTAAATTAGGAGAGTAAGAAGTACACCAGAAGTGCTTGTGTCTGAGAAATGAGATGATTAGGTGAGACTTGCAAAAGAACATTAGGACCATCTGAGGAAAATCAAGAATTAGATGTGCTTGCCAGGTACTGTGGAGAGCTGCTGGACATCTGGAGCTTTTTGGCTGTGTTATCTACTTTTGAATGACACAAAGAGTTATTAATCATAATGCTACCTTAATTAATATGATAAGCCATGGATGTCTCAGACTAGGTAATGAAAACACTGGCAAGCTGCTTAACAGAAAATTTTCTAGGAACGTAGAAAAGAAATCTATAAATACATTGTCCTGTATTTTATTTAAAAATAGCAATGAGAAATCACCAGAATACTACTGTCAGGAGAAAAGCCTTACATGATTTAGATGCTGAGTCTTATGCACTGTGGTAACTGTTAAAAGTTGTTACTCTCTGCCATATAATAGGAATCTACGGTCCAAAATTAAAATATCCTCAATATCACCATGAGCTCTTCACACAGTGAAGGTACAGCCTTTGAAAGCAGACAGTCTGTCTTCCTTTTTCTGTGTAACTGCTGGCAAATCTGTGGCCATAAGGAGATGCCACAATGTGCAGATATCATAATTTAAAAAACACAACCAACCACAGCTTCATCCTTCTTGAAGGTCTTTATCGGTTTATTTAGTAACAGTAGCACTGTTAAATTAAATCCAATGAACAAGACACAAAACTGATTCCAGACTCATGACCTATGCCTCTTTAATTTGGGCTAAGAGATTGGGCTTCCATCAGTTATCACAAGCCAGTACTTTCAAAAGTGTTTGATACCTTTTAATCTAAGGCATAAATTGGGATATTTTATGGCCTTTAGTTAATGCACAAAATGTAATATTTTCAAATGCTTTGTAAGGAACTGAAAATTCCACAAAACTAGCGGAATAGAAACTTTCCACAGCCAAATAAAAATAGTGTGTATGTCTTTAGATGCATGTATGAAGGTGGAAAAAAGACAAGAGGATAGGAGATTATAAAAAGTAGATACCGTCTGGGATGGGGGAGAGGAGAGGAAGGATGGTAGGAATGGGACAGTGCTTCAGGGTCTGTTGCAAACAGTAAAGAAAAATATTTAGAGGTGTCAGAGGAGTAGAGGTGTCAGAGAATTAAAGGTGTCCTCAGTAACATAACCATTTGAATTTTAAGATAGAGTATCTGTAGGCAGTAAGGTAAGGAGATGTCAAGGAAGGGAGTGTGAAAGAGTTAAGGATAAAAGGAATTGCTCAGGATGGATCTATCTGTGGATTTCACAAACACAAGTTTTGCTGCTGTTTTAAGCACCGAGTGCTCCACTCAGCCATACTTTGAGATCAAGTTCCTGTAAAAGTAGGTATTTAAGCTTTATGAGGACATTATTTCACACAGGAAGAATTCAAGCTATTCCTGCAAAGACAGGCAGCAAGATTTTAGATATAGTGTGGTTCTGCAAGAAGATCTGTTTTCTTAGACTGATGGACTTTGAATACAAAAATGAGTATGATGTTTCTTGAGACATCTATGTCTGGAAGTTTATAACAACCCTGAGGTGATGGCCCTGCTTCAAAATTCATGCGTGATATTAATGAAGAACTAGTGGATGGACTGGAGAAGCTGCTTTTCCTAGGAGACTGAGCTGTGTGAAATCATCTTGGATGAGTGTTCTATGGGGCTTTCCATGTCTGTTCCTGTTGGGCAGGCAGATTGCCTCAGTGAGCTGAGCATTGAGTCATGAAGGACACACAACAAAATAGAGTGGAACAGACTATTTCAGCTGGAAGAGTTCTACAACAGTCATAGAGTCATAGAATGGTTTGGGTTGGAAGAGACTTTAAAGATCATCTAGTTCCAATCACTCTGCCATGGGCAGGGATATCTTCCACTAGACCAGGTTACTCAAAGCCTTGTCCAGCCTGATCTTGAACACTGCCAGGCTTGGAGCATCCACAACTTCTCTGGGCAACCTGTTCCACTGCCTCACCAGCCTCACACTAAAGAATTTCTAACATTTCATCTAAACATACTCTGTTTTGGTTTAAAGCCATTTCCCCCTTGTCTTATACACTGCATGTCCTTTTAAAAAGTCTCTCCAGCTTTCTTGCAGCCCTCCTTTAAGTACTGGAAGATGCTGTAAGGTTTCCCCAGAGCCTTCTCTTCTCCAGATTGAGCAACCCAAAATCTCTCAGCCTGTCGTCATAAGAGAGGTATTCCAGCCCTCTGACCATATCCATGGCCTCCAGCAGTCCCATGCTCTGCTTAACTAGTTCAACTGCTTGAACCAATTCAGGGCTGACCAAAATGTTAAAAATGCTATTAAATGCATTATTCAAGTAGCTCTCAAGTACTGATAGGCTTGGCTGTGAGAGAAAGCCTATCAGTAGCCATCAATCACCTCTTTAGGAAGCCTGTTCCAGTGTTTGACCATTCTCCCCCTCACAAAAAAAAAAAATGCTTCCTGAACCTCATCTGGCTCAATTTTGAACCATCCCCATGTGTCCTATCTCTAGATACCAGGGACAAGAGATCAGCACCTTGCTACCCACTTGCCTTCCTCAGGTGTCTGAAAAGAGCAAAGAGTTTGCTGCTCAGCTTCATTTCCTCCAGCTGCCAGCACTGCTGGGTAATTACTCCTTTTGACCAATTAATTATGCTGTGTTTCATGAGCCCCAGCATGGGGTTTGCTGAGGGCACATTGCTGACTCCTTTTGAGCCTGCTGTCAGCCAGCAGCATCCCTTTCCCAGGGCTAGTCTCCCACCACTTCTGTCCAAACCCATCCTTGTGTCCAGCTTTACTTCTTCTTTGTGTTAACCTCTAAAATTCAGTATAACCAGCAGACTCTGCTGATTACGGTCTCGTATGCTTCTCCTAAATTTATTTGGCCTATCTCAGCTTTTGTCTATGTATCTGCTTAGCCAAATCAGAGGATACATATGAAAATATTTCCCAACCTTGTTTGTGCATTTATCACTGTCAATACATTACTTTGAATTGAAGAGGTATTTCAATAAGTTAATGAAAACTAACAGCATTATACAAGGCAAGGTAGAAAAGCAAATTAGAGGGGAAAAGTTGGTTTTAAGGGCACAGGTGATTGGGGCCAGTCACATAGGTTAATTTCTATTTCAAGGCCACAGCTTTGACCCAATGCCTGGGATTTTCCAAAGAAGCATTCAGTCTGGCTTTGGTGACTTTGAGATATGAAGCATCTACTCTTTTCTTCAAGTTTTGCTTTACTGGATGTTCGCTTCATATGAAAAAAAAAAAAAAGGAGAAAAAAATTCTTGGTAAGTACTTTCTGCCTGAATTCTTACATGTTTTGTACTCATAGTATTGTTTGCTGCTAGATTAAACACTTCTTTAATGTACTTTAATGTTCTTTACTGTATTTTTACCCTGCGAAGACAGTTAGAAACTTTGATCAAATAACCCCTCAGTCCTCTTTTTGATGAGATAAGTACATTGATCCATAAAAGATCTATTTAAAGAGTAAAACTGGGGGGGAGAGAGCAATGATCATTTTACTTGCATTCTCCTGTAATTACCGATGCCATGGGAAAGATATTTATTACAACAATATGTCTGGAACTGTATAAAATATAGAGAAGCATGTGCTCTCAAAATTTACTTTGATCATCTCAAGGTTTTTCTAAGACTGTATTTATCTTGCATTGCCTTGACTGTCAATACATCATTGCTTTTACATTCTTAGAGAAGCAAGAATGAAGAGGGTCTGAAATGGTATTAGAATTCCAACTGGGATTTTTTCCAGTGCTGTTCAGCATAAGTAATTGAAACTGAATATTTTATTTTTATATACTCTGTAGCATTTCTTCCAAGGGGAAACTTTTGATTCACTTATTATTGTGTAGGTTACAAATGGCATTATGCATTTCTTCTATCAAAATACTGAGCTAGTGATATTTAAATGTAAAGAAATATATCCTTGGGCAATGAATGCAATCAGAAATTGCTAGGTGGATTTAACCAAGAAAAGAACGATCCCATATTGATGTAGTGCATAAATTTTTGAGTGTGGGACAATGGCCCCCATTTATTAACATTTTACATTCACATTGAAATGCTTGACCTTGCTTCAGCAATTTTATGACTATCAAGATCTTTGGAAGTTCAATTTTTCGCTCTAGAAAAAGAAAGCAGCTATTTCAATGGGAATAAATACAACTCAGATTTTTTTCTCTTTTTCTTCAGATGTAGGAAAAACTTTAATAACTCTTTAGCATAACAGTTCTGATACTAAAAAGACCAACTGCTATAAAAGTGATGAGAGGAAATAATTTCAATTAGATACCCTATTATTCACCAGTGAGACACTGAAAGTAACTTTTTAGTTATGTGAATGCCTAAAGTATAGTTTAGGATTGACCACTATTTATGTTTCAGATGAATATCAGAACAGCTGGGCAGAAATGCAGCAAAACCTTTGGACAGCTAGTGGTATGCAAATAAATCTCAGAAATCTAAGTTTAGGGGAAAAAAATCAAGAAAAATAAGGTTCACATCCTTAAGATCCTGAAATGTTCAATATTTGAGGCAGTTATTTGTCAATAACAACTCTCATGACCTTCCATCAATTTTAAATTGGATTTAAAGAGCAAATAAACATCAGAGCAAGAGTAAGAATTGTCAGAAACCTATTCCCAGGGAGGTGCTGGGCATGTCAGGGCTCTGCTGGACTGGACCTTGATCCTAGAGCAAGGTAACCTCTGTTCTAGGGGAAGAAAGAGTCTCAGCTGCCCTTTGCCAACTCACACAAGCTGCATGTCAGAGCTTCTCTGTCCTGCATACGATCTATCTAGAGCACTGATGCCTAGTTTAGCATGCTAGGAATTGCTCTCCCAGAAGTGGGTGCCTGATTTATGAAGCATTATACTTCCCACAGGTTTTAAAAACCACAGGGACACCTTGAAAATAGTAAATCAACATGAATAAATCTAAAATAAACAAAAGGTAACAATGCGGAAATAAAAAAAAGAGTCCCAACATTACACAGTAAGGAAAATAAATTTGATATTTTATCTGACAACACAGAAGAACTCTTATTTGCCAGTGAAAAGGAGCTATACTTTTACAGAAAGTTAATTTAGCATCACCACCTGACAGATGGACTCCCCAGCAGGTACTTAGTCTTCTTTTTTCTCTCCTGTTTCACAGACCCACACAGTTTTAAAAGAACTCTGAGACAGTGAGAGGTGAGTTTTCTTTCAGGATGAAGCAGAGAGCCAGTTTCCAGACAATCAAGTATAAAGGCAACTTTGTAAGTCAAGCCATGACAGAATAATCAATGGGATTTTTTTTAAGTGATCTGTGCTACAAAATAGAGGGAGAGACTATTTTTTGTTCTGCACATTGAAAATGTGTCTGAAAGGATTAAGAATTGTGTACCTCAAGTATCATCAAATTGTTCTTTTGGACTTGTTCCTTCCAATGACTGCTTCCTTTAAATAGAAACAGAGGTTGAAAGCATTTAAGGATCTTAGAACAGCGGTTTGATACACAAATCTAAGACATTTATTAGTTCTGAGACTGTCAGTGGGAGTCATAATCTGTTGACTGTAGACAGTTAGCCAGAAAAAAAAAAAATCTGTCTACTTGGTTGTCAAAGCTTAGAATTTAGGAGTGTGCATACAGGGTAAAGCAATAGTCCAGGACTAGTACCTAAAAATGTCATTGTACAGGGAGAGGGAAGAAGAGACATGATTCACAAGAAGGACTAGAACTGCCTGAAAATGTCTCTTCCAGAAGCTACCATCTGGGAATCAGCATTTCACTGATCTGGTACGAATAATTCCAGACATAGACTTCACTGAAGGAAAAGCTGGATAAACTGGGATAAGGCTAGAGAAACTCCTTAGCATGAAAAACATGTATGATAGAAGTCTACACAATCATGAGTAGCAGTACTCAATAGGTAAATGGACTACAAAGTTCCTACTTGATAAAGCAAACAAATTACAGTGGTAAGTGCTAAGTGGTAGTTTCAAAATAAGCAAGAGGAGTCACTTCTGATGATGATGATGAAGTAATGTAATTCTTTTCCTCATGATGCTTGGTTACCAGGAGATCACATGGCCCCAGAAACATTTTTAGATACATTTTTAGAAGAACAATCATTCAAGATTATTAAACCCAAAGATTTTATCTTCAATGTGTGTTATTTTGAATCACGAAAAATTATGCTTAAGAAAATATTTATAAATACTTATATTCCTATATGCATAGAATCATAAAATCATTTTAATTGGAAGAGACCTTTAAAGATCATCTAGTCCACCCACCCTGAAATAAGCAGAGTCATTTTCAACTAAATCAGGGTTCTCAGTGCCCTGACACCTTGGCCTTCAATGTTTCCAGGGGTGGTGCACATACCTCCTTCTGGGTAACTGGTTCCACCATATGAACACCCTCATTATAAAAAAAAAAAAAAAATCTTTTGTATATTTCTTCCATAAATACATATAGTTTGAAACCATTATCCCTTGTCCTAATGAAAGCAGGCCCTACTAAAATGTTTGTCCCCCTCTTTCTTATAAGCCCCCCTTAAGTACTGAAATATAGGTTTTCCTGGGGCCTTCTTTTCTGCAGGCTGAACAATCACAGGTCTCAAAGCCTTTCCTCCTAGGACATGCATTCCATCCCTCTCATCATTTTTTGGCCCTCCTCTGGATCTGCTGTATAAGACCCATGTCTTTCTAGACATTAATTTTGGCTGCTGTCAGTGAGAGTGGAAATATTTTTTTTACTGGAAGTCAAAATTGTTCTTTCCTGGTTTGCTGGATGTACCATAGGAGATGTAAAATATTAACAGGGATGGAAGATCTGTCCTAGGTTTTAAGACATTCAGAGAGCACTGAAAGCATCTAACCTGAAATATAGCCAAACAGGTCTACACACATAGTGTTTATCCTACAACTTCATCGAAATGGAGCATCTAAAAACATCCAATACAGACAAAAGGTCTCAAGAGCTGGATGCTTCTTGAAAAAATGATGAGCCAATTCAGCAGACTTTCTACGTGGAATTCGGCTCTCACTTGGTACCTTATTCTCTGAGGACATAGCTAAACATTACAGTTAGTCTTGAAACACTGCCATGAGAGTAAAGTTTAAATAGGGCTAACCATGCATTTGCTCACAAAAAGAAATCCTTATCATGCAGATGCCATCTGCAGAGATACTAACATGGACAGATCTCAGCGTGCTTATTTTGATGCCAATGTTCTTCTGAAGATGACCCATTGAATTGCATTGGCAGAAGGCCTGGATAAAGTAAGAATTTATCCTGTGAGCAAAAGCATATTGAGAATATTAATGTCATTCTTTTGAAAGGAAATGGGAATATGATAGAATTAAATTGTGATGTAAGTTGTACTCTTGATCAGAAATACGATAACCTGCAGCTGCTTTTGTGTTTCAAAAGCATTATAAGTAAAAATTACTAGAAACCTGAGAAAGAGATGAATAAGACTATTGGGAATAAGACACTGATGAATAAGACTATTGGGAATAAATCTAACCACTTGAAAGTTTATTTATCTGGCTGAACATCCTTTCTCTAGACACCATCCTATAATGGGAATTTCAAAGACTGTTTAAACAATGGTAGAAAGAAGCTTGTATTTAGGGAGGAATGCTCTCTAAACCATAAGAATACTACCATTAGTATATTCTTTCAGTCCAAATATCAACCGGGGCCAGTATTACCCCATTTTTAACCTTGAGATCCTTGGGAGAAGGGATCAGGACAGGAGTATTTGAAAATTACATTCATTCTCAGCTGTTTTTCTAGTCTTCAACCCTTTGCTGCTCTTCATCCAGAACATTTGTCTTCCATAATTAGTAACTTCCTTTTACTCCTCCATTTGAGTCTGTTTAATCCTTTAGCAAAATTAAGAGTTTCTGACAAAAGAGATAGAATGAAATATATAGTAGAATATTTTAATAATTTAGCTTCTATCCCATTTTTGTATATCAGCTCATCTTAGTTTGGGGGGGGAAACTAAGACAAAACATTTACAGACTGAAGATTCCCATACACAGATATAAAATAAATCCCACATGAATTCATGTGATTTTCTCATTTGTTCATCGTTAACTTTTTCTCCACTGACAACACTGGCAAACTGATGCAGAAAGCAGATGTTCATGGACATCAGGACTGAGCTCTTTCATGGGCGAGTATATAATTTCACTGACTGGAATTTAACATGGTCATTCCATGTGAGAAGTTTGCAATCTGGCCTTCAATAGGACACCCTTCATAGAAAAAAATGCTGTGTTTACTGTGCTTACCACTTTAATAATTATCAAATTGGAAAGGTGGTGGGATCAATTAAATTAAGTTATGCTTAAAATAATATCAATTACTTAATCTCGTAAACATTTTGAAAATACTTGAAAAGCATTTTGATAAACTGATTTAGGTAAGAAATGGCAATAGGCTGTGTTAGGATTGCAGGCAAATGATTATGGCACAACCTTGCCCCTGGCTGAAAGCTGAACCAACTGGCTTGGGCACAAAAAACTACTGGATATGAAACTGTTGGCCATGTCAAATAACCAAGGGACAAGCTGACATATAATATAGCTAGTACCACAAGGAAGGATGGATTTCATAGGTCAAAGGGAGAGACAGTCAAACTGCAGAGGTATTTGAACAGAAGAATTGTGGACCTGCTGGGGAGGACGTGTTGCAAGACCAACTGGCCAGGTAAGTGCACCAGCAATGTCCTATAAGAGAGAGATTGCCTAGGTAATGTCAGAAATAACAAAGTTAGGTACTGTTGAAGCACAGCCAGGAAAACAATGAAAAAGTAAGCATGGCTAGATTTTAACTGGGAGGACATAAAGGCATAAAAAGAGAGTTAGAACAGTGAAAAGCAGGTCAAGAGATGTGAGAAAAAAAAACAACAAAGTATGTAGCCACATGACTGGTCCTGTCTCAGAGTACCTGTGGAGCAGCCCTGTTTGGGACACTGGAGGAATGGTTCACTGGCTCAAAACATCCATGTAGTAAGTCACAAGGGAACAAGGTGAGCTCTGCATAGGTGGGATGATGCTGGGCTCCCTCCTTACCCCCTTGAGTTCTCTCACACTGTGCTATTTAGCACTTGTGTATTTGAAAAGTCACATTGGTCTGTACTGTAACTGGGCATCGACCTCATGGACCTGCCGGGAATATTCTGGTTCTGTGTGAAGTAGAAGCACAAGTTAGACTTTGCCAAGTGCATTGTTCCATCAGAATGTTCTAAAGTTTGCAAGTAAAGTTGTTCTTGAAACTCCTGAGACTTTTGCTGTTTCTCCTGTGGTAGTCCAGAGTAAATCCCACTACCTTCCCCTAAACACACTGAGCAGAGCAGGGCATTACACCTCGTGCTTGATCACCACGCTTGGAGCAAGACAAGAAACCAAACCTGTTGTTCTCATATGACACAAGTTAAAACTGCTCCTGCTCTCCTGAGGATGGGACTGGGAGTAGGGTGAAGGGTTTCCCTGACCACAGAGAAAACACTGTGAGACAGTGGAACATCCACCTATCACTGTGCTGATTCCTACTCCATGGCATTGTCCCATGGCATCAGTGACTGCTCCTTGCTTGGACTATTATCTTGTTTGCATTGCAAAGGAAAAATTTATGGGGAGAGCTGTGATCTGCCCAGGTATCCATTTAGCATAGTCTTCTATCTGACTGTGACAACCAACATCAAACAGAGAAAAAGTTTGAGAACAGGTCAGGAAGAAGTGCTATTTCCTCCAGTAGGCTGACTTCTCCTTTTATACCTTACCTGAAGATTATATCTGCATTCCAGCTCTGAATAACCCTGTTTATATGTTAACTATCTATCATAATGTGTGACCAAGAATCTGGAATCTTAGCTGTTGTGCATTGCACAACTTGATTATCTTGACTACCTCTTTTTTAATAAATTAGAAGAAAAATAATTATTTTAAATTTTGGAGATCGCATTATACGGTCATCTTTAATCTTATACACATTTTGATTGCATTTGGAATTTTTTGTATTAGAAACAAGGAAGGCATTATATGGGTTAGTTCAGATGTATCATGCATGGAGCAATGCACTGAAGCCTACATTTGGCTCCTAAAAAACTAGCCCAATTATTATCCACCAAAATCTGTAAAGAATAAGGAAACTGCTCTTTAAAAAATCAATAAAATATAATTTAACACTGTTTAATATGTTGAAAGAGGAAAATAAATCTATCTGCCTTTACATAAAGAATGAGGATCAATTCCTATTTTAAGCACAAATTAAAGCCCAGAAGACTAATTTGAGAAAAATTAATTTCTAAGGCTAGAACAAAAACATTATTTTTTTAAACATAAAAAGAACTGAAAATAAAATACATGTTATTAGTCAATGAACTGATTTCTCATACGTGTTCAGTTTCTGGAATAATGGGAGAAAAATGTATAAATGCTATAAGAATGCCATTATGTCTGCCTGTTCCCACAGCCCCCAAAGGATCAAAACTTTTTGTGGCAATATTGCACAAGGTGAAATGAGAAAAGATGAATTGTAGTTGCAAAATAATATTGCAGACTTAAAGCAAGTGGTTCACCAGTTTATATGAGGAGTAATGTTACAAAAAATATCAGAATATTGGTGGTGTGAAATTGTTATTAGTCTGGCAGCCTTATATCAAAAGAACAGAAGCTAATCTAAGTAATTGGGGGTCAGTATACTAAAAATAATCCCAATCCCAACAAAAGAAAAAGGCTGCTATATGCAAAGTTTGTTATAAAAAATAAAAATTAGAGAAATAAATGTCAAAGAAGTTTTAACTTTGCCTTCCTGATGTAAGACATTGACTTTAAACAAGATTTACTTGAAGTCCATCCATACACAGTCTAGCTTACAATTTAAATACGAATATGTTTCAAAATATAAGTTAGAAAATTTCTCTCAGTTGAAAAGGATGGATGATGATCTTCCCACGGCAGAGGAGCCAGTGGTGAAATAGAACAATTGCTTGTGAAGTAGTGAACAGAGTTTTGACATCGTTAAAAAAATTAGAACTATTGTAAAAATATTTCAAGGAAATTTTGTTCATATAAATAAGAACAGCGTTATTAAAATTAAGGAGCTGTACATTAAATAAGATAAGGAAAGAGACTGACTACTTCTGTTAAGTCCTAACTCACATTCTGAAAGAAAATGAGACGGAGAGCAGACTTGTATCACTGAGAAAGAAGTGTGTGAAAAGGAGCACTACATCAAAATAACAAATTTATGGTGAAATAAACTGAATTAGGGTTATTAAGTGAATATGATTAACTATCATGCACACAAGTCAGCTTCCATATATAGCAAGGAAACAGGTGGACAAAATTAAAGTGCAGAGATGTGAATCAAAACACCCGGAGCATGAAGTCAGCACTTACGTTTGAAGCATGCAGGACTGAAAGTAACTCAAGCTGCACAATCTTATCCATGGCATGTGTCAGGCTCTGTGACCTGCTGCACAGGTTTCAGTATATGACCATATTTGTTCCTAGGAGGATGAGCTCTGAGAAAACATGCGCTGGATCTTGGAAAATTACTGTGGTTTAATTGAATAAAGTGCTGGAATGAGGGCAGAATAGAAACTACAGCATACAATTGCCACCTCTTCTCATTGTTATATCTAATTCTGTATTAATAATGCAAAAAGACTGACTGAACTATTTAGAATATGATTTCTTGTATGCATATTTTTAAGGGGAAGAGGCATGTATAACAGTTTCAGAGGAAGCCACAGATATCTGGGAATTCCGATAAATAATTTTCTCTTAAATTATACTTCCATTTTGAATATAATCACAAAGTAACTAAATACTCAACAAAGTTAAATCAGTTAAACACATTCTGCAATTTGTGAGCTGCAGAAGAAATGGTTTCATTTAATTTATTTCAGGTAAAATACTTATTCTCCATCTTATACCAAACTTCATTCTAATTGCCTCCTTCAGTTCATTTCTGATCCAATCCCAAATTAATTTTCTGTCTATTATTCAGAACAGCATACAAAATTCAGCTATTGGCTTCAAAATAGGCTCACCTGTATCATTATTATGCTCATTAGAAATTCTCCAAATCAAGTCTCTCTACCATTTCTTCACCAGGTTTTATAAATCTTTTTAATTTACTAGTTTCAATATCCTTAGTGCTTTGAGTTTTGAATGGTCTGTAATTCTCCCCAAGTTGTCTTAGCTTCTGGAATCCAGTTCCTTCTAGGAACTTTTAGGTTTCTGGCAACACTTTCCTTGCAAGGGGGATTCTTTTTTCCTGAGGTTTTAATTTTTCAGTTTTACATATTTTGAACTATGGATAAAAATATATGGGAAGATAACTGTACTTCTTTCAGGCTGCTCCTAAATGAATTAATGGGTGCTGTTGTTGTTTTATTTTGTTTTTGTTTGGGGGGAGGGGTGTTTTGACTCTCAATTATTTTCCTTATAATTTTGTTTCCTTATTCTGTGGGGTGATTGATTCTCAGAGATCACATGTAAAAAGTGTCATTGGTCTGAACAATCTGGGACACAGAGACAACTTTAATTTCACCAAATAGATATGTTTCCGCAAAAACCTTACAAATGGAACCACTCCAGAATATAATACACTACCATTCAATCCTACCTATCATTCATTGTTTGAAGTCTGAAACACTTTCACTTTCCCGAAAAGCCAAAAGAGCTGGGGTAAAAGCCACCACAAATGTCCCTTGCTTCCTGATTATTTTGTACTGTTTAATGTCTTTGTGCAAATTTATAAGAAATCCATTAACTTATAGTTAAATCTCTCAATTCCATAAATTCCAAAATTTAGTTCACCTACCCAAATTTCTTTGGCATATCAATACCATAGAATTCGTATTGTGTTCCACATGTGAAAGGTTAATAATTTTTTTTTTGATGTTTAATAATAAACTGGCTTTTTTTTTTCTTTCCATTTGGAAAGCACATAATAAATTCTTCTAGAGGTTAAAAAGCCCTTGAAACTGAAGCACAAGGAGAACATAGAACATTGAGGCAGTGAAGATCTCAATGGGATATAGAACACTACAGTATGCAAATCCATATGCCTTGATTTAAATAAAAAATTATCATATTAGTTTGGCATAAGTATATAAATCAAAGAAAACTGACCCTTAACTTTATCTATTATCCTTGAATACTACAGAAACAAAACATATGCCCTTCCAATTCCCTTTCCCAATTCCCACACACTCTTTACAAAAAGATAGAATTTTGTAAAGCAGTTAAATTTAAGACCATTCAGAGCTCAGCTACCTGGGGCTAAGCTCTGTCAGATTTCAGAATTAAGCTCATTAAGTTGCTTGTAAAAGCCCTTTTCTCCTCTAGTAGGATAGTGGTGATAAATGGCTGTGTCCAAGGAACTGCGAGTGCCTTTGATGGACAGCCTACTTCAAATGAGTTCAAGTTCTTTCTTTCTTTCCTTACCCTCCTGCCTGCTAGGGACAGTGGTGTTACAAAGAAAGTGCCCTCTCCTACTACTTTTTCCCTTGTACAAGCTCCTAAAAAGTGGCCTTGTTTATTTTTTTTCCTTTCATTTTTATGTAGGATCAGATTAAAATTAAGAATCAGCATTCTCAAACTGAGAATGGTACATATGAAAGCATAGAAAAGATTATGTCAAAAAAACAAGTTTCACATTTTTTACTTGAGTGAGAAATTTTCCTTTAACCACAAGTCAGAAAAATTCATATTTTCCGTTCTGGACCCACGAAGTGAAACATTTTTAGGTAATTTTCACAGCATCTCCAAATGAATGTGCATATATATACACTTTGCCCTTGAATGCTATTTGTGTGTCAAGGTGCCAACTATGTTTGTACAATATATTTATTTGGACAGGAAAATCTACTTTACTTTCAAAGTTATATTACTGCTTGGCTGAAAAGAAATTTTGAATATATTTTCTGAAATAAAATGATCTTTAAAGCGCAAGCTTTGTTTTATGAAATTTTATAAGACAAAAATGTACAAAACCAAAATTACTCTGGTTTTTTCTGTACTGAAAATTCACAATATGAAGGACTATTGGTGATGTATTATAGCAAACTACAGAAGAACAGATTCACACAACATGCTTCTAATAATGTATTTGCAAAAAAAAACAAAACAAAAAAAGGAGTAATAAAAGCTCTTTTTTGGATTCCTATTTAAAATTGTAACAATGGATGAAGGCAGATGGGATAGTGAAATATTTGAAGATTCCGACTACCATCTGTCCATAATTTATTATCCATCTGATTGTAGGTTATTGTTGTTTTCTACCATCATTAAACACTTGTTATTTATCTTGTTATTTATCTTGTTACACCACTTCTGCATTTAACATTCAGACCTTCACAGATTTGAGTACTGTTATCTCCAGTGACCTATAATTTATGTAAGTCCTTTTGGTGTCCTTACTTTTATTCACCAAGCATCTAAAAGCAAACATTGCTCTCAGCTTAGATTGCTGATTAATTAATTTCTACCTTCTATATCCCTGCACTGCAGCCTTGGGTTATGAGTTTAAAGTAATAATTCACCATTGCATATATTTTGTGAAGTCAAATTCTACAAACTTCTGAGAGAGTCCAATTTCCATGCTACATTTAATAGCTGGTTCCTTAGAAATTAATCCCTTTCTATTTGTGATTTATTTTTTCTTCTTCTTAGTGACAAAAATGGATTTTTTCCCCTGATCTGCTGTGACCTGGCTGCCTTTCCTGCAGTGTTCGGTGTAAATGACACGACTCCATCTGCTACTTCTTATTCCCTTGTGGAGTTTTTCTCTGAAGACTATGGTGCAAGTTGGAATGTCATAGCTATGGGTGGCATAAAAACATCAGCTCTAAATAGGGACTGGTAGCAGTGGCAAAGATTGAGTACAAACCTGAACACTCCCCATATTTGTGCAGATATGGAATTCCTCATCCAGTCCCTAGACGCAGTATGTCCACCCAAAAGCCAGCTATGCTTCATTACTATTTTCAGTAGCTCAGTAAGTCATGCATAAATCCTCTAGCAATTATTCTCTTTTGCTTATAATCAACCTTCCTAACTTTTCCATTTCTATAATAAGGGCCATAACTAAAAATCTGGATTTAAAGTACTTCCAGTACCTGTGGAAATATTTTAATTTTCAAATTCAGTTTAATCCTTATTTGAGATAAATACGAAAGCTACTGACACCTCTGAGAGAATGGTGTAATCAGGAAAATTAATAAACTTTGGAATATTTTGTTTATATTTTTTAAATGAACTAAGAATATCTCAAGTTGGACATCCTCCCAGGTTTCCAGTCACAAAAATGTATCTCATAGAGTGATTAATCTGATTTCCCATGGTTCACTACAATTATTTCAATGAAGATAATACCACAGTGGAGACTTCTTTGTAACCTCCAAGACTTATTTTTTTACTTTCAAGTCTAACAAGTTTCTTGCTCTATTTTATAAACTAACACTTCTGTCTGTCAGCCCAGACCCTTTTCCTCAGGCTGTCCACTCTTTCCCTCTAGTTCTCATTTTCATACATCAATGCCACTCCTGACCTTCCAGTTGTCCTCTCCAAAAAGCAAAACTATCTCATTTTGCACCAACTTCAAACAACTAAACAAAGAACATTTCTGACCTCAATGTGCAGCATATCAGTATACTAATGTTTTTGGAACAATAAATAGAAAAAGAATATAGTTGTATTTTTAGACTAATGATCTTAGACTATTGATTTGATTGCCTGTCTAAATTTTACAAAAGTGGATTCTTTCCCTCACAATTTTCTTTTTTCATTTCATGGAAACAAATCTAGCTCTAGTCAAGACCTAAGTAACAAACTACAAAATAAGAAGAAAACTTCAAAATATGCTTATTTATTAACTGTCAAAGTACTGACTCCAGCAGTCATTGGCTACCATCCCCAAGCTTCATTTATTATTGTAGGGTAGGAAATTTCTTCTAAATAATTTATAACCTCTTGGAGTCAGTAGACATAATGACAGTTCCCAAACCACAATACAGATTAATTCTTTAGCTAAAAATGTGGTCTTTGTCTGCTGGTAAAGTTAGGATATTTGGCAGCCAGGACTTTAAGAGCTCCAGAGACAGGAAAAGGTAAGAAAAGTAATAGTGACCAAAATTTTTTTTTTTTTTTTCTGTGCATCTCCATGCTCCTAAATTCTCATTCCAAGATTAGCATAATTTTAATCCAATATAAACTATGCTTATACACCTAGGAAGAGCTTCTAACTACATAAGCCTAAACAGCTTTAGAAATTTTGATTATTTTACAATGTATTACTTGCATATATGTAACATTTCTATCTTCTTACAGTGTATAGAAAGTACACCAAGAGCAACTGATATCAATGCATCTGCTGCATCGAGGTAAAGATCCATCAATGCATATGATTGTGCATAGTTCAGTACTCCACAAACACTCACCTGATGCGTATATCATATGCACTGATGCATATGCATTGATGCATCTTTGGTGCATCTATGCATCAATGCATCAATGCATGTGATGCAATCTGAAGTGAGCATTTATGGAGTACGGAACAAAAGACTGGAATACCGTGAAAACCTTTTGCTGTTTATCATAGAATCATGTAATCACAGAAACTATTTGGGTTGGAAGGGACCTTAAAGTTATAGTTTGTAACCTCATATAGTTACAGACCTCATATAGTTACAAACTCCTTCCATAGGCAGGGGCATTTCCACTAGAGCAGGTTGCTAAAAGCCCCATCCATCCTGGCCTTGAATGGTTCCAGGGTAGGGCAGTTACAACTTGTCTGGGCAACGTGTTCCAGTGTGTCCTAGTTTCAGCTAGGGTAGAATTACTTTCTTCTCAGTAACTGTCACAGTGCTGTGATTTGGATTCAGAAGGAGAATGGTGTTGATAACACACTGAAGTTTTGGGTTTTGTGAAGTCATGTCTGTCCTAAGTCAAAGACTTTTTCCTTCTTGTCTCATGCTCTGCCAGTGAGGAGATGTACAAAAGAAACTGTTTGGGGGCACAGCTGGGACAGGTGACCTAAAGTAACTAAAGGGATATTGCACACGACAGAATGTCATGCCCAGTATATAAACTGGGGGCACTCAGCCAGAAGAAGAGGCTGAACTGGATTCAAGAAGTGGGATCTGGCATCAGTGAGCAATTGCATTGTGCATCTTTTTTTTTTTTTTTTTTTTTTTTTTTTTTTTTTTTTTTTTTTTTTTTTTTTTTTTTCTTTTTTTTTTTTTTCCATATAGAGCATCAACTGCACCACCCAGCTTGGTGTCATCTACAAACTTACTAAGGGTGAATTCAGTCCCACCCACATCTACCATGAAATCTTTTATCTGGTCTCTTCCTCGTATTTTTATTTCTGATTCCTCAGTGTAACCTGTCTATTATAGTCTGGATTTCTTTCAAATGTTGACGTTGTTTTAGGACATCCAACCTTGGGGATGTTCAAGAATTCCTACTGCTGGAGGTTTTCAAGGATCAACTATAGCATTCACGATACCAAGTTCTGATGATTTGCAAGACTACAAGTCTACTTTTCTATTTTAGGAAGTGGGTAACTGTAAGAATCCAAATACTATTTTGTTTGATGATATAAATCAAAATTGTGTCATTTTAGCCAAGCATTATGGAGCTATCTTATTTAATTCTTTTTCTGTCATGGAATTTTTGGGCAACGTTGTACAACCTTCCTTCAGATGGATTCAACACTAATTCAGCAGCATAGTCCCATTTTATTCATGCATGAAGCTTCCTTGGTTTGAAAAGACCTACTTAACTGGTAAAGCATCTGAGAGCAAAAGGGTTACACTCTCCAGTCCTTTGGCAAAGCTGTTTCAGTTTAGGTTTTTCTATAGTGAAAAACCACATTCTTTTTGTGACACTTTACCTGATGGTATTTATTAATGTGCTTCTACTTTATGCTACTCTGTGCAGTTGGGGAATACTTTATATTAATAACAATTATAATAATGCAGAATGGTCTAGTGTGCTTGGGGATCCATACTATGTATTCTCTGGGAAACAAATTGTGGTCAGGATGGAGTCTCCCCTTAGAAAGCATTTGAGCAAATGGTGAAAAATGCTGCATTCTGGAAATAAATACAAAGCAGGTGGATGGGGCAGCAGGAAGCCATATTGAGGAGAAATGGGCAGCTTCAGCCTCTCATAGCATATTCATCAACTCCACCTGTTTATGTGAATAACAGATAGACACTAATAAAACAAATGGAAAGACTGACTTCCCATTAAAACAAAGATGCTGTTCTGAAGCTGTATATGAAATTTCCAATTGTTACAGGTAAAGATCTCTTATATACCTACAAAACATTTATTTTGAAGAAGAAGAAGAAGGATGATTGCACTGTCAAGGTAAACACTAAACTATGGAAAGAGTATTCTGCTGAAGCCTAGTTAAAGATCCTGTTGCTTTTTACTCTTGGCCACATTTCTCCTTTCATTTTGCCAGGGGCAATCTGTGCTGAAATTTAGTAGGGGTGATGATATTTAACTTGTTACCACCAGCGATCTGATTGCCTTTCAAGCCTTCCTAATCTGCATATTCACTGCATGAGTTGTAGTCCTCCTGGCACAAACTTTTAGAGCAGCTGAAGCATCAGCTTCCTGAGTGCTGGTACCTCAGATTAGATTTACCTGTGCTCTGTTTACATTTAGAGTTACACTTTTATCATTAGTCGATTAAACCAGCAGACATGGATTAGAACTCTGTATATATGTCAATTTATCCACACAGCACAGCCATTTCTTTTGTCAGCTGGTAGATGGTTTATTCCATTACTCACCTGAGACACCTGCTTTTGCCAGTTAATCAGACAGTCATTTTGTATTAGTCTTTAAGTCACAGACAGTACTTTCAACTTTAGTTAATCCAAGTTGTATGCTCAGAAATTTTTCTAGTAACAGATCCTAGAGTTTTCTTGGAGATTTATCCCACACCTAATTAAGATGTTTTATGATTCATTTCTCAAGGCTGAAACAAAAACAGCTCTACATCAAAGGTACCTTCTGGGGGAAGTGAGGCCAAATTCCACTTACTCAGCTGAAAGAAAGACTAACTTGGTCTGGCAGGGAAATAAAATGGGCTTAATTCTCTCAGAGTCTGGAATCAAGTGTTTCTGCTGTTTGGAGGCATGTTATTTATCACCCTAAATCAGTAATTTAAAAAAAAAAAAAAAAAAAAAAAAAAGCCTGTAAGTCATTTAAAAAGCCCTCAAATGAAACCACAAATAAAATGAAAACAACAAATTTATCTTTTCAGATTGGGCTTCTAGCCAAGACTTAGAGATCAGTGTGTTACTTAGTAAGGCATCAAACTACCATCCTGAAGTCTCTTCTAATCCCACCCACGTTCCAGCTTTACCTGACCCATCCCAAGCAAATTGTACCACCCAGCCTCTTGCCCCAGAAATGAATTACATGACTGAGGAAGTAAGAGCAGTGTGAAAACTGGGCAGTTTCCTAGGTATTTAAGAAGGAATTCAAACATGCACCATGAGAAGAAGGAAGAGTTAGTACCAGAAGGAAAACACAATTATTCTGCCCCCACAGGCAGATGCACCCAAGGACAGATTAAATTCTTGTACAAAAATTCGCTATTCTGTAAAAGGGGAAATCATAATTTTTTTTCTTAAATGCCACTAAAATTCCTTGAATTAAGCATATACTTTCTCATTTACAGAAATTATATCAATTATCCAGATAATGAGCACTGAGGGTGGGATTCCTTTTGATATAAATTTCTCCAATAACTTCTTTCTTGTTACAGCTATTGCTATGACACTTTCACAGAAACTGTACATAAAGTCAGTAGGAACCTTGTCTGAACTTCGCGACTAAGATCAAATCTCTAGTATCTCTTTCTCTTAAAAAATAGTGTCTAAAACTACTCATTGATTTGTTATTACCAGTCAGGAAATTAATTATTGTATCATAATGTGCTGCCATCAATCATTATTTAAATGAAGCTGGGTCTTTTTTGTTGTTGTTGTTTCCCTGAAGTCTACTTCTGTTGCTTAGAACAATATTATATATCACATTAACACAGCACCTTTTTTCAGTGAGTATGTCAAAGTCACGTGCATATGTAGCATACAGAATATTTGATCAAATTAACATCATCAGCTTTTAAAAGTGAGGAAAGGTTTAGGAGATATACCACATTCTTAATAACATTAGACACGTGAAGCTAAGAAGAGTACCCTCTTATGTCAAATGGGAAGTATAAGAGAATTTATAGCAGTCAATTTGTTTTCAAGTTAGTACAATTCTTGGGTTTATGAAAAACTATTAGATTTCTTATCCAGACAAATGATAGACCTCTTTCACCTTGCTTTCAAAAATAAAATATCTTAGAAATATTATTATTGTTATTGTTATTATTGAAAATATTGTCCCAGGCATTATGTTTTGCTTTTCTAATATGGGAGAAAAAGTGCCAAATCTGCTAAATTGCAATGTAACTCTTTATTTCAATTTTTGCTTGGTAGGCTTAATTCTAAAAAGAAGAAATGTCACTGTTTCTACCTGGAGATGCAAATCTAAGCATATTTCCCCCAATCTTTCTGAAAGGCTTTCACAAAACTTCATTTTCTGGCAAGTACAGAAATAGAGAAGTTGCCCATAGACTGGGTCAGTTTGGAAGGGATGACAGTGGTCATCTGGTTCTACCTCCCTGCTCAAGAAGGGTCATCCTAGAGCACATTGCACAGGATTGCATCCAGACATGTCCTGAATGATTCCTGTGAGGGAGACTTCACATCCTCTCTGGGCAACCTATCCCAGTACTGTTACTCACACAGTTAAGAAATTCTTTGTCATATTCAGGTGGAACTTCCTGTGCATCAGTTTCTGCCCATTGCTCCTCGCCTTATTCCCTGGCACCTCTGAGAAGATCTTGGCCTTTTTCTCTTGGTGACTTCCCTTCAGACTCACAGATATTGGTGGGGTCGTCTCTCGGTCATCACTTCTAGAGACTGAACTGACCCAACCCTCTCAGCCTTCCCTCACAAGAGACGTTCTCCAGTCTCTGAATCATCTCTGTTGTCCTCAACTGCCCTTGCTCCAGGAGCTCCATAGCTCTCATTTAGAGGAGCCCAGAATTAGACCCAGCACTCCAGATGTGGCCTCACCAGGGCAGAGCAGAGGGGGAGGATCAGTTCCTGCATTCATTGGCATCAAGACTGCATTCT
This sequence comes from Sylvia atricapilla, assembly GCF_009819655.1. Lineage (NCBI taxonomy): Eukaryota > Metazoa > Chordata > Aves > Passeriformes > Sylviidae > Sylvia > Sylvia atricapilla. The sequence goes on along the minus strand of NC_089144.1, from coordinate 7,367,654 downwards.
CCCCATGCAAAGCAATTCTTTGCCAATGTTAATGACCCGGGACATTTAACCCTTCTGAGCTCACAGAAGTGGCATTTCTTCGTTAGCCATGCAAACCAGACACATCTGCCAACACCATGCATACCCATGTAACTATGCTTATGGTATGAAAAAGAATTCTTGACATTGACAGTTTTGATCTTTTAAAGACCATCTTTTAAAAACAGCCTGAGATGGCGTCAGATCAACTGTCTTCCGTAATTTGTAATGCATCTATATAACTTGTCAGAAGTCAGTTTTTCATATGGAAATATTTTTTTACTCTCAAGACTAAATCTAATTCTTACTTCTTTGTTCACAGGATGTTACATTTGCTTTTCCAGGTGTTTATCTCAGGCTATATTATGTCACATCTCCTTGTTAGATGGCACTGAAAAGTTTCAGTTTTACAAAATTTGGTTTCCGTAAAGCTCCAAAATGGGCTGAAGCTGTTTTTTTTTGTTGTTGTTGTTGTTGTTGTTTTTTTTTTTTTTTTTTTAATCTATTTATCTATTTATTTATTTATTGGGGGGGTGGTGGGGGTAGTGGTTGTTTTTGGTTTAGTTTTGTTTTGTTTGGGGTTTTGTTTGTTTGTTTGGGTTTTTTGTTTTGTTTTGTTTTGTTTTTTGTTCTGTTTTTTTGTTGGGTTTTCTTTTTTTCTGGTTGGTTTTGTGGTTTGCTTTCTATTACTCAGAAAACAGATTTTCAGTTGATTCTTTTTTTTTTTAAATCATCTCCCACCCTGCCCCTCCAATTTATAATTTTCGGGGGGGGTTTCCTCTGGTTGTGGCTGTTTTCACTTGATACTCTTAAAAACATTCACTTAAGTTGATTTGTACTTGTCAGTCTCACTTTAAACAGAGATATGTAAAGCATTTCTCATTTGAATTTTTCCATACCTATAAAGTCTTTACTTTATATTGTTATTGCTGTAATTTAAGTTCTGAGTCTGCTTTAAATTAAAATATTTAAAACTAGGAAGGAGATGGAAAAGGAAAAAATATCACCCTTTCCTACTTAATTTAATTTTTTAGCATATGTAGCAAACTCTACATAGAATCCAAATCCAATATTTTTGCAAGCACCATATTGAGACTTTCTATCCAAAGTGAGTAATTTTTTTCCTTTTATTTCTGGCTCACTAAACCTGATAATAAATAAGTAGTTTTGAAAAGTAGAAAATAGTGTTTGGATTGAATGAGCTTTTTAAAGTCTTTTTTCTATCATGACTATCTATACTTTTCCAGCATGGCTCTTTTCCTAACATAACTTGTGAAGAAATATTTTACATGTTTTATTATTAAAATGGAGATGTTCATTTTGGTTTCAAAGAAAGTAAAGAGAAAATCTTTATAATTTTAAAAATCTCATTTTTAAAAGCTTGAACTTATATAAGTAAGTGACTGTGCCAAAACCCATTCTTTAATATTCTCTCTGGCCATAAATCTCAGCAACTTTTGATGCAGACTAATGAGACAAAGATTTGATGAAGTAATGAGACAAAGATTTTATGAAATCACTATCGGTAAGAAAATTGCAAACTTTCTTTTTTTTTCCTCTTTCAACACACAGAAAAGTTTACCATTACCATTTTTTTTTAGCAATCTAAGGCAGATGGAAATTGATAAAAATGTCCCCTCCATTGATCTATTGAAGAATCTGCACAGGGCAGAGCAGGTGTTTTAGCTTTGCTTGGTTGGCTTTGGGTTTTTTCTAGAGCCCAAGGTGCCAACACATGCCCAGCATTTGACAGCCACATCCAGCTTTCCCAGAGTCAATTCAGCCCTCACCTGAGTCTGCACTTACTTCCCATCTGACTCTGCAGCAGCCACATCCAAGCCACTGCAGTAAAGTCATCACGGCATCCCCAAGATGGAATCAGAAATTGCTCATTGCACCCACAAAACAGACTGATGACTCAGGTTCAGTAAAGACTTCATGGATGCAGGAGCTGTGTTAGCAGTCAGAGCTATCCATGAATACATTCCCGTGGGTAAGTGATATGTAAGTTTGGGTAACCTGGCCCGGAGCATTTCCTTTGAGCTGTGTGCATAGCATGACAAGCAGGGAATGGCTGATAAAAGCGATCTCACAGAAACTTATAATAAGACATCTGTCTTAATTCAGCTCAGGATTGGGTACAAAAACACAATCTCACATAATTATAAAAAACAAAACTGAATTCATAAACTGAATGTTTTTACAGATGTCCAGAATACCCATAATCATAGAGAAAACGGAAAGAATAACAAAGAATTCTAAGCAAAACTTTCATACTGTTAGACGCAATATTGTCACAGTCTAAATATTTGGCAAACCTGTCCCTGACCCCCTCTCATCCCTAGTAGGGAGCTCATTAGCCATCTCTCCTCTAACATCATTCACTGAGGAAACTGATGCATGTTACAAAAGATGAAATGATGCCAGGCTGCATGGTTCATACACCTGAGCATCAAAATATCAGTACTGTACAGCCATAATCCTAGATGCCTCTGGAATGGCTTCCAGAAGTTATATAACGCACCAGACTGTTAAAAGACACTCCCCCCCCCCCGAATTAAAAACAAATAAAAAATACAAACTATGACTTTTCTGATGGATAATTAAACTTTAAAAAAAAAAAAAAAAAACAAAACAAAACAAAACAAAAAAAAAAAAAAAAAAAAAAAAAAACCAAAAAAAAACCACATAAACACTTCCTTACACTTGCATTTTTCTGCAAATCTCTTATTTTCAGGGCCTTAAAAATATCTTTCATTACATTCAGAGTTTATGTCTGCTGATATTTATTTAAGATCAAGTAGGAGAAAAAGTGGACATCATGCCATGAGTAACAGATTGCATGAGTGTTTTCCAACTCTTATCTACCACTGACAATGTGTTGGTGGGTTTTGATTGTCATATCAGTAGCAGTGGTCTTAACAGAAGAACAGGTTATTAATTTTAATTGATCTCCTCTTGATCTTTTGCTTTTCTGTCGAAAAGAAAAGCTGAACTTATTTCTTGGTCCTGAGGTGCCTATTTAGAGCATGTGATCAATAGAACCAACTCCTATTTTGGGAAGAGGCAGATAAAGCCATTTCCTAACCCCACCTGTGTTTATTTCTCTGGAATCATCTGAGATGTTACAAACAAACCTGTGGCAATTTACTAAGAAGGGAAGAGTTCCTCTGGATATTGAATCAAACTGAGAAAGAAAATGAGTGAAAAATTGCAATTTTAAGGCTGCAGAGAGTATGTTTACGGTACCTGTGGTGGTTTACCACCAGCTGGGATTTAAACTCCAAAGAAGCCACTCTCCTTCCCCCCCACCCCACTCTGGTGAGAGAGTGCAAAGGTAGAGACTATGGGTTGAGACACCAATTTCTGAAAGCTAACAGCAATGGACGAAGAAACTCACAGCATCAGCAAAAATATTAAAAACAAAAGAACAAAAAAGAGAAGATGCTTTTAACACAAAAGGTGTTCATTTCAATTTAGTTCTGCATAGCTGCTGAGACAAACACAAGATCACAGGTGCTCCTGTGGCCAGTGTTTCTCATTCCCAAGCTCCAGACAATGAAAAACAATGATGGACAAAGCCCCAGAGAGCTGGATCATCCACACTGCACAGGGCCACTGCTTGGGGCTGCTCTGCCTGGGCTAAGGCTCAGCTTGGGCTTGGTTCTTCCCACCTTGGTTTGCTGCTGTGGGTTTTTTCCGAAGCTGCAGCCTGGAGCTGCATCTTGGATGGATTTTTTGCACCTCAGAGCCACTTTCTTGGAGGAATGGGAAGGGCAGGGTGGCAGCAGTAAGTGGTAAAGTGGTAAGTGGTTATAGAACAGTAATCTGGTCACGCCCATATGGCTCAAAGCTCTGCCCCCAGTGAGCAAACCTAGGTCAGTGTCTGAATGTGGTTAACTGGCTATGTAAGGCTTGTTCTTATCCCATTATTAGCAGTCTCATATCAAAAGGCTGCAAAACCAAGGTTTATTACATGAAAAAGGGTCTACTGCTGGGTCTCATACAGCACAGTTTCCCCACAGCCCTTGACATTAGAGATAAGCAGCAAGACTCAGATAGAATAGGATGTGGCTAATCCAAAGTCATTAAATAATTTTGACACTGCAAAGACACTCCCCAGAGTATGACTAACACAAAAATAATTTAAATTTCTCCTAGTTAAGTATGCAGGCCTTGCAACTATTAGGAAGGAATGACCTGAAACTACTGCATTTAGCCTTTCTCTCTCTGACCTGTTATCAGTGCTAAAATGAGGTAATAAAAAGTCAAGAGCAGAGTTCATTTGTGCTCAGCCATTGGGCAAAGTCTATCAGCTGCTTTTCTGCAGTGACCTGCCTGGTTGGAAGTGGAAGCTAAGACAAGATTGCTAATACATTTTATATTTTATTTTTTGTTTTGCTTTGTTTTTGAGTAAAAATATGGAACAGGCTATTAAGCCAATTTCTTTCAAACAGCTCCTGAACTGTTTTAAGCATACTCACTGGATTCACCCTGGATCTACACTTTTACTCCCTCCTGTCTCTTAAAGTACAAAACAAGGGTTTAGATTCAAACCATTAATTAATTACTGTATTACAGAAACCTCAGCTTTGCCTAAGGCTTTTTCCAGCAGTTATTAACTTCACTCATGTTTAAAAACATTCTTGGTTTGCATTTTCTTTGGTGACTTAGCTCTTTTTGCAAAAGTATGCTCCTACCAAGAAAAACTGCTTTGTATTGCCCAGTCACATGCCTCATCCTTGCTCAGGAGCATTACATGAAGATCAAAGTGAGACAGCAGACAGAGAACAAGTCAGAGGAAAGATTTGCATCTTCTAACTATGGTGAGATGGTAAATAAAATTTCCTTCTAAGCAGCCGGGACACTATTATAGATTGTTTTGTCAAAGAGACATAACTGTAAACATTTTAAGGGGAGCTGGAGTATTCAGAAGTCAAAAGGTATTTGGGAAATAATATTTATGAATTTGAGGCGTCGATCTTTTTGCCCTTTCATACAGGTGTTTAGTTAGCTTGCTCTACTTCTGTTACTAAATTAGCTAAGAGGTGAAAATGTACTTTTCATAATGCTTTGTCTTCTTCCTATCTCCTTATGCATTGGAGGCAGGGGTAGATTTTACTTAGGAGTAATGGATTTAGTCCCCACCAGAAATTTATATCCTTTGCCTCTGAGTTTTAATACACTCTTGCAGAAGCATTAGAGCTGCTGCTGCCTGCAGGCATATTTAGCTTCATTTTCACCAGTGTACTAACTCTTGAATCCCAGTAGTCCTTCTTCCCCTCATTACTCTGTGTTTCTCTTCTACAGCTGGTTTCAAAACTGCTGGGTTATGCATAACGATATGAGGCCCTTCCTCCTGGAAAACTAGGTCACTGGAATGTAATATGAGTTTCTTCTACTCTTATGAAAACTGCACATGTTGAAAAATACAGCACAGTTACTTTAAAACATTCTTTTATGGTAAACAGGATGGAAGCCTGCATTTTTATTAGTCCTGCTCTTGTCCTATATCCCAGTCACACTTCTTTCTCCCTAACTCTTATTTGTGTGTAGCAGAATCTGCACAACCGTAAAGCAGTTTTTTGGTAGAAACCACAGCATTACTTCAATTGTAATTTTTGGCTAATGGGAAATGTAGCAGGTAAGGAAATTCTGGTCAGCCCAATTACTGTTGAGGTGAAAATTCAAGATAAAAGGGGTCTTTGCAGGCCTTATCTGGCTACATGTTAACAAATATATATGTGTTTGTATGTGAGTGTGTGTATATACACCTATATATGTACACACACACACATATGCTGAGAAGTTTCTGGAACTGAGAATTTGTCACATGTTTCAGACTGTCACCATGATAGAAGGAGGACTCTAAGACTAAAGAAAAAATCTTATTCAATGTAAATATTTGTGTCCTTTCTTGTCTATTTCCTTATTATTCACCCAGTAAAATCATCCCATGTTGACTGCATCCAATGCTCCAGGGCAGCAGTCAGCTTGTCTTCTTCTACTTAAGAGTTTCTGAGGTTGTTAGAAACACTGGCACTGCAGATTTCAGTCTGGATCAGCACTGCAAAACCCCCAAGCACAAATAGTCTCAGAAACATTATTTTCTTGCATTTAAAGTTAGTTTTACTATGTAAACTATGTGTTAAGTCTGAGAGCATACCATGAACAATAAAGAAAGTATGCCTAGAAAACTAATAAACAACACATCCAGAAAACCTACAGTTCTTGAAAGGCAATCCACACCAATGTATATTTACAACAGTTTTACCTCTTGTACTTTTTAGAATAGATGATCTTTTAATCAATAACAAGACTACCCAATGACAGAATTATTTCTGCTCTAAATTCCCATCTGATTATTGCATGGCTCAGAATTTCTTCACTTACCAACGTAAATACTAGCACATAACTCTGTGCATAGTAAGGGAGCTTTTCCTGTAAAGCTTATTAAATCATGTAACTTGAGAATCAAAATAACTGCTTCAAATCTCTGCCTTCTAAGATGAGACAGCAATTCCTACCTTTCTTTCACATTCTTCAGCTTCCAAGAAGAACCTATTAATAGCTAACATGCAATAATTTTTATAAGATGTACATAAGATGTATAATATATATATTATATATGTATAATTTTTATAAGATGTACTATCAATTGTTTGTTTTACAGCAGGAGAAATGCCAAGAAACTTCATAATATTCAGTTCTGAAGTAACCTAACGAAAAGAACTTTTCCTGCTAACTTCATAAATCTGTGATTTGTGTCTTATAAAAGAAAACACAATTTATTCAGGAATTTTAAAAGAATTAGTGGCAATAGGATATTCAGCATAAAATCTTGTACTTTTTATTTGGCAAAGCTTTTAGGAGCTATTGTTGATAGATCTTGCCCAGAATTTGCTTCAAGTATTATCATAATCAAAGCTCTTCTCTCTACTCTGTGGTTGACTGCTGAAATATTTTATCTTTCCTTCTGCTCCAGCTAGGGGTTGTCTTATCTTAAGCATTTGACTAATATAAAAGAAGCTGTCTCTTAAAGAAAAGTTTTACAAAAGTGTGCATTGTTGCTCTATAACCTCTAAGCTTTAGCTACTGCAAGTTTAATAAAAGGAAATGTGGAAGAACTACTGAATAAAGGTGAATTTAAGCTATATTTACAGTTCAGCATTTAGTCACCTTCATTCACAGTGCTTTTGACTTATCTACTGGAACTTTGCAAGGAATTAGCTGGAATGTTACTTGAAGAATTGCGTGGTTGATTTGTAGTCATCTCAAATTTCCACTGCAAGTTGGATGAACAGGAATGGTGTTCTAATTGACGCCTGCTACTCTGAAGAAATGGTCTATATACAGTGTCATCAACTGAAGGCCCATGCTGTTATTCTTCCTAAATTAGTTGGAACAGAAAAACCAAAAAAGTATTAACATTATTTATAAAGTTTTAGTGAAATTGCAAGGGTTTGAGCTAATTTTCCAGTGATTAGCAAGAGTTTCTCCTTCTTAAACCGAAACAGTTTAAGGGAACTGAAAGACACTTCTGGTTAACATGTCACCTAAATGTGCAGTGACATCAGTGCCTTAGAGATCTGGTTACAGTGATTTCTCACTTGGAAATTCTGACTTTGCTAAAAGAATAAAAATTTCTTAAGTGCTCTGCAACTTCATGGAAAGGGTTGTGCTATGCAACATGACTGATTTTGATTTACATTACCATTCTTGTCAGCATAAATTGAAATGTGGAATATTGCATCTGCCATATCTCTGAATCTTGTGCTCTGAGCATAAGTATGGTTTTGGGGGGGTTTTGTGGGTTTTTTTGGGGTTTTTTTGTTTTGTTTTGTGGGGGTTTTGTTTTGGGTTTTGGTTTGTTTTTTGTTTTACTGAGTGGAAACTCTTATAGGGAGATCTATGCACTGAGATTCAATTTTCACTTAAATGTTTTTTTAAACCTTGTTTTTATTCAAGTCTGCAATTTAAAAAATGTCCAAAGTCTTAAATGTTACTACAAGGCAAAACTGGCAGCTTCTGCAAAACTAATCTGGCATATTCTGTTGGCATATTCATAATTTGTAGAGGATGGGTAGTTTGGCAATAATAATCACAGAATTGTTATGAAACCAATATCTTTATCTGCAGATATCTCCCAATAATAAGCCACTTTTAGATCCTTAACTTCCAGTCTCCTGTGGAGTGACAGCCCAGGATTTATAAAACATTTCTAATATAAAATTTTACATACGCTTATTATAAAGAATGTGATTTAACCATAAAAATGAATGTTATCTTTTTCAACTAAGCATATTGATAAAAGTATAAACATAGATTAGCCTTTCATTTGGCACCATCTTTTATTACTCTGTTGACTGATAGGTACAGTGACGTACTGGAAATTTTTCCAGTTTCTCACTGTATGCAATTGGATGTGAGGAGGTTTAGCCAGGTTGAAAAAGTATTATAGTTATAATCCATTCCACTGTAGTATTTAATTGCTTGGGTTTAATGTCCCAATTGAATCTTATTTATAAGGTAAACAGGATATGATAGAGAAACAGGAAAAACATGTATTTCATATACATGGAAAAAATGAGAAAAATGGGATAAATGTTAAATAAACAAATGTGATAAATAGTATCAGTGCTCAGGGTAAATGCATTCTAAACATTTTCTTGGTAATCAGACCTCTCTACAGAGGGTGCACCATCTGGGAAAGTAGGAGAAGCTCCTGAGGTGGAGTTGAGTCCTGAAAGGAATAAGGTCTCAGACTTCTAAAGGGTTGCAAAGAAACGCCTTTCTGGAAGTCCTAAAGAGAATGAGGAAGGTGTTCATCATCTGAATGCAACAATGGAGAAAGTTGTTTGGAAAGGATATGTGAGAGAACAGAGATGTGCTGATTTGTAAATGTTTAATTTCTATTTGGTCTCCTTGAATTTCCTGTTATTTTACAATGCTAAATGTTTTAGTTTTTGTTCTGATGAAATCTAATCTAATTTAAAGACTCTGTCTGAAGAGTCAATTCCATCATAAGTATTTCTGTCTTGTGCTTGCATGCTGGAGCCCAGATTCACGTTCCCATTTTGTAGATGATAGTGTCTTTTATTGTGGATTAATCCCAGTGTATCTAACAAAGAAGAAGGAAGGAATCATCCTTCTCCTTCCTAGTAACCACTTATTATGTTCATGCCTTGGGCAGTTACTAAAATTATTATATAATAGGTGTCATAATTTACACCACCATTATATTTCTGAAGTAGTTAGTGTTTGTTCTCTTAAATTGTTTTAACTATTCTTAGGCAACTAACTTGAGCTACCTGCAAAAGAGAATTCTGGAAACAGTAATTCATGGCTGCATGTTTAAAAGTCCTATTGGAATCTGATTGTCAGACATCACCAAGAATTTTTACTGATTTAGCCTTTTTTGGTTTGGTTTGTTTTTTTATTTTTTGTTTGTTTGGGGTTTTTTTGTTTTGTTTAGTTTTGGTTTGGTTTGGTTTGGTTTTGGTTTTGTTGTTTTTTTCGTTTTTTGGTTTTTTTAAGATACAGGAACTTTTCTGTTAAAAAGTTGTAATTCCTTTTAAAATTATTTAATTATGACAGTGTAGCAGAACAGTGTAAGAAACAGAAGTGATACTACACAAAAATGAAAAATAATACCACAAAAAATTCTGTAAAGGGACTCATATCCAGTATGTTCAATATTTACCTATAGGTATAAATTGAGTTTGAATAAGTCACAGTTTGAAAGTCCAGTAGTTTAAGAATTAATATCAATTATCTGTTTTGTGCCATATTTCAGGTTTTGATACTGGAGTACAACTTGCACTAAATTACAATGCAAAAGACTGAGTTATCTATCTCTAGAGAGACAGCTTTACAGTCAGAGAAAAGCTGATACTATTTTGACAGACAGTGGAAAAGTCCAGCATTCATACTCTCTAATGGGTTAAAACTTTTCATTCTTATTCCATATTATGGATGCATATCAGTTAATGGATAGATTTCATATACATAGAATCCTGCAAGGTTGTTTTCTTTTTGCCTCGAAAATCTTTTTTTTAAACAACTGGTAAACAAAAAATCTTTTCTATCCTGAGTATGCAGGCAAAAGTTATCTTTCTGCTCCATGAGACGTCTCATTTCTATTGGCAAATGTTAGCTGAGGAATCAACTGTACCCTGACAGCTTTCAATGGAGTTTGACAAAAGATAGTGGCAATAAATGACAAGCTTTCAGAACCAGGACATTATACAACAGCAATATTATGATTTGAATTAAACTTCAAAAGACCAAAACTACACTTGATTTTAGTGAGGAATTCTGTCACCTCACTAATGCATGTTAGAACAATTCACCAATTCATACACACCTATTAAACTTTCTCACTGAAAATTATCTATACATGTGGACACAGTGGTCACTGAGGGGAGAGGATGAATTTGACATTGTCTTGTGCAGGTTTAAGTTCTCTTGCCTAAACACCATACTCCTCAGAAAGTTGTGCCCTGTAAATTCATGGGGTTTTTCTTCCTATTAAAGAGGTTCCTTCATTAAACTGTTACTTTTAAACAAATGTTTATTTCAGACCCAACTCTTCAATTTATTTCCCCCTCCCAGGTCAATTCCTGAACCCAACCAACATTTTAAATGACTTTAAAATTCCACCAATTTCAAATGACTTTAAAATTCATCTGGTCTCCATGGTATTTAAAAGCAAAAGTAACAAACTATACAATAATTTTTGGTATCTGAAGTGAAACCTTAGTAACTTTTTTCTAATTATTGCCTATTAATTCCCTCTGAATTCTTATTGCTTGTTGCTGTAAAGATAAAAAGCTCAGTTTTCCAGCAGGACTTAGGTAAGTAAAGGCTTCACTCCTTTCAAAGACAGAATGAACTGATGTATGAAAGCGACAAACTTACTCTTTATCAATCAACCATTACTTTTTGTTATACTTCACTTATGATTTCTATTCACTCTAGCTTTAGCTAGTACTAAAGTAAACATTTGTATTCTATCAAACTTTGTCATGTATAAAGTTCAAACAGCTAGTACACAGGGTTTACTGTGATGATGTTAGGCTACTAGAGAGAATGTTTTGTAGCAGGTAAAAAAGTTTGCAGATGTATGTGAATTTTGGTGAACGTTTTCTGCTGCAATTAAAGCATTTTTGAATTTTTTTCCAATGGCTTCTATTAGTTTCAGTAAAAAAAAAAAAAAAAAAAAAAAAAAAAAAAATTTAAAAAAACTACATAAAAGCACCAAACACATTTTCACATTTTCATCCCAAGAGCAAAAACATTGCAAGTCCCTGACCACTGTTCAGCCAAAGGCTGAAGCAGAGTTAATGTCCCTACATAACTGTCCACCATGAACTGTGCTCCCTTAAATTATGATGAAAACAAGTTTCACTATTCTTTCTCTTAGAAACGTTATCAGTGTTTCTTAGATGCACCACTGGAAGAAGATGTAGGATCGTGTGTTTCTCCTAAGCACATGAATAATTTTTCTTAGCTCAACAGCTTATGTAAACCTGAATGGCACATCAGAACTAGAGATGAAGGAGTAGCTGTAGGCTTAAATCTGCCTGGTGGAAACTTCTCTGGTCACTTACAAGGTCATTCATCAGAAAAAAAGAACAATGCACTTAATAGAGACAGACTGAAGTAGCTGAGGTGAGAAAAGTTGAAAATGTTGGGTTTTGACACAGGCACAGTGAAATCAATTCCTTTTTCAGCTGATTCAGAGCAGACATTTGTATCCACTCACCAATAACCTGGGTGAATATCCTTATTGCTGAGTTGCTGAATAGAAATTTTTGGATCTTTCCTGTTTCCTTTTGCTTTCATCACATATGCCTGAAAAATAATAAAAAAGAAGGTACAGATTTTTCGACCCTTCCAAGAAAGTCAACGTGAGCATATTGAGACAAGGCTCATGCTGCAGGAACAAAGCTGCTCTATGTGCAGCAGAACAACGTATCCAGCTGTTTGTTTATTGCAGCCCCACGTCAGAGCAATGAGATTGATAAGAAATGGAAACAGCAGGCAGTGATAAGAATTGTGTTTTGAAAAGACAGTGGTGGTAGTTGAGTTGGAAGAGAGAAGAAATTAGTCATTCGTTTTCCCACCTGTTCCTGTGCTAAATATTGGCATTAATTTGCTCGTTCCAAAATGCCAAGCAGCTGAGCACAGGAGGTTCAGTCTAAGTGGTTTAAAGTGCTACCTGGAGTTTTATAATGTTTTTCCTTCAGTAAGACAGGAGGCTTGAACGGGAACAGTCCAAAACCTCCTTAATGATAGGTCTCTCAGTCCCATGTCTCCATTAAGAGAGGATTTTCCTGCTCCACCTTTTTTTTTTTTTAGGTAGACTGCTTTGTTTTTCACTGAATTGGCTATCATATTCACAATCTGTGACAACTATGTTTGTTTGTTTTTTGTAATTTTATATGAAAAATATTTTAAAATAGGATTCTATTTTTGAACAAAGGAAAAATTAAGAAGAGAGTACCTATATTTTCCCCTCATATTTCCATACACTTTCAGTTTTTCTTACCATAAAACTTTTGGTGTTGTTTGTTTGGGGTTTTTTTCCCCTGTAATTAGCTTTATTTTTTTTTTCCCTACCAATAATCATAAGCTGAATACCTTGAATAAGAACTTTCTCTGATCTCTTATTAGTTTACAGAAGAGCTCCCTCTGGCTGTTACCCTTTCAGTTTTGCATTTCTTTTCAGCAAAGTTTAAAACTGAGCAACAGTCAGAACAAATAAATATTTTTTTATTCCCTACCTGAATTAAATCAAGTTTTAAGTGGTTGAGATGTTATTTTGGCAACACAAATGGAAATCCACAACACAAACTATTTGGATGAAATGCAAACAAAAGCCTAACAAGCTATATACTGCTCCTAATTTTCCAGCTTTTTCTTTATATTAAACAAAATTCAAATCTGCAGGTTTTATTTCCAGTGCTGTAAACTGGCATAGTTTGTAACAGCTATGAATTCATTATGTTACACTGGTAGACAGAGCCTAAATATTAATAACATCAGAGATTAGTAGACTCTACTGCCCTATTCAAGCCATGCAAAGCAGTTGTTTGGTTGAATTGTGCATCCAGTGCTGCTTTCAAGAGAACCATATAGGAGTTGGTTTGTTTTGCCATCTCTCTGTTATTGTCACCTTTGAGTTTGCTACTAGCAAGTGTCTCAGACTGAGGCACCAGTACAAAGAGATTAAACATTAGTGAACAAGAAGAGGAGATAAGGAGCAACCAACTGTGAATCAAAGTTTGGGTTTTTTTCCATTCTGTACCATAAGTGGCAGATTTGGATTCATCCTTCTAACAGATGTAGGAAGTTATTAATCTGCTCTATATGGATTTTTAGTATTTTTTGGTTGGTTGGTTTGTTCTTTGAGGATCCATTGTCCACTGAGGAAAGCATTTACTCCTGCCCCCTTTGATTTGCCTTGAGGAGTTGCCATATGTCCTACAAATACAGTGGTTAGATCTGACCTCTGGTCTTCAGGTGATTCTTATCTGAGGAGCAACCAGAAGTTTGTAACTTTCTAAAAAATAACCTGCTCCTGCTAGTTTAATTTCTCCTGACAGTAAGAGATACTAGGAAATAAGTCATTGTGGTAGTCATTATCAAGATTCGTGCTGATGCTTTCCATTTTTTGTTAGGATTCTTGCCCCCAGAAAACCATATAGCCTGCCTAACAATTATTTTATATTTGCTGCAGTGTGAGGTATGTTCATCAATGCTTCAATTAGAAGTGCAAACCTATAATTACTGCCTCCACAGACAGAAAAAAGTGAAGTTTCATTTGTGATGATGAATATGCAGCTCTTTTAAAAGGTTCCTCAGTTTATTATTAGAAAATGAAGGAGAAAAAGAAACAGAGGGGGATTTGTCTGACATTTATACTAGGGAAATGGCAGTTATATTGAGATATTTTTGTCCCTTTTAGCAGCAAAACATCAAGGGCTTTATACCTTTTCCTAAATGTATAGAGCATGAGAAAAGAGAGTATATACAATCTACTTATGATAACTTCATTTTAAAGAACCTACCGTCTGCATGGAACAAAAGAATATTAACAGCATTGAGATGTACATTTATGTTTTTGTAAAGAAAATAAGGGTATTCTCTGTGTAAGAATATGTTCTAGCCATTGGCTAGGAAATTTTTAAGTATCAAGTATGTCCAGCCTTGGGGTATTGCCTTAGAGTTTTACAGTTCTGTAAAACAGAGCAGTCTAAAGGAAGAACTACATTTCAGAGAGCTCCACTTTCATGCTCCCATTTTCAGCTCAGAACTTCCCTCAAAGAGGCTGCACCATGTGTCTGCCCCTCACTATTGCATCCTTGAATTCAGCCAGCCAGAAGCCTTGCAAAGCTTTGTGCTTCTCTGACTGATCTGACAGTATTGAAGTTGTTCCTGCTGTACAACAGCATGAGAGATACTTTTAGACCTCAGCCAGTGGGCACTGTTCTTGATCTGATCTGGGAATGAAAGTACTTAGACCACAGGTTGGCCCCCATCACTCTCATGCCCAAGCTCTGCAAAGAATTAGAATCCTCTTGGCCTGCCTTCTTTTTCTAAATCTGTTTCAGGTAGAACTCCAGTGACTCCTCTTTTCTGCAGCCATTGGTATCTAGGAGCAACTCGGGCATATTGTTGATTTGTTCTTTGACTTATCAGTTTCAGAAATTCTGAAAGAATTGTTTCCAGTACAGTGTATTCTATCCTATACATTTATGTTAATATTTATATTTAATGTACATATAACAGGATAAGAGGTAATAATATGTGCATTAGCACTTGAGGACATGATTCAGTGGTGAACATGGTAATAAATGCTAGTTTAAAGCTGGACTCTTAAGTTAAAAGTTAAACTTTTCCAAAAGTAATTATTCTATGATTCTACTTAAATTTTATTCTGCAAAATAAATCAAAGCCGTGATTGGGCATATCCAAGATGTAGCAAAAATGAGATAGTGGAGAAAGGCTGCAGCAGAACATGTGCATGTAGAGAATAATGCTGATTCTACAGAGGAGTTCACAGTTCACAACAGCCAGGTACATGTGACTCTCATCCTATTTTGTAGTTGGCCTCTGTAAAATATGATCTGTAAGTTTCTGCTGTTTGTGATATAATGGGGAGTATGTGGTATTGAGAGGTTAATAAAGAAGATGTAGTGGAAAATTAAGGTTTCTGAGTAAAAAGAGTCATTGTCAACAAGATTTATAATAGAAAAATTGCTAGTGATAAATAAGTGGCAGGACTACGTCTCAGTAGTTGGAAAAGTCTGTTGAAAGGGTGAACCTCACTTAATTCTTATTCATAAATTCAGAATTGTTGAAAGTCAGGCAGAAATACCTTGCAAAGGCAATTATAACAAGTGAGAAATGTTTTCCAGTAAATAGGGAGAAAAGTGGAGTAGCAATATGTTAAAAGTGGGTATTGTCCTAAAGATAATATAGATCTGGCTCAAAAATTGAATGCTTCATCTCAGTTTTCAATAAAGAGGACTCTAACACAGTGGCAAAGGCAGAATGGTTAATGGGAATAACTATATAGAAATGCAAATTACAATAGCTGAGGTGAAATAAAACTCAGATGACTGTTAAAGTCAGGAAGATTGAATAATCTTTATCAGAGATACGGAATAATTGAAAGATGAAACTGAGATCAGTAGCAGGGATTCCTATTAAACCTATCAACAGGTTTTGCACTTAATGATTGAAGAAAAGAAAAATTAGTATTTGCAATTCCTTTTTTGCAATTTGCAATTTTCAAAAGGAAAAGAATAAAATGTAGGAAAGGAACTATAGGAAAGGAACTATAAACAATTTAGGTTTGATAAAATGTTAGAAGAAGGGTTCATTAAGGAAATCATCTATTTGCCTGTAGCTATTAAAATAAATCCTGATTTACCAAAAGTGGATTTTATCCAACCAGTCTGGCACTTTCCTTTGATTTTAAATATTTGTCTTAATGAGGTTCTCAATATTAGAGCTGACCATAAAAATTTAAAAATATTTTCATTAATAATCAGCTTATTTTAATAGATTTTGCTTTAGTCGTGGCTAACATTAATAATCATTCTTATTTTATTGGCATAAACATATCACACTGTTCAACTGCACTTTTCAGCAGGCATTTTCCTCTTTGTAAATGCTACCACCTTTATCCCTTTAACATGAATGGATTGTCAAGTCACAGGGAAATTTTAGGAAAAGGAGACATCATTTTAATTTTGGAGACAAAAGGTGAATTATCACAGGGTGTATAAAGAGGAGAAGAAGAGAAGAGAATAGGCCCAAGAGAATGGGCAAGGAAATTTCATATGAGGCAGGGTTTGAAAGAGGGATTCACTCTACTCAGTTTCTTCTCTCTTAAATCCTGCCCTCTTGCAATTGTCATACAGAAGAAGAAAGAAAACATTCTCTCCCAGTACTTTTTTATTTCCCAACTGATGACTTCAAAATAGCTGTATTTTTTTTCACTTGGGTTAGGATATAGCAGCACTACAGTCCCTTCCTGCCAGAAGTCTATGTGAATACGTGCTCAGCTTCAAAATAATTCTAGTACCAATCACAAAGCAGCTGGGGCAACATAGCACTTATTCAAACCTCACCTGAGAAGTCTGAATTTGTGCTGAATGCACTAGTACTCCAGTGATTTCAAAAGTATCTGTGTAAAGGAAAATTGAGACCACCTAAAATTAAGTTTCCACACATAAGCTCATGTTGGGTCATTATCTTAAATGTGGATGTTCTGAAGTATCTCACTTGGTTTCCAGTTGCTGGTCCAGAAAGAAATGGATATCTCAATATGCTTCATGCAATAGATACTTTTATGTTGTTGTTGTTTTAATTTTCAATTTAAATTTCTTTTTCCTTTAAATAAGGAAAATACAGAATTTCATCAAACTTTGTTCTCAAACTCACTAACACATTCCAGTTGAGAACATGAGCATACTAGACAGTTCTTCTGTAGAAGGCCAATAGGAGAAAAGCAAGTACAGACTTCTGGGAATAATTTTGGTTCAAAAATCTACTTAAACTTTTGTAAATGGGAGTTAAATTCCTCAGAATTTTTTTTTCCACAGAATTCTGAACATTTGAAGATCCTAAATGTCAACATTTTCTGTGTTCCAAGTAGAATGTAGAATACTACTTAAAATTAGACCTGTAGTTCTGCCCAGTTTGATTTGAGATTCTGAGTGTTCATTTTGAGCATATGAGTATTCTTCTTGAAACTTGAGTACTGGAATGTAGTAGTTGGTAACTTGAAAGGATGAAAACTGCCTACTTAAAATTGTTGCTTTGAAAAGTCCTGTAATCCCTTTAACACCCTTTTTAGTCTTTCCCTGGGTGAGGGTCTCTTGTGTGGTTGTGTGCAGGGGGATGTGACTGCAGCCAGACCACAGGCTGGAGGTCCTGTGTGTCTGTGGTGGCAGCAGATGCCAAGGCTCCAGTGGGTGGATGTCAGTGCCAGAAACTGGAGTGGGACCTCAGGTCTCAGGGACACAGATATCCACAGTGCCAACCACGAGCAAGTGTGTAAACTGAGTGTGTGAGTGCCAGCAAAGATCCACCCAGATGAGCCAGCAGGTCAGTGTGGTCATCTGGGAGCCTGGGGGTGAGTGGATCTCTAAGAGTGAGACCACAGGGATGGGATGTGGGGTGGTTGTTGGGAGCCAGGAGAGCCCAGGTGTGCTCCATGTGTGAGAACATTTGTACCAGCAGCCAGAGCTTGGCACTGTGTGTCCAGGTGCTGGCAGATGGGCAGACTGGGTGTCTGAGCCCAGCTGTGGGCACCCCACTCTGAACATTTGCACACATACCTGCTCCCAGGAGCAGATCTCCATCCTGCTCAGCAGAGAGGGAAGCAGGATGAGGCCATTCATGTCATCTTGCTCAAGTGACTTCTCTGTCAGTTTGTTGTATTGGTATGTGTGGCCGGACCTGTACACCTCTGGTTTATACTTCTGCTCCACAATTCTCCACATGCATATCCTGGGAATGAGCTCAGCCTTGCTACATTTTAAACCTGGCAGCAGGGAGCTGAGGAAGCCTTTTCTCTCTCAGGCTTTCAGATCTGGTCTAATTTTCCCCTAACCAAACAAAAAAACCCACCAAGTCTTACTTTTTTGGACAAATGGAAGTTTTCTTTGGCATAAGACTGAGGCTTTTCTTTTCCATAGATGAATTTCTTGTACCAGAAGTCAATACTTGCACTGCAGCTGCTAATAAATAACTTTTTATTTGCAATGTTAAGCCCTTCCCTTTCTTTGGTGGCTGTTTGCCATTACCAACTGATGGAAGTGATTTTTAATTGGGCCTCTCTCTGTCTGCAGCAGCATTAAAACCACAGACCAACACTGAAGCACATGCATCATATGCAAAGTGCACTATATTTCAGTCATGGTCTCAATCAGTCAATTTTGTGTAATTAAAAGGCTGAGATTGCTGATCTCAAATCTCTTCCTTGTAAATGTACGGTAGCTTCTATTCTTCCCAACTGCATTCCAAAAATGCTACTTTTTTAAGCTTTTGTAAGAACTTAAAAACAAATGAGAAGGTTTGAAATCAAAACACCATCAGCCTATGAACAGGTGACAGAACAGGCAAGTCGTTTCACAATGCAGAGTGTAGCACTTGATGGGGAGGAAGGATTAGCATTAGCAATTTGCTTTTACATTTTCCTCCTCTGACATGTCAAATAGGTGTCAAATTTACTACCAAAACATGATGCTGGTGCTAATGGTGAAAGACTGAAAGTCTGAAAGGACATCTGTGGCTGCACTGTCTGGAATGGAATTACGGAATATTTTGCAAAGAGTCCACTGGTGCTCCAAATGGATTCAAAATATAAACAGTGTTTCTGCCACACTAGTGCCTGATTATCAAAGTAAATTTTATCTTATTTTTTGCTTTTCAGAGACTGGAATTTATAATTTGCCTTGGCTTGTTGGCATAAGCCACACCATGTTTATAATGGATTGTAATTTTACCTTTGGTGAACTTCTTAACTGAAAAAGAGACATTTGGTGTACATGGGTCAGTATTATCATTTTGAAGCTGCAATGTCCTTTTAAGCCTGAAACAGTTTTATAGGACAGGATTTTCAAATAGACTCATTTATACCTTGCATGCCCAATATTTTGGATTTATGCTAAGAGACAGCCAAGGTTTCTGACTTTATAAATCTCTATCATGGCCTTAAAATGCCAAATAGAATTCACCAGTCAAAACCTTGATTCTTCAAGACCAAAAGAATGTTTGCCATTGAGTTTAATCAGCCTCAAACTTAATCCTCTATAATATCAGCTTTATGTTTTATGACTAGATATCAAAGGTTAACCACACATTCATGCAGCAATGTTGTGTTCCATGAATATTGTTCTGAGCTATAAATTTTTCAGTTTTAAAATTATTTCCCTGCTATGTGACAGAGTAGAATGCAAGTGGAGAAAGGAGAGAGGGAGAGAGTGCCACTCCATCAAGGCAAGATGTGTTCTCAAAAAATTCAGACTATCTCCTCTTCAGCCATAATTAGATTTACAGGACTAACAGGTAGCTGTACAGCACACATTTATCAAATTCTCAAAGTCAATTTTCATAGTTCTTTCACTCACTCAGACTCTAAAGTTCACATTTAACTTTTAATTAAATCTAGAGAATATAATATTGAATAAAAGTTACATTTATCAGTTTAATTTTGGAATGCTTACTGAATATACATTATTGCTCTGTTTTTCAATTGAATTTCATTTATTAAAGGCCCCTTTTTCCTCCTGTAACTACTTAGATTCCCTTGGCTTCACAATTTCTTCAGAAAAAGGGGTTTGATTATGTAAGCAGTAAATGGTCTTCATTCAGGCTGTTAAATACATGCAAAGATTTCTTTGACAGACTATCCACTTTTTGCTCTATATCTGTAAACCTGTAGGCCTTTGTTGGTAATGTTTGTCCCACTGCCATGAGAAACACATTTAATGTTTTTCAAATAATTGCCACATTGACCAATAATAGACTCCCATTTTTCTGTAACATGCATTGCCGGAATCAATAAATTAGTTATCAATAATCAGAGTTTGCAGAGAATTGGACATGGAAATGCCAACATACAGATAAATTGTTTGCATATTATTTTATGTTTCTATTTACTGTATGAATGCATGGCAGCCACATGTATCTATGTAGATGGACGAAGAATGAAAGGCTAATGTTGTGCAATGGAGTATCTCTGTTTTCTCAGCAAAGGGGTACCTGAGCTAGTTTTGGGTGGAAGTCATCAGCAATAAGTGAGACAAGCTGTTCTAAGGCTGCTCTGTTTTCCCTGGGCTCCCAGTTTCTCAGGCTTCTCAGAGTACTTAATTAGCTTCATGTTGTATTTTACTGGACCCACACTGCATGTCTCTCTTGAGACCACTGCTGGCTTCTCTATCTTTGTAATTTCCTTTAGTGGGAGATGTACCTAATGTATGTGGAAAGATAACAGTAACCAACAATAAATATATTCAATGTTGGTCTTTTGTGAAAATAAATAGGATTGTTCGAAACTGTCCATATTTTGACATCACTTCCATCTTTAATGGAGTTCTGAAATTCAGTCTGAACATTTCTTTTGCACTTCACTCACAACACAGAATCTGCACCATGTCTCTGGACAAAAGCATAGTGTAAAGATAATAAAAGTATTTTTACATCTATGTAGATTAAGGGTTTTTTTCAACAGGCTTTTTAATTTTTATCTACTTTCCTTTTTCAAGGATATCATGTTCTCTCAGCCCCCTTGGAGTCAGAATGTCTGGTTTCATGGAAACATGTGGGTAGACTTCACTCAAGTAATACCAAACTCAACCCTGTAGTTGTGATGTATTAACATCCATCTACCTACAGTCTCAGTGCTGCTATGAACTTGTTTCTACCAGCTGTTGAACTGTGTTTATGGTTAATCTTGGTCTTTACCCATTCCGAAGGAAAGGAAAGGAAAGGAAAGGAAAGGAAAGGAAAGGAAAGGAAAGGAAAGGAAAGGAAAGGAAAGGAAAGGAAAGGAAAGGAAAGGAAAGGAAAGGAAAGGAAAGGAAAGGGAAAGGAAAGGAAAAGGAAAGGAAAGGAAAGGAAAGGAAAGGAAAGGAAAGGAAAGGAAAGGAAAGGAAAGGAAAGGAAAGGAAAGGAAAGGAAAGGAAAGGAAAGGAAAGGAAAGGAAAGGAAAGGAAAGGAAAGGAAAGGAAAGGAAAGGAAAGGAAAGGAAAGGAAAGGAAAGGAAAGGAAAGGAAAGGAAAGGAAAGGAAAGGAAAGGAAAGGAAAGGAAAGGAAAGGAAAGGAAAGGAAAGGAAAGGAAAGGAAAGGAAAGGAAAGGAAAGGAAAGGAAAGGAAAGGAAAGGAAAGGAAAGGAAAGGAAAGGAAAGGAAAGGAAAGGAAAGGAAAGGAAAGGAAAGGAAAGGAAAGGAAAGGAAAGGAAAAGGAAAGGAAAGGAAAGGAAAGGAAAGGAAAGGAAAGGAAAAGGAAAGGAAAGGAAAGGAAAGGAAAGGAAAGGAAAGGAAAGGAAAGGAAAGGAAAGGAAAGGAAAGGAAAGGAAAGGAAAGGAAAGGAAAGGAAAAGGAAAGGAAAGGAAAGGAAAGGAAAGGAAAGGACCCCCCCAAAAGCCTATGAAACAAAAAGACTACAAAAGAGCATGAAAGTTGCACTTAGAGATATTTTAATTGGCCGGATATTGTCTTTTCTAAGTTATTGTTTTAAAAAAAAAAATCAATTTAGTGTCATATCCTGCATTCCAAACAGATGAGTTACAATGAGTCATTGTAACTCAACTGCAATAGCAGAAAGATCTGCTTCATTGAAGACTATGAAAATAGCTGAGATAAATAAAACAAAAACCATCCATCCTGAAACACATTTTCAAGGAAATAGAAAATAAACAAAGTGGAAGGATATGTATTCTCTTGCTGAATCTCCTCCAGATTTTAGGAACTTCCTCAGATGTGTTCTTATCTATATAAGAATTTTAACAATGCTTTTCAAATTTTTTTCTTCTATCTCATCTTGTTCTATAAAAAACCTGGAAATTACTTTTGCAATAAGAAAACTGCCACAGCAAACAAATATTCTGGAGATTGTAGATAAGAGGGTTTTTTTTTTTCCTTCTAGTGGGAAACTAATTTTTGTTATCCTCTGCAAACACTGAAATGGAGATCTTCATAACCTATGTATCCAAGCTTACTAAAAGTTGTTTGGGGTCATGATAGATATTCAATTCTATGAAAGAACATTGTAGTCAAGCCATAAAAAGAAATCTAAATTGGTATAATTTCCACAACAAGATGTCAAGGAAAATAATTAATTGATCAGGTCAACAGTCATTGTTTTCACAATAAACACAAAAACCAAAAAACTCAGTTATGTTTTGTTGTGTCCCATTTTGTTTCTCCACAATTTTGCCAGTTATCCAAGATTTGCACCAGCACATTCATAATACTTAATTTTCTACTGCTCTGCAATATTTTGAGCAGAAGAGTAATTTGTCACCTACCAGTTGTGAAGTCCTATCTACTCTCTGCCTTGTATTTTTGTGCTTTTAGAAAATTGAATTATTAACGAAACAAAAACCTCCAGCCAACCAACAAAAAAAGCCCCACCAACAAAAAAAATCCAAGCAATATCCCACCATATTTTTAAAATCCTTGGCCTTTTTTAATTGTATAATAGTAAAACTTCAGAATTTCAGAAAGCCACAAAGGATAGGAAAATTGTTTTCTATACTGTATGTGGCTGAATTTGAGGGTATTTTAACTTGTAATTAGCAGTCAAAATATATCACAAAATGGACCATTAATTACTTGACTATCCCACTGAAATCAGTCAGTACATGTAAATATTCTGTTCTGCCCTACTTAAATTTTACCAATTCCAACAGACACCTAGATAACATCCTCCTTTTTTTTTTTTTTTTTTTTTTACTTTAGTAACATTTGTACTTCTCATCACACCAATAAAATCTATGAATTTGATATACATGAATTTTTAGCATGCATGCATCTTCCTTTGAAGCATAAAATGTTGACTTTGAAACTAATGCATAATATGAGAAAGATGGCCAAATTATTTAAAGTTTTGTATAATGCTGTCTTTTTTTGTTTCTGTTTGATAAAATATGAAACACTTCTGTATTAAAGGAGTCAATCATCTATTCACTAATTGAGGAGGATTTAATGATGCCCTTTGGAAGATCAAAATATGTTTGCATGAGTAAAAATACTTACTCTTAGTAACTACAGCCTAGCATATACCTCATTACTTCACAATTATCTCCTAAAAGGAGTAGTTTGATTAATTAGCCTTTTGTTTTGTTTTGTTTCTTTTTCACTTATTTTTTATCCTATTTGCGTTGGAGTTACTGTCTAAAATGATAAATGAAGTTTTACTATTTATAATCAATGTATTCACTAGTTTTCCTTAAGATTTCAGATAAGATCAAAATGACAAATTTTTCTTATTTGCATCCAGACATGTTTCTATCTAGACTTATCTCTGAATTACTTACTATTTTTTAAAAAATATATATTTACAGGGCTGTAAAAGAGATTGTAGGCCAGATCAATTAAATCATGCAGCAGAAACAGACTGGCTGGAGGAATATGATAAGGGCAAAGGCAGCTCCTGAGCACCTTGACAGGTCATCATTTACCCATTTGAACACTCTTCAGGCTTCTGAACAGCTGTGCACTCTTAACAATTGCTGAAATGCATAACTCACTAAATCAGTATTATCCAACAGGAAGAGTTTACCAGATTAGCTGTAAGCATTGAAATCACTGACAGTAAGTTAAGATCTGTAAAGTCTTTAAGGCTTTTTTTGTTTGTTTTGTGGTTTGATTTTTTTTATTTTAATAGAGGATGCAGCTTTAAATAATAGTAAAATTTTTAAACTTCTTAATATATGTTTTTTCTCACCAGAGAAGAGGAAAGAAAAGAGAAAAGAGAATGAATGAATGAACCAGCCATCATCAAGTTGTTTTAATTCTTTCCCAGTCAAGACAACCAAATATACTGATAGGCAGCTATAGAGAAAGTAGAAACAAACACAAAATCAAATAAAATCTTTAGGAAGGCTATGATATATGCCTTAACAAATGTGTCCAAAAGGCACAGTGATGATGATAACTTCCAAGGAACTTGCCATTTCTTCCTGCTGAAGGTACTTCCCATCAGGGAGGTGGGGAGAAGAGAAAGATAAGATATAAGCAAACACAAGTTCTATTATTGTGACCTGAAATATATCAGTGATAATTATTTTTTTCCATTATTCAGGCCAGTTGCTTTATGGTGCACTAGTTAGTTTCTGTTGGTTCTATTCAGACCTAACTGAGTTTGCACCCTTTGATTTGTTCTACAAAAGAAAGGAAAAAAAAAAAAAAAAAAAAAAAGTGGATTATTAAGTATCAACATAAATATGGAAAGTAAGATCTTGCTCCAAAACATATAGACAGTGTAGCCATCCCTCCTGTGGGTCATTAAGAAAATGTCTTGTGGGACATTTTTTTGCGTTTGGCTAGTTGTGCTCTTGCATATATTCTTTGTAAAGTTATTTCTAATCTGAAAAAAATGGGATCTGGAGCTGTATTTTCTCCTGTCCTGTTTTTCTATGAATTGTTCTATTCACTATTCTTCATTTGAAATAAGAATTTAGGTAAATTATTCTTTTTGTTCTTGTAAACTTTTAAAATAATTGCCTAATAAAATAAGCAGTTATAGTTGCCTTTAACAAGTTCCTATCATCCATGGTTAGGCCTTGTTTTAGTTCCATTTCTGTCAATACTCAATCTATAAAAAAATTATTACATTTTCTAAAATGACCACATGTACAAATTCCACATTTTCAAACTGTAGTAGCATTTTTTGGGTGTTGACAATCTAATGATTAAAATGTTTTCAGAAAAAAAAAGAAAAATAAAAAAAAAACCCCTAAAATGTTAATAATGGATCTATGTGCATAAGCTATGAAAATAAAATTTACTTAAAGAAGCATAGTTATAGGAAATATACCACCATTTGTATTTCGAGGCTGAATGGAAGGTAGGTCATACCTTCAAAGCAGAACTTAAAGTGAGCATAGTAAAAAACTCCCCTTCCAATCTCTAAAGCTGCAGCATAAATGCCCTAATGAAAAGGAAATCTCTCTCATTACAAAAGACCTCCTGATCCCAGGGGATTTGGCTTCCACTTCAGCTTTGCCATGGTCCCCAGGGTGAGTGATGTCTTCTCATTGAACTCTCCAAGCTCATTCAGGCCAGAAAATGGACACCAATGGCTTAAGTCTGTAAATAAGCCCCTAAAAAAATTCTCATACCTTCGGAATGGCATGTTGGGTTCTTTCTAACAGCTACACCTGGAAAGATTATAAATAAATGAGAAATTTGTAATGCAGGTAAATTGTAGACTTTGTTTTTCATAGTTCAGGGTTTTTCTCTGATGAGCATTAAAAAACTCTCCTCCTAAAGAAAAGATTTTTTTTTATGTTATCTGGACTGAGCATGCTCTTAATGACACATGATACATAAAAGGCACGAAGAAAATGTATGCACTTATAACTTAGCCTTTATTTTTGTTTAGGCCTTAAGCAAAGGCCTAAGTGTCTTAGGCCAAAATAATCAGGTATAAAACATCTGAAGTGATAAAGTATGAGGGAATAGATTATAATAGCGATTTGACAGGGATACATAATAATGTAATAGTTTTCAAACATCTGCTGAAAGAACAAAACCAAATCTCCACAAGTGGCACATTATAAATTCATATGTTGAGAGATCAGGAAAAGAAAATTAAAAATTACTGCTGGATGCAACTCACCGCATATGGTTATTGTTTTTTTTTTTAAAATGTGATGCTTTAAAAGTACATGGCTTTGTGAATATTTATTAGTACTACATGAAAACTACTGAACTTAAAAAGATAGCTGTGCTGCTAGTTCTAACTGTAAACCAAGAAATCTAATAAAATTAGTATTTTAGTTTCAAAAAACCCTAAAAATTAAATAATTTAAATGTTCAACTAAAAAGAATACAAGCTGTAATCTACAACATTGAAATAAAGGAGAAAAAAAGTGAATTATTGTTAATGGAGAAAATTTTATTTTATATTTAGAGTATTTATGATGAAATGATAAAAGGAAGTGATAGTATTTGTGCAAGACTTCACACAGACAAAGGAAACTAAATGTAAAATGCATTCAATCCTTCTTCAAACTATCATCAATTTTGAATAATTTTGTGAAACCCTGCTATGAACAAAGCCCCACAAAGAATGTTTGATTATGTGACAGAAGGGAAGTGAGTCAGAGGAAAGCATGGAATTACTGACTTTGTTCAGAAAGAGTTAAAGGCTATTTGTGAACAAAGGAACAAAAATGAAAAAGGTCTGGGAGAAAAGATAACAAAAAGACTCACAAAACTGAATAAATGTGGTACCAAGACATGCTTAAAGCAGCGGGTCCTTTTCCTATCATCCAGTCAATATAGAAGGGGAAGCAGCATGAAAACCAAAAACATGCAGCAGCAGGACATTTCATAGTCAGCTTCTGGAGTTTTATTTTTACCAGTTTCCCAGGCCAGGCTTCAAAGCATGCAATATATTTGCCACATCCTTCTCCCTCCCTCACTGTTTCCCAACAGAACACATATGGAGGGGAATTCTTAGTCCTTTTTAGTCCACCCTCAGAGGTCGTTTTAGTTATGGGTCCTCTGACATTAGCAAAGAGACAAACAGGCAGGATCTAAATAACTCAAGAAAACATAGCAGGTATTTTTGGTAAACACAGTAGCTTGCTGAGACTTCAGCATGTCAGTAGGGAAGATATTAATAAGCTCCACTTACCCAGTGAGACAGGTGATGGGGATGGGTAGGGTTGTCAGCTGTCATTCAGGATAGGAAGAGTTGATTTTTCCTTGTACTGGATTGATCTTTTATGTTGCTGTCTTGCTCCTTTTTGATTCACTGTTTTTCTTCTTAGGAGTTTGCTTCTTCTTATGTCAGTATTCACCTTGTGAATCCATCTGCTAACAATTCCCAACTTAGCAATTACACTTCTGTGGTTTTACTTTTCTTATACTGCATGGTGCAGCTTATGTACTCTTATATCTTCTTTCCAACAAACAATTTTCACAATAAAACTGAGCCATGGACATACGACCATTCTTTAACAAAAAGGTGTTTGGAGCACAGACAGCTGAACTCCTGAGATGAAGGTTATGTGGAGAAGCCTTGCTCTGTTCCCACATCTGTCTCCACTCTGCAGCAAAATCACTAGGGTTCAATCTCAAAAGGCTTCTTCATTATTATATCAATATTTAGTATTTTATTTAAAAAACAGCATTGGTTTTTTAAATAAAAACATTTTATAGGTAACTTAATTCCTTTGGCTGTTCTTTATTTTCCCTACATTTTATGGAAGTTAGCTGTGAAGGACTGAGATTTAAACACACACATTTTGGGTTTCACAGCCAGCTTATCATATGATTGACAGAAAACAATTCATTCAGCATTCATTTCAGAGAGCTTTTATGACTTGCAAATGTGATAGTAGATTGGAACTGAATGTGGAGATACCTAGGCTGATTTTCTAGCACTGGGGAATGATTTATGGTTTCTAATGGAAACAAAATAGAAATCAGTGAACCTGACTCCCTGTCCTACCATAACAGTGTCTACAAAATTGCACTTGAATAAATTCAAGTCATCAGGGTGGAGAATCCACCTCTATGGGTTCCACTATAATTTTCTTTGATTATCTTCTAAATACAAAGTGAAATATGAGGAAAGACCTACAAATGGAATCCATGCAGGTCATAGTAATAAAAGTCACAAGAAGCACCAGTGAATGTAAACTAGCAGGTTCTACATGTCTGTCATCTTGAGCTGAAAATACTTATTTCTTGTGTATGAAGTAATATTATAGCTTCTTTTTTAATTAAAAAAGGAGGTAGAAAAATCTATGCATATCAAAGAAGTGTAAGTAGTGTAGCTATCAATTCACATCACCTCTGAGCTTTCTGAGACTTCAGCTATAAGTTTAATATGAAGATTTGCATATTTAATTTTTACTTCAACAAAAATGTTTTAAGGAGAATTTTATTCCCACCTTTCAATATGGGAGTGGGAGAGATTAGGAAGTGGTTATAAACTACAGTTCTTTACTATAAAGTAGACAGCCTGCTCACAAAATAATAATAAAAACCAATCACTTCCATTTTCAGATCCAACCACACAGTTGAAGTTTACACTCTGTTTTAGCTGGAAAATGTAGGTGGAAGATGTAGCATAGTTATTAAACATTTCCAGATTTAACACAAGCACATATTTTCTGAAATATTAACTGTAGTTTATACAGTTTGTATAAACTTTGTCATTTCTAAAATATAGTTTGTGATCTGCTGAGAGTTATCATCATAATTGCTGGATTTCTTTTTTAATCTCAGTTATATTACTAGAGTTTTTATTTAGAGACTTTTTAAAAGGAGTTTAATGGTTACATCATTTATTTAGCATTATAAAATATGGTAGGATATCTTACTGGAAGAAAGGTGAACAAATTGTCTAAGACAGCTTAAAAACATCCTTTTTTATCACAGAAAACTTAGAGCTAATTCTTTAATAGTTCTCATATAGTGTAATAGTTGTCATTGGTGCCTATATTTTCCTCTATGGAAAAACTTAGAATATGCCCATTCTTAAGTAGCACGTTTTAATTTCATGTTCTAAAGAACAAGGCACTTTTAGTTTTCAAAAAAAACCTTGTGTAGTGTAACATTTCTATTCAGTGGTCTATAACCTGTTTTAATTAAGACACTCCATATTGCAAAAACCCACGAGATGTAGGTATTTTAGAGGATAGAAGAAAAAGACTCATATCCTTGGAAATTCTGGTATTTTCATATTCCAATATGTCCTAGTAAAAAAGAATATGTGTGATATTTATGCATAAAGAATTCCGGCAACATTTCATTTCATCAAATAATAATTTTGCCTTTGCTGTTGATGCCACA
The DNA here is from genome assembly GCF_009819655.1 of Sylvia atricapilla. Classification (NCBI taxonomy): domain Eukaryota; kingdom Metazoa; phylum Chordata; class Aves; order Passeriformes; family Sylviidae; genus Sylvia; species Sylvia atricapilla. The sequence goes on along the minus strand of NC_089144.1, from coordinate 7,338,576 downwards.
ATGGCATTTTGGGAGGTAAGATATAGAGCTTTATCTGTATCATCACATTCTCACAGGTTGTAAGATATCACTGGAAACAATCCTAAGTTATCCCCACGACCCACGTGGCTCTTTCTCATCTCTTTCCTCCTTCAGAAATCTCATCAGTTTAACACTAAAGGAATTGCTGCACGATCCAGTTGAAAAATTTTCTTCTTTTCTGTTACTGAATCTGTTTTTGACAGGCATCTCAGGAATCCATGAATTCTTTTTTAATTTTAAGATATGCAGTATAGCTCTGAAACTAGAATGAATACATTTAAAATGCAGAGCACATCAATATTTTAGCACAGTTTTTATTGTTATATGAAATACATAAGCTTTCAAATGTATATTTGAATGTCTAAACTTATGACTTTGCATTTTTTTTATAAATGCTGTGGCATATCTACTTAAGAACTTTTCTTATGACACTGCCAATTATTAAATGATATTTAAAGTATAAAAGCTAAAAAAGAAGGGTATTAGCAATGAATTTTGAAAGATGTACGTATTATCATTGAAACAGAAAACTAAAGGAAGTCAAGGGTTCACACACCTAGTAATTTTCTGATGAATTCAACTTTAAGGTATCAATTCTGGATGTTCTACATGCTCTTCTTCTTAAGTAGCTTCTGACATTAGTCCTGTGCCAAAAACAAACCATTGGATTTCTCTTACAAGATGATCAAGCTGAACAAAGCTGGTTGTCTCTGTTTTGTTCAGTACAAATACTTTTAGCCAAAACAGTGTTCTTCACTCAGCTACCTTAATGAACAGAGCTATCCTGACTTATAGGCAAATCCAGGAGAAACTCTTACCCTAGGAAGTTTCATTTTAGGAAGAATGGATGGACGCTCCCACCTGAAATGTACAAATCTCATTAAAATCTTTGTCCTGTTTTTATAAGGACGTGAAGAGACCAGCACAGTGCATTGGAGGTTTAAGCAAAAAAAATTATACAAAATAAGAACATGAATTATTCATTCTTGTTGATGTAACACTAGCAGCAGAAGACTGCGTACTTTTTGCTCATTGGAAAACAGCAAAATATCCACTACCTAGCCAAGGACTTTGTATCTTTCTGGCCTATGTTTCCCTTTTTCGGTGAACCTTGGAATAGCTATTTTTTCTGGAGGGTCATGCAAAAAAATTTGCACCAGTCTGGACATCACAGCACACAGAAAATACAAAACAGTTCTTCCAAGTAGTATACCTCAGTGAGGAATTTTCTATGCTTCTTTATTGATACAAGTAAAAGTAAAGTACCTTTTACTTGCTCCTGAATTTCCTTTGAATCCTATTTCCAATGGGCAGGCCTTGAACCTCTGCTTGTGATTTTGAACATTCTGAATTCTGGGAACAGGATTGAATAAAGCACTTTCTTTTATTCTTTATTTAACTCTATTTCTTTATTTCTCTTATGGTGGATATTGCTGCACAGTGTTTCCATGTACATCTTGTTTCCATGTATGTCAGAGAGCTATATCAGCCATGCTGAAGGCCCGTTGCATTTGACAAGATGTAAAAAAGGATGATTATTTTCAAAACAAACACAAAGAGAAGGTGTACCTGATCCTCTCTACTCATAACTTGGAAATCTTCTGGCAGCTTGACCATATTTCCCATTTTGCTAAATAAAATCAACTTTGATAAGCCAGAGTAGACGTTTGTTTCTCAAAATTATCCAAAACTTCTAGTCAATTCAATGTTCGCATTTTAAGGTAAGAACTATTTTAATTTCCTGTTTTGTAACATTTGCTTCCTAAAATTAACTTGGCAGTATATAAACAAACAGACATAATTAACTTATTAAAAAAATATATTATACTCTAAAGAAGGCAGTGTCTGGGTATTAGAACATAAAATTTTACAAGCAGGAAAATTATTCTATTATGTCAAGGTATCCTAAAGGGTGTCATTCTGTGTTATTCAAGTTTCTTTGGTCAAGTCTATTGCCACAAGTGGCAATGTCCTAAAATTGAAGAACATAACTATATTAGAAAAATTAAATCCAAAGAAAGCTCATAAAATGTCCATGGAACCATTATATTTCATTGGCTCACTAATGGCAATAACTTTCATTACTTCTAATGTGTTCTCACAACCTCTATTTACCGGTAACACATTCTGGGTGAATAGTGACTGACAGGAGAGTTAATACTGTGCTGAGAATGTAACATGAGATTTACCTAAGACTTTAAAATTCAAGCCTTTAGCTTCCTCAAAGCAATCACAGAAGGATAGGAAACAATTACACTGCAACATAAACTGGATTTTTTCTCTGTGTGTTGCCTTAAATTCTCCTCCAGAAGATTTGGGTCACTTTATTTCCATGTGAGACTTAAAAGCATAGAAAACAAAGCAAAACAAATTTTCTGACATACAGGTTATGAGTCTGACAAAAAAAAAAAAAAAAAAAAAATCTAACTGTTTACTTTCAGGTTATGCCTTTAAAGCTTTCTTTTCCAGCCAGAAAATAAAATATGAGGGTCTTGTTTTCAAAGAAATTCTTATATGTGTTAAAAAAATCATCTGAAATAAAAGGAAAGATACGCAAAGAAAAGAGCTTTTCTGAATCTCACAAGTCTTATGCAGAACTATGACAGTTGTCATCTAACACAGTAAACTCTCCATGTTGCAAAATTATTAATTAGGATACTTCTAGTTAAAAATAAGGAAAAGGTGATTGGAAAAAACTCCTGGTAATCAAACAAACAAAAGAACCTCATCCAAAAGACTATCTGTGCAAAAAATGAGGGGTTTAATACTTCAGATATTTGGCCCATAAACATGAATTCCTACTACATAGAAACATAAAGAACATTCATCACACTGGAATTTCAATCTGTCCTGTTTCAGTGGGGTAAATTCAGGATTTACACAACGTCTTTTATTATCCCCCTCCCTTAAGTGGCTACTACTATGACATTACATGACTCACTGTGCTCAGGAAAGTCTTACAGTAAACGAAAATGCATTAATGTCAGTAAAGGTCATAGGCATCATGGTGATACATGTAATGGAAAAACCTCCAAAGAAAGACAGCCAAAGAGACAGAAAGAAAAGAGAAGGAATGGGACAACAGATACCACAAGTTATTGCTGTGCTGTTTCTCTGTAGAGGATATTGAGACTCTAGAAGCACAATATCAGCACTCAAGAGACAATAATCTCTAATTGCAGTGCTGCCAGTCATACTGAAATGACTGACCATTGATAGAACTGTTTGTATAAAATACACTCAGCTAAGAAAACACGTGCCAGTGCCTCACCAGGTTTTTGAAAAAACAGGTGTACCTGGTGAGCTCACAGCAATTGGAGTTAATTATATGCTCAAGTCCCATGGAATTCTGCATTTAAAACTTGTGTCACAAAACATGTTTTTTTCAGAGCCAAGGATTTTGATAAACAAACAGACAAATAAACAAATAAGGGAGAAGTAAGCATTTTGGCTAAAACACAATAATAAATAATACTAAAAGATCCCATGGTGGTGCATTTTCCCCCCACACACTTTCCAGGCCACATTGCAATCTGAGAAATGCTTCTCAGCCTTAACAAACAGCATCTGGGCTCAGATCCTCCAGAGCTTATCAGAAACACTGTCTGCTCCCAGAAACTGCTGTCCCAGGAGCTCCTCTTCCCATCGTGAACAGCCTTGGAAAATATTTTCCTTGCCTCAATGGCATAAACATTCCTGTTCTCACTCTTTCAAAGGAAATGCCAACCCAAACTGCTGCCAGGATAAAATGATGCTATGACTACAGACTCTCCTGTGACCCTATAAACAGTGGTCTAAAATGGAACTCTCCTGGACCACAGCAGGACTGGCAACCTCCCTCTGAGGAGGACAGCTCTCAGAGGCAGCAAACTCTCACGTTTGCTGTACTTGGAGGATCACTGCACTATGACAAGTGCTGGGCTGATACCCTCACTCCTCCAGGCTCAACCCTCTACCTGCTGGGAGATGCAAAGGCATCCAAAGTGAGCATTTCACCCACCTCCAGGGGAATTTTTCACAAGTGCCTTTCTTACACTGACTTTATGTCTCTGTCCACGCACATGCTACAGCAAATCTGGGAGAAATGCTTTCTTACATGCTAAGTACTTTAGATGTCTAAGTTAGGCCTCTAAGTAAGTTTGTGTCTTAAAACTTAATCTTACTTAAATGCTGCTAAGTGTTTTTTCTCTAAGCAGCTAAGTGTAACTTCAAAGTCATAAGTTTAATTAAATGTTGTTAAGTGTTACTCGTCTGCTCAATTGTTACAGTTAAGTTATAAATTGGGGTAGGAATTAAGTTAGGTACAAGTTAAGTGCTGTTCCTTTGTTAAATTATTAGGCTTAGGGTGCAAGCTAAATCAAAATACTGTTAATATTGAGTTTTATTAAACTTTAAGACCATATTTCTTTTTATCCTTGCCCTCACTCTCTTTTTGTCTCATTACACAGCTGAACACACACATACACATACACACCCTAAATAGTTCTCAGTGCATTTCTGTTTTTATTATCTGGATTTTTTTTGGTGGTGTTGTTGCTCATTTTTCCTTGGAGTGCCTTGTCTGTCTTGTAAGTAGTAGAGTGAATCTTGCCAATGAACTTTTTGCTGTCTGGTTTTAGCTCATGCCCTTGATTTTTTAAGCAATCTTGGACTCTCACTCAGAGCAGATCCAAAAGAGCAAAACACAATAGGTACCTGGATTTTGGTTACAAATAAACTAGTCTTTGGAATTTTTAGAAGCAGAGAATTTTATATTTGTAATATTTATCAGTAAGCACCAAATAATGATTCTTCTGCTTATAGACCTTTGGGGTTTTTACAAGGCAACCTCTCTTCAAAGTTCTGTCTTGGTGGTTATTTCAGAAAAATGGACTAGGTGTTCTTTTCTTTTTGTGACCAGACAATTTCTATCGGGAAACCACATTATTTTGGCCTCAATTTCAGTTTAATGCTCTGTTATATGTTATGATTACAGCCTATCATTCAGAGATTTCAATTATTTCATTCCTACTACCAAATTGAAGCAAAATCCTCTGCAATATTCTGTGAGCCCTGCAAACTGTAGAAATTATCTAATTTCTGCATTTTAGTTTGATTGTATGCATATCAAATATGCATACAGACATATCAAGCTCATCAAGACAGAAGATACACTAAGAGGGGTTATACCAATATCATAGTAACCTTAAAACTGCTGGCAGCATATTGGAATAATAAACAACGGTGAAGAACTTTTAATAGCACACTATAATGTGTCTGAACTCTTGTTAAAATTATGTAGTAGTCATACAAGAAATATTTTGGACGTCTGTCCAACTTTTGCAGCCATCTCAAACTACCTTTTTCATTGTAGGCAGCTGCTGAGGAAACCGTAACTTAAGTCCTCAATATAATTTCAAACTAGATATTTACTTTAAAGCAAATTATTTGTGAAGAAGTGTAGGGGAGTAAGTTAGGCACTTTATTATTTCTAAATTTCAGCCCCCTTTAACTGTTTTTAAAATCTCACACAGAAATTTCATTCTATTCTATGTATTACTATACAACAGCAGAGTTTTCGAAGTCTGAACTCGAAAAAATACTTTTTATACTTTTTATTCATGCAGAATACTTTCAGATCTGCAATGAAGAAAATGCTAAATAAAAATCTTCACTTTCAGCTATTTCTTTCTTTGCTTTCACTGCAGCTTGTCATTTTTACTTATGGCCAAAATTACAATGAAAAATTTACATGACTAATGCACAGCTTATTCAAGCAGGCATATAATATGCAAATTGTGCCTGGTGACTGATGGACTGACTAGGAAATGATGTAAAATTAAACATCTTTCTCCAGGTTTAAATTTTATTTATTTGAAATAAAGATCAAGGATAAACTGTTAGAATGCACATACCAAAAGCTTTGTGAAGAATATTCATCTATTTTTTTTTACACTTTGAATTCTACCCCATGCTTTGGAGTCTGGTAGATAATTGCATGAGAAGTCCTCAATCACACAAGCCATTTAATTGAGATTTATAAAGTGTATTTTCCTGATTAAAATGCATTCACAGTCATTAGAGGCACATCATGTTGAAATGTCCTCTTGAAGAAAAATGCTTGCTGAAGTCAGCTGATGCTTTTACTTTGTTGAACTTCCACATTAATTGTCTGGTTGTCTAAATAAACTGAAGATTTCAGCTGTCATAAGTATAATGAAGCATATGATTTAGAGGGAGATAGGTTCCATCCTTTGTAAAATGATTCCTGATGTGTCCAACTTTTGGCTTCTGACATCCCAAAGCTTAAGATTACTTTCTATCAAGGAGTCCTTGAGTGATGGCAAAAGCTGTGAGGTTTTGATTAGCTTCCTCACCCAGCAAACAGAAGAAAGCAAGAAAACAGTTTTATAACTAATGAATGAATTTTAAACTCAGATGGAGGCTCCCTGATACGATAGTCATGACTGTGGATGACTGTGTGCAAAACTCTTCAGGTTGGTTTTACTGCTTTTTTTCTTTTTTTCCCCAAACTACACAACACACCAAAATAACTTTCTTTCTGGCCTCTTTAGTCTTGTGAAAAGTATCTACAGAAGACTGAAAACAAAGACTATATTCCAGATCTAATTTATGCTGGCATGATAGATCATTCCCATTTCAATCAATTGAGCTGTATTGCTGTAACAGATCTTATGGGCTAAATATTACTCTAACTATCCCAAGATAAATATGGTGTAAAGAAAGAAGCTAATGAGTTAATGATTTTATATCAGTTTATGTGACAGAAAAAGTTTCCCTCATGGGTTATATTTTATCATTAATTTATTTTATTTGCTTTTCCTTTGAGTTATTTCTTATTTCTGTCTCTGAGAGAAGGGAAAAAAAATCCCTGTTCAAAGGAAGAGGCAAGTACAACATTATTTAAGACCATTTAAAGACACGATATGATTTTATTCAGTGAATTATATTTGTTATGATTCTACATTTCTTTTTATTTACAATAAATAATAATAAATAAATGTTCTCTTTTTTTTCTTCTCATCTTTGTCCCTGTATCACTCCACACAAATATCTGGTAGGAGCAGTAATTGATTTGTAAATATTGGGAAGAATCATTATTAGGATTAGAGAAGAAAATGCAAAAGATAATCAACATTGAGGATTTAAATAGTTTCTTTAGTGAACAAAAAACTTATTGGAGGAAATATGTGGAGGCTTTTTTCAACTAGAAGTAAAATATCCCTGTTACATATGTCCATATGAGATTATTCCAACACTTTCTGTGATTAATATACATTAGTGATGAACCAGAACTCAAAATCTACTTTTCAATGAAGAGATAAAAAGAGATACAATACAGTATTCCTTTAATCACTCTAGATAAATGCTTGCAGGTCTTCTATGTTCATATATTTTCATCCTCCAGATTGATTCAAAATGTTAATTTCTTATGTTCCTCTGAAGTTTTTGCACTGTGAGTTTTATATTACTCACCTATGGTATGAGTTTGCAGCTTTCTATAATGTTTAAAAATTGAGGTCACTTGCCCTAAGTGATTCATGCACAGGAAAAAAATCACCAATATAGATGGAGCAATAGTATCTAACATTAACAAATTGCTGCCTGCTAGTTTGAAAAATTATTTACTATAAGATTTAGATAAAAAATATTATTTACTTTCTTCTATGTTTGTTTTCCAGTGCATTCAAGTAAATAAATTACTGCACATCACGGATTTTTATTCATTAAAATTTCATTAATTTATGGCAAGCATCCATTCTATTAACCTACAGTCCCCATTGCAAAACAATCGAGTGGGGAAAGAAGATTTACATTTTTAAGACTTTATGTTTGTATATGTAAACTTTAAGTATGAGGTATGCAGATTTTAATATGCAGATTTTTAATATTTATTAGGCAGGAAGATCATCTATAACTGCAAATCTGTGCTGTTTTGTAGAGGTGGAATAGCTGAATCCAGAAGAGCAATTTCACTGAATATAGTTCTCAGAGACTTTGGTGTAACGTGTCACTTCCATCTGCTTTCATCAAGTGTCCTCTTTTAATTTAGCCATAAAACATTTGTGAGAAAAGAACAAATCTTACTTTGAGAAGCAGTATCTTACTTGTCCAGATCCAAAATCAATATTTGCCAATGTCATTCCAAAGACCAAACATAGAAATTCTTTTTCTTCAATACAGACAGGTGTTTTTTTATGAGCATAGCAGCTGCAGATTAGGTTTAAATCCTGTAGAATATGTTTTCTTCCTTATGGATTTACCTTTTCCTAAAACTGCTTTACCTATGGTGGCTAGTGCCTTATCCCTTGAGCAACTCCACTACTTTTATTTACTCTGTGAAGCTGCTCAGCAATAGCACATTTCAAAGCATCATGATGTGAAAAAAGACCACTCAGATATCATTTTTTATTTAGGAACCATTGATTTTTCATTTTTCTTGTAACAGTTTGCTAAGAAAGCAAACAAAGCAAGAGGACCAACAAAGTATATGAGATGCCTTACATCCATTACCTTTATATATATATATATCTCAAATATAAGATTTATATATGTATCAGATACCTATACATGCTTTTTTTAAAAATAAAAACTGCAAAACAATGAAACAACAGATACAAACAGGTTGACTTCAAGCTTTTCAGAGGATGACTTAATGAAGTTACATTCAAATTCTTCCACACTTGAAGAATAAATTTAAAGTTTCTTAAATAAATAGCATTCTCAACATTTAATTGTAAAACAAGCTTGAAATATACTGGTAAAGACCAGGACTTCTCTGCTTTCATTATAGAAAAAAAAACCAAAACCTCACTGCCTTCCAAGTGTGAAGTATTTGGTATTACAGCAAATTTGTAGATTTTCTTTGTTCTTCCACAGCATTGCTATCTACTATTTGTGTATAATGGCAACATTAACAGCAAACAAGTAATTTTTTATTCCAAGTAATGCAATATTTGGCAGCCCTCCCAAGAATTCTTTTTCCTTTTAATTCTTCCACTTTCCCCACCATACTGGTGATGGGCTGATTATTTGTTTACACAAGATGAAAGAGTCAATAAGTAAGTTTTCAAATCTGCAAGCAGAGACATTTGTCATTTAAATAGGAACTTCTATGCCTGCAGCAGAACTCAGTTTGATCTGCTAAGGAAAAAAAGTCTATTTGGTTAAATATGCTGCTGAAGATGCACATTGCCTCAGCAGAGGGAATAGATTAAGGACAGATATACACTTCAGCTCAGCTGAAAATAGCAGAAAACATTATGACATATATTCTTGCAAAACACAGTCTATACTATATTTCAAGTGAAAACATTACAGAGCTGAATATTAACATGCATCAAGCACATCTCTTAAAATGGAAACAGAATTAACAGAATGGGGTTTTGGTTCAATTTTCTTTTTTTTTTTTTTTTTTTCTTCTGATGAACATATTGTCTTGAACACTATATTTAAATTTAAGGAGATTCAGTGCTGTTGATGAAGGAGCCAGTACTGAATCTCCATTTAAGAAAACCAGCTGCAGATTTGATTAGAACAATAAATATTGTAGTGAAGCATTGTAAATAAAGCAATGTGTTGCCTTAAACAGCTTAAATGGTACAACAAAAATCAAGTAGAGAAAATAATTGCACTCAAACCTAACTTTTGTGGAACAATATCATTCTATTTTCATTTGGATTTTCTTCAAACTGAAGTCCCCTTATTTCAACTTGGCATGTATTCAGACTTTTTAGAATCTGAGACATTCTCAAAATACCTTTTAATAGCACTGCTGACTTCCAAGTGTCAGATTTAGTAGAAGATCTAAGGAATGTAACACCTTATTCAAGGAGATCTAAACCCCCTATTTTATTTCTTAGCGTCCCTGTAGTTTGTATTAAAATTGAATTAGAATGGTATCCCATTAGGATTTGTGGTGTACTACAAAGTTACACAGGTGGTGTAGGTGTTTGCACAGTATTCTATGTGTAACATGCCTTTTGGGACTGAGGAAGATTTATTCTGTTTCTTGGCCATGAACTGAGTGTAGGGCTCCTCAGAAAATTCAATATTAGGTTAGTAGTAGATGTTAAAAAGATGTAGCTTTATATGCTTACAGAAGCATGGTAAAAATGAGCAATGACTACAAAATTTTATTCTCATTCAGCCTTAGAACCTGGAATGGAGTTTTCAGTTTGCTGTTTGAAATAATGTGCCTGAGTTCATTTAGAGGTCGGACTTAAGATTTTTATCTTTTGATATCAAAGTTAACAAAGGAGCTTTGCTTACAAAGAGATCTTGAACAGATATTTCAGTTTCCTAACTTCTGAGGAGGTATGGGCGTAAAGCTCAGGGATGTAGGGAGGGAGCAGGGAACAGAAGGAAAAAGTGAGAAAAAAAGCCCATACAGCTACAATCCCAAACCTCTGCTTTTCTCAGTTTTGAGACATTAGAAATAAACACAGCATAAATAGAACAGAAAGTGACAAGTGATCTCTTCCTTTTAAATGGAAGTATTTCACTGAAGCATCATAATTATGGAAAGCTGTTTCTCACTCAGAAAGGTCTGTAAAGATCTGTCTTGTCTGACTCACTGTCACGACCCCACAGATTAGTATGGGGGGTCATGCAGCTTCCTGGATTTAGTCCTATAGAACTTGGTATTGATCTAAATGTGAAAAGTAATGTCCTGGAAAGAATGTACCCTGGATTTCAGTAATCACTGGGGTGATTACATTGATTCACATCCAACCCACACATGTAAACAATAAAGCTGATGGTAGTTACAGACTAAGTAGTGAATATCACTGAGATTGCTTCTGTAAGTGATCCCCAAACAGATAATAAATGTCTCCATCTTTGCTGGCAACTCTGCTCCAAATAGAAATTTTGATAAAAGGAACAGAGGATAACTACATCTTACATTTCTGTTATTCAGAATGTGAATCTTACAGCGGAACCCCTAATGATGTTTTTATGTTGTGCTAAAAAAGCAACATCTTGTCTTTAACTCTTTCTAATATCATAAAGGAACATGGGAGAGTGCAGTAAGGACTTCTCTACACGTGCAATCCAAAGAAATTGAAACTTATTAAAATTAACTAATCAGTTTTCCTCTTAGCTTGGAAGCACTGTGTCCTGAAGTCTTCTCTCCCTGAAAATTCTGATAGCAAACATCTATCAATGAAGAGAAAAAGACAGAAACTTTTCTAAATGACCCATATTTTATTTTAAGAGCATAGCATATAAGTTTGAATAAGCTTTATGGAAGTGAAAAGGGGAAAATACTGATGACCAACCAGTTGACTGAGTCAACATGGACTAAATTAAGCGCAAAAGAGAAAAAAAGAATTCACTTAGCACTGAATAAAAATTTCAAGAAATATTTCACTTTGTCACTATTACATATGAAAATTATACAGTATTTCATGTCATATATATCTGTCAAGAGGCTGCCTTCTAAATGAAGAATTTGAACTCATAAATTGCTCATTTATGAGCATAAATTCAATTGGGTTGATATTACTGAAAAGTAGTAGAGCGAATCATATGATTGGAATATCAAAATCAATAACTAGAAATTTCTTAGGAAAGATTAAAGCAACAAAATGAAAAACAGAAAAAATGGAAGGCCTTAACTTAATAACAGTTGGACTTGATGATCTTAGAGGTCTTCACCAGCCTTAATGAGTCTGGTCTGGTGTAGTTAGTCTGGTATATGAATATCTTCACCTCAACAAAAACTCAGTTCCAAATATTCTTGGACACTCAGAGATCGGTATTCTAGAGGATAAATCTGAAGCTGTACTAAAGAATGTGTGTGCTAAAGACCACAGCATCCCATTAGGAAAGAGATGTGCTCATTGAACACCCTTGATGATGTACAGTAAAAAAGCCACGAGGCACTTCAGTCTGTAGTGTAAGCCTGGGGTTGCTGGTTCAAAGCTGTTCTTTGGAATTTGTAAATGCTTACATCAAACAATTGCTACATCTGAGGAGAATCAAGGATCTGCATAGTCTGTGACTTGAATTTTACCCCAAACTTCATTCCATGAAGCATAGGGAAGCAGATCACAAAACTATAAGTTAGTTGTTGATTAGTTTCAAGTGGCTGTAACTTGTCTACATTTGCAAAGAGCCTGAAGTGCCTGTTTTATACTCTGGGGAAAATGTGCCAGTTTGTTTGCTTTAAACTCTAGGATGCTGTGGCAGTTTCGCAAAGTGGAAAACATAAAATTATAAGCCAGTCACACTGAGAAAGAAGATAAAAACCACAAACATAATTAATATTTGGGAGCTACTTAAAAGATTTTTTTAGATTCCCCAAAACCTTCTTTCTTTTTTTTCCTTTTTTTTTTTTTTTTTTTTTTTTTTGGTATAAATTAGCTTTTTTTCTAAAAGACAAAAACAAAAAGTTCAATGAAGAGAAAACTTGCAATACTCAGTATAAATCATTAGATGAAAATTTCAGAAAGCTCATAAGGAAAAAAGATATAGACAACTTTATGGCCAGCAGAGTAAGAGAAGATTCTGAGACTTTTAAATTAACCATTACCAGTGGCTAATTGCCAAATAGAAATAGGCAATTGAATATAATAATATCATTCAATAAACGTTTATTTTCTGTAGCTGATGAAGAGACAGATTTTACATTTATATGTGAGTGTAAATGATAAAAGGAATTTTTATTAGATTTCAATGTGGCAGTAATTAAGAACATACTGAACAGCAACTATTGAAGCTGCACATCTCTTGATCAACAAAAGTGAGTAAGTTTGATGTAAGAGTTTTAAAACATTTGGCTTATATCTGGAAAATTGATGCTGAATTTTCAAACAAATGTTTTCGGATAACAGTGTACAGATTTCATTTATAAGTGAAAGTAATTCTGACATTTAAACACTTAATCTTTTTCCTCTTTATAAAGTGAAAAATTTGTGTTTTTCAAAAATATGAATAATTAAAATTATCACCAGTAATGTCCACGAGTTTTGCTTAAATCCTTCCATTTGCTCTTTAGTACACCTGAAATCAGTCATTAGCTAAGATTTGATTGCTGCACTGGGAACAGTGGTTTAAAGAAAAGGGAGATATTTTTAAAAACTAATCTTTTTTAAAACAAAAATTTCCACCAAAGCATTGGTGAATACTCAAGAATGTAGATATTCTTTTACATTTTTAAAAGACATTATTTGAAACATTTTTTAAGGAATGTATAAATAGCTTTTATAATCTTTCCATTCAAGATTAAAATTAATTCTGGGCAATCAGTAACTTCAGATTATAAACTATACATGCCGTTGTTATTAAAATATAAACAGTTATATTTTCTTTTTCAATTTAATTCTGGGGAAGGGAAGTTTTTCTTGGCAGCTTGGCTCTTTCTGGAGGTACATACATACTTATGGTGAGTTTACTCTGAGAGTAGCTTACAGTTTCCATTTGACACCACAGACTGAAATTAATTATAATTTTAGAAGTTACAGGTTTTGCATTGTGCAACATCTGACCTTTTCAGATTTCAACATATTGCCTGCCATGCTTAGAACTCTGCTACATTTCATTAACAAAAATAGATGTTCAGCTTTTATGTTTGAGCTGCCCTGTTCTAATTTGTACTCTCATTTCAGATGGCCACTGTCTTACTGGCAGAAGCAATAAAAATATGAAGTTATTTTGTCTATTCATTGCAACTAAGATGCTTTCAACATGGGAATTAGCATATCACTGCATTTAATTATTACAGTAATAGAAATGTTTCACATAATGAATTTTGATGTCATAAGATTCCAGACTGCAATGTGCAGCTGTGCAAATGTAGTGATATCCCAAAAAAGCACCAGTAGCTGTTTTAACATGCTGAAAGCACCTCTAGCTAGATATTTCTGTATCAACTTCAGCCTTCTACTTTTTTAAATCCTGGCTTTCTTTTGTTTCTACAGTTTTCCTGAACAGGTTATAAATTTATTCCAACTGTATATTTAGCTGCTAAATTCCTAGAAGCTTCCCCAGCATTAGTGGCACTTTTGTATTACATATTTCACAGGCTGTGGAACTTGGTAATAGCTATTGTTCTTGAGTGAGATGAGTGCATCACAGATGGCTTATGCACCTGCAGCAAACATTTATCTCAGGCTGCTCACAGTTAGGCTATTTTGCATTGAAAAACACTTGTGTAATGGAGGAAAACATGCCTGACAATAGCAAAGTATCACTTAATTTCTTTCATGTTGAGGTTTGGTGCGTTCTTCTTAAAAATGGACCTTCTGGGACGAGTGATAATTTTACTCTACAGAAATCTCTTGGAGAAATGTAATGGAAGTTTGCAATAATTTTCTTCCAAGGTTTTCTACAATTATATATTAGATATAACCCCTTAGTTAAGTTGTAAGAGATAGTTTAATAGGGAAAAATGAGGTGGGATTCCTAAGTGCTGCCAGACTCTTTTTTTTGTTTTTTAATTTCTGCAGAATTTTACATTTCAACCTATGAGTGGGTTTACAGAGTTTAAATTATGAGTGTGTGCTTGCCAAAACATGATGGTGTGGTTTTTACAGATATGGATTTTGACACTGATAGTAAAGTGTTATGCAGTGTCAATTAAAGATGGGAAGCTATAACATCAAAAGAAATTCTCTGAACATGTATCCCATGGCACAATTGATGCCCTGACCTTCTCAACTGACAGATGACTCACATGTTATTTTATATTAATGAGTTAAGAAAAACCCAAACTGACAAACACCACAAGAAGACAAATAAACCCCCCAAAAATATCCCCCCAGAAAACCAAACCAAAACACAAACCAAACTGAAAACAACAGAAAACAAATCCCAATGAAAAGCTCCCAAACCACAAAATTTTGCTTATATCTTTCTGCCAAATGATAACCTTAAGAGCTCTTTAGCAAAAATCTTATTTAAGTGAATCAGAGGTTTGCCTAAGTAGTACCAGTATAAAGCAGAACACAATTAAATCACCTCCTTAAAAGTAGACAATAAAGTGAAAAGTGAAGCTCAATTGTACTGAGTGTTGGATCATATTCATATTTAGGAACTACATATATTTTTCTACAGTATCATTGGTTTTAAATTATATGTAAAAAAAGGACTATATTAGTTTCATTAAAAATCAGAATTTTGAAAATCAGTTGTTTATCTAAAAACCCACACAACTTTTCATTTAAAGAACCTTTAAATTATGACTATTGACCACTTACCAAGTCAATTTTTTTTTCCCCTGGTGGGGAACTACATCAATCTTTACCAGACTAGTCTATGTATTCAGTGATTTTTTTTTAAATTATAATTTTAAATAAATCATGTCGCTTATCTATTTCCTTAGTATGCATCTGTGAGACAATGTTTCCCCTGGAGAATAGTGGCTTATCCTGTGTAGGTTTAAAAGAGTTTGCATGTCTACTCAGAACTACTAAAATTACACATCTATATTTACTGTTACAAACCTACTTTAATTTCTTTCACTATGGCAAATAATTTCACAGAAGCACAAAGAATTCCAGCTTTCACACCATTATTGGGAAGCAAAACTGGACAGAAGCAATTTTTTTTTTTTTTTTTTTTTTTTTTAATACTCGTTAGTCTAGTGGACTTCAAAACTTCTAGAGGCATAAAAAAGTTTTTAATTAGGAAGACCAAGAGTTCCAATGCTGGAAATTTTGCTAACTTTTAATATGCCTGAAATGTTCATAGTTTCTCTGTGACCTGTTAAAGGTATGAATCTAATCTCAGAGATTAAATAAGTACTTTCAGAAGATTATTTCAGACAGAGATGGAAATGAAATGCTTGGCTCTGATGTAGGAGAACAAAAGCTGTGCCACAAAGACTTACAGAAAATAACTACTACATTAAAGAAATTTCTGCATAGGCCTGCCATTCAGAGCTAAGCAAAATTTATCTCTAATAGTCACTTCATTAAAGTGCATCTATTCTGTGATTCAAGCATAATTTAGATTTAATCAAGTGGCACCCAGTTAATTAATGTTAAGACATTGGAGCAGAGAAGTGAGCAGTGAGCAAGTGGCATTGCTGGTGACACAGGTTCAGTCTTGAAGTTGCTTTCCTAAGCAAAGTCTAGAACTCTTTTCAAATTGGGCAGGACATGGATAAGGGAAGTGCCAATGCAGGCAGCCAGGTACTGTTGGGGATTGAGAAATAGATCTGCATTTACTTTAGCAGGTTAGAGCCTGCAGTGAAATGGCTTCTGTCTAAATGTGTGTATAAAAAAATATTATACAAGCAAGAAATCTCCTCTTTTGACTTTATTTTATCAGAAAACATTAGAATCTTCTGTTCTCCTTGAAAGGCTGCCTTGTTTGCAGATCCCAAGTAGATGGATATGCCCTGTAGCCTGAAGTAGATATCTGGAAATATATTAGATATTGCTTTTAACCTCATCCTTGTGAAATGTGGTGTGCCAGTTTTTAGGTACTGATTTTACAGAATGCCTGTATCTCAAATGAGACTTTGAAGACCTTGTAACTTATGATGATGTCATAAATTCCAACCAGTGGTCATCATCTAAATCTTAGGATCATCTAGTACAACTATTAAATACTTTATTGACCTTTATGAAATCATTACTTCCATAAGAAGACACAGACACACACAAACACACACACACATGCACATATATATTAAATACAATATCTAAATACCTTTTCATGGCTAACCTTCTGACTTATTCATTTTCATAGAACAGCTACCTCAAACAAAAAATTCAATCAAGGTCAGAAACTGACAATTCATCTAATCATATTTAAACAGTTGGAAAACTAAGAAAGAAAATAAATTAATCATGGAATCTATTCAGATTGAGAAGGGTTTGTTCAAGGCTTTGGCGTGGCGTGATGGTCTCACAGATCCACTGTTGTCACACTGCATTACTGCATAGCTAAACACTTGGTTACTCCTGACACTCTTAAGTCCTCCTGAAGTAGCTATTTTGAATAATGATTAATAGGAAAATAGCTTCTCCACAGTGCTTTGTACTAATAACACTGCAACTACATTAACAATTCAGTTTGTAGCAATAGCACAAGGTTTTAGCAAGTCCCTCAGCTACACCCAGTTGTGACACAGCATTTCAGTTCAGTGGATGTTTTAATGTGCTCTAGCCAAAGTTCTGCAAGAAGAAATTAAATGAGAATTCTCTCTTTATCAAATGCTTTTTAACACTCTACTATTCACTTTGGCTGGGGTAAGAGATATATTTCCTCATAGTAGCTGGTATGGGCCAGTGCTTTGGATTTGTGCTGCCAAGTGGTGATAACAGAGATGTTTTCTTTACTGTTGAGCAGGCTGACACAGAGCCAAGGCCTTCTCTGCTTCTTACCCCACCTCACTAGTAAGGAGACAAAGAGCAGAGAAGGAGTTGGGAAGGGACAGAGTTTTCACTATTACCCTTCTAATCCACTGCCCCATTGCACTGTGGGGTGCAGATTGCCAGCAGGTGTTGACTGTTTTCTTGCTGTTGACCAGGCACTTTTGGAAGTTAATGAACATGTTGAGCTTAACTGTGCATGTTCATGAATATAGCAATAAAGAAGGGTATTTAAAAGTTTTTCTTAAAATCTGATCACAGGCTTATACTGTATGTTGCCATGACCTAATTGTAACAATTTTATCTATTTCATTTGGAGGTAATGAAGATATATTTAAACTAACAGTAGATAATTATTCACCTTCCAGAGACATTATAAATGAAAGAAACAGTTTATTTCATGGAAATAATGAGCTAACATTGCCTACCTCCTTTAAGTCAATGCACTAGCTAATATTCAATTTTTTTGATTGGAATCACAGCACCATTCAGGAACTTCTCAACCATATGGTGAAAGGTTAGAGGTATTAAAAAGAAAAAGAACTGTATGGATATGTTAATTTTCATAGACTAAGGGACTGATGTCTTCCTGTAATACAGGAGCACTAGTTTGCTTTGACTAAATTTTCTATCTACTTTGTAGATGGCTCTTCAAAATATTGCTTTCATTTCTTACCAACATATCATCTAGGACTGTTACATGTAATTGTACTAAAAGTTGGAGGTTTTTTGTTTGTTAGGAAAGTTGTTAACAGTATTAGTGGTAACAGAATGTCCTAAGAATTAATACAAACTTGTAAACCATTTAAGGGAGTCATTAACTCTATTTGTTAATCCAGTGGGAAATTTCCTAGTTCAAATAGTGGGAAAGAATAACATGGATTATAACATGGAAAATATTCTCTCTACTGTCTGATTGTTTGCTGTCACATGCAAATAATCATGAATACATCAATCTACTAATTACTAATCATCCCCCATGCTGTTTTAATAAATTCATCTACTAAGGTTGTTCTGTCAATATTTAATTAATGCAGTTTAATATAATGACTGTTCCTGTTAACATCTGCTCATAGCAAAAATAGGATTCAGACATTTAGCAACACAGCATTGCTTTTCTTCACAGGCAATTGGTGTTTAAACAGTGTTTTCCTTTACATAGCAAATATTATCTGAGACATCCAACAGTTTATGACACCATCCATTTTTAATGTAGCAGCAGCTTATATAGCAGCCTTGAAGCTGCACCATTTTGAGTACTATCAGCATACTTTTGAATCATCAACTTAGATTTTAAGGTTATCACAAAACTTGAGTAACAAGTTGCATAACAAAATTATACAACAAAGAACAAGCTATTCTATGGCATAATGCAACTGCCTGAAAATGTGTGCCCATTTATCAAAGTGCCTTCAATTATGTCATGTGGTGACCCCCAGTTTAAATGGTCAAATAAAGCCAAATAAAATTAAAACTTATATGGTGTGGAATACACCAACTGAAACTGGATTTCCTAGAATTTTTTTATTTTATTTTATTTTATTTTATTTTATTTTATTTTATTTTATTTTATTTTTTATTCACTGTGTGTCTCTTACAGTATAATTATGCAACATTTCAGACTACATGTATATTTTTATATTGACCACATTAATTTTCCACTATATGTAAGATCCTTGGGATTTTATTCGTTATAGTGTAAATTGGCTGGCAAACCATCAGTAAAAAGTATCAGATGTACTTCATTTAAAGCATATAAATGCAATTAATAACACTTCATTCACTCAAAAGCTAAGTGACCACAGGAAATCTTAAGGCATGATCATGATTTATTTTCATTAAAAGTTTAACAATTGGAGAGATCATAACATCTAGCACATTCAGCAGTTCTTTTTGCTTTGCTAATAGAAATAGGAGTGTCTTTTGAAAAGTAAGTTTATATTTATGCTCATAATTATAGGTGTCATTTTCATTTAAGTACATCACCAGATTTTAATGAAGTCATAGACTATATAATTGTTATTATATATATTCATATTTATAAACTGATGACACTTTATCAACCCTATGTACATGGGACTTCACCCTTCTATTTCCACATCCAGTTTCTCTAAACTTTGTCTTCTTTTTTATTTCTAATTTTAAAAATAATTTTTATTCCATATACTTCACATTGATAATGAGTTTTTATTTTGTTTTTACTACAGTTGCTTGTTTTTTCAGAACTCAATCCCAGTACACAAATCACAGCAGAAATTCCAACTTGCTTGATTTGGAGACAGAGTAGAAAAAATCCACAGAAAAACTTCTTTAAATTGTTGTTCAGACAGCCGTCTGTGGCTTCAGACAGACAGAAAAATAATTTTGTTACAGTTTGATAGGGAGCAGGGTTGTTTGTGTTTTGTTCTGTTTTGGTTTTTACCCTAAAGCAAGCACAATATGAAAAGTAATGAACTGACAAGGGTGGTAGTGAGGGAAAGGGTAAATGGGAATATGGTCCTGCTGCCGAAAGTGTCAAGTTATACAACTCCCTGTTACCCTTATCATATGTATGCAAAATGAATATTTTCTCTGCTTTATTATGTATAAAATGCTGTGTCACTCTTGAAAAGGTGAATGGCAAGCACAGTTAGGCTCTGAAGAATCTACTAAACCAAATACATAAATAAAAGGATCATGTGTCAAAAAAGCCTTCTGGGAGACAAAATGCCCTATCTACTACATTTAATTGAATCAACTGAGTTAAAAATAAAAGCAGGTAAGTTAGAGATACCATGAAGTCCTCTGAAACACAGAAGGAGGGATGATTTGCCCTTGGAAATCTGGGACTCAAGCAGCAGTTCCCCTCAAAGATAGTTAAGATACTGCACCAAGTAAAGAAGCACCGTAGGTCTTTACTATTGCTTGTGGTAAGAGTCATGCGAATTTTATTATAAAAGTTTAATTAAATACTGGAATAGACTTCTTCTGTAAATTTAGCTTGTGGTTTGTGTGATAACAGAGGTTATGTTGGAGGAAATGGCACACAGCATCTGTTCAAAACAAAAAATGGTTTGAAATCAAATGTTTCAAGTTAACCTGAGATGTTTGCAATTAATCCCTTATTTGGGTGTCTCAGGAAGCAGTATTTGTTTCCCATCATTTTGCAACTGGGGATCGAGCTCTATCAATTTTTAAGCATAAATACACAGCTCTCCCAATCAACATTGTTCACTGGGCCAGATGAAGGCAATTCAAGCAGGATACAAATGTTCAAAGAGACAACGTATTTCTATATAAATAGCTGTGCAGGTTTAGCACGGATAGCAGGAACCAGTTAGTGACTGGCTTTGAAATTCACAGCTAATACAGCCACTAGAGAGATGATACATCTCTGCAAACAAACACAGGGTGAAATTTGGAGGAATATCTGGAAGCTGCCCTTTTTCCTCCCTGCCTTGGAGGTCCTGGCTGGCCCCTGCCCAGGCCAGGCTTTTCCCAGGAAGCTGTTGGGACCAGTGACTCTCAGGCAAGGGGAGGGGAGGAGAATACAGCCCCTGTATATAGATATAAGGACAATTCACACCTATCTGCTCTTCCTGAGAGCAGAAAGTGACATCTGACTGTGTGAAACCAGCATGACCTCAGTACTCTGCTCATTTACACACTACTGTCAGGAAAATAGCTCTTGGTCCATATGAAGTGAATCCTCTGAGATAACGGCAGTCGATAATGCAAATTGAGGTTTCCACATGCTTTTCTTCTGTGACCAGTTCATCTCTTTTTATCAGCAGGAGGTATCAAGGCTGATTTTTCAAAATGTGTTTTTCCATGGTTTTTGACAATAATGAAGGTCCATAAGTTAAAAGACAGAGGGCAAAAATGCACAGAGGGCATGATTCCTAGGCAACTTAGGACATTAAGGATAGATTTAAGCAGTCTTTATACCTGGAGATCTTTGCGTTGACACACAACCTTGCAAAAGAGAAATTCATTTGAGTTCTTGCAATGCCAGCTTCAAAAAATTAATCAATAACTTATTGGTACTTAACACAGAACAGCTAGAAGAGAAGACAGATGGCATGGTCTTGCAGTCAAGCAAACACTGGAAAACATGCAAGTTTCTCTCAGGAATGCATATTCAATTCTGAGCAAATTTACTATTAAAAGATAAATTTTTAAAATAATAAAGTTATTGTATTCATCTAGGAAAAAAACCAGTTTTCCTGACATTATCTCTTATACTCTATGAAGTGTATAAGCTGGGTGGTCATCAATTTTTCAATGTGGTTGTGGTTTGTGGTATGACAATGCTATGATAAATGTTTATAGAAGCTTATTCTCTAGGTGTCTTTAAGAAAAAAAATACTTTTTCTCATATAGTAGTATTTCTTTATCTATGCCTTGTTTCTTAGGGAAGAATGATACTTCAATTAGACAAGGAATAACTAAAATTATTTCATTTACTTTAAAATGAATAATCTGAATACCTGCTGGAGCAATTAAAATAAGATTCTGGCTCTTAGGACTCATATTTATTTAGGATGATATGTTGTCAACAACTATAATTCAAAAACACTCAAACACTGCAATGAGGTGCCTATACAGAGATTAAATCCCAGTTTTCAGCACTCTGTTGTGCAATAATGAAACAATAATCATTCTTTTTCCCTCCCTGTCTGAACTGTCATACTTTTTGAGGTAGATGAACATTTATACTTCATGATTATCTTATTTTCTTATTGGGATATAAAGTGCTTGAGAGGAAGACAGTGTATTTTATTCTAGTCTAAATTTATTTCAAATATGTGTGCTTTTGAAGAGAGAGACTGGATAGCAATGCCAAGGCAGAGTTCATAGTTGATACAGACAGAACTCATTAAAGCAAACCTGAAACAGTCTTCTCTCAGACTGTTTTACAGGTGAGATTCTTCAGCTCTGGCCAGGTTTATATGTTATGGCCATACCTTTAAAACAGTGTTGAAGGCAAGTATATACTATTAAATAGAGTCTGTCCCTATCTTTTTATTGTGTAGACCTTTCTCATCATTTAATTTCTAACACAATTTTACTGACCCAGATAAGCCAGGATTCTGCTCTTTGTTGCTTTCTATGCTTTTATTGAAAGCCAGGTACCAAAATGGAAAACAGTTGAAATTCATATTATGTCCATTTGACTTCTGCTTTCACTTTTCCCCATGTTTCTATGCTGGAGGAAGGATGATGCATGAAAAGGTCATGACACAATACATACTTATTGTGAAGCAGAAAAGCAGGTAAGGTTTCTTTAGTTTGGGCACAGCACAGTAGCCTCAGGCACATAGTCTATTAGGCAGCATGGCCCAAGAGCTCCCTCAGCCGCTCCTCAACAGGTCTTGTGTTCCAGATCCTTCGCCAGCTTTGTCTTCTTTGGACATGCTCCAGAGATGTCTTTCTTGTAGTGAAGAACCCAAAAGTGAGCACAGGATCCGAGGGGAAGCCTCCTCCCCTGGGTGAGGACCCATATAAGGTACCCAGTGTCAGACAGCACCAGGATGGCCAGGCTCACACGGAGGGTCATGAGCAGCAGTGCAGAAGCCCAGGACCAGGCACAGCTGCAATGTAGAAGGAGCTGAAAGCTAGTGAGTTTGTAGTCTCTCTCCTGCGTGGACTCACAGACCCAGATGAAATGGGGCTCCTGAGCCTGTGGGTGTGGGGCTCCCAGGAGAGGCTCCTCAGCACCATTAAAACCCACTAGTGCCTTTGGGACCTAGATATAAGTTCCATTGCAAAGGCAATGAAGGAAAAGCAATTGGAGCGCTTGCCTTGCTTTGTCAACTGGATTTATCCATGATGTTCATCTTTTCTTACCAGCAAGCTAAAACAGCTCCCCATTCAGCACTTTTGCCTCTGCTTTTGAATGAGTCTTATTCTCCTTATGCTTTCAACAGAAAGGCTTAAGGGCAGGAGAATGACCCCTGAAAGTATTTCATTACTGTAGGGGGCTGTAGGTATCCCCATTTCCATCTAGTTTAGAGATTTTTTATGAAGTCATGACAAACTATGAAGCTGAAAGTAGTGTTTGGGAGCTGTATTTTCACAACATCAATGCCTGTTTCTTTCTTTTTGCATTTTCTATGCCATAATATTCCTGAGTTTTGCTACACGATTTTCAATGTGTTCTTCGCAGAAACTACTACAGTCACCCAAACATAGATCAGACATTATTAGTAAGTGTAAGATGATATCTGCTGTACCTCTCAGAACTGCCCTGGAGGTCACCTTTCCTGTTGAGTTACACGGTTTTTCCTTTTGCTTACTTTTGTGCCATTGTGACAGTAGCAGGAGGTGATAGCAAGAGTCTCTTCCCTTATATCAAGAACAAATAATCTTTTTTTTTTGTTTGTTTCCAAATAAATAAGATCTGTGTTCTTCTGATGTGCTTCATTTTTTTCTAGTTTGCTGTTTTAAGAAGGTTGTGACAAAGAAAGGATAACTTTTAGGTGTACTTTCTTCCTCTGAATATCCACCATTACTTTTTTATGCCATAGCTTCTGGTGATTTTTAATCAGCATATTTTATATTTTGATTCTCTTTTTTTGTTAAAACTTCATGATCCTTTTTTTTTTTTTCTGAAAATGCATAAATGAAATTACACTTTTTAAAATAGGAAAAAAGTACTATATGAAATAATGATTGTAGGTAATTTTGGTCAATAAAAGACAAGAACAATTTCTGTCTTTTATTAAACAGAACCTGGTCATCTATATTAACTGCAGATCATAAATTTCTCTTAGAAAGTACATCTCATTCAAGACAGATTTTTCAGTTTGCTGATGGGGATATAGAGTTTTTGAAGTTTGTAGAGCCAGAATAATTAATGCCAATAAACTCCACAGCCTATAGTGTGTTACAGCACCTGGAAAAAACAAACACTTGCCTTGGGAGTCACGGGCTACATTCCCATCTACAGCATGGGTGAATTTCAACTGTATTGCATTTACATGCTAAGATTTTGGTAGGGGGAAACTGCTGGGGTTATTCTGAGAAAAGGCCAGGGTTTTCCCCCGTGCCAGACAGTTCCAGCCAGCTACAAAATAAACCTGCCACTGGCCAAATGCTGGTGATGTCTCTATTTCAGCATACTTGAGAAAAGGTAAAAACAATGTGTATCAGTGGTGAGAGAAGGGAGTGAGAAGAATGTGAGAGAAACAACCCTGCAGAGGTCAAGGTCAGTGAAGAAGGAGGAGAAAATGTTCCATGCACTTGAGCAGAGGTGCCCTTGCAGCTTTTGGAAAAGACCATGGCAACAGAGGTTGGCCACTTCCATTGAGGCTGATGCTGGAGCCGAATAATTCCACTGCAATCTGTGGAGAGAGCCATGTGGAGATGTCCTAGGAGAAGCTGCAGCCCATGGAGAGCCCATGCAGGAGCAGAGTTACAGCAAGAGCTGTAGCCCTTGGAGAGGAGCCCATGCAGGAGGAGATTTTCTGGCAGGAACCATGGTCTGTAAAGGATCCATGCCACAGAAGAAAGTTTCTGAAGGACAGTACCATATGGAAAAGACCCATGCTGGAGCAGTTCTTTAAGAACTGCAGCCCATGGGAAGGGTCCATTTTAGAGAAGTTTAAGGACTATATCCTGTGGGAAGGACCCTGTGCTTCAGCAATAAATAGTGTAAGAAGGAAGGAGCAGCAGAGAGGAATTCCTAGCACCTGATTCCAACCTCCATTCCCTTGCACTGCTTAGAGCAGGCGGAGAAGGAGCCATGAACTAAGGAGTAAAATCGAGTCTGGGAAAAGTCTGCGTCTGTCTCTGTGTCTGTCTGTGTCTGTGTGAGGTGTTTTTTGTTCTGTCATTATTTCTCATCATCTTACATTAATTTATTTTTTAACAAATTATATTAATTTCCTCAAGTCAAGTATTTTTTTTACCAGTGACTGTTACTGGTAAGCAATCTCCCTTATCTCAATCCACAAGGCTGTTCATCTCATTTTCTCTCTCTGCCCTGTTGGGGAGCAGGACTGAGAGAGTGGGTGGATGGTGTCTGGTTATTAGCCAAGGTCAGTCCACCACATGAACAAATAATCAAACAACTTAAAACTTACAAGCTAAAATAGGAGGTGATGTGAATCACATGATCTCCAAACTTAACCACGTGGGATCAGGATTGTGCTCAAGGATGTCTCGAAGTGAACCAGCTCTTTCTCTCAAGCAGTCTTTTACTCGACACCATTGCATACTTCTTAAAGGAGCTACTCATGATATCCAGTCTACCATCTAGATATTGCATTTTGAAGTGTGGGACACTTATTCATCAAAAAGCTATGTGCAGTAAAGATAGATTAGCTTGTAGTCCAAAGATTATCAGTTCTCAGGTGATATTTAATTCTCACACAACTTGATTTTAAAATGTCTAAGCCCATATTCCTAGTCCTACAGTTTTATAACATATTCATAATATCTCAATGAAAAGCTACTACTCAGTGCCAGAGAGGACCTTGGATCATATTTCCCTACCTATCCTACCTAAACTGCTCCTTCTAATAAACTTCAAGCCTGTCTCCATCTTACCAAGCTGTTTGTCATTTTGCCAGTTTTCCAGTTTGCCAGTTGGTTTATTTGTCAGATTTTGTTTCTCAAGTTGTTAATTTGTCAATTTGCTAATTGCTTGCCACTTTTACAGTACTTATCCAGTGGAAATCATGTCTTCATTCTAGTGATTGCAGTGGGAAAAAAGCACAGATACTCAGTTCAGCCCAATACCTTAGAGTTCTGTTTAGAAGGGCAGGATATTGACATGTAGTATTTTAAGAACCTCATGTTGTATGAATTTTAAAATATTTTAAAAATATATTTTAGTTTTACTCTATATAAAGTTACCAAAACGCATCACACAAACAATTATTAAATCTATGGCTTCCATATATTTGCCTTTAACAACATGATATGCTTTGGCCAGTCCATTATATGCCTCCATAGAAACTGAACTATGTTAAATAAAAATAAAATAAAAAAAAAAAAAAAAAAAAAAAAAAAAAAAAAAAAAAAACCACACACACAAAAAAAAAAACAAAAAAAAAACAAACAAACAAACAAACAAAAAACAAAAACCAAACCAAACCAAGCCAAACAACAAAAACACACACACACACACACAAACACACAAAATAAAAAAAAAAAAAATCCATAAACAAAACAACATACTTGTGACTGTAGTTATAAGACAATATCAAGTTGCCAGGAAATTTTAGTTTTCAATGAAAGACCCACTTTGATATTTAGGAGTAGTAACAACACAAATATTCAAAATCGAACAAGAAATCATAGAGGAGAAGCAGAATCATTCCCTGAACATACCTGTCTAGTACTATAGATTCCAAAGTACTCTTTTCTTCTTTTTAAGGATCAAAATCCACATTCACATCTCTCAGCACCTAAAAACGTGCTCTTGAGTTGCTCTGTTATTGTGGCATTATCAAGTTAGTCTGCTGAAGGCAGTTTCTTTGCAGAAAACAATTTAAGATATATTGGACTTGAAAAAGTGAGTTTTGCTCTATAGTGCATTAGTTATAGCCCTTGCTGTGAAAAAAAAGAGATCACGGGCTGAGATCTGTACTCCCAGTCCTTGTTCTTAAAAAGAAAGTAAAATCCAATAAAGTTAAGTATTGTTGTGACATGTGTTTTTTAGTTTTTTCTTGTTATTACTCTTTCCTTCATGTAGTGTCAATTTATCTGAACACAACTGTTACTCAAACTGTCTTAGCAGAAAACCATCTCATCTCAACATGACGGTCAATTTGATGACTTAAGACATTAAAACTGAGAAGCAACATGGTTAAATTTATTGTACTTTAATTTGTGTCTTCTGATGTCATGGCATGTAACATACACATGACTGGGACTGTTAGTCTTTGATAAAACAGACAATCATAGCTTGAAATTCCCCTAGATGCCTGTTTATAAGATCAAAACACCAATAAAAAGAGAGAATTAAGCAACTGTATGAGGGAGAGCTTGATATAATTTACTAATTTTTTAATTAATGATTCAAGGTTTATTAGTTACATGAAGATTAATCACCAGGTAAAAAGTTCTGAAAAAATTAATTTTGCACACTGAAAGTAGAATGACTGTGACAGTCTTCAAATGGTTGGTCTGAGAGAAACTGCAGAACATTTCTATTCAACCACTTTCTATTTTGTCTCTTTTGACTATATTGTATGTAATTATATATATTATATTGTGTGGGAGCAAGGAATTGATTCTTCATTTTAAATACACCAGGTTATACCTTAATTTATTGGTTCTTGTTTCCTGTCCAATAATACATATCTTTCTTGAATTTCTACAAAGGAGATTTTCTTAATTCTGGATCTCTTTTCCAAAAAAATATGGTCTAGTACCCTTCTCATAATTGTAGAAATTTGATATTGATTATTTTTGTAGATGATTGATTTTTCATTCCAGAATATATTTGGCATATTTAAAGAAGTACAGTTGTACATATTGAGCCATCAGATTATTTGTATCATGTTTATATTCAATTTATTGCCTCTGCTCCCTTCCCTGATGTTTATTAATATGTAATTTGCTCTTTTTTTTTTCACCTTAAATTTTCAACCTAATTTCCAATAATCTTAAATGAGAAAAGCACAGCAATATTAGGAGGTAGTGAAATGAAACCTGTCAAAGGAGACAAATTTTTCAGATATTTAATTGCTGTATTTTATGAAGGTGTGGACAAACTGTCCAATCTGTCATTTGGCAGTCAAATAGAAATAATCCAGAAAAGACATCACAAAGTGAGCCAGTGAATTAAGAAAAAAAAAATTCTCATAATCTCCTTTAGTTCTAAGCTCCCTAGGTGTATTGTTCAAAAGTTAACATATTTATGTGAGTGTCTGCACTGTGGTCATACCTATCAGGTCTTGGTGGTGGTTGCTGGAGGTGATGGCTGCTTCATGGAATGAACCAGGAACTAAATAATCCCTCATCATCCAAATATGATGTCAGCCCAAGGAGAATCTAGTGCTGCTACTCATATATAAGAGTGCCACACATTGCCTCCCTGAAGGAACAGTGTAGGATTGAGTGTCATCTGTGGCAAAAGCAAAGGAAGGTGAGTTTAGTAAATTAGCTACTTAATGCTTTTTCTGAATTACAGTTAAAACAAAACAATAAATGAATGAACATTTAATATCAGTCTGAATTTCAGAAAAAAATATTTAATAGGACATAGGTTAACAGTTTATTCATATCATTTTTCTTCTAGTATTTTACAAAGAAAATCATAGTTTTATCCAACTATCAGAAAGGAAAGTTGAGGCTAAATGATGATCAGTGATTTTTTTAAACATCAGTTACCTAATAGCTGGTAAACAGAATGTAAATCCATTTTGTTACCATTTATCAGATCATCAATGTAACCACTATTTTCAGGTATCTTTATATTAGTAAATACAATCAAAATCCATGTGTCCACAATTCCCTGCATATCTGATATGGTATTGGAAAGCAGACTACATAGGAAGAAGAAGAAAAAAAAAATTACTTTTTTTTAACTGAGAAATTGAAACTAAATTTATAATATTGAAAAAGCTCAAGTACAGCTGAAACTGGCCAGCAATGTGTCAGAAAACAAGAGGCTTTATCAAGTATGTTAAAATCAAGAGGGGGTCTGAGGAAAATATTGGATTGATACCAAGCGGTATCACTTTCTTCTGGCTATAGCACCAAACCTGTGCCTTGATGATGACATCAGTCACATGGTTTACATTTAGGAATTCTGCAAGAAGCAGAGTTGGGAGCTGGGCTCAAGGATCTTTGAGGGTCCATTCCAGCTTGACATATTCTATGATTGTATGAGTCCAGGACAATGGGAAAACAGTAGCTTCCCATTTGTGGACACTGAAAATACTGAGGGAGCTGTTGTATGTTCATAAGTCTGTATAGCCTGATGGTGATCCATCCCAAAGTACTTGAAGAATTAGAAATGTTTACAGCAGGAACATTCTTTATCTATCAAAAGTCTTGGTGGTATGAGAAAATGTCTGCTGACTGGAAGCTTGCCAACATTCTTCCAATTTAAAAGAAAGCATAAGGGACACAGGAAACTATAGACTGTTTGTTTAGCTTCAGTACCTAGAAAAATTATGGGATCATACCGGGAGCTATTGAGAGAAATTAGAGGAGAAATCGATCATCAGGCACAGTCAACATTGGTTCACAAAAGGAAAATCCTGTTTAACTGATCTGATATCCTTCAATTTCAGGTCACCTCCCCAGTAATGAAGGGAAGAAAGGAGATGTAGCTTTACTGGAATTATTAATGTTTTTGATACTGACCCTCACAGTATACTTCTGCACAAGTTGTCCAGCTTTGAGATAAATGGGTGCACAGTGCACTGGGTGAAGAATTGGCTGAACAGCAGGGTTGAAAGGGTTGTGTTGATTTGCATGAAAGAGTTGAATGCTCAGCTAGCAAGTTTCTCGACAATATTCAACTGGGAGGTGCTGTTGACTCTTTTGAGGGACAAGATACCTTGCAAGGCGACCTAGATAGATTGGATCATTGAGCAATTTTCAATGGTCTGAAATTTAACAGGAAAAAATGCTAAATTCTGCACCTGGGATGGAGTATGGTCAGCCAAAAGTTTAGGTTGGGGGAAAAGGGGCTGGAGAATAGCCCAGCAGAAAGGGTTCTGAGGATCCTGGTTGGCAGCAGCTCTGTAGGAGCCAGCAGTGTGCTTTGGCAGCCAAGAGGGCAAATCCCATCCTGGGGTGCATCAAACACAGAATCAGTAGCTGGTCAAAAGAGTTGATTGTCCCACTGTATCCAGTGTTGGTGCAGCATCACCTTGAGCACAGTGTGCAATTGTGGGCCTCACAATTTAAGAAAGGTTTGAAGGTATTTGAATGTATCCAGAAGAGGGCAACAAAGCTGGGGACAGGCCTGGATAGCATGTCCTGTGAGAAGCAGCTGAGGACTCCGGGTTAAACTAGTTTGGAGAAAAGGAGTCTGAAGAACAAACTTGCTCACCACAAGTTCCTGAGAAGGCAAAGTGGAAGGAGAAGTACTGATTTCTTGTGACTGGTAACCAGTGATAGGATACTAGGGAAGAGTTCAAAGCTGCAACAAGGGGGACTTTAGACTGGACATTAGGAAGTATTTCTTTACCAAGAGATTACTCAAACAGCAAAACAGCCTTCCTAGAGTATGGTAGATACCCCATTCTTCTCAGTGTTTAAGAGTCATTTGGACAATGCTCTTAATAATACACTTTAACTTTTGATCAGGCAGTTGGAATGGATGATTACTGTAATCTCTTCTAACTTGAACTATTCTATTCCATTTCATTCCATTTAATTCCATTCTTAATTGAAAAATAAAGCTATGGAAAAATTTTTGACTAGATTAAAGGTACTTGCTGAAAAGTTAATGCAGTGCTGTTGTAGATGTGTCTTGTGATGTATCATCTAATTACCTCTGTTCTCTTTAAGACTCCTGTTTCCACAATATCACAGTGTGTTTCCCAGTTCAATAATTCACATTCTCCTCAATGTCCACTGCCTGGTCTCCTCCCACTGGCCCTCTTCCTTATTTTCTCCATAAGACTGAAATCCTCATTTGAAGAAGGAATTCCTAATTTCCCCAGAAGTGTTTCTACAGCATTATCAGAGAATGTGTTACTGTTTCATAAACATTAATAAATTAAATTTCACATATAGGCACTGTCATCATTTTAGAGAGAGAAAACTGAAACACCAAAGAACTAAGATTAAAAAAAATCTCTAGTTTGAATACTGATGACCTTATTTTTCTTATTATTTGCAATAATGGATCTTCATATATTCACAGCATGGCAAATCAACTTTAATTACATCTCTGAACAGTCAATATTGCTGTTACTGAGGAGCAATATGTTCTGCCTATAATGAACATGCACCTTTAGAAAGTATTGTTGAAGTGATTTATCAAATACAATGAAAATCAGAAGCAGAGGCATAGACAGAATCTAGTTTCCATACAAACTTTCAGCTTCTGGAAATATAACATCAACCTTCATGTACTTCAGTTTTTGCAATAAACAAAGCACAACACTGTATAGACAACAGTACTCCTGTCCTTTTGCCAGTCTCCTCCTCTATTGCCCCCCTTCATCCTTGGTCTCCATGCTCATCCATTCTCTGTGGACTATCTGCCGTGAGATCTCAGCCTCTCAAAGCTCTTTGTTTTTAACCACATCTCCTTTTTCCTTCTCTGCTTCATGTCTTGCTCATAACAATGCTTCTAGGAATTTTTATTAATATTCTAATCTACTGACCAATTCTCAGACCAAATTTACTGTGGCTTGAGCCAGTAAGATGTACAACAAGCAGGGAAGTTCCTGGGGCTTTTCTTGTACTGAAAAGTGCTGAATAAAGTTATGTTATGCTGGCACTAACACATAAGGGAAAACAAAATTTCAAAGGAATTATCTGTACTAGATGAAAGCCATATATACATACATATGTACACAAATGTGCTCGTAAAATTGCAGTTCAAAATATCCTTTCAAGTCAGGATGTTACCAAACGTTGCTGGTATGCCAATGACCAAATCCCAGCAAGACTACTGATTGAAGCATATATGCATGTCAGGCAAATTATGTAGTCAATTAGCAAATTGAGCAATGTGTAACAATGTAATTATATAAGAAGGAAATTAGTCAAATTCAGATTTTGGAACCTGGACAGTTATTGCATCTCTTGATGGGTAATATGAAATTTTACTCCATTCTGCTAATTGCTATACTATTTGAAGTCAGGAAAACCTAGTGACTATTCTTATCAGCTTGCAGCTGAAATGAAGTATTTATATTTATGGGAGGGATAGACCTTGGTAGAAAAATAACCTTAAAAACCATTCACTCTAATATCAATAAAAATATAACTGTCAATGTCTTGACAGTATAGTGGAGCTTGAGCTTAAGACTAATTGGTAGCCAGAAGATAAACTGTCTCCTACCAATATCCCCAAGGACTTCATGCAACATCTATTACCACAGTGTAGGCTCCAGCTCAGAGATTCTGTGAGAATGGGCCTCGGGCTCTTTCAGAGATCTGTTTCCATTACTGTTTTTCATCTATTAGGTTGCATTTTCAGAATATTATGTAAATTAAAACTATTGTACAGGCAACTCTATTACCTATGTTCTCCATCAGTAATGAACAAAACTTTTTCACCTCATTCTGGTTTATTCTTCCAAGATCAGTTAGGAAATTAAATGAAAAGGGTGTTTTAACCTACTCTACTCCTCAAACTATCTGACCCTCCCTCAAGGTTTTAAATTCATGATTACTTAAGGATTGCTGTTGAAATATTCTTTATGATCTGTGTGTTTGTCATTTAGAAAATGTGTCTGGTTTCAAAGTGGTAATTGATGACATATGAAACTGCCATTAGCATCTGTGACTTTTACACTTCTTAGTTAATACCTAAATAGCAAATAAGAAAAGGACTTTTGTGCTCAAAGAGCCCAGTGCAATACTTGACTATTTGTCTTTCAGCTTTAGGATTTTATTGAAGAAGGTAGCACATATTTCTTGTTCATTTGGTTTTCCTATAGACTTCAAGCTATTTTTTTAGGCCTCCATAAAATTATGAGTCAGAAATTGTTTTTCAGACATAATTGTATATGAATAACAACTTTCAGTAATAAAAAATAAATAATAGAACTTCAAAAAAATATATACAACTAACTTAGTAAAGATTTTTGGGGTGGGCTTGAAGCCTGATATTTCACACATGATCACAGTGGAATTTATTCTTTATTCTAATTTATTGGTAACAAATTAGCACTGCACAAATTTTTCTAGGAGAAGAGTGGATTATTATTGAATTCTCATGAGAGAACTGTCATGGTTTAACACCATCCAGCAAGAAAACACCAGGCAGCTGCTCATCACTCACTCCTCCATGAAGGTGAGAATCAGAAAGAAAGATAAACTTCACGAATTGAGATAAGAAAAATCGAATAATCTAAATAAAATATTATAATAATGTCGACAACTTAATATTATTATTTTATTATTATTATTATTATTATTATTATTATTATTACTATTATTATTGAGAGATAATAACAGAACCCAAAAGAAAGAAGTGATGGACAATAAAATTGCTCACCACCTCCTGACTGAGAATCAGTCTATCCTCAAATACCACTGGTCCCTTCTGCACAGCTCCCCAGTTTATATACCAGACTTGACATTCTATAATATGGAATATCCCTTTATTCAGTTTGGGGCAGCTCTCCTGGCCACACTCCCTCACAGTGTTTTGTGCACCTGCTCACTGACAGAACCTGAAACACTGAATAAGTCCTTGACTTAAGACCAGCACTACTTAGCAAACACCAAAACATTTGTGCATTATCAATATTATTCTCATGCTAAATCCAAACGGCAACACTATACCACATATTAAGAAGAAAATGAACTCTGTCCCAGTTCAACCAATACAAGAATGATAGCACTCACTGAGATGGAAAAAAGCCCTGCATCTCATCCTTCTTTCTGTGTCAGGTTTCATGGAATGTTTTCCTTGAAATATGGAGCTAACAATGCAGTCAAGATCAGTTAAACCTATAACAAAGAAAATGTCTATCTCCAAATGCAATTGCAGGACACCTGTGTTGATAATACTATGTGTAAACACATTTTTGCAAGCAGTGCCAAATATTTAGGTGAAACTGGGCCTATAAAATGCATTTAAAGTAAAAGTAATAGAGAAAAAAAAAAAAAAAACAGCCCTAAAATACTATAGTTATCTTCCATTTAGTTAACCATAGTGCTGTAGGGAAAGTAAACTAAGAAAGCAAGTGCATCTTGATTAGAAATAAAATGGATAGGGTCATGAAAGCTAAGACTTATTTTATTTTAGCTAGTGTCAGTTGGTTAAATGCAGGGTTTCTTTTTAATAGTTTACACACTGCCTTTAGCTAATTTGAATTACATCGAAGCAATCAGGTCTTTACTGGGACATATTAGCAATAAAGTCAGCAAGAGTTCCACAGTGGAGCTATTTCCACTGACTTGAGAAGCTTGCTCTAGAAATATACAGCTCTTTGAAAGCTTTGGTGTTTTCCTGTATCCACAGTCTTGCTTCTACTAAGATATTGTTTTTCTGATATTCTACATCTGAAATACAGCTTTTATCAACTCCAAATTTACATATTTAAATGAATGTTGTCACAGTAAATTTTAGCCATGTGTACAGTTTTTTACACAAATTTCTTACAAAGTCCCTTTCACATGAAATATTTATTCCATGGAAGCTGTATTTTATGAAGTATCTCTCAGTGCTCTTGGTTAAACAGGAGCCTGGCTTTACCTTTTTCCCCCAACAAAAAGCAGTTAATCACCAGATTACTGCACTGCTTCAGTGATGAGTTAAAGCTGGAAGTGGCGTTCCCCTCTCTATCCTGTGCTCATGAGACATCTGCATTCACCTGCTGCATCCAGGTCTGAGGTCCTTAGCACAAAAAATACCTTCAGCAATTTTTTCTGAAAAAATTTTTCAGAAATTGAGTCCAGAGGAGATCACAAAGATGATCAGAGCACTGCAGCAAGCCTCCTACGAAGATAAAATTGGGAGTTAGAGTTATGCCACTTGGAGAAGAGAAGGCTCTGGGGAGATCTCACTGTGGCCTTTTAGCACCTAAAGATGGCTTATGAAAAGGAGGGACAGAGAATGTTTGTCCAGATAAATAGGATAGGGATAGGATATGCAGGAACAGTTTTAAATTAAGAGAGGAGAGATTTAGATTAGGTTTTAGGAAATCATTCTTTACTATGAGTGGGGTGAGGCACTGGTATGGGTTGCTCAGAGAAGTTGTGGATGTCCAAGTGGATGGCCATGAAGTGTTCAAGGTCAGGTTGGGTGGGGCTCTGAGCAACCTGGTTTAGTGGAAGATGCTTTTGCACATTGCAACAGGATTAGAAGCACATGATCTTTAAGCTCCCTTCCAATCCCAAACTTTCTATGATTCTATGATCCATACTGCACAGTACAACAGCCCAGGGTTTCATGGAAAGTCTTATTTAAGTGTGTTAAAGTCATATTTAATCCTGTTTTGCTTGTGCATTCTGAAAACAAACAAACAAACAAAAACCAGCAAAAGAAAACAAACAAAAAAACCCCCCACAAGTGAGAAAAAAGATGTTATAAAAAACAGATTTTCATTTTAACATTAGCAATCTCTAAACAGCACGTGGCAGATCCTGTCACTATCACTGTACTCTAGACTGTCATGGCTTTCAGTAAAATAATAATCAGCATTTGGAGGCCAAACTCTTAAAACATATGTTTCTCCATATTTATAATGTGACAGCAGATTTTTCTTGACTTGCTTTAGTCTCTGAAACCTTTGTGAAAACTGTTTAGTAATTATCTCAGTAGATAATTTCGTCAACAGCTGTAATGACAACAAAATTTGGTTATTTAAGGTCTTTTCAGCACTGTTGAATTTCACCTATAATCCAAAATAAATACAGATTTTATTTTGAATTAGAAAGCAGAGTTTTAGTTCTTTTCAGTTCTTTTAAGAATGTAGTCAGAAGCTGAATGGGAGCAATGGAACAAAAGAAGTGATCCATAACAGTGGTAAAAAAAGAAAAAAGGAAGTTTATTTAGTTATGCACGAAGAATGGAGATGGACTGTGAGCAAAGGCTTCAGTGGACTTGAAAGGAAGAAGACATGAAGTTGAAAAATGGTGGAAATAGGCAAATGTCATTAACAGGTACAGTAGCTTGTAATCCATAGATACCAAAGAAGGAATAAACAGAAATGGTTATTTATTTAATGAAGACTCCTGTGAAATGCAAAACTACTTGTGTTCCAAATAAAAGAAAACTTAGAGTAATTTAAACCAAACCTGTAAGCAAAAAATCAAACACTGGAACCTTTATTGCACCTCAGGGGATTAGAGCAGCTTCTTCAACACAGCAGCTGTTGCTGTAAGAAAGAGAAACAGGTTTTCATGAGCAGTGTGATGTTTTGAGTGTCCCAAATCTTTTTGAGAAAGACAACTAAAATTGTTAATTTCACTCAGAAATTATGAATCCACTTCTCATTGGACTAAAAATATAACAATTCCAATATCCTCCAAAGGGGCACATTATGGCAGACATACTTAGCACATTACTACATGCATTTCTAGTTTCTCTCCATGGCTCTGCAGCACACTATGTACACATGTGAATTTACCCCAAAATTTCTAAATATCACTCAAAATCACAATATCATGGAACAATTTAGGCCAGAAGGGATTTAGGAGGTCAGCTATGGAGACTGACAATCTCTCTGGGCAACCTGTTCTCCTGCCTGGGGATATGGGAGCATGGCAGATGTGAAAGTCAGTCCATAGGCTGACCTCTGATAGTAGTGATAATGAGCCACTGTATGTACACAACTGTGAAGAACTGTTTGGTTTATTATGGATCTACTTCTCAGTGTGTTTCCATAAAAGAAAAAGGAAAAAGGAGGAGCTGAGTGGAGAAAAAAATTGCTGAAGGTATTCCACATAACAGAGATCGTATTTTTCAGAGCAAAAAAGCATAATTTATCAAAATTCTACTCCATGTTTTGTGTTTGAATTTTTCTAATGGGTTTGACTTGGTGCAAGGCAGGGAAAAGAATGGTAATTGTGCAGCTTGAATTCAGAGGACATTTTGCATGAATTATATCACATGAAAAGCAAAATAAACATATTGAAAATTTGCTATGTAAGTGGAATGTTCTTCTTTCAGGGTATTTTAAAACAACTTTGTTTAGTTCCATTTTTTGTTTTTTTGCTTTACTGTTTAGAAGCTGACAAATTATAGCTCACACAATATAAGTGGTCAAGCTGGGGATTCAATTTCTGAATTTTATTTTGACCCTCAAAACCTAAGCAATGTTTAAATAAGGATAATCTTATGGTTTGCATTTCATTTATTATAATCTCAGAATAATATAATTTATATTGGTCATACCACATCAGATGATTCAGAGTGAAAGACTCAGTTTTGAATATATTGAATGAGAGAAGCTTCTCATAAAAGGACTGTGAAAAAGGAGAACATATTTTTACTATATTGCTTTTCTGTCTAGAGGGAGTTCTATATGTCCAATATACATTTTTGGAAACTCTCCTTTTTACTAAATTTATGGGCAAGAGAGAGCAGTACTAACTGTATATCCAGATTTATTGTCTTCAGAGCTTACACCATCCTGAGCAAGGAAAATATATGGTTTGTATGCATTAGCAATGCAATGTAGGTATAAAAATATTCCAGTATAAATTAGTAAATGAAATTTGCTGACTTACAAACAATACACTGTTGCACTTTATTTTTTTTCCCCTTTCAGGACACTGTGATTAATGCTGTCTTCATATGAGTTAAGGGTCACCTATCATGCACTAGCATTAGCTGCTACTGTCAATTGTATAAAGGTACCAGGGGATTTTTGCCTCTTTTTTTTTTTTCCCTCAAAATAATACAAGTAAAATCAATGTGTAAGGCCACTTAACAGGTAGTATTATATGCAGGAATATATAGCATTATATACAATTACACCTGTATGCAGTAATGCAAACAAAAAATCTAGTTCAAATATCATCTACATATAAAACACAGCTCAGCCTTTTTGAAGAGGTCAGGAATACCTTGTTTTGCACAGATGATCTGTGGCCATGCAGGTTATGACTGTGATGTCCTCAGTAGTAGTGTCTAGGTTCTGTCTAGACTTTGAAGTCTGAGTGAACAAATTGGCTGATTCCTCTCTTAGGCTTTAGGGTTACTGTGATGAGCAGCAGTTGCATGTAGATTGTGCATGTTACAGAGGAATCCCATTTATATTCCCACATTAGAGGTCAGTTTCAGAAGCAATAAACTCAAATTTGACTCTGCCCCAAGTTGTATCATAAAATTTCTATCTGGATCCTTACATTGATGGATTCTGGAGGAAATGCTTATGATATACAAATAAGTATTGATTTTTTAATACAATTATTGGTCTATTAGCTAGACCTTTGAGCTACATTCTCTGTGCTATGCTGCCACTGTTCTTTGAGTCAATAGTATCTTCAGATCTAAGCATTCTTTGAGATTGATTTTGTCTTTTTATCACTGCAAATTGTTCTTTATTTTTCTTACCTGAAATATATTATATTTTAAATGGTGATTGATGAGAGATACAATTTATTTGTGGAGATAACGTAGCAAACAAGAAGGATTTGTGTTTTCCTAAAATGCACTTGCATGTAAAAAGGTATATGCATTATTTTCAACAAGTGTGAAACATCTGTTCCCACGTAATGAGAATTTGAAAGATGATTCTGTTTTTAATTTCTATCTAAGTGATTCACATTCAGAAGAGCTCAGAATAAGCACCAGCTCTCAGACAAACAAATTTATTAATGAAGTGGCTGAAAAAACTAGCACTATTGTTCTCTTGTAGATTACAGCAAATTATATTAATTTAATTAAAACAGAAAATCATGTTTATTGACTAATTTATTCCCTTGTCAGTCAGGAAGATTGAGTAGCTTCTTTAGTTCACAGGCTGAAAGCAATGTGAGATTATGTGCAGAATTAACAGTGTAAACAAGGTAAATTGCTAATACCTTACTTATGGCTGCTTCTTGATAGTGCTAATGCTAAATATAAGCCAGATTGTTCACTCTCCCTAGAGGTTTCATTAGAAAGGCAGATAAATAAAGAGAGAAAATGCATTTCTTCATATTTATCACAAGCATTGTTATTCTTCCACTTATCCTCATGAGTTGCAGAACTTGATTCCTTCTCAAAAACCTTTGGAGTGATTTCTATTTCATCGTATATTCTAGTAGGCTGTAAATATATATTTACATTAATAAATATAAAAGAGATTCTTAAAGGTATCAAAAGAGGTCAGTAATGGCTCAAAGTTGACATGAAATGCACACAAAGCAAGTTGAAATATGCATTTACAGACCAGGAAATTGGGATTTGCAAGAGTAGAAGAGGATGAACTCTGATTATACCAAACACAGAAAACTTAAACAAAATTTGTGATGACTGATCAGGGTATTTTAACCACTATTACTTGGCCCTTGTTAAATTGTATTGACACTTAGTAAAGAAAGAGATTTAAAGTAAATCAGTCTGCCCAATGGAATGTTTTCAATTAGTGGGGTTAGTGGACTGAGAATGTCACTTCCACTTCCCCTATATGTGTCCTCAGGTGGCCTAATTTTATGGACCAGAGTTCATGGTGAAGTGTTTGAAAATTATTTTTTCTGATTCAAATAAACATTATGAACATTTTTAAGAATGCAAACAAGGTTCAAAGTCTCCAGAAAAGAGGCTGAAAATGAAGATTATGGACCTACTTCCTCTTCTTAGATTCTGACATAAGAGAAGTAACAGCAATCCTTTCTTTCTTTCTTTAAATGTCTCTTCCCTAAGGAAAAGGGCTACCGCCTTTATATATCAAGGCATAAGGGCACAGACTAAAGCAACTCCCAAGGTCCCATTACCTTGTGCATTAAAAGATCTCCTCACAAGCACCAATTCAGAATTTATCCTCACCATACGGTCAGATGGCCTTCCTGCCTATGAGTATTGGTATGAGATATCTAACTGAGAAAGTATATATGTATGTACTAGAAAAGTTTATCAAATTTCCAGAAAAGAGTGAGAGATCCCAATGCACAAATTTCTGATCCACAATTCTGAAAATTGCATTAGATCCTACAATTTTGCATGGTTAACAAAAAAAAAGATAGTATTTCATCATCTTGCAATATTTTAAATAACATAGAATAGCACAGAATGTTCTCTCAGTGCAGTATGGTTTCCCATTTTTTGCCCATTTTTGCCTCATTTGTTTGAACTTATCAGTCTAAGAATAATGATACCATGTTAACTCAATTGAAATTGTTCAAAGTGAAAAACTGCTAATCATTAATCTTATAGTGACAGTCCTTATTGTAATTAAACTCCAAAGATATGTAATTCCTTGTTAAGAAAGAATTTTTTTTCTGTTCAGCTCACAATTCAAATTCATCTATTTTCATACACTGCCATTTCATGGTAGTAAGTTGTCCCTTATTTTATCTCAGTGCTTTAAATGTGTTGATTTTTGATGTCGTTTATGCAGCTGTGAAATTAAATCAGAAATGAAAAAGCCTTGTAGGTCAGTAAATGAAAAACAGTGATTTATTATATTTGTGAACAACTAATGCCATGAATAAGTAATAAGGTTTTCATTACCAAGATTTTAAAGACATGCTCTTATAGGAGTCATGCCATGCAAATATAGGTCACTTTTGTCACTTTGATATTCTATTGCTCAAAAAGAAAAGGTGTTTCTGTATGGCAGAGAACTTCTGAAAGAAGAGGTAAGAAATAGATAATAATGGCTCATTTCTTTAAGCCATCTGAAATGCAATCTATGAACAGCAGATCTCTGTGTTAAAAAAAAAAATAAAAACAAGGGGTTATTGGATTCCTGAACACCAAGAGAAAAAAAAGAAGTGCAATATTCGGACTTTAAAATTTATTACAATCCACAGTGCTTTAATTTGAAATTAGCTTGTTTATTTAGAAAAATATATATAATGTGTTGTCATCTTTATTTTTCCCCCTAGCATAGGTAGGAAATGTCAAAAAATGGCTCTTCACATTAATGTTTCTTTTTTTTTCCTTGCCAGATTCTTTTATCTTTGTGGAGACAATGTGAACAGAAAGGTCATCAGCCCAGAAGATCAAGATGCATGTAACCATTCTTTTTGACAAAGACAAACTGACCTTTTATGTCTCACATACGGGTCATTAAATGTCAGGGCACTGAATGGAAAAATGGCCCTCAACAGCCCCATCCAGGCTTCCTGGGGCTCCCACACCCCTGTCCCATGGCTTGGGGCTCAGTCTCAGCCCAGGGCTGTCAGTCTGTCCCTGTGATAATGTAGGGGTCTGGCTCTCCAGCCACACCACAGCAGGGCCAACCCACAGCCTGTCGTCCCCATGCTCAGAGTCACCTGGGGATGCTCCAGCTGCCTTCCTGGCCTGCCCTGCTCCTTGTCCAAGGACCCTGGAACAAAGCCTGGCTGGTGAGGCTCGTAGTTATCCCCTAACATCTCCTGGTACCAGGCTCCAGGCAGCTCCCAGTGCTCGTGGCACTGCCCAATGCATGTGTGTCATCACTAACCTTGGGAGGGTTTGTATTCTTCTTTCCTCCAGAGAGGGAAAGTTGTCAAAGAAGAGATCTCAAACAACTCCTCTACAACAGTGTGCTTAGCCCCAGTTATTTTCCTTTCATGGAACTGTGTATAGTGATTTGTAACCTCAAAGCAGACCTCAATAAAGCAATGTTGTTGTCAAATCTTCAGAGGATCTGAGTACCGCACAAGAGCTAAAATCACTTGCACTTCAAGGTGCTTTGCAAGACAGGTCAGATTCAACATCCCATTTTTTACAGACTAGAGTGTGGATGTGTTACTGAGGCTCCACTGCACTTAACTCAAATCTTGTGTCCTGTATGTTGCAGTCACTCAGACTCTTGTACACATAGGCATGCTAAGTGAGTTTGTAAAAGAGTAAACCTTCTCAAGTGGCACTTCAATCAACATTGATGTTGTAGGGAAACAGGGTAACAGCCCTGAAAAACTCACACTAGAACAGGAAAACGCCTGTAGTGACTTGATTGGACTCCCAGCAAGTCAGAGTTATTCCCCTTCCAGATTTATTCTAGTTCATATGTGCCTTTCTCAATCGGGTAATTCCTCTTCTATCCCGAACTAGTGTACCTCAGTTCTCAACTTTGCTTCCAACATTTTTACTTCCTGCTAATAACAAAGTTCAGGATTTAAAGTACACTACAGTCGACAGTGGCATTTTCATTGGCACATGATTCATCACCCTATCGTTTTGCTCTGAACATACCACAGTCTATAAAAAGATCAGCACTAATGGAAACAAAAAAACTTTTAAAATACTTCACACCACTTTGATCTCAATGAGTGAAAAGTCCTAGCTGGAGAGAGTCAAAATGGCATAACATATAATAACATATAAACATGGCTCATTTAAGGCTGAGATGAGATAATCCTACATTGTGTAAATATGGAGTGGAGATAAACAACGAGGAAAACCAATCTTTTTTTAACTGCTTAGGTATAAACAGATTAGTATATACACACGCACACATATATATAGATATATGTAGGCTATTAATGTAGAGAGATTGCAAATTTAATTCAGATGAGGTTCTGAAACAGTTTTCCAGAGGAAAAAAATGTGGTAAATGTGTTCAAGGAACTATATTTTAAATCAGCCCAAGAAACCATTATAACATGGCAGGACCTTGTTCATTTTCTTTCCATGGTTAATTTGTACTAATGTTCGTACTCCACAAGGAACTTCATAGGTTTTGGATGATCCTCAGAAGAAACAAAAAATGAACAAATTTTTCAATGACAGTAATTACTGATAGATTCTGCTGATACATGAATAATGCCTCTATTTTCACATCCAACAAATTTAAATTAATTAAAATGCTTGAATTACAGACAAAATCCAAGTGACTTTTTAACTGCGGGTATGGACCAACACTGAATTCTTCAAACTGCATCAGAAAAACAGAAAGTTCTTGAGAATTTAGAGAAAAGACAAATCGAAATTCTCAGAAATAGTAAGTCCCTGAGAATTTAGAGAAAAGACACACTGAAATTCTCA
The DNA here is from genome assembly GCF_009819655.1 of Sylvia atricapilla. Lineage (NCBI taxonomy): Eukaryota > Metazoa > Chordata > Aves > Passeriformes > Sylviidae > Sylvia > Sylvia atricapilla. Next base: position 7,295,523 of record NC_089144.1, on the reverse strand, counting down.
AACAGATCTGCAGAACATGATTATCATATCTTCACAAATACCATTTTCCCAGTGGAATTATTATTTTGGCCCTTCTTCGACCTGGATTCCTAACTCTCACTGTGCTTATGTGCTAAATGATGATCAGAATGGATGTGTATTGTGGGACCAGACAGCAATCCAAGCCCTTACAAAGGAGAAATTGAACTCCTCAGAGGGGAATAGCTGCAGACAGATCAAAGCTGTCATCTACTCTTATCCATGCAGTCTGGCCTGTGTATATTAATGTGGGATCCCTGGCTGCAAAGTCCAGCTCTAATGTATTGACTATGAATTGTCTGAGCTGAGGAAAGAGATAGGCTTAGAAATCCACCTGATCTCAGTTTGAATGTCTGTCTGATCTAGCCACAGGTTGGCTAGCTTTGCAATCAATAGAAAGAATATTAAGTTCCCAGCTGAATTCACCATTGTTATAAGCATGATAAAACCTTTGTGCTAATCTCTATTGATCATAGTGACTAGTTGAATACCAATTTAATTAATTTTAAGCATTATGAACTGGTCCCGAGTAGTGTCTAGTGCTCTCTGTTGACTAGACAGCAAACTTCTCCTCCCAATGTAGCTACTCTCATTTCTGCCAAAGTAGCTGAAGGAGCCACACAGTGACCAGAAATGGTATCATGTAAAAAAAGTAAGTAAATGACAGTTTATTGAGCATGAATCTTAATGGAATAACAGACTGTGGAGTCGCAAGAAAGGAAATTGCTTTCTGTTAGAGAGACTTCTACAAAAGTTACTTCAACTTCACTAGCCTTTAGAATCAGAAGTGCATCATATTCTTCTGAAGGACATTTGAGAGAAGGACACAAATCAACAAACTCTATCATTTCTCTTGATTGTCTAGTTTCATTCTCAGGAAGTTATTTGTACTTAGGTCTGAGAATATAAACCAATATAAAGTAAATAAAACCAAAGAAAAATACTGCCTACCACTGAACTGTTCAGTCTACATGCTCTGAGAATATATATGCATCCTGGTGATTTTCTTTGCTATGGAGGTACAACTATTCTATTATTGTAAGTGATTTTATATAGATATTAATTTTGTTTATTCTTCTTTCCTCCTTTTTCTCTTTCCTTCCCATGCAGTCATGAATGAAGTGAATGTGCATGTGGTCACAGAGAGAGTTACTCTCCAGCTTAAAATGTTTTCTGTGCGGTAAAACTTGCTCATTTTCTACGGAAGCAAGAAAGGTGAATTTGAAGATGCTCTTCTGGAGAAAGGTTTAGAATACAAGTTATCTCAGGTCTCATGAGGGAATAGTCATAATTCTTTGTTTAATATTCTAAGGTGAGAGGTAACAGCTTACCCTTCTATATCTTGATAAGAGGTTTTAGAAAGAATGCAGACATGATTACACTTTATTGTAGCTCCCCTGGGCCTTTGATACGCTGTGAGAGCACTCAGCAGATGTGAACCCTGCCATGGCTGTGTCACAGACTCAGCAGGTCACAGGCAGAAGATAGGTACTTGACCAAAGTAAGGCAATTCAGGTCATGTGCAGACGCAAAATTCTAAAGCCTCAGGGAAAACTGGGGGTAGGCTAAACAAGGATTTGCCTACTTTAATTGAGTGATCATGGGATGGATGTCAGCTAAGCAGTAATTAACAAGGTCACAGTTTTACAGTAAACCACCTATTTCCTTATTTCAGTAACCCACACTTCAGAATGTAGAGACCTCAATTACTGCTAGGCAATTCCCATTCAATCAAAATGCATTCAAAAGCTGATGGTCAAGAAGCTCTACTTATTTTGGTACATAAAAAATAGCATTTTGCTCCTGGTCTACAAAATGTCTAGTCCAGTTTAAATGGCAAATTATACTTTTTAAAATCTTATAAATAAATTCTCCCTGTATTTAAATATGTCAATGTAAGTCTGTTCAGTATCACTATTTTTTACTATCATATAACAACTTATCTTTATTGTAAAATTATAAATACTTTGGCTTTCACACAGTTCTTTTCATTCTAAACAGATAAATTTTAGTAATTCATTATCAATAGCCAAGTCATTTCACAAACCTTATGTTGAAGTCAAAATGTATCTTCTGATATTTTTATATGTACATTTGCCCACTTGACAATTCTAATCATCTTCCACAATTTTGAGTGCCTCAGATTCAAACAGAAGGTATTATATTTATATATATATATATATATATATATATATAATCTTAGTTCTGACTGTACTAATACTGGCTATAGGCAATGTTAACACTTAATTATTTAGAACCTACATCCTCAACTATTTGGTTAATTCCTTCACTGATGTAAATTCTTTTATATTATTGTGAAATGGAATATTAAAAGCTACCCCATAAAGGACTAGCATGGGATTGTAAGCAGAGAATTTTATTGTTATATAAAATGTGCATAAAACTGTTGAATCAAATGACAAACAATATTTTTAGCATTAAAATTACAGTTTGTTTTTTTTCCAAAGTTTATAAACAGGAATATTCAAGCTGTCTACATGCACCTATAGAGATAATTTCACTTAAATCAAGGAGAATTATGTGCTATGAGTCAACATAGAGCTGTGACCTGAAATTCTAACCGGAATTTAAAATATACCATATGAGCCTTCTTAACTAAACACATCCAAGACAGCATTTTTATTTGCACTCTGAAAAATAGCTGGACCTGAAATCAAAAGAATTTTATTTTAATCATCATAGTTGACATTTTCTCTTCTGTTTTGCCTCCATGTAGGGGGAAAAGTATGATACATAAAAAGCTCTGAAGAGATCTTAAGGGAGACTGAGATAAATGTACCTCAAAAACCAGCATTCAGCCACTGAGGACAGTCACTTTTAAAGTGCTTGGCCCAGGCTCAGTTACCTTCTGCAGCTCAAAGCAAACAAAGTTTAAACCCAGATCTCCTAATTTCCCCTGATCACAGGGAAAATTTTAATCTGTCAGAATTCAGTTAGAAATACTATCTTGGACATGAAAAATAATTCTTCATTATGAAACTTTTATTAAAAAGATATAGACTTCTGTGAAAAGCTTTGGTTTCATCAAGACATTTTCTTATGAAGAATATTTTGTCAAAATTATTTTCACCAGATCTTCCTCAGAGACAAGATGATAACTTTCTGATATTATTTAAAAGATATCTACTATTTTGCTTCTCATTTGGCATCAGAATAACCTTAGAAAAATGTGCATGATTCTGCAGCATTTGGAAAGTATCACAGTTTCCGAGAATGATATCTTAGCTTATGGGAAATCTCACAGAGAATGTTACCTAAGTTTAAAAGTAGACCAAAAAGAAGCTAAGGTGGATGGACTACAATTAAACTAAAAGAAATGGGCGCATTGACAGCCTCAGTTCTTGCCATATTTTGCCTGTAATGGCTTTGCAATTAGGTGAAAAGCCTAATGATTTGAAAGCTATCTCTTAAAATTATATTGGAACTAAAAGTGCCAAGACAAAAAGGAAAGAATACTGTATAGAAAAGCTTCATCCAGCACCACTGTTAATCATAAGGCATGAGAAATAATCTCTGACGGCATAATTGAAATGTCCTGTTTAAAAAAAAAAATCCTTTATCTTCTATTTTTATTATTTCTGAATCTTGAAGAACCTGCAGATCAGTCACAGTCAAAATCTGCAGTTTTCATACTCAGAATTTCTCCAATTAGTATTTTAAAATGTATAAGGATTTTACCCAATCTTTTATTGAAGCCAATGTTTCCTATGACTTAAATGCTTAAAATATTATCCAGATCTGACAGAAAGCACAAAGATCTTTGTGTGAGAGGGGGCATTTTGCTTATAGTAGCAAATAATATTTTGGGGATGGATCGGGGAGCAGCACAGCTTTAAATAACACAGATGACTGAAAGTTTCTGCCATACCAGATATCAACATTTAGCATGTTTGAAAGAGAGCCTGTGAACATAGAGACATTCACATCAGACTTGATGTGTCATGTTAGCTTCATGTGAGGTCCAGATAATAAACAAAGACATTGTTAAGGTCCTTCCTGCCTGACAAAGACGGTTCACACAGCTGATGAGAGTTAAAAACTCATTGTAGAATGAGCATCAGAGAAGTCCCTAATGATGAAGGCTGGCAACTTGTCAAGAATTTTTTTCTGATTGCCTTAATTCATGATGACACAGAAATGTGTTTGGGTTCCATTTTTATTGTCCTGCTACCCTCAGTGCAAGAATAGAAGTGAATTCAAATATTCATTAGTAGTCTTGTAAATAAGTATGTTGCTTCTTCATTCTAAGCTAAATTATTTTAAAAAATTTGTATGCCCTTTTTCAATCCAGTATCTAAAATTGTATTAACAGATTCTGTGTCTCACCCTGCTCCAAACACAAAGCAGTTCATTCAGCTGGAGATAATATTGCAAGATATTGTCATGATGGAGGAAATGAAGCTCCATAAGGGAGCAGCAAAGCAATGTCTCAAAGAGACACACAAAATCAATATTCCCAGCCATTCATTAGTTTGCCCAACAGGAGAAAGAACCAAGATGCCTTTCTAGGGTTCCAATGAACCAGTTCTAATAAGCTGAACATGTGGCAAATAACCACTTATCAGTCTTGTGAATCAAATGGGTATAAATCAAAGAGCATCCAGCTCTGGGGTCTTCAGCACAGGGAAGACATGAACCAAATGGAGATGGTCCAGAGGAGGACCACAAAAATAACCAGAGGGCTGGAGCATCTCTCCCATAAGGAAAGTCTAAGGGATTTGGGGCTGTTCAGCCTGGGGAGAGAAGGGTCTGGGGAAACTTTTCAGTACTTGAAGAGGGCTTATAAGAAATATGAGGTCAAATACTTTAGGAGGACCTGTTGTAATAGGACAAGGGCTAATGGTTTTAAATTTAAGGAGGATAGATTTAGACTAGTTTTACAGAAGAAATTTTTTTATGATGAGAGTAGTGAAATGCTGGAACTGATTTCCCGGAGTGGCAAATGACCCAGTCTTGAAAGCACTCAAGGTCAGGTAGGACAGGGCTTTGTCAACCTGATCTAGTTGAAGATGTCCCTGATTATTGTAGGAGGGTTGGACAAGATGACCTTGAAATGTCGCTTGCAACCCAAATTATTGTATGATTCTATGAAGTGTGTTTATGCCAAGTTACCATGCACAGCTGAGCCATTCTGTCTTCCTACTTATAATGCTGGATATTCCACAGGTTTGAATGTTATATACTTTTCTACAATGAATAAATATAATGCTGTTATCTAGCCCTCTGGGAAAGTATCACAAAGGGTTGTCTTCCCCAGCTTCCTGCATCTATCCAGCCAGCTGCAATAAAAACTTGCACAGGATCCACAAGCAGTTGATGCTGACACTCCTTTTTGCTGCCATGCCAGATATCCACTCCTCAGCTGCATCAGATTTGGCTCTGAAAACCCAGGACCCCACAAAGGTGAGGCAGAGATAGTGGTGTCCCCATCAGAGCTGGCCCAGTGGTGCAGTGCCACTGGTGTGGCAGAGGAAAGCCTGTCCATATTCCTGCTCACCACAGAGGCTCCAGTGTCAGCTATGGGTTCTGTGCAAACAGCAGTATATGCAGCAATTTTCTGCAGAAGTATATAATACTGCTTAAGTTGGATTGCAATAATCCCAAACGTGAGAAAGAAGCATCTGACTTCTCATATTGCAACCTGTAGGTTTTAAAGGGTAAAAAGTGAAGGAGAAGACAAACAAGTTTTGGACAACTTCAAAATATTATTTTATGGAAAGTACTATTTCCAGTAACCTAACAAAGTGTTTTCATTAATCAAAGAGGCAAAAAAAGAGTCTGGGTAGGATAAAGAAGAATGTGAGCCTGAAGAAAGAAAGCATTCAATGGAGTGAATAACAGTGTACTAATTACAGTATTTTTTTTATCTTGTCAAAAACAGTGTTATGAATACTAATGTAAAAATTTCATTTTTTCCCTTGTCTAATGAAACCTGTCCTATATGTAACCATTCAGAAATTTGCCATGAAGGCTACATACTTACACTAGGTATTATTCAACTTGCAGACAAAGCATGGAAGCTAAGTTAATAGTAAATAAAGTTTTCGGATATCAGTCTTTTTCAATGGCCTGTCTTTTCCATAATTAAGCACATTATGCAGTCATACTTAAAATTATACAAACTGTCCTGGGATCTGGCAAGCAAAGATTGGTCTCCTCTCAAGGTGAGTACCCACATAAACAGTTAGCTACAGAATCCTTTTCACTTTTATACTTTCTCCTTCTGCCCTGTAAATCTTGATTTATTACATGTGCAGAGACATTGTTTCAACAAGGGGATTGTAAGTGCCCCATTATAGAACCATTGATTGATGCAGATTTGCCCTGGGCAGTGACAAGAAGTGAACTGAGCTCCCATACATCCTGAATGAATGTTGTAATGACTGGGAGGCCTTGAGGACCTGGTGTGACACCTGTCCTATTGCCACCACCTCATTCTCCTCTAAACAAAATACTTGGTTAGAAAGGAGGATTATAAGTAACAGCCTTCAGGAGTAGGTTACCCAGGTGGATAGAAAAGCACTTAGAGTCCTAATAAGAGGACAGGAGTTACCCTTGTTCTCAGCTTTTCAAAGTGGATGTTTCCATGTTATTTCTTAAGCGGCACCATTTGCTGACTTTATGGCCAGATCCTGTGTTGAGGTACCCAGCCCTCATCACGCTGTCTAAAAGCACAAATGTTACTCAGTGTCTTAGATGAGTCAAATACCTTGAAAAGAGACAAGGATAAATAACTATAATTTAAAAAAAAAATATGTCTATATATTTCATATTATTAAATTACTTTTTAAAGGGCAGTTGAAGGTGGTAAAGACCTTTGAAATTTATCTAATCCTACCTCCTTGGTCGAAGCAGGCTCAGTCACATCAGACTGTTCAGAACATTATCCAAACAGGTTTTGTATATTCCCAAGGATGAAGACTGCACAATGTCACTGCACAATCTGTTCCAGTGCATGATCACCCTCAAAGTAAAATATTTTTTCTTATAAATAAGTGGAATTTCCTCTGTTTCAATTTGTACCTATTGTCAATTTCCTTTCATTGGTTAAGAAGAGTCTGTCCTGCCCCATCAGGACCCATTAGTAAGACATGCACATACACACAAAAAACACACATATTCCCACAACTTTCTCTTTCTGATGATAAACAATCTCTCTCAGCCTGCCCTTGTGCAACAGATGCTCTGATTCCTTAGCTACTCTCTCAGCTCTTTGCTGCACTAGCGAGAGAGGTGAACACACCTTTACTGTGCTCTCTTGTGACAGCTGAGCACAGGACAAAGCACTCCAGATGTGTCTCACCAGTGTTACTAGAGAAGAAGGATCACCTTCCTGGACCTGCTGGCAATACTCTGCCTAATGAAGCCCAGGAGGCTGCTGGCTTTCTTTGCTGCACAGGAGCACATTGCTGATTCTGGTCACCTTGATGTCCACTCAGGACATCTCAGGTCCTTTTCTGCAAAGCTACTTTCCACACCATGGGCCCAAGTCCATAGCAGTGCATGGAGTTAATCCCCTGCAGGTACAAGACTTTCCATTTCCCAGTTTTGAACTTTAGGAGCTTGGTGTTCTCTGAAAGCCAAACAATTTACCCGCAGTCTTGCTTCAGCATTGCCAAAAATTTTGCAGGATGCACATGGAAGTGATAGTTTTAGAATAAAATACGTCTACTGCCATATGAATAAATGCCCTTTAATCCAGCATTTATGGCCATCTCACCAACTCTTGTTCTCCCTTCTTTTGGCTCCTATAAAAATCCCATCCAAAGTCAAAAATCCCAAACTAAAAGTTATTTTACCAGCAAGATCTCCAGTAAATTGCTACTATTTGTAATTTACTGTTGTCTACTCTACCTTCTAGTACCCTTTCTTTTCCTACCTTACATCAAAAATCCTATTTTAGATGATAGAAACAGATAGTGTTTGATGATGAACTGAGCATTTCAGCCCACTAGAAAAAACATTGGCAATTTCAACCCTTGTCTGTTCCTCAGCAATATCATTCAAGAGACAGCTTGTCTGCTTCTCAAAATAAGTCCATCAAGTTCACAGGTTGCAATTTGTACACTACAGTTTAGAGTAAACCAATAGTCTCTAATTTCCACTCAGGAAGGCAACAATTTTTTGAGGGCTTTCTTGGTTAGAGAAAGTTAGCTGATTTCTAAAAGAAAGGATACTGATACCAGAAACACCATTTCATCCTGCTCCAAAGAACAAATAGTTGAACTGGCAAATGAGAGAATGCAAAGGAACTACATTCTCTGAAAGTCCTGTCAACTCTAGATGAAAATTCCAGCTTTTAAATCTGCAGCTTTGCATGGCTTGTCATGATTTATTTTCCTGAGAAAATTTCCTACTATTCACTGATCAAACATATTCCTGGATGGTGAATTTAAGAATTCAAGTACTAGCTTACACTGAGCATATCTGAACTCACTGCATCAGACAGATGAGTTCTTAAAATGTTTGTATGCTATCTCACCTCCAAACAGAACACTTACAATATTTTATCAAAATTCTCTAGGCCTTTACAGAAAAAAAAAAAAAAAAACAAAAAACAAAAAACAAAAAAAAAAAAAAAAAAAAAAAAAAAAAAAAACCAAACAAACAAACAAAAAAAACCCCAAAAAAAACAACAACCAACCAAAATACATTAATAATTAGTGTTTCCAGCAGCAACTAAGGCAACAAGAAACATTTAAACCATTATCAAAGAGCTGCTCAGAAAATGTATTGGCTTCATTATCAACAGAATTCAGCTCTCAAACATAATCTTGTATTCCACCTCCAGACAATACCACCTATTTCTTCTCATATAGTTAGGTTTGTGAAGAAGGGGCAAGATTTCCAGAAAAAGCCAAGAAGACATAGCCTCATACGCCTTTACATCTCCAGTGAGTGTGTTAAAACGTCCAAGGAAATAAGGACTTACACAGCAAATCCATAGGTGCCTTCAGAGAACACCCCCTGACAAACAGGATCATGCAGTTGCCAGATCTGCAGTGATGCTTTTTTCTCTTTAATGGGTACTTGCTGACTATATATACAAAGTATAGTATATTTTGATTTCTGTGCAGGGAAGCTAACTAACACAGGACAGAAAAAAAATACAGAAAAAGGACAGACAAAAAAAATAGATTTTTGTGACTGTACACTTCTCAAGGCATGTATGTGTCAAGTGAGCAAGTTATCAAATTGTAGTATGTCACTGAAGGAAAAAAAGGAGAGGCAAATTAGATTTAAAAAAAAGACAAAATGAAATAAATTCTCAAGCAAGTAACATATTTTTCCTCATTTTAAATACATTGTGAAATAATTGTCTGTGTTATTTTTCATGTAATCAAAAGCAGATTTTTCTGGACACTTTGGAACAGGCATTGAAATCAGTGTCCCTTTTGCCTGATTGCACAAAATTAAACTAGACCTAACTCACAACAGATCTGATTAATAATTTATGTAGTTTCCAAGACAGAAATTTGTTCATAGTCATGATTTCACATTCCTCTCATTTTCTATCTATTTGCTGTAATGAAAGCAATTTACCATATTTGGATGTATTTCAGGTTTGGTTGCTATTTCATGTTCTGATTTCTTTCCTAATTTTTTAAAATAAATCACCTCCTAAATTATCCATTTATGAAAGTTATTTGTTTTTTGTTCTTGCTGTCAAATCCAGTATATTACATCACGGTAGCCCAGGTAATGACTCACTTCTGAATGATTTGGTAATTTGCTAAATTCCAGACACTTTTATAATAGCACTTAAGATACCCCCTCTCAATTTTTTTTTTTTTTTTCTGAACTAGTAAAGGTTGCTAAGTGACAGGAATGTACTTATCTGCCACATCAGTTGCAGACACTTCAATGCAAAGAAACAACTTTACACACCCACATCATAAAAAATAAACATTTTATTAGTACATGCTATGAAGAGATGCAGTTTATTTTAGCCCAACTTTAGATGTGATATTTGGACTTGCATGACAACAGTAAAGTGGGGTTTTTTTCCAATATCTATATTTTTAGGATCTAAATGAAAACGCAGTAATTTTACAAAAAGTTAATTTAATCTCTTGGTCATCCTACAACTACTATTTCTTCAAAAAAATGGCACACACATTTCAAGAGGATATAATATTGGTGTCCTTTTTTAATAAAAAATACACACTTGTCTTTGACACAAAATAGAATGAAAATGCACCTTTAAGTATTACTTTTCAATTGCTTTTCTGCATTTTAGTGTAAAGTCTACAAATAAAATTCAGTCAGGATGATAATGTGGATGTTGTGACACTTCATCAAGTTATACAGACAGGTATAAAAATGTTTTGTATTGGCAACATATTCCCACTGTCACTTTCTTGCTTGTTTTAAATGTTTGGCTTTGCACATAATTGGACAGGTTAATACAGCTGTCAGTGAACAACTTCATAGATTTTGTTTTACAGGGTGAGGATTTCCCATAACTTATGAAAGCTTTCCTGTTAAATCAAAACCATGTACAGCTTTTCAAACTGTATCTATATCACACAATATCTTTGGCAGGTAATTAAAGTTAAGAAAAAATCCCCAAACCCAGCTAAATTAATAATGGCTACCAAAAACAAAAAGAAAAAAAAAAAAGGGGAAAAAGCCCCCAAAACAATCAAAAACAAAACCCCACTACTAACTGCTACCTCGTTCAAAAAAAGAAGATCACTAAAAAGGCACAATCTACAAGTAATAATGTTGAAGTTTTACATTTGTAAAAATAAACAAAAGTACTCCTTTGTGAAAATACATGCCACATAGACAATACAATGCAATAAAGCAACATGACTTAGACTTGGTCAATGGCTCCCCTCTAAATATATTTTGGCTATGTATCAACAGAATTTTTATTAAGAACCTGACTGTTACTGATCATAATAAAGGTTCTTTCACGTACATATATTGGTTTAGATAGACAGGTATCTGCCAGGGAAGATTGGAGTCTTCCTTGGAATGTAAGCCCCCTCTTCCCCTTTCCAAATTATTATAAATTTGCAATTAAAAGGCTGTCAGGCAAAGATTTTGGGAACAGGTGTAGCAATTCTTTACTAGGAGTATTAAACATACAAATGCTGTAGTACAGAAGAATAAGCAAACAAACAAGAAACCCTAGGAAACCTTGACAGAGTCAGAAATACAACCTGACACCCTGCTAATCAGGATGTTGGCATCAGTCTAAAAGTCGGCCCTCCTGGAGTGGCAGATGTGGTCCTGTTGGAAGCAGAGAAAAAAGGGTCCAGAGATAGGTCCAGTCTTCCTTTGGGAGTCCTGTGGGAACACTGGATGTCTGGTGACACTTGTGGCTCCTTTTCATTTATGTGGAAATGGTTTGGCTCCTCCTCCCTGGGTAGAGCATCTCCCAATGGGATGATGTAATGTGTCATGTCATTGGTGAGCTTTAATGGCCCATTAACAGGAGATATCCCCATGGGGGTAGTGGAAGAATGAACAGAGATAAGAAACAATGCCACATCCAGTTTTAACAGCTGGTTTGTTATCAGAGAAGGCAGTCACCCCCTCCCTTCTTTATCACAACCAGATAAAGAAAAAAAATATCTCCTCAACCCGGTTTCAACAGATGGAATAGAATAAACTTTTTTTTTTTTTTTTTGGTTACAAAACCCAAGACAATGTATCAAATTATTTCTCTACAAATTTTAAAGTACTCTGAAAAGAAAGACTTTCATTGAACAAGTGAGTGAGAACTAGGTTTCTTATCCCACAGTTTCAGATGTATGCAGTTCACTGCCATCTAGATTAAAATATGATTTCTGTTATTGAAAGACTGAACTATCTAAATTATAATTTCACAATGAATTAGGCATGCAACTACACACTGTCTCTCTTTCTCCCTTCCTTACTCCTTCTTAGTTCACAAATATGATGATTTCCTGCTTCATGTAAATCCATAGCAAAAACTTCCCTACTAAATAGATGGTCAATATTCCAGGCACTAAACAGGTATTAAAAAAAAAAAAAAAATCATTGAGGCCTGTGTCTAGATAAAACATTTTTTCCAAAAAGGCCTAAGATCAGTAAATACAAAGATAGAAATCTTCTCACAAAATATAACTAAAACTATTATTTTTCTTTTTCTATCTTCTTACAGATTTTAATCTATATCCCCTGGCTGGTCTTCATCTCAAGGAAGATGAAGAAAACTGCAATTCTGTTGCATTCTTTCTTATTTATATTTGCTATGATTGTTAAAGATGTGCTGTGGATTTTTATAAGAAGACATATAGAGTTCTTTAATTAATTTGTTGAAAATATAAATTATTAAATAAAGTTGAGGAACTTAGTTTCTTAGTATTAAGTTCTACTCCTCTACCTTTGAAAATTCTTTTGATATATAACAACATGCTTATATTACACAGCTCTTGTGTGCAATTCCTGTTTTTAACATTGTAAAAAAGTTTTAAATACTGCTATTCTTTTACATCTTTTCTGCTCATATTTATCTAAAAATTAACAAATTCAATCAACGATGTTCATTCAGATATTCTGTTATTTCCTTGAAATCAAAATTTAGAATCAAGTGAATATTTTTATTTTATTCCAAGCAATAACTCAGTTCTTGGCTTGAATATTATTGATTGTAATTCTCTCTGAAGTATATTGAAACTGCAATGCCATGTAATTTACCTACAATTTATTTAAACCTTCTATTTTCAAAGCAAATAAGCACATTCAAAAAGAACAGGTCTCTCTGTAAAGACCTGAAGAACATTATCTACTTTCTGCCATGCAGATGCACATGCTTGATGCTAAATGAATATTAATATTTATCCTCTGTAGGTTATCCTCTCACCTGTAATAGAGGTCAACATTGCTACACAGGCTTCACAGGTCTGACATCTTAGCAGAAAGCAGTGATGCATACACACATCATGGACAAACTCTGACATAGATACAGCTTACAATAGGCTTCAAACTATGCCCTTTCTAGTAAATGGATATATTTTGCTTATATTTCAGTTGGACCAATGGCACAGCCTATCTTAGTAAAGTGCTTACATATTATTTTAATTTCCTTGCAAATATTAACTCTTCCAATAACAGTGGCCAAATGAGACATCTGTGTCTGATTGTATAGGAACATATCTGATTTCTGAAAAGGGTATTTCACTTTGATATACAGCTTTTAACTTGAGTTTTTATTTTCTATTTTGCTTTCAGACATCTATCCATTACTTTAATCACTGTTTCTTACATTTCTGCACACAGGTCTGAATACTGGTGTCCAGCTCTGGGCCCTCAGTTCAGGGAGGACATTGACACGCTTGAGCAACGAGGCTGGTGAGGGGCTTGGAGCACAAGCCCTGTGAGGAACCACTGAGGGAGCTGGGGTTGTTTAGCCTGGAAAAAAGGAGACTCAAGAGGTGACCTTATCACTTTCTACAACTTCCTGAAAGCTGGTTGTGGTCAGGTGGGGATTGGTCTCTTTCTCTAGGCAGCAACAGACAGAACGAGGGGACGATATCAAGCTGTGTCAAGGGAAATATAGGTTTGATATTAGGAAAAAAGTTTTTTACAGAAAGGGTAATAAAGTATTGGAATTATCTAACTGGGGAGGTGGTGGATTCACGATCTCTAGATGTGCTTAAGAAAAGACTAGATATGAGACTGGGTGCCATGGTTTAGTTGAGGTTAGGGTTGGGTTGGACTTGATCTTGGAGATCTCTTCCAACCTAATGATTCTGTTATTCTGTGATTCTTGGGAGACTAAGGAGGTGATAAACATTCTCCTTGAAAATCCAAGTGTGGGAAACATATCAAGAAAGGGGCAAGCAAATTAATTTGAGATCATATTCTGCCACTCCTTCCTTAAGCAAGACTTTACATTGCGAATAATGTCACTATAGGGTGAAATACCTTTCAATGCAACACCGTGCAGACCAGCCAGGCCATTACTGGAGATCAACATACATCTACAGAACAAATCAGCAGTGATCTAAAATTACATTTTAAGAGTGGTTTTAAGTCTTGCCTTTGACAATCAAATCAGAATGTAATGTTTGAAAATCTTTCTTAATTTAAAATTTCTTTGTAAAACTATTACACGTAGTTGTATAGAAACACAAAGGCCCCAGCTCAGCGGTTCTTGTATTCAGTGAGTGGTGCCTTACTTTCTGAGTAATTGAGTAGTTCTCCAACACGGGAATTAACCTGAATTAAGTGAAGGATATCAGTTTTCAGAATTATCAAAGCAAGATTTCAGCTACTGTATGAACCCTCAAGCTCTGTTTAGGTGAACATGAATGTTTAGGTGTAATCATGATTCCCTCTCCTCAGATTGAAAGCTGGATGTATTTCCATGGGAAATCTTCTTGTCTAACCACAACTTCTTAGGTAAACTGTAATATTTACTATATAACATTCAGTGAACTCTACTGAAAGGTATAGTTGCTTATATACTTCTACAAATGTCCCTTATTTTAGAGTTTTTTAATCTTTAGAGTTTTTTAATCCATACTCTTTAGAGTTTTTTAATCCATACATCATACTTTATAACTAATTTCAAGATACTTGTGCTTTTTCTTTATAGTAATTTTAAAAATATATTATTGAACTGGACATTTATTACAGCTATAATGGAGATAATTTTTTTTTCAAAAATACAGAAAACTGCTTAATTTATACGTTAGTCCTGGAATTGCAGTAAACAGCAGCACAACATGCAGAGGCATTTTTGTTGCTTAACACTTATTTACATTTAGTCTGAGAATAGGATTTTGAAAGTCCTACTTTTTCAAAAAACTCATGAAGCTGTACAACTTTAAAACATCAAATTGAAGTAATACTTCAGGATTCCAAGGGGGACGACAAATTTATGTTGACTTAGAAGAAAAATACAGTGCGTAAGTTAGGGGATGGAAGGTGATACAAAGATTTCATCTCTACATGTAAACTCTCTTTTAATGATATGAGGAAGAAGAATACAGCTCAGTGTGTTGTCTTAATGCTTGAGTTGTGCTCTATTCTAGTTTTCAAATATACTAGAAAACAAATTGCCATGAAAATAAGGGAAAAGAAAGCCACATCTTGGAAAGAGATGTTCTAGTACTGAAATATAGTTGTACCCAAACACTAGTTAAGATTTTATCCCTGAAGCATGTTTGAACACATTAATCAATTGTCCTACCAGTTCAGTTCAGTTCAGTTCTCTTCTGGTAGAAAATCTTCTCTAAAATCAAAGTGACTACATTGGCAATGTCCTCATGGAGCAAAACTGAACTTAGTCACAAGTATCTAATCAAATGCAGCTGTACTAAAAAGGTCCTTACAGTCCTGCCTTGTGAATATTGCATCATTCATATGCCACTTTAAGTCTAGAGTGTTTAAATGGCAATCAGACAAACCTGGGGATTCTGAAGGAATATGGATCAGCTTTCTCATGGCATTTCAATTATGCAAGTGTGAAAAACAAGTTCCACTCTTTTTAAAAAAAATTGTAAGTTTAATTAAGAAAATAGACAAATTAGGAGACAGAATAAGCGAAGCCTCTTGGCTGAAGGGGTTTGGCACAAGGTCTGCCCAAAGCCCACCTCACCCTTTTAGGACTTCTATCTTTAAGGAGTGCTGTGTTGAGTATTCAATAGATGCTAATCAAACATTCTTCTTTTGATCAGTTTTAAGTATTCCTGATTATTTTATCTAATAGATTTGTTTTGTGGGTGGCTCCACTCAGTCTGGTTACATGGGTGCAAATTTTCTTCTGATGTCCTCTGTTTTTTTTAATTTGGATAAGAAAGCAGAAAGATAACAGTTTTTTTTATGAAGGGTCATAAGGTTACCCCCCCCTCCCATAACTTCTGGCTTGGTGGTTTAGAGGTTACAAAGAAGAGATTAAAAAAAAAAAAAAAACCAAAAAAAAAACCACAAAAAAAACCTCTCAGTCTTAACTCTCTGGTATAATCAGAAAATACACATCCACTACCCTTCTAAACTCTTACTAATAAAATATAATACAGTGTAATTATACTTATAGTAGTCATGTAATATTTGCGAAAAGCCAATTCCATAATATACATTTTTAACACAAGTAAAACACAGGAGGAGATAATGGGACATTTTGTGACCAAGGTCCTCATCTACTCTGCCAATCCTGCCTGTACTTGGAACACGACTACCTTCTGCAGAACTTAAAATATTAATTTGAAGACATTGCTATGGAGACTCTGAACAGAAAAGCTCGACTACCTGGTCCCTCTTAAAATATTTAAGCTTTTTATCATAAGGGATACTGGCACACACGTGAACTTAAGCCCTCTAAAGTGGGTTTCATACCGACCGATGTGTTGCTGCCATTTCAGCGACAGAAACCGCGTGCCAACAGCAGTCCCCATAAGGACCGCAGATGGATACACAATGAGGAATTGTATCCTTTAGCATCTATGCTCGTGTCGAGGCGCAATACATCGCGGAGATTTCGAGCGGCACCGTGCAGGTGAGGGGACTGGGAGTGACAATTCTCCTTCTGTCGAGAGCAAAGATTCCCGGAGGGGCTCGGGGCGGGCACCGCCTCCGCCCCCGGCCCGGCGGCTCCCCTGCGCATCTCTCCGCCGGCGGCCGCGGGCACACGCTGGGGCCGGAGCGGCTCTGCCCCGCCGAGGCACAGGGCTCGGCCCCTGCCCGCCGCTCCCACCGCAGGCCCCCGGGGCTGGCAGCAGCCTCTGCGGGGACGGGGACAGCGGCCCCGCGGCTCCTCCCACCCTAAACCCGGCGGGGACCGCCCCGGGAGCAGGAGCGGGCGGCGGGAGCGATGCGAGCCCCGGGGCGGGCGCTGCTCCGGCGGGGACGAGCGAGCGGAGCGGAGCGTGGGAAGGAGCGCTCTGCTCGGAGCGCTGAGCACCTGTGGGCGTGACCGCCGGCCCCCTCCTCCTCCTCCCGCTTCCCTTTACTTGAAGGGCCGGCGCTGCCGTAGCGGCAGAGGCTGAGAGCCGAGCGGGCGGCGCACGGAGGGAGGAGACCCGCTGCCCACCCTCCGCCTGGAGTGTCCCGGCCGCCTGTGGCGCCTCCGCCCCGTCGAGCCGCAGGAGCGGTCGGGAGGGGAGCTCAGGCTGGACAGGCCGCGGGGGGCCGGGGCTGTGCTCGCCCTGCGGGCGCCGGGCCGGGGCGCGGATCGCCCTCTCAGCGCGGAGCTGCCCGGCGGGCGGGCGCGGCGGCCCCGGGCTGCGCTCGCCCCTCGGCCGGCCCCGGGCTGCGCTCGCCCTCGGCGGCCCCGGGCTGCGCTCGCCCCTCGGCGGCCCCGGGCTGCGCTCGCCCCTCGGCGGCCCCGGGCTGCGCTCGCCCCTCGGCGGCCCCGGGCTGCGCTCGCCCCTCGGTGGCCCCCGCGGCCATGCTGGGCTGGGCCGGGGGCCGGCGGCGCCCTGAGCCGGGGGTCGCCGTAGAGCCGCGGGCGGCGGGCGCGGGAGGCGCCGCGTTAGCACCGCCGGGATCCGCGCTCCGCCTGCGGGGGCCGCCCCCGGCCGGGGGGAGGCGGGGGAAGGACGGCAAAGCGGAGCAACTTCTGCGAATTAAAACCGGGAAGGAAATATAAGAAGAGGCTCGTTCGTGGGGACGTCTTCGAAGCTCAGTACTACGCGAGGCATCGAAGCCGCAGTGAAGCCCTCCATGCTGGCCGAATCCCATCACAGTGACAGGAGGGAAGCTGGCTCTGGCCGCTGTTCCCCAGCCCCGCGTGCATTAGAGTCGCTTTGGCTTCTGGCTGGAAGATGATTCCTGCAACAGGACCGTGTTGCTGATGATGAGCAGCAGAGTCGTTGGAAGATGCCTTCCTTGAGGATTACACGTGGAGCAAGGCCATCAGTCAAGGGGAGAGCTGGCTGGTGAAACTGTCTGACTTTCCCCCCACCGGGGAAGTGGCTTCAATGGCTCCATCTCCCAGGAGAAGCAGTAGGAAAGATGCCAGCGCCTTGCCAAGCATGTCCTCAACTTTCTGGGCTATCATGATCCTGGCTAGTCCTCCTAATCGCTTACTGCAGTAAGTACATATTTGTCCTGGTGCTTTTGCTGGGCATAAATCTACACCCTTCCCGCGTGAGGGAACAGGTCGGGTGAAGGCCAAGCTCTGAAGCTGGCAGGCACAGGTACTGTGCCTTAGACTTGCCTCTCAGCACATCTCTCCCCACTCACTCCCCTGGGGCAAAGCAGGTGGACCGGCACTTCAATACTGCTGCTTCTCAGGAGAGTGAGGTATCAGATTGTAGATGTAGCTTTTCCAGTCCAAAGAGTAACATCTCTTGGATTTTAGAAACAAACTTTCTAGCGGTAGGAGCCCTGATCACTTCACTGTTTATTATCAGGTGTTCACTGTTTATTGTCAGATGTTACCGGGTTCCTCTGCTGCTGCTCCCTCCGCATACACACTCTCTTAACTCTGTCCACCTTCCATGAAGAGCAGCTGATGTGCTTATGTTCATTCTTTTGGGAAGCACGTACTTCATCAAGTGACAGATGTCTTAACATCCCTGGCATCATTTGTGATCCTCTGTAATTCCATGGGAGCAAATCTTGGCATTTCCTTAGCATATCCTCAGCAGTTTAGTAAGCCCATGTTGCCTGTTTTAGAGCTGCATCTCAGGTTATCAGTAGAGTTTTTATATTCTTTTTTCAGGCTTGATAGATTTTCCATTAATTACACTGTTGCAGGTAAGGTATCTGTAAAAATCAAGTACTTGGACTATAAATGCTTTTAAAGGTCTTTATTTTTTCCTGCTCTTTTGTTTGTTTGGGTCATTTTTTGGTTTTATTTGTTTTGCTTTCATCTAGGATCATTTTCAGGCAATTATATAATGTAAATGAAGTTAATGCCCATATTTCAAGTTAGAGAATACAAGTTAGTCCATAGCGCCTGAGTGGGAAACTTGCAAAGAGAACAGAAAAAGCAGGTTTTGTACGATAATAAAAAACACACAATTTATCAGGAAGGACCCACACAGCTTTGCCAAGATGAATCTACACTGTATATTTCCCACCCTGAGCTGAATGGGGTCTGTAATTTACCCATGGTGCATATTGCTTTCATTAGCTGAAGCATAAAAGATTTTTGCACTAGGCTTGTCTTGTTGAGCTGTAATAGGTGTAGGCTGTGATGAATAGGAAATAGATGCTGGTTTGCAGGAGCATACCTGCTGCATTTCTTAACCCTCTATTCCATTCCCTCCAACTGTATTACATTGGCCATTTTTCTGTGTGTGTGTTCTGGGTTTGTTTCTTTTTTCTTTTTTTTTTTGAAACAAGATTGTAATTGGTTAGGAGAATCTTTAACTCACTTTTGTTTTGCGTATTGCAGGAGCCCTTTATACTGATGACACTGAACGTGGATTATTCCAAAAAGGATAACATATTTTGTGATATTTTTTTTTTGTGATGTAGCACATTTTGCATTACACTGCTCATTAATAAAATCATATTAAACAGGCCACACTTTCAATAATATAATTTTGTACATAATGCTATATTTAATGTGTGATGTAGAGGAATACTATACAAAATTGTGAGTTTTAGAAGAATTTGTTGTATTATGGGAGTGCATAATGCAGAATGAATAGTTCTACTGTAAAGAGAAGTCAGTTTGATATTAGTGATAGAAAATATTTTGTTCAGTTTGTGCTAGAAGTGTCCAAAGAGTCACAACTTCTTATGAGAAGATTTGAGATCTTCTGTGCATATATTTTTGATCAGCATGGCCTCAAAAAGAGTTAACCATGAGCTCTGACACTTTAAAAATTACTTATTTTCAGCAATGAGAAATCTGACAATGTTTTGTCCTAAGGAATGTAATGATCCATTTGAATTGTTACATATTGTTCATTGTTTATTTTTTGCATTGTTTACTGATGAAAAGTACAAATGTTGGCCGATAATCTGAAGGCATTTTCTAGTGTGCTTAAAGACCACTTTTGAATTAGTTCTCTCAGCCAGTGTAGATGATGTTCCTGAAATATGTAGTACGCTCTTCATTTCATATAGCACTGAAAAGCACCATGCTGCTTAAAATATTCAGTGTCAAAACACTCCACCATTAATGTAATGCTTCACTGATTTGACAATTGCAATTCCAAATGTTAATGAAGCATCATGAACATTTTCTCTAGTGGTAGTATTTGAGACATTGGAAAAAATGGGTTTTCTCGGTGAAAAATCAAGATAGAAATAGCTTCACAGCTTCACTTTTTTCAAAGTAAAGCACCACTTCAGAATTTATGAATTATTTCAAAAATCAGGTGGAGTTTAATCTTTTCAAGCCTTTTTTTTTTTATTTTTTTTTTTTAATCTGATTCCTTTTTTTTTAAAGAAAAGCAGATCTGGGTGTTGGGGGGACATGATGACTTTTAAAAATGCTTGAAAAATAACAGGATTGCCATATTTATTAGGAAGTAAAAGGAAAGAATTTGACTATGTAAGGTGGTCTCTATTTTCCCCCACACCTTATTGTCAGGTAAATGGAAATATAACAATAAAGATGAATGTATTATCAAACTAATTACAAGATCCTCATATTTTATTATCTCTCATTGTATCATTCTACTGAAAACCATCCCTGCAGCCTCCAAAACAATCTCTAGAAAATAACTTTTCCATTTTTTCTTTCTTAATAACACTGTAAATAATTTTTTTATCCATCTTGACTATTTCCATTTTTCATCTGTTAGTCTGACAAAGCTCATTTCTGAATCGGTTATTTGAACATTTGCTTCTCCTTCTCTTAATTACTTTGTGAATCTTTGTTTCTGGAAGTGTATTTGCTGTACAATAGTCATCCCTATTACTGGGAGCATCCAGTAAGCACCATACTCTTAAGTTCCACTTGACATATAAGCATATTTATAAAGAATGTTCTGGATGTGCATGTACAACCCAGAAGACTTTCATTTATACTTTAGTATCTGAAGCCCAGTTATATTCCTATTGATGTGGTAAAATTATAAACTGATAATTTTTTCTTTCTTAAAAGTTTAGATCATACTTAGGGATAATGGCTCCATCCTATGGTGGAAGAGAAACCTGCATCAAATCAATTAGGTTAGTTGCTATAGTGATAAATATAATGCAATATTCTCTATCTGAAGGAAAATGGTCTGATGTGGTAGGCTCTCAACAGGGGAAGACAAAAACAAAGTAGTAGAAATAGGCTGTTTATGGTCCTTGGTGTGGCCTACAAGGAGTTATTTTACTAAACAGAAGCATCATTAAATGCAAAAACAGCCTCAGAAGGCTCTCCTGGTAAAGGGTGGGTGCACCTTGGTGGCATTCAGAGTTAAAAGACTTGTGACACTTTTGCATTCCAGACATGTATCTCACATACTTGTTTAATGAATGAACAGTAATAAATCAGAGAGAAGCACCTACAGTGAATACCTCACACTGTGTTTTTTACTGTTGTAAAGGTGAAATGAATAGTTGAGGGTTTTTTTCTTCTTCGTAACTGGAGTATGCATTTTACCATGTTAGAAAGTTTGGTCAAATTAGGGAAATTCTATGTGGTATTACAGCTGCCTGCTACATCAGGAATCTAAATAACATAGTTTTAATTCAGAACGGCTTTTTAGTGCATTTATTCACTTCACTATAAATACTGAGTAGCTTTTTATATGTAAATGATAACTTTTTAAGCAATATATGAATCAGCTTTTAGCAAAGTTGTGGCTGTTTTAAGCTTTTACTTTTCCTTTTCTTTGTACTGTTTTTTAAGGCTAAGGAGTAGAACATTAGAGCCCTGTGCTGTTCTGTTAAAATATTTCTATGGGTGAGTAAATGGGATTTTTTTGAAAGGAGCTACCAAAACTGAATGGTACTTGGAAAATTGACCTTCTTGCTTTGAGTACTGTGTGTAGAAGAGAGCAGTACGAAACCCAGCAATTATGCTTACTAAATGGTGATAGTACTAGGAAAAAGGAATCCAAAAGTTCAAAATGCTAAGCATTTTCCATAATGTAATACAGAGATATTTTTTGCTGTTGCTGAGCAGGGCTCACACAGAGCCAAGGCCTTTTCTGCTTTCCTTATTGCCACACTGGTGAAGAAACTGCAGGTACATGGCAGGTTAGTAGGAGACACAGTCAGGACAGATCACCCCAACACCCCAAAGGGATGTTCCAGACCATGTGACAGTGTATGAAATGGGGAGGACAAGGAGGGGGGGTTCTGAGTGATGGTGTTCATCTTCAGTGACTTCATTGTTGTACATGATGGAGCCCTGCTTTCCTGGAGATGGCTGAGCACCTGCCTGCCCATGGGAAGGGATGAATTAATTTCTCATTTTGCATTGCCTGTGTGCACGGCTTTTGCTTTCCCTGTTAAACTAGGTTTATCTGAACACGTGAGTTTTCTGGCTTTTACCTTTCTGATTCCAGTCCTGCTCATGGGGAGTGAGCAAGAAGCTGCCTGGGGCTTGGTTCCTGGCTGGGATTAAGCCACAAAAAATATTGTATTATATCAATTATATTATATTAACCTCACCTTAAACTGAGATCCTGTTACATAGTAGGTAGACATGGCTCATTTGAGAAATACCTTTTCATTGTCCTGTTTTGGAGTTGTTTTCTGCGTAAAAGACATGGGCTACTATGGTCTCCAGGTCTTACTGTTTCCTTATTTGGGAGTGCCAGCAGGAGTGGCAGTTAACTGTGACTGTCACCTGTCTATAGCAGGACCTACCATATCACCATGCAAAGGCTACTGAACAGCTGTTAGATGCTAAATGGTTACTGCCCATTTATGTTGGATGCAAACAAGGCAGCTCTGAATGAAAGCCTACAGCTCCTTGTTAGTGATCTCTTATCATTCAGGTCCCTTCTTCTGTTTTCAAAACTGAAAACCACAGATTTTTTTAAAAAAACCTGCTTACCTGATCTGCAACTTTATTGTATTTTCTGCAGGAATTACTGTGTATGTGTTTTTCCCAATCTCTGCATGCAGGATGTGACATAGAGAGCAACTGTCATTAGTCAGGCTTTTTTCAGTCTAATATGTATCTAGAAAGGAAAAAAAATGCTTTTATTACATTAAATAGGAAAAGTAAAATATTAAAATCCTGTTTTTTTATGTAATGTCCCAGCTGCTCCTTTTGAAGCAGGCTTAATTTTTGTGATGAATCCAGTCCTTTGAACTTGATGGCATCTACAGCATGCTACCTGTCAATGTGAGTACCAAACTGACACTGAGATTGTCTCACCAGTTGTGTTGTCATCTGTCCAGATGATGTATCACATAGCAATCCCTGACATCAGCATAAGAAATGTCTTTTTACTCCTTTTAATATTGAATTTGACCATTTAAGGCTAAGTAAGCACCATCACAATTTCTCAAATGTGTTTGAATTCTGGAAATTCATGCTTCCCTTGCAAGTATAACCACTGATATGGATGGATAATGGAAAGTAGTTAGGGAGGAGAAACTAGAAGAAAATGGATATTTTCAATTAAATATGTGGTAGAGTTGTATTCCATGTCTTTCAGCAGGATTGACAAGACAAGAGATTGAGACCTCTTTGACAGGTTTTTTTTTCCTGCTGTTTGTGTAATGTACTAATTTTTTCTTATCATGTACTATGAAATCTGCATTGAGGGTGTGGAGTAGAGCCCCACTGCTCCAGCTGAGGGTGTAAACATGAGCAAGATTAGATTTTGTTTTACTGGAGTCCCGTTTATCTTTTGGTCTTTCTACTACTTCTTCAGTGGTATCAGTAAGGAAAGTCCTTCACTGAGCTTAGTCTTTAGGAGTGGATATTTTCCTACTCATTCTTCTCTGCTAGAAGGGGATGGTGCAAAATATCTTGGTTTTTAAGGTGTAATTTAGTGCTTTCTTAGAGAGTGCTCTAACCATATGGCTATTACATGAAAAAAATACCAAAACAAAACATTGACAGCTAGTCCAGCATCTGGCATGTCAAATATTGCTTATTAGAGATAATAAGCCTTGAATGTTGTCAGTAACTCAAAAATGCTTGGATACTGTGCTTCATATAGAAGTTTTAGACATATAGGCAAATCCAAGCAGGTTTGGTTAGCCACAGTCTTCCTGGTCTGCTTATTCTTTGTTGCTAAATTCAAACTAGAATGTTTCCATGCTTAATCTCATGTTTGATCAGGTGTGTTGTTCCACTGCTGGGCTGGGAATCTACTTAATATTTTCTGTGTTTAAATCTAAGTTAGACTGCTTTTTGCACAGATGGTTGGCAAATTTGCTTATTGTGGATGTTTTGGAAGTCATCTCTTCATGGATATGCTTTTATGTTAGCCCTACAAATAGGAAAATGTTATGTGGTGACTATTTGAAAATATATGAACCGTATTTAGACTATGTTTTCCAATATTTTTGGTATAGAGGTTTATTTCAAAGATTTTGTGCATGTTTTTTTCAATAAAAGGACTGTTCATTAATAACAAGTAAAATGGTAGAGGGTTTTGCATTTATGTGATGATCTTTGGATCTCTTCCAAACTGTGTGGCCTGTGTATTATTTTGATCTCTGAATGGACTGCTTCTTTGGATGTCTTCCTTCAAACACTTGATTGCTCTCAGATAAGAGGAAATCATCTAACTGGGCTGAGGAGTATGGCTATATTTTTTAAAGGGGTCTCTGAGCAACAACCCCTCTGGTTTTCTCCTGAGTAGCATCCAGTTACTCAATATCATCTGTGTTTTTGCATGTCCTAACACTTCACTTCATTGCCTGTGGTGCAGTACAGCAATAAGGAAGTTGCTTCTCCAGAAGAAAGTGTTATTTATTTTGCCAAATTACATGCTGTTATTGGAGAAAACATAAACTAAATGTAGAGAGACCTGTAACTTCAATTTTTCCTGTTACAATGCCCTTCAAGGCTGTAGGTTGGTGTGGCTTATTTATAGTTCTGATGGTTTTTTAGTTTGTTCATATATGTTTATATATTTTTGTACATTTCTGCCTTGTAAAATCATGGAATGCTATGTGATGGAAGGGGCCTTTAATGGTCAGCTAGTCCCAAACCCCTTGCCATGGGCAGGGGCACCTTCCACTAGACCAGGTTTCTCAGAGTCTCATCCAGCCTGATCTTGAGCATTTCCAGGGATGAGAGCTTTTCCAACCTGTTCCAGTTCCTCAACACTCTCACATTAGAGAGGTTCATCCTGGTATCTAATCTAAACCTCCCCTCTTGCAATTTGAGGCCACTAACACTAAAACGTTGCCCTTTATCCTGTCACTAAATGGCCTAAGAAATGGTCCCACTCCTAGGCTGCCTCATTCTCTTGCAGCCTGAGTTAACCTGTGCCTTTATCTTACCCTTGGCTTCAAGAATCCTCCTCCACTGTCCAATCTTGCTCTTCCAGAAAGAAAGTGTTTTAACAGGGCAGGATCTTATGATTTTAGGATCACTTACCTTACATAGCAAAGCATCCTTCTGCCTTTGCCTGCAATGGAAAGGAGCCATTTATGGTATGATCCCATTCTTCATTCTGATGTTTTGAAGGTCTGGAGCTGGGACTGTCTCTGGTTTTGTTTTGTGTGGAGGTTAATTCCAGAACATAGTTAACAGATGTGTTCTGTTTGTATTTTCTGTACCAGAAACTGAGTAAAAGCCCAGAACAGAGTGCCTAGGAGATTAGTAATATTTTAAACTGCAAGTTATGTTGGTTGGGTTAATTCCTGTTTTTTCATCCATTATAGGGGAGAATTGTAGTGACCAACTTTATTTAAGCATAACTGTAGAACCTGATGATTCTGTTATGTGTCGTCTGAGAGAAGGGTCCTTAATTCTTACAGAAATGAGAAATCACTACATATGGAAAAGAAAAATAACTACATATGAATGAAATCCAACAAAAAGTAAAGGGGAATTCTTTCTGAGTTCTTTTTAATTCTAGTATAATTTATGGTGGCTTTGATCTTTGCTCTTGGAAGTATTTTTTTTTTTTTCTGATTATAATATTGATCTTGACAAATGTGTTCTAAGAGATGATGCACTGACAAATAAAGATCCCTTTAACCCTGAATACCTCTATCACTCTTCATACCCTCAGCTGTCAATGTTCCTTTTAGTGGATATTTAATTTTTTCCATTGAACTAGACCAGTGCGAAGTTTGGCAGAACATCTTAGCCAGATGACAGAAGTGGGTTTAAGCTAAGCTGTTGCACTGTTCATTAAATGGTTCAGTTGAACACAGAAATGCTGAAAAGCTGTGGGAACAGTGGCTTCTGGCACTTCTGGCAGACCCAGAGGAAGCCCACAGAAGTGATCAGAGGGCTGAAGCCTGTGAAGAGCAGTGGAGAGAATTAGAGTTATTCAGCCTGGAGAAGAGAAAGCTTAGGGAAAACCTTGCTTACAACCTTGCAGTACATCAAGGATGCTTGTGAGAAAGATAGAGACAGATGTTTTACCAAAGCCTGCAATGATGGGACAAAGGGCAATAGTTTAAACTGAAGGAGAGTAGATTAACATGGGACATAAGAAGTTTTTTTTTTTTTTTTACTGTCAGGGAGGTTGCCCAGAGAAGCTGTGGATGCCCAGTCCCTGGAAGTGTTCAAGATCAGGCTGGATGGCACTTTGAGCAGCCTGGTCTAGTGGAAGGTGCCCCTGCCCATGGTAGCGTGAGCTGGAACTAGATCATCTTTAAGGGTCCCTTCCAACCCAAACCAGTCTATGACTTTTGTTCTCTTGCTTTAAAATAAACAAATATAAGTGTAACAGATACTGAGAATTTATCTGTTACTGGTAGCATTCTCTTGCATTACTGAAAGAGTTCACTGATTTCTCCTATTTTGAACCAAAGTGAACCTTTTATTTAATTATACTTTGAGTAGACACTTTTCTTCTGTGTTACCTAAAAGAAATGTAGCTGTTTCTATTATTTATTTTGTATACTGAACAAATTCCAATGCAGTTCTGTGTAGCTTGAATCATAAAAAAATAGAAAATTCTTTCCTAAATTGAACTTATATAATAACCAGAGTTATTATTGAAAATAATTTTGTTGGAAAGTATCAGAAAGGTTTTCCAGAGCTTTTAAAGTATCTACTGTCAGTAATGCTCTATTGAACATTCATTATAAGCTGAGAGTATATATGGCTTTGTGTATATATGTGTACAGTAAAAAAAAAAATCAATATTTAAATTTAAAAAAAAAGACTTTAAAGTTTGATATCACTGAATGTTGCTGAAAGGTAATAATTTTGATGAAAATACCTGCTCTAAAGCATTTGACCTAACATGTGCTTGTAGACCATGATATCTGGAATAATGATCTTTTAAGATACAATTTTAAAGAATTTAGCAGATGTTTCCATTTTAGATTATCAGCTCCAGCTGGGAAACAAACAAACACCACCACCAACCCCAAATATAATTGTTCTGGAAATCAGATTCTCATAGATTGAAAGAAACATCTGACAAATAATTTCAGTTTCATCTGAGCAGCACAGGTCTTTCCTTACTTTATATTTCTGCAGTGTAGTCATCTATATTTACCATAATCTCAATTTAAAACCAGTGAAAGCATAAACATTTTCACAGTGCAGTTCATGTGACCTTTTTTAGATACACGATAGACTTTGATGTAAATTGTGCTGCAGAAGTGCCTGTCTTTGTTGGCAGATAGACAACTTGCGAAGATTTAAACATACATGTTGTCACACCAATCCAGCCCATCAGTAAAGCATCTTTAGGATGCTGCTTTTTCTATTTTCAAGGCCCACATTGAATTCTGAAATGTTTAATGCTAAGTAACTAGTTCAGTATTTCTGTAGGGAAGGAAAACATAGAAAAATGGGCTTGTGATACGGATTGATTAAGATGGTAGGTGAAGATACTGAGTTAATGCAGCGAAGGATTTGTACAATTCGAGGGATGTAGTTGGCATAAATTACTGGGATTTTCTGAAGACATCTTTGCAAACAGTTTGTATCCCAAATATTTTTTGCAATGTTTTGTCTTACTATAAATTCTCCAGTTTCTTTGCCAGTATTGTTACACTCTGGACACTCTAAAAATACTGCTTTCCCCAGAAGTTGGAACCTATGTGAAATTCAGAGCCTAGAAAATGTTGTCAGCTTTACCATTCCTTTTTTTTTTTTTCCTTTTTTTAAGCCACTTCCATATGAAACAATATTGAACACATTTTCACCATGCAGGCTTTTATAGTGTGGTTAAAACATTTGAAACACCTTTATCTACTAGTGATTTAGATAAGAGAAGGTTTAAAAGTGAACAGTGTATGCATGTTTTTAAGAAACTTCAGGGGCAAAGAAGACCTGAAATGATTACCTTGAATAAAAAACAGATATGAAGAAAATGAAAGCTTTGTATGAAAAATGTTATGTGGTTATTTTTGGGAGGATACTGGCCTTTATGATGCGAGATGTTCCTCCAATTCTCCATTCTTCAGTTTAAGTGCTATTTTTACAGTCCTTTTCATCTGGAGAGATTTGTTGCCTTCTATAGCTCATTGTTTTATAAATATATTTTTGTTCAAGGAATATATTGCTTTTCACCTTCTTCACAGTAAATATATCTTCATGGATTCTTTGTCTAAAAGCTGTTCAGTTCTGGTTGTGCTGCCTGTGTAACTAGAGATCTCTACCTTAATCCTGTCTATAAATGCAGAATGCCTTGTCATGGTTTAGAAATGGTATTCTCTAGTTTAGTACTCTGGCTAAAAAACCTCAAATGCTGTTCCCCCTCCACCCTACCTCCAGTTGGGGGCACAAAACATTATGGGTTTGAGAAAAGAACAATTTACTGGAAACAGATATGAGATAAGAAATAAACAGTAACAGCAACAATGGCAGTAGTAAAAGTGTGCAAATAGAGTGATTCACATGCAAAATGGTCACTGCAGACCCTATGAGAATAAACAATGGACAATACCCCTGCCATGTTTTCTTGAACAGGAGGAGCCCCTTCTCCCCAGAAGTGAGAGTGCCTTTCCCCATCACCTGACAATGACCTAAAGTGGTACAAAATAATCTCCCTGTCCTAGGCATGCCCCCTCCCAGTTACTGCTAAAATTAGCCCTGACATTTGATGGCAATGAAGATATACCAGAATATTCTTTGGCATAAATATAACACCGGCTTCATAGGGTTTACATTGTGTTGAGAATAGGTAGTATTAAGAATCACTGTCCATTGTTTTCTCTCATAATTCATCTCTTTATAGAGGAAAAGGATGTCCTTCAGAATCCTCAACTTCACAGAGTTAAGCTAATTTTTTCCTTAGTACTTTAGTTTAAGCATAGATGCAAATATTAAATGATGCCCCTACCTGTCTCATTTTCTTAGTAAATTTTCTGGAATTTATAGAGTTGTTTTAGTTTTTTTTTGTCTCCATCAAACACCAAATATGTAGGAAACAAGAAAAAATTTCCTACATCATCTAATTAGAACAAATTCCCAGTATATTTCACTACCTTTCTTTTCACTGTTCATAATAAATGACAACCATTTCCTTCCTGAGGGTTTATTTTTGAATTGAGTTTGCAGTGTTGGCATCGAGTTCCAATATTGGTTTTCTAACTTCCGTATTTTTCAGTTTTGCTTTCTTGTTTTTCTCATCTAAGGTCAGGTGAATTGCCCCTACTGTTTGTCTTGCCACTTTCTGAAGTGCTTTTCTGTATGTTGGCATGACAGGTACTGCTATGTGAATCACAGTTTGTCAGTGACTTCTCAGACAAATTAACTTGATATGTACGTCGAGGATTTTTCTCCCAACTGCTAGATCTGCAAAGATTTGAGAATTGGGCTTTTTTTATGTTGGTTGTATTTTTATTTTTTTTTCCTACATCAGGTTCTTTGAGCCCAATTATAAACGCTGTGATACAGCATAATGAAGTCTTGAGTCTAAGTACCTTGTTAGAATTTAGTTTAAATTTTCTTCTGCCATTTTCAGTTGTTTTGGAAGTTAAGCAACAGATGTGATAATGCGCCGAAGTTTAGTACTGGAGTGCTGATGGAAAAAAAAATATGCCCTTCAGTTTCAGTGCGTGTAATTTCAACAAACCTTTTAAGTTGCCAGAATGCTGGAGAGCCCTGGAAGAAGTGATGGCTATGTATCATTTGTCATGACAAGATTGTTGTCTAGATTTCAGATGACATGTCAATATTAATAAGGTCCTATATGTTTTATGTGACAAAAGACACCTATGGCTTGTCTTTGTTGATGTTTGGCTGAATAGCATTCATTTTTCCAGGAAGAGGAACAACTGTCTTAAAAATGGGTGTCAGGAAGCGAGAACTTAAATCATAGCTGGTTGGTTTTAGTCTTAGAAAATGATGGTGACATAAAGCATGTGGAATGAGAATTACAAAGCTCTTCTGTAAAGTTAAATAGCAACATTTCTGAAGTATGCATTTGACCAATTTTGTGTTCTTACTTTGTTTCTGATTTGCTCTTCCCAGTGTATACTTCTAAAAATTCACGTATTTAATATCTCAGTGTAACACTGTAGCTGAACTTAAGTGATCAAAATGTAGCATTTTCTCTCCACATCTCTAAATCTGAACGATTTATTTTCTTTCACGTAAGATCAGATAGTACCGTGAGTTGGGCATTGTTGCTGCTTTTTCAATTTTTAATTTAACTTCAGTTAGAATGAAAAAAATACACATTTCAAGAAATAATAGAGGAGTAAAATTTTGAGTTAAATCAAATACAGGTAATGGAGAACAGTCAGAGAAAATTCTGTCATTAAATAATTAAAGCTTTTGAATCTACACTGAGGCTTTTCTGTGTGTTGGTTGCTTTTCCTTTTACCTACATCTCCCTTATCTTTTGGATATCTCTTTGCCCCCCTCCTCTCTTGGTCTCCTATTCAGTTCCACATAGTTTTGCTGACAGACTTACACAGTTCAGATAAAAACAAAATAAGCAGAGGGGTACACATATCAGAAGACCATTTGGTACTCTGGATCATCCACTTCACTTTTGCTTCTTTGGAAACAAATGTGCCTCTCTTTGTCTTTCCCACAGGCACCTGAGTCTGAAACATTGCTGCTAGTCAGGGAGCTGTACCTGCTGAGAGCATACACTTCTGCCTCCTTGCTTAATGTGAGAACTGTTGTAGTGGAGGAATTAAAGTGGTTATAATCTGTCAAAATGTTCGTTCCTAGCTTTTGCAGTATTTTAGCTGAGAGACAGGAAAATCAAGATCTTACAGAATGTGTATTGGCAAATTCATTTACTTGCTGTGTACACTTAACAGGAATCTTGACTGCAAGGTTCGTGAAATGTTGCAGTGCTTACATCTATAAACCACAATAGTGATAACCATAAAAATGTATTTTTCTCCATTGAAAGTAGCTCTTTTTGGGATTGTTCTCAGACAAAATGCATGTTTTTTGATGCATTTAACACATACATATATTAGCAGTTTATATTATTCTGGGAAAATTAGTATAATGTTTATTTCCTAAAAACAAGGATTTTGAGCGAGTTTAAGTACACAAGATGAGGAATGATTTCTTTTATGTAAACAGTTGCAAAGCCTCTTTTTAAATCAATTGAAGATGATGAAAGAGTATTAATGGTGAAAAAAGAAGACTTTTCTTTACTTGGATTAAAATGACTAATATTGAAACAAAACATTGGAAATTTGCAGTAGTGTCTGAGCCAGTGGAACTAACAAAGGAAGTAGAGCTTCCACATATGAAACACATTCAAATAATATCAAGATATATAGCAAATTCTCAACATTTCTTACTCTGTTGAAATTAAGTATATAGCTTGTTTTGAAACAAGCTAGATTTCTAAAGGCAGCTTTGAGATGTTACTTTAAATTTGCTTTAGTTCTCTGTTCATTTTAGTTTCCATACCACATTTGAAAAAAATTTCAACTAAATGTGAAACTTTTACGATACCAGAAATTAGTATCTTTTGTTCCTACACCCTATTTTGGATAGTGATTCTATCTGTACAAAGTAGTGTCCATGTACACACAGCATAAGCCTCGTTTTATAGTGGATTTTCTTCCTCATTGTCTGACTAGGTTCTATACATAAGAAAAATCAGTTCTCTGTAAGATCACATAGAATTACAGAATTAATAAGGTTGGAAAAGACCTTTGAGGTCATCCAGTCCAACTTAGGACCTTACACCACCTTGCCAACTAGACCACATCCAGTGTTTCCTCAAACATCTCCACCAGCTCTCTGGGCAGCCCATTCCAATGCCCAGGCACTCCTTCTGTGAAGGACAGATAAATCTCAATTCATTCAAGAAGATGAATCTCAGTTTTCCAGGAAGAATATTGATGGTACATCAACAACGTATTTCTAAACATAATTTCATTTTCATCACGTGTTTTCAATAACGTTGAAAAAGAGTGGTTGTGGTGTGTGTTTTTGCAGGATAGGCATAATGCAGCTGCTATTTTTGCCTTTTATAAAAGATGTACTACCTCAATGAACTTAAATATTATTTTTTATAGAGAAGGGAATAAAAATCTATGACATAAATTCTTGTGAGCAGCAAATTTGGCTGGTAGATGATCAGGCAAAAGAAACTAGTCTTTTTTACACTTCAACTATGAGGTACAGACTAATTATGTGAAGCTCAAAAACATGTGTCAAAGAGTTTTATGGGGCCCATTACCTTTCAGGTTCATAAAACACTGCCAACAAGCATGTCCCTCTCTCTCCTTTGGAGAAAAAATAGCTCAATTAATTTATAGGAGTCTTTCCATTTTGTGTGTAAAAGAAGAAAATAAAGGTAAATTAATCTGAATAAAAATTGGATTTGTATTCAATTAATCTTGTGGGAATTAGTATCACAATGATGCTAATACCATCATAAAGTTTTTGTTGCTTACACTTCATTGTGAAGAATGACAAACATAATAGTTTTCTTGGAATGGTAATGAGTACAGAAGTTACTTTCATGGACCAATGTAGGCCTTTCAAAGTTTGAAATAATCTTTGTACACATTTTTATTGCTTAGTTGATTCTTTTGAAGCTTTATTTCTACATAAAGTCATGGTTCCCTTCTCCTTTCACACAAGCAGTGCAGATCTGGAGAAATGTCTGACCAGTTCACCAGGACCAGGTGCAATGCCTGGTAAGTTCCAGTAAGTCTCAGATAAAATCCAGGGGAACGTTTTTTGATTCCATGGTATCTGAGCCAAAGACGAGGAAGAAAATATATCTTTGAAGCTGTTACCTGTTTTAATGCAACAAACATATTTGTAAATAGAAATGGTTCCAGAGAAAGGTTTTTTTGGTTTTTTTTTTCCGTCTTGCTTCAATCATTGTTTTTGCCTTCCTGGATTCAGTTCTCACCGTTTCCTCTCTAAACAGGAGCTTTTTTGTGGAAATTGTTTGCGTTCATACTTGGTGCAGGTTAAAGTTGAAGGAGGTGTGTGTGGCTTCTGCTGCTTGCACTTAGCAGATCTAGACCCTGATGAAAACAGGAAAACACTGTGAGAAGTCTGAGGATGGCAGAGAAAAGGAATGCTTGTACTTTCCTGTGTTTATGGTTTGAGAAAAATGGCCTGAGTCATTTCAGGCTGTGAGTGTTTGCTGTCTGCAACTGTCTTTGGGATGAAAGTATTTGGAGAAATATTTGGAGATCAGCTACATCAAAGGCACCAAGTCTCTTAGAATTGATATGACTGTCTTCCCTGTAATGCAGAGGTCATGCAGCAGAGCCACAGGTGCTGTCTCAGGCTAGTGGCCTGATCTGAAGCCCAGCTGACAGGTGGTGTTTTTTACTACTTTACTGAATGTTTTGCTTAGAAAAAGGTGGTCACATTTTGGCCAGCAGCTGTGAATATGTCCAGCACTGAGATGTCAAACTGTTGAATGGTTTAGTGCTTTCAATGCCTGGCCAGCAGTCACAATCAAATGACAGTCTTTCTGAGTTACATAAATGTATGTTTCTACACATGCACATTAAAACTTGACATCTAGGTCTTGTAACTGTGTTTACAGAAAAACAGGTACTTTGCTAATTAGTAAATATTGTGTCAGGTTCTCTATAGGAATATAATTGGTTTGACCTAATTTTTAAAAAACAGTACACTTACCAAAATAGAAGAAAAGCTATTGATATTTTCTTTGACTGGATTGACACGAGAACAAAATGAATAGGGTAAAGCTTAATCTTCAGTGAATCCCAGTGCATCTTTTGTTCTTCAACTATGTAATTCTTCACTTAAAAAAAAATGATGGTAAAAACCCCATAATAATTTTGGTTATCTTGTTTCATTGATCAAGTTATTAGAACTTGCAATGAAAAAGAAATAATGACAGGGATAAAGTGGTAAGTTTATACTTCAAGGCTCCCTTTTGCAAGTGTTTCTGATGTATTTAGATAGCTTCTAGTCACAGCTACCAGTGGGTGACTGAAGAATGTATTTTAAGCTGCAATTATGTATTCTTGACCACTAATATGTATGAACAGACCAACAGTTTATAATTGTAACTAATTTTCACGTTCAAAATTACTTAAAAATCTGCTGAATTTTAATACATTTTATTTCAATGCTTTGCTGGTAATTTTCAAACAATCTACTGGCAACATCAATTATCCCCAAAGTTGAAGCCATTTTTCACTACAAATGTTACGATTTTTTAAACAGCTGTTTCCCCTCCTGTTTACCACACACTAAAGTTAAGAGTACAGCTGCTTCCTACTAAGTGGTAAGTATTAAGAATTTTCTTTTACATATAAAATCAGATAGCTGTTGCAATGGTCTCTATATGTAGAATTTGTTGTTTGGCTGGTTTCCCCAGTTTAGAACAAATGACTTGATCATGGCATTTGCTGCAGTATGAGCCTTGGATGTTTTGCTTTGAAGCATAGGGTCTAAACAATATCAAATAATGCATTGCATCTAATGCTTGAAGAAGCAAATGCATTTAGGGTGAACATATCTCCTTTATTGCATATTAAAATCGTACTGGTACGTTACCTGTAAGAAAAAGTGCAACACCAAGGGATGATTAGTGAAGACTGAGAATAGAATGGGATCAACTACAGTTAGGTGAAGTACAGCATCATATGAGGTTCATTGAGAGGATGATGGGAGGTGATGCTTCTTCTCCACTTGGCTTGGTCCTAGTGAGGCCACCTCTAGAGTATTGTGTTCAGTTCTGGTCTCCACAGTTCAAGGCCAAGGACCTACAGGAGGGGGTCCAGCAGAGGCCACAAAGATGACAAGGGGTCTGGAGCATCCCTGTTACAAGGAGAGACTGGCAGCTGGGCCTGTTTAGTCTGGAGAAGGAGAGACTGAGAGGGGATCTCATCAGATATCTCAAAGACCTGTGCCAAGAGGATGTGCCAGACTCTCTTCATGGTGCCAGTAACAAGATGAGAAGCAATGGCAATAAACTGAAAAACAAGAAGTTCCACCTCTACATGAGGGAGAATTTTACAAGGGGGGCAGAGTTCTGGAACAGGCTGCCCAGGGAGGTTGTTGATTCTCCCTCTCTGGAGACATTCCAATCCCACCTGGACACATTCCGGTGTAACCTGCTCTAGGTGACCCTGCCTCGGCAGGGGATTGGAACAGAAATTCACCCAAGCGCCCTTCCAACACTAGGTGTTCTGTGGTTCTGTTTCTTAATTATCAGCATGAATTTCTGCAGTAAAATGAAAGATTATCTATCATCTTCCAGGAATAGGGGTCCTTGGCATGGCAGTCAGTTGCAGGAGAGCTGTGAATCATTACTAGGATTGTGAAAAAGAGATGTGACTCCATGGTGAATTAGAAAATAGCAAAGTGTTAATGTCACTATGGATGGCATTGTTTAGACTTGATTAGCAAAGCCATGTATGATCTCCCTTATTCAGAAACTCATACTGAACTAGGGAGAAAAATGGTTGGATATTCAGAAAAATGGAATGTCCCTTCTAGAAATGAAGTTGAAAATTGCTTCATTTTTTTAGTCAAACAACAACTGAGAGGTATAAAGTAGATCAGAAGAATAAAGAACAAAAAAGGTTTTAAAAAAACCTCAGTGTTAGTTCAGGATTAAGTGGAAGTGGAATTTAATTGATTTAGAAATAGGATTTTATTACATAAGGGCCTGTGATACCAAGGCACTTGATTTGATTACTTGAAGAGGTGTCATGTAGACTTTTGTTTGTCTGCTGACTCTCTTGGTCAAATTGCTTTCAGACAGATAGCTTCCTTGAGTGCTGTGGCTGGTGTAAGAATGTGTAAGATCATGTGGCTGAGATTACTTGTTCTAATAAATCTTCACTAAATCATGGAATTACCTATGGATTATTGTCTTCATCTCCTGATATCTCTGAAAAGTTGATTAGCTCCCTTGGACTGTTTGATAAGGCTTTTTGAAGTTCAAGTTTTGAATTACAGATGGAAATACTTCTATTCATTGATATTTTATGTTCTTATCTGTAGGAACTCCCCAAAGGAGTCCTGGGAGAGATCCATGTCTTTGGTGTAACATTTCTTCTATTGAGAAGACACATTTAGGTACCCAAAGTTGTCGTGATGTAGTTTATTTCTCATTTTATGGGTTACTGTTCTATCTGTTCTATTTAGTTCAGTTCTTTATTTATGCTGAAGCACAGGAACAAATTCACTTGGTTGCATCAACCATTTACTCAGCCCAATGCTCACAGAGGGAGCTGCAAATGTGTACTTAGGGAAATCTAAGGACCGAGGACACTTGTTTCTACAGATCTCCATTCCCAAGCTGTTTTCTGCTCAGAGAGTCTGGAGTTGAATGAGATTTAGGGGCATTTAGTAAATGAAAATTTATTGCCAATAACTCCATTTAGCATGGCTTTGAGAAATTAAGGTCTTTTTACCCCTTTGTATTTTCTAGGGACACTGGACTCCACTGTAACTGGTGTGATTTAGAATGGCAATACTGTGCCATAAATTGGATACTGCAATAATGGGCAACAAAGCATAGGAATTGGGGAAAAAAATTACTAACTGTGACATTAAAGTGATTTAGTGTGGTATTTTTTTCCGTATGACTGATATCTGGTTTGTTAATTCATGATCACCATGTAGCATTTTTTATCATGCACACTACTGAAGTCTGGAATATGAATGAGAACATATAATACTACATTTTTAAATGGAAATATATGTTATGATGATGAGATTATCAAGCACTTGTATAATATATTCTAGATCTTCTCTCTTTCTTTTGCTAAATTGAGAATAGCATACTGTGTGTTTGTTTGATAAAGTAATTCTTATAAACCTGTTGATGATATTCTGTTCTATAGCCCCTTCTTATCTTTTTCTGGTCAGTTCAGAAGCAGGTTTTTTGGGGCCATAAGGAAGCATTCAGTTTTGTAAGAATTTGTTACAGCATTGGTTTTTATTTTTTAATAATACTTCTGAAGATGCATGAAGTAATTTTTTACTAAGATTTTAAACAATAATTAAGTCTGTTGAAAGTCAGCAGGAGGGGAATGGTGAGCATCACTAGAATTCCTTAAAGTTGGGATTATGTAAAACTGGTTGAAGTCACTTTTCAACTCAAAGATGTTGAAGTGAATCCCTAAATCTCTACTGTCCCCCTGGTATTACAATGAGTAATGAACACTCCATATTTCTCTTGCCTAGCTGATCAAAGAAGTGGATTTCAGAAGGCTCACTGAGCTTTTGAAGGCTTCATCTTTCTTTGCTGAAGTGGGGACTAAGATTAGCTTTAGAATTCTGTCTCTTTAATCATTGTGACTTTTATAAACTGCAGTTTATTTCCTTTTAGTAGACAATCCTATAGGATTTTGTGGTTTAATGTTGTTATAGCTTCTCAACAATTTTTAAATTAAAAATTTGCCCAAAATTCTAAATTAAAGGAGCACTTTAGGTTATGATTAAATTCTTTCACTTAGTAAGCAGATTTGAGTCAATTGAGAGGTGATTATTCGCAACTAACATCTGTCAAATACTGGCAGTAACATAATCCTTGTGCAAAAGCTTATTACATTGACCTTATAGTCAGTGGGTTTAAGAGAAACATCCTTGGTGGAAAATCACATCAGAAATGTTCTTTCTGATTGGCTTAACAATACTGTTACTATTAACTTTATGGTGTGCTACCTAAAGAATAATTAAACCAGATGGTGTGTTAAACCCAACTGAAAGAATAAAGATATTTTTACTTTTAAGTTGATCAAAATTAGGTAAAACAACATATGTTCATATGCATTACGATTCCTTTAACTACATATTAACTGCTTTTCTTAATATTCTTCCTGGTGATTTGAGAGCTCTGCCTCTTGAAAAAAACCCAACAAAAACAAACCCAACAAAAATCCGCTTTGAATTAATTTTTTTTTTTTCAGACTCTCTCCGGTCACACATAGCCCTGTGCTGCTTTGTGTTTTATGTAATTTAAATAAACAGTTTGCACACGGCAGAATCCTCAAATTACGTGAAACCCAAACGCAAGCTATTTTGGGCCACATTCAAATTGTAAAAATTAGGGCAGGTACATCCAAAAAAAAAAGGATTTGGAGATTGCCACTAAAGAAGCACAGCTTGTACAAATGAGCAAATTACATTTTATGCAACAGATGTTGAGGAGGGAATTACAAATACTCCAGCTCCTGTTATATGAGTCCTGACTTGCTACCATTTCTCTTTAGCAGTGCCATGCAGGGCTAATAATACAGAATAACACACCACATACATTATGACTGAAATCTCTCTGCTGCCCATAAGCAGAGCTGTTATTTTTATTCCTGAAATAATTACTATGTTATTTTTATTCCCCATTATTCCCCAAAGCATAAAACTCTATTGTACTTACTTTTTTCATACCAGTAACTCTTTTCATACACTGCTGGTATTTTCCTTCTGAAGATTGTCTGATGAATAGAATGCAGCTCATGGAAATATGCAGTCCCATTGCCTGAACTGATATAAAATTAAATGAGAGTGGAAACACACAAATGAGATTTATGATCATAAAGCATTATGGAATAATGTTTTATCTTCACAGCTGCTCCTTACCCAGGTGCTGTTAAAAGCACTAAAAATATTCATAAAATTAGGTTAACTGTATCTTGATTTTGTGAAGGATTCTGAATAATGTGCTTTCATCAGCTTGATCATTTTATATGCTTCTGTCTTCCTAGTATAAATTACTTCTTAGTCACAACTACCTGTTCAAACAACTCATGGAACAGCTTTAACAGTGAATATCTTTTCTTCTGACTGGATGAGCCACTTTTTTGCTGGGAGAGCTTCAGTTGGTTGAAGTGGGAGAGAGAAAATTATCTTAATGTATTATCTATAATTGCCTATTATATTCCTCAGCTCTAAATTTCTTCTAGTTATAATGAAGTCCATAGCATCAGTATGAGTTGTCAACCAGTCCAACAATGTTACTGTTATAAAGTACAAAGATTAATTTAAACAAAAAGACTCTTGATCTTTTTTTCATGCCTGAATGGAGAAGCAATGTGATAAAAAATAAATCAATGTACTTTACAGGTATGGTGTTTTCCTATGGGTGTGCCAAGCAGGACATTCATTTGAGTGTTTATATAAAGGCATTAGCAGAGCAGAGTTTGCACACAGATAGCATAATGCCAAACAATTAAATATTGCTATTGGTATGTGGAAAATAACTTTATTTTACTGGATTTAATATTAATTTAAATGGAGGATTAATAGAGTCAGCCAAAGCTAAGCCTGATGCAACTAACATTTCAATTTGATATAGGATGTTGCTGCCTTATTTTTATAATGCTTTGAACACTTTTATTGAATTCTGTATCTTCACTGGGCTTCAGCATTACAGAATCATAGATTTTCAGAACAGTTGATATTGGAAGGGACCTCTGAATTCATCTGGTCTGAAAGCTCTACTGGAGCTGGTCCATCTGAAGCTGATTGCATATGATTATGTCCAGATTATTTTTTTTTTAGTATTTCTAAGAATAAAGACTCTACCTGTGCCAGTACCCAGTCACCCTTAAAGTAATTTTTTGTTTCCTGATGTTCAGAGGAAACTTCCAGTGTTTGTGCCCCCATTACCTCTGGTCCTGTCGCTGGGTACAACTGAAAGGATCTTCACTCTGTCTTTACACACTCCCTTGATCAAATTGTATTTGATATTGAGGTATATATTGAGGTATTGATCAAATTCCCCTGAGACTCCTCTTCCTGAACCTGAACCTGCCAAACTCTCTCAGCCTTTACTTAGAGGACAGAAGCTTCAGTCCCTTTACCATCTTCATGCCTTCTCTGGTGTGTCTACAGTATGTCCATGCCTTGTATTGAGGAGCCCAGAACTGGACACAACACTCCAGCTGTGTCCTCACCAGGGCTGAGTAGAAGGGAAGGATCACCTCCATCAACCTGCTGTCCACAATCATCTGCTTTGGCCCAGGATACCATTAACCTTCTGTGCTGCAATGGTGCATTGTTGGCTTACAGCCACATTGTTGCCTCCCTGTTCTGCCAGGCTGTTCTCCAAATGATTGGTTTCCAGGTGTTTGGTGTACGACATGTACTGGTGCACTTCTTGTTGAGCTTCATGAGGTTCCTGTCAGGCCATTTCTGACCCTTTGGCACATCAGCCCTTGTGACGGAGGGTCACACTTGTGGCTGCTGTTAGGAGCACAAAAGGATGAGGCAGGCAGCAGGAAGTCAAGCAGGAAAGCTTCCACTTTATTTTTCTGACTCCATAATATATATACAAATTTACAGACAGACCAAGATTGGCTACACAGGTAGCCACCTCTTCCACCTCGTTGGTGAACATCACCATCAATCATCTTCTCCTCCCAGAGGAGAAGAATTTAAACAATTCTAAAAATATACATAGTTTACTTGAAGCTGCGTGAGAACAAAATGCAAACAGTGAAAAGCAGGCAAACTTGAGGCAACAAGCCACTTCTCCCAGTTTTGTGTCACTGGCAACTTTGCAAAAGGAGCACTCTGCCCTATCATTCCGATCATCAGTGGAAGTGCTATAAGGAACTGGATCCCTTGTAGACCCCCCCCAGCTGTTGTCTTCCAGCTGGGATTTGTGACACTGATCACAACCCTCTGAGCCTGGACATTCAGCTTTTGTTCAGTTCACCTTACTGTCTGCTCCTCCAGCTCATACTTCAGCAGCTTCTTCGTGATGGTCTTGAGGGAAAAACTATTAAAACCTTCAATGAGGTTAAAGTAGACAATATCCATTGCTCTCCTATTGTCTACCAAGTCAGTACGTTATTTTTGGTTAGAAACAAGACCTGCTCTTTTTGTTGAGCATGATTATTGTGGCTTAAAACAGTTGAGTAAGACTTGAAGATGAAACTTTGATAGAGAAGGATGCAGAGTATGCTATAAAAAGAAAGAAGACAATGCCAAATTTTGCCTGCCTAGAAATCCCTAAAAATAAGAAATTTTTCTGCACAAGAAAGAATGTTCTTTTAACGCAATTTGAAGGAATTTATGGGTTAAGCCTACACAGAAGTTCATAGAACTTCTGGTAAAGCACTGGTAAAGGACTATATGGAAATCTTTGCCCAGGCCCTTGTTAAATTTTGCAATGATAAATGCTTTGAAAAATCTGAGGATGTGTTCCATAAATTTATGAAATGGAGCAATTCTCAGGGAGTCTCTTACTCACATGCTTTCCTTTGCAGCCTGGTGTCCTGAAGTACAAGTCTTTTCTTTTCTGCTTAGAGGTATCTCTGGATGTGTTGCAGGATTGTTTACCACTAGTGCATTTTCAAGCCAGTGGGTAAACAAATGAAAAAGCTGTAAAAGAGCTACAGATAATAACAATTCCACAAAATGCAGCCACGCCCTTCAAAAAACAACCAGCCAAACAAGAACCCAACAAAACAAAAACCCAACAAACCAACCCCCAAACAAAAAACCCAATCCAAGCCAAAAATTTGCCTTTCTAGTATGTGCTTGAAATCACTCACCACATTTTGTTGAGGTACCCTAGAAATATTAATAGAGATAAAATTAACTAAATCCTTCAGAAATTATGCTAAAAAAGTATTGAAATTATTTCATAATTCTATGTAACCCTCCTAGAATTCTGCATTAATATGAATCTATATTAAATTCAGCAAGACCTTTTCAGAAGAGTTTGACCTTGTGGTACTCTTAAACGAGAACTCTTGTCCCATGTTATCTTTAGTTATTAGCAAAATAACTTTAGTTATTAGTGGTTCTTATTGTTGCCATGATCAAGGAAAGCATTCAGCAGTCTGAAAGGAACAGGGTATATTGCGAAAAATTGTTTCACACTTACGCACTGAAATAGCTTCTTTCAAGGTAGTTTTTCTCCCTTGCCTTAATTTCTCAGTTTCTTTTATCAGTTCTGTTCACATACTTGTGTGAGTCTTATGTTAGCTTTCTCTGTAAAGGATTTGACATAAAACACTCACATGAAAGATACTATATGTATTCTATAGCATTAAATGCTGCATAATTCTGCCCTTTGTAGTGTCTCAAGGTAGTTGAAATGTTAACCAATAAATCCAATGCAAGCTTGTTCTCTACAAATGAGTAACACTGGCTTCAAGCAGACCCCTCCTGATTTATAAAAACCAAGGTTGTTTTTAAAATATGACACGTGTAAGCAAGAGGAAAAATATTAGTGCAGAGTAGCAGAGTGAATCTGAAGAATTTTCTTTTAAACTCTGTTTTTGAAAACTGAACTAGGGAGGGGATAATTGTTGCAGTCTGTTTCCCAGCAACTAGCACTGTCAACAGTATACAGAAGTTTTCCACGTCACAGAACAATGAGATAAAGAGAAGAAAAATGCAGTGAAACCCCAAGGCTAGCATGAGAAGATGAGGAAGAATTAGTATAACTTATTATAGAGATATTTGATTCTTTCATTCCAGGTATTCAGTCTTATGTATAAGATAAGGTAAAGGTGGCAACTTGAATGCTAAATATTTTTGTTGATGCTATGGATTAGAAGTGCTGGAGCAGCAATCTTGAATAACAAGCATGTTCCCTGACTTACTGACACAGAAGTAGTTCAGTGAAAGTTCTGAATAGAAGTCTTCCAGAAAAGAACTCATTGAAAATAATTTTTGTTTTTAAATGAAAGAACAGAAAAATCTTACTATAGTTATCTCTCAATTCCCCAGGTTTTTCTCAAATGTCTGAAACATCATCAATCAATTCTTTCTAATCCTTTGAAGGTGCTGGAAATACTTGAGTAGTATAGAATGCTATAGAGTAGTCAAACCCAGAATATAATGTTTTCATTTGAAGATAACACTTGAAAATTGAACACAGGGGTAACAGCATAAGAAATTCTCCTGAGAGACATCAAATAGTCCAATATTTTGTGTCTGACAGTGGCTGAAGAACATTCAAGCCTGACCATATACTGCAGTCTGGAGCCTGTTGGTGTGATTTATTTACCCTGAGGATCTGTATGCACAGATAGCAGGGAAGTCTGAGGATCCAAATCCATATGAAAAGTTCCTGCCTATAGAGATGACTTCCATGCTATCTGATCAGCACACTGATTCCACATTTATGTGACAACACAGGCTAAATATTACAAAGACGTTGTTTTGAGTTAAAACATGGTTTGAACACATATTTCCAAACATTTGCATAATAGTGTAACTAGGAGAAAATAATCTATTCTTGTTTGCTGTGGAGGTGGGCGGAGCCCCGGCTGCTCTGCCCTGGAGGGAGCCAAGCTGAGGAGTCAAGGAAGAATTTCACAACTTCAGCCAGAGCACCTAAGACAAAGACAAACCTCCTAGCCACGGCGACCTGGCTGGAGACCCACAAGCCCCCTCGGGATTTTATGTAGATCTGTTACAATTGATTGGTTCTGTACCCTTTTCCTCCCACCCTGGTGTCCCATAAAAACCCCTGAGTTTCCTCTGGCCAGCAGAGGTTCCTCGTCCCTGGATCCCTTTTGCTGGTACCCTCTCAATAAAGTACCACCTGCGGAAATTCCATACGAGACCTCTCTCTCTCTCTCTCTCTCTCTCTCTCTCACCACGACCGGCTAAAAGAGGGGCTAGCTCACAAGGGCATGAGCTAAGAGCACTGAGCTGAAATCACTGAAAGCTGAAATCACTGAGCTGAAAAATCACTGCTCTGCCCGATGCTGAGAAGCCCCTCTGGCCAGCTGAGGAGAGCCCTGACCCCCCAAGGAGCTGTTTCTAGCGAGACATCCTTTGGGGTGGCTGTGGCTCTCTGGGTCCCAAGCGGCGGACCCCATCCACCAGCTGGCATACACACTGATTCCACATTTATGTGACAACACAGGCTAAATATTGCAAAGACGTTGTTTTGAGTTAAAACATGGTTTGAACACATATTTCCAAACATTTGCATAATAGTGTAACTAGGAGAAAATAATCTATTCTTGTTTGCCATGAATATTCACCAGTTTGTTTTGCTTAGTTTCTTAAGGCCTGATACTTCTACCACTGAGACAAAGTTCTTTCTTTAATTCTTTCTTGGCTAGAGATGGAGGTACATGTATTCTTGAGACATATAGCT
Source organism: Sylvia atricapilla (assembly GCF_009819655.1). Taxonomy (NCBI): domain Eukaryota; kingdom Metazoa; phylum Chordata; class Aves; order Passeriformes; family Sylviidae; genus Sylvia; species Sylvia atricapilla. The sequence continues at coordinate 7,251,037 of NC_089144.1, read as the reverse complement.
GCCAACAAGTTATACTCTTTCAAAGGATCTTAAACAGGATGCCTGAGATTTTTGCCCTTATGTTATCTTGTAACCTGAATATTTTATGGTTTCTCAACATTTAACTTGATTTTTTAATATTGGTGAAGTCCAGAAAGTGATAGAAACTTTAGTCAATTGTGTTTAAATGTAAGAAAATTTACTGGTTTGGTTTTTTTTGACACAATTTTCTAGAGTTCATCAGGGCAGCTATAAAGTCTCTTTGATTGGAAGATCCTATAAATAGCTAGATTTTCATTAGTTTTTAAAAGCAATCCACATTCCCACTCCCAACCTTACTTCTGCATGTTCTGTTAGTATTTGCAAAATCTTTTCTGATGAGAAACTGAACCACTTCAAGTTCTTAGTCTTCAGGCTTTGTTCTTCAGTATGAAAATACTGATATACACTTCTAGAAATACAACTGAAGTCACCTTTATATTATTGTAAAGAAAACTTCTCCTCAGAAAGGATCTCTGACTTTTTTGACTCTTGATGTAATATTTTCCTTTATAGCAAATATATTATATCTATATATATAGATGTAATATTTCCTTTATAGATGAAATTGATCTCAAAAGAGATGGGATTGATTCAAATGATAAAAATTATGCAAGACAGTACTGTGTCAAGGTCCAGCAGAGGACCTAACCTTCTCTTAGTTAAACTCTGATAAAGAGTGGAGGAACATTTTGCCTGTGGATTTTACCTTTGCTGGTGAAAGAAAATGTTACATATAGCCCATTTGCATTATTTTCAATGAGCCAATTCTCCCATATGCTGTTGAGAACAATTGAAAACAAAAATGAAATGTATTCAGATTTCAAGGAACAAGTTGCAATATTAAAACTTCCCATCTTTACTTTGCTGTAATGAACAATACTTTAACAATGTGCCCTAAATACATGACTAGAGATTACTTTAATTTAAAAATCCACACATGTTCAAATGAGATGGCAATTTCATTCAACCTGAAGTGTTATTTACTTTCTGAACTGGTTCCTGAATTACTGATGTATGATGCCAAAAGGTAAATTATTTTGAGCTAGATTTAATTTGAATTTCCTTGCATTTTAATTTGAATTTCCTTGCATTTTTTTTGTTTGACAGAGGATTTCACATTCATTTCTTTTCTTCAGTTTGAGGATCTTACTCTTTTAATAATTGTGTTGCCTCATGCCCTAATCTGTTTATTACACTATAATTTAGCTTGAACAATGCTGCTTCTGTTCAAAATAAATAGATTTGGTATGTCTGTGAAATAGACTTATGTGCAGTAGGATGCTTTACCATCTAGAAAAGCTCGGAGGTTTCTAAATGCTTAAGAAATTATAATGCCAGTAGATTTAGCATTTGTATATCTGCAGGCTCATGCTTATTCAGTTGTATCAAGGCAGCTTAAGCTAATATCTAATCTTCTTATGGAATAGTTCTTCCTGTAACAACAACAGGATTGTGCATAACAAGCTTGAACAACCATGTGGCTCTACTGTTGTGTGAAAGGGAGGGATGGAGGAGTTGCTTAATTTTTTTTTCTTTACCAAATGTTTAATTACCCTTGCATAGGACAGCCCAAGAGTCTTGCTGTGCTGCCGTGTACTCAACTCATACAGACCAAGAAGTCAAGAAGGAATCATTGTCCACCCTGATGCTCTCCTTAATGCCACTGATCCATCAGAGTGGAAATTAACAATAGTGGCTGAAAAATTATTTTGGTACAATACTGAGCTTGGGTATATATGACAACGAAAAAAAAAAAAAACCAAACTGGATTGCATTTAGCTATCCATGTATTAGAAAGGGAAATGAGTAAAAAAAAAAAAAAAAAAAATTAGCAATGTTTTCCTGAAAATCACATTAATACATACTGGTATTATGTTTCTGACAAAAAAAAATCCTACTTATGAAGCATGAGATATACATCTAAATGGCATTATATTATTTTGAATTCATACTTTGTAGAAAAAATTAGGCAACTTAGTTGTATGCAGAGATTCATCTCACTGCTCATTTTGCTCAGCACTTTCAGTTGTACTCTACTGGTAGAATTCCCTTAGGCTTCAAGAAAAAGTGTATACCTCTCTAGTGGAAATGATAAACCAAAGGAGTTTATCACTAAAGAAGCAACATGTGTTACCAAAATCTAGACAGAATTTCAAGGGGTGTTGTAGGAAGAAAACTGTGGGGAATTGGGTAGCTTTGTCTTTTTGGGAATGCAAGAGACTAAATAAATTTCTCTCTTGTGCATTTCACTGATCTGATTCATGAGCTGAAATAACATCACAGCAAAGAATAATCTACCTTCTCATCTACCTCCAGATACTGTCTTCTCTTTAACAAGTAGTGCAGCTAAAAGTGTCCAAGGAGAAAATCAATAACTTTCTTATGCAGATCCTGATCAGGTTCATTCTGATCTTGCAAAATAAGATTACATAATCTTGTCCTCCTTGTTGCTTCATATACAAACCCTGTGGGGTTTTTTCCTGCCTCTGTTTTTTAAACCCATACTCATTTTTGACTGTGCTGAACCTATACTAAGTAATTTTACTGTAGGATGTTGAGTTATAAAATCATTAAATATCATACTTAAATTGAGAAACAAAGAGAGCATAGTATGAATTTTCATGGGGTTTTTTGTAAGCTGTACTAACTTTGATGGGATGTCATAGGTTTGTGATAAAACTGATTATTTCTTTTATTAATGAGAAACGTGTAACACATGTGGTGTGTTTCCTAGTGTTAGATAAGAAAGGGAAATATCATGCTATCTGTGAAGTAACTTAAATGCTTTTTTCCTTATTCAATAAATGTGAAAAATAAAATCAAAGATTTTGGTTATGTATTTGTGGTAGAGTTCCAAGAATCTTTTTTGCAATTTTCATAGAAATCCAAACTGAATTTTTCATGTTTTCTGGAAAAAAGGAAAACATTTTCATATAATGACTTGAAATGTTCAGTGTAGAAATTTCTCAGTGTAGGATAACTTCCAAGAAAAATGCTGACACTAGAAAGAGGATTTTTGTTAAATGCTTGTTTTGCATATGCATCCTTATCTTGTTCATATTTTTTCTTCAGATTAAGATTTTTTCCTCTACCTAATGCATAATTAATGTAGCAAAGTTAAAAAACAAAACAAAACAAAACAAAACAAAAAACAAACAAAAACCCCCTAAAGCCAAAAAACAAACAACAACAACAACAAAAAAAACCAACCCAGAAAACCAACCCTCCAAAAAACCAAAAAAAACCCCATCAAAATACAGAAAAGAAGGCTCTTGAAAGCAGATATTTAACATATTTTTTTCTTCTTACAGGGTGGCACTAATCACACATCATTTTGCATGTAGGGTCGGTCACCTTAATTTAAATAAAGCACTGTCACAATGTGCAAAAAATGAACGTCATCTTCACAATTACTGCTTCATACAGCCAGCTTACTTTCAGTAAAATATGACTTGATTTTCTCTCAAAAACGAATTTACCAGGTTCACTTAGGTCGTTTCATTTTTTTCATAATTCAGTTGGGCATGTAAACAGTTTAGAAGGCTGCAGAAAGCTTATCAATAAGTTTTGGAATCATAGAATGACTATGTTTGGAGTGCCTACAGAAAAGCTATTTGCAGCTTGCCTGACCTCTCATTCATGTAGTATTGCTGTATCTGTCTCTTTTTCTCCCAGCTTTTGTTCCTTTATTTCAAACACTTTAATTATATTTTATTCTTATCACCCCATTGAAGGGAAAGGATAATAACACATCCATTAGACTTCATTAAACTGATAATAAAAGCCAGAAATTCTAAAGGAATATTTACAAGATGAATAAGTTTTATTTAAAAGTATGGCTTCTTGGATCTTGTCATATCCTACATCATTTAGTTACATCTTTAGAGCTGTAACTAAAAACCAGCAAATGGTACTAATCTATTAAATATTAAAGAAAAGTATGACAGAGGGATTAAAATTATAGTCAAACTCTCTCTATTTGTGATTACAAAAATCATTAATTGCTCTAGGCTGTTGATTGTTATTAGTAGTTGAGATATTTTTTATTTCTTTGGTTTTGCAGTTTGTTACTCATATATCTTTCTCAAATTACTTTCAGTGAGATCAATTACAAATATAATTAATGATTATTTTTTTCTTGAACTTCTAAAATTCAAAGAATGAAATCTTTGAATGTTCCTGTTTTTTATTCCTATTTCATATTAGATAAATGAGAGTTTAGCATCCAAATACAACAATAGTTGCATGCATATTTTTGTGAATCTGGGCTCATCATTGTTACAGAGAAAAGAGGGGCAGCATATTGACCAAAGATGGACCAACCACGACAAGAGAGTTTAGATGCTGGAACACACATCTAGTATAAGGATAAGAATTATTTTTAAAAGAATAGAGGATCTATTATAGCTCCCTCTTTCCTTTCTAATAATTAAAAAATGAATGAACTTTTAACAACTAGGACAAAATTGATAAAATTATCCTCTTTTTAGATAGCACATAATAAACCATTCAGCTTTGTTCAAGCAGGAATCGAGGATATAGAAAAGTGGATTAAACTGAAACCATGTTTGTTCTTTATATGGAAAATGTAAATATTGTTAATTCTAATAAAAATACAATTATTCTTCTAAATCCTCACAATTTACAAGGTTATTCTATCCACAGCTCATGGTAGCTCCATGCTGACAGTGAATTCTGTATCTGTTAGAAGCAGAATTTCCTGTTAGAGAAGGTGAACCTGGCCATTGTCAGCAGCATGGTGCTACACTAGATGAATCGCTGGTCTAGTAACTTCCTTCTTATGTTGCAAATAAGAGAGATGCTTTATAGGATTATTGGGAGGTGATAGAATGATATAGTGAGAAATCTTCTGAGGTGATAGAGGTCAGTTGGCTTAAATTTTCTCTCACTCTTGGTGTTAAGTGAATATATGGGATGCACATCTGAAAGTGTAACAGTGTCAGAAGAAAGAACAGATGTCAGATTATTTTTGAATTTCTGCTGAAGTTTTATAAAGTTCCTGAAACCTTTGAAGTTTTCCAAGGTTTGATTCAAATCACTGTGGTTGCAAATTCTATCACTTTTATGTTGCTCTCTGTTATTTTGCCTGTCTTTTATATATATTTTTTTAATATAATGCTTGAGTCCAAAGATCATTTCAGGGATGATGTATGTATTTTAGTTTTGTAGACCTCCACATTTCCGAGCTTTTCTTTCCTGACAAGTTCCATCATGCTGACCTATTGTTCCTATTCACTTTAACTATATGTGTGCTGTGCTTCTTAGCAGTGCACCAGAGATACAATAGGGTTCTTTTCTCATCTTTGCAAGGCACAGCTGAAAAATTGGACCCAACTGTATCCTGTCTCGAAAGCTTATATAATCTCACCTCATTGTTAATGTAATATAAAGAGTCTTCTAGTATAATTTTGCATTTCAGTGAGGTTAATTCTAGTTTTTCATTAAACTGCCATTGTGATCTAAGCTTCTAATGGAAATTTAGAAAAATTTCATCACCTGCATATTTTCAGAACCATAGCTATTAGACCAAAAGTGATAATTTCTTGCATAGGCATGAAGAATTCCTTGAAAACCTATGCTAATTGAAATGTTCTTTTTTAAAATTTTTAAACTTGAACTACATAATGTTTGCATTTTATGTTTAGAAATAAGATTCCCCCTAATTTTTTACTGTCTAGAAAAGGACACAAGTTCTTTAAAGAAAGTTTCTTGACCTGTAAAGTAAACCTGACTAGTCTTAATGATACCAAGAGTTAGGAAATACCATCAGGACCTCCAATTAGGGAAGAAACAAAAGGTTTGGAGATGTTTAGAATAGCAAAGAGATGTCATGAGAAGATACAGAATTTGTGACTAAAATAGAGAAGTGAGTCAGACGTGAGGCCAGTGTGTGAAAGTGTATCACTGGCTTCTTTCATTGAAGAGGCATCATAACACAGATATGGAACAAGTGCTCAAAACAGAATCCATAGCTGTGATGGTTTTCTGCTGCATTTTTGTGAAGCTTAGCTTTTTTTATTTTTCTTTGCTCCTTTTTGGGCAGATGGACCATGTTGCCCCCATTTGGCATCAGATTCTCTTGGGAGAGGAGGAAGGAATATGGAAGATGTGGCTCTGTGGAGTGTTGAAGTTGCAGATCTGGGCAGGCAGGAAGATAAGATTAGGAGAGCAATACAGATTCCCTAAGGCATTTGTTGTGTATGCTGCTGTTAGTAATATAAGCAGATGCTGCTACTCATTAATGTCTCAGGTCCTGGGTTCTGCATTGTTAAAGCTCTGTACCAGATGCTCAGCAAAAAATATTCCTCAAGAGGAAGAGCTGGGACTAACCTGAGCACTGATCTGTTTATTCTGTGGTCCAAAGTGACTCTAGCCTCATAGTCTTGCTAAAAATGATGGAGTTTTTTGAACATTTTGACATGCCAGGAATGGTACTTTCTTTAAAAGTGTGCACTAAAAATTTACATTAAATGGATGCAGAAAGTAGAAAAAAAAAAACCAAACCCAAGAATTTGGGCAAAGATGGATATTATTCTTGTCAAACTGCATCAAATTCACACTTGAGCTTAATTTTACTTAATAGTTCTAGTCTTAGTGACTGACAGAAACCCAGTGACTGTGACTATTAGAATAAATTCTTAGGTTGAGTCCAATTTGAATTAGAATAAACACTCTCTTATTTTCTTATTAAGTGATGAAGGTTTTAATGAGCTCAGACACAGGGATGAGTTAGTGAACATTCCTTTACAATAGAGTCCAGTGATAATGATATAAATATTTTGCTTCTCAACACATACAGTTTAAATATGAGTCTAATAAATGGTTTCTGCTCCTTGCATAGTCAATGGGGGAGTTACAGGTAATTTCAAGGACATTTAACTTCCTCTAGACACTCTACTACATTTCCAAGGGTATTTTGTCTTAAAACATACAAAATTAATAGTAGTTAAATAATTTTATAAGCCCTTAAATCTTAAAATTTCTTTCCAAATTATGGAGAATCTTTGTCTGAAAATGATGGAAAAGTAACAAATTCATTTTCCTGTTACTAGGCTGCCCTCATCAGAAAGTGCTTCATTTCCTAATTTATGGAAAGACTCACAGATCTTCATCCCTTGGAGCCTTTAAGTATCTGGCTGTGTTCTGTCAATTACTGCGTCTCATGTTGTCATTGGTTATAGTAAGAGATTAAATCACATTTTTGGTGCTTTTTTCTAGCATGAGCTTTAGCTTTGTAAAGATGATGTGAATCTATTACCTGTACAATTTGGACAAGGTTCTGCTGAATGACACTTGCTGCTCAAACAGCAAAATAGTACATTAATAGTCATCATACATTATGTTCTCAAGCTAATCTATTTATAGGATTTCAGCTGAAGATCGCTTAGCTTCTCAGTCAGGCTTTAATTACTTCAGAGGCTTACCAGGAATCTCTAAATCTAATAATTCAGGGGGCTTGAAAGTGGATTATTCAAGGATTTTTTGGTTATCTGCAGTTACTTGTAATTAGCCACCCGATTTTGGCTTTTTCTGTCTCTAGGGGAGAGAACATATCTGTCTTAATGTTGGACAGGACTGACACTCAAGTCCTGTTAGCTTAGCTCTCTGAGCTGTGTGTAGAGCTTATTTTAAAAGGCACTTAACTTATCTGTGTCTAAGTTTCTCTGTTGGTAGCAGTGGAGATCACAATACTCTTTGTAAAACATTTTGTGAGTATTGAGAAAAGCTCTGCACAGGACCAAGGCCTTTTTTATTCACATCTAGTTAGCAGAAACAGATCAACTAGGACAAGCAGTTAAACAGAGAAAATACATACCACGATAAACTTGATGCATATAAACTACTCTTGATAAGAAATAAATATCACCGTTAATGAGGCCAATCTTTAATTAAGGGGACAGTAGTGTCCAAAGTATTTTTAGCTGCTGATGGGAGCTAATTTGTGCATCCATCACTGTACTGTATGAGAATCACAAACATTGTGATTCAATCAGTATTAGGCATAAATGTTATTAGAACTCAACATTATAAGCTCTTGCATAGCCTATATTTAATAACTTCACCAGTCAGCTCACTGCTGTAGTGTGTGCACTTCATGCAAGCTGTATGGTTCAGAGATTCTTTCTAAGAACATTTTAGGTAGAAGTATCTCAGCTCATGGGAGATGGTAATGAAGCAAGGAAAAGGGGTAGCTGGTCACACCTGAATTGATTGATGTACAACAGGATTTTTTTAACTATGAGGCTGTCTGTTCGCTGATGGAAAGTACCTATTATTTGCTGTACAGCTGTCTTACCAAACACATTGCCATGTTTTTGTCTGCATAAGATGTAAAAACACATAAAGCTGCCTGATATCATCTGAGGAATAGAGAAGCTTGGCTGTCTGCGAGAAACTATTTAATTGTGTGTTTAGAGTTTTTGAATGACAAAGGACAGAGGATAGTCAATTAAACAGATGTAGAACTCAAAGCCAAGGAGGCAATTACTTACTTTTCAGTGATTCAAGCTACCAGCTTGCCAAACTGTAGAGTAATATCTTCTGAAACAAAATCATTTTTTTCTGAGCATTTTTAAATTAATCCTTTTTGTTTTTTCTTATGGTGTTAATCCTCTTTTGCTAGTTTAGCCTCTTCTTTCTCAGTGTCTAAGCAGAATTTAATAAAACCAATAGATTACACAAAGATAATATACATCTTATTGATGGTGTTTTCTGTATGGTTTTTAAGCATGTACTACATGTATTTATTCTCCAAATAGCTCTCCCAGTTTAATAGCATAATTCATTACTGATACTGGCTTTTCATCTTCTGGAGAAAAATTATGAAGCAGTGTAAAGGAAAACAAAGATCTGTCAAATTCACAGGCTGAATCTGTGGAATGGAATCACAGAATCATAACATCACAGAGTATATCGAGTTGGAAGGGACCCATAAGGATCCCTGAGTCTAAATCTCTGATCCTTGTAGGACCACCTAAAATTAAATCATATGACCATGAGTATTTTCCAGACACTTCTTGAACTCTGACAGGCTTGGTGCCACAACCACTTCCCAGAGGAGACTTTCCAGTGATACTGTTCCATTTCCTCAGTGAAGAATATTTTCCTAGTGTCTAACCTGAATTTCCTCCGATGCAGCGTTATTCCATTTCTTCCTGTCCTATCACTAGTCAGCAGGGAGCAGTGGTCAGCACCTGCCCCTCCACTTACGCTTCTGAGGAAGTTGTAGTAACTGCAGTGAGGTCTTTCCTCAGTTTCCTCTTCTCCAGGCCAAACACACCGAGTGCCCTCAGCCAGTCCTTGTATGGCTTCCCCTCCAGACCCTTCAGCATCTTCTAGAGCTCCACTGGATGCTCTGTAAGAGCTTTATATCCTTTGAGGCATCTAAAACTCCCCCAGCACTGGAGGTGGGGGTACCCCAGTGCGGAGCAGAGGGGACAATTCCCTCTCTTGCCCATCTGGCCATGCTGTCCCTGATGCCCCCCAGGACACCCTTGGCCCTCCTGGCTCTCAGGGCACAGTGGCTCATAGTCAGCTTGCCATTGACCAGGACTTCAGCTTCCTCTCTGGCCTCTCATTCCCCAGTTGCTATGTATAAACAGGATTTTTCAATTCCAGGTGAAGAATCCAGTGCTTGCTCTTGCTAAATTTTATGCATTCATGTAAAAGGCTCAAGATTAGACTTCCAAAGTTTAAACTGTGAATTGCTATTGCCTAGGACAAGATTTCTCTCTGGATAGTCTATGGATATTCTGCATAGGATGTGATAACTGAGTCTCGTGTCCGTAATGAATGCCACAGGAAAGAGACATTTTCTGTTCTTAACACTAGAAATGTCTGTTGCCTTTGTGGTGTGTCATCACATAAACCTAAACTTTAGCTCTCTTTATAATGAAACAAAAAAATTGTTCATTGTTCATCTATTTTGCGTGCTATTAAGTGACAAATATGTCACTTAATGTAAAGATTTAAAAGCCTGCCTTGTGCAAATATGTTGGGGGATTGGAACAGTCATGGAATAGGAACTTGATTTCATTTTAGGTACTGAACATGCGGAAAATAGAGACACTTCCTTTCAGAAAATTTACAATTCAGCTCTAAGACTACACATAAGAAAATAAATTCTGAGAGAACCAGAGGGGAATAATGTTAGTATGAAGAATGGCAGCATACCATGTGTATTGCTAAAGTGGAGTATTTATATAGACTTCTAATGTAAGAAAGGAGAATGACAGTGTAGAGGCTTTTCCCGTTTATGTCAGGGTATAGTATAAGGAGTTGATACTGATTTATGAGTCTTACAGAGCTTGAAACTTGACTTTCCAGAACCTGCTCCTCTGAGGCAATCCAGTTAGCAGCTTTTTAAATGGAACTAGCAGCTCTGTATATTCCACTGAAGGATGATAAAGACTAAAGATCCCAAATGCTAGATTAACATCTTTTTCTCTGCTGCAATCAGATAGATCCTCTGGGCTTTCAAGGTTTGGATGCAACATGTAATCCTCTTTTTCAGGATTTTTATTTGCTTGGTGAGAGTTTAGTTACAGGGATCTTGGTGGATGAATTATATCAGTAGTATTGATGTGTATCTATTTTTCATCTTAAAATATGGCTACAAAATCTGTAACTTTATTGTTTTGAACAAATGAATTTTCAAAAAAAAATCAGTTCATATTCAAAATGAAAAGTTGATTTGTTCTTGATTCTCGTATGTGATGAGATAGAATAAACAGCAGGATATGGATGAAATGTATAAGTGAATGGTCATCTTGCATACCAATCCTCCTGAGTGCAGGATTATAATGAATCCTTATAACTTTATAATGAATGATATGGAACATCAGGAGACTCAGCATCAATCTGGATAAGTCTATAAGTGCTGTTTATCTCCATTATCTCTCTATTAATTAATTTTGTTTACAAAATTGAGTGACCTCGAGATAGTCACTTTTAGGAAACTCAATCTATACAGGATAGTGAAGTCAGTTCCTGTGCTGCTTATTGTTACATCTTTCCTGGTCTTTAAAGATTGGACAATGTCTGGTGAATTCATTTAAGTGTTGATTACACTGTCATTATGTGTCCTCTGGAGTTTTTTTGCAGGAGAAGAATGAGATGATCAATGTGGAGTACTGTGAATAGACTTGACTAGATTGCAACATGGCACTTCTTTGGAGGAGGAGATTTCATTTAAATAAATGTACTATCAAATGTGTTCTCCTTAAATGCTGAACTGATGATTCCTTTTATTTGGCTTTTGTTTCTTGAATGTGTCATTTAGAAAATTAACAGGGATCTGCTTGCTAGAACTGTGGTTTGTCTGACAGTGAGCACTCAAGGCCTTGTAGTGTTTTTTGTATTCTGCAAGGTTTTCTTCCTTCCTTGTTCTGTATTTTGACTGTCCATCTTTTATAAAACATCCATTTTTATGGGAAAAAAAAGCTAAGAATTCAGAATCACAGCTTGTAAAATCAATTTGAGCTGGATGGAAAGTTTTCATGAAAAAAACTTTGCATTAAGTTTCCAGTCCAGCACTCCAGTCTCTTGCAATTGTTCCCTAGTTGCTTTGTAGCCCTGTTCTTGTAGGCTGTCTGACAGCACCTTGAGTACTGCTTAATTACCATGCAGATGAGGAGAGAGACTTTTCATAGACAGAATGCTTCCCTTAAGTTAGGAGCATATATCTTCAAGCATCTAAGATAAAGAAAAATAATTACTAGCTATACCTGCTTATATAGCAGGCAAAAATAAAAAGATTTAAGCAATCAGTGGTAGTGTCAGCTTTGGGAACAAGAAAGTACCCAAGACTTCTTGCAACACTGAAGTAATTGCATATTTTAGAGGAGATAGAAGTTGCTGGAATTATTATGAGAGTTTTATGTTCTAGTGCCTGATCTTTGTTTACTAGACATCTGGAGTATTTCCCTGTAGTTTGTGGCTTCATCAGAATTTATAGAGATGTAAGAACTAAATTTGACTTTAGAACTTTCACATTTAAACTTAATTCTCTTACATTGTTGCTCCTCCTAAATATGTAAGTCTTTTCAGCTGCCAGCATTTGTGAACTTAAAAAAGGCTATTTGTGTGTGAGAATGATGTATACATATTTTTTAATCTAATTGAACAGCTATGTTTGGAATTATTTAAGTAGTAGTTTTTTTCAGCCTTACCTGAACATCACTTTAAATGAACTTCCATATAGAGAGTCAGTCATTCTTGTAGGTAGATGCTTCTATTAAATGTAGGTAAAAATGAGGTGAAAGTTGCAGTTTGTGGTCATGTGAGGAAGACATGGTGACATTATTAAAGATTTTCTTTTGTTAGGTATGAAGCTCTTAAAAACAATACCAGAAACAGGGAAATCTTAGGGATGGTGCATTTTTAAAAAGGTGGGCACTTAGTTCACTCTTAAGCAGAATTGTGAGTTTGAGAAGTATGGATGGCACCTGAACCTTAGTCAAAAAATTCCACTTTCACCCTTCATTTTAAGACATATATTAAATGTTTTTTCAAAAAAATAAAATTGTAAGTTAGCAATTCTGTGGTCTGGATAAAGTATTATTAGCACCAGAAATATTAGTAGGAACATTTTTATTTCTAAAGACTGTCATTTCAGCTGGAGCATAAGGTATCTTGGTTACTGTGTTGCAGCTGCAAGTGCTGGTTCATTATCATCATAATAAGGAGGGCACTCACACTGTAGAACACCACTTAAAAATGCCATTTATTGGAGCCAAGACTGTAAAGGAGAAGGTCTTTTGAGATTTTCATGGATTTTCTTAAAAGAAAACAGTTCTATTAATAAATTCAACTGACCAAAAAAAAAAAAAAAAAAAAAAAAAAAGGATGTTTACATGAGAACTTCATTTCAATACAGTCTCGGTACTAAGTAGCTGCCCACAGGCTCCAGTGTTATTCTGGATGGGTTGGGATTCTTCTGCAGCCAGGGGATACACACAGCACAGCACAGCACAGCATAGCACAGGTGTGATGGCACAGTGACATAAGTGTAGCACAGAGCAGCATCACCAGGCATCACCTGCTCAGCTTAACTGCTGTGTGCGGATCACTAACTCCTCATTTACAGTGGTCTGCTGGTTACAGGCAGTACAGGTACAGTTCTGGAATTTTAGAGAACTCACTTGGTGTGATCATAGCATGAAGAAGTACCATGTTATATTATAGAAGTAGTCAATACTATTTTTTATGCTTAGTTTTAGATTTATTTTTAATCTTTCTGATAAGGTCTGGACTGTGATAATGCCTTAGTCCCCTTCTGTCTGAAGATGGCTTTTTCATTAGTTCATTCTTAGAGATGGAAACAAATGTCGGCATCTCATATAACAATATGTGGTAGCCTTCCTTTAGTTTGTTAAATTCTGGGTTTTATACTGTTTTTTGGTGACTTGGGGACAAAGATCTTCACCTTGGAATTTATCTGATGGCTTCAAAGGATTGGAGTCCACACTGTCTGCATGGTAGCTTTTAAATTGAGAGCAATGGGCTCACGCATCTCAAACTAAGTGTAAGTGAAACACATGGGATGTACTTGCTCTTGTTTCTCTTTTTAAAAGGTAAAAGTTGCTCGTGCTAGTGAGCCACAGAATTATACAGCACCTGAAATTACAGGCTTTTGGGAGAAAGCTGTAGTGGTGTCCTGCCTCTTAAGGGTACTTGAAGACACAAAGATTCAGTTCGTTCCTATGCCTTGAAACAGGAACTAGACCTGAAGTTCCTCCCTTTTAAGTGTCTTACCTGATTGTTTATGCAGTCATTCACCCCTCTGACTTTCTGTATGTGTAGAGTGTTCATAGTTACTGTTAGCATCCAGTGTTTATGCTGTTAGTCTGTAGTGTTGATCTGTGTGGTCAGGTGGCTTTCCTTTCTTTGCTCTTTTGGTGTCTGTTCTGGAAGGCTTCATAGTTTCCTATTCTGAGAACAACCAAAGTACAAAACTGTAACTACTTTTGGATCTGGACAATTTGTAGACATTAAAACATTTGACTGTCTAATTTAAGCCATTTTCCTATACTTTCTCCAGTCAGTCAAAAGGAAGAGGCAGAACCAGCTCTGATTTATCCTGGCATTTTGTGCATATATTTTATGACAGAATTAATAGTTTTTTGGTGATGGTGGCCCCTGATTGAACCAACATGACTAATGTCAGATAAATATCTTTTAGGCTGCTAAAGTAGCTACAGTTAAGTCTCAGCTAGATGTTTTACTGAAGGATATTTAAAAATCTATGGTGAAGAAAGCATTGACATTCTGCATTCTTAGCCGTTTTACTGCTAGCTTGGAAAACATTTTTTTAATTGTGTGTTTACCCAACCATCCTACCTACTCCTTTTCAGATAGTTGAATTTTGGTATATGACACAGAATATTTCATCTGTCTGTTCATTTCACATCCTGTTAGTTTCTTTTATATAATGAGAACTCCTTGGCCATGACCTTTCATCAGAAGAAGACTAATCATTTGAAAAGTATTCTTTGAATGCCTGCAAAAAACCCTACCATGAATGTGCATGACAGTAATTAAATACGTTTTGCAAAAGGAGGCAGAGAGCAGGGCATGTGCAAGGAATTTGTGACTTTTTGTACAGTTTATTCTGTAAACGTACAGAAAATGAAATTTTTGTGCTGTACTGAAGTACTCAAGCACCAGAATATTAATCTGATTAATAGATCTTTCAGGGAGACAGAAAAAACATCTTTGTGTCTAAATAAAATGCATGAATCATTCTTTAAAATGTGAGTTAAAAGAAGTAGTATTAGTATTGTACCACTTTTCTTTGCAGAGGATTCACTTTAGTGCTTTAAATTGGTCAGTCCTCTGATGATCCCCAGAAGGTACAGTTTAATTTGCATATAGTTGTTTTGTAGACTGCTTTTTTTCATTTAAGGGTGTTATTCCTTTACTCTACTATGCAGTTTCTACGGATTGTTCCATGCAGGCCCCGTTTCCGAAGTCTGGAAGTGAAAACATTCATAGTAAAAACAAGCCCAAAAACTTAAGTTAATGATGAGGCTAAGAAATTTTAGTTTGTGTAACTACTCTTAGTTTATGAGTGTATATAATTTTGGACATTAGGAAGAAGTTCTTCCCAGAATGGGTGCCAGGGAAGTGATAGAGTCATTCTCCCTGGAGGTGTTGAGGAATGGACTGGATGTGGCACTCAGTGCTGTGGTCTAGTTCACAAGCTGGTATTATTCCATAGGTTGGACTTGATGATCTCAAAGGTCTTTTCCAACCTAGCTGATTTTGTGATAATGGCAGTAATAATGCAAGAATATTCCAATTTCAAATAGTTCTTTAGAATGCATCTCATTTCACTGGCATATGGGTATGGTCTGTTTAGCATTCAAGTAGCTCTTTGAATTTATTTTGTTATTGGATGTCTCCTAATAACTGAAATGTTCTCCAGGAGAAAATATCAAGCTCTCCATTAAATTTCATTAAATAGTCTCAAGATCTGAAAGGTCAAGGTTCATCCAGTAGGCTCCTAAATCAGTTGTGTGAGTTACAAGTGCAGTTATGGCCTAAATTTTTGGCATCTTAACTTTTCCAGCTTATCTGGAAAATCTGGAAAATCACCAGATTATCTGTTGTTAAACAGCTACATATTTTTCCCACTGCATCCATATTTATGTGTTGATCAGAATATGTTTGTTAGTTTGAGCCATTAAGTTATCTGCAGTTGTCTTTATTTTCAAGAGTAATTAAAACTTCATGGTAGCAGAGGCTCTTTCAGGCCTGCTGTGTGCACCACTAGTGTCTTACAAGAGGAATGTGTTACTATATCATGATATATTTGCAACAGCAAGTAAATCAGAGGCTAGGGGTCTGGTTTAATTGTTCCAGGGTGCAACTACAAAAGAAGTAGCAAGAAAGTGGAAGAGAAAAGGTTGACCCAAATGTATTCTGTAGAGAACATTTATTAAGTGTGATATTCTGTATTTTTTCTCTTTTTTTCCTGTAGAAAACACTTTCCTTATCCATAGAGAGAAGACAAGAAGGGATCATTACAGTATCTTCTCATGTTAAATAAGCCACAGAATGTCACCAGTTACCTCTGTACTGAAGATAGTGTCTGCTGGGTTTTTCCTAAGTCATTTTGCTGAAATCTGGTATCAGTAGTCTGTCTAGCACATCTTTGAGTGAGAAACTTTATTAACCTTGATAAATGACTTATTTCCTTGTTCAAAGAAATAGGATAAACAAGTGTGACAACAAATGCTTTTAAAAACACATTAGCTTAGTTTCAATTAGTTCCTCGGTGATTATACAAACACATCAGAAGGTGAAGATGTGCCTTCAGATCAAAAATTCGGGAAAATATTTCTGATTTTGTTTAAAAGAGAAATTAATTTATATATTATGATAATATATATTACTCTAGATATGTATTTTAAATCATCCAAATTTTTAAACTTCCTCATGCAAATTTTTATTTGAATATAATTGTAAGTTTTAAAATATATCCTTTTCCCTTCAGCAGAAGTAAAAACACTTTACCTATCAAAATATTTTTGAAATAAGCTTTCTGAATTCTCATCATAATATTGAGGGTTTATGATGATAAGGAAAGAACCTGTTATGATTAAAAACCCCCAAAACCACAAAACAAAACAAAACACAACACCCAAAAAACCCCAAGAAAAACCAGCCAACAAAACCTGGACCAAAGGATTAGTGAGGAGACAATACAGAAAGCAGAAAATCAGTTCTTTACAAATTGCCATTGAACATAGCAATAAGAATGAGTGTTATGAAAATCCAAGGTAATCAATCAAATTCATATAATTTCTCAAAATGTTCCAGAGGAAATCAGTCTTTTGATGAAATGGGAGTTTTGCTAATACTACCTTTTTGACACAGACAATTCTAATGTAGATCAGCAGGAGGAGAAGATGCTGAGGTATTGTAAATCTGCTAACTGATATTATCTAAATATTAAGATAGAAAAGCTAAAGAAGAGTATTGCTCCGCTTAAGACTAGGGGGAACACTGTGGAGAATAAGGGAATGGAGACATTTAAAAACTGCCTGCCACCTGCCTCAGAATATCCCAGAGCCTTATTTCTACTAATTTGTGGCCTTGTGAATTGCAGATACCTCAGCAGCTGGGAAGAGCAAAGAAGAACATGGAATCAACCTTTCTGGACAGTATTTCAAGGTGTTATTGGTGTAGCATGAAATACATAGATGAAGAAAAGCAACCAAAGTGAAAAGCTTTTAAATGGGAAAATGTTTTGAATACGCACAGTTGAATGTATCATTTACAGCATGCACAATGGCGATTAAGAAAACCTCACTTCAATTTCGCAGGCATTTTGCAGCCATCTTGCAAAGCAGAAGTGAGGCTGAAAGCAGACAGCAATCAGACAAAAGTGCTCCACTTATGTTTTGATATCTTGTTGAAGCCCAGTAGAGTTGTTTTTATCAGCTGTTCAAAGGGGAAACATTAGCTCGGTACACAGAAGAACTAGTGCTCCTCTAAGTACAATTGGCAGGCACCACTAGACAAGGAATAGATACATTTACAAAGATAAAAAATTTCAGACATTTGTCAATTTTTTTATTTTGTCATTTAGATTTTTTATTTTCTATTCTGGTTGTCATCTAATGTGCTACTATCCAGTATTGAATGGCTCCAGGGCCCTGCCAGATACCTGTTGTCCTGTATTTTGATACAGCCAACACTTTTCTGTGCATCCAGAACATGAGCTTCCAATTGTAATTGGCTACTTATGGAATTGCATCACTAAAAATGTCATCTGTTCCTCCCACCCCTCTGTAACTCTCTAAGTGTCTCTTGAACAGTCACCTAACCTTGCCATCGTGTGAAAGAATGACATGGCTAACATTAAATTTTTATAGGACAGAACAATCTACACCATGAGTAATATATAAAATAAATCTATGATTCTGAAGCATCAGACTAATAGTTAAAAAACAGGTTATTTTTATGTAGGTGGAAAATATTAATTTAAATACTGTTTTTTGAGAAAGTGTTTTGCTAATTGAAAGAAAAAGGTGAACACATAATTTAAGAAGTTTTTTCAAATTAAATTTAACAAACATTTCATAGAATGCAAACAAATTTGGCTAATACCAAATTTTAGAGTGAAAAATACGTTTTTATGGAAAAAAATCCCAAACAAGCTAAATTAAACATAGATAAATATTTCCAGTATGTAACAACAATAGACTTCTTACTGAAGCATTGGAGTTAAGGACTTTTTCTAATCAATTGGAAAAATTAAACATCTATATAGCAGCATGATGCCTACTTTTTTTATTATTATTATTTATATGTATGCAAGACACACAGCTTTGTATAATTTTCTTTTTCTCTCCCACAGCTATTATTTCAAATGTCAGGAAAATGTTTAGACAATGCAGAATATTTCTTATAATTGTATTCTTCATCATATATGTCAGCTTCTAAGCCACAGGCAAGCAGCACCTACCTGGATACTTATTGAGCCATAAACAGGATCTTCCTTGATAAATGTTTCATGCACAAATACATATGAACCATATGGAAAGTTCTTTTGGCATGTCATATAATTTTTTCCAGTCTTGACTAGCCAAGTCGTTATATTATGACTATTCTCTACCATCCTTATCAGGTCTACTGGTCAGGTGCAGAAGAAAAATTTTAAAACTGTTGGTTTGTCTAAGGTAGGGCTCAATTATTCACTATACATCTCTAATAGAGCTTTCCAAAACTGCAGTTTATAACGTGCTACTTCCGTGAAAACTAGAACCAAGTTTCTTTGTCTCCTGGCATAACTTTCTAGGTGTTTCTTCAAATAATTGACTTTCTTCCCCCCCCTAATGTGAGTAGTCTTTGAAGAGGCTTGAGAAACAAGAAATCCCAAAAGCAGCATCTCAACTATGAAAATAAAAAGATATAGAAGATGTAAACAGTGTCGATGAAAGAATTTGTTCACATTAATGTAGATCAGGAGGTTTATAGTCCTTACATTGCAGAATGGTATTGAAGCTTGTAAATTGTATTCCTTTCAAAAGGAATTCAAAAGTTGTACGACCAGGGTTGATTTGCTCAGGAATACAAAATTTTCAAGGGGATTTAATGTGGATTAGATATTCAATATGAGCTGTTTTGCAATACAGGTCTTCTTTCCTGTCCTGGTTGCTGCTGGAGATCACTCTCTGATCCTCTCTGACATTGAACTGCCTGTTCACTTCCTCTGTAACTCCTCCACTGGGGACACGGGTCCTTGACAGCAGCCCGTGTCCATGGGAGAGGGACCATCCTGCAGCCTGGGACTCTCAGAGCTGACTGCGTGGGACTCACCCACTCTCTGAACCTCTGTTGGCATTGAAGCCTCTGCCCAGGCACCCTCTGCTCCAGCACCTGGGGCAGCCTGCCCTGTGGCACATCTCTGTACCTGAAAGCGTGTAGGGGGGTCTGGACTGGGATGGGACCCCCTCTTTGTGCTCCTGCATCCATTAGCCACACTCTGGGAGCTGTGCTTCAGCCCTGGTACCTCCCAGCTACACTTAAAGGGTCTTTGATGCCCCCTGTTTGGGGGCGTCTGTACCAAAGGCAGTGGGTATGCTTGGATCACAGACAGCTGTTTCAGCTTGTTAGAAGCTGCTAGAGCTCTGTCTTGCTCATACACATGGCCTTACCTTCTCGTCTGGCAGCAGATTCTTAGAGTTCCCAAGGGTCCTCTGACCATCCTGGATCCATAAGCTCTTAAAGCAGAATGCAGCTAGGAATTTCAGAATTCTCTGCCAAACAGTATTTTCTTGACAATGATCAATCTTGATTGATACAGTCATTCTCACAGAGCAGTTAGAACAAGGGAATAAGAATGAAGGTTTTTATATAATGTAATCCACTGTGGTGTATTAGACTAATGTACTCTAAAAAATAACCAGACAGGTGAACACTGGATACAAAAATGCTGCTAAGTCAGCACTTTATTTGGGAACATGAAACTTGAATGTTGTCATAAAACCACTTCTCTGAAAGAGTAGGGCAACAATTTTTTACTTGTTTTGTATTTATTTTTGGATATTACATTTCAGAGGTGAAAAGCCATGATAATGGCATTTAAATTATAACACGGATACCACCTGTATCTAGTTTAGCATCAAGTTCAGCATTTTGACTTGATGGAGTCAGCATTTTTTATCTATTAGCAAGGTTTTCATACTAGATTGTTGAACAAAAATGATGCAATAACTCATTTTCTTTGTGATACCTCAGTTTCTATAGCTATCCCTGTACCTTTATCTTCTCATGCTTCACCATTAGACATTTTCCTTCCTTTTCAAAGATGTGTGATTTTCTCTGACATCTGACTGATCCTTGAAGGGAGGAAGGAGGTGAAGAAGCAGGAAAGGGCAGTAGTAGTGTTTTACTCAATTGCCAGTGTGTAGCAAAATGCAGCACATATTTAATCGAGGAATTCATGGCAGCTTTTCTTTTCCAAGATGAGGAAGTTGAAATAATATATAGTCCACTTCTCTGAAATATCTTCTGATAATGTAGAAAACATTGCCCTATTATTCAAAGGTGAGAACTGAAGTTGTAAGGAATTGTGACGTTTTATGAAATCACACATTTTTCAATATAACATAAAATTAGGTGATCTTGTTCTGATTCTAGTGCATAGTTCAATGTACCCCAGTGTGAACTCTGCCTCAGTAAGACTTGGGGAAAAATAGTTTCAGTACTTCAAGACTTCTCCAGTTTTTATTCTGTTTTAATATACTTAGTTTATACAGGTTTCTTATGCATTCTGTTATACCTTGTAAACACTTCTATTCAGCTCTGCCAATTTGCATGTCTTTCATCTTTGCTGGCAAATGAATTATTGTTAAAAATAAAAAAAATCTTAAGAAAATCTTAAGAATAGCAACTAGAATCTCATGAGATGAGAACTTCCTTAAAGTTTTTGGTTTTGTTTTTGGGTCTTTTTTTTCCAAGAAGAATGGATGGAGAAGGCAAATAGAGAATGTGTTTGTCAGGAAGATTATGTGTTTAGTACTAAAGGGTTTTATGTGAAGAACTTCTGAAATGTTGTCCCAGAAGTAATCACTTACTGGTAAAAGCCTTATATGAGATCCCATGAAAATACAACTTTAATCTTTCAAACTAATCTAAATAATTAATACAGGTTTATTTACAGAAGGATTTTTACAGAACACAATAAAGTTTCTGGAAACAGATTGCTCACGGTCTCTTTTGGATTAGGCTAGATTTTTAGATGTCATTTAAAATGTATAGCCTTTTTGTTTTGTTTTGTTTTGTTTTGTTTTGTTTTAGTGGAATAACTTTCCCTAATTCCTTATTCTTTTTTTTTTTTCCTGAAAAAAAATGGGTTGTTCCCTTTCAGGCATCTCTTACTAGTTTTTTTCTTTTCTGAAACTCCATTTTGAAGAAAAAAGGGAATAAAGTAGTTTGGTGAAAATGAAGTTAAAGAAATGTGATAGATCTCCTGCTGGCAGCCAAGAGAATTAAATGACAGAGTAGTGTGAGCTTGTCTACTTTCTCTTGGGGGAAACCATCTTGCAGTTCATTGATGTGGCATATCCTTTTTCTAAACATTCCCAGAGCACATATGTTCAGACCTTTGTACCTTACTTTTCTATATTTGGGCCCTGGAGCTTGTTTTGCAAACATATGAGAAGCAGAAGCTTTTGCTCATATGCCCCACTTTCAGAGTCACATGCAATCCAATTTCTAAGCCATTATCATTGCTGCTGTATCAGCCTGTACTGTACTGGTAAAGCACAGTTTAAACAGGCAGTAAATTCTGTTTATCATCATTGCCAGGAGAAAGTGCTGCAATAATAAAATTTCCAGTAAAGACGAATAAGAATTGTATTCTTCTCAAAAAGCCTTGTAACAGGGGATACTCTTGTTATGACCTGCCCCTGAAGGTGGGGTAACTGAGGTTCTTGTTAGTAACAGATCCCTTGGGGAGGATTCGAGGGAAATGACACTAAATCATTGGTGTTTATAAATATACATATGGCAGGTTTATTTCAGAACAATTTGGTTGCAATGGAAAGTAGGTATGTAGATATTTTGGTTGTTATCTGTACAAATATAGCAATATAAAAGCATAGGAATAAAATTTAGAACATGAATTGAGCTTTCGGATGCTTTCCCTTCCCATAACATTCTTTTTTATTAGTTTTCATAGTGATACCTGATGACAGAATTAACTGGGTGAGCCAAGTTCACTGCTACTTGAGAAAGATGGATGCAATATCAGCTACTGCTTTAAGGTTCTGAATTACTTGGCCAATAGTAAGCCTGGACCACTCTCTGGTTAGTTTATTTGTATTTAAGTTGAGACAAGAAAGAAGTTTTTGGTGAGTTTTTTTCTATTATGTACCAAGACAGTCTTTTTTTGGCATCAAAATTCTTAAAGGATGGAATAATACTTGGTTTGTCTTAAATTTTAACTTTTCATTTATTTTTCCAAGGGCTGCACATGTTTCACTGCACTGATCATGATGGTTTAACCATTTGTCCCTAGAAAACTTGCAAGTGTTCCTTAGTGCAAATATTAGCTTAATGTCCCATATGTCAATGTACATTTTACTCATGAAGCAGGATTAGGTAACATCCATCTTTTTTTTAGGCTTCCTAAATTATATTGCAGGTCAAAGCTTCAGCTGATAGCTTACCCAGCTAAGCATCTAATCAAATTAAATTTCTTCTGGAAGAAAGAAAAATGCTTCAACATGTCAGTCTTTCTAAATATGGATAAATCCCAACATCATTAATTACTATTGTTCAGTTTCTAAAGAGTTAATCTAGGCTGTGTAGAGTAATCAAGGTTTGTTGGTGTTTTTTATTTTTTTTTAAAGGTACTTTGACAATAATTTTAACTTCATGTTGTTTTGTACAATTTTTATGTTGCTCTACTGGTATTTTATTTGTTCATAAAGACAAAGTGCTTTTCAAGAACTCTACATTTAAATGCTATGCAGCCAAGCTAGCAAAAATGATCCTTCCTTCCCAGAGTAAAAGCTCTGCCAAAACTATTGTAGAGTCTACTTTTTCTTAATAAAAATATATATATATTCCACTGATTGAGTTGCATGTACATTTCAAGAAAAATTCTAAGGAGATATTTTTACTGATACAGTTTTATGTGGTTACATATTTGGATGAGAATTACTAAGCATTTTGTCCATAAAATTATTAAATTCTAAAATTATTAAATTCTATTATCATCACTTGTAAGTGTGACAATACATGGACCTTGGATTGGAAAGAGAAGAATTGTTCTAGTGTAATTCACACTTAACTGCAGGAGTTGTTTTCTGTCTTTTTCAAAGGCAATGATTGGTTGCAGGTTCTCTCTTAGGCATTTGGATAGTGCCATTTATTTTTCTATTGTTCAGTTACAGTTTTGTGGTGCTGTTCATGCCAATAGCCTAAGGCAAAGAAAGTGATGAGAAATATTGCTTTCTACACCTAGGAGCTTTGCACAGGGGTCTGCCACATACAGAAAGTTTTGGAGTATACTTGAAATCTCTTTCCCAGATTTTAAATACAACTGGTACTCTTCATAATCTTTTCTTCATATGTCATAAAATAAAATACTCCTGCATGGCATAGTTTTTGCTTTGCAAATGAAAAAAAAAAAAAAAAAAAGACATCCAAGATGTCTTTGTCTCTGAAGGGAGATGGCATTTTTAGAATCCATATTCAGCAACAGACTGAAGGGGATTTAGTATGTCTGTACTTCAGTAGACTGGTGTTTTTCTTGTGAATTATCATAAGATGTTGATGTCCTGGAGATATTTCTGGCTCTGGAAACCCAATGGTACTAAGCCAGAAACTACTTACTAGTACAATTTTGATTCCTTCTTCCTACCTCTAAAAATAATGTATAATTCCTTATTAGTTCTGCCAAATCTGTAGTGGTAGAACTCTCTCCTTTTCTCCATCTAAACCATTGCCACTTTCTTATAAGTGGCAGAGGAGACAATTAAATGTTTATTTCCTATTTTAAAGTAAATTGATTTCCAGTTCAAGTTGTTTCATCTTACAGATTGATTCTGGAGATAATTAGACTTCACTGAGCCTGTGTGTTGTATCTCTGTCCCTTACCAGCCCTTGTCTGAAGTATTGGACTATTCACCATTTTGCTATTGAGTCATTCATCATAACAGATTTGATGGAAAATCTGCAGGCATGCTTGTCTGGCTGATTTCATAGAGGAATCACCATTCATTCATTTGAGCCAACTTTAGAGAGCACTGAGAGCAGATGAAACAGCTGAGCTAAGCAGAAGTCAGTTAGTAACAGTGCTATTTCTTTTTCCTTATAAAATAACTAAGTACTGGCATATGAAGATGCACAGGTGATGATTTGGTGGGTTTTTTGTGGGTTTGTTTTGTTTTTGTTGTTTTGTTGTTGTTGGTTCGGGTTGGTTGGTTTTTTGTTTGGTTGTTTTTTTTGTTTGTTTGTTTGTTTGTGTTTGTTTTCTGTTTTTTGGGGGGGTTGGGGGTGGTTTTTTTGTTTTTATTTTTTGGAAGTTAGTCAGAGCTACAGTTTGTGTGAGTCACAGAAATTTACACTGCTGGGTACATTAAAGTGAAAACTATTACAAACAGTTGTTACTCTGAATGCAAACAAGGACCTGGATTTAACTTCTGTTTGAACATGGTAAGGCTAGATGAACATCTTTAAAACCCAAGTGATACTTTTGACAAAAATAACTTGATGCCTAAAATTGGAGTTTTGTGTAAAAATGTTGATGTTTTTCCTTCACTGTTTTGTCCAAGGAATTAGAGAATCTTCTGCTTTGCACTACAGTGCAGAGTAGACATACGGCTTTGCTCAACCATTGAAGATTATGTGTTGTCAAAGACTCATACCAGCACTTGTTTCACCAAATAGTTTGATATGAGGAGCAGGGAATTCATCCTGATTATCAAAATTTGATGTTTTGAAAGGGCATGAGAAATTTTTAACTGTTATGTTTCCATGACAACAGCTTTTCTTTTTTTCCTAGTTGTCTTTATGATTTATCTTTGTCATTTGCCACATGAAAGGAAAGATTTTGTCAAACCTTTTGTGTTTTATTAGTCTGCCAGTGCCCCAGGAAAGGCATTTCTATGGAGTTGAAGACAGGTTCCCATTGACTGATCCCAGAAGTTACAATGGAACCTTCCTTAACTTCTCCCCATTTTTACTTACTTTTATACTAAGTTTGCATTTAGGTGTGACTCTGGTCAGACGTGACATTTAGTGGTCATACCCTAGAGGTGAATAATGTCAGTATTACACCTGAGGTAGCCTGTAGGTTGGAGATGTACATCTATGATCTTGCCTCATTTGCTGGTTCAACAGGAAGAAATCTCCTTTCTTCTCCCTTGTTTGGCAGCTGCCATGTGGCTTATCACCTTCCAGCAAGTTTCTCCTCTTGCAAGGATTTTAGGAGACTCTGGCCATGGTGTCTAAACTCTGTTCCACCTTTCCTTTAGTCCTCCTTTGCATGGATTATGTGTGGGAAGTTGGCATGACTGCTTTCCATCCAGGGAGTAGCAACTATATTTCAGCCTATAATTTCTATACTGTTATAACTTGTTAGAATGTGAATCTTCCCAGTTTTCTCTATTTTTACCCTCAGGCATTTTGCCACACCCTTCATGAAATTACAAAGTACACTGTTTTATATTTAATCATCATGAGATTTACTTGCCTCATCTTCCCTGCAGAATATGCACACAACTGTAATTACTGTCCTGTGCAAATTGTATAGAACATAAACTATCTTGTATTGCTGAGGCCAGAATTTTTTTTTATGTAATCAACATGATTAAATGATAATCAGGCTTCAACAGTACTTTATGTAATCAATTAGATAAGTAAAGTTTTAAAATAGGTGAAATAAGAGCAACATTAAGAACACAGAGGTAAATTTTCTCTTCTTCACTGTGAATATATGAGTAATTGTAAACCAAAGTATTGTCTTGCTTTGAGTGTCTCTGATTTTGGATGATTGGTTTCAGGTACTGAATAATTTTCATAGTGTTAATCAACTTCATGTCTCATTTAAAAGAATTTGAGGGTACTAACACACTATCTGTCTGTCCTAATAAACCAACTTCTTAATACTATCCTAACCAGAGAAAATCACAGTGAAATAACCATTCTTCTTCCAACTGACACACAAAAGAAAAAAAACCCATGGAAATAGGGAGAAAGTGTCATTTGTTCTCATTCTGTAGTCACCACTGTTTCCCTAGTGCTGCATCAAGCTTGCTAAACTATCCCCTCTGCAAGACAAAAGAAGAAATCAGATGTGTCTGTAGAGCTGAATACACCTGACAGTACCTTGAGCAGGTGATGCAGGCACAGGTGCAGGGAATTCCTGTTGACCCTGAGTGAAGACAAAGCTCCATTTCCCATGTAGTAGAACCTACTTTGTGTTAGAATGAGAAATACTTTTCCTCTCTGGATTATGTGCGCTTTGTATGTACATATAAAAGATCAAAAAATACACGTTTACTTTTGTACCAGCGCTTTAGGATTCGGTTTCTGTGGTGACAGTTAATAAAAGTATGTGGAAAACAGTCCCTTCTGTGAGAAGTGGGACAGACAACAACTGAGCTTCTTAGGGATTTGTATTCTGTATCCCTAGTCTTCCTTCCTGCTGCAGTAAGTACAGCTCACTCCTGTGGGAATACCTCTAGGGAAGAGAGGCTCATTTAGACCTGTTCATATATTGATCATCTGGCCAATGCACATATCTGATGGGCCAGCTAGTTGCTGTCAGTGTGTTATGGGCTCTGCTCACCCTGCATCTTATTTTTAGTAAGAGTCTCTGCCTAACAGCCCATTCTTAGGAAACTTCTAGATAAGCAACGCACCATGTTAGATGGACAGAAATTATCCAAATGTTTAAAAAGGTCTGCCAGGATGGAAAAATCAAACATTCAAAGCAATTATTTATTTTTTCTTCCTCTAAGAAATAAGCTAAAAATATATTTCATCAACATTATTCATGTCTCAATTTCAAGTACTCCAAAATTAAAAGATACAACAATTATGAGGGTTATTGTAGAGTAATTTTAACAACTTTGTAAATATGCATTATTTTTTAAAGATACTATATTTTCCATCTCTGCTTGGAATTTATGTAATTATGAGGACTGCAACTCGTTGAAATATGTTACAGATATTTCTCTGAGATTTTACACACAAAGGTCGAAGTTCCAAATTCAGGTCCTTGCAGTTGCCTGTGCTTGTGAACACGGGCACACACAAACACACACACACACACACACACACACTTGCACAAACAAAATCTTGTCAGTGTTATGTTTTAAAGTACTAGTACTTCTTGCAGAGGTGTTTAAGATTAGTAGCTATTGATTTGGCTTGTTTCTGCTCTTATTTAATTGATGTAAACAGGGGTTAAACTAAATTAAATCAATAGGGAGCACTGACTTATGTTAGATTGTTGTACATAGAGTTTAAATGCTGAATGCTAATTTTTTTCATAATTTTCATGTGAATGGCAATATATTTCACAGTGACAAAGAGATATAGGCTGTTGGAATATAGATTGCAAATCCTAAGATTAGTTCTGATGTTGTAAGGTCATTGTGAGACAATAATGGTAAAAGTGTTCTTGCATGTAAGACACTTTTACATGCCACTTCAGGTATTCTTTTAAGAAAAAAAAGCCTTTTAGGGATAAAATTTATCTTTTGCTGTTGATCACTTTTAAGTAAATAACTCTTAATTATAAGTATTTAAAATCTCTCTATGCTATTTTGAGTGTTCAAGTAAAGATCTTCAAGGACAGATATTAGACCGTTTAAATCAACTGCAGCATTTTGAATTTGATCCAATTGTTCCCTGATGTCAAACACATTCCTTCTAATTTAGCTGATCTAGGAAGGAAATAGGTTTTTTACATGCCTCAGTTTTTGAGCCCTCCATTATCTAATCTGGTAGATTTTGGCACCTGAGAGGTGTAATGTCAGGTGTTTTGGAGAGGTGTAATGTCAGGTGTAAGGTATTTCAATGAGGTCTTCAAGATGGGTGGAGGCAATGACTGACAGTCTGTGTCTTACTAGTGTATGTAAAATAAAAAGTCCTTTGAAGCAAATATGATTTATTTTCCTCCCATAACAATGTGTATCTTTCTGAAACGACATTCATCCATTTCTTGCTCTATTTTCCCTTAAAATTGGTACAAGAGGAATTATCAGGTTTATATTGCAAATTGACTCTGAGAAATGTAGTGGTTGAATATTCTGGGCAGAGACGATTTCGTATTTTAGGAAAACAATGAAGGGTATAAAGGGATAACATCATGTCTTGTTCTTAGATGATAACTATTATCATCCATTAGAGAAATGGGACCCCTAAGTCTAGAGACAACAAATATTGTAGTAACTGTAGACTCCACTGTAGGTTTAACATAAGAAAGCGATGAAAACAAAATGAGCTTGAGTGCTCATCTTTCACTTGGAGAAAACTGAGAGTAGTTCTCCTGAAATGAGTAGAATTGTATTAAAACAAAGATTTAGTGTATAGAAGAGAAATAGACCAGAAGAAGTTACTCTGCTGTAATTATTTCCAAATAACTCCCATATGGACCTTCTGTTCTGAAAAATTGTAATTGTATTAAGAATAATTCTAGTAATTTTTTTTTTTCAGGTAAGCCAGGCATAATGCCTTAATATCAGAATTTTTTAGTCTGAGGAGATCAAGTGGTTTAAATGTTAGCACTATGATACAGAGGTTTGGATATTGAGTTACTGATTTAATTCTAAGGTATATTCTCATAATCAGGAGCTTTTTGTTGGCTCAATTGGTAGGCTCAATCAATCACAGTATACTTCATCTAAACCACTTTATATTTAGTATCCTACTTGATGGAATCAAGTAAAAAAGATTTGTTCTTCATCACTGAAAAAGATATATATATATATTCTGGAATATAAATGATCACAGACATTATCTACCTGCAAAATTTTGATAGACGCAAAGTCATATTTTTTTTTTTTTTTTTTTTTTTCACTCTTTTGGTTCACACACATTGTTAAAACTTTATTTTATAAAGACATATCTATAAGAAAAAAATATATACCTAGAGAGAGAAGAAAAGTTGTAAGGAGGCTGTTTTAATCCCTTCCTTCTTATGACGGTTTAAAGCTTTGGGATGTTAGTATTGGTTGTCAGGTTATGGTATCTCCTCACTCTTCTTCAGGGATAGACTGATTTCACAAATATGGCACTGTCTGTATGCCAAGCTTTTTCTTACTCTTTTCTAGGAATTATTACAAGTGTCTTCTATGGTACCTGCACTGGCAAAACAATATTCAGTGTGGCAGTGAGACTCTGGCCTCTTTAGACAATTTTAGACTCATGATCTACACTGGTTCAACAGGAAAGTGTCAAGGCAGATGAGCTTCATGTTACCTAACGCAGCAATCGTGTACATTTTACATCTGAGCTAGTTCTCTATGTTTTCTCTTTAACTGATGAAAGGAAACAGGCCTTTCTGAGGGAAATTCACGTAACTTTCCCAGACATGCCTTGTGAGAAGGGGTAAATGGCATTTCCAAAAAAGATCCATTTCTCTCTATTGGCTATCAATTGAATCTTGGGAGGTGGGATACATTTAAATATCTCTACTGTGGAAGTCTCAATTTACATGAGAAAACCTTATTCCAGTGTCACAATTTAACCCTTAAGATCATCTTCTCTTGCTTTATAAGTGAGCTGATGACTTAGGAGACGAACCAGAACACACAGATGTGTCACATGTGCATGGTGGGCTTACAGCCACTCTGAGAACTGTTCATGCAGAGCAGCACTGGCAGGGCCAGCAGGTCAGGTGCAGGCAGGTAGGAAGGATGCCTCTGTCCTCTCAGGTACCGTCTCTGGGCATTAAGTACCAAATTCTGCTGCCATGATAATCTTTTCCAGTGGTTAGCATACTTGTGGATAGGTATCTGTTTATTTACTAACTCTAATCAGGGAGAAAGGAGTCTTATATTGTTGTTACATGTGTTTTGCATAGATCTGGCTGCAAAGAATTCAATTGCCCTGCATTACTGATTAACTACCAGCGTTTGTCTTCTGCCTTGCTTTGTGCAGTTGAAGACCTGAACCTATCAGATTTTCCAACAGATCATTTTCCAACATATCATCCTATCATTTTCCAACAGATGTTACTGACTCAGTATCATTAAAGTAAAATATAAACTTCCAGAATTAGCCCTACAACATCCATACAAGAGTATTTCAGTATTGAGCCACGTTGTCTAAGGCATTTTAAATTATTAGACTGTAGTATCCTGATCTTAAAATGTGTTTTTCAATTTTTAGGAGGATCAATCTGAGCGGAGTTGAAACACTTCCTTTCATGAAAACAATCAAACAGCTTTTCTGAGGGGACATAATACTGAATGGACCAATGGGATGACACATAGACAATAAAAAACCAGTACTGTTATTGGGAAATCATTTTTTGTTGAGTTAAAAAATATGTTATTACGTTAGAAAATTAACTTGAAATAGAGTGAAACATCTATAAGAAATTAGTCTATCTAAAGCTGCAAAAAGAGGAAGTTTAGACATTAGACTGTCATTTGCTAAGGTGCTGAGATTTGTTAATGTTGCTCTGTTCACCTGAGGAAATGAACATAACTTGCTAAGGATGTTTTATATGTCTTGCAAAAGGTGGCTTTATACTTAATTGTAAGACTATTTCTCAGTACATACAGTGGAAGTATACATCACTTTAAAACCTGTGCTCCAAAATATATGTAATAAAAGATGTCATAAGAAAAACTGGTGGAAGTAATGGGTAATGAACTCATTTACAGCTTGACTATACTGAGGTTTAGGAAATGTCTTTTAATAGTTACATGCCAACTAGATTTAGCATGGAAGAAAAATAAATATATAAATGAATATAGATTAGGAACTAAAGATGACCAAATCACATTTCATTTGCTTTTTTAAAGTATATTTAACTTTTTAATTGCAAATATTTCATACCTATTCATATCTAGAACATTATTGTAGCAGAATAAAGTCAAAACTTTCTTCAATTATCTGTGTAGACTCAATGCAAATCTGTGTTAATTTGAACCATGCTTCCTTGGATATTAATGTAATCTGTAGAAGAGAGATCTTAGAATGAAGCAATAGAAGAGAAGAGCATTAATTATATATTTTTGAAAGTTTTATACATGTAGAAATTAATCTATGAAATTCAGAAATTTCTTTGCCACATAATTGGCAAGTGATTCTCACCGAGAGGGTGGAATCAGTGCTTGCTTGTCAAGCTCTGTTCTCTGCTGATATCTGCCCTGACAGCACATGTTCATCTTGGCAAGGCTTTGGAGGCAGCGTGACAGGGATGCTTTCTGTCCCAGAGTTGCAAATGGTGCTGCAATTGATGCATTGTTAACTTTGATGGCAGTCATGGACTACTACCATGGCTTTATTCTTCCAGATGCATTTTCCAGGATGAAGGAGCTGGATGTTGTACACATCCATATCTGTGTCTCTGTGTGTACACTCCTTAGCTGTTGGCACACAATTGTGTTTGAAGCACGCAGATGGGCAGCTCAGTTCCATTTACCTCTGGTGTGCATTCTGTCGCTGGCAGCTGATATGAGGAAGCCACAGGGACACATCTCCATACAAATGTGATTTTTAAAAGGCAATTTTCTTTTTTTATGGTGGCTTTACAGAGTTTTCACAAAATTTAATGTGCAGATGACTTGCTGCAGCATATTGAAAGTCAAAAGGCCTCATTCAACTTTTGTGTTTAACAGATTACATGATGTCTCAAAATTAAAATTGCTGCAATTATAAAATATTATTTGTGCTTAGAGACAGTGGACTTCTTTGCAGAGTTTGTATTTAATCATGCAAGATACTCAGCTGCTCTGAAGAAAATAAATTAGGCAGATATTAAAAACAATCAGTATAATTACTATTTAAATGCAGGTTTAAAGTTTTAATGCTTTTGAATTATAGTTCATTATCCTTACAGAGAGAGAAGCCTGAATATTGCAAGAAAGATTGTGAATCTTTGTTAATGTATTTATTGCTGTGCTTTGGTACTGTTGCTCTGCTGAGGCAATCTTCCTGTCTTTAATGCAGTCAGTGTCAGGAGAAGCAAAACTGCATCCAGCACTAATGGGGCTCTGGGCCTGTGGGAAACACTGGGAAAACAGCCATTCCATGTATCTTGCAGGATAGCAGGTGAAACAGAAGAATATATATTTGGCCCGTAGATGATCATGTTGACTGTATTGGTTTACTATTACTAAAACTGACTGAAAAGAAATTAAAAAATAGAGACATTAAAATTTTCATAAGTGTTCAAATATTTATAAATTAATTTTAAACTCTTCCTCCAGTTAACTGAGCTATATGGAGCTACAGAGTCTCAGTAGTCTGTGAATTTATACAGTTAGTTGATATAAGAAATAATATATTTACTCCTTAAAAATTTCAGGTGCTGCCACTCTTCTTAACTCTGCAACATATCCAAAACAGTAAATCCTTGCCACTCCCCGTACTAGAGAGTTCTTGCTTTTGCAGATGCTTTTCACTTGACCTAGTGTTTGATAGTTATTTTATTGATTTGAATGATAGCATTGAAGAAACAATGAAGAAACATGAAGAAACAATACAGTCACTCAGAGGTGTTTGTGGAATTATTCTTTAAATGAAAGATATTTTAAAAAATGGAATACATGGAATTGCAAACAATAATTGAAAGAGTATGATGAAGTAATTCTCAGTTTTTCTCAGTATGATGGAAAGCATCTGTCTTTGAGTTTTTTAAATGATTAGTAAGTTTTATTAAGTTAAATAAATTGAATAGTTTTTTAATAAAAATGTTTTTCAGTAGAGCCCTAAATATGCTATTCCTAAATTGTACAGTTCACTTCAGTTACTTTAAATATCAAATTGCCTTAATTTTTATAATGAGAAATTTATAGGATCCATTATAAATATTTAGTTATTAACTTTTCATTTTCTGTTTTCCTTTCAAAATAGTTAAATGGCTACAGACCCTTGGTGGGGATTTGTTTTTGCTGACATCAACATAGCTGTTCCCCATTCACATAATTCCAAGCAAACTTTGAAGATTTCAGAGGTTTAAATGATTTTGTTGTACTGGGAGTAGTTATATGTGGTACCTTTGTATATAGACAAATTAATTAAAAAAACCTTCTTATAAAGAACGGTCACCTGTATAATAGCATCTAATTAAATGGGAAGGCATCAAGGACAGATTTTTCTAAATTTATTGTGCTATATTTTTTGTGATAAAATGTATTATGAAATCATCCCCAAGAGCCATAAAGTTATCTTTTATTTGCAGGTGTTTGTCTTGCATTCATTGTGTTTGATATGAACTTCTTTTCCACACCTGTTTAAAAGGGTATCTTACTACATGGGATATTGAATTCATTTGCCTTGTTTTGAAAACTTTGCTACCCCAAACAAATTGTTTCCTCTTCCCATTTAAAACATTTTTAAGTCTGTCTCTTGTTTGTGCAAATCTTGACTCTGGACAAATTTAGATCTTATTTAGATGAGTCAGCTTCAGAGAGAATTATTCAATGAATAGATACCCCTGGGAACTGGAAATCTAAACAATTTTTTACATTTTTTTGCCTGAGTCTGGCAAATCAGTGAATTGGGAAAAAAGTGAAAATAAATCAGTGTAAATAATCCCTTTATAATGACATCTCCAGTTTTACCAGAAAATAGTATCACTGAGCATTCTTTAGTTGGGAAATTCTAGTCCCAGCTCTGCTGTACAATAACCAAGTCACTTCTCTCTCTCAGGTTTTCTGTCTGAAAATGGAGGTACTGATGCTGCCTTCCACACTAGAGGGTGAGATCTAGAGATATACAGTCATAGAGTCATGGAACATCCCAGGTTGGCAGTAATCTCAAAAGATCCTGTGATCCAGGCTTTTGTGGAAAAGGGAGCCTGGATGACATCACATAGCGCTCAGTCCAATGACACCTTGAAAACCTTGAGCAATGGGGCTCTACCATGTCCATGGGGATGTTGTTGCAGAGAATAATTGTTTTCACTGCAAGAAACATGTTCCTTATGTTGAGTTGAAACCTCTCCTGGTGCAGTGTTCACTTGCCACCTCTTGTCCCCTCCATATGGCTCCTTGTGAAGTGAGAGCCTCTGTCTTTGCAGCTGCTGTCAACTGTCGTTGTTAATAATTAACCACTTTTGCAAATTCTCTCTATTGTGGAATCTCTCATGTAGGAAAATCGTTCTGACAAGATTTACAGAACATAGATCAAATGGAAATGTGACTAATCTTTCAAATTCCAGGAAATTAAAATTCCATCTCCACGTTATTGAAGCACTTGCTATGAAGGTATGCTAAAAGAAATGATGGAATATTGAATAATATTTAATTCTCACATTTTACACTGTCATGACCAGTGCATCAGAACTGTGGAGAGAGAATTTAGTTGTGGCATGCATAACAAATTTAACATTAGTTTAAGCAAATTCTTTGGGTTATTGTTTGAATAATCTTTACACAGATTATAATTACAAAATGTAGCCTAATTTCTCAATATTGGTAAAAGTTATGGAAAATCGTGAGTATATATCACCACTCCTTTTATCTTTAATTTTTTTTTTACATTTTGGATTTCTGCAACTCAGTTTCAATTTCTGTTACTCAAATTTTTATTGTAATCTGAAATTCACATTTTTCAAACCCCAAATATCCAGAACCACCCTGGACAATGTTGTCTCATTGGCTCATAAATCATATGGTCTTTGAACCACCATCTAACATTATCATGAAACAGCATTTCAAAAGCATGTAATTAAAATAATAAAGTCATGTCATGGGTTATGCCTTATTCACTTTAGTCAATGATTTGTAATAGTTTACAGGAAAAAAAATTCAAAATAATTCAGTTTCTTGGCATGTCTTTCCTTTTCTACTTTCTCTCTCTCTCTCTTTTTTTTTTTTTTTTTTTTTTTTTTTTTTTTTTTTTTTTTTGGTCATCTGACTATTATTGAATTGTTATATTTTTAGTTTTATTCCTGATCAATAATAGCTATGAGGTTTGTTCCAAATGGCCAACATTAAAGATTCTTTCTCAGTCTCTTTGAAAGGCTTCTGTAGTTTTGACAGCTTATCTTCCAAATCTTCAGTACATAGGTTCATTTGGATGAAATGAATACTTGTTTTTTTGAATTTATTCTAATAACTGAATTTACTGTAGTAATTTAGTTTTGTTGTAAAAATACAGAAATTAAAGAAAAAGAAGGAAGCCTGTAACTAGAGCCAGCCATAAAAAATTATTCTGAGGAGTCAATGAAACCACATGCCAAGTTTAGAATAATTTCCCAACACATTTTAATGAACTTTAGACCTGACAAATGATGAAGCATCACAATTAAAATGTGCTATAAGAATAAAGGAAGAATTTGAGTACTTCAAATGCTGTCAGTCTTAAAAGTACTATTTTATGTAAAACATTTTTGTTAGGTGAACTACCCAAATAAAAAGTCAAAGTGGACTGTGTCCTGGACAACAGAAGGGCCAATGTTTTCTGCCTCCCTGACAAAAGAATAACCTTTCCCTGATTTAGAATCCTGTGTCTGATTAAGCCCCAAACATGGAAGATGAAGTACTTCATAGGATACCTGCTAAAGTACCAGTATAATCTGCTTTATCTTCTCTTTCATGGGAATCAATGCCCACTGCTTCAAGGGAAAGCAATATCTAGGAACCACATAGTGTACCATAAAAAAAAAAAAAAAAGTCTTGCAAGTAGCAGAAACATTGAAATGTTCATAAAATATAGACATATAAACAGTGTAAACAAGCACAAGGAAATATCACTGCTTATTTCATATGCCTGATTTCTTTTTTGTACTGTAAAATCCAGCATGCAACAGTTCAGTTTTTACTGTGGTGTCCCAAGATCTTAAGGGGTAAATGAGATCTCAAAAGGTGAAATGATGGCGAGGCATCTAGGAGCAGAAAATGTTGTATCAAGCTATGCTACATGCATTTTACATGTCATGAAATGATACAAATTCCAAAGAAGGACCAGACCTGAAATTGTGGTTTCAAAAGCACCTATAATTTTGTCCCAATAAATATTAATGGTAGCAAAATGATACTCATGTAAAGTGCTGCAGAGTACTGTACCATGTATGCTGTATAACTCCTATTACCTTTTTGTGGGCTACACCACCTTGAACTGATGAATCAAAGTAAACCCATATTTTTGTTAATTTAATTACAAGGAGTGTATATACTAAGTGCCCTATTTTTTTTTTAATTGCTTTTTTAACATGGACCTGGTATGCAAGTATGCTTTAACATGCACTGGTAGGTGTCTTTAGAAGCTTTCAGTTCTTCATGTGTTTGAAGTGTACTTCTCTGAGTGTAAATGTTTTGTTGCTTACAAAGAAAAGATATTTACGCCTGAACTTGTGTTTGTGTGTGAGGTAAAGAGATGGAGTTACTTTCCTTTAGGGTTAACTTGCTCCAGAATACAGAAGTAAAAGTCACCATTTTCATGAACAGCAAGAGGGGTCAGGTTGTGTTCTGCCTAAATAACCCAGCCCTCTTTTTACTTACCAGCATCCATCAGTACTCTAAAGTATCTATCTACCTACCATACTGAATTAATTTTTTGGCAGTGACCCTCTCTTGCTTTTTACTTAAATCAGTCTTTTTTATGTACTAGGCAAATGAAAAAACTGTTACTAATTATGATGGCCTGGACAGTACAATTTTTAAGGGGTTAAATATTATGAAGTGATACAAAATAGGCTTAATGACGTTGGTTGTTTGGCATCTGACTTCAGACACTGTGGTCATGCACTTCATTTTACCCCTGTGCCTGGATGAGAAAAGCTGAGAAGCAGCAGCTCAATTGTTCTCACTGTTGGTTCAGCATCAAGCATTTTGTTCACACTTCTGCAAAGATAACAATTTCTCAGATTGTTCCAGACAACATTTTCCCATTCCATCCACCCCCACGTCCGGCTCCTCAGAGGGAAAAGTGTCAGCTGTGAACATGATTGAACCTATCCCATCATTTTTCCTTGGCCATTCTATAAACGCTACCCAGAAATTTCCAGCTGTTTTAGCAGCCATTCCTGGTAGCCCCCAACAATTTAGGAGTTGAGTTTTAGTAGTCAAGCAGCTATCTTCAGTTCCCTAAGGATGTCTATGAAGAACACTGTCTAAAACATATATTTAATATGTGAATTGCAAAGAATCTTCATATCTATCAGCATCATTCCACAGAGAACTGTGAAAAACTCACTCATGATGGCTTTGTTATCATTGCAACTAAAAGTGGAATCTTATTCTCCAGTCAGTGTGCAATGAAAACTTTTCAGCAATTGAAACTGAGTTGTGTTAGACTTCAGATGGGGGGAGCATAAGACTAAAAGAGGTAAGTTTTCTGTCTAAGATCACTTAATAAGGACAGAAGTTGTCTTATAGGGATGTGAAAATCATTACAGTGACTTAATTAAGACTACTGAAATCTTTTCTCCTGCCATACCTTTCCTAACACAAAAACCTAGAAAACTGTAAAATTGCTAATTGTTTATTCTTAAAATGTTTTGAATTGGATTTTTTTCACTAATGGGCTCTTCAGATTTGCCCTCAGTTTTAAATTAATTTTTAAGCAAAGTGCTGTGGTACTGGAATAAATTAAATATGCTTTTTTTTTCAGCAAGAACTAGGAGACTGGAATGGGAAAGTCTTTCACTTGCATAATTTCCTAAAAAAGTAGATTTACTGTAGCTTTGTTGTCATTAAGAAGTAGGAAAAATAGCCAAAAGTTATACACAGT
The DNA here is from genome assembly GCF_009819655.1 of Sylvia atricapilla. Taxonomy (NCBI): domain Eukaryota; kingdom Metazoa; phylum Chordata; class Aves; order Passeriformes; family Sylviidae; genus Sylvia; species Sylvia atricapilla. Next base: position 7,213,108 of record NC_089144.1, on the reverse strand, counting down.
TTGTAGAAAACCTTTTTTTTTTTTTTTAATGCCAAACATTCTGTATGTTCAAAATATACTATTCTGAAATTCCAACACAGTAAGCATCAAATGCTGTCTCTGAGACTGAGTAAAGCATTGTACAGCTAAGAGAATATTCATGCTGTTTTTCATCTGAAAGTGACATACTGGTTATTATGACACAATTTAGAGGATCTTTTTGCCATTTTCAAACATTTATCGTAAAGACTGGAATTAACATTGATCTTTCATAACTTTTTAGGCATATGTATTTAAGCATAAAGATGTGTTCTTTTAACCTAGTTCTTATGACGGTTTTTTAAGTAACTCTAAATGATTTTGTTTATTTAAAGATGGCACTGGTTTTAAGACTGCCATTTCATTTTACTGTATCAATGACATCAGTTCTTCAGGTTGTGCTTTTAAAGTGGCAAGTTTCAATGATGCACTTTCATCATCAAACAGATGGTCTGTAATACTGTTGAAAATTATGATCTCTTTAATTCCCCTTAAGTGATTTATTTTGTTTAACTGTTTTATTGGCTAGCACTAAGTACTGCATATAGATAAATCTGTTTCTGAATAGGCAAGGAAGGCTCCTTTTCTTCTGCTTGGGTGGCTGTAGACATGTACTGGCATTTGCAAAACTGCTGAAATTTTCAGTGTCCCTTTTGGAGATTTATTTATTTTTAGATTTTTCTGTGTATTCAATGCTACATTCAACCTAGTTTTCTCCATTTTTTATTTTGTTGTGAACAATGAACAAGATTACAGGGAAAAAGTCTGCCAAATGCCATCTCCAACTACCTTGCAGGGCCAGTGGTGTGACAAAATATATAATTGACATCTGCATTAGTTTACTTACTAGATATGCTTGTAAGCAAATGGAATTCTGAATTCAGTAGATCAGTCAACTATGCCACTATCTTTTCTGTCAATTTTGCCTTCTCTTGTTGAGTTTACACATTTTTAAATCACTCCCTGTCTTGGTCAGTATTTTTCACACTCTCAAGTATTATGGCTACTAGTTCTAGCAGGATATTACAGCTATGGTTGCAGGTCATAATAGAAACCTTCTTTGGTGTTCAGACCAATAAATAAATTAGAAGAAGGGCTTTAAGCTCTGTATGAAAAAATGAACTGAAAGTAGGGCAGGGAAAGAACAACCTTTGTAACGAGCCTAGCCTGGGGCTAAAAGTTCATTGTGTATTTCAGAGCATGGTCCAACAACGATATGAAGAGTTAGTGACTGAAGATTTTCACTGCCTCAGGATACCAGTGATTCAGCTGCATATAATGATAGGGAATGCTAAAAATGCTCTAAATAAATCCCGTGTCCATAATTTGTAATTTCTTACTGGAGTTATGGGCAGGATGAAAAGCCTGACAAGGGTTCATAGCCAGCAGGATAAAGTATAGATCTTGTTGCTACACTGGGGAACACAGAGTGTATTTTACTTGTGTGATTATATAAAAAGATGAAATAAAACCACAAGAGAAATAAGGCATGAATTGATGACATATAAAATATTTACTGGTAGACTAAGAAAAGCACAAAATTTGCAAACGGTAGCACACATTCTCCTGAAAATCAGAGGTGTTTAAACCACCTTCCATTTGAGAGCCCTCATACTTCAGTTTTCTGCTTGTTTCTGAAGTATGTTTTAAGATGTCCTAGCAGATCCTTCTTTCTACTCTGTATGTTTTACTTGTCAAGCCATGGCAAACAACATTTATGTGTCTGTAGAAAACAATTCAAAAAACTATGTAATGGTCACTTTTTATTCATATGCTTGCAGTTTTCAGGAACATTAATATGTTTGCACTTCTTGTTTAATCTGAACTATTAATTTGAATTTCTAATCTGAACTATTGGATTAAGATTTTACTGGGATGTGATGTTTCATCCTTTTCTGCTTTTTAAATTTTGCTGGTGTTTGTTTTCTACTTCTTTCATGTACCTCTCCAGCTATTAAATATTGCATTGAAAAAGTTGTTGCTAGGTTAAAATACAGAAACACTTAACATGTAAATAAATACTGCCTGGAATAATTGATATATGAACTACAATATTTTGAATTACAAGTGCTTGGCATTTCCTCTTTCACTAATGTGATCTCTGTGGAAAAATGCCAGCCACTTGGAGACAGGAGTTCCATGTATATAATTCACAGTGGTGGCTGTGTTAATGCTGTTCATGGTGAGTTTTGCTTAGAGGCTGAGCAAAATAGCCTGCAAGAGTGTATGGTTATAATTTAGTTACACATCTAAAAAACATAAACTGCTCTCCCTGCCTGATGGCCTAGTATAAAAATTTCCCCATGATTAAGATGCTCATTCAAAATAAAATTAATCCCTCTACTTCCATTATTATTAAGAACAGATTTATTTAAATTCCTCTTCCTATTTCAGTGTTTCTCATCTCAGCTTCCTAAACATGAAATCCATAGCACCATCTCACCTAGAAATATAAAATTCCATCATGTGAAGTTCTCTTTCTAACCTGCTGTCACACTTCTGCACAAATATCAGTCAACTTTTTAAAACAGATTCTTCGGGGTAATTGGCATTGGGCAGGCAGCCTACTTAGATTAGCTAAGCTTAATTAGGTAAATTAAAGAATTCAGCTGACATGAAGCAAAGTTATTAATCTGGGAGAAAATCTTCCTTGCATCTTCAAACTTAAAAATGTAGTGGCTCCTGATAAGAAATGCTATGCTTTGAATGTCACTCTCCATAAGGAGGTGGGGGAAAAGTCCTTACACTCTGTGGTATAACTATGCTCACACAGGTGGTGGTGTCAGGAGAACAAATACTCCTGGTCAGGGGGTGAGAATGAGGCCAACAGCCAGCAGGCAGTGTGTGCAGATGAGAGATGCTGGGACACAGGTGAGCACTGCACAGCAGTGCCACTCTGCACTCCTGTGCCCTGCTCTAAACCCTCATTGCAGCCTGCAGCCTTTCTGTTCAGCTATGTCAGTCTTACAGTTGTATGCCTGGGGATGTAAAGTTGGTAGTTTATACGTGAATTTATGTACTTGCATGGCTGTCTTTGATCCAAATGATACATGTTTTGTTTCTTAAATAGTCTATGTGAAATGTTTTCTCTGCAATTGCATTCATTCTCTTATTCTGGTTTGAAGAGAGCATTTAAGCCCACCTAAAACTACTCCAAACAGTGGTCCTGTAAAATGGGCTTCCTGGAAGAGAAGAGGGATGAAAATGTCCCTGTGCAAAACAGGGTTACAAAGTCTTTGGGCAGAGACAGACAGATTCTGTCCTTGCTCCAGGTAATGTCTGTCCAGGGCCTGTGACATATGCCTGAATATCCTTGCACAGGAGCTCATACATATTTTCCTGTGGTTACATCTAGGTACAAACTTGCTCTAACCTGTTGAAGAGAAGGGCTTTTATTTGGTTTCCTGCAGTTGTATGTGGCCTGGAGCCACATGCAAAGTCTGAAAAGCTGGTTAAATTCTTATCTGCTATGTAGTTTATGCTGGTGTTTGGCTTCTGAGACTGTGTTAATTGGGCAATGTTTAAAGTCATTTAGGTTATGGCCTTGTGAACTGTTCAGTAATTAAAATGCAGGAAGTACCCTAGATCAATTCTTGAAAACAAGATTTATCCGCTGTCACTTTGGTACTTCCAGAAAGAGTTTCTCTCAAGTTCTTCATCAAAAATCTTCCTATTTCAAGTTAACATAATTCTTAGCTTTTCATGTCTAACTTTAGACTGATCTTGAGTTAAAGCACATTTAGTTTTGAATTAAATTAAGCATACTTGCATTGTATCTTGGGTGGTAATTCTTAAATAGCTGGTAATTCTTAAATAGCTGGACATTTCATTATAATGCTGCTTTATCCATCAGATGAAAAGCTTCATGAAGAGAAATTATGCTTACAAGTGCTAATTTCCTTTATTAAAGTCCTTAAAGAATTAAAATATGAGTCACAGGAAACAAAATGCAAAAAGCAAATTTCAACATTATAATAATGTGTTGAATTGAGAAGCCCCTTATGGATGCTTCTAAAATCATGATGAAAAGACAAAGAACTGGGAAGGGAAATATTTCCATTATGATCAAAAGGAGAGAATTTGTGTGTTTACATTTACAAAACATAGTATTTAATATACACTGAGTTTAATGCTAAACAGTTTACCAACCTTCTTCATTAACTTAATTTCTCAGCAAGATGTTACTGCTTTGATTCATGTTTGTGGTTTTTAGAACTGAGTCAACACAGCAGGGAGCACTTTAAGAGGGAATGGCTTGTCTCCTCCTAAGCTGCTTTCTTAGGCAGGAAGGTATTGGTTGCTTTTCTGCACATATTACTTGCAGTAACCATCCTTCCCCAAAGTTTGGACAGGGTGAGTCACTGCTCCTTGGCACAACAGTCAAAGGGGGGTCATTTCACAAGGCAGGATGGGGAAAAGCCATTGCTGCCAGGAAGTTGTCCTCTTTCAGTGGGCTCATTTTTTAGCAGATTTGCAACATTTCTGTGCTAAGACCAGAAAGGCACAGTAGTTATTTTGTGCCTCATTTACCTCCAATATCTCCTAATTGTTGCTGGAGGGTTCTAAAATAGATACATGGCAATAAAGGAATGCACATAACTTTTTTAATTTCTAATGAGGTAATAATAATATATTTAGTATTTATTACATTAATGGCTGGTAAAGGATAACTCAATTATTTCAGACTCCATTTAATAGGATATCATTCAAATGGGTAACTCAAACAGCTCATAACTTAAAAAATTAGAATATGACAGCAGATAAAGCGAGTGGCTAACAAAGATAATTAGAGGGTTTAGCTGAAAAAGTATTGTGAAATACTTGGTTGTTAAGCTTTTTATTACTCAATTTTTGCCACTGTGTATGCCAGCAGGAGAAACTTAAGAGTGAAGGAGATGCTGGTATCAGAGACTCTCACTGGGAAGTCTTTACATGAAGAACAATTTGTTTGGTTTTTTTTTACTTACTCTGACTGGCAGCCGAAACATAGAGGCTGGCCTTTCAGGAAGATAATATGATAGGGAAAGTACAATTAATTTCGTAAGAGCTTTGCAATTTAAGAAAAGAAGTACTGGGTTCAAAGGGTAGAAATGAGATCCAATGAAGATAAAGAAACTTTAAAAAATTACATATTAGTGGGTGCTGATATAGAAATTATTTTACTTACCAGCATTTTGAAATTATTAAAATATGAGTAGTTAGAAAATTAGAGACTATATAAGCACTTGAGGAATCAAGGTCAGTAAGAAATTGATGACTAACTATTAGATGATAATTCTTGACAAATAAAAGGGGAGAAGTTATGAGATTTGAACAGTTAGAGATCTCTTCCAGAGAAAGCAATGGTTTGCTTAGTAGTATTTTACTTTGTAGGTAATTAATAGCCTACATGAAATTGTCATTAATTATCTGCTCATTAATATTCCACAAAGGAGGATGCCTGGTTTCAGTACAGAAACTCCTGCAAAGAAAGATTCTGGTTTGATTACAATGAACACTAAAGCAAGAAAGAAAAATCATTGTTAATTATATTTAACACCACGTTAATTCCTTGCTATCTTTCTGCAAAGAGATATGTCATGAGATGTCTTAGGGTTTATTGTCATGAGTTGCAGCAATATTGTTTTTATGCTGCTACAGGCAGTTTTCCTTTCTGCTTTTGGATCAAACTTCTCAAACTGGTATTATGAGTATTTTGTAGGGTTCTCTTCCTTTAAACAAGATCTTAGTATAGATTAAGAAATAAAAAACATAACCACAATGCCACTCACTAAAATAAAATTTTCATTTAAACTAAAAAGGCAAATGGGCTTTAATAATTTCTTTTTTTTTTTTTTTTTTTTTTTTTACATTTAGGTCTTGCTTAACAATTAGATTAGGATATTCACTTAGGATTAGATAAGAGATCAATACTGAACCATGTCCAAAACTAGTATGCATACTGGTTATTACTGGAGTCCTCTGGATTATTTTTAAGAGAATTCTATCAACTTGGCTTGAAAGTAGGCATGCACAGAACTGGCACAAAATCAAAACTGAAGGGATGAATTGGTCTGAGAAATATCCTCTTCTTAATTATTTCTCCCTTCCCCTCTTTGATATAAGATTCCAATGACTGTCTTATCTTGTAAGGTTTGTATATCATGTACAGGCATTATTTTAATGCCTGTTCAGTTATGTATCTTGCCTCTTGGTTGACAATTAAATAAACAAGAAGGGCATCTTCCAAATGATAAACTACTACATTTATGCCTAGAGTACATGAAATTTAGTGATAAATCAGAACTGTTATCTTTCAGCTGTGTTTCTTGTGATTTGTTTTTTAAGTTCCTACAATATATGAAGTCCACACAAACATTTTATATCCTGGGGGAAAAAAAAGAAAAAAAAAGAATAATAAAAAATAAAGAAAAAAAGGCTGGTAGGAATTTGTGTCTTTCCTTAGTAAACTGTCTACTGAACCATTAAAAACTTGGCACTGATGTAAAAATACATAAAATCAAGAAAATATTGGAGTATGTTGGGTAATCATTAAATACAGTTAGATGAATCTATTTACTGGCAATACATATGTAGTCTGTAAAAATAGTCCTTTATAAGGTTTTAGGGTTTTATTTTTCATGACATGGGGGCTAATTTATTCATATAGTCATCACTTTTTATTATTGAAAGGGATTTATGACTCTATTTATTACTCAGAGATTATTATTAATCTTCTCCCTAGTAATCTTTGCCTCTAAAAACTGCTGACGTGAGATCAGTTTGGCCAATTTCGTCAGTGCCCTAGAGCTCCTACTCCTGTTGGCTTTGGCTTAAGTAAAACTTAAAGTAAAGTAAAACTCAGCCTTAAGTAAAACTCAGTTCAAAAGAGAGGTAATTTGATCCAAGCTTAAAAACTTGTTGTGTCTCAGTCATTGATCTGGCAAGACCAGATCCCTCAGAATGCAGTCTACATGGAACTCTCATTAAAATATTTGACCCATAGGGTATATTCAGCAGCAAAGCCCTCAGCAATGTAAGGTTTCCAAGTTGCTTGACTCACCAGGATTGCTTGGGTATCAGTAAGTATGCAATCTATTTCATGCCTTTAACTTTAAAATGTGAAAGAAAACTGTAAGATGAGCACCTTGATGAAAAATGTTCTACAATAAATATATCCCATTCACTTTCCAATGATTCGTAGATGTTCTCTTCAAGTTTTGTGACCAGATCCCATCTGAGTTTTTGAAGTAAATTATTTTTTTCTAGTTTTTATTGAATTATAATTGCCTGCAAGCTTATATGTAGGAAGCAGTCCTTGCTTTAAGCCTAATTCTGTTGTTTAAAAAAGTACCTTTCGTATAACATTTTGCCATTAGCAGCTTTTGGCTGTGTAAGTATCATTTATAGCTATAAAACTTAACAAAAGTGTAGAATGAAAAGATCTCAAAAAAAAAAAATTAGTGATGCAGTTATGTATAACAATTTTGTGTAGCTGTCCACTTTTTTTGTACTGTTAAAGCATTGTATTCATATCTGAAGAAGTCTTACACTAAGCTATTAAAAAATACTCAACAGTAATGTATTACTCCTAAAAATCAGTATATTGTAGGTTTCATAATCAATTTGTTTTTAAATGGTGGCTTTCTTAAAAAAAAAAAATTAGAATATGCAAAAATTGAAAATCAGATACTTTTTGTAGTCTGCAAACTTCTCTAGATGCATCTCTTAAGCTATTAAACCTAATTATAATTAAAAAAAATTTCAGAATTTAAATGGCAGAAGCTAAGGAGTACTTCAGCCTGAACCTAAATGTCCTAATATCCCATACATCTTTACAGCAGTTACAGAATATAATATCAGTTTAAGTGCTGATTTCTTTATGCTCTTAGTACTGGTTCTAATTAGTACTATTAACCACTCAGGGTAGGTAAAAGTATTTGGGACCTAAAGAAGAATTCAGTTCTTCTCAGTGTTATATCTGGGTAAATACATACAGCTAGGCCCTTCTTCCCACCTCTGAAAAACATGAGGTTGAGGGGGTTTAGCCTTTATGAAAACTACTGTGCTCTAAATGACTGCTAGTTAGGAGATACCTCTTATTTCTTTTTAGTTACAGAAGGTGTTTTTTCCTTCTTGAAAAAATTCCTTACTGTATCCAGATGACTATAAAGAAGCTAAACATCCTTTTTTAAAAAAATTGTTGTCCGTGTAGTTTACCAGTGGTTTAGTGCAGTTTGTGGTTAATACAAGCCTTGGACTTCATAAATATTGACATTATGAAAAATAATATACAAGTGTATCAGAACTGAGAAACAGCTACATGGAGATCTCTCTTCTCTTCTCTTCTCTTCTCTTCTCTCTCTTCTCTTCTCTTCTCCTCTTCTCTTCTCTTCTCTCTTCTCTTCTCTCTCTCTCTCTTCTCTTTCTTCTCTTCTCTTCTCTCTTCTCTCTTCTTCTCTTCTCTTCTCTTCTCTTCTCTTTCTTTTCTCTTCTTTCTCTTCTCTCTCTTCTCTTCTCTCTCTCTTCTCTTCTTCTCTTCTCTTTCTCTTCCTCTCTTCTTCTCTTCTCCTTCTCTTCCTCCTCTTCCTCTCCTCTCCTCTCCTCTCCTCCTTCTCCTCCCTCTCTCTCCTCTCCTCTCCTCTCCTCTCTCCTCTCCTCTCCTCTCTCTCCTCTCTCTCTCCTCCTCTCCTCTCCTCTCCTTCCTCTCCTCTCCTCTCCCCTCTCCCTCCTCTCCTTCCTCTCCTCTCCTCCTCTCTCCTCTCCTCTCCTCCTCTCCCTCCTCCTCTCCTATCCTTCCTCTCCTCCTCTTCTCCTTCCTACTCCTCTCCTCTCCTCTCCCTCTCCTCCTCTCCTCTCCTCTCCTCTCCTCCACTTCACAAAATCATGTTTGCTATTTGTTAGACTTCTTTTAGATGACAAAAGTGAATTTAGAAAGTTACTTTATTTTTTGATAGCCTATGTGATCCAATGGAAATGAAATTTCTATGAATACTTGGTCCAGTACTGGAGGAAGAGATTATCCTGCAAATAGTTGATGTTTTATTAGATAAGGCATTAGTATCCTGTTGTGGAGAAGGTTGCCAAACATTGCTTAGATTTGTAGGAAAGTTAATGAAACAAACCCAACTTCCTTACTGGTCATAATTAGTCTGTATTTATACCCACAGGAATAGGAGTTTATTAGGTTGTGAGATGAAGAACTAATAGAGAAGGCAATTTCTGGGTGTTTTCTAAGATTAGTTTATTCTCTCTTTTTTGGAATTTATCAAAATGAGGAATTGTTCTCATATCACTCAAATAAAAACATACAGCAGCAAAATAATTGCTCAATTAGATGTTTTACAAGTGACACAAGTATTCTAGAAATCCTGTGAATAGGTTTGGAGTGAGTCCTGTAAGTATAGAAGTAATACTTTGCATCCCCTATTCTTGGTATCTTCTTAAGGTCATGGTTAATTCCTTAGTTACCATAATCTTTATTTATAAAAGATAGGCTGCTTAAAGCACTGATTCACACTTAGAAGTGATGTTTCCATCCTTTGTCATCTGGTGGTATTTAAGAATGGTGAGAATTCTTACTAACATGTTATCAATTTGCCTGAGTTAGAGGAAATGAAATGTGATAAAAACCATCTGGTGGTACTGCAGGTATAAAAATATTTGCCATATATATGTTTTTTCCTCAATAAAATCTAACATGTTAGAATTTTTTTAAGAAAAAAAAATTAATTATTTGATAAAAGGAGAAGACGTAAAAAACATCCAAGAAGTAACCATGTAAATTTCTCAGTGCTGAAATTTTAAAGATATTTTTTAAAAGACAGATTTCAATTTCAGGGACTTCTTCAACTTGACATGTCTGCTGGAGTCTGTTATAATGGCAGGGAAATTCATCCTCTGTTCAAAGCAAGGAAAGGAATTCAAGAGGATAAAAAATGAAATTTTATTCTTGAAATGTCTGAAACAAGAAATAGATGAATGCATTCTCTGTTTACTGTGAAATCTTATTCTTTAATGCCTTCTGGGAAAATGTTGGGTATAATGAAATTTCTTCAATATCTCCTAATGTGGTTAACCATAGCACATGTATGAAAGGAAAGATACTGACTGGGATGGCTCTGGTTAAAGGGTTAAGATCTGGTTAAGGGATAAGGTCATAGAGAGAGGTGCCTGTATCTGAATTAAGGTGCAAACGCTTATTGGCTTCTATGCTGAAGCCAATAAAATGGATTTTATTTCACCATAAATGTGAGATACAAAAAGAGAGCAGAGAGAAATAGAAAAAATAGAATGAGAGAGAAAGAGATTAAATAGAACAGCAGTCACCACCACTGTGGATCCACCAGTGTTGGTCCTCTTCTTTTGGTCCTCTCGGTGGTGGGGGTTCCACAAAACACAGAGTTCAGTGGGTGAATGAATTTCAGGTATACAAGGGATTGCCCAGACAGCTCCCCTGTGGGGAGGGATGTTTTACACCATCTTTTGCAACACTGGATCTTTGCAACATTTGTGGCTCACATGCAGTGCTCTGGTGGAAGGTCCCAGAAATGAGTCTGGGGACGCTTCGGGATTTTTGTTGCTTTATGGAACCTCCTAAGATGTTACAGCTGCCTCTCAGGTCAGCGTAGCTGAGTCAGTTATGCCCCATCAGAAGGGATGAACACCTTCAGGACTGTCTGTGAATGTGAATGTCCTGTGAGAATTTGATATTCATTAATTCTTCTGGAAGTTTGTATGAGTTAAAGTTGCAAGGTGAAGTAATGAGATCGTTATTTGGGCTTTTGTGTAAGTTTTTTGGGGCTGGAAAATAGCACTTTTCAGTGTGTTGCAGTTTGGGCATCACTGGAATACACATTTCTGTTGCCTTACTGCCTTAGTCATTTATCCTTTACTTTCTTCTCTGCTCAGTCATGCATATTGAATTAGTTAGAATTTGTTGAGTACATTTAACATGGGCTTAATTAGGTCAATCATTTCAGATACTCTATCAGCATTTTTGCCAAGCACATGATGCCTGAAATAGTTTCAGGATGTTCTAATATCTATTAATGAACCTATTTGGGTGTTGTGCTGTTTTGGTATTTTTTAGGTATGATTCAAAGCTGAATTTTGTTACAGGAACTGATATAAAAGAAAGAAACCTAAGAAAATTTCAGTCACTTGCCTATTTTTATAATTTTTAAAGAGCAAATAATTTTTTTCAATAAAGTGTTTATATTTGGCTTGTCTAGGTCCTTCAAAGTATGACATGTACTAGAAATATTCTTAAAAATAGATATATTCTTAAAAAACTGATTTTAAAGATGTATGTCAAAGTAGGCCTGAAGAGTACCTACTGCATTTATTTTTCTTTAATACTGATTGTCTTTTTAAGTTAAATACACTGCAAGTTTTCTGTCTTTAAAAGTAGTGTCAACTCCAAATTAGGAATACTGTCATTCTTTACAGCACCAGAAGCTCTCTGAATAGATTTTTTCATATAGTTCATTTATCAGCATGCAAGTAAAAATAAAATTTCAATTGGTTTATTTTATGAAAAGGCTATGATTCTAAAGACAAAATTATCTGTTCTTTTTTTAAATATTCTTTTTTCTTAAGAGGAATTTAACACATTGCAGGTATAGGGAGACATAATCCTAGATTCCTGTGTGATTCAGAGAGACATGACATCACATCATTTTTGAAGAACTCCTACTTGCCGATATCAAAGATCCTTTAAAATAATTCTATTAATCTTTATGTTTGTGTGTGAAAATACACAATATTTGCACCAGCCTTACCAGTGTTGATACTTACTGGAACACAAGAAACTATTGTGTCTGGGGCTTTATCTGGGGCTTTTTCTTTAAAATTGTCTTCTTTGACCTGTGTTTCAAAGGAGATCCATTCCTTTATGAAGTCAGGCTCAGTAAATTAGTTCTCGCAAATTGTTCAACTTACCTGTCCACCTAAAAGCCATATCAAATACTTCAACAAATGCACTTAAATGCACATATAAAATAGGAGTACTAAATTTAACAAAATTCAGAATACCAAATTAGTTTCTATTATCCATAGTAATAACTGCCTTATGGCGACTTCTAATACTATTCCAGTAATTTTCTCTTAATTTATCTCGATTTAGGAAAAAAAAATCCATAATCTTCAATTTAGAGGAAGATAATTGCATATATAATAACCTCTTGTTTGTATCCATTTAAGTATTTTATATATATAAAATAAATATATAAAAATATTTATATATAAGTAATATATAGCAGATATAACTTTATAAAGAAGTATATATAAGTAAACATATAATTAATAGATATTTAAGCAGGTATACAAGTTAAGTATTTGGTTTAGGTCAGATAATTGTTCTTGAGGAAGACTTTAGAAAGACTTGAGTAGAATTGTATTACAGATTTGAAAAGATGAGACAGAAACCCAGCTTTAATAAGAATGCAAATGAGAATTACTAAGGTTCAGTGAAGGTCATAGCAGCTTAATCATCAATTTATGTCAGCAACTTCTCACAAGTAACAAATGAGTTTTAATAAAAACTGTTGTCTTAATGGATTAAACCACAAAATCATGATTGCTCTAGAATTTGACCAGCTGTCCTCACACACATGCAGTTAAATATGTTTGACTCTTTTATCTACAAATTCAAGAATAATCTGTTTAGAGATTGTTTATATTTTTTAAATGAACATTTTAATGACTTTGTATGGCCTTCTAAAAGGAGTTCTGAAAGCAAGTTCTTGTTGTGCCAAAAGTATATTTTTTTCCTGGAAAAAAATTTTACCATTCTCAGATGCAACAGTAAATCATTTGTTTGAATTAAAAATAGAGAGGTTGCATAGATATGCTTCTTTTATGTTGAGTTAAAAATCCTTAATATTCTAGGGTGAAATCACTTCACTGAAATTTGATTTGGACCTCTTTCTACCTTGTAAATACATGCCTAAAACTATATAATTTTCAAGAACAGAAATTTGACCTGAGAAAGAAAATAGAAAATAATCTTCTTGGTATCCCGAACATTCATGAAACCCCAACAGAAGAACTCAAAAAAGCAAATTTTGCTTAAGCATTTTTGTTTGCTTAAATGTCTATTTTGCCAGTTTATTTATTATTCAACTAATAAGCATAAATTTATGTATTGGATTTGCATGGGAAGGTTTTGGTAGAGGGGGTTGCTGCTGGGGTGACTTTTGTGAGAAGCTGCTGGAAGTTCCCCCTGTGTCCACTGGAGCCAGTTCCAACTGGCTCCAATGTGCACCCACTGCTTGACTGATGGCCAAGCCCATCAGGGACAGTGGTAGCACCTCTGGGGTGACATAGTTAAGCAGGGGAAAATGTTACTGTTCAAGAGGAGGTTGCAGATGGAAAGAGGAGTGAGAATACTGGAGAGGAGCAGCTCTGCAGACACCCAGGTCAGTGATGCAGGAGGGAAAGGACGTGCAGACATTCCCCTGTAGCTCGTGGTGCATAGAGAGGCAGCCCATGGAAGTGTGCCCCTGCAGCCCGGGGAAGTCCACAGTGGAACAGGGCAAGAGTGTGAGGAATCCTCCCTCTGTGGAGGAGGGAGTGGCAGAGACATGGACAGACTGCAGCCCCCATTCTCCACCCTCTGCTGCTGGCAGGAGGAGGAAGAGAAGTGTTAAACAAAGTTAAGCCAAGGAAGAAGGGAGTCTGGGGATAAATGTGTTGGAAGATTTAGTTTTTATTTTTCATTGCTCTGTTCTGACCTGATTGGCAATAAGTTAAGTTAATTTCCCTGAGTCGTGTCTGTTTTGCCTGTGATGGTAATCAGTGTGTGATCTTTCCCTGCCCTTAGCTTGACACATGAGCCTTTTGTTCTATTTTCCCTCCCCTGTCCAGATGATGGGGAACATGATAGAGAGGCTTTGACGGACACCTGATGTCCAGCCACAGTCAACCCACCACAATGTGTAAATATTTAGCCACTGAGAATGTGGCCTGTTAAAGCTTCCTGATCTTTAAATAAGTCAATTATGTCAAAGTTCCCAAAATTTATACTCTGTTGTGTATCTAGAGAACAAAGTAAAAGGAGAGGGTCATTAGCACAGCACAGTTCTTGGTAAATGTGCTTGCGAGGTTGAGCTGTACTTATGAAATACTCTCTACACCAAACTGTTTAGACAAGCCCACAAAATAGTGTGCAAAGAATCAAATTCAGAAAACATTTAATTATTCTTGAAAAAATTTCTAGTATCAGATAATCACACTCAAGTACCTCTTGCTATATTAGAAATTGAGAACAAGTGACATCTAGTAATACTGCTATCTATATAAGGCAAAGACCCCAAACATCTTTCTTTTTGATATCAATATTTGGAATCTAAATCTAGAATCTTAACTTCATAATGCATGAAACCTCCCTATAGGTGAGGTTAAATAATAAAAAATTTTATGAGAAGGGAAACTTCAAACTATGGAATGGATGAAAAATGTAGAAAGTATAGAACACATTACTGCTGGGCATTTACAAGTTTAAATTGAGGATTTAAAATTATTAATTTAATTAAATTCTATCAATATTGCTAATTTTAATTCAGGGTTAAGTAAGAACAACATAGGCCAAACTTTCATTGTGTGAAAAAAATGCATTGCTCAAAAGCAGGGAAAAAAACCCTGTTATATTAGAGAAGAATATCATATTATATTATATTACAACTAATTTGTCAAATGAGATGTATAGTATGGGGGTAGTTTTATGTGTGTGCATGCACAGTGGTGTAAGTCAGAAGGAAGATCTGATCTCTGTGTCCTGTGGCCCAAATTGTACATCAATTGTTCATGGCTGAGCAAACCTTGCTTCAGTATTTGGTATGGGTTGGATCAGCAGGGTGGTAGGTGAGGCTATTAGTCCTCTCTCCACCTCATTACTACCACATGGACCTTTATTTCTTATAATGGGCTGTGGAATTTATTGCTGTCAAGTCTTTCTTACTGTCCAAGTACTGCAGTCGGTGCTTCTTTAATCTTCATTTCTGTGTACCTTGCACAGCAGCGTGCTGTTGTTGCTGTTGTTGCTGTTGTTGCTTTACCAGCTGAAGGTTGTATTATATATCTCTGTAACTATAGGAGTTTATCTTCCTTTGCAAGCACGTGCACTGGTGCTTTGAAGTTCCATACCACTGTGCTCACTCAGCGTGACTCAGTTCATCTTTTGCTGGTTCCAGCAGTGATCTTGCTTGAGCTGAAGAATGCGTGAAGGCAGACGTGATAACATCAACCAAGTGCAGCACTAACTCTGCAGTGCTTACATTGTAGACCAATGAATTAGAATACTCTAAACACATATCTCATCTCCCAATCTTTGCTTCATCCATGTTCTTGGAGTACTGTAGGGAGAGCAGCACAGCCAAACATCTGGGCTTCACTTAAACTTTGAGGAGACACGTGGTTGTCTTCACATAGGAGTCAAACACAGGGTGAAACCACTTAAGATGCCACCTTCCCTTTAAGGTGAGAGGGAGTCCAGATGAGCAGCTGAGACTAGGCATTTATGCTTTATAAAGCTCAAAAGTTGATGCCCTAAATTGCTTCTAGAACCATCACACTATGTGTATAAAGCTAGTTCCTTCAATCTGTCATTTTAACAGTGGTTAGCCAGGGTTATGTATGTCAACTATGCACAAACTCATGGTGGAGTGCTTAGATAACCATGAGCTTATCTTAAATCTTGCGCTTACATTTGAAATAATAGAAATATTTCACATTTAAGGCAATGCTGATAGGACTTCTGAGATGTACACCTTATATAATGATAATACTTTTAATTATATTATCCTACCTGTCTTAAGAGTTTGCATTTTAATTTTTTCTTTAAAAGAACTTTTTCATTGAATTGCATTATAGGATACTAACTGTGCTTTACTCTCAGTGAACTTTTATTTGGCGTATTTAAATGTGGCTACTGGAATGGCAGTCTGTTTTAGCTGAGTAGAAATATACCTCTGGTGCCATTAGTAATTGAATTAATACTTTTTTATCAAGTTACATTTCCTGTTGAAAACTGTTCAACTGAGTGCAACACTCTATATTTAAAAAAATTTTGAATACTAGAATTTTGCATCTGATTTCAGTAATATTTCTTAACACTGTGTCATTAATTTTCTTCTAATTTAACTTTAATTCTTATTTTAGTTATTAACCCATTCATTGTTCCTAAAAATCTTATAGCAAATTACCTTACCAGTTTTTGTGGTATCTTCTGATATGTAGAATAAAATGATTGAATATGGGATCATTCCCTGATTTAATTTTTGGGCTCCCCCCCATTATTCTGATATTAGGGATATCAGATAGCAGCAAGATTGGGCTGCTCCATGAGGAAAAGCAAGTTGGGTGCTGAGTGTGAAGCAAGGTGGGCAGCAGTGCCCTCACCACCAAGGGCCCACTCCTACAATACCCAAACCCGATGGACAAAGCAGGTTTGGTTGCATTAATCAGTCAGAGGAGAGTCTAAAGCACCAGGCAAAACTGAAGTGATGACAATGTCCCAGGTCAAGCTGAGAAGTCAGCAAGTGTGGATCAGGTCCAGTGACACCAGCCAGCTCAGTCCCCCTGCAGTGATCCCAGGCAGGTCTGGGGTGAGAAGGCAGATCAAGGTTTTCTAATCCAAGCCAGGAAGTCAGATTTCCAGGTCAGGATGTGGATCAGCAGGATACATCTCCTACATTACCTACAGACATGGTAATCCTGTATCTCAGTCAGCAGCCAAGGACAAGAGCCTGAGCTCAAACTTCTCAGCAAAAAGAGGGAGGAGGCAATTGCTTCTCACAGCAGTCTGAGCTGAGGTTATGCAGCTGTGCCACACCAGCACTCCAGCACAGGTGAGCAAATTCAAGGAGGCAAAAGTGTACTTGGGACCTGAGGAAAGCACACATAATTACAAGTACAATTGTTGTATTTTGCTGTTGTATCTTTGAGCTGGTCGTATAGAAAATAGATATTGATTTTATTTAGTGGATAACTGGGAGAAGTAATTAATTTGGACATCTTAATTTTTTTCTTATGTTGTTTTTAGCTTATTAAGTGCTGAAAACTTAGCATTTAGAAATACAACCTATCATCCTCTTATAAGTGTATTTACAATTTGAGCTTTGTAGCTTATATTAAAAATCAGCTATGGTTTATTTCTTCATTTCTTTGTCTTTCATAATGTTTTCCTTCTTTAAATAAATGACATTCAACTTAAATGCCTAACCTGCTTTCTATGTTCATATCTATATGTCTACTTACTGAACAACCTGAATCCACTGCAATCAATAATTCTAGTAGATGTCAGAATATAAAACACATACATTAATTATACTTTCGAGATTTGTTGACAATTTGTATTTTTCTGAATTAGAGAACTCCCTTTTGACTGTGTATCCAGAAGGCAGTTAGGTTCATTCTTATAAAATCATAGAATCTTTTGGGTTGGATAAAACCTCTACAATCAAGTCAAATTATTAACCCAGTACAGCCAAGTCAGCTACTAAAATATATTCCTAAGTGCCACATCTACAGGTGCTCCCTTCCAGGGGTGGTGAGTTAGCCACCTGCATGGACATTCTGTTCTTATGCTTGATAGTCCTTCCTCCTGAAGAAATTTTTCCTGATATCCAATCTAAATGTCCCCTGGTGCTCCTTGAAGCCAGTTCCTCTTGTCCTGACACTTGCTTTCTGGGAGGAAATAGCAAAAAACACCTGGCTACAACCTCTGTTCAGGTAGTTGTAGAGTACGAAGAGGTCTCCCCTGAGCCCCTTTTTCCCCAGGCTAAACAATCCTGTCTCCCTCGTGCACTTCCACCAGACTTGTACTGTAGAGCCTTCCCCAGCTCCACTGCCTTTCCTGGACATGCTCCAGCACCCCAGTGTTTTTCTTGCAGTGAGTGGCCCAAAACTGAACACAGGATTCCAGATGTGGCCCCACCAGTGCCGAGTACAGGGGGGCAATCACTGCCCTGGTCCTTCTGATCACAGTATTTCTGATCCAAATCAAGATGCCACTGGCCTTCTTGGCCACTTGGGCACGCACTGGCTCATGTTCAGCTGGCTGTCAACCAGCACCACAACTGCTTTCCTGGAAAGCAGCTTTCCAGCCATGCTTCCCTAAGCTTTTTTCTTCAAATCCATAGGAAAGTATCAGAAATATCTTCCCATACAGTGAAGACACTATCTGCTGACTTTTTGGAGGGGAGTGATTGTACTTACAACATTCCTCTTTTGCTTAATAGCTAATGATTAAAGTAGTCTGTTAGGTGAAAGCACATTAAATTTAATATTTTGAATTTCTGGCAAGTAGTTTAAGAACCAGGATACAGGGCCATGGATAAAAGTACTGGTTATTCTAGAAGTTGAATCTGTATGCTAAGAAAGGATGCAATGGTCAGGACAGAAGGTAGTAAATATCTCATTTTAGTCTAATGGTACGAGCAATGGATTTGCAGGAGCTATAGCTTTGGTTCCAAATGCAGTTCCTTGAATAGGACTCCATTTAGTTTGGAATCAGTATTGCTTGCTCTCCTGGTTACTCTGTAGCCTAATTTCAAATAATCACACACGGTGTTTGCTATGGGTATCTTGTGTGATAAGGATTCAGTATTTCTGAGTGGGGTAGAGATGAAAACCCACCTCACAATTCCAGTATGAACACTATGAACACAAAGATGGTTTATATTACAACAAATACACACTTGCTGCTAAGTCTGATATTTTATTCTTCAGAGAGATGCAGGCAGTGTGGACCTGGGCCAAGATATGGATGTAAGGGGATGGATGGCCAATGGATTAAAGGAATCTATTGCACTAGAAAGATGGGTGTGGGCAAACATCCTAATGAGGTTAGATTACAGTATACCTTACTAAAATAATTCAGTGACATTTTAGAAGTTTAAATCTTGATATAGGGAGAATTCTTCTGAATTCTTCCGAATTCTTCTGAGTCACTCTGTAAATGAATCAAACACAAGCCTAAAAAACTAAGCATTTAAAATGATTTATTGCTTATTCATTATGAGCCATAGAGGAAGGATATATATGATACGTTTTAAAAATAAAATTATTTGAATAGGTACCATTTGAGACATGGTACTCCCAAATGAACTTGTTGCAAAGAGCTTACTCATAATAAAATTTTTCTCTATTGTACTATGAAAGTCTAATGTTCCTCATTTAATTAATTTTGCCAAAGAAGGATTCCCAAATGTCTTCAACAAACTTTATATCATAGCAAATTTTAAAGCACTTAACATTTATGATTAGCTTTGTTAGGCATATCTAACAATGTATGTTCAGTTTGAGTTTTCCTCAGAGATACAATCCCCAGATAGAGCAGACAGGTGGCAAAGTCTGGGTCAGTTTATTGATTTAAATGTACTTATAATCTTATTAAGTTTTAGAAAACATCTACTATAATTTATTCAGTCTATCCAAAGTTTATAATCCATGCATAGAAATATTCCAAATACCAGATTAATTTTTAATAATAAAACCTGAGACTTTATGAACAAAAATTTTTCATGAATTAATTTTTGCAATATGTACTTACTTTAAGCATATGACATAAAACATAACATTGTTCTAATTTCTATAAATGCTTTTTAAATTTTTTTACAGCATTTTTGAAGCATCTGCATCATATTTGAAAGAATGGTTAATACAATATATTAAGTGCTGTAGGTATAATAATACATTTTTGTAAAAGTCAGAAATGTATTCTGTCTTCTAAAAACAATTTACAAGTATAGATAATGTTTTGAAAGTGAAATATAAATTTCACAAATCCTCTTTGAAGTACTGAAAGCAATTCAGTCATGGAAATGGTCAGTTGAAGTGGAGGGCACAAGAGGGAACTGAAACTGCTTAATAGACCTTTGACTAACCATAAACACAATCTAATTTATTTGTCAGGTTTACTAAAAAGCAAATTTTTGGAGTCTAAGATGTAAATGTAATGGTAAAAAAAACCCAACAACTTGTATCAGGCAAGAAATAAATGTCTGTTTTAGTGTCACAATCTCAATTCTACAATAGCTAAAATTTGGAAAGCAGATAATCTGAAAGTCTAAATGAAAAAATAGCATGTTTTAAAAGCCCTTGCACAGAAGGGAGTTCTACATACAAATCAAAACCACCAAAATTTAAATGTGAGCATTGATACCAGCAATGGTATTAATTTCCAATAATACAAAATTGAATACCTCAAATTTCAGAAAATTACTTATCTGTGCCCTGGAGAACTGATTTACCCCCTTTGTGCATCACTCTGGAACTTTCCTTGCATTCAGAATAAGAAGAGTCAGCTAAACATAATTTATGATATATACCACAAGCCAAGATCTGATCTTGGACTACAACTACTCTTAAGATCTCTACTTTTTTAATTCATCAAAGATGAGTGAAAGTGGCAGCAAAAAAAAAAAAAAAATTGGCTCAGATTTTAAATGTAAGTAATTCTTTTTAGTATGGTGCTTCCTGCAAAAGTAAAAAGTAGTATTTAGTATGAAATCACAATTGGCTTCCATGCTGCTGTGTCGTTATGACAATCAGGCTTTCCCTATAGGGACATCACAACCCAACTGAAAATATATTGTGGGAAGAAACGTATGGCAGTATCTAAGAGATTTGCAACATGGATCATTAATACTCCGATTACATTTCCAATAAAAGTAAAAATCCATTTTGGATGAATGGCTATCCTAATCCAATACTAACAGGCAGGAGTACTTAAAATGTATAGAATAGACTAAATAAGGCTACATTCTTCGGTATGTAAAGGTACTCTTTACATTAAAAGGATATTATGCAAACTGCTGATTTTGGCAGGGGTAGAGTTAATTTTCCTCATTGTAGCTATTATGGAGCTATGATTTGGATTTGTGCTGAAAACCATGTTAACAATATAAAGATGTTTTCAGTATTGCTGAGCAGTGCTTACACAGAGCCAATTTTTTTTTCTGCTTTTCATATCACCATATCACCAAGGAGGAGGCTGAGAGTCCACAAGTATTTGGGAGGGGACACAGCTGTGACCCCAGTTGACCCAAGGGATATCCTATACTGTATGTCATCATAAAACCTGGGGGGAACTGGGTGAAGAAGAAAGCAGGAGACATTTGAAATGATGGTGTTTGTCTTTCCCAGTAGCCATTATGTGTAATGGAGCCCGGATTTCTGGGGATGGCTGAGCACCTGCCCACCCATGGGTGAATGATTTCCTTGTTTGGCTTGGCCTGGGCTCGGTTTTTGCTTTACCTATTTAAGTATCTTTATCTCACCCCATGAATTTTCTCACTTTTACCTTTCCAATTCCCTCCCCCATCGCTCTGGTGGGGGAGTAAGCAAGTGGCTGTGTGGGGTTTGGTTGCCAGATGGGCATAAACCACAATGTAAGTGTAAAATGTTTAGGAAAATGTGGGGGTTTATTCCATTCGCTTATTTATGGCAAAGAAACTGGAAGATTTTAAGCAAGACTGCAAGAACCTAGGAATGACCATGTGATTTCAGCTCAATGGTCCATCTCCTCCTGTCTCAAACAACACTCATTTGTTGGTATTCAAGAGGAGTGAACACAGGACAAGCATATATGATATGTCAGAACAACTCCTCCAGCTTTTCCCATCTTGGGCTTTTTTCTGACTGTGATGTAATTTCTTACATTACTAACTCTCAGCTGAACTTTCTTCTCCGTATTTGTCCTGTCTTCTCTTGAATCCGCAAACATCACAAGGTGTTCCACACACCTGTTTGTTTTGAGAATCATGTACTTTTGTTTCCCTAGAGCATTACTGCTGCTAGCTTTATTTGAAATTCCTGAATTCTTGTAGCTTCATTTGATACTTCCTAAAGAACTTTTTATGATATTTTCTTTTATTTTTTTCTTTCTTTTATAAATTATAAATTGATGCGATAGTAGAATTGATGATATAATCAGAAGCTGCTTTTAAAACATGCTGATATCTGCCTCGTTGCTATTTACATGATAAATCTTCCTGCGTATCATTGTTGCTATGGACTTACTGACTATCCCTTACAAATATACCAGCCACCAGTGTTCAAGCCTTTAGGCTAATGGCAAGAACTCTGTATCAGAAAGCTTTCAATTAACACTATTTTTAGTGTTGTAACCTATGCTGGAGATACTCTGGTACTGATCTGGGAGCTGGGGACACTTCCCATATCACCCTATTTGTATGACTTTCCTCGGAAGACCTTATCTGCTGAGCTCTGTCACTCAGGGCTCAGTAAGATTTCTTTCTTTAGCACTGTTTGAGTGAACCTGCCACTTCCCATTTTAAGACATGAAAACTTCAACTGTCTTCCTGTAATTCGGCCAGATGGCTGAGGGCCGTGTATTGGGAGAAATTTGAGTTTCCTGTAATTTCTTACCTGAAACTGTGAATTAGGATTGTCCTCCTAAAGTTTAGTTGGTTTTTGTTTGGTTGATTGGTTGGTCTCTTTTCATTGAAGTGCTCTTCTAAGCCACACGGATGTGTTAAAGGCATGTAAAGGCAGGGAAGTTATGTTCCAATTTGCTCATGTTGTCACCTGTTGTTAGTTCACTGGTGTATAAAACTCTACACCTTAATGCTGTGCTTTTGTAGTGGAGCTTTTACATAGTGGCTGATGGACATCAATGCAGTATCACTGCTATTAAAGCAGTGTGGAAAATTTTGCGTTTTTCAAAATGACTGAAATGTGAACAAAGGATTGTTTATTAACTTTTTATAAGCCCATACATGTGAGTACCTGCATTTTCTGGGTAAATGCTGTTTTCTATCAGCGGGATTTCCTTTGGGTTTTGTATTTCCAAAGATAAATTGCAGCATTTTCTCGTGCAGAACTCTGCTTTGGCACGCTGCTAACAGCAGTAGGTGTTTGCTAGTATCTCTTACCCTGCCCCTGCCAACAACCACAAATGGAATGTTTGTATCTGCTTTGAGTCAGGCACCAAATTGGAAACAGTTGTCCTGCCTTCACAACTGACTGATGACAACTACCCTTCAGAGTATTGAGGGGGTTTCATGCCTAATTATTTTTACTGCAGCACTGGGAACTTAAAAAAAATCCTGTGAGCAAATCTTGGACAACTTCAAGTCAGGAATAATGGAGTAGTGAGAAGGATTGAAAAAATGTCAGAAATTTGTTTGGTGTCAAAAAAACACTTCTCAGAAGTACATTCACTCTTTCACCTGGAATATTATAAATGTTTGAGAAGGACTCTAGATGCTGAATTTTATTTTTATTTTCATTTCTTTTGCAATTACTATAAATTCAACAGTCAGCACTACACTTTCCCATGACATTTTCAAATGACCTTTTCTGGTATCTCCTCCTTTCCTGGAAATAAAAAGGTTTTCTATGCATTACAGTTGGATTCTTGGTACGATGCCTAGGAATTTTCTACCAAAAAGAAAGCATAATCTTTAGTATTGACACTTTTTTTCTCACATAAATCCTTTTCATTTAATCAAATCAGTGAGAAGAAGAGCAAAAAATTTTTCTTTGCGTATTTATTTTTCTTTAAAAATATACCACAGTTCATCTATCTATAAAATATATCAGAAACCATAGATAGCAAGATTAAACTAGATTTTGTATCAAAGCTTTTTATCATAAACTATGCTATTTGCAATCAAACTATGATGTTTAAAACAAATTATTGCTTTCTTTATTTCAACATTAAACTACTAAATTAGCAAGTAAATTATCTGATTAACATATTTTTACTCTGTACTTAATTTGATTTGGTTTTAAGGAAACTTGAATTTTTTAAAAAAAAAAACTTCTTCTTATATATTCCTATATAATATAAATAAGTATAAAATTCAGAAGTACTTTCAATATGTGGTCACAGTTAACCCATGTGTTGGCTTCTGTGATTGCTCTTTTCAGTCTAAATAAAGCCATAAAGTATAAGTAATTTTAAAGTTGTCATCCATATGCAGGCATACTTACTGCTTCTTGGAAATGAGAGCATACCCAAGTGAGACACTGATTTGATGAGATAACGTGTTTTAAAGGGAAAAGTATCTGAGTTTGAATGAAGCTGATTTAGGAATAGTTGTCTAATGTATTGCTATGGTTTACTGCCTGTATTTTTTTCACAGAAGGGAAAGGTACCTGTGGCTGTAGCCATATGTATCAGAAATATCTGATAAATTGGAAAAAAATTGTTCTCTGGAAAATGAAGGTCATATATGCAGTGCTACAAATATTCTAAAATATTTTGCATGTATATCCTTAAAAATATTAAATTGGAAAAATTGGACTTAAATGCTCCTGACCTGAGAATTTTGAATAATGTGTGCAAATAATCTATGTGTTGACATAACTGATTGTTCTAAGTTTTAGGCTGGCTTTGTTGTTGGTAGTTCACAACAGGGTATACAGATTCTGACACAGATACTACTTAAGAACGTTAGTAGAATGTGCAATTTAAGATCATTGAGAAAGTCATACAGTGTTTTCTAGAAATGTTTTCTAGATGCAAAAGTAGTATGCATTTCATCAGAAGCACTGTGTGGGATTTATTACACAAGTCTAATTAAGATTCTTTCTTTATAGATCTGCATTTTAAAACTTTTTCAAAATTTATTTCATTTATTTATTTTGTTCAAGAAACAAAACTTCTGCTTACAGAACTTTATTTTGTTTAGTTTTTTATAGGTTTGATTTTATTTTTCAGTGGAGTTTCTTCTGTGAAGTGTATTTCCTTAACTACTTCTGCATTTTTTTTTTCCTAATGTGAGGGATTGCCAACAACTCTGACTAATGGTGCTGAGTAAGGCACAAATGGTGGCTTTACAAAGAAGAGAGGTACCAAAGGAAGCATCTTGCAATCAGCAAGTGGCAGTCCTGGGGCAGGGCAATACTTGGGGTCAGCCCAGGAGAATTTGCCAAGACTGCTCAGATGAGCTCCTTGGCCCTTGGCAGATGAGTAGAATCCCTGAGAAGCTGAAAAAAAAAAAAATCTTGCCAGGTTGTAGAAAATCTGCTCATACCAAATTAACACCAGTGAAAGCAAGCACTTTTACATGGACTCTGATTATTGTATCATGTAGGAATTTGGCTGTGATAAAAGCATATAGGCTGTTTCCTTCAGAAAAAGATTTCTCACTTAGAAATTGGCCCTAAGTTATTGCCAGTATTGTTACTGTGGATTCCCTCTCTAAAACTCATTGTATCATAAAAACTGTAATAAAACATTAAGTACTGTAACAGACAGAGTGCATACATAAACCATCCTTAAAAGTGGGCATTTGAAATACCGTAACAAAAACAATACATTTAAAAGCTATGTGAAGCCATCAGACCCAAGAAGGTAATAGCTAGGTATAGGACTTTGCTTGCTATCCTCTACTCCCAGAGAGAATGGGCACAAAAAGTAGAAAAGTTACATGGATATCTGGTGGATTTTGAACTTGAAAATTCTGAAAAGAAGTTCTGAACAAAACTTATGCCTATTTTTCTAGTGTGAGGAGAGCACTTTGGGGAGGTTGGCAGTAGGAACCTGAGGGAAAAGATGAAACTGAAAGGAGAGGAGATCCAGGAAATCTCTTATTTCCCTACTAACTTGAGGTACATAAAACTGCAAATTTAGATGTTTAGAAGTCTTGGTATGATGTGCTTTTCTACTTGTCTATTCTGCCTAATATCTGTTATGTTTCAATAATTCATACATGGAGCTCAATTTTAATTCAAGGTAGGGTGCATTGGTCAGTATAGCAACCAAAGGAAGATAGGAAAAGCATTTCATTTCTTCTACTAAAACCTTTCTTTTCTTACAGAGTTCTGCTGCAATTGTACACATAAGTTTGCCCAGGCTTCCTGCCCTGATTTCTTTCTTTGTGCAGCACAGAATAATGGTAGCAACATTTCATTAAGAGGCAACCATACTAAAAATTAATGAAACCTTACTATTTTTTATAGCTGCATTGTAGATTTTACCCTCCTCTGGTGGGTAAAACTTTTATACTATCATGACCTAAATGTTTATAGTTGTCTGCAACCCCTGTATGTAAGCTATTTATTGCTTTTTCTACTAGTTTTGTGTCAGGATAGAAATATACCAGTGTGTGTGTGCCTTGTATATTAGGATTATATAGATTTTTTTAATAGTTATGGAATAATTTTCAAGAGTCTATTCACATGTTTCTCCATGAGGGTATATTCCAGGGACAGGTATGAACTCATTTATTTGTTGAAAAGTCTTGGTTGTTGTTTTTTAAGCTTTACATAATGGTTTTCTGAAATACTAGCTGCTCAGGGGTGCACAGTGCTTGTGTGCAGACATGTTTTTAGTGTGAGCTGTTAGGGCACAATGTTCTCTGGTGTACAATACACAGGAATACTTTTTCTAAGACAATTTCCAGTGTCTTCTCTAAGAAGCTAGCATGGAATCATAGAATTTAATCACAGAATACACTGAGTTGGAAAAGAGCCACCAGGATCATTGAGCCCAACTCCTGGCCTTGTGCAGAAAACCCCAAGAATTGCACCATGTGCCTGGAAGTGTGGGTAAAACGTGTCTTGAACTCTGTCAGAGTGTCTTTGCTGTAGGCACCCTCCTTTTGCAGGAGGCTCCTGATGGAGTAGAGGGGCTCAGACAAGAATACAAAGGAATAGTTGATGATGTCTTCTTCTTCTTCTTCTTCTTCTTCTTCTTCTTCTTCTTCTTCTTCTTCTGCTTCTGCTTCTGCTTCTGCTTCTGCTTCTGCTGCTTCTCCTCCTTCTCCTTCTTCTTCTCCTTCTCCTCCTTCTCTTCCTTCTCCTTCTCCTCCTTCTCCTACTTCTACTTCTACTTCTGTTTGTATGTGATGATATGCAGAATTATTCATATCTCTTGGAACAAAGTTATGCTTCCAGTAATAAAAGAATATCTGACCAGGAATGAGGGTTTGATACTTGCACCGAAAAGTGAGAATCCCTGGCAGGCAAGAGTCTTTGGGTTTTTTACCTTATGCATTTCTGTGACTGAAGATATGCAAGAATTGGCCTCTTCCTCAGGAAAGGACTTTCTGTGGCATGGTAGTGATTTTTCCACATAAAATAATTAGTTAAAAAATTGTGTAAGCAAACAAACAAAACACCAAACAAGTATTACTGGATAAATTAGTAGTGTTTTTTCAAATTTTTTTTAATAACTTAGATAATTCTTTTTATGCTTTCTGCAAAGATACATCAGCAGTAGAGCATATGATTCTCAGTTACAACTCAGCAGCATAATGAAAGGAAACAGGGATCCTCAGAATGCATTGTGCTTCACCAAAAATAAACAGATAAACCAGAGCATCAGTGGAATTCCAGAAATCTGGGGCTTGTTCTGCCAGCTTGTCACCCTTAAAGATCCTTTTCTGTAGGATAATGAAAAATTAAACCACAATATTATAATTAAAATGGTAGTGCCTGGAACTTTTTTTAATATACAAATATGGATGTTTCAGCTTCTGTACATCAGTCTGATGCTATGATCATTCTGGTTTAGGTTGGGGAAAATATCCAGATGCTTAGGTACTTAGATAATTTTTAGAAATAAAAAAGCATGGCTCTTTTGCTAGCAGATTATTTGCTTTTCATATAGAAACACTGAAAGGCTCTTCAAATAAACCTCAAAAGAACTTGAGGTTCTGTAGTTCAAAGCTGAATTTCTCCTGCTTTCCCTGGTTGCATCTCAGTGTTCCTTTTTGTCTCCCCAGTTTTCAACTTAGTTTTAACTTACAGTTAAAATTACCACCACAAGGTGGAGTTCTGAACTTTCCAGCAGGAACAATCTCTTCATTACATCAAAGGGAGCAAACTTTTTTTTTTTTTTTTTTTTTTAACTATTACACTGCAGCCACAGTGTCTGTCATGATGGTTGGAGCAGCTGCAGGGCCTGTTATCTCATTGTCAGATCTAGAGACTTTCTCTTCCTCCTGCAGGCACTGAGCAGTGTTCACTATGGCTCAATAAACCTGGGCCAGGCCCCAACACATTGCAGTGATTTGGGTCCATTTTGGAGTGCCAGGTGCCAGCACACTTTTAAAAAATACTTTACTAGTTTTTCTGGCTTGTGGACTTAATCAGGGGTAAGGTGCAAACATGTTGAGGTGCCCACTGCCCTAAATGCTTCTCCATACAATCCCACACAGCCCACAACTCCAAAATATCCAGCTTTTGGGCAGACCTCTGGATAACAATCTCAGCTATTTTTCTGACCTGAAAGAAGAACTGAACCATACAGAACAACATGCTCCTATCAAAAAAACCCGGTTTGGTTTCAAGGAAGTCAAAGGATACTCAAAATCTTTAAAATTCTGAGCTACTGCTATCAGCCTGAAGGACAAGAAACGAAAAAAAGAAGGGAGAAAAAAAAATTGGGAAGGTATCTTTCCCATAGCTTGTTTCTCTGGGGAGAAAACAACCAAGGTGTGACTATTAGTCATTCCCACTTGGGAGATGACTCCCAAAGCACAGAGTGCCTGCAATACTGAATGCAGACACCAGATTTGTGTCCCAACCACCAGCACTGTCATATCATTAACCCATCCTAAGAAATACACCAGGGAGAACACGCAGTGCAAGGAATGTATTACTGATATAATAGAGACAGAAATCCACAAATCTGAGAGCAAATAAATCCACATTGTAACTAGCAACTGTTAAACCAATGTAATGAATGTTTATAAAAATTTTCTTTTAGCATCCTCTGGTCAGAGCTGTCCTTATCTCAACCCTTTGAATCTCACATTGGGTGCCAATAATGACTGTTGTTTTAAGCCCAGCTGGAGATGGAACACTCTCGCAAACGCCCTCTCCCTGAATGGGTAGGAGAATTGAGGTAAAACTTGTATGATGAGGTAAGAACAGTTTAAAAATTAAAAATACAGTAAAATGCAATAATAATGGTAAATAGTAACAAGAATGATAATGAAAGGAATAAAAAACCACAACCAACCAAGTGATGCACAATGCAATTGCTCACCACCTGCTGACAGATTCTAGACCTTCCTTCCTGAACCCAGGTTGGATTCCCCTTCTGGGTAACTCCCTCAGTTCATATAATGGGCATGATGTTCTATGGTGTGAAATATCTCACCTGTCCCAGTTCTGCTCCCACCCAGTTTCTTTTGTGCTCTGCTCACTGGCAGAGCTTGAGACAATGTTAAAAAAAAAAGGTCTTTAGGCTTCTCAAAAACCCAGAACTTCTGTGTGTTATGAACACCATTCTCATTCTGAATCCCAAAAGCAGCACTGTGACAGGCACCGAGAGGAAATGAACTCCACCCCACCCTAGCTAAACCCAGGACATTCACTTACCCGTAAATTTTCAGGTGTTTATAGGTGTGAATATGCAGTAGAAGATAATAATTTTGAGGCTATTTAAATAGTCTCTCTAGAGTTTAATTAATTTAGTGCTAGTTTTAAACCTGGTCTCTTTTAATCTCTTCTTGTCATGTATATGCATTGGTGATAGTCTCAGAATTTTTTTTTTTTTCCTTTTTTTCCCATTGACTAAGAAACACAATTCTGCATCACATCAAAAACATTGTTTCACATGACCTTTTTAGGGCTTACAGAGAAGGAATTTTGTATCATATAGACACTCACATGTTTTGGAAGGAAAATCTACACTTATTACCCATATAAACAATGAATTTTTATGAAATGGGATTTAGTAAATTTAGTTGGCTGTTTAAAGGAATTCTATTATGCATGCTTATTTGTTGAGAAGAAATTATATCTCGCTTTGCAATTCTGACAGGATTTTCAAACACATATAGATTTACTAAATATGTAGTCTTGAAAGGATATTTTTGTCTTTTATAAAAGTAGTGGTTTATAAAATTACCACTGTTTCTAGTTTCTTCTAAATAACTACTTCCACATATGCATAACTCAGAACTTAAAATTGAACAGTTTAATTTATGCTTTTTAAATGTATATCCCTGGAGTCTGAATAGGATGGTAGCAGTCTTCTTTCATGAGTAATTAACTGATGGAGCTGATTGGAGGGCTCTGAGCAGCTCCCCAGCTGCTGTGGTGGGCTGTGGTGCTGAAGGGACAGCTCATGGCAGCAGCACTGCAGCAGGAGGGTAGGGCAAGGGGCATAGAAGGCATTGGCATATAATCATCACATTGAAATGCTCACAGAAGGGTTTTTAACAGTTGTTTTATAATAAATATCATTGATTACAAACAGTTATTTGTAGTGTCCTTCTTCTTTGTGGAACAGAGAGCATGTTCTCTGGGAACATGGAAACATTTAGGAGGGTTGTGATAAAGTCCTTGCTCTAAATGAATCTGCTTTAGTGCTTAAGAGAAAGCAAAACAAGATATTAGGTATTTTTTTTTCCCTTCTTTTTCCCTCTATTTTGTTAAAAATGAATATAGCATGATGTGGTATTGTCTCTCAGCTTCTCTGCCTGGAATGTGATTTTATTCTGTTATGTTACTCACTGTCAAGGAAAAGTTCAAACTATTAATCTTTAATGAAACAAAATAAAATCAACAGAATTTTAAAGGTTCAATTAACATTTTGCACTTATTTTTCTTACCTCTTTACTCAGTCATTAGGAATTTAATCTCTGATAATTTGAGCAAAGATTGAAAATCCTGTTGATATTTTCAATTTTTATATGCTATATGCATGTTCTACATGGATTTTAAAATGTTCCCTTAAACTTTGTTTTGGCAATAAATATTGTAAGCTGCCTTAGCTCAGCTTTTGTCAGTGTTTTCCAAATTTCTGTTTCTTAGACTGCCAGGTAGGTGTCATTTTTGTCCTTATCAAATAACATAAATTCTATATAAAGCTTTGAAGCAATAAATCATTATCCATGTAGTTTATTGCCAGGACTCATGTGGAGTTGACTGCAGTAAAATTTCTGTGGACATGGAAGCCCATGGAAGACATTTTTGCCATGGTGGCCTGTAGATCCATGTGGTAGTTGGTATTGCATGCATCTGCTCAGCTGAACAACAGCTTCTCTCACCCTCTTCTCTCAGAAGCAGTCTCCTTTGGTTTCTTCCATTTTGGTTGAGTTTATCCTAAATTATTATGATGATTCAAAGAGAAAATGGGCATAAATTGAAATATAATTTTAATTTTTTATTATTATTATTTCTAAGGGTTTTTGAACATTAGAAGAGGATGTTCACCAGGGTTTGGTGATCTGCATCCTCACAGAGGGTTCTGAGTTACCTGTATCCCCAGCTGACCCTCCTCTGAGCAGGGATTTGACTCTTTGATCTTCAGAAGTTTCCTCTGACTTCAGCTACTCTGTGACTCTAAGACTGTAAAATGAGAGGAAATTATCTCTGTTACCAAGTGAAACGAAGCAGCATGAAGCAGACTTATGTCTTCATTTGAGATTCTAGGTGATAGGTAGCAGTGATTCCTCAAACTTTTCTCACTCACTGGGCCCTTGCTTTCTGTGTGAAAGTCAGAAAGGCAGTGTGTTTTCCCACAGTCAGGCACAGACACAAAATAAACCAAGCAAAATCATGAGTAACAAAACATTTCCCCACAAGTAAATTTCTGACTGTCTTTAAATATTGTCATATCAGACATTATTAACACAAAGAATAAAAGTATCACCTTTCACAAGAGTTAATGTGCTTCACTTGCCATTCTCTATGATCTTCCCCCTATATGTTGTTGACAATCTGTTAGCTCCTGGTAAAATTAGCACAATGCTGATCATGACCAAATGTCAAGTGAAATTTTATGGGTTTTTTTTTCATTGAGTCATCACAACTCCCTTCACTGATTATGTTGATGGTGTTTGTCCATTTTAAGTGAAGCCATCCATTTTGACTGATACCCACAATTCTGAGACTCATGGATATGATCATCCTGTGAGGAATGACGAGTGCTATTGTCTAAACCAGCACAACTATCTGGGGCTCCTACAGCTTGCCTAGCTCCATATGTTCATATTTAACTGCTTAACTTTCAGTTTCCAGTATGGGATTCCTGTGGCTTTCTTCATTAGTGTTTGGCCAGGCACTCCACACACTTCACAGCAGAGGGCCCTTGCTAACATCTTGTAAGTGGGCTCTCTGGTACCCACTGTAACTTCAGCAGTCTTTCTTTCCAGATTGCCTGAAAAGCATCCTGCAGGTTCCTGCACTTTCTAAGCAAAGACTGATTTTCTCCTCAAGTAAGGATTTTTCTTCATGTGTGCAATTCTGGACTTGCCAGACGTGTGAGCTTTTAGTCAAACCTTTATACTGTCACTTCTAAACGGCACATAAATATAGCTATTCTAATAACCTCTATGCCAGTGAATATGGATTATTTGTATAAGGGACTGTACTCCTTAGTGGGAGCTATGCAGGCTGCCGTTTCAAAAAGTCAAAATACATTTATTAATATTGTTATGGCTTTTGTGTAATTTCAGATAGAATAGTTTGTCCCAGTCAGCTTTATATCTGTGGGAACAAAGTAGGGCAAAGAACCTGTCCTAACCAGATAACATGGCCTGATTTCAGTATTAGGAAACAGTCTCAGATGGGATTATATCTCCAAGAGGGTGCTCTGTGTAAAGTCTTCCTTTAGTCCTTTGTTAGAAACAGTTCTACACTCGTGTTTGACTGTGTTTCACCTGGAACTAGAAACTATTAAATCTTACTATCTTTTCATTTGAATGCACTTCCATTTATCTCTACCCAATCCCTGTGTCAACAGACTCAAAAGGAATTAAAGGAGACAAATTTATGGTACAGGACAGTTTTTTGTCTTTCATGTGACATTGTTTTTTATAAAACAGAAGGATGCATGCACAAGAGGTTAAATCAGAGGAGGTGTTTATGTGTGTAAACATGAGCAGGTAGCTGTGATGGTAATGAATGGGCAAAAATGTCTTGCCCTGTACTTGTGAGAACCAAAGAAAATGAAAAACTGTTCCTGCAACTGAGCTGAGCACCTAAGCTCTTTAATGTCAAGAGTCTCTTTTTCTCTAACCTGATAATTTTGCTAATGTACAGTCTATCTTCCTATTACTCAGGTAATAAAAATGATAATAAAAATTACCCAGAAGTATCCACTCATTGCAGTTCTAGTCCTGTAGTGAGAACATGAGGAGCTTAAATAATATTTTATATAAATTTGGACCTTGATGTAGTTTGTAGGGAACAGATACCTGATCTCTAAGAATAGGATGTTCCTTAACATGCTGAGGTTGTTAAAGGCAGGCATCTCAGGAATTTCCAGTCCAAACAGGGATGTGTGACTTTAAATGCACACAGAAAGAACAGAAGGAGAGCTGAAAGAGAGAATTGATGAGGGCAAGAGGAAGAAATAAAAGAAGAGAACGTAGCACAGATGGGGAGAGAGGGAATAAAAGATTCTACAATAGGAGTTCTTGAACAATAAGTTATCTGAATCACTGTTTGTACAGTGATTAAATGTGTTAGGCTGAAATGGGTCTGAGGACACTGTCTAGTCTATCCTCTTACTTGAATTAGGATCAACCCAATGGGTATTTATCCACTTATTCTTAAATTGTTGAAATGTGGATTCACTATCAATAGTAAACAGCTCCTTTATTTATTTAATTGTCCCAACAGATGAACTGTTTTCAATTAGCATCTAATGTAAGTCCCCTTTCCGATCTGGTAGCCCTAATTAAAATCAGGTCTAATTTATCTACATCTTTCTTAAAAAAAAATGAAGCCATGAACTGAGAAAAGTGCTGTTGTTGGAATTTCAGGAGACACTACTTACCTTGTCTTTTGCCAATAAATTCCAAGATTATACTTCACTTAGTTACAATAATATTGTATTTTTGGAACATTATTCACTTTGTGATCCACCATATTATCATACCTTTTCCCATTATTTATGGTACTCTCTCTTTTTTAATTGTTTAGCACTGGATAAAAAAATGTAATGTCTGTGTTTCCCCTCTGCCAAAATAAAAGACAAGTTGCTGTGATCCTGATTTATAATAACCCTGTGATCATTTGATCAGATCTATGAATTCATTAAATGACTGAAAAACTCTATCTATATCTCGATATCATATATTTACATGATTATAATATTAAATATATAAGTCATATTCTCTTCTCTGATATTCAGGTGTAAATGCACTTACTGCAGTTGTCCCTCCAGATCTGACCTCATTACATCTGGAAATACAGTGTGTGTTCTTTCATTGCAGAAATAGTTTACCCAAAAGGAACTGTTTGGGGAATACAGCTAGCCTTTCTTTTTCTTCTTCCCCTAATTCTCAAGACAAGACTTCTCTGTATAATGTATATTATCTGAAGGAAAATATTTAGGTATCAAAGTCATGCTCTGGATATGATGCCTTCTGTTCTGAATGTGATGATCAGGGAATTCTCTTTCATTGCTCTCATATATCAGTACCAGTTATGGTCCATATAACTGTCGTTGCTTGAGTAACCTGAAAATTTGTTGCTGTAATGAAGCTTCCAGATAAACAAAGTTATTTTTCTTTATCAAGTAAGTGGTTGGCTCTACAGCTGAACAGAAAGGGTTATTGTGCAAATATCTTAGGTTATATGTAACATATTTTGAAATGCTGTATATGGATAGGAGAATATAGTCATGGTTACAGCAGTGGGCAGGAAATCACAGTTTTGAGTCTTGGCTGTGCCACAGACTTTCTGTGTGACTTTGGACAAGCTACTCTTTGTGCATTAGCTAATAATACTATCTCTATCTCCCAGGGGTGTTGTGAGAATACATTCATTAATGTTTGTAAGGCACTTGGATGCTATAGCAATGGGGCCATATAAGCACTTAGAGAAACAATCCATTTTTGCAACAATGTGCATCTCCCTGACTAAGGACTTTTTTGTTGGAAGTTTTTCATAGATGCTTGTTATGAATAAATCCACTTTATAATGATACAGTGAGGTTAAACTGCCTTTTGGAGTGCAGTTTCACTTTAGTATTCAGAACAGGTGTAAACAGTCATGAGTTGGAAAGCTGTTCCCAAAGAAAGAGAATACTATTTTACAGTCAGAAATTTGAATAGAAAAGATACCTCTCGTGATTCATCTTGCTCAAAACATGGAGGATTATTTACATCTGTATCTGTCTCACAAATAGTTTGTTCTATTTTAAGCACTTCTCATTACATTGTCTAAACTACCTCCTCAGGCAAGTAATTTCATTTCCTAATTGCCTTTAAAGTTAAACAGTTTGCTCAAATGTCTACTCTACTTTTTCCTTGTGGATATAGTCTGCTCTCTCAGTCTGTCCTTTCTTTCTGAAATAACCTTCACTCTCATGTGTTCAATTCAGACACACCATGCAGTTACACAGGGTTAACAAGTTATTGCTTTAGTGCTGATGGGAGGTAAATTGGTAAGCCATGATAACTTGATTTTGCAATTTTCCTGCCTGAGTGCTGGTCAATGTTAAAATCTGAATGTGGGGCTCAGGACATAAGCACAAAGGAGCAGAAAAAGAATATTCAACATTCCCAAAGCTTTTTAAAACGACTTGGTGAGAGA
The DNA here is from genome assembly GCF_009819655.1 of Sylvia atricapilla. Classification (NCBI taxonomy): domain Eukaryota; kingdom Metazoa; phylum Chordata; class Aves; order Passeriformes; family Sylviidae; genus Sylvia; species Sylvia atricapilla. Next base: position 7,177,630 of record NC_089144.1, on the reverse strand, counting down.
TTTCCAAACTGGGGCAAAAGTTGGAATGGCTTGTTTTGATTTTATTTGTACAAAGTAGTAACAGGGAACATACTCCCCTACTGCATTAAATGTAGAGAATTGACATGGTCTTAGAAAGTATTGAACTGTAGGAATTCAGATAATTGCAGTTAAATACAAGATGCAAACATACAGAAGAACAGGCCTCATTTGTGCTGGGGTTCATGAGGTTGCTTGTTTGCCAAGAAGTCCATCCCTCCACCATTGTTGATTGACTATGCAGTGAATAGAATTGCTTTTAATAACATTCCTATATGAGTGACAGTGTAAAATGCTTCTCGGGATGAGTATTGTATTATGCTATGCTTCAGAATTTCCTCACAATGCAAGAGAAAAGAGCTCTGTAATATATATTTTTCTTATTTCTGTGAATATTGGTGATTGAATGGGGTTGATATCCTCTGTTTTATACATACCTAATATATGTATATATACCTAAGCAAAAATGAAAGAAATAGACCACTGCAGTGTTGAAAAAACTTACTACAAAAGGAGCCATAAGCATCAACTCCCAATCTTCACTAGAATTCACAACCATCAGGCTGTTCCCAGTGTCATGTATTGCTATTTTCTGGATTTAGCAAAAGACTCAGTACGATCTTCTCTTTCAGTTTTTCAGTAAATACAGGACCTGATTCTTAATCAGAATTCCAGATTCTGTAATTTAAGTTGATACATGATTGAAGAAAAAATTATCATTGAAGTCAAGAGAGAAAGTTTCATTTCACAATTGTTAGTGAGTCAGTATTTTGTCTCAATTGTTACACATTCTAACACCTTTGCAATCTTTAGTTTTTTCATGTCTCTGGTTATTGAGCATTATTTTAGTAAAACCCTTCGTTACCAGAAATTTCCTGTAAAAATACTTTGTCATAGTGCAGCAACACTAAAACATCTACCAAAATATTAATAAAAATGTAATTCAAAGGACTACTTTTATCTTCTCAAAAAAATTGGAAATATTTTATATTTTGTGTCAAATTGATCCTCTTTAAGACACAGTATTAATCATACAAAACTAATTGGGAGGCTAAAGATTACTGTAGTTTGAAAAAAGAATTAAAAAGAAAGGATACCGGTTTTCAAAACTCAGTTCTGATAGTCAGCCAATTAAAAAAATATGATCACCACAAACAGTGGAAAATTGAAATTTTTGTTAAAGAATTTTTATCCTGTGTTGCGTCTGTCAGAATGAAGATTACAGATATTTGGTAGTATACCTGGGAAAAGAAAACAAAACACTAAAAAGTACAGAAACTGTTACAGTTTATTAGTTTTTGTTTTGTTTTGTTTTGTTTTTAAGGACTGCCTTCTTCAGAATGCTTTTCTTTATGAGAAGCAGCAGCATACATAATCTGGAAATAATAAGGCTTTTTTCTTATGGCAAAGTAAATTGCAGCTATTTCTCACCATATGAGGTCATTGGTCATATACAGATTCAATCCATTTGATAGGACATTATTGATAATGATCTTCATACCTGTGGTATGTCTTTAGGATTGATACCAGTTGCACATGTTTATGTCACAAAATAACTTCTGATATCCTTGCTGAACCTTTAAGCAATACTTAATATAAAATTATATGTTTTCTTGCTCATATTATATGATATTTCAATTTACTACATAAAGTACACACCTGCTTCCTATTATCCCCCCTTTTATTGTTCTGAAGTGATTTTGGAAACAAAGTATTTTCAGACCTTATGGTTCCTAATGGAAGAAAATAAAGATTTGTTACATGCATTTAAAAAGTGGTTGTCATTCAAAATAAATCAAATATGTCCTTTTAAACCATAAAAATTATTCTACTAAGTATACTGCTTTTTACTAGTCCTTCAGTTTCAGAAGTAGTTGTCATGTGTTTTGGGAATTTGATCTGTTCTGACTGGAAAGAATTCCATTAATTTTCAGTGGGGGGAGAAAAAGTTTTTCTGGTTCAGTTTCTTCATAAAGTACAAAAAAACCCAACAAAGAAAAACAAAAACAACAAAAAAAAATCCACAAAGCAAGGTGCACTTGGATCCACTATTCAGCCTCTATGTTTTTATTTAAAATGGTTTTACTACAAAGGCTATGACTAGGTAGGTGCTATGTACTGTTCTGTAACCACTGTATAGAGAAGCTGTGAATACTTAAACTCTTTCAAAAATAAAAGGGTGGGGAGAGAGACTCTACCAAGTTTCAGTTGTGTCAGAGGTGACTGGATGTTTTTGTCTACCTTTACATCTAAAATGATGCAAACTAACTCTTCTAAACATCAGTAAAGGTCACTTTTGTAAGTGATATTCCCATCATCTTGAAGCAGATGTCTCTCAGAGTAAGATGACTGTAAGGGGAAACACCAAAGTCTTCAGTTCTAGGTCTTCAGGTGTGCACTAATGTTATAGTTTTCTCTGTGTTCATTTCCTTTTGCATTTTCAGGCATGATTTCAATTGAATCATTTATGGTTCTTCCATTCAGATTATAACAGCTATTTTGGAGCGGATAACCCTCAATGGCTGTATATGAGACATTGCCCGGGGTGCCTCCAAGATGCTTTTGAGCTGGGTAAGGAAATCACTGAGTGTTGACACATTCTCAAAGCACTATGGCATGGATTGAGAGCATAGTTTATAACCTGTGTTACTGACCTATTATTCTGTGGTTTACTGACAGAATAGACTATACCAGTTTCCTCTGAAATGCTAAACGAAACAAAATAAACATTTTTTTTTTCCTAAAACGAAAGGTAACAAGTATTTTTTTAAAATAATAAATACAGTATCTAATCTGTATGTGGTAATTCATGCATAAAAACTTCAATTCATCATTGCCCACCTCCAATATGTCTAATACAGTAGCCATTCAATGTATAATATTATGCTAATCTAATGTCTATTATTGCTATATTAGTACACTGGTGTGGTAAATCAGTCACAGTAAAAATCTGAATCTAAGGTCAAAGCTGTTTCTGCAGGCGTGCCTTAACCAATCTGATGGGTTAAGATTTATACTCAATTCAAGCTGTAATGCCTGTATCATCCTTGCTACCTACATATTACCTTGCACACTCCTGTTCAGTCAGGAACAATTAGTGACATCATGACTCCTCTCCCCTTTCATTTATGTACACAGACAACTGAAAACTTAAGGCTTGTGAACTTGCACCTGTGGAGTACAGAGGCTGTTGGTGTGGGGTTTTCACTGAGTGTGCACTGAGAAATCAGAGAAAGCTTTTGATCTCTTGATTAAAAGCCTGAAGATGAGTATGATTATGATTGGGACATTCCAGCATCCAGGTGTGATGTTAAAAACTCCCGGGACTTGGCACTTCATTACTTCTCTGTCTAAGGTTAGGCAGTGTCCAGGGAGAGAGTATATTCTGCTGTAGAGAAGGATGTTTTATTTCTTACGGTGTTTGTATAATGCTCTTTGTAATGCTTTATCCAGCTGAAATCCAGCTGAAATCCAGCTGAATCAGCTACAATATCTCCATGATTTTTACAGAAGTTATTTCAGGCTGTGCACTGTCACTGCCCCATGCACCAGGGGTCATATTTTAATAGTTGTTTTTTTTTTTTTTTTTGTTAAATGCCAAAAAATCCTAGATGCTCCATTTCATGTTGTAGTTAAAGCTTTCTATTCCAACATAATGTAAGCATGCAGAAAAATGGTTCCTATTAGGGCAGCATAATTTAAAACAAAACCAAAGGTTGTTTGCCTCTTAAAATATGTTTTTCATAAAAGTTTTGTGAAAAGGTGCAGTGGCTTCTTTCTTAAATACAGTAATTTATAGGACTCTTGATGTATCTAGTAAATAGAAGAAACAAACTTCCTACAAAAACAAACAGACAAGCAAATAATGAATAGGTTGTGCATGCAAGAGAAGGTTGTATTAATCTGCAGTTCCTGCTGCTATCCCACCCAGCTGTAAATAAATAGGTGTCCAGTGTGTTAATTCCACAGAGTCCAGTAATAAACCTGAGATCAGCTTTCAAAAGACCACTTTCTTCCAACTGAAAAAAAATTTAAAAATTCTTATACCACTTAATATTAACTGGTGATATTTAATAATAGCTAGAGATTCACTAATACTTTCCTTTTTCTTTACTATCAAGAACCAGTGGACTATATTATACATGAATGGCTTGTACAATGATTGTTTTATATTTCAGAATGACAAACAAATTTCTGTACTCAGATTAAAGATTTAAATTTAACAATGATTTCACCTTTACTTATTCCTGAATACAGACCCAGAAGAAACTTAATACATAAAATTCTCTGTCTCTTTTAATGTCATAATCTGATAATCTCTTGAAAACATGAGAATTTTTAGGTTAAAGAAAAGAGTGCCATAGTGGTAAACCCATTTCAATTTATATGTAAAATGTAATAATTGTTAATTCTGTGCATGTAACAATTTCAACTGTTTGTTTGAGGTTTTGAATAATTTTAAACCATCTGCACTTAATATTCATCTGAAAAAATCTTTGCTTCCCCTTCACTAACTTAACAGCAACCAAAGATTACTTCTCCTAACAGGAGTATCACCCAAATGTGCTCAAATATTAGAGGCTGTTGTTGTCTCTTCCCCACATGTTCAGAACCTGTTCTAACTTACTGTGGAGGTGCCTGGTGGAGTTCTGGATATCACCACTTTTGCTGCAGCTCCCTTTCGTACATACTACAATAAGAATTACTAATGGAAAGAATTCAAGTGGCTGTTGAGGCCTAACTTCAGCTCCTGATCAATTTTTTGTAACACTCAGATTTTGAAAAAAATGTGGAAAGTCAAATTCTAAAGACATGTGAAGGAGATTCTCAGGTTAAAGTTAAAAATACAGGTCAAAGAGTTCATTGCTTAAGTTGCCAGTGATTATGAGTTTGTATAGCAGAATTCATTTTCATAGAATTTGGTGGTTTGTTTTTTTTTTTTAATTTTCCCTTTCCACTAAGATGAAAGAAAGCAAAAAAAAATCATTGCAAATTGTTAGTTTATTCACTTTTCCATGCAATGCTGCTATTGGTCATTCTATAAAGGTTTGCTGTGATGGCTCATAGTGTTTGTGTGTATTCAGCATGGCTTTCTCTGTGGGTCTCATTCTCAAGTAAGAACTTTGCAGCATATTAGTTGTGTATTTTTAAGCTAGACCTTCAAGAATTGATGTTGGAAATCTGGATTATAGTGACATTCACTTAATTTCATGTGTTCAGTCATCTTGGTTAAAATACAAATCCCTTCTCTGAAAAAAAGAGTGAACAATTGTCTTTTGAGAAGTGTTTAAAAGTCCAGGTGACCTTAAAATACATAAAAAGTAAAAATATGAAGATAAACACTCTGAGTTTAATTGTGATTTTTGGGAATAACCCTACAGTCGTTGGAATATTTGAGCCTATGCCTTGCAGATCAGTCTTAACTGTGAGTTTCAAGAGTTGTGTGCTCTTCTCTGAATTATCATAGAATCACAGAATGGTTTGGGTTGGAAGGGACTTCCAAAGATCACCTAGTCCAAGCTCTCTGCCATGGTTAGGGACATCTTTCACTAGTTCAGGTTGTTCAAAGCCCCATGCAACCTCACCTCGAACACTTCATTTTCATTTCAAGATAATAATCTTCCAGCTGAAGGCAGGTAGAAAGGCCCTTATGACATTGTAAAATCTCTCTTTGTTGCTGTAATCTGCTAACTATTCCGGGCTTTTTAGGTGAATAAAAGCATATTTTGAAGAAAAATGGATGAATGCCATAGAGAAATGAGGAAAAAAAAACAGGAAGCAGAAAGAGGATGGGCAGATGGACACTGCAGTTATAGAAGTTCTCCATTAAGACAAATGGGGTTCTTTCCATTTAATTCCAAGTTTCTTCTTCTGCTCAAATATAAAACTAGCCACAGGCAGTCATAGCATAGGTAATCACGTATTACAGAAATTAAATCACATCATTTAGATGCCTCTTTCTTCAGACATCAGAATATTTCTTCCTGAAGAGGTTGTGTGAAAACTTGGTACATCTTGAATAAATAAATAAATAAATAAATAAATAAAATAAAATAAAATAAAATAAAGAAAAAAAAAAAAAACCCACAAACAAAAAAACAAAAACAAAAAAAATCCCATCCTTTGGAAGGCAAAAATGAGTTTCAGCACTGCAGATTCTTCACAGAGGTTATGCTGCCTGTCTCCCTCCTCACTGGCTGTTCATTGCAGCTCATGTATTTTCTCATATGCATAGTGACATCACAGTTCCTTAGGATCTGTAATACCATCAGGGTAGGAGCTGGATTTTAAGGCTCCAAATTTTTCAATCCCAAATGCAAGGAGCTTTTTTCTATGTAGAAAATTCCCCAGGTCATAATGCTGTCATTGTTCTCAGTAGGAAACCTTAATTGCAGAGCTAGTTGGATAAGAGTTGGATTAGCTGGCAGAGTGTTGTCTGGAAAATCTTTCAGCTGTGCAATGTTATCACTTCCCCTACATCCCTCCGCCCCCACCCCTGAGGATTCCTAGCCTACTGCATTTGGTGAGATACATATGTTTTCCCCAGCTACAGGAGCTGTGAAGGGTTCCTCTGGGATATCTAAGTATAAATACCCAAGAGTGTCTTCAGTTGCTAGGTTATTTTTAGTCAATGGGTGGTTACCAAGTCATCTATAATTGTGCTGCTAAATGTGTCAGAGCAGCTCCTGCAAATTGAGGTGCTCCCTGTAACAGGTGGAGCATGTAAAGTAAAATGAGAGAGGGCAAAAGCAGCATTTCAGAACTGAACTGCTTAAAGATTTGAATTACATAAAGGGGAGATTTCTTGGCAGGCAGATGTGAGGAGGATGATCCAGGAATACAACAGCGATGAAGGAATATGGTGGCATTGTTTGAATGCATGTGGAGGTTTAACACCTGCTGGTAATTAAACCTCAAGTACACCACTCCCCTTTCTCCAGCCCCCAGCTGGTGAGAGAGGGACAAAAGTAGAGACTGGGTTGAGCCAACAATTTACTGAAAGCAAACAGCAGTGGAATAAGAAAAGCAGTAAGAAAAGTATACAAGAGATGGTTCTTTACACAGAAAAGGTGTTCACTAACACCTCAGTTTAGTTCCATGTGGCCGCTGAGACAAAGACAAGATGGGGAACGTTCCTGCAGCTCGGCAGCAGGTCATGGCTATCCTTGAGACAAAGACAAGGTGGTGGACACTCCACAGCAAGCATTCCCCACCTTGAGCCTGAGACAACGAAAAAGAGTGATGGACAAACCCCCAAATTTCTCTGTGTGTCTGTGTGCATCCTTGTTGAGTGATACAGAATGGCAACATGGCCAAGGCCCAGAGCTCCAGGCTCCCCCTCCATGAGCAAACCTCACTACACAGAGTGCCTCTGCTGGTGGTTCAGATGTGTGCCTTGGGAGAATTTACCAGTGGTTCAAGGGATCACAGTGGTCTCACAGGACCTCTAACTTCTTCTTAGGCAGCTCCTTGTTTTGTTATGGCCAAAAGCTGTTACTAAATGGTGACTACTGTATGGGAGAATGTTCACTGAGCTCCCAGTGGAAAACTGTCTACAGGGCATCAACTGCTGGCACAAATTACAAATAGGAAAGAGGAAGAAAAATCATACCTAACTAGAAAGTCAGTAAGATGGTAGGAAGATGTGAACTTCAAAATAATTCAACTGAAAAGCAAAATGAAACAAAATTACTTAAAAAATAACAACCCTAAACCATCAAAAGTTCTAAGTTAACATGAACTGTTATCAAGGAGATTGCATACTGATCTAGGCTGTGCTATCCCTTTTATGAATCTGCCACTAGGAGACAAGATGCGAAGCAGTGTATAGTCTGTCAAAAATATTAAAGATATATTAATGTATCCCCTAATTTGGTATGTCAAGGGAAAAAAACACCCTAAATTTTAGGGTGTTTTTAGGGTTCATGGAAAGAGCTAGTCAAATGCATTTGTGGTTCCTGTGGTAGCCACATCATGTCACAAACCAGAGATCAATAGCATCTCTTTAGATGTTAATTTCTACTCCAGTGGCAGTTACCCAGCATCAGCTGAAGATCAGCAATAAAATTTTGAGGACTGCTGTAGTTGTGCCTAGCTCAAAAGCAAAGAAATGCAAACCAGCCATTGGAATGTAGAGAAAAGATGAGAAAAAGTACTTAAATGCTGCTAAAACTAATTGGTGGAAATATATTTGTCTGTGCTCATTCCTATATACTCAATATATCTTCTATTTTTGTTAGATTCAAAACGGGAAAAGATTTATAATGCTACTTCAGGCATATGTGAAAGATGAACTGGGTGAATTTCAACAAAATAAAATGTTAAACTTAGCATCAGGAGAAGCATTCCAGCTGAGAGAACCACTGGGCTGGAATAATCACCTCAAGTGGCTGGTGACAGACTATTGCCTGAGTAACTCAAAAGTAACAAAAGTGAAATCCAGTGGGCATTGGCAAAAGTTTGGTCTAGATAACCTAATAACAGCTATTGTCTCCTCTCTTTTTTTTTTTTCCAAAGCCAGAAGTAGTTTCCAAATTCATTACTGAAAAAGGGCTAACGTCACATCTTGTGCTCCTGCATTCAGATTTTCATTGGCCATGCATAATTTGGAGGTTTATTGCATGAACAGGAATAAAATAGTTATGCAAAAGGCATTTGACACAGCTGGAAATAGTAGGACTTTATTTCTAGGTATGAGGAATACAATCTGAACATGATTGTTTTCCAGGAATTTTAGCACATCTTTATTTATAAAATATCTCTGTAGAAGCAGAATAAATCTTACAGAATCTGGTAGAATCTTTTCACAAAATTAAATGCAGAGTATAAATAATTTTTTCAAGCCTCTATACTTGAGGAAAGGCTGCTGTTTTTGCTACCGAGTTCCAGTTTTAGTAATTCTGTAGAACTCGACTGAATTTTTAGTAAAAAGAACAAATGAGCTGCATTTCCAAAAGAGAACACACATTTGAAAATTATGCACTTCATTTTTCTGCTGCTTTCTTGTAACATCTCGGAAGATCTTCTATCTCTTACACATTTGCTCTTGCTCCCTGATCATCAGAAAAATGTATTCCTCACTTCTCTTCCCAGCTGCAAATGCCTTCCATCTCAGAAATATCTTCCAATGCCATGACCAGCCTTTGCCAGCTTTTAGGTGCTGAGCATTGCTCCTTCAGCTTTAAAAAACAATGGGGAAAACTCCTGTGGAGTGGTTCCCTAGAAGGAGCTACTGCTAGGATCACAGCTTTTTGCCTCTATTGCTTGAGATGAATGGGGTCAGAGCTCTGGACAAAGCCTGGAAATGCAGAGATAGGTCTGCAAATCTGTTATGGCCTAAGCAGCTGACAAGTCATTTGACAGGTGTTATTCCATTAGCTGGGGTCGCAGATCTTAATCAGCTGAAAGATAAGGGGGAATTTTTATCAGTGGAATTTATTCAGAAAAGTCTTCCAGAAAAGTCTACATGGGTAACTTGAGTTATCTTTAATATTTTATAAACTTTTATGCAGGTGACAGGTAAAGAAATTGAAGACAGATATTTTTTGAGTAGGACTCGTCCTATTTGAAAAGTCCAAAGCTATTTAGAAAACACAAACCTGAGAGTGAACCATATGTAGCACAGCAAGTGGCGTTGCCAGGTGCCACTGTCCTCTCAGATGGGAAGTCTTCTGGAATTCCTTGTTGCTATGAGACTAAATACGCCTGTACAGTGTGAGCGCTGAACCAGATTTTGCTCCCACTTCCACTGGTGTGCACGTAGAGTGACTTCCCTGTGGCCAGGGAGCACAATGCCATGGATGTTTTGTTTATGAAGGGTCTGATCTAAAGGCCACTAAAACCCAGGAGTATTTGTCTAATTCAGAAGCTCAAAGGAGTAAGACTTGTTAAAATGAGAGAAAGCACCATCTTGCACCTCGAAAGGAGCAAGGAACAAGTTGGGGCTTCTGACCCATTGAAGTGGATCTTCATGGGCTTTTAGTCAGAATGGAAAGCAATGAGTAAAATTTTTCAGAGGGTTTCTTTCTAAATGTGTTCAAACTAAAAGATGTGTACTGCTTATTCTGGACTTTAGAGTGTAAACTCTAAAGTTTGACACTCCTAAAATCCAGTTACCTGTGGATTTTAAGGCTGCTATGTCGGTGGGGGGCAGGGTGGGAGAGAGATTTGTTTGCTTAAGTATGAAATGTGTGAATTTTCTTTAGCTACTTGACACTTTTTTCTTCAACCCAGAAGACAAATAAACAAACAAAACCCAACTTGAACTGTGCCCAAGCGTGGCAAATTTCTCGCCGAAGTGTACATTTCAGAATGAAAGATTTACAGTGGAATTTTTCTAGTGTAGCTATGACATTGCTTTAACATTGCATTGCTGTAATCTTCAAATATAGTAAATGCAATACATGGGTTTATAGGGATTTGTGTGAAGTTTAAAATTCAAAAGATGGTTGTTTTTAATGTTTCTCTGTGCTATCTATGAAAAACGAAAAGGCGCAGGGATGAATTTAAGACACATCATCAACAGCATGGGAAATGTTTGCCCAATAAAAATACTGATCTTTTATTAATCTGTCCTTTCAAGCATCTGGAAACCCTTTCCCGGTTTCTTAAAATTAAGCAAATATTTAACTATGAAATATGAAAAACAAAGCAAAGCAAAAAACCAAAAAATGCCAAACCCCAAAAGAAGACCAACAAACCAAACCCCTAACTCACATCATAAATGCAGAGGTAACCAAGGTGCTGTGAAAACAAAGCTCTCAGCGCGCAAGTACTCCCTTACTTGGCTTAAATCCCCAAAACTATGGCTGTCTATCCCGGAGAAGCCGGGCTAGCTCACTGGCCGGCTGCGTTGTCAGTGCTGTGCAGTGAACCCACAGCCGGCCCGAGCATCACCCACCGCGACTCCCAGCGCGTCGCGGAGCTGCGCTGCGGGCGGACCGTCCTCCGTGGCCGCGGGGCCGCTGTGCCCGCCCGCCCCGAGCCCGCAGGCTCCGCGGGGCTGCGAGCCGCGCCCGCCCTGCCCGGAGCCCTTCTCCCGCATCGGGCGCCCGGCGCTCGCTGCCGCCCGCGGGACACGCAGGAGCCGCGGAGGTTGCGCGGAGCGGCGGCGGCGTTTGAAGGCGGGAGGCGCCGCTCCGCCTGCGCGGGCAGAGGGCACCCGGCTCGGGCAGCCCCGCGGTGCTCCGCTCTTAACCCTGCCCTGCCCCGCGCCGCCGAGCCGCCTACTCAGCTCGGTGCCCTAACCGGGCAGCCCCGGCCGTCGGGGCGGCCCCCGGGGTGCGGAGCGCCGCGTCTGCCCCCGGCCGAGGTTACAGCACATCCCGCAACCGCGGGGCCGAGCGCGCAGTGCCCGCGGAGCGCCCCGCATCGCAGCAGCGCCCGGCCTGCCCGCCCCCCGCCCCGCCGCTCTACGGCAGCCGCTGGCCGCGGCAGGGTCCTTTCCCTGGAGTGGGAGGGCGGCAGCACAATCACAGCCGTGGTGTTTCGGCTTTTTTTTTTTTTTTTTTTTTTTTTGGTGTGTGTGTGTGTGTGTGGGCTGGTTTTTTTGGTTGTTGGGGTTTTTTTTGTTGCCTTTTTTTTAAATTTTTTTTAAATTTTTTTTTTTCTTCACGCTGATTTATTAGATTCTTTCATTTGCACTCCTGTTTTCCGCGGGGATTGCTGCAGCGGAGGCATCAACCTGTAGACTGAGCCAGCCCGCCGTAGCCCGGCGCGGCCGCTCGGAGGGCGCGTTGCGGTGCCGCCGCCGGGGCGCGGCCCCGGGACAGGCTCGACCCCGCGGGCGGACGGCGGGGGAAGGAGCGGGGCCGGCCACAGCCTGGGGCATCTCCCGAGGCCGGGGCAGCGAGCCCAAAGGGAGACCAGCGATCTGAGCAAGAGCCCCCGAGCGGCCCCGCGTTTGCCAGGGACGGCGGGCCGGGCGGACATCCCTCCCGCCCCCCCGCGCCCGCACTGGAGAGAGCGTCTCCGAGCCGGGGGAGGAGGAAGGGGGTGCAACAAATTGCCGCTAGCCGGGAGAAGTTGCAGTGAAGAGAGATCCCTCCCCTCCCGCTCCCTCCCCTCCCCGCTCGCTCTCTCTCCTCCCCGAGCCGCGGCAGCCAGCAGCGGAGCAGCGGCCCGACGAGCGAGCGGCACCCGCAGCCCGGCGATGCTGCAGCGGCTCCCGCGGAGCCTCGGCGGGGAGGGCCCGGCCCCTGCGCGCCCCGCTCCGGCCGGCGGCGGCGCGCCCTGAGCGGCGGCCCCGCGGCGCAGCGGGCGCTGTTGCGCAACCCTGCCCGGCACCGCCGGCTCCCTGCCCCCGCCGCCGGCTCGGCGCTGGCTCCCGCGGAGACGGAGCGCTGATTCATGGGGCCCCGCGCCGGCCGCCTCGGCGAGGAGAGCGCGGCGCCGCCGCTGCCCCCGCGCGGGGTGTGAAGCCCCGGCCCCTCCTCCGCAGCCCCGGGCTCGCCCGCCCTGCTCGGGAGTGTGGTCCCTGCCGGGAGCCGCCGCGCCTGGCGCACGGAGGGAAGCGTTGATGCATCGCTGTGGAAATTCATTGTGTGACTTTCTGGGTATTTACTGAGTTTCAGACCGAGATGCAGCTCTTGAAAGCTTTATGGGCACTAGCAGGAGCAGCGATCTGCTGTTTTCTTATATTTGTCATCCACTCACAGTTTCTTAAAGAAGGTAATTGTATGTGCATGTCTACATATCCTATTCTTTAATACTAAGATCTTTACGAGGTGCCTTAATTATTTTTACTGTTTCCAGTATGTTCTATTTACAGCAGTGCTTTCACGCTATTTTTCCTTTCCGTTAAAGCTTTCTCAATTTTGTTGCTTTAGATAATAGGTAGGCTTAGACTTAAATCTTTGGTAAATGTATATATATTATATGTATATAAAAATATATATATATACATATATATGAAATCTGTGTGATGTTTATGTTCGGTCTTTTAGCTGACGTCTCATTTCTTTATGGGGCATGTCTAGTGTATAGAAAATATTTGTTGCCATCAGATGACCACAAAACAGTAGTCATCATGGGAATATTAATAAACCAAAAAACCCCCTTAACAAGTAAACGTCTTATTTTTATACCAAATCAATAGGCATCCTTTGCCTTTTCCTTATGCAGTACATTTTCAATAGATGGCACTAAAGTTCTATGGAAAGGGCAGGGCAGAGCAAATGCTGGGCATTCAGCATCTTCCTTCTCCTCAGTGCCCCGAAACGGAAAGAGGCCTTTGCGTGGCTTCAAGGCTCTTGTTTTTTCCACCTTGTGGTCAGAAAATTGTGATTGCAATTTACAGGAGAAAATAATTTGAATTGTGGGGCAGGCTTTCCTCTTTTTTTTTTCTTTTTTTTTCTACTTGAATTGAGTGGAAAAAAAATGTTTGATTAAGTGAGTATACAGGGATTTTCCTGGGGAGTAACCCTTGTGTTGCTCCTTTTTTGTTTTGTTTTCTTTCCTCAAGAAATCAGTATTTTCTTTCTTTCTCTACTGTTAAAATAATTAGTCCATTCGTTACTTGTATAGGAAACCGTAGTCTGAGATTCAAGTGTGAATCCTGAGAAATGTATATATATGTTTGGTGGTGTATGGAAAAGTCCAGTCCTGTTTTTTAAGCAGTGTTAACAAAGATAATACAACAACATGAGGATTTTGGTGAACCCATTTTTTTCTTTTTTTTTACTATTGTAATATAGTTGAGAGTGTAGCTGGAGGAAAAAGGAGCCAAGCTCAGCCTAGAGTGCTGCCTGTGTAAAGCAGGGAAAAAACTTTTTTGTGACTGGGACAAAGTTTCACTCAAGTCTGGGCAAAGGGACTACCTTGTAATCCCTGAAGTATCAGTACTGATTTTAATTTAGTGTCAGTTTAAGCAAAGCATGACACTCTGTGTTTTTACAGATTTTTAATTTTTTTTTCTGAAATTAATAAACTCTGATTGCCTGTTTTGGTTAATTTAGAAGCATTATTCAGATACCTCCAGTGCTGAAGATTTCTCCTTTAAGAAACCTACCCATGCTGTAATTGCATTGTGTGCAATGCCTCCCACATAGTGACTTACTTAACATTCTTTTAAAATGTTCAGACAACTGCATTTTTATATATCTTACTAATGACATGACCTGTTTTGAGGAGGTTTTTGCAGAATTTCAGGCTATTTTTTTAATACTATTTGCCACTATACTGCTTTTTTCTTTCTTCAGTCTTTTAGGGATTGAGGTCTGTGTTACTATAAAAAATCCTTAAAAGGAGCATTTTGGTTTCCCTTAAAATGTTTCATCCTGCCTTGTAGGAATAGAAAGCTAGCAAATTATTTTATAAAAACAAACCCCATGGCTGTACAGGAAGGACCTTTAACACATTTCACATTTCACTAGCAATTGTAACCATTCTTGATGTGGTCTGTAGAGAGCAAACTGAAGCTCTTTAGCTTGTTGGATAAGTTAATTACATCAGTTTGTTTATATTTGTTCCTGAACAGTTTCTGCTTTCTTTAGCAATGAGAACTAAATGCTGCCTGTAAATTGCATGTATTGGGATAGCTGTCAGACTTGTCTTGGCAGGTGCTAATCTCCACTGTAGCACTTTGACCCTTTCCGTGTAATTACTTCAGCAGTGTATGTTTTCCTTCCTCTCTGTAGTTTCAATAGAGACACTGAATAGTTTGGTGAAGTTGAGTGAAAGTCTGCACGGTACGACTGAGTTTTTTCTTTATGAAGAACTTTTAAAATAGCCAGTAAAAGGGAATGGTTTAAGCACAAGATATTTAAATGAAGGCATATTAGAGAATGAGAAATGGATAACACTGGATTTAAGCTATGTATTGTAAGCAGTTTGCAAAATAAGATTGACATCTACCTTTTTTTTTATCATTATTTTAGAATCTGGTGTTTTAGATGCTTTCAATAAGAAAACAGAAGAAGAGTGAGGAAAGAACTAGCAAATAATTTACCCATATGCCTACTACATTAGTTTATTAAGTAAATATGTATGAAGAAGAATGCATGTGAGATTGCCTCACTACTTTCATAAGCTTTGAAATAGTTCTCTGATGTCAGAGTTATCCCTTTACATTAGAATTTTATAAAAAGTTAGGAACGCTATGTCTCATTGCACATGATGTGAGAATGTTGATTTCTGGCAAAAAGATTAATTTCCCATTGGAACCTAATGAGCTACACAGCTACTGCTGTTTGTAACTCAGTTGTAACTCAGCTGTGTGGTCGAATTCCTAAGTTAAATGCTTGGACATTTTAATGTGGTTATTGCTTGTGCTGAAGGATAATTTCTTGTTGTCCCAAAGAACATTTAAATAAGCCACCACTTTGACTAGCTTGATCAGTTTAGCTGATAACACCTATCTCCTGAGACAAGCTGGCAGTACAAGTCCATGCACCAAACATCTCTTTTGTATGCAAGACAGTTGATTTAAGAATGACCTGTAAAATTGAAGTTCAAATCTGATTTATTAATGCATGGTCTTTCCATATTTGCATGTTTCATAATATTTACTAGCTTTTTTTTTTCCAGAGCTAGGCATTAACAGAAAACTGACATAATCTTCACTTCATACAAAATTATATAACTACTACATGTGTTTTTCTGTGTTCATTTTTCTTTTACTCACTTGGAATTACTGATGTTATGTGGTAGGTTATGCTCTTGTGAGTTATTAACACAAAGCATTTTTATAATTTCAGTTGTACTGCATGGCTATAGTGTGTAGAACTTCCATGACATCCAGCTGAAACTTATTACCAGAACCAGCCCTTCCTTTAGTCCTATTCATAAATGTGAGATGTGATGTTGCAACAGTCAACTGAGATTTTTTTTTTCATAATTAATGTAAATTTTGTATTGATTTAATTTTATTTGTTTTCCTATGCTGAAGGGGACCTATCCTAATCCTTAAATATTTTTATAAACATTTGTGAATTGAGGCAGTTTGGTAGTAGCATTACATTACTACCGTATAAATGGTGTTAAGAAACAATGAATGCTTGTTCTGAGATGAGTGGGAAAGAGCTGTTTAAATGTCTATTTTCATGAATATGTTTTTTTCAGGAAGTGAAGAATGGGTGACACAGGGTGCCATTTTTCCACACTTAGGCTTTTTGTGTGGAAATACAGGTCGTCCTGTGGCTAATCCGTTCCCCTATGTCCAATCTGTCCTTCAGTGTTTCTAAAAGATGAATAGAGCTGTGAACCCAGAAAAGGGTATTGTGATATATAATTGCAGTCCCATGCCTGTCTGATCTTCCTGCAAAGCACTTTCACATACTCTAGTCAGCTTCAGTCAGTATGAAGGAGTGTTTAAAATTTCAATATCTAAAACTTTTTGCATTCACTATTGAAAATTGAAAGTAACCAAGTATATTCACTACCCCTGTAAGATTTTAAGTGATTCATTATTTAATATTGTTTGACACTTTAACATTTATTCAAAGAGGAATGAAAAGCATTTGGGTTGATATTACACCCCATCAATTGTGGGAACTCCTTTGCCCCTGACAAAGACCTCTTTCACGTAGTAGAAAGTTTTAACCATTCAGGCACTGCAGTGATGGGGAAAGGTGAAGGATACAGTTTCTAAATGTGTCTTTGAGTCTCAGGGAAAGTAGGGCAGATAGGGACTAACTTCAGAAGGGCATGTGCACATGGTAGCCAAGGTATGTCACAGCCCTGCATGTAATTTAAAGCTTTGTTTATGTGCTGATAGCTCATAAGGAGATAGGAATGTCTAATTTATCAAAATATCAATTTGATATTTGGAACGGTTTAGAAGATTTGGGTGCTGTTAGCTTTATTTTGGAAAGGGACTGCACAGAAGCAGATTCAGTCTCAAGAATCTTGCTTAAAGTATAAAGGATTGGAATATTCAGGTCCCAAATCCATATTCCTAATCTGTTGAGTAGATATTCAGTAAGCTCTGTAAAACAAGGTAATTTTCTGTTGATACACTGCAGTAGTTGGGACAAGAGAATTCCAGTACTTCTTTTATAGCCAGATGATTACTGGCTATAAATCAAAATTTAGTATCATTTGTGCAACTTTTGTGTGTACTTATATATATATTAATAAGGTATCTGTTCAACAAATTTTTCATAGTAATCATTTTTTTTCCCCTTGGGCAAAAATTAGCAATTATTGGTTACACTTGCAGGCACTTCTGTGTCAATTTTATTTACAGGAATTAGTGTCACAATAGTGAAAAATACTACAGCACTTTTTTAAAAAAGAGTGCAATATTACACATAATAACTTGGCTAAGTTTTATACTTATTATCTTTTTTGTGTCACTTTTTATACAGATTTAAATACTTTATCCTGCTCTAAAACTACAGAAAAAGCTTTATGCATATTTTTAGCATGTACATTTTGACACTGATGATAATAAGGCACATATTCTATTTAGTTGTGTAACCCCAAACAACTCTGCTACTCCTCTGCTGATGTTTGGAAATGTCTATACTCAATATGATTTTTTAAAGAGCTTTCTGCTCCTATAACCTGTTGGCTTGAGAAAGATGGTATTACTAATGTTGACTGCTGTGTGAAACCTTTTGAGGAAAGGAGTTGTTATCTTCTAAAATGTTTTGAGCCTTTGGCTCTCAAAATTTTCCTAGAAAGAACTTGAATTTGACTTGGTATGGCAGTATGATAATATTGCTATACTTTCATTTTTCTTTTTTCTTTTTAACATAAAAAATTACTTGCACCAGTTAAACACAGAAAGATAATTGCTCTTCAGCATGTGTGGGGGAAAAAAAAAAAAAAAAAAAAAAAAAAAAAAAGAAGTGTTGTTTTATTTTATTTTATTTTTTCAATGTTCCTTGCTATGCTTTACCTGTGTCTGAAACCAGTAAGATATGTTACCTTTATATAGGAAAACTGAGTTGAGGACAGTGTGTCCAAGCCGTGAATTAATTTGCTGAAGGGTTTGTTACATTTAACACACTGTATGTAGTCTTTTCTCCGGTCTATTTTCCATACATTTTTTGGGAGGGGTGTTGTGAAGAGGCAAATGTAAATGATATTTTCAGTGCAGGAAATCAGGGCAGAGAGGGGCACCAAATGCAGGAGTGGAAGGTTTACTCTTCCCATCCAAAGCCCTAAGCTTCAATAAGGGCTACATAGGAAAGAAAATGTGAAAGGTGTCCAGTCTTGCTTTGCATTTTTGATATAGTTTTATGGAAACTACATAGAATTAAGACCCAGTTCAGTGGCTGGATGATGGTGTGGGGCACATTGGAGCTGCAGAAAAATGAGAAGACCTTTTGCTTTGAGATAAAATATCTTTGTATTTGAAATTTTTTGAGGTTTCTATTTTTTTTTTTTCTCGATAGGATTAGAGAGGTGTAGCAGTGAAAGGAGGCAATGCAGACAAAATTCTCAATAATTTTCTTTCCAGGGAGGCAGGAAAGGTGTTCTCTCTATGGCATCTGTTGTGCTGGGATGTACCAAGAGGGGGAGTCTGACAGTTTCTACCAATGGGAGAAAGCTTTGAAATAATCTTTCACTTTGGGTGTTTAATATGAACGACTTGGTATGTCTTCACAGGGAGCTGCACCATTGACGGAATAAATCTGGTTTTTCCCCACTGAGCAACTTTAAAAAAGCCATTAGTAGGGGATTTTTCAGTAGCCTTTTTACGATTGCCTGTTTTCATAGCCCAGGAGCACAAGTGATGAATTATTGACCTTTCTCAGCATTTATCAGCACTACCTGTTCCTAAAGGCAGTACCATAGACTGGTGTGAATCACATCATACAGAAGTTCATGCTTTTTAGGTCTGTTGGTTAATATTTATTTTTCTCGTTTCTGAGCAGGCAAACACTGTATCAAATATTAAGCTGCCCAAACAAGAGACTCACAACTGAGACTTTTTGAAACTGAACTAAAAAGGCCAAATGAAAAAAAAAAGCATGTATTTACAAGTTGAGTTCAATATAATACTGCTGAGAGAAGCCATATTTTTTTTTTTAAATTCACTAATCAAAATAAAGATAAAATTATTCTCTTAATGTATGTATTTAAAAAAAGCTTTTTATAACCACATGAAGAAAAGACACAACATAATTGTACTAATTAAAATAATAGTATTTGTTTTTTTGGTAGTATTTAGATATCCTGTTTGGAATTGATCACTCAGCTGAATATGGCTGGCCAACTGGTCTATCTATTCCACCCAGTATTGCGTTTTAGTGAAGATTTGTTTTACTTAGAAATTATATCCTTGTGCTACTAATAACTCATAGTGCTAGTACGTTCTGTTTAGTAAAATCCTATTATTTGCCTAAATGTGCTTTGTGTGCTTGTTCAAGAAATCCAACATGACACAGTGAAACTGCCTATTCATTATATTTTACCTTTGGCACCACATCAGTTCACAAGTAAATCTTACTCAGAGCAATAGATTTTCCTACTAATTGTTGTTAGTCTTGTAAAAAGCAATGAGTAGCGTTTGGAGTATGTCCAAACAGGATATTAACATAGAAATAAACAATAATAATATTTTCTTAAGGCAGACAGTATACTAATGTATGTTTTCACATGAGTGATGTATTATTTTTGGCCATATTAAGGAAAAGAGATTGTATTAACTTATCAGATTAAAAAAAAATATATTTGCAATACGCAAGTATTTTTTGAACCTCAGCTTCTTTTTAGTGTTCCGCAAGGCTATGTGGTGTTTCAAAGTCTGAGTGTTTAATTCAGTCACACATGAGAAAAGATTAAGTGGATCCACAGGAGAACAAAGGGAATAGCTAAATCTTTAGGAGATATGACCTAGAAAAAGAACTAAAAACAGTAGTATTGCAAGTTTAGAGAGGAGATTACTGGTATGGTAAGAGATTTCAGTGGGTAAAATTCTACCTTGAGAATAAAAAATCATCCTTTCTATAGAGAGTGGGGAGATCACAAGAAGCAATGAATGCAAACTGATTTGAGGGAAATTTGAGCTAGACATTGGGAAAGGTCGCAGCAGGACAGATTTGTGCTGGTGTTTTAGGGAGGACTTGCCATTGGCAAGAACATTTAAGCATTGAAATAGATTTTCTTGAGAAGTTGTGGAATAGGAGAGTTTTATTTTCAGATTACAATCTTGTCTGTTGGGAACGGTATTCTTAAATTGAAGCAGACAGGTGGACTAGGTGATTCCTTGAAATCCCTTGAAGTCTGATTCTCTGAAATGTGCACTTACCTAAAACTTTCACCTTAGGAAGGTGAAAGATATTTAAACATCTAACTTTAGGGCAGTTTTCTGTTGGCTGCTGAAGTCAATAGGCTCATGAGAAATTGTCTTAGGTTCTGAAAGTATCAGAGAACAAAAAAAATTCCAAGAAAGAAAATATCATGATTCATGTAAATAGAGATTACTTTTTAAGTACTGTTTATGTTGCAGCTATTTAGGACTTAAAGGTGTCCTAAATCAGGACATATGCTTCATATGCAATGAGCAGTGAAATAGAGATATTAGTCTAATTCTCATTTTGGTATTTTTTTATAAGATGTCAATTTGTGTTAAGGATTGTTTGTTTCTGCCAGCCTGCTCTTGTTAAGTGAAGGGCTTATCTCCAGGTTACCCTATGACCTCTGGTGTGGGAAACACAGAGCCTGCCCCACAACAGGGTGAGCTGCAAATGGCTTTGTGAAGTTCTCTGTTAACGTGTGCCTGTTTGGTGCTATGGGCGATGAAAAGCTTTGTGTTCACTGCAGTCTGCAGTGGTGTCTATCTTGATGTAGTGCGGTTCAATTTTTAGATGTCTGTGTAGCTCCAAATCTGGTAGCAAAAGGAGAATTAGCAAGTTGTGCTGACAGAAATGATCGTGGGTTGATATAAGGACAGGGAGAGATCACTCGCTAATTACCATCACAGACAAATTCTTCTTAATAAAGAATTCATTCTGGGAAGAATTAATTCAATTTATTGCCAATGAAAATCAGAGTAGAGTCACAAGAAACAAGCTCAAACCTTGAAACACCTTCATCCCCTGACTCCCCTTTTCCTGGGCTTCTCTTTGCTCCCAGTTTTTCTGCCTTCTCCCTTGAGTGGGGATGGGGAAGAGGGGTTGCAATCAGTTCATCACACATTATCTCTGTTGCTCCTTCCTCTTCATACACTTCCTCATCTCCAGCATGGGATCCCTCCTATGGAAGAGAGTGTTCCACAAACCTCTCTGACATGAGTCCTTCCATGGGGTTAGTCAACCAGGGACAGACTGCTGCAGCATGGGTTCCTTTCCCCCTGGATCCACAGGTCTTGCCAGGAGCCTGCTCCATTGTAGGCTTCCATAAGGCCACAGCCTGCACCCATCCATTTTAACATGGAGGGGTCCTTCGGAGGCTGCAGGAGGATGGATCTCTGCTCTCCTGTGGATCCCCAAAGACTGCTGGGGGACAGCATGCCTCAGCATAATCTTCATAGGAATCTCTGCTCTGGCACCTGGAGAACCTTCTCCCCTTCTTCACTGCCCTTGATGTCAGCAGGGCTGTCTGTTTCTCTCCCATATTCTCACTCCTCTTTTTTGAATGCTGCTGGTTGCAGAGATTCCACACCCCACCCCTCCTTCTGTATGTTATTGCAGAGGTCCACCATCACTGCTGGACTCAGTTCTGACCAGCTCTGTGTCCATCTTGGGGCTGGTTGGCATTGGTTTCCTGGACACAGGGGAAGCTCCCAGCAGCTTCTCACAGAAGACATCTCTAAAGCCTCCCCATCTCTCCCCAAACATTGCCATGCAAACCAAATATATTCATAGTGCACAGCTTGTGCTTGGAGCAAGTTATGTGTGGAATTACTTTGTGTCTGTGGAACAGACATATGCACTACTGATATTTTCTATTTAGAGGTATAGAAGACCTGGGTACTAGTTCTTGTTTCCTTGAGCAGCACTAACATTTCTTAAAATACAGGAAATGAACAGGGTTTTTTAAGTTACTGTATTGCAAGTTGAAATTTCTTTGCCCCTTTACACTAGTTTTTGAAAAAGCACTTGCATTTTATGTGGTTTTGTGTTGACTGCTAATTAATCCTGACAATGATGTTATATGATACCTTTTGCAATTTGCTACTGTTTTTATTGTAATGAATTACAATTTTTTTCCCTCCATTATTCTTTCAATACAAATTTATGGCTTTAAGGAAGAAAAAAACCAAACCTCTGCTCCCTTATTCAGAGTTGCACATGTTTTGGAGATGAATCTGGGAATAGATTTAGCCTCAAGAGAATCAAACAGTTGTTTGAAATGGTCAATGCTTGAGTATCACCTTGCTGATGGCTATGAACTAATTGAGATTAAACTAAAATGGTTGTGAAGATGTTTTCTCTTCCTGTGCATCAGCTGGTCCCATTATCTCTTAATCCTTTAGAAGTATTATTTAGTCATTAAGAAAAACGAATGTTCTTTTTTATTCCTCTTTTGTTCTAGCTTTTGCCTTTGTTTTTATAATACATGCTGGTAGATGAAGTAGAGAGTCTTCAGCTTCATTTATTGTGAAAAGATCTTGTAACTGTTTTAAGCATTTTTGTGTACTTGGCTATAAAACTATATAGATTGTACCAGATGCTGCCTTATCTTATTTTATAGAATTATAATGGATGCTGATGAGTTTTAGATGCAAGCCTTAAAAGATAAAAATCACATTGCTGTGTGTCATTTTCTTTGGTAGAATGTAGTAACAGCCCCATTTTGTTGACTCTTTTCACCTTTCCATTATTTTGATTAACATTTTAGTAAAACTTTTTGTATTTTAATATTCTAAGAAGTTCTATGTCTTCCCTATATAGTATTAAAATGTTAAACATGTATTTTACCTGTTATTTAGAGAATAATGTCATGTTTTTCAGGTGGGCTGAGAACCCATGGACTCCCATTAGCTGCAGTTAGAGACTGTATAATAAAACATGGATTGAGCATTTTTTTTGGTCATGTCCACCTATTAATTTAATATCAAGACCCAACAGATTTAATATAATTACTGGTAATTCATAACTAGACAAATATCCATTTGTTATGATATATAGACATCACTTGTAGTGTCAAGTATTTATAAAAAAAGACGTTATATGCTTAATTAGCAGAAGTTTTTCATTTTTGTTGCACTTTTCTGATCCCAAAAGTATTTTGCAAACCACACATGACTTTTCACTTTGGTAACAGCCTTAAGAAAGTAAATCTGTATGGTATAAGTGTTAAAGGGAACAACATGATTTTTTGATGTTAGGAATGGACTCTTGTCTCAATTGAGATTGAGGTTGAACTTCTTGCTGTTTCCATTTATGCTCCTATGCAGCACTGAGGTTCTACTTTGGTATATTTTTCCTTGGTTTATTGACCTGAAAAAGTGTCCTTTCCATCTGTAAGATATGTGAGGTGAATGCCTTTGCTAAATAATGCTAAATAATCCCTACTGAAACTCTTTGTAAACAACTGGTTAAAGAATGTATTTCACTGGGAAGGTTCTGCTTCACACTGCAGTTTCCCGTCCCATACTTGGCCATTGCAACTCCTGATTATTGTTTTCTGATGCTAAAGTGAGGTTATTTTCCTTATTCCACAGATCTGAAAAATTATGTCTGTTGTGCAACTTCATACTCCAGTGCAGTGAATTATCAGTGTTGGTAGTATGTGCATCCGCTTAATTATGCACTTAGGCCTTATCTAGAGCCAGAACCGTATTCTTGCAGTCACTTAACAAATTTTGAGACACTCGCTGTTCACAGAAGTGCAAGAAAAAGATTGTTAAATTATACATGAGCAAGTAGTTAAAATAACAGAAGTTATGAAATATCATTTCTCCTCAGTGTCTCTTCACAGGCATAATGCTTTTCGTCATCTCGGATTGTTGAATTTCTTCAGTAGTTCTTGTCTGCTTTTAGTTTCTCTCTTGCACGCTCCCCCAAGAGAGTGCAGCTTCCTTCTGCATGCACCCATGGGAACATGGGCAAAAAAGGAGATGGTCAAGGGATCTCATGATTCTGAACACTGTGGGGTTTTTCCCCTTAGTTTCTAGGCTCTCTTAGACATGAATTTGATGTTTGCTCTGCCTGTGGGCTTATGTAAGTAGAGCCTTGACTGTCCCTCTACTCATTATAAAATTGTTACAGTCTGATTTTTAGTTTAGAGTAAGGCTGGCTGCATGATCTAGTTAACTGGGCATTAGGGTTTTGTGTATTAGCTAATGAATTACCAGTATCCTGATTTAATTTTGCTAGAATATAGTCTGAAATTAATTTTTTTTTTCTCATACTGACAGAGAACTAGGATGAACATGGACTTTGTGCCCTTTTTATAAGTCATTTGTCTTTTTTCACTAGATTACTTGGTTGCAGACTCCCAGACAGCTGGTGCCTTAGGAAGACAGCACAGATCACAGAATCATAGAATGGTTTGGGTTGGAATGGGCCTTAAAGATGATCTATTTTAATCCCCTTCTATAAGCAAGGACATCTCTTGCTAGATTGCTTAGATGCCCACCTTGGGGAGACCAAGTTTTATATGTTGTAAACCTTCTACATTTTCACATGCATTTTTATTGTATTGTCATGTTTTTAAGTTTTCTTCCTCACTTTTGCTAGCTCCATTATAAGAGCTAAAATGCATTAGATTTATAGTAATATTTAATATTAAGCTCATAGGAATTCTACATGTTTAGTAATAGTGTAAAATAAATTGAATGTCTCTTTATTACAGGTATTTCAATGAGTAGATTTGAAAATTCTTGTTGGTTCACAAGTTGAGATTTGCAAGTCTTTTTTTTTTCAGCAGACAAGAAATGGGAGTCAAATTAAAAGGAGTAACTTTTCTGTCAGATTCATTCTAATGCTATGACTCTCTGACATGATGATAAATATGTCAGATCTGTCTCTAAGCTTACATAATTCCTGTAATGTTCACTGTAACAGGAACTGCAGGACCTGTGTGTCTTAAGGCAGGCAGGTTCTTGAACTCAGTAAGTCTGTGCAGTACTGGAGAGGAGTATCAAAACACAATTTTCTTCATAAAAAACCAGAGCAGTCATACTATCTTTTCCAGGTTTTTTAATTTTTGTTACAATAAAGAGAAAAAAAAACCCAGTAAGATGGGTTTTCAATGGAATTAGTAAAAATGGCAGGAAAAGGACTGAAATGTGCAGCATGTTTTCATTTTCTAGAAGCTTATATTTGTAAAAGTCAAAGAGAGAAACCTTTACTATAGAACTCATTTGTTCGATTGCTTTCTCCTGCACTTATTTATTGTCATGGTTTAAAAGTCAAGGTTGAGCAGAGATGTGCTTACAAACTATGATTTAATCCCAACAACTTCTCACTGCAGCTTCATCTTTGAATATAAACTGTAGCCATTTAAAGTAAAAAGCTGTTCTGATTCCATGTATGAGAACAAATTATGTACAAACACAAAGGAAATAGAGTTTGTAACGAAGCCTCAATGTTAATTTACATTTTGAAAAAACAAAAAAGTTGCCATAGTAACATGTAGGTTGCAAAAATTTTTCTAAATCTGATGTATTAGACTCAGGGAACTCTTTCATGACATGTTTCTCTAGTTTTGTGAGTAAGAGCATAATTCTGTGTATTTGGCCACAAATTTGTGCAAAACATAAAAAATATGCAGGCATTAGTAACTTATGCAAACTGAGTCTTTTCCAATCAGTGCTCTAATTATGTTGTTCCTAAGATAATTGTTGTTTTGAATCTTTTTCCCTGAAAAATATGTAAAATATATAGATGCTTTTCAGTATAAGATTTTGTTGCATCTCTGTTGCTCAGCACTGTGCAGTTAATATTGCAGATGATTTTTAAACATGTGGGGCACTATATTTTGTCTGTTCCCATAAATTTCTTTTTAATTCTATTTAAATGGTTAACTTTTTTCTCTAGAACAAACTTACAAATAACATTCTTATATGCAACAGGGCTTTGCTGAACAGATGAGAAGATAGAGTTTAATAATGGGATTAATTTTTGCTATTTTAGATGGCCGGTTATAATACTGTGCACTGTGAGTGTTGTAAACTCTAGTTCTGAGTGCCATGGGCTGCCCTGTTACCTTTCTAACTCCACATGCAGTCAAACTGAGCAAATAAGTTTTATGGAGCAATTTTCAGGGTCAGTTTTGTTAACTAATTAATTTACTGCACATCTCAACTCTCAGCAAACAGCCAGTTTTTATTTTCAGTGCTACTTATATATTTAAAACTGATGAGGGATAATGTATGAAATAATGTTTTTCACCCAATCACTGTCTAGTGCTTTCTGAGTATCTCTGTGTTGGCTCCATCCCTGCTGATGATGGCCAGTGACCTTTTGACTGGTGGAAGGTTTGAGCTATATAACTTCTAAGGTGAAGTTTTTGTTGATGTCTGATACCATTGAGTGCTATAGCTTGGGTTAGTATTTCCACACTGGTGTGTTAGATTTAAAAATAGATCTCATTTTTACATATGTTAAATGTAATAACAGGAAGTACTTATGACTAGATGGCACTAATGTATAGCACCATTACCATTTTTCAGCTGCAGTTCTGTTGCAAAGTCTCCTTTTCCATTATAAATTTTTAGTGTGTATATATATATATATTAGTTAGCATTTATTCTTTCCTATAGAATCATAAAAAATAAGTAGAAAAGCACACAGCAGACCTGAATACACCTGCATGATTATTTTTCTTTCAGACCTCTCATGGTGAAGATTCTACAGCTTTCTCAGATTTTCATGCTGCACTCATCTGTTATGTCTGCATTTACTCTTGAGTGGTTGCTGTGGTATCAATCATTTTGTCATGTGGGAAGGCTGGAGCAGAAAGCACACACACACACACAGACACATGCAGAGCTCTTTGATATCCTAACATACTTAACCGAATTAAATTGTAAAGATGGTACTTTCTGTATGATTGCTGGGTTGCAGTTGCAGAATGTAGGGAATAGCAAATCAAAAAGCAGTGTTTCATTGCTGCTGAGGAGGAGGAAGACTTGCTGAGGACACCCAGAATCAGTGGGGAGGTGTGGCACCCCTAGCAGAGAAGGTACTTGGACAATTCTGTAATTCCTTGGCCTCTGCCCCTGAGGCATCAGCAGCCAGTTTTCTATGGCATTTTTTTATTTATTTTTATTTTTTTGCACCTCATACAAGGGTGTTCTGCACATGTGGGATGCATATTCCCTGGTTTTCCTTATTAGTCTGTTTCTACTGAGCTCACAAAGCTAACATTCCTTCAGGAACCAGTGTCTGGCCAGGATTTGTCTTTCTGCTTCCATCATCAAGATTTTACATCACTGAAACAACAAAATGGCAAATGGCTTCTTGTACTGCCCTGGCTACTCATCCTTTGCTTTCCCAACATATCCCAGGTCAACAGACCACTAATGGTTTTAGAGGTTGCCAAGGGGGCTGCTATTTAATGATATTCCAGAGGTTTTAAGTGGAAGTCCGGACATTTTACTGTTTAGGAGTAGTTTCCATGAAGCTTTCACCACCCCTGTGGTTGTCCAGCACTTGCAACGTGTCTTGTGAGCACAGTTCATAACAATTCATTTGATATTGTGACTGATGTCTTTGTGCTGATGCTTTGCTTCCCACGGAAAGGTAAATGTGTAAGGGAGAATTTTACTGACTTTTTTTGTATTTTAAAAATACATGAGTTCCTCTTCATTTGAGGTGTAGAAGGTACTCAAAGCAGCACTTTGAAGGTACTCAAACCTGCAAATTATTGAAGGTGTTCAAAACAGCAAGTCTTGCTCTCCTGAAAGTTTTGAATGAGGTCACTAGCAAGTCTCTGTCCGATGGGATATAAAAAGTCATGTTTTAAATGCATTTTTGTGGAAACAGTTGGTACTTGGGAGTATTTAGGACACGCAGTTGCTTCTGTTGACAATCTTGAGTATTTTTGAAAATCATCCATCTCTAATTGCTGTTCTGTGCAGTCTAACTTTGTGTTTCTGTTTTCCAAAGTCTTGGCAAATATGTAGCTTATTTCTTTATGATAGAGACTGTAACTAAATTTCATGTTAGAGGGCAAAGTCTGTGAGGAAATGTTCCTTGCATATACTTAGCTGAGGTCCATGTTCTGCATTTTTGTATCAGGGTGCTGCAAGGATGTCAGCTCTCTGAGGATGGGTGGGACCTGTCCCACCGCAGCCCAGAGCCAGGGGCACAGGGACACCCCTGGTCCTGGGCACCTGTCCTCTCCCTGGGAACAGGACAGGTCAGGCTGGACAGGGAAGGGCTGGAGGGGCTGGAGAACAGTCCTGCTGTGGCATCACTGGGTTGGGGACTAATGGCCCTGTGGGCTGGAATGAGGTCTGAGGATGTGGGCAGGGACGTTGGTACCTTCAGGGTCCTGATGTTCATCTAGTTTTTCAGCTGGTCCACTAAGAAAGCCCCTTGAACGTGCTCTAAATGCATCAGGAGACTACCAGCATTCACTGGTCCGTTGCATTTTGCATTTTTGCATCCTATGTGGCAGACATACACTTGTCTATTATAGACCGTGCACATTACTCTATGAATGTGGTAATGGGCCCTGAAGGAGCTCAGTGGGGACTGGCACCTGAAGACAAATTGAGCCCTGTTCTTGGGGTGACTGATGCATTGCTGCACGATGTCTGTTCTTCGAGGGAGTACGATCTGTGCTTCTGAAAATGTCACTTCTTCAGAAGGAGAGAAAAGGAATGCAAGAATGGAGGGTTGATACTGAATTGAACTGTATTGGACTTCCTTTAATGTTATCTAACTGATGTTATCAGTTAGGTCCTCCTTCTCTAAACTGTGTTACAGTGAAAGGTTTGCTGCTTTTTAATCGTACTGAAGGTCTTGGAAAGGCACGAAGTTGTCTTCTGTGGATGTGACTTTGTGAAACATTTTGGGATGCAGGATCCGCTGCAGGATACTTTTAAACTAGTACTTTTATCTCCTTTCCATTTTCCTTTATTCCTCCTGATGCTTCAGACAGTGAATAACATTGAATATGGGACAGCATAGTTTCATCTACAATGAATGGACTGTGTTGCTATGACAGAGAATTTAGGAATTGTAGTATCACATAGAAGAACACCCTTAAAAGTAGCAAAAGTATGTGGTTTCACATTGCAATCTTTAATTGTAGAAATTAGGTGCAAACTAAGCATGGTTGAATTAGTTTTTCCCCCTCTCTGTATTGCTTATTGTGATGTTGCAATGATATGACTTGCATCCTCACAAGTAAAGTAATACTTGACTGTACCTGTGACAGTGATGGAGTAACTCATATTTCAGATAGTGTATGCTTAAGTCATATATAAACATATTGATTCATTAAAACCGCAGTAATACAAAGTGCCCTTTGTATCACTGTATGCAAAAGACAGGCTGCAATGTCAATGAGACCCACGTTGTCCTTCTGGGAGATAATTTACATAGTCTGCAGTTATGATTTCTCAAAGGACATTTGATAGCATTATGCTATGCTGCAGGTAAATGAGTAACCAGAACTCTTAGAAATTCATTCAGCTTGAACAGTGTGTACTCTTTTTAAATTCAGCGAGTATCTCAGGTCATATCTGTGTGCAGTGAATGTGCAATGTACAATGAAGGTTTGCTGGTCATCCCTTTCTACCAAGGCTTTGCTTTGTATTTTGGTTGTATCACAGTCCAACTGTCGTGGAAGTTTATGTACAGTTTTGAGGCTTGACAGGCTTGAATGCACATTTGTGGATGGTAGTTTGCCCAAATTTCAGTTTAGCTGCAAGAGTGACTGCTAGCAGCAGTGTGGATGTACTTGTAAGGGGTCTTGCTTACATGTTCATTTACATCTCAGTGTATGAAATGTGCTTTTGATTCTCAGTTGTATATAATGACTGGGTTTTGGATGAAAATAGGAAATACTGTGATCACATACATGGTATGAATGGTATTGAATACATGGTATTGAATTTTTAATGAAAGAAAGTGGTGAAAGGATTATTTACATTTGAGATACATGCTTCCCATGTTCTTCACATGCAAAACCGTTCTGGTTTATATATCTTTGTTTTTCAGTGATGCAACTTGAGTTAGCATGTTTAAAGTGGGTGTTTATACTCTGAGGTGTTAGGTGTACATATACTGTGAACATGAAACTTAAAAATATATAATAAATACTGTATGGAAGGGACTAAATACTTATTAGTATATGTCATTAGTTTTAATGAACTTGGTTTTTCAAAGTTTGTAGCAAGGGGTGGAAGATGGAGACTAATTCTGGACCTGCCAGCTAGTCAAAGGCAATTGCTGCCTATAGTCAGTAGATTCTGAACTTGCACACTGAAGCATTTGTTGGCACAAAGCTTCATCAGCCCTAACTATAAGTATAGTGTTTCCTTATAAGTGTAAAGTTATTAGTCTTAAACACTGTAGGTCTCATCTCTCTTTCGATCAGCTCTGCAACTGTTCTGTTGCTCAAGCCCTTTTACTCTCTCTTTTGTGCTTTCCCAACATTTGTTCATCTAATTAAAATTTTCAAGTTGAGGGCCAGAACTCCGTAGCCCATAACAGTCAACTACATTATATTCTGTCTATAAACTGAGTTTGTTGAAGATTTTTTCCCCTCTTAATCCCATCATAGACTATTTCAGAATTTTATTTTTTTTTATTGGAAATCTGGTTTTTTCCACCTTAATTTATTTGTGATAGTGTCCATTTGTTATTTTAAACTTTTCCTCATTTCAGTATGTGTACCCACTTGAATTATTAATAAAGCTTTCTTTTCTTCTTAGCCTTTATTTTGCCCTGCTGAAGAAAAAGAAATATTTTTCCATCTTTACTTCAGAATGTGCACATGGAGTACCCTTGTCATTACTTCTTTTCCATACAAACAGTGGCTTGAAAAAATACAATCTTTAGTTGTCTTGCAGTGGTGTTGAATGCTAATATTAATACTTGCCTCTCTTTTTTTATCATTACCTTTCCCATTCCCATTTGTTAGGGTAGCAGTTGTCCTTTCACAGCCACATAAGCGTGATATTGTACCATGAATCTGTCATCAGTTCATTGTTTTAGTCCTTTTTTTCTCCTCTGTCATTTCCAACTAGTAAATTCCCACATTTTTCATTTAAATTATTTTTAGTATCTTCCTACTTGGCTTTCCATTTCATTGTTCTCATCCCACTTCTGTTAAACCCATCATCAGAAAACATTCAGTTCTTCCTATGTTGTATTTTAAGCTTTTATCGTATTAACTATATATCTAAAATTTGTGTTTCAGAATTCTTTTGAGTTTCTAATTCAGAGGTAAAATAAAAATAATCCAGTAACCAAATTTGCAAGTAATGTTTTATTTGCACATAAAAAAGCACTGGGGAAAAAAGCAAAATTTAAGATTTGATACGGGTTTAAACTGGCATTTGGAGATTAGATTTCCAAACTAAAACTGTTGTCTACATGTATGAAGACTTGATCAAGAGTGGTATATGATGGTATTATTAGCTCATGTTTTTAGGATTTCCATCTTATAATATTCCAGGCTTTCATAAATAAATTAGAAAATCATGTTCATTTTTTTTTTTCCAGAACCGGACTCCATGGTTGGTTATGTTATATTAAATTCATACTTAATTAATCACTGCTCATTTTATACTCTGTATTTTGTCTTCTTGTATGTGCTTAAAAAACCACTCAAAAAGTGTGACGGTTTTCACTTAGTGGGTTTAGGAAAAGGTATGAACAGAAGAATTAGTGGGGTTGTTTGTTCTCTGGCAGTTACACAACAATATTTTCTTTTCTTTTTTTGATACCTGCTGTTTGAGAAATGTAGTTTGGAATTGCTGTGGCTTTTATGTCTACAAAGAAAAAAGCTAAGTGTCTTGTGAATTAGGCTGCATATTTTCCAGTATATTAGGGCCATAGGCTTTTCAAGTTGTTCTTTCATTTTTCAGTATTTTTACTGCAAATAGATGATCAAGGTGTAGGAAAGAAAGGAGAGGAATAATTTCAGAGGTTTTGATTTGCCTTTTTTTTTTTTTAAATTAAGAGCTCCTGTAAATTTCCTAGGCCTGAAAAGACCCTACTGAATAAACTGGAAATAGTTAAAGATGAATTGTGATAGAAAAGCTTTGGGTTTTGGTAATGAAATAACTGTCTTGATTAAAAACCAAACCAACAAACCCAACAAACCAAAAACAAACAAACAAAACCAAACACAAGCAAACAAATCCCCCAAAATAAACTCCCACCATTTTTAGCAACTGAGTGGGTGAAATTAGATTCCCAAA
The DNA here is from genome assembly GCF_009819655.1 of Sylvia atricapilla. NCBI lineage: Eukaryota > Metazoa > Chordata > Aves > Passeriformes > Sylviidae > Sylvia > Sylvia atricapilla. Next base: position 7,145,385 of record NC_089144.1, on the reverse strand, counting down.
TACATATAATTTCTTAGGGATGATTGTTTCACATTGCTTGCCTCTTTCATTTAGGAAGGAACATCTCAATTTTTTATGTTTTTTTAGACGAGTTGAAGTGACAACAAATACTAACTTTTTACTGGCTTTGAAGTGGAAGATTAGAGCAGTTGTATGGTGTGAAACTACTTCCCATTTTTTTTAATAGGAAGTACTTAACTGACTTAATTTCACAGAAAGGTTAACAGAAGTTCATGATTCTTTTAGATAAACCATGACTCAGCTTTGAACCAAACCGTATATTGAGGAGATGTTGCTGATTTTATTCAATTCCAGTAAAAACTGGATGGTCTGAGATCTGAGAAAAAAAACAACCCCACACCCAAGTGTTTTCCTGTAAGCTGTTTTTCATGTCTAATTTTCTCATGCTGTATGTCCTTTTTCCTATGGACTGACCTCAAAATTCTGTCCTGGTCCCTTGTGTCAGAGAGAGTGATGGAGGTGTTACCTCCTGCTGGCCCTTCTGTTGTGTTATTTGCCCTCAGGAGCTTTTTGGAGGTATGTGTTTTACAAATGGCTTCTTCTCTCTCCTTTTGAAAATTGTTAATAAACTTTTAAAAGGAACAGAACTTAACACATTTACAGCGCCGTGTGAACTATAAACTTGATTTATATGGAAGTACATATTTTACTGGAGAAGGAAGTGTACCCTGGCTGCCTATAAGCTGACTGTAAATATACAGGATTTTTTTTAATACTACAAACTCAACTGGAGCTGTGATTTTCAGAAAATGAAATATTTTGTCTGAGTTGTGTGACCCCCCTTTAATCTGTAAATGCATCAGGATTTACATTGCTCCACAGTAATTGCTGGTTAAGGGTTCCTGTTTTAGACTGGGATTTTTTACTGTGATGTGTGTTTCTGAAATACTGCAGCAAAAGCTGGAGATACCTCTATGCCTTTCAAATCCTGAGAGTTTTTTTGGTTTTGTTTTTGTTTTCTGTTGAAACCTTGAAAGCAAAAAAAAAAAAAAAGTAGAACTGTTATAGAATTTAGAACCTGCATGGGTTATTTGTATATGCTGTCCCTTTTCCATTATTTACAAACTTGAGGTGCTATAAATCTTATCCTCTGAATCAAAATATTTTCCTCGGTGGCTGCAGCAGCAGCAGTGCTTAGACAGCAAGCAGCGAGTTCAGCTGACAAGGTTCTGGCGTGTGTTTCTCTAACACAAACGTGGCTCATGGAAAATGGATACACAGGCGAATTCTGGCAGTAGGAAGAGCTCTCACAGGAAGAAGTTCTGTGCAGGTTGGAGAGATGTGCAGCTGATCCAAACACTGCTCATCCGAGCCACCAAACAGGCTGGCTTAAAACTCCTCAAATGTAAATAGGATTTATCAGTTTCAGCAAGCAAACCTGCAGAATTTGATGAATGCCTATAAAAGGCATTTAAAAAGATAGCTAGAAAGCTTTCTTGGCCTGAAATTCAACCAGCTTTGAACGTATCAATATATTGTTTAATTAATATCTTTGTGGAGCAACGTTAAAATAATGCTGAGCCCTAATCCTCTAAGAAGTAAGGCTGTCTCAGAACTGCAGCTGGACTACATGCTGTATAAATTAAAATTTTCAGTGCACAGTATCTTTCTGGAGCTTTATTAAGTGGTGTGATTATGCAAAAATGGGAAGTATGGAAATGGACATTTCCAAAGAACCATTAGTGTTCTGTTGTCTTCCTTTTTAAAACATTTAAATCCATTTCCACTTAGCATAATTTTTTTTCAATTATTTAATGTATTACTGTTAAGAAGACTATGCTCCACAGTTTGTGTCATACATCTGTATTTTTTTCCTAAATTCAATGTGCTTAATAGAGGAGAAAGCAGTCATTTATTTCAACATGTCATTAATTTTCTCAATTTACTCTGGTTCTTGGTCAATAGAATAGGTTTTTCAATGTAGTGTAAACTAATTCCAGTCAGAAAAAAGTGATATTAACACAAATGACATGTTTTTAAATAAGAAATATTTCCAAATACTCAATGTATTTAGTCTGCACAGGACTGGGCTTTGAATAATTTTGGAATATAGCTGGCATATTAACACTGCTTGTCAAGCAGAAAGAGGGAAAGGCTGCCCTTCAGAGATGGGGGTTAATTTAATCTAAACTGCCTGATGGTCCTTCAGTTTGGCAGCTCCATTTGGCAGCTCCATGGAGGAGCAGAGGTGAGCCATCCCCCTGTCCCCTGCCTGTCCCTGTTTTAGCAGTGATGAGTTCCGGGGAGGCTGGATTGCACTGCCTCACTGGGAAGGAGGCAGTCAGAAAAAAGGTTTGGCAGCACCTCTGCTGATGTCCCAATAGTCTGCAGCAGAGCAGCAGGCTGTGGAAAAATCCCCATGTAAATTAGCCCCTTTGCTATGAAATCAATAGGGCTGGAGATTCACCTCCCTGGAGGGTTTCTTTTGTTTGATGATAAGCAGTGAAAACTGACTTGAGGATATTAAACTGAGATTATCCCCCTTCTTCATTTAACTGTTGTAAAAAAGCTGACTCCAGCCCCAGTGAGGACAAGTATCCAGGATCTACACAGGGGACAAAGACCTTGATTGCTCCTCTGCACCACAAACATCCCCTTCATGGCCTTTATGCTCCTCTTGCCAGGGACTGAGGCTGGCAGGACAGCTACTAAGATGTAATCAAAGATACAATCAATTGTCTGGAAAACCTGAAAGGATGGCTGACAGGCCTGGGTTCTTCCATACTCCATAGAAAGGATGATGAATGTGGGGCAGGATATTTCTATATGTAGATCTGATAATAAATAGTCTGAGAATATTTACTAGTTATGTTAAAAATTTGCATTCTCAGGGTGCAGTATCAAGCAAAGAAATGCACTTTGATGTTAATTCTGCCGAGTTGATGGTTATTTTTTTATTTTTTTGGAAGTGTGAACTAGTAGATATGGTTCTGTGTGATGATAGGAGTCTTTTGCATGAGTCTGTTTAAGAGTCCAGCTGTGTGTGCTCTGACACTGTGATTCATATGCTGACCTTAATTCTTACTACAATGCCCTTTGACAGTGTGCCAGCTGTGAACATGCACATGAAGTATAACAGGATTTGTCCTTGTGTTCTGCTGTGAAAATTTGAGGCTTGTCAGTCATCTTTTAGTTAACTCTGCCTTGTTAGATGCTATAAACAAGGATATGTAATGTCATGAACTATATGGAAGATGCTGCTACAACCTGTCAGGAAGACCTCATTGGTTAATGGTGGGTGGGAATATTAATTGCATGTAATCCAGCCAATTGGAGGGAGCAAGGCAGAGTTTGTTGCCATCTTTTTAAACTAGACCTGATAGACAATTTCAATGTATACAAATGAAATATTTTCATTAGCTGGAAATAAATCTACAAGTGGTTGGAATGGAATGTTGTCAGAGTTTCCATGTTCTTATTTTACCATTGGTATTCAATCTAAGAACTGAGGGAGCTCTGCTATTAAATTGTTTTAAAAACCCCTGCAATTTCCAGTAAAAAAAAAATCTAGATGAAGATGCTTGCTAACCAAATTAAACCAGCAGATAACTTGTTTTACAACTCTTTGATTTTAATGACAGGTAGGTTTTTAGGTGAATGGCTGATTTAGAGAATAGGGTTTTGTGATTTGAAACCGAATATTTTCTGGACCTAAAAAAAAAAAAAAAGGGGGAGGGGGGTTGAGTCAAAGGGGTTGACTGCAATCTTGTCATTACTTTTGTCCAAAACTTGATGAATGTTCACCCTTTCTTTGCCTTAGATATCCATTGGGGAAAACATTCTCTGGTGGACTTATGGGGACAAGAGCCCCCTTCCTGTGCTAATTCAATGTAGGGACAGTGCTTTGAACAACTTCCAGCTGAGAATAGCCAGTATAATGCAGCAAAACGGGCAGTTTATAATTTGTCATGGTTATGTGTCTGTATAGGGAATCTTCTTATTTGGGCTGCATATTCTGTCCTGCAGCTCTGCTTTAACTTTACCTCATGGGTAGTTCTGCTTTGAGAGTGTATCTTCAGGATTGGATATAGTCCCACCCCAAAGCCAGGGCATGCAATTTAGTAAAGATATTGCTTTCAGTTTGATTGAGAGAATGGGTGCAGTTTGTGTTGCTCAAGAAGGGATTTGTATCTGATAAGGCTGCACAGTGGCATCCAGCATGCTGGTATTTTTGTTTCATGAAGTACCAATGTCATTGTATGGACACAGGCTTGGGGGGAAGAAGAGGCTCTCTCTCTGCTTCTCAGAGCTTCTAGCAATGGTACTGTTGAATTCTTGCTGTTGTGTCATCTCGTGTAATAATGACTTCAAAATTCTTCCTGCAAGGACGTGTCAATTCTTCAGTTCCTGCTTCTGTGCTTGGTTGGCTGTATCAGGTATCTACAAACTCTGCTTGTGTTTAACTTTTGTGTTGTTTTGACACTGACAATTCACCTAGAAAATTGGTAATATATTTCCTCTTTTTTTTTTTTTTTTTTTTTCTCAAGTAAATACTGCATTCCAAGCTTGTCATAGCTATCCTTCCCAGACATTATTTCACATGATTATGTTGTTTTACATTAGTTATGCTCTGCAGATTGATAGGAACAGTATTTCTCTCACCAAAGGCTCTGCCCTGAAAATATCATGCTAAAAGAAAGACAAAGGCAAGGCAGGGACAGGTCAATTAAACAGTTACTGACTTAGATATCTGAATAAAGAGGGCAGAAAGAGCAGAGAAAAGGGTCTGTGTTCAAAGAGGCAGGTGAGAGCAGCCCTTGTATTCTATGTTTAAAAAGCAAGAGTGCATTTCTTGTTTCATCGCTCACTCCTGTTCCTAGTTGAAACATCAGCTGTAGTTTGGCACTAAAGGAATTTGTTAGTAGGATCATTCCCTTGCTGTTCAACACAGGAAAGTGACTGAGGCGTCCAAAAGTTGCAAAACCAAACCAAACCCAAACCAAAAGTAGATGGGATCTGTTATGTTCTTCTGTGAAAATGCATGTTGACTGGTCGAGTAAATAGCATATGGTTGGCTTTTTTTCTTAATTAATGTAACTATACTGTAGGTAGAAAATCCCTATTTTTCAATTAGCTAAATCGTTTCAACTCTCTGTTGGTGTTTTCCGCCCAAACTAGAACAAAAGGCTTGAGGCTTTAAGCATTGTTGTAGTCCACCTGATATTTTTTAGTGTTATATATCCTTACAGATTTTTTTTCAGCAGCTTAATGAAACAGAGCGATTGCACCAATGCTTACTTTGTAATTTCAGTGAAGCATGTACAAGAAAAATCAGACAGATTGGTACAGTCTCGCTGTTAGCAAGAAATAATTTGAATTGTTAGATGGGTTTGCAATAATGTGTTTTTTTGGGCGTTTTTTAATCTATGATCCCTTACTACAAATGTTTCAAGAGACAGTCTTGGGTTCAAGGGAATGAGCATTGAATATATTAACGTTGCTTGTTTTACAAGTTTAAGCCTTATTGGTTATGCACACAGTATGGAGCATTCAGACCCACTGCTGAGAGGGTTATAAATGTTTCACGTATGGCACCATGAGACCTTGTGTATGAGTTCAGATAATTCAGAGATTGCTCCATTTCACACAGCCTTCTTGGAAGAATGTATTAGGTCAGTGAGTATCAACATTACATACTGTGCTTTGTCCTTCCTTTCTTCTGACTCATCTAGTGTTAAAGGAGAACTTAGATTGGACTGGGTCTAGGGTTTCCCTTGTGTAAGCAGGGAGAATAATTAAAAAGGCTCAGTTAATTAGTATTTGTGAGTTGTTCAGACCTTACAGTGATAAGGTCCATAAAAATGCCAAGATAAAAAATAAAAATTATTTACTTGAAGGTCATAATCCTCTCTGCACTTTGTCAATATTTGTCCTGTAAGACTGTTATAGTTTCATAGCCATAAAATATTTTTCTGCGGCACTTCTCTTTTGAAAATTTCATAACACTTTATAATGAATGAACTAATTATCACAATGCCTTTTGAAGTGGTGTATTTTTTTTTTATTGTAATGCTTCGAGAGCTGAAATTGAAATATATATGCAGGTTAGTCGTCCATGGGAGGCCTATGTGAAGCTAAAAGTAGAACATGGGTCTGTTGAAATGGTTGGCCTCTGATTTTTCTCTTTTGCTTTGCTTTATGAGGACAGAAATTAGTGCTATCAGATGCTGTCTAGCAAAGAGAGTCTAAGGAGCACTGGAGCATAAAGAATGCATGTGCTGTTAGAGGCTCCAGGTTTAGAGATTCACCTAGAATTCATGGTTCTACTTGTTTTGCTTACTTAAAACTACAGACTAGAAGTCTATGATGCTAATGGTAGTGTTTCATTCTGGGGTGCTTTGTCATCATTCAGATACATAGGCTCTGTAGAATGGTTCAGGTGTCTTTACTGGAAGTCCAGCTGATGCTTTCAGGGATGACACCATTCGAGCAAGATTTACTGTAAGACTTTTGTAGGTGTGCTGGTCTTGACCTGCTCTGTACAACCCTTGAGTCATATAGTTCTCAGGAGATCTGGTAACTGCTGCAGCTTGGCATAATTTTTGTTATTACAACCATAGTGTAAGCCAATCAGGTGTTAACAGTGGAAGAAAAGTAGAAGTGGAGCAGGAATTGGGCCACTAGCTGTCTGTCTCTGCTGCCCAGCGTATCTTGTGGGTCATGCACTGGGTTTGCATGACCAGGTTTTGGTGATGGGGGTTGCTGCTGGGGTGGCTTTTGTTAGAAGCTGCTGGAAGGTTCCTTGCCCTGTGTCCACTGGAGCCAGTGCCAGCTGGCTCCAAGGTGCACCCGCTGCTGTCTGGACTGAGCCCATCAGTGATGGAGGTAGCACCTCTGGGGTGACGTAGTTAAGGAGGGGAAAAAGTTACTGCATGGAGATAAATTGCAGCTGGAGAAGAGGGGAGTGGGAATATGTGAGAGAAACAGTCCTGCAGACCCCCAGCTCAGTGAAGAAGAAGAGGAGGGAGTGCTTTAGGCAGTGGAGCAGATTCCCCTGCAGCCATAGAAGGTGGCTTCCCAAAGGAAGCTGTGACCCTGTGGGAGTCCTGTTCTAGAGCAGGCATCTGGTAGGACCTGTGAATGCATGGAGAGAGGAGCCCAGACTGGAGCAGGTTTTCTGGCAGGACTTGTGACCCCACAAGGGACTGTTCTAAAGGACTGTGCCCATGGAAGAGACTCCTTCTTGAGCAGTTTGTGCAGAACTGTAGCCTGTGGGAAGGACACGCATTGGAGACGTTTGTGGAGAACTATTTTCCATGGGAAGCATCCCACACCTGAGCAGGGAAGGAGTGTGAAGAGTCTTCTCCCTGAGGACAAATATCCAGCAGAGAAAATTTGAGATGAACTGACAGCAGCTCTCATTTTCCATCCCACAGCAAAACTGAGGGGGAGAAAGCAGATAAAATGGGGAGCAAAATTAAGGAAGAATAGTGGGGTGAGGTGAAGATATTTTTAAAATATGGTTTTATTTCTCAAATTCCTCCTCTGATTTGATTGACAGTAAAGTCACTTAATTTTCTCCAAGATGATGTGATGGTGACTGCTTAGTGATCTCTCCTTCTCTTCATCTCAACCCGAGAGTCTTCTTCTATTTTCTCTTCTCTGTCTAGTTGAGAAGGGGAGTGACAGAGAGACTTGGGTGGGCACCTGGCATCCAGACAAGGTCAGCCCACCACAGCCATATTGATCTCTCAGGAGTTTTGCACAGCACTTAGAACTTTGTGTGTTATAGGCTGTCCATATTGCTGGTAAACCCTTTGGGATGAGGCATGAAATAACCACCCACTAACTGATAATTTTTAAACGTGCAAGATAACCTTGGTGGCTCTTTGTGATGAATTGCCCTTGACATGAGGAAAGGTTGCACATTTGTTTCTAGTTCTGAATCAGAGCCCAGAAGCAGAAAGGAATTGTGCTCTGGAAACTCGCCATAACCAGGCTTGTGCCAGTCTGTAGCACAGCAGTTCTGCAGTGAGTCTGCATGGGTATCATTGTCATTACAGCTCACTCTCTACATAATACTTTTTCCCCTGGTTGGTGTCTCAGGAGTCCTGACAGCCTTGCTGGAGGCATATCAGAAGCATCCTTGACCAAACCCCATGTTCACTCTATGACATTATTGATTGATCACTGGCAGTATCTTCTACCTATCTGAGTTTTGGTAATATCTTCTACCCGTCTGAGTTTTAAAATTTGAGAATTTTAGGTCTTTTTTTCCCCTGCCACCTCCCCCAGGAAATACATGAATTGAACATGTATCTTATGAAGATACCTATCTACTTTACTCTTTTTGCTTACCTAACCAAATTTTCATGAGTTGTAATGTCCAAAAGGTCTTGAGCCACATCCTTAGCTCTTACTTGTCACCCAGAGACTGGGCCCTGGATAGCTGAAGATTTGCTTTGAAAAGAAACTGTTCAGCCCATCCTGTACTGAGAAGATATCTACTATTTTATTGTAGTTAATAAAATTGATATTTTCCAAGTACCTTCCAAGCAAATGCTTCCACTCTTTTCCTACTGCTGCTGTTTTGACTTTTTTAGTTACTGACAATCTAAGGAGCTTCTTTGATTTCTAGTTTGTGTGCTTTCCTCTCCTGGATAGGGACAGCCTGTAAAGGTGTTCTGTCAGCAGTGAGGAGAAATAAATATCACTGTGGCCCAGGCAGAGTGTAGACTTGGAGAAAGTGAAGCTCCCATCTGCCTGTGCTGGTTCAGTGTGTTCCCAGATGCTCCTTAGGTGGTCACTGATGTTATTGTAATTGTGATCTGCCTCAGTGTTCTTTCATAGCAATGTTTTCTGTGGCCTGGTGGAAATACTCATAGCTGTCTTCGTGTCAGTCGGGTTCTGCCTGCCTTGGTGAGTGGTTTTCCAGTGCAGAGAGAGCAAGGACAGTGTGGACTGAGCTAATCTTGGTTCTCCATCTGAAAAAATTGCCTGTGGGAAACCTGGTGCAGGACTGGCTTTCCTGGCTGTGTTTGCTCATGTGTTTTGATTGTCTGGGAGGTTCTGCCGTGCTTCCATTCATATTTTTGCTGGATCAGTGCAGCTTGTCCATACAGAACAAAAACTATCAGCTGCACGTGCTGCAGTGGAGAGCATATTGTGTGGTGTTCTCTCCAGGGTTTTATAGGGGTGTTAGCTGGAAACAAGGATGAGCCTTGGAGGTGGGCAGTCTCCTGAAGATGCCCACAGCTATGCAGGGTGAACAGTCTGGTCTTTGGTTGCCTCTGAAGGTCTCCCAGAGGGCAGTGTGTATGCTAAGTATGTCTTAAGTGAAGGGCTGAACAAAGAAGTGAAGTGGATATTAAAGAATGGAGTCGAAGAAGAACAAGATGAAGATTATGCCGTTGTTTGAGATTAATTCAGCAGGGCTTTTTATGTTAGAGTTTTATTTCTGTGGCCCTCAAGAATTAAAGGATACCATAATTCATGTACAATGCAGTCTGCTTTACGGCTGATACTTAATATTTTTATGACACAGTTATATTTAACAAAGTATGTTACATTTTCATGGAGTTACATGGGATTGTATATGAATTATTAAAATTTTCTTAATTAAATTAGTAGGTGTGTATCAAGGTGCGTGCATTGCCAACATCTGTAGATGTTCACAATTTTGAACCTGTCCAGAGGACCTTGATCTCTAGAGTAATTATGTAAAATTAGTTTGTGTACTCTATATCTACCTAGAAATTACATCCATGAAGGGCATTGTGGTGATTTTGTGTGGTCTAGAGATGTATCCACCCTCTACTGGAAGTAGAGTCCATACTGAAAAAGCCATAAAAGGTTCCAGGCATGAAATGATATATTGGGCTTGGGAGCTTTGTTTCCAGAAGCAAATCAGAGAAATAAAGTCTCTTTACACTGAATTTTGGATTAGGCTTTAGGCCCAGTGAATGCTGCCTTTATTTGTTTTTGGATTAATGTTTCTATGTAAATGTCTTCTCATGGTTTATTGTCATTTATTTTGTGATGTCATGGTATCACTGTGATAATTTGGATCATAAACACAGGAACAGTGCTCTGTTAGATGGCAAGTACTTGATATGTTTGCACTTGATCAAGTTTCCAAGAATGTTCCTTTTTTTTTTTTTTTTTTTTTTTTTTTCCTTAAGGGCATTTTACTAGCTCCCATTTGCCTTTAAGACAAGGAGTTATTTTTAAAACTAAAATGAGAATATGTGGAGAAGTGAAGTGCAGTTCTTTCCATTTAATTGAAGAATTTGGTTTTGAACATAATTAATATATCGCCAATTTTTTTTTCCATTTTTATGTTTTCATTAATCTTTAAAGAGTTTTTGATATATCTGGATGTGGTTTTCTAAATAGAACCTTGGCAGACTTCCACTGCAAGCTAGTTTTTAGCGCTATTTCATTAGCTGACTTATCAAAATAGTGTAATCAATGCCTGTCATAACATAAGTACATGACCCTTTAGTGGCTATATTTGCTTCCCTCTGAAAGGAGTATTAATTCCAAAGGGAAACAGAAGGTCAAATCAACATTGGCAAACTTACCTTCTGTCAGTTTGTCTATATGGTTTAGAAATACTGAATTTTTTCAGAGGCTCATTTTTCATAAATTTCTTTGTAAAGGCACCTGGGGACATACTGCTTTATTATTATTATTTTTATGTATTTATTTATGTATTTATGTATTTATTTTTCCCTTCACCTTTTTTTTTTTGTTTGTTTGTTTTTTTTGTTTTTGTTTTATTTTGTTTTGTTTTTGTTTTCTTATAATGCATTACTGTAATTATTGGACTCTGATGAGACAAGAATACAGCATGGTGTATGAAGACACAGCAATCAGTGGATGGTGTTGAATGACATGTATGACTTCTGCTGCAGAAATTTACAATAATCTTGTTAACCATCATGTGTGCCTGACAAATGGAAGGAAGTTGCAGTTCTGCAAAGAGTCATCTAACATTAGGACAGTGAGCAGAATGCTGAGCTGTTATTTAGTAAGACCCTTGAACAGATAATTGGTACATTGTTTTGATTTGAATTGTAGGATGACAGGGAAATGAACTGGATTTTTCCCAAAGTGTTATTTCTGTGGTCTGTGTTAGGTTTGACAAGATAGTTTTTTGCATACCTTTGAATTTTTGGGGATAATCTATGTGCAATAGAAAGGAAGTTTGGTTTGGTTTGGTTTTTAAAACTGCCCAGTAAAGCTTCACTTTTACAAATTTATTTATATAATATATTCCACGTGAAATACAAATTCACAAAGTTAATATCATTTTGCTAGTTTGACTGTGTATGTGGGTAGATGGAAATAAACTGAATTTTGTGAAGGTACATATTTTTAATGCAGATTTTCTGACATTAACTCTGAGGTGATTAGTAGAGTAACGTCATTAATACTAGTTTAGCCTAGGTATTTGAAATTTGCTTTTGATTATTTGTATCATGATTTTACATGACTGTTTCTTTCTCTGTGAAAAAAACCCCAAAACTCTTCAACTAAGAGAACTGCTTTCTGTAAATGCCTGAGGGGACTCTCAGAGGCATTTTGAAGTGTGGGCTACCCAATATTTCTATAGAATGTTTTGGTTGTGAACACTGTATTAAACTGTTTAAAATAAAACACCACAATCTTGCTAATCACTCTTTGCTAATTGAATGTTAGGGTATTTTATGGAATGAGAGTTACTCTCTGACATTTTTTGTTCCTAGACAGGTTAGTTAATAGTGTTAGACCACAACTGTAGGAATCAAATACAGTAATTTTATCAGTGGTATCTATATAAAGAAACATTTCAGCATGTTAGTGATCTTGGATTGTTTTGGTTTGGTTTTTTGTTGTTGTTGTTGTTTCATTTTATTTCATTATCTGCTGAAAAACAATATCAAAAAATTACCCTGTGTGTTTTCCAGATCTTTGAAAGATTTGTAAATATGCAGTCAAAAGAGATGAAAATTGTCATATATGTATTTGTTTTAGTTCATATCTAGAGCCAATACAAAGCAAAATTAATTTTATTAAAAAACCCAAAAAACCCTCAAAAAACAAACAAAAACCCCCAAAAGTTAATCAATAGCAGGAACTACAAAACATGGAAAACACATATAGGTTACACCACTGTATTATTCCTATGTCAGCATGGAATATGTCCTCAGAATCACACCCAAGGAGCTAAAAGTGAAGAAATCTGTTAATACTATCATTTAGATATAATGTTTATTCTTTGACTTCTTTCTTTATAGAACTATATATTTTTTCACCTAGGGAAAAACATTCTATCTTGTTTCATTCTTTCTTTGTTTTTCTCTCATTGGCGTAAGCAGAGCAAAATTAATTTCTTTTAACAGCCTGACAATTCTGAATCTTACTGCCTCTTTCTTATCCTATCGTCTCTACAATGGGACAAGGCAGTTGACTTTAACAAATTCTTATTTTATTACTTCTCTTATATCTTTTGTTGTTGTTATCCACAGTGGCATAAAATAGCTGATCAAAATGTGTTGAATAACATCGTGAAATTGAAAGTTAGTGGCTTTCACAGTGTGAAACCAATAAAGAGCTGCAATATTGCTGTTCACATGACTGCACTACTACTGAGTTTTTGGGAACCTTCTCCTACATCTATTAGTATGCTCCGTTTGGAGTAGGAACTTGTTACTGGGTTGTGTGATATCTACAATTAAAGTTTCAGTGTGATATGTTCTAAGTGCATGATTATCTCATTTATCTTAATTGCATAGGCATTACATTGTCAAAATCAAACATGCATTTATAAAGTCAGAATACATTCCTGAGGGCTTGTCAGAATGTTCGGTGACTTATTGTATCTGTTCTGTTCTAACATTGAGTGTATTATAAGCACATAAAATTATATATATTTTTTATATTCCTGGTAGGAGAGCAGTTCATACTATACAAGGTAATCCTAAGAAATCATGAAAAATAGAGTCAATACTAAAAGTTCTAGGAAGAAGTTTTAGCAAGTTTTAAACTGTCTGCTAGAATTTCAGGGTTCCTTCTCTGATCATCTCTCTAAGGATATGATTTGATTTATATTTTTCACTGATCTTTTTATGCAGTATATTTATTTTAGATATATCTGTAAACTTCTGTTCCCATTTTGAGACTGGGAAATTTGTTGTGTCTTGAAATTTTTTGAAAGAAATGGAACCTAGTAAAGCAAACAAGACTAGCTGTAATAATGCTATGAAAAAAACAGCAAACTCTTTACAATAATTCCTTTCATTGGCTCGTAATAAATAGAGAAATTCAGTGGGTCATCATGGTAAATTGTCTCTCTGCATTAAATTTCCTTTTTAGAAGTCATTAGTCCATTGCACAGAAATAAAAACAGAAATTGAAAATCCTGAATTTTTTAGATAAAAATAAACATTTGCATTTCCCACTTGGCTCAGCAAAAAGACAAGTAACAATACATGTGGCAGTGGGAGGCGATAATCAGATACCACTGACATTTCCTGACTGCAAACTTTGTCTGGTGCTTATGCCAAAGATCTAAAAAAGTCTAGAAGGATGTCTCAAGGATGTATTTCTGCTGCTTTTGCCTTCTCTGCATTTCACGAAAGACTCAAGAGGCAGCAGATTTAATTTTTTTAGAAATTGGACAAGTTTTTGCTTTGGATAAAAACATCGAGCAAAGATTTAATTTAAGGAGGCTGCCATTAGTGGTTTTTTTTTTTTTTTTTTTTTTTTTTTTTTTTTTTTTTTTTTTTACTGGGAATGGCCATTTCTAGGGATTTGAACATTTAGGTTCAATAAGTAAATATTCTTGAGATTCTGTTGTAGTTAAAGATAGGAAATTTGTATGACTTTTTACTGGTGTATCTTTTCAAGCTTGAAGCTAAGGCAGTACTTTCACTCCTGTGCACATTGGCAAAGATAGGAGGTGTAGCATTAACACAGGATCTGCATTTGTTTTAAATTTTGGTTTTTATTTGCTATTCTGCAGTCTCTCTCCAAAACTGAAACCTGCAAGTTTCACACATGCTGCTGACATTTCTGTGTAGTATTTACAGAGCAAAAAGATCCAAGAGGGAACAAGCAATGGTAAAAATGATGTTGAAATGGAATATTTGGAGACCTCTTATGTCCTTCTCTTCTAGTGGTGTTTAATGTCTGTAGAAGAAGTGAAATGTTCCCTGATTCCTGTGGAAATTAAACCATTTGGGTTGAGATATGCAGAGCTGGATGCATGTGAGGGAGATCTGAGAACAGCGCCTTAGGTGAACTCCCTGTTCTCCTCCTCTCATTCACAGCTCAAAAGGGAACTGGCATAATGTTTGGGCTTCTCTTTTATGGAAACTTTGCTCTTAGCTTTACTCTTTATCCTTTGGTGGGGGTTGGCATTCTGCTTACTGATGTGTAGCTGTCTACATGTCTGTGGAACTGTTTTAAAATACAAACTTAGATTTGGCCATCTTAATCCATAAATTTAATCCTACCCTGAATATCTGATACATTTTCAGTGCTGGAAAATTGAATAAGATTTGAGAACAACAAGAAGATGAGCCAAAAAAAGAAAGAACAAGACTCTCTTTAGGATTTAGCACCTACACAGAAGATGTCAGCTAATTTATGCAGGCTAGATTTACTAGAGCTTCTGTGCACTTGTTGATAAAAAGGACTAAGTGCATTTGTGAATTGATCAAACCTTAGCAGAGATGACCAGAAGAGAATAGTATGCTTAGGCTGTATGGCAGGGACCTCTCTTTGTTTTCTAAATGTGTCTGCTGGGGTAATTATCTGAGGGTTTCTGTCTCTGCACACAAGCCTAGACCAGCTTCCCATTCACACCTCAGCCTATGAAGGAGTGACCAAACCCCTAAAGGCACCCCTTGTGCCTGTCAAAACTGAACCCCACTGCAATCAGGGATTTTTGAAACAACAACAAAAAAAAGTACATAAGGGTCACAAGATCTCAGACTAGTGATTCAAGCAGTCTTTTGAAGAGACTGAAATCAACTTTGGTCCCTGATCTTTGAGTGTTCATATGCAATGTATCGTTGCATAAACACAGAGGTTATGCAGGGATTAGTTCTGATGAGAGTTCATGTCTTAGGAGAATTCATATCTGTGGGTGAATGGGACACAGATACTGTTTGTGTATTTTCATCATTGTGTATTTTCCTATTGATTAGTCATTTCAATTAATAGAAATATTAATATTTACATTCCAGGGTTTATACATATTGAATAGCAATATTACTCTGTTAAAACAAATATAATACATATTTTTCACAGCATAAAATGAAACTTGTTGTGATAAAAACTTGCATAACTACCTAAATGAGAGATAAATAGCTAATTAGCTAGTCCAGAGGGTCATTATTTAAAGTTCTGAAAAAGCAGCCCAGAGGAAAATTAGTATACTTCACTAAATTACCCAAAAACTTTTGGCTAAAATAAGTGCAGCCCATTGGAATTGAAAACTCATTTACTTTCCTGTTACTGTCATACTGCTCTTATGCAAACATGTAATTTCCTTCTGTCATCCATAGTATTCCTTTAATTTTTAATACGCTTCAAGAAACAGGTGTCTAACAGCAAGGCTAGCTTTCAATTATTTATATGTACTCATATCTTTAGCATATGCAGGCTAAACATCCACAGGTTTTTCTGTCACTTTTCATTTTTACATTCTAAATTAGAATTAGTTACACGTGGTAGGTCTGTACAGATGTGGTCAATGTGTCACTGTAGATTCTGCATGCTGGATCCTGGTGTTTAGGGACTACATCTAGTACTTTATTATGGATGTAAAGTCTGTGTAGTTTCACCAGAAATATGAGAATTCATGGCCATTCCTTCTGTCTCACTGTCAGATACTCCATGGAGGTTAAATGGAAAGTGTTGCTATGCTCACCATGAGTTAATGCTTATGGTGATTCATTAAAAGCTTTCCCAAACTCATTTTGTTACATTTTGCGCTGCTTGTGTGTGGTCTTGTAGAAGTTTGTTACTGCTGCTAATGTCATTCTAACTTAGGGATTCCTTTTGATATCTATGTAGGCAGTATCTTAACCCAGCAGAGTATTTTAGTTTCCTATTGTGGGAATGATAATGATCAAAGCTCTTGCCCTTAGTGGAGGAGCTGGGGTGCTTTGCCTGGGGCAGGGTTTGCACCCCCAAGGGGATTCCTCCTTGGAATTTTGGGGTGGATTTTGGGGTGCGTGGTGCCAAAACCTCTGATCAGTATAAGACAGAGGGGTGAACCCTCACCCCCAGAGAGAGGCTCTGGGTTTTGAGTCAGATAAGGGAGAAGGCTGATCAGAGGCAGACCCTGTGGAGGATAGTTAATTATAAGTGTTAATTATTTCAGTAGAGATTTTTTTGTCTGTTGTATGAAAAATAAATTGTGACCTCCTACAGTCAAAATGTTATTCTAGGTGAAAGGAAATACACTTTAACATAGACCCAAGAATTTATAACTTTTTTATTTAAATCTTGTCAACCTAACAAAAAGACAGCAAGCAGGTTCAAAGATATGAGTTTAAATTAACACAGCAAACTATTTGTAATCAAAATACTCTTTAAAATTTTTACACGGGAAATGTTGCAAATTCTGGCCTTTTTCTCAGGTGCTATGATCAGCTTTCCACCATCCCTCTGTGGTGGTTGTGTTGGTTTTCCTTTGGCAGAGGGGTGAGGGGTGGGAGGCATCACAGGGAGACTTCAGAACACTCTGTGCTGGGGGGATTTAAAAGCTGATTTTGGTCCATCCCCTTCTTTCAGAGGAGTGGAGCCTGCTCCTCCTTTTGGCAGTGTCCTCACACTGCTGCCATCTGGCTGCTCCCAACAGAGTGTGACCATGGCCCCAAAGCTTCCTCCCTCTGCTCAGCCTCACCATGGGCTCCTGTTTCTTAGACAGCAACTGAAAAACTCTGTTTCCAGACCTTTCCCCTGAAGAACTATGTTTCCAGACCATTCCCCTGAAGAACTCTGTTTCCAGACCATTCCCCTGAAAAATTCTATTTCCAGACCGTTCCCCTGGAGGCACTGGCACAGCTCAGGCTCTGGCAGGCACTTGGCCCCAAGGCAGAGCTGAAACCAGCCCAGCCCTGGCCAAGGTGAGCCCAGGCCAGCCCAGAGACTGGTGCCCTCAGCCTGTGACATGACTAGGAAAAGCAAAAATTATATTCACTGGTCTGCATTAGGCAGAAGATAGAAATACTTGTACCTGATGGCTTAAATACAGGCAGAGATATTGTAGTCAATTCTCTTCTCTTTCAAGGCTATGTGGAGTCATAGTTGTGGCTTGGGTGATTTGTCTCTTGAGTTCTGGGATTTGTCTTAGAGTTCTGAGTATCCCTGAAAATCAAGCATCTTTTCCTCAAGCAATATGAAAATATAGAACAAAGTTTACATGTAATTTGTTTCACAATAGTCTGATCTCTTCCTGATTTTTGCGTGTTGTGATCGTATTTAATTTTTACTTTTAAACAAGTCTTTTTGTTTTCTTTCAATAATGTATCCTGAGATGATAGCTTGCTTTTGATATGAGTCTAGCAAAAAGACAGTAGATAGGTCAGAGGCTGAAATTTAAGCAAAGGTGTAAGATGTTAAAATTGTGATTTACAGCACTGAGGACATCCTTTTGTGTGGAAATTCTTCAAAACTAACTTGTAATAAAAGTAGTGTGAGGGCCTGTTGAAAATATTCTACTTTCCCTGCTGGAAAGAGACATACCACATCTTCAGCACTTCTTTGTAATCATGATATTGTGATTCACAACAGTGGGTGGCAACTTGTCTAAAGGACTCTGACTCTGAGTGATGTTCCATGTCAGATTTTATGGCTTCCAACATGAGACTAAGGCATGAACATGGAAGTAGGTTGTTTAGGAGAAAGAGAGATTATCTGTTGTCTAAAAAAGCCCAAACAATTATATATCCATGAAAAATAGGTTTGACAAGCATGAGACTTAGTCTACACTCAAAGGGTCAGAGAGAAATTTGTTTTGAACCCAGTAGAACTAACATATCACTATATCAGGAATAAAGGAAGCCAAAATAACCTGAATCTAACTGGTTGGATACTCTGGTCACTTGTTTGGGGTCATCAGGCTTCCAAATCTGAGTTCGTTATTTCTGGAGTAATTTAGAAATCAGGAAATGAACACTGAGAAGCACAATGGGAGGCATAGATGAAAAAGGAGAGACTTTCAATTATGTCAAGGTCAGAATATAAGTTTGTGAAGGTGTTGTACTCCTTGTCTTGTTGTTGTCCACAAGAACACATATCATGTGAAAAAATAGAGTTTAGCATATTTTAAATCTTATCAGTCTGATCAAAGAGGTTTTGTTGAGTCCAGATCTATTTATTACAGAAAAAAAAAAAAAAAAAAAAAGGAAAATAAGGGAAAGAGTACTAATAAAGGGGGGGAAATCACTTCTTATTTCACACAGAGTTCCTATTATCTACTAATTTCAATGGTGTCACATTCATTCCCTTGCTTTTCAATGTCCTAAATCTGTTGGTGAGCCACCACTATCACAAGTACTTTGTTGGGAGAGTTCGATGTCTGTACTGAGGCTTCCTTTGTCCTCTGCCAGGAGGACTGGTATTGATGCTGATGGTTTCTTCTTCCTCACTGTAATGCTCACCTGGAATTATTATACCATGTTGTGTGTCATGCCTTGGCTTAACTCTTCCGTCTGCAAATTCACATTACAATCAAATCTATTAGAGTGTCTAAACACACTGGAGGGTTACTGTTCTTTCATGCTCTTTGTTGCACCAGCATCTGGCTTTGCCCAATTTCCAGGTCTGCATTCCTTTAACTCACTATTTTTTCTTTTAAAATTTTAAAATTATTTTTTATGGTCCTAGGGGTCTTAAAGGATCAAATTTTTATTGCCTCATGTTTTTTATCTCACTACACTGCATTCTATACCCCTACCATCTCTGTTACCATATATTACCTCTGTTTCTCTGTGTTGCAACCCAGAGAATATTACTCTAAGCCTAATATTTCTGTCTTCACAAAATGACTTGTTACTCCTGACTGTAAAAATATTGAATATTCCACCAAATTATTCAAATACAAATCAGGCTGAACCTTAGAAAATTGGCATTTCCACCAAGAAACTTTAAAGCAAAGCTCCAGGCAGCCCAAGACAAGCCCAGTCAAAGCAAAGTCTGGCAGGTGTCAGTCCCAAGGCCATGCAAAGGTGGTTTCAAAGACAGCATGCCTTGATCCTAGCAGCAGCAATCTGGTGTTTTCGGGGCTGCAGGGCTAGAGAGGTTCACAGGGATTAGGGATAAGTAAAGGATGACAAAGAGAAGTGACATTTGACAAGGACCTGCTGTTTCCCTTGCAGGAATAAGCCCTTACTTGACTGCTCACATCCAGACTTTGACCATTTTAGAGTGCTTCTTGTTTGGCACAGAAAGTTAGTTGTTTAAAAGGTGGTAGTAAAGTATCCTCACTGAAACAAGTGCAGTCACTGCTGACTCTGTGTTGAACTCAGTTCAGAGATCATTCTGGCTGCAGTTATACATGCTTTCTGTCAGACAGCAGGGCAATTTATTACAAAATGTTCTCAATAATTTTTTGACAGAAAGATGTTCTCCAAATTTAGGGTTAGAGTTAGAAATTTTATAGTGGATTGAATTTCTGTAAATTTTTACAGAACAAAACAATCTTTTTAAACTAGTCTTTTCTAGTTATGGGCGTTATGCATAAATTCCTGCATACAAGACATGGTAAAAAATAAATAAATAGCTTTGGTCATTTAACTTGTTCAGTTCTGGAGTATGAACTCATCCAAAGGATTACAACTGGAATTTGTGGTTTTAGGGTATCTTTTCTGTTCTTTAACAGAATATAATGGAGCCAATTGAGGTAGATCTTAGCTAAAAGCATGAGAAAGTTCTTGCACTGAAAAGCATCAAGTAAGACTAGGCAAAAAAAGGTAAAAATGTTCAGAATAGGAATGTTAATAAACTCTTTTTACAGCTTAGGGGAGCCTGTGTTATAACTGGATGCAGTAAAATTGTCAAATTTAAGTGCATTGTTCTTGGAATAATATCATGGCTTTTCCACACTGAGAGCTTTTTCTCTGTCTGAGATGTTTCTTTGAAGCTTGTTTGTCGTCATATATTATGGGTCTGGGACACTTGCCTGTGATTATATGATTGCTCATGAATGCTCTGCTAATGGTATTTTTTCCTGAAGAAAAATATTGACTCATTTGTTTTGAACTCCTACTCCACCCACATGTGGTAGTGTAGAATTATGCAAATTTAGTAAATGAGAAAAGTAAAGTTCTACCAAGTGTAATAGCATTTATTCAAATGGGGGTATCTCTTATTTCAATGTGTTTTCAGAGTGAGTGTTATGGAGTTCCTGTTGTAACACGTATTAAGATCTAGGTTATTATACTTGATCCTTAGAAGTATTGTCTTATAAGAAATCATAAAATAACTGAAAATTTCCAGTAGATCTTTTAGCTGTTGTTAAGCAAATAAAGTCTTACTTCCATTTATCCAGCTTAGATTTGCTGTCTTTATTGACAGTTAAATGTTTTCATTTTAGATTTTCTTTGCTGTGCTTTTATAGAAATAACTAGCCTTAAAAAATATTTTTTTTTTATCAAATCAAGCAATGTAAATGTAAATATACATGTATATGTAAATGTGTCAAGCAATGGCAAATGTAAAAAGTATTTTCTGTTAATTTTGGCCTATTCCAGCATACTTTGTGCTGGTGAAGTTTCTATTCTTTTGCTTGGTAAGAATATCAATTCAATTTAGGTGCATTATACCTGTCCCCCTACTGTTTTAATCCATCCCTCCATTTGTTTAAAACTCCTTATGGATAAGAAGGACTGTGTATTATAATTTATTTAAGGAAAAAAAAAAGTGTAGAAGAATTGAAAATGCTTTATTGTGCAACCTGCCCCACACCCTCCCAAACAACACTGAGATTAACATTGTAATGATTTCAGCAAAAGAATGTGCTTTTAGGAAATCCTGTATTTTTATTTTAAAACCTATATTGGTTATACTGTATTTTTATTGTTGCTGATTTTTTTCCTCATAGTGCTTTTCTTGTGAAAAAACCTAGAAACTTAACTACAAAGGATTAACTACTGTACATTCTATTCCAGAAGTACAGTAATACCTATACAAAGCTTGAATAAATATGCATTAAACTACTGCAGGTCTAAGTCTTTTCATAGCAATATTTGAAAAATACCTGCTTTCTCCTGAACAGAACTATGTGAGTGTGGAAATTCTGAGAAGCCAACAGACAGAATGAATAAATAGGAAAAAAAATCTGTTCTGAAATTAATTTTGTTTTCCCATTGCTAATTTTTTCTTTTATTTAAATTTTATGAGTAAGAATTGGTGTTCTTGGGGTTTACTGTCGGTGTTCTTGATAGTCATGATTTTTGCCATTCTTGACATTTCATTTTCAATGAAGAACTAGCAAATCAATGAAAAACAGTTGAAAGCATCTTGATTAGAAGTCAAAAGTCTTTCAAAGTTGAATTGCAAACTTCTTCAGAGCACTGACTTTCTGTATAATACAGGATTTGTGATGTTTCCTGTAAAACTTGTGCAGGTAAAATTTTGGCATATAAGTCTCCTTGATTTAATTCTTAAATACTTAAAAAGCTTACTTTTGTCCTAGGAAATGTCTTTCTGATGTATGGCTTTAGTGCCTAAGGGAATCAGCAGGTATGAATCACACCAGGTGATGGAGGTATGATGGAGAAGATTGAAACAGTGATTAGGATTCTTAATTAGCAAGAATCTACAGGCTATAAATTAGTGCCAGCAGAAGTAATTAAACTACTTTATTTGAATTAAGTGAAAACATCCTTAGTTTTAGGAGACAAGCTTAATGTGAAGATTAAAAGAAAGATATTTGTATGTGAGGTGCAATACAGATACATTTCAAATGCATTTGAAACAAACATGACCAACTCATTTTTTCTGATGTTATCAGAAGCTTCTGTTTGTTATTCATTAAGTGATTTTTTTTCCTGTTCTGTTTCTTTTTAAATATGTGTACAGTATTTTTTTGTTGTTGTTATTTTTTTCTTCTTGCTGTTTTTCTGTTTTTATTAGGGCAGCTGTAAAGGATTTAGAATGAGACATGTAGGAAATAATGCCTCTTCCTGGTGTAGCTGCTTTGACAGTCACTGTACGGGCAAATATTTCCAGGGTTCAGAAAGGCAAATGATTCTTTCAAGGTGTCCCTGGTCAGAGAAGCCCATGGGTTTTCACAATTCTTTTTTGTGCCTGTGTATTACCCCAGTCTGCTCTGAATGAATATGAAGCTTCTGGGCATCACACAGTTTGCAAACAGACTGTGTCCTGATCTTGAGCAAATGTTTGGTCATTAGGGATCTCTAGGACCTTCAAAGTTAGAGTTTTTTTAATTTAAATGGAATCATTATTCTGATTATAGCAATATTACAGGAAAGAGTCCTTTTGTGCTGTGGTATGCCAGCAGGCAGTAAAATTTACTTGGACTTTTTTTTTTGTTGATATTTTGTCTCAATCTAAGTAGTTGGTGGGCAGAATAGGGTTTGGGCTTTTTTTTTTCTTTTTTTTTTTTTTTTTTCTTAATAGTAAACTTTCGACATTCCTCCCACCACTTTGTTCCCTCCTTTCTTTAGGAATGTAAAGAATAATTTTTAATAGATTTCCTTTTTGCCTTTCTTGTATTGAAAATGTGCTGTAATCTGGTCTGACTATAGGAGATGGGAAGCTGTATTACTTGTGGCATCTCTAAGCATATCAAAATGATCTCCCTTAGTACCACAGACTGATGCTTGCATCCAGCCTAGCTCTGATTCCTTCTTCACCATCCATGTTGAATCTATTGTTCATGTATTTGATTAGAGTCTTCTTGATGGATAAGAGATCTAGAGTTTGTTGAATCTGACTCTGAAGATGAGTCACTTTTACTCCTCCTCCCTCTCCTACTCCTCCTAACATTTCTGCATCAGAAGGAGTAATATACTAAGTCTTTTTTTTTTTAGAGATCAAAGGGAATTCAATCTGAGGAAACCATATCCACACACATCAAACAGGAAACTTTCAGAGTATTAGTACAACCTATTGAACATTTTTGTGACCCCTTACTTTCTGGCTTCTGACAGCTTCCTTGGAAGTTTTTCCCCTCGTTATCTTTTTGGTTCAAGAACCAGTAGATCTGAAACGCAGAGTGCTAAGGACTGTTCCTTTTGATTAATAACTGAATAGATTTGCTGTAGAGCCAAGAATGGAACATCTTGTAACTGTTGGCAACATTACTAAAAGAGTAAGTATCCTCATGGAAGGGGCAGAGCGTAACAAGAGATTTGATCAAGAGGAAAGAAGAGTCTTAGGCTTTTAAGAGCTGTTGCATTAATGTAAACAGCTATCTGTTTTATTCTGGATGTTGTCCAGAGGAACCACAAAAGTCATTTTTGGGCTCATATGATTTTGAAACAGGATATGGTTTTGGCTATTTGACTTCCTTTCTTCTTTTCTGGCAGAGCCAGCCTGACTTTGTATGTCTGATGCCAGAGAGTGGCATTCATATATTTTAGCTCAGGAGGTAGCCACTTCAAATCTACATGAGATGAGCCTTTTATTCCATTCTGAAGTGCTCATATCTGTACTGCTAAAGAACACTGGAGTGTATCATGCAAGACATTAAGGGAAGCTGTTAAAGTCAATTCATCCCAGGATTAGCAGTGAGAATGAAAGTTCCCACTGGAACATCTCCCATTTGGAGAGGATGAACCATGCAGGGCAGTTCCTTATTTTAATTTCTCTAATGGCAGTAGAGTTATAGTTGGTCAATGCTAGTCTTCGTTCTCTACTACTGCTACTCCTGTAAAGGAGATGCCAGGGAAATAGCTGGAGCACAGCATACTCTGGCTGTCTCCCTAGTTGTGTTATGACTGCATGTTGCTCCTGATTGTGACAAGTAAAAGCATTTCCTTGTTTAGGCCTTGTATTTCCCAAGCCTGGGACAGAAAACACTTCCTGGCTGCATCCCATCGTAGATCTGCTGCATCCAACAGATTTTTGATGCTGTAGAAAACCTGTCAGTCTGTGTAGATCACAGATTCACAATCTGCTCCTAGAAGCCAAAGATTACTATGCATGATAGAAGCTTTACTCTCGAGGAAATTATTTCTCCAGGGTTTACTTACATCAACAGTTTCAGCCATTTTATTTCCCTCCCCATGAAAATAGAAGGAAATAAACACACAAGGACACAATTACTTTGGTCAAAATCAACCTTAAATTCAGTGGATTGTTTAGGTTCTGACTGTAACATTTGTCCCTTGGACTCAGTAGTTCCTTCTGAGTCACAGACATCAGCAGAGTCTGTCATGTCTGTGATTATGAAGCACAATCTTGGTACTCAAATGCAGTGGTAGAACACATTTGTTGGAGCAAGGTGCCCCTGATCAGAGGGATTCTAGAGCTTGTATTCAAATTTCAGTGAACATGAAGGAATTTCATTAATTTCTTCTCTTCTGACTGATTTGGAAAACAGTGAGTATAATTTAAGGCAAAGTTCTGTGTAGTATTTAGAGATTCTGCATGTTACAGGGAAGTGCACCTAGTATAGTCTGTGTGAATATATGTGTAGAAGTGCATAATTTATGTGTCTTTCAGGACCTGGGCAAAACTAATTTGGCATGGATCCTATTATTTTAATAACTGGATGTTGTGGCAAGGTTCCTTTCTAGATTAGAGGATGTAATTACCAAAGGAATGTATGATGCTAGGTCAGCCACTGGATGATTCAGTAGGAGATTTGGCACAATAATTCTTGTCAAGATATCTTCCTGTCTAATCAATGGAATATTTGGGAAGGGGAAACTTTAATTACTCTTTAAAAAAATTAAAATATCTATATAACACAAACTTTTAACAAGATGTTAGAATTCCAGATAAGGGATGCTTTTAGGGGATGCTTTTTTTTTTTTTTTTTTTTTTTTTAACAGATATACAGTCATTGAAAAAACATTTATATATAAACACAAAAATTATATGATAAACTGCATAATCATCAATCATGTAATTGCAAGATAAAGAATCTTTAAATATATATATACATACAGAAATATACATACAGAAATTTATAAAATACTATATCTGTGTATCTATATTTTTATACCTGTATTAAAAAACATATTTTTAAGTTTTTCCTTAGTCATCTTCTTATTGAAAAGTTTCTTGCAGCTTGTTTTCTAAGCTTTATCCATTCTGAAAACCTTTCAATGTGAGGATAATCTTAAATACTAATTTTTCTTGCTGTGTAATGATCTGTGGCAGAAGAGAAGGTTATTTGATTTTTTCTGGTTTTGTGTGGCTAATTGGATGCAGAGCACATGGAGGAACATCAGTATATAACATGAGCTACATTACTGGTCTCATAACCTGAGTGGGAAGAGAAGTGACATTTCCCAGATCAGGACTTTAAGCATGTGCCAACTTTATTAAAATTGTGAGACTGTCATGAATTTTGCCCTATGAGCGCTAACATCTCACTGACAAGGAATTGCCTGATCCGATTACTCCAAGCACTTCTGGAGGCTGTTTCCGCTGGGCCTCCAGGGCTCTGGCTCCCACTCCTGCTCTTCAGCTGCTGCAGACCTGTCCCTGCCAGGCTGGAAGCTGCATCTCTACTGGGATGGGCCTTTTGGAGGCAGCCAGGGCTGCTCTGGTGCTGCCAGAGCTGCACTCTCTCTCTCCTCTTGCTGCTAGGAGGAGCGTAAATTCTTGGAGGACGTGACTTTTGCTTGCTCACAAAGAACAAAGGTCCAGTTTCTGCTCTAACAGGAGCATAGTGTCTTGAATTTGGGGTGAGTGTTTTGTTTCCTACTTGGTGTAGAATTTGTGTGTCCTTCGGCAGATAGCAAAGACAAGAGATCTGCTCCCCTAAGTGGTGGGACATCACTGTATCTCCTGGCTAATCAAGTCCAAGACATGATTCTTACTGGCTTTGAGGAGGGGAGAGAACATGAAGGAAATCTTCTAGTGTTTGAGTTCACACTGAAATACTTAATTTGTAGGTAGACAGGTTCCTGCTGTGTATAAAATATTGTCCAACCCGCATAAAACACATTATTAATTTCAGTTGAAAATGCCTTAGCTTTACCAAAAGACTGAAAGGAAAATTACTAGCTGACTAATATGCTTTCTGCAAACATTCTCATTTTGTTCATCATCTTCTGTAAACAGATCTTTTGATCTGATCTTATCATCAAATTTTATAATAAATTTTATTAATCTTACAGTTTTCCTTTCATATGTCTAGCTATTCATAAAGTGTCTAAACATTGCTGTGTAAGAAAATTAAAAATTTGTGAAAAACATCCACTAGCTATAATGATGATGATGATGATGATAATAATAATAAATAATCCCTCATATCTGCTTAGGGAGTTGACTACACTTGTGAAAATTTAGACTTGTCTTTATAGCAAATGATTGCTGTGAATTGCTTCGGCGTATTATCTTCCGTGGACTTACAGTGTCATTTGTTTAGTATTTATTATGTTTTTTTAACCATATACAAGTTGCTGAATGATGTAATTTTCATAAATGTAAGCTAGCTCTGCACAATCCTAATAATTAGAACGTTTTACTTAGAACTTTGTTCTGTCTCAAAGTTAGTGAGAAGAAATTGGCTGTTAATGAGAAAACCTGCTGCTATTAGAGGGATATTTCACATAGTTTAGTATTTTTCTTGGGGCCCAGCCAGATGTTGAAGGAATTGGAAATAATAAGATTTTTATATTTTTAAATACTGATGCTTCTCATTTTGGATAAACTAAGCAAATTTTTACATTTCAAACCTATTTTGTCAGCAATCTTGTTTCCTTGAATTGCAGTCTTCTGATAAGAGTTGAAGTTGAAAAGACGCATGTTGCAATAATCAAAGCACAAGCTCAGATGTTTGAAACAGACTCTTACAGACATGCTTTGCTTTTAAGTGGGTTATATATGTACCTCTCATATTTGTCATATAAAATATGATATATACTGGGATTTTTCTACATGGAAAAAGTCATATCTGAATAAAATGATCTCAGGGTGAAGCATCTGTAACTTTACTCATGACTGAAAACAGGGTTATTCTTGGCTCTCTTACACATAGTTTGTATTAACTGTTTCACACATGATGAACAGTCTGCAGTGTCTTGTTAATAAGTACAGGAAATAGTTGTGAGAATACAGAACTTTCAGTCTGCAGTCACACCTAGGTGTGTTTGCTTGGATCAAGAGCTGTTTGGAATAATCACAGTGGTTAGTGAAGCTGTGAGGGGACACTATCACCCCAAGTCAGATATCAGTAAGGAGTTTCTGTGTACCAAAGGATTAGTCAATATCTGTTATACCTGAGGAATGTATTTTAGTTTCTTTACAATTTCACCTGTTAAAAATGGTTAATATGTGATAAAAAACTAACGTAAAATAATAATAAAAAAATGGCTAGAGAAACCTTAGTATTTGAGCTGAATATATAATGCAAAAAATATAGAAATCAATTATATGACAGAATAGGTTTTATTGTGGTTTCAGTAATTCAGAAGAATAATAACATAGGGAGAAACACTTTAAAAATGAAGGATTTTTGATTTACTCTTCCTCTGTAAAACATAGTTTATTTCTGCTGGCCTCCAGCTGAGTTATAGACCAAGGAGGATAAGCATCAAGGACTGCAATTGTACAAAATGTCCTTGCTGAGATACTGTTTCATCTCTTTTAGATCAGGCTGTATAATACTTGGGCTCAAATAACCTTTAAAATGCTTCTACTCTGAAATTAACAATGGTAACGTCGGTGCTTTCTCATGTTTTGTTTTATGGCAGTTTCTCCTCATTAGTGAACTATACTGAGATATGTTTTAAATGTGTGGGTACTCTTCCCATCTAATTAATATATGCCTGTCTCCCTCACTCCCCCTCCCATGACCCCCACTCCCTGTTTTCACTTTAGAACACACAATGTGCTTTGGCAAAGGATGAACATTTTGTTTTCCCACTGTTTTATAGTGTGGTCTTGTCATTGATAGACTCATTTTCTGGATATAATGGAATAATAAAAACTTCTACATTGGTACTTGGAGGTATCTTGGACTTTTGAGAAGAGGACCAGAACATATGTCCAGAGAAAGAGTGATGCTTGCAGAGCATTTTGAAGGATAGATCTTTAATGAGATCTTGAAAGTCATGGTGTCACTGATACTTAATTATGAGTCTGTGCAGAAACATTTTTCTTCAGAATCTGTAAACTTAGTTACTTGGTTTAATGGTCATTCTTGCTATTTCAGTAACTGTAAAACTGTAAAAACTGTAAAAAAATGCTGTAAAAAAAAAACACCTGCCCTTAGAAAACCCTCATTTGAAATAAAATGTTTCATTAGCTCCCTTTAAATAGATTTCAAGTAGAAATTATTTTAAGCAAAATAAACCAAAGAATTAGTAATGGAAAAATTAATCCATCAGGAGTACATCATGGTCCTCATACCTTTTACAATAGCAAGACCACTTTGAAAGAAAGCCCTGAGGACCAGCCACTTGATTTTAGCCTTATCTTTCCCATAAGAGTATTTATTATGTGGAACTGAATTATTTCTTTGTTTCTTTCTTTCTTTCTCCTTTTGTTCTTTTTTTTTTTTTTTTATCATGAATTACTTGATGTGATTTTCCTAGAGGGACCTCTTGAAGTTTGTGGTAAGCTACTAGTTTCTTGGAATTTACTCCTTTTTGTACCCTTTTGGAATTCTATCTGACCTTATTACATCTTCCATTAGATAGTATTAATGTATTTTCCTTTGTCTAGTCAATCCTAAATGTGGAAACAAAATTCTTTTTCTCTTCCCATTATGTTAATCTTGCTGATGGTTCTTGCTTTCTTCCTTTCCTGCGCTATGAGATCCTTCAACCAAGCTCATTTTATGAGAGCCTCCAATTCCTTATTTATTTCCCTTTCTGGTAAAAACCCAATTTAGGAAAGCTGGTTCAATAAGTTACTTGGACATTGCATTTTGTCTTTATGTAGTTTTCAGTTGTCTACTGTTTTTTTCCTAAAAGTTTTGAAGTCACAACCAACAGTGTTTTTTTTAAAGAAAAGTATGAATCTTTTTCTTTAATTAGTAACTGAATGATAAAATTCAAGTTCCGTCCTTACATTTTCCCCTCACTCCAGCATGGATCCTCCACAGTTTACAGTCTTTCAGGATAAACCTATTCCAACATGGGCTCTCTGTGGGCCACAGTTCCTTGAGGAATATCCACCTGCTCTGGCATGAGGGTCCTTCATGGGCTGCAGTGTGGATATTTGTTCCACTGTGTTCTTCTCCCTGGGCTGCTGGCTGGCAGCTTGCTTTGCTGGGGCTCTTTCCAGGCATTGCATGGGAATCTTCAGCTCCTGGAGCACCTCTTCCCACTCCTTCACTGACCCTGGTGTCTGCTGGGTTGTTTCTCACAATTTTTTTTCCTTGTCCTGCTTCACTGGTCTCTGGTGGTTTTCCTCTTTCTGAATTACAAATCCCCAGAGGTGCTGCCTTTGTGGGCAGGGGGCTCAGCCCATGTGGGGCTGCCATGGAGTCATCTGGAACTGGCCAGGGCAATCTCAGCCTCACATTATTAGAGAGGAAAACACATAATCAGGGGGATGATTACGTGGGTGCTTTATTGATGAGAGCTCTGGGAGCCGGGGTACAAACCCAAATCCAACTCCAACGAGGTCCAAGAAGGCCCCAATACTATACCCCTCTGTTACACAACTCTATGTTAATCATTAACCCCCCATTGTTCTATTGTATACACCCAAGCATGAATTTTGGTAAATATCTTCCCTTGTGAGTCTCACAATTCTGGTTTAAGATAATAATTACGTTCAGCTACCAACAATCATTACAATTATATCATCTATCTTATGATGATTAGGTACAGTTTCACCCGACCTAGTAGAGGATAGCTTTATTTCTAAAATACACAGCCAATCCTTCCTCCTCCCCCCAATTACCCAGGCAAAGTCATACTTGATTTGGTTGGAACAATGAAAGCAACATCCTGGTTGCAGTGAAGCTGAGGTTCTATTCCCCAGCTTTGCGGCCACAGAAATTCTTAACCCTATCTTAACAACATCAGAGAGCCCCAGGCAGCCCCCAGGGCCTGGGCACCAACAGCCTGTTCAGTGAACCAGGACTGGTTTTGTGCAGTAGTAGTGGTAAGTGATTTGTCATCTTTCCTTCTCCTCTCTCCTTAGTTCCTGATGCATGTTCCAGGCACTTGTCCCATCGAGGGGCAGGATGGTGCATTGCATGCACCTCATTGTTGAACTATACTTTACACATTATTGAACTATATATACTTTTTCATTGTTCCTGTGACACTGGGGGTGACAGTGGCCCTTGGTTAAACCATCACAGTGATGGCAGCCTTGTGCTACATATGAACCTCCCAGAGTACAGCAGAGTCTTGATTTCATTCTACGTTTTGCCAGCTGAGAGAAGTCATCGTGAAGGGCCCTGGAGATACATCCCTCTAAAGAGCGGTGCTGCCTTGGAAACTGCTGAGCTCTCTTTGCCTCTCACACTGATGTAACAGTTTGCTGGTCACTGAGCATCCTGATTCATAAACACATTCCAGCCCTGAAATCTGTGGAAAGAACTAATGATTTAATGGATTTGGGTTGCCTTTTTTTGTTTGGTTGGTATGATTGGTTCTTTGTTGGTTTGGTTGTTGTTGTTGGTTATGGTTGGTTTGGTTGTTTTGTTTTGATTTTTTTTTTCTGTTTTGTTTTTTGTTTTGAAATGCAAATGAGACATTGTGAGAAGTGGGAAAAAAAAAAAAAAAAACAAAAACAAAAAAACGAGCCCATCTCAACCAACCAAGTAATAAGCCTCCTCAGTCCTTGAAGTATCAATTTATTTTTTATCTGGTCAGATATTTCTGCCTTCTCTAAGAGTTGATTTTTGTCCTATATGGAAGGACATAAGCTTGACCCTTGAATCAGATTCAGGCTGGTAATTCTACCACATTTCATTCACTGGGATTTTGAGCCTGTATGAGTATTTTTGCATTTTTATGCAAATGTATTAAAAGTTTTGTGGACTAGAATAAGAGTGAGTAAGTGCTGAAAATTGAATCTGGTGATAAGGAGGTGATAAAAGTTCACTGCAATTGAGTTACCAGACTGAACCTTTATTTATCAGGTTATATTTAGAGTGCTGAGATTTTGTGTACATTCTTGGTACTCTTTTTTTCAGAATTAAGTATCTAAGTCCCATGTAGCTGAAGAGATACCAATTCTGATCATTTTTTTAACAGACTAATATGTAGTGTTATTTTGTAGACAAAGGATGGAATTAAGAGCATTTCTAGCAGGTTTTGCGTGTGTGTGTGTCAGTTTTCTATGGTAATCTCTTTTTCCACATCTCTCCAGGCCCTGAACTTCAGGACAGGTACTGGGGGGATGAAATTCCCCCCATTGTTGAGGAAGATCACATTTGAATCCACCTTGAATGTGTCCATGGGACCCAGTGAGATGTATCCCAGAGTTTTCTTGTTTGAATTAAAAGCAAAATTAATCAGCCGAGGGAACTGGCTGATGTAGTTGCTAAACCACTCATTTCAAAAATTGTGGAAGTCATAGAAATTGTAAATAAGCCTGTCGCTTTAAAAGGAAAGTGTAGATAGCTTACACTGAAGCACTACATTTAAAAGTTATTTTCTAGTGTCGTCAAAATAGTGTGTAAAGAAATGCACTGATATAGGTGGTACCTTTGGGGAAAGAAAGAAAAAAAAAAAAAAAAAAAAAGAGGATGCACTTACCTCTGGTCTTTTACCTACTTAAAGCAGTGATTCTGTACTCCCTTTGTCTTTCTTTATCCCTACTCTTTGTCTTTCTTTATCCCTACTATCCTTCAACATGGAATTTTTTAAATGAGTAATACTTTGAAAATGGTGGCTCAAAAAAACCCTGATTCCCTCTATGGGTCTGTATTATTTTAACCCAGATTTGCTGGCAGATTTCTATCTGTGTACATGCTACAACATGCTGATTTCAGCTAAGAACTTGAACAAATCTTTTGTTGTGATCTTTTTAGGAAAAAGATTAATATAATACCTTGTCTCTAACATCAACTTTCAATCAAGAGTAGTTGCTTGGACTAATTTCTGTAACCTACAAAGCCATAGTTTTATCAAATATTAATCACTTTTCCCTCACTCTCCTTTCCCTTTTAAATGTCTGTGCTAGAAAACAACAAAAACATCTTTAATAAATATACACATCATTAAAAAGAAATTGAGAAAGTTATTAATACTTGAACTTGGAATTAAAGCTCAAAATCAATTTTAATTACAGTATTTCTGGGACTGTTTTTTCCATTTGTTTGCTTTGTTTAGATGTGTGCCTAATGCAGACTTTAAATAATAATAATAAAAAAAGGGAAATTACTTTGTAGAGCTTCGAAATTTAGCCTGGTTGATCTTTTCATAAAATGTATTGATAAAGGAATATTACCATTATTCATGTTCTGGTAAGGCTTACTGATTTTTAAAATGGAGTTACCATGGAAACACAACTGGGTAACATAAGGAGGAAAGTGCAGGGGAAAATTTACAGTTAGTCTTTTCAGCAAAAGTTATTTCTGATTTTACAGTATAATTAAGCTCAGGTTTTTATCTAATCTCTTACTAGTTTGTGTGTACAGGTATATTATATTTATGCATACTCATATTGAACATATTTAATCAGAATAAAATAAACAATTTACTTTTTTAGCATAATTTCTAGTGTTTTAGGTGGGTTGTTTTTTTTTTTTTTTTTGCTTTGTTTTGTTTTGTTTGGGTTTTTTTAAATTCAGTAAATTCTAGCCAGAAAACTCACTAGGTTCTCTCTCTTCATTTTTGTTTCATGGATTTTTTTTTCCTAAGTGAGAGTTTGAGTAATCTTCCTGAGTTATAAGTTAATTTTAAAAGGCAAATTTCTAAAGCATTGTGGTAGAATACTCCAGTAGTCGAGGCATTAGAAGGATCACAGATGGATTATTGGACCAAAGTGTAATAAAAATGTTACAAATGTAAGGTAAAGTCAGTTTCTTGTTACTGTATAAAGCATATGTTGTTTTTAATGTGATAAATCACAGAACTTGTAAGGGTTTGCGTAGTATTTGGCACACATTCTGGTGTCTTTTATATTGCTTGTGAGCGTGGACTAAAAATATGTATTTGCTTTATTAGAAAATATTCCCCAGGCATTTCTGGGCTATGCTTTCATATAATGACCTGCTGGGTAATGTTTTCTCTTCTGTATATCACTGTGAACCTCAACCAGCTATTTTTCCTTAACATTTCTAATCTACATGAGGATATGTGTCTTTGTATGATGGAAAAATGTGCTGAGTTCTGTAGTGTTAATAGCAGCAATTTTTAAAATTAGGCTTGCTTTCGCTCAATATCTAAAAACTTTCAGATATTTTAAGCAAAAAGGTCAAGGAGATTTTAAACTTTTTAACTTTAAACTTTCAAAAGTTGTAGTTTGTGATTTTCTTTGGAATAAGAGTATTTATCTTTCTGACAAAAATCAGCATTTCTTGGGAATGAAGTCTGTTTTCCTGAATTTTTTTCCCCCCCTTTTTTTTTTTCCCCCCAAATTTCCTGCACTCATCTTCTGCTACCACATAGAGGAAGTTGAATAGGAAGCTAAGTCCTAAAATATATTCTCTTTGTTCTGAGGCAACCTCTAAGATGCATTCAGATGTCAAGCTATGTCCACTGTGAGCAATTCATGAAGAAACTGCCTCAACATTTTGATCACAGTCAGGCTTTTGTTATGAGAGTAACAGGCATAGAAAGACACACTTTAGAAGTGTGAAAACAAGCAACACAATGAAGTAAAAAATGATGAAATTGAGCACAGCACTGGCACAGTTCAGCTGCTGTCCCTGGCAGTGACTGTGGCCTTCAACAATAGTCTGTGACTGCCAGGAAAGCCCCACTCACTATGGGGAAGTAATTTCTGTTGGTTAATGTTCATTTTAATATCAATGAAGAGTTCAAGTCAGAATCCATCTGTGAAAAACTCTGAACTTTGATAGTTTTTGTGTGTTCAAGAAATGGTTCTATAAAGCTTTATTTTTAAGATTTATGTAAAGGTACAATTTACCTTGTCTGGCTTCATAAGTGATTTTGTCTGTATTCTGAATCAGTGCTGGAGACAGAGCTTGGCAATCAAAAGAATATATTCAGTACTTCAAAGAAGACAAAAAAAACCATAAAAATAGTGTTAAGTGAACATGGAAATCATTTGAGCTGTAGAAGGTGAAATTTCTTTTTCTTCCCTAGAGTTTGTATTGTAGAAGAGACCCCTCATTTTCAGTGGAATGTTTGGTGTGTGGTATGGCAATACAAAAGCACAAGTACCATCTTTGTTTCCCATAATTTTCCTAGTGGAGTTTATACACTGAAACTTACTTACACCTGCATCTTGCTGAAGGATGAATTCAAATCCATCAGATGCCTCATCCCCTTGCAGCATTCTGAAGTTCTGCAACCCAGAGTCAACAGATTCAGTAGCATTTTACCTACACGCTAACTCATGCCTTATACAGGGGAGGCATATGCATGGATAAAGTCAAGATTCAGCCTGCTGGCTTAAAACAAATGAATGTCCTCATTTGGACTTGGTAGTTACCATGGAACAAATGATCCATTGCCTGCCACTTCTCATGGTCACTTAGAGCTATGTGAGAAGGTGTGGAATGCCACATGATTTAAAGTCCTTTCATCCCTGGCATGCTTGTATGACAAAACTATGAATCTATGGAATATCAAACAATTGATATTTGTGATAACTTTCTTTCAGTGCTTCAGGAATTCCAAAGTCAAAATTGATAAGTGTCAAGCCCTTGAAGGAGCCAAAACCTTTCTTGTTTTATTTTAGTCTTCTAATGAGCTTGAAGAGGTGAAGGCCAAAAAAGTGCTCATTAACAACAGCCTTAAAGTCTTTATAAAGACAGTTCTAGAAAAAAGCCACCTTGGTGTTTTCTCTGGTCCTGTGCTCACCTTTCCAGGCTACTTTTGGGTTTCCATGTTGATGGTTTGTGGCTTCTCCCAGCTCTCAGTAAGTAAAGCTGTACAATCACTCTCATGAGGTTTTTTCCCAAGCGGTCTGTGATGTTCATGATGGGAAACCCCACCTCTTCAGTTCTGGGACCTTCTTGGGTTTATTTTCATGTGTTTCCTGTCCCAGGCGGCTGCCTTCTGGCAGCTTTTAGCTCAGGGCACAGTTTGGGGGCCTTTACTATGGACAACAGAAGTTGTTGTTACTGGGCTACTCTTTATTTTAAAAAGTGGTTTTGTGTAAAGTCAACCACATTGATTTCTGTGAGGATGAATCTACATCTTCAAGCAAAACATCTGTCCCAATGCTTCAGAGAATCAGGTTGATATTTCCAAGACATCTTGGATTATTTGTTCCAGGTGTCATGGTCTGTCTTACCATTCCCTTCCAATGAGCTCTTTACACTGGAAATATCTGAGTAGTTTTAATTTATGGCAGCAGCTTATTTTCTGCTGAACCCGAGCCTATGAGCTGCCTGTAAGCACTCTTTCCAGCCTAAGAAACATGAAATAGAAGATGGGAACTGCAAGGAATACTGAAATCCTTTTGAAAGGTTCATGGCAAGCGAGAGCAGCAATGCGTGGGTTGCTGACAGGACATGGATTTAAGTATGAGAAAGGGAGGAACTGAGGTCAGTGATACAGGTACAGGATGAAAGAGGGTGGATAGCAATTCAGTGCTGCTGAAGCAGTGAAGGGAATGAGTACTTGGGGATGGCTGAGGTGCAGACTGTTGTTACTGAATCAGGATTTGATGCGTGTGTGTGCGTGTAGGGAATTTGCAATAGTACTGACAAGCTGAAGTTCTCACGCTGTTTTGAGATGTGTGGAACTGAAAAGAGCACAAAATAAAAGCAGTAGCTTTGGATGCAGCAGAGCACAGCCTGCCTGTCTCTTCATGTCACGTGAACTTCCATCTTTATCTAAGATCCACACGTTTTTTCTTTATTGCTTAACCATATGGTAGCTCTAATTAATAGCCCTGATACAGGATGGCAAAGAGTCAGGTCAGCAATAGGAGATGAGTCGCATTTCTCTGAACTTAATGGTGAACAGTGGGTCAGTGGAGTCTCTTGTGGAGAAGCCACATATGTGCCTATTAGAGTGCATTAAAATTTGATTTTTCAACCTTAAGTTATTGTACATACATAGTGGTAGACAAGATGTGCAAAGATATAAAGTCATGAGATAGATTAACCCTTCTCTTAGAATAATTTTATCTTCTGTAAAGAAAAAAATGTCATGAGTTGCGGTCAGTCTTTTAGGGAGCAAGACTCAATATATGACTTTTTGAGGAGTTCTTGAAATAGTATTTTTATTTCTCTTAAGCATAGTATACTGAAAAAATTGTCCTGGATCACAAAGAATTATTCTCATTTGCCCTTAAGACCCTTGGTGTAAGTTGCATTTTTGAATCTCAAGAGACAAGTAGAACAGGATGTACCATCCTAAAACATACCATTTATTGTAGCCTTCTGCAAAGCAGAAACTGGTATGTAAAAACTCTGTCCTTTATATACTAACTGATGACTTAAAGTTGATTTTCAAGTCTGAGTGCTTATTGTCTTTGAACTATGCTTTTTTCCCAGTTTTCCAATGGTTTTGTATCTCCTACAATTTGCTCATAAAGAGGAAGCCTTGGTTTGAAGTTTTGTTTCATAATGGGAATAATACTGAAATCTGAGAGATTCTTAAAATTGTAAATCACTTATTAGTTAGCTTTAGTTCTACAGTGAGCAACAGTAGTGCTTTCCTCAGTCTCAGTTTTGAAGGGTGAATTAATATGAAGAAGCATTCTTCTGAAAGTACTCTGTTATTCTCTCAGCAGACAGAGAGAAATGTTATTTTGCCTCTTAGAATCTACACACATTTTTATTATTATAATTATTAATTTTTATTTGTTTTTCCATTCAAGAGAGGTAGGTAGGCAAAATTTATCAGAATCCCAGAGTGGATTTGGGAGAGCTGTAGCATCCCTCAATCCATCCTTACCCTCAGAAGTAACAGCTTTCAAAACACGCTAGTGGCAGCTTTCAGTTGCTGCTCTGCACTGCAGTATCAGCTCCTTTCCAAGCAACAGCTGATCACTGCACCCTGCTCAGTGCGTGGTGGAAAAATCCGTGTGCTTGTGTAGGTGGAAACATGTGTCAGCCTATTGTGCCACTATCCAGTTCTAATAGTAATGGATGAGGCTTTGCTGTTCATTTATTAGTAAGTGCTGAGTTATGGAGAAATATTAAGGATCAATGATCCATCAAATGCAAGACCCGAGTTTCCTAGAAAACCGTCTGTTGGTTTGCTTATTCATACTGAAGTTTTTTTCCTGTATTCCTGTATTTCTGTGTATTAACTGCTCTTTGGCTCCCCATGATGGAACAAATTTTTTACCTCTTAACTTGTGGAATGCTTGAATTGTCAATTCCAGAACTGTTTCACTCAGTGGTTACAGAATGCATCATTTATAGTCATTTTGAAATGCTTAATGTCAAAACCTTTGAATCCTCCTCTTCGATTTAGCAAGTAAACAGGTTTGCTATGAGAGGAAGGGTTTGAAGGAGGCTGCCAAAGATCAGTGTCTATGAACTGTTCTTAAGCAATTATTTTTACTGTTGATTAAGTTGACTTATGTTTTGCCATGAATATGAGCTGGAGTGTTTGATTTCCATTTGGCTTAGGCATAGTAAAACTGGCACAATGTATTTGCATCTATCTTTGATAATGCCAAGCTTCAGTTACCCACCTATAAATGCATTTTTTCCCCTAAGTCTTTTATTCCAAAAGAAGTGGATTTTATGATTGTTTATATACCTAGTGGTACAGTTGAGGGCATATCATGAAAACAGAATATTCTGCTGAAGGTCTTGATGTTAGTGCCAGTCTTCAGAAAATACTGGGAAAAGTGTAGAGAAAGTATGATATTGTAGATGATGAAGAGAGATGGGATTTGAAATAGTTTCATCCTGTCATAGTTATTGTGTGAGACTGGACAAAACAGACTGTCTGTCAATCCATATGTAAAGTGGTACAAACTATAGTTACCTTGTAGAGATAGAATAAAAATAAATTAATCATATTTGGTTCAAATCTCCCAAAACTCCATTCAAAAATATGGTCATTTTCTGTAAGTGTTGCATAAGACTTAGAGTGTAGGAATATTTATTGCAGTATACTTCATTCACTGGCAAGACAGCATTTTGGGGTATTTATATGCATTCCTTTGTATTTGTTATATGTTCCTCATCCTTACTCTATATGGTTCAAAAATCTTTCAATATATCCTTTTATTCAGTTAAATTCCTTTCTCCAGTTGTTGTGCCTCACTTTTTCCTGCTGACCTTCCTGGATGAACATTCCCTTTCTTGGAGATGAT
Organism: Sylvia atricapilla; assembly: GCF_009819655.1. Lineage (NCBI taxonomy): Eukaryota > Metazoa > Chordata > Aves > Passeriformes > Sylviidae > Sylvia > Sylvia atricapilla. The sequence continues at coordinate 7,106,889 of NC_089144.1, read as the reverse complement.
GTGGCTGGCAGTTGTCTTTCATGAATTATCTCCTTCTATCCCTAGCTCCTCTTCTATCGCTTCTCTGCCTAGTGCTGTACCATTATGAAAGAAACTCTAGACTGTGCAAAATTATCATTTACACTTTTTTCTCTTTAAAATGTGTTTTTCCTCAATACATGAAGCCTTATCTACCTTAATAGATTTTTTTCCAGAAATTATGTGTTGAGTTAATGTCTCTGTATTTTTAAGTATTTATTTTAAAATCTGAAGGTAGTACAAAGTTTTCCCAAAATCTACTTTGGAGGTTGTATTGACCTCTAATTGTGGATTTGGTGAAAGATTTGTAGAATTTCCTGTATACAGGTGCTGTTTGTTTCCTTTTGGTAATTTTTTTATACAGACTTTTGTCTTTATTAGGTATTATTTTTCAGTTTTTGATTAGCAGTGTAGAATTAGTTTTCATGTAGAAAGTCACAAGTTAGTTTATTTCTTCTTCTTTACTTTTTTTTTTCTTCTCTTTATACTGAACTATCTTTGGTTTTAAAGTTTTTGATATCCAGTACTGTATGAACACTTTTGGTAAGATATTAAATATATGCACCTTATTTAGAAACGGTATGTTCCATGAAGTAACTTAGAAAACTGTATATTCCATTTGATCCACAAGTATAATAAGATGCAAATAGAGAATTGTAAAAAGATCTTTTGTTTGCAATAGAAAGCAATTTTATTGTTTTGTTGATAGCATGGAGATGCTAAGAGTGCTAAGCACTTAGTCTCAGATCAAAATGAGGGATAAATTGGAGGAATGTTTTTCAGTCAGTAAGATGAAGATAAATGCTAACTACTGAAATTTAGAAATGAGGGATCAAATGTTTATGTAAAAAATGGGAAATCAATGTGTGGGCAGAAGTACTGTATAAATATATCTCTGTGTTAGAATAACCACAAATTGAAATTAATGAATGATGTGATTTTTCTGCATAAAAAAGACCAAATAGCCCAGGGACATGCAGACAGGAATGTCATTTGCAACACACGGGATTTGCTACTGAGCTTTTTTTTTTTCATTGAGCAGGATATCACAGAAACATTTTGCCTGGTCTTGGGCATTAGGCTTAAAGAAAGAAACAGATGAATTGGATGGCCTCCAGAGGAGACAAACAGTAATCAGCACCAGATATTCGAAGGACAAAAGAACATTTCTTAGTACTCAGTGGAAAGGTTGAGAGGTATATATGTCAATATTATTACAAAAAAAGTTTGCCTTCTAATGTAGGAAAGATTAGCATGAGCAATAATGGCTCTGTTTCCCAAATGATAAAAAAATTGAACAAAAATAATCAACATGCTCCATAACACTGGGAATCTGGGACAAGAAAACTCTTTATGTGACAGCTAAATGGAAAAACTCTAGGGCATCTCTGTCTCTGGAGGCTTCAAATAGGTGAGACAAATCTGTATTAAGGATATTTAGAGGGTGTGGTGCCCTCCCCCAGGGTAAGGGAGGTGTGTAAATGAGCTGTGTTTGACCCTGTCTGGAGGCCAGGCAGGCAGCAAAGACATGCTATCTCTCTCCTCCACAACTGTGCAGAGGAGAGAAAATGTAACAAAAGGCTCATGAGTTGATATAAAGACAAGGAAAGTTGTCACTCATCAGTTACTGTCACAGACAAAACAGAATCAGCTTGGGGAAATTAATTGAATTTATTGCCAGTGAAAATCAAAGCAGGATAATAAGAAGTAAAACAAATCTTGAAACCACTTCCCCGCCACCTCTCCTTCTTGGGCTATATTTTCCCAGCACCACAGGGAGATGGGGAATGGGGGTTGTGGTCAGTTCATTACAAGATGTTTCTGCTGCTGTTCAGAGAGGAGTTATTCCCCTGCTCCAGTATGAATTCATCCCATGGGAGGCAGTCCTAAGTTCTCCAGTGTGAGTCATTTCCACAGGCTGCGGTTCTTCGTGAACTGCTCCAGTGTGGGTACATTTTCATGGATGCAGTCCTTCAAGGACAAGTTGCTCCAGGATGGATCACCCACGAGGTCACAAATCCTACCAGAAAACCTGCGCTAGTGTGGGCTCCTCTCTCCATCCTTCTGTAGGTCCCTGACAGTGCTCCAGTGGAAGCTTTCCATGGGGTCACATCCTCCTGTTGAGCAAACACTTGCTCTGGCACGAGTCTTCTCCACGGGCTGCAGGCAAATCTCTGCATCCCTGGGGACCTCCACGGGCTGCAGTGGCACAGCTGCTTCACCATGGTCAGCAGAGGAATGCCAGTGCCTTGAGCACCTCATCTCCCTCCTCTACTGACCTTGGTGTCTGCATTGTTGTTCATCTCACATATTCTCACCCTGCTCTTCTCTGGCCACAATTACAACAGCGCAGCAACTTTATTTTTACCCTCTTAAATGTGTTATCACTGAGGCATTACCATAATTCCTGACTAGACCAGCCTTGGCCAGCAGTGGAGCTGGCTGGCATTGGCTCTGCTGGACATGGAGGAGCTTCCAGCAGCTTCTCACAGAAGCCACAGCTGTAGCAACCCCTACTACTGAAACTTGACCACACAAGCCCAGTAAAATGAGATCAGGCCATTATTAATTGCAGTTCTAATTTTTTAATATTTTTTCTCTTTTCTTGCCTATTTAAACCAGTATGTGTTTATAAGATGTGATAATGTAAGCTTTGAAAATGTTTTAATGATTTTATAAAACAAGGTTTTTATGAAAATATAGTAAAAAGTTTTTTATATGTATATTAAAAATACAGAAATATGCATGTACACACACAGTAAAATGTATAAATATGTATTAATAAGTTTTTATTATATATGGTTGGATAGATATGTCTGTGCGTAAGTGTGCGTTTGAGTTTTATAAGCAAGAGATGTTGGAAAAATAAGCCAGTCTCAGGATACAAAACCATCTCTTCAACACTGAAATAAAACACTACACGTTGAAAATAGTTGCTGTGTTTAATTTAATTATGTTAATTTGATATACAGTTTGAGAAACAATGGAAAACGTTTTTTTTTTACCTGTGGGATGGCAGAAGCTGCTAGGAAGGCTGGAGCTATTCAAGTTGTTAGCTCTGTGGGATTAAAAGAGACAGATAATTATTACCTGTGGAACGTGGAGAAGTTATCTAGGGAGAGGATGTGAGTGTTAAAATAATGTGTCATTGTTAAATCGATGATTTTTAGTATCTGGAAAAGCTGTAAGTTTTTAGTCCCTAAGCTTATCTTTTCAAATTATTTTGTATGTCTCTGTTGAGAAAGAGGTTGAATGATCAGAAACATAACAAATGTTTTGTGAAAAATGTTCTTCCATTAAACGCATGTCTTGTCTTTTACTGTTTCATGTGAGAGTTCTGCTGGTATAGGAGTGTCTCTTCACTTTGCCCTACATAATTGTCCACCAGTCTTGGTGCCTTCCATGTGCAGGTGCACAGGGTCCATGCATTTGATGGCTCTGTTATTTGAGGTGTTTACGCCAGTTGTGAAAGGGCACATTTTCTATTTTTCATTCTGATGAAGATTTGTTTACTGCAGCATATGTTGGTGGCAATATTGATGATAAGTATGCTGGGGTGGAGGAGGGTTGTTTTAAAATTAGGCAGATGAGAGGAGGTTTGGGTTCCCAATTTGTTCTTTCAGTAACACTGAACCTTTTGCACAGAGGTAATTCTTTCTGGTTTTGAAAATTACAGCACAGGTTCTTGGGTACACAATCTTTAAATCAAGCTGAGTTGTTATTGAAAGTACTTATGCATTGTGACTATTTCAGTAGTTTAATAACAGAAGTGGTTCAAGCCTTCTCATCTTCTAAAAGAACATTTTTTACAATAGTAAATATTGGCTTTTGCACATATTTTATTACAGCAAAAGTAAACCAAATCCTAGCCTAAAGATATATATAATATAAAGTAAATTTCTAAGTAGTGATTTCAAAATGTAGCTATAATCTTTTGCAGAAGGTATTTCATGCATTGATTAGGAACCTTTGGTCTGAGGATCACAGAAGTTGTGATTATTTGCTCCTCTAGTCATAATAAATGGAAAAGACATTCTGGCTAAATGACAGTAGGATATTGCTTTCAAAATAGTATAAGTCACTATAATGTTAATAGGAGAAAGACACTATACAAGTATGATTGGTCCTGTAATAGCTTTTTGTATGAACATTGGAAAATGATTGTCAGTTGTGAGAGTAGGTGTGTAGCTGTGTTGCCAGCAGCATGTCTGGAAATGAAGGATGGAGAGAGAGAGAAAAAAAAGGTAGTTCTGTATTCTTCACTGCAAGGACAAGAGCTACCACTGTCAGCTGTGAAAGCTACAGCAGCTCTGCTTCAGCCAAAGGATTTCCTAATGGAATATCACTTTGAGACAAAGGAAGGACTTTGTGTCTTAGCTCAGTGTTAGTAGCCATCACTGCATATAAAAAGTGGTGTCTGCTTTAGCTGGACAGGATTGGCCTTTTTTAAAAAACTTGAAGTGAGCAAACAACCTCCTGTGAAATTTTCTACAGAAATTCGAACTGAGTCATTTGTATTGCCATTACTCAAAGGAAAGCTTATATAACACAGGCTCTATTTAAGTACAAGACTAAGAAGCATAGGTAAGCATGTAGGCTTTTTTGTTATTTTAAACTTATTTGCTATAATGTTTTGTCTGAGTTGGCAAAAAAAAAAAAACCCTTCTAGATTCACTTGATGACTGGTTTTAAAAAGGCTACTTGTCTGTGTCATGACCACCTAAAGGAGAAGAAGGGTTTGCACTTCAAAATTGGCACATATTGCAGTGGTAATATGTGCTTTGATAGACAAGTTAAAGTAAATGTGTCTGCAGCCTTGTAAAATGTTATAGCTCTCAGGTATTAAAACTTCTTTTGGAAGTTACTGTTCGTTGCATCAGAATTGGTGGTGCAGAACACAGACCAATCCCACCAGTGCTGTATTTCGGCTATGCCAGCAATTTCCTTGCCATTTTAGCTTAAAACATCAAACAAAAGGCAGGCTTGCGTTAAGGTATGTTGTGGTCTGGAAGTGTGGGCATGTCCACAGACTTTTTGGGTTTGCTGTACCCAGTGTACCTGCTGGCAGAGCAGGCTGGGTGCAGTCCTGTACTGCCCCAGCAACATTTCTGAGTGTTTTAATGTGAAAACTGTAAAAACTGGATTATGGGTGAGTGAGGCAGTCTGCCTGTCTGCAGAGCCACATGCAATTTAAATGTGATGCTAAGCACATTTTAAAGACTGGGTTAATTATGACATACACACTACTTGTGTACTCATGGTTGGCTGTTGAATTTTGGGTATTGTAACCACTAGTTCATAATCCCAATAATCTTACTGGAATTAGATGGCCATTCAGGGCATGGCCAGGGAATTGCAGGGAAAAATGTCCTACTAAAGTGTCAATCAACCATCTGAGGATGTCTGCCTATACCCCAGAATGGCTTGCTGAGAGGAGTTATTTTACCATCTTTCTCCCAAGTACTGTTGGATGAGTACAAACAAGACTGGCAATGCAGGTGAGCAGCAGCCAGATGTACCTCTGCAATGGAAATAAACCCTAAGAATTAAAGATTCGAAAAACACAAATGGAGAGAGGGGAGCAGAGCCCTGAAATGCTAACATGTAGAATGAAAATAGCACTGCATTGCTTACCAGTTAACAGTTTTGGTGAAATTTTATTCTGCAGTTATGTGATCATGGCTCTTCCATGAGTTTCCATTTCTGAGAACTAATTTTCAGGCATTGTATTTATTTATAGTGATGCTGTTTGGATTTTGTCTTTTTTTTTTTCCTTTTATATGTTCTCTGCATTCTTCACACATATACTTGTAGCTCTGTCACCTAATGTATTAGTGACTAGTTTTCCCAATACTTTTCCATGGCCTTTTCTATGCAGAAAGACAAAACAAATTCCAAAACTCCAAGCCCTGGGAAGTATGAGGATCCATTTTACCTTGGTTCTTCCTGGGAACCAAGGCTGTGAACAATTCAACTCTTGGAGATGCATTCTCATGGACAAAGTCCAACTGTTGCTGAAGGGGGGCTCCAGAGAAAGGGGCTTGACCTGGGCAAGGGGGGGAATTGCATCGCCACTTGTCCTCTTAATTAGTTTTATCAATTATGCTAATTTCCTGAAACCTATAAAAATGTACTCACCTCTGGTGGGGAAGTGGGCTTTTGTGGGCATCTTTCCATAACTGCTCCTGAAGGCCTTCAAATAAAGGTCCTTTTTAATATTACGTCCTTACTAAAATTATCCCGAGTTTTATTTCCAGGTTGGGAAAAAGGCACCAATAGTATCGTGCACAAAAATTGCAAAATTTTTCAGATTTTGTATATAGTGGTGGTGAGTTCGTGGTTTTGCCCATCGTAGGTATACATCTGCATGTAATTCATGTCTGTGCATATGGCAGCTGCACTCCTGATAGTAAAATTTATGAAAAAAAGTGCAGGAAGAATGGCTGACATAACCTGTGTTGTGCCGTGACTCACAGGAGTCTTCCCATTTGCCTTGGTGGATGTCTGTAGGGAGGGGATGCTGGCTGCATCTTCCGAATCATGGAGCCAAGTATTGGAAGAGAGGATCTTTTCTAGAACTGCTCATGCCTGTGAGTCTTTAGAGACAGCTGTTTAAAAAGCAAAACAAAACAAAAAATACTGGCAGCATAAAATGTAAGGACTCAGAAAGGAAATTGCCTAGTGTTCAGTTTGATAATAAGCACCATCAATTTTGGATGTTCGCAGGACTATGTTCTGTGTCTCTACAATTAAAAAGAAAATAAGAAAAAGCATCAGAGAACATTAGTATAATTGTCATAGTGCAAAGGCTTTGCATGCAGTCCATTAATATTTTCCTATCGGTTAATTAGCAAAGGAATAATTTCTACAAGATTTCTTAGATAAGCACTGCATTTCAAAACCTGTATTTGGAGAACTAAGACCAGAGGCTCTCCAGTTTATAAAAGGAAACAAACTCCTTTAATTTTCTGTAAAATAAGTACATGTGTTAAAGAAGTTATTGGTGAAAGATAACAAATTGATTTGAGAGATACAGAAAGATACAACTGGAAAGATGATCATCTTGGAATCATAAAATTGCAGACTCATTTAGTATGGAAATAAACGTTAAGATCATTGAATTTTATTATGAACCTAACACTGCCAAGTCCACCACTAAACCATGTCCTTAAGCCCCACATCAGCATGTCTTTTAAACACCTCCAGGAATGCTGACTCAACCACTTTCCCATGCAGCTTGTTCCAGTGCTTGACAACTTTCAGTGAAGGAATTTTTACCAATATCCAATCTTAACACATTCATTCCAGGCAAACTTGATGCCATTTCCTCTTGTCTTATTTCTTCTGACTTGGGAAAAGATACCAATCCCTGGCTACAATCTCTTTTGAGGTAGTTGTAAGGTGATAAAGTCTCCCCTGGGTCTCCTTTTGTCCAGGCTGAACAACTCCAACTCCCTCAGCTGCTCCTAAGACTTGTGCTCCAGAGGCTCCACCAGCTCTGATGCTTTCTCTGGACACATTCCAGTACCTCAGGGTCTTGTACCAAGGGGCCCAGAACTGAACCCAGCACTCAAGGTGTGACCTCACCATGTCAAGGAGAGAGGAGCAATCGCTGCCCTGGTCCTGCTGGTTACCCTGGTTCTGATCCAGGCCAGGGTGCCATTGACCTGTTTGACCCCTGTCCATGCTGGCTCCTGTCCAGCTGGTGTCAACCAGCACCCCCAGATCCTTTCCTGCCAGGCAGTTTTCCAGCCACTGCTCCCAGCCTGCAGCATTCCATGGGGTTGTCGTGACCCAAGTGCAGGATCTGGACTTGGCCTTGTGGAATCTCATCCAGTTATTCTTGGCATTGATCCAGCCTGTCCAGATCCCTCTGCAGAGCATTCCTGCCCTACTGCAGATCAGTGTTCCTGCCCATTTCGGTGTCATCTGTAAAATGGCTGAGAGAACACTTCATCCCCTTGTCCAGATCATGATACGTATAAGATAAGGAGGCCACTCCAAATCTTATGATCTAACTAATTTTGAGTAGTCATGCAGCTGGTATGGGTACTGATAAAAGTAAAACCACAGCAGCAGGCAGCTTGGCTTCCACCAGGCACAAAAATATTTATCTGAACCTAAAAGCTTTGAAGCCTGAACCAGACATCCCCTTAGCTGTCACACTATATTTTTGAGTCTGGTAGTATCAACACTGTCTACAGGAACTTCCATGTCTCAGGGACTCTTATAGCTGGATGCTGGAGTGAAATGATGACACAGACGGTACTAATCTGAAAATATACTCCCCAATGAGTCATTTTCTAATCTGCAAACTGGGGCTGTGTTTTAGGCCTGTCCCAAAGATACCCATTGACACTATAATATTGTCAAATCTTGTGCATCTTTGGCTACACTCCCTCTATTTAGACAAATGAAGATCAGTATATGTGGGTGTTTATAGGTTTATTTTGCTGTCATTTTGTTGATGTCTGAAATATTTTTATTTACATTACAAAACCAAACATTATGATCCATTTGGGAGAGAGAAATAGTAAATATAGAGAGATGTCAGCATCCATTGTTGGCTTGAACAGCCCAGCACAGTGTCATTAACTCTCATTCTGGTTGGGGATGATTCCCATTCAGCTGTTGTGCAGTGCAGTCAGAATGAGTTCAGTGTCTGTCCACATCTGTGCAGATATTCAAATTGCCAAAAAGAGTGAAAGGAAAGGAAGGCGAAGGAGGAGGAGGAGGGAAGCATGCCTGAGGTTACAGACTGAATTACCGGTGAAGCCACTGTGTTAGTTTAGTCCTTTTTCAGGAGTGCCACATTGCCTTGCTCTGCCTTTTCACTCTCCTGACCTTTACACAGGACTCAGTCATGGGACACCCTTAGGGGTGGTTAGCTCTTTGATTGCTGTATTCTGTTATACAACTGTTTTGCACTCGCTGTTTCCTAGTACCTCTAGGTTTTGTATTGCAGTTTTGGAGTTAGTAAGACAAAATCACTTCTAAATCAGCCTTACAGCTGTGTTCAATTTTACTTTTCTAGTTTTAATATCCTTATGTTGCCCAGGTTTGTTTACTGCTTAATACTATTTTCTTGAATAATTTTGACAGTATCATGCAAAAATTATCATAGTTTTGCTTTTGTTGATTTTTTTTGTTTGTTTGTTTTACTCATTCAGATAGTATATTTTCACTGGAAAAAGTTCTTAAAAAGTCATATTTGAAGACAAATGGTTACTCTTTTCAAGTCTTCCAAATATAGACTGTGTTGCTATGAGCATGCTTATTACATAGATAGTGCAATGATAATATAGTAAATCCTAGTAAATCTAACCAAATAAATGTAATAATTTACTGTATGCTTTCTTCTGAACAGGAAAATTCTTGAATTCATACTAGAAAATGTAAGGTTATAATACATACATATTTCTCTATAATCATACTTCAACTCAAACTCAGACATTGAATTTTATTCCCAAATAATAGGATTTATTTTGTAATGCCAGATTCTTAGTACTCAGTCTTGGAGTCAAATCTTTTTGTGCTGTGCAAAAGGAGGACAAAAAGAAAGAACTCCTGCTCCAAAGAGCTGACAGTCTCAGGTTTGAGCAGCAAGACGAGTTGAAGGAGGCAGAATGATGTTACAGCACATTCTCATCTTACCTTCTCTTGTTGGGTACTTTGCTGAAAGAAGGAAAAATATCTCTGACCAGAGTAACTGATGCACTTGGAAAAATCCTCCAGAATTTCACACATATGGCAGGTCTGAAACAGACTGAACACATCCTGAAATAATTTACTCTTGACTTGTCTAATTCATCAGATGATTTGAGAAGAAGTAGGTATTTCTGTTGAGCACTGTTTTACATCAGCAAAAGGAAGGGAGGACATTCTAGCAAGAGAGATTTAAGCCTATGTTTCAAGGAGCATAATAAATTTTTGGAAGGAAAACTCCTGCCAGTTGTTGTGAGAGTCAGCAAGGTGTATGTTTGAATCCTTGAGCTTGTTGAAGGCATGTAAAACAGCCAGAATTCTTCTTTTAATTTGAGAACTTGGTCTTCCCATTGAGGTGCCTGATACTTACAAAATAATATGTGAGGAGTTACAGTAGGCACTCAGGAGTGTTTAGAAGGGCTTTAATGGGATATTTAGGAGATACTTTGTTCTGAGACAGACAGCATGTGGCCTCCTCTGTGCTTTCTGAAGCCAATACAATTGTTTCTGCCTGAATAGGTTGAGGTTGGATTACCTTGAGGGAACAAGGTGCACAAAAATTTATATGGTTTGATTATGATATATAATTTTCTCCTTCATTTCTACTCTCTATAATTTATTTATGGATTTATGGGTTTTGCTTGTGTGGTTTTTTTTCTGGTTGTTGTTTGGTTGTTGTGTTTTGTTGCTTGGCTGGGCTTTTTTTAAAAATTATTGTGGGATCCTTTTTGTCATTTTATTTTACTAAATTATTTCATTGAGTGTTGCTGAAATATTAGAAGAGGTTTTATATCCATGTTAGCCCTTTACCTTTATTTTCTTACCACTTCAAATTATCATAGAAACAGAAAAGTCAAATCTTTTTTGGCAGTCTGAATGGCTGCCAGAGCTGCTTCCCAGGTGCTCTCTGAGTCTTGGTGCCTGGAACAAGTAGTGTAAGTGTCTGTGTTGTTGGCCAGGTAAGAAGAGCTGGCCAAATGTTCAGGAACAGAATCAGCTGTGTCTCAGTTCAACATGTATTTGCTGAGGAGGCAAAGAGTCTTCTCAGAGGTCTGGCTGGTCTTTGTCCTTCTTGAGCCAGAAACCTTGGGGAGCTCTGCTCCATATCAGTGCTTTTGGCAGCCTTGTGCAGAAGAAGGAAACACTGGACAGACAGACCAGCTGCCAGCAATGCTGGTGGAAATAGTCCTGGTGCTGCCCCAGGCTTCAAAATATAAACAGATTTTTTTTGTAAAATTTTTGTAAAATTTTGCTTTGACCATCCTTCTTTGCTGGGAAAAGGCTTACATTCAAGATTAATGGACGTTTCCAGTTAGAATAAGGCATCAAAGAAAGTTATTGCGATTTCTCTTTAGAATATTTAGGATTTCCCATAGTGCAGTGCTGCATTTGGAGAGGAAATTAATGAAGATTTGATATTAATGTTTTCTTTTTGTGCAGCCATTTCTCTTTATTTCATGATCACTCTAAATTATTTATTTCTCTTGTGCTTCTACTTGTGTGTCCAGTGGTGATACATTTTTATGCTAAGAATAAAGGAATGGATCCTTATTTTACCTTATTTTCATTTTAGCAGTCAGTAGAACCCCTCTGTGAGATGCATATACAGTAAGACAGACTAAAAATTCCATGTTGTCTTTTTCCTTTAATTTTTTTTTTTTTTTCCAAATGCAGAGTTCATGGAAATCTCTAGTTACAACAGAAAGGAATTGAATGTGTTTTCAGTTTCCTAAGCTCTTATTTTTGCTTTGCATTTGAGGAAAATGCCTGATTTATTAAATTGAGAATTCCAAATGTAAGTATAGGTAGAAAAGCAGGTTTTATATCATATAGTACTCTAGATTCTGTGGGAGTTCCCTTTTTTTTTTTTTTTTTTTTTTTTTTTTAGCAATTCCAAAATATTGAATTATTATGAATTTTTAAATAACTTCTGAAAGCTTTCAGGATTTTATATAGATCTTTTCAAAGTTCAAAAACCCTCAGCATTATTTATTTTCTGAAGAGCAACACATAACTGTTATCTCACATGCTGATTCAAATCAATAAGACTTTGTATTAGCAGAACTACTGTTTTCTGATATTTTCATATAATGTCTATTTATAAGGAATAGAAATAAGATAGGGCATTCTACAGTATTGAAGGTGTAATGAATAATTAGCAGTCATAGAATCCTAGAATGGTTAAGGTTGGAAAAGACCTTTAGGATCATCAAGTCTAACCATCAACCTACCACCACCACAATCTTCACCATATTCTCAAGTTTCAGATTTGGAAAAAATGATCCTAAGTATTTTATATTTGAAGTTGAAATTTATTGAATTTCTAATGGAGTGACTTCAGCAGGTGGTCTTTTGACATGAGTAACAATATGTACTAAGCCACTAATACACAAATACGTTTTCTAATCAACTAATTCAATGACATTTTATTAAAGTACTCTTACTATGCTGTCTTTTCAAAACACAAAAAAAAAAAAAAAAGGATTCTTAGGAGTGTTCCTCATGTCTCAGTGAAATCCATTGACATGTTTTAAATCTGGCTATGAGTGTTCACATACTACAACTCACTGCACAGTTCTATGTGTTCCATAAATAGAGTGAATATTTTAAAATGGTACATGTGTGGATTTGGAAGAAAAACTGAGCTGTCACGAACGGAAAATTTATGCTGGCAACTGTGATAAAGTATCACATTTAAAAGGATTTGGGAGGAGGTTGTTTTGTTATTTTGACTTAGAGATTGTGTGATGATGAGAACCATTGAAGCATATTGCACTGATTAAATGTAGTATTTGGGAGTCTCAAATGTCACAAAGCATATGGAATACCAGGAACATTCTTCACTGTTTGAAGGGACCATCTAAAGCCTTGATAGCCTGATCCAACAATAGTGCCAGTAAAATAGTGAATGAAAAGAAGATCTGGTAGCATGAACACAAGTGAAATAATGTTAGAAGCAAGAGAATTAGACTGCTACAAAATTACAGCTCCTTCTTCCTCCTCCATATCCTCCTCCTCCTCTTCAGAAGCAAGAACTAAGACTGTGGTTAGGAACAGCCATACCAATGCTCTTAGCCTTACCTTAGCAATAAACAGACATTGAATCCACATATATATGTAGGATTTAAAAAAAAAAACAAAACCAAACTCTGTGTGCAAGAGGGGATGGCCAGGAATTTTATTTCACTTGAACATGTGAATTTCAAGTGAAATATCAGATGTGTTTTTTTCCTCAGTAAATGGTAACGGTGATCAGTCTAATTTTAGTGGAGAAGGGAAAGACTGTTATGACAACGTGATTTTTAAAATATCTGTAAGATAGCGTTCAGGCAGAGGAGAGGGTAGCTTCCTGGAATCAGTCCACAAATCTAAATAGGTTGTTCAGTCACTTGCAAGGCCATATTTTAAATGTGTCATAGATAGAATAGAAATTGGGTGAGTATTAATTGTCAAATGTTTGAAGGCCTTAAAAGAGTCAATTTCCTTAAAGTGTCTTTATTTCTTTGCTTCTATTCCTTTCCTTTTCCATGACATTGAAGCTTTATGTGATGTAAAGGCAAACCTAATTTACCATTCTGGGAGACAGACCAAGACTTACTTTTCAATGTAAAAAAAAACCCCTTTTATTAAAAAGAGAAAAAGTATGAAAAAAATCTCACCATTACAAGACAATATATGAAGAATTTTAAAAATAATGTCACTAGCAAATTTGAATGCTTAATCACATCCTGTTTCTCAGAGCTATCTGACAAAGAATCAGGGCTGTATCAGACATGAAGTGTTATGCAGGAGTGCCACAACTCTAAATATTTCCCCTTCCTCCTTCTTCCACCAGTTTTTATTGCTGAACTGCCATATGGTCTGGAGCATCCCTTTGGTTGGTTGGGGTCAGCTGGACTGGCTGTGTCCCCTCTCAGCTTCCTGTGCACCCCCAGCTACTTGCTGGCAGCCTGAGAAGCAGAAAAGGCCCTGATGCTGTCCATGACCTGCTCAGCAATTACTAAATCATCCCTCTGTTATCAGCACTGCTCATCACAAACCTAAAACACATCCCTGTATCAGCAACTACGGTGAAATTTCAAGTGACCCAGCCAAAGTCAGCATGGCTTTTATTTAATCTCTTAAGATTTAAAGATTAAAACTTCTGTGCAGGAACACTCCTCAACAGAAACATGTCCTTTAATAATTGCTTTAGTGCTATTTTGTTTCTAATATTCAGTTGTAATTTATTTTTTTTTTTAATTCCATGAGACAATCCTACCTTATCTTTTTTGTCGTGAAGTTTTTATTGATAACAAACTCTTCAGACTAAGTAGTCTTAGCTTTAGTATACACAAAGAAGCAAAAATGCATTTTGATTGCTGCAATGCCAGGGGTGAAGGTTTATGCATAACAAACATAAACAAGTAGTAATACCTGTAGCTTTAAGACATATAATTCAGGTGGAAACCAAACACCTTTATAGGCTAAAATTATGTTTTGATCAAGAATAAGACATAATTGCCTATCTTGGTTTCCCCACATTATATAGGTGTGGCACAAAACTTTTTATATTCATTTATGAAGTGTTCTAAATTTAAATTGCAGTTCTAAATTTAAATTGCAGTTCAAAGATGCTTCATAAAAGTAGAAAAGTGCATTTTGAATTAAAATAATTTCTAAATCGAGTGTATTTATTGACTTCATTCTAACATACAATTTAACTAAAGAATGTTGTGCATAGGTAATGGAAGCCTCTTTAATTTTCCCACAGAAAAGCAAATTTTCTCCCCACTTTTTTCCAGAAATATATTTTTAATTTTTTCTGTATCAGGAGCTAGCTAATGCTTTTTTGAGTTATGGAGGAGTAGAAGTCAGAAAATAGTGTTTTACATAATTATTAAACAATTTAGGGGGAAAAAAATCACCAATTACATGTCTATGTTAGATATGTATGACGTTATTGGAAAATCTAGCCATAGTCTTTGAATATTTACAGTTCAAAATATTATTCTGATTTATGTAACAGGAATTATTGTCATCTACACTTTGAATAAATCAAAGCATCAAGTGATAAAATTACTATTTTGGGCCTTATAATCAAGTCTTGTCTATACACTGAACCTGTTGCAAAATAGGCTGGCATATGAAATTTAAACATGATGAGTATTCCATGCTGTCTTCAGTTAAACTAAAGCAAACTAAATTACCTGAACATAGAAATTTTTGGACTAATGGAATAAGAGTGTCTGTAGGAGAAGCTATTACAGGTTGTTTTCCCTGGGTAGATAAGCCCAGACCCAGTAGAAGAGCTGGGTTGAATCTGGGTCATCTGACTCCTGCTTGTATAGCCAGTTCTCCCCAGTAAAAGCCTCATCTTGTGAAATTATGTGATGTTTTTTTACATTTGCACTGTGTTGTTAAAGATTATTATGGGATATCTGTTGTTATGATTTTATAGTGTCCTACTGAGAGACATCAGTAAATAAGTTGCAGTTTCTAAAAAAACAAATTACTGTCCCACTGTTGGTTTGTGCTTTTAGTAATACATGTCCTATACTTTCATTGTTTGAAAAGGCATAGGCAAAGAACTTTTTTTTTTTTTTTTTTCCCTAGCATCTTTATTATTTTTTAGAGTAAACTAAATCACTTGCATATTTCCTTTTTGAAAGCTGGGTAACAATCCTATTTAGTGGCAGTTCAGGACTTAACAGATGATGTAGACTTCAGGAGACAAAATACATTGGTGAAATCTGTAGCTAGGTCACGTAGATCTTGTTACAGATTTTAGACATGACAGTTGCCAGGAAATATTTTTTTAAAAAAGTAATGTAAAATTCACAGTTGACTATTAGTGGATACCAGTTTCCAGGTAGAGGAAAAGATTCTGGTAGATAGATAAGAAACCTACGTAAGTTTGAACTGACACAAAAGTCAATTTGTTGACTTTTTCTATGTTTTTGGGGAAAAATAAGTGCCTTGGTCTAAAGGAAACTGATAACTACCTGCCTAGCCTGCCTGATACTGACTGCAAGAAGCCTGTAGGAAATGGTAAACACAGCTGGTTTGTCTGAAATTCCTGTTCTCCCTGGAGATCAAGCTCCTTTTTCATATTATCACAGTATGTTCAGGATGGCACCTTCCTCCAGTTGCCATCTGCAACCTGATAGGTACAACAGAACTTCTGCAACTCTGATCAATTCTTATTGTTGCTCTTAACTGGGAAGGGATATGTATGTATATTAGTGTGGGATGGCGAGTGGTACCTACATTTTCTGTCTTGGGGATTATGGCTTTTCCACATGAGCTTCTTTCTCACCTTGAGGGGGTTCATTTGCAGCTCTGGGGATGGAGGCTGGCACCTGGGTGTCATGTGTGCTGTGGTGGGCAGCCCCAGCACCTGTGCAGCTCTGCAAAGGCAGTTGTTCCTCTGCACAGCCAAGAGCTGCCAAGTTGAGGAGCAAAGAGGGGTGAGGAGCATCATGAGTCAGTGTCTGCTGATTAAGGGTTTCACCCGGGCTGTGGGAGGTCTGGCTTCAATTCCTGTTCTAGCAGCTGCAGCTTAGGTGTAGTCTGTGAAGGAATTAATTTAAGGATGGAAACATTCTGGCTGAAGCAGTGTTAGAAAAAAGAAGACTCTAGATGTCCATAGGTTATGGGTAATGATAGAGGAAAATCCTGGATGGCCAGAGAGCACTACAGTGAAAAATAAGGTGCTGAGGTATTTAGATAGAGCTTTTTGACATGTACATTTGGGCTCCAAATTCCTGACCTACCACACAGTTTAAATAAATGCAGCCTTGTATCAAACCTTTTTGTTTTTCCATTGTATAAATATATATAAAAACTTTCCTTAATGACTAGTTAATGGTGCCCAAATCATCTAAACTACTTCCTTGGTCACTCAGGTTCGTTGAATTTAGAAAGACATCTAGAAATTCTAGACTTTTGTTACTAATTCTTGTTTTTCTACCAAATTTTTACCAGAAAGACTGGGTATTGCAGATAAAGGAAAAAAAAAATCCACTGATTTTTCTTTAAACTCTCTTCTGAGTCACTGTAAGATTTCTGTGACAAAGTTTTCACTTCTTCCATATGATATATGAAAGACAAAGGCTTTGTTCTTTTGAGCTTACTGCAACCAATCTGTTAAGCTACACAGTCACTCACATTAATTTTAACAGGAAAAAAAAATATTTTTAAAAAACACGGTTAGGAACAAGAGAGAAAAAAATGTTAAGAAAGAGTTTATATAGTTGCATAACTGCTATGAAACAGCAGTTGTATCTGGGAGTCCATAAGGTGGTTTTGACATCTGAAAATGTAACATTTATTTAGACACTAGGCAACTTTCCTTCACTATATCCCTTGCAAATTTATTATATATTGCTCTATATATTTATGTATTACAGTTTTTTGAGACTATAAGCACTATTGTATTTTAGATAACTTCTTATGATGCTGAATTTATGCATTAAAATCATATATTCTGGCTTAATAGTAAGATACAATTGAAAAATTTCATTAATGAGATACTTAGGGTTTTTAAAACATTGTGTCTTTTTTTGGACTGATCTTACCATCTGGGATAGGATTTATTAAGAAAAAAAAAAACTATAAAAGTTTTTGTTTAGCTAATATACTGAAAATAAACTTGTGCCGGACTACTGAGAGGAAATGCTGAGAACTATAAAACTGAAAATGGTCTCAGACTCACTGAATTGTGTAGGCTGGAAGGAAACTCCATATGCCATCTTTTCCACCTACTGGTACAAAGTCAATGCAGTTAGATCAAATACTTCAGGGCCATGTACAGGATTTGAATATCTCCCAGCACGGAGATCCTTCATTGATTCTGGATCATGTTCCACCATTGGAGCTTTTGCAGGATAATTTTTTCCCCTTGAATCAAACTGGAACTTCCCAAGTCCATTGACTCTTGCTCTGCACACTCTATTTTCTGTACCCTTCAAGCTGGTAGTTGCAGACTCCCCAGCCTTCTCTTTGCCAGGCTGAACAGATGCAGCTCCCAGCCTCTCCTATGTGGTCCTGTGTTCCATCTCCACGACCAGCTTGGTGATTCATTTCAGTCCATCTATCTCTTCATTGTACCAGTGGGCCCAAAACTGGGCTCAGCACACCAGATGGAGTTTCAGAAATGGTAAATAGGGTGGAAGGATAATTTCCTTATCACTGATGGTTGTACTCATACTAATACAGCCCAGGAGGCTGCTGGTCTTCTTTGCTCCGAGGGTACACTGCTGACTCATGTTCATTTATTTTGGTCCAGCAGGACCCCACATCTCTGCATGCAAAAGTTTCTTTCTAGCTAGTCATCCCTTCATCTGTAATGTTGTATGGACTTACTTCTGCCTAGGTGAAAGATGATTGCCTAGAACTTATCTATATCTGTCAAGGAATTGTAGAATTGTTTGGGTTGGAAGACGCCTTTAAAGGCATTCCAATCCAGTCCCTCTGCAATGACCAGGGACATTTTCAACTACATGAAGTTTTCAGAGCCCCAACCAAACTGACCTTAAATGTTTCCAGGGATGGGGCATGTACCACCTCTTTGGGAAACCTGTTTCAGTCTTTCACTATCCTCCCCATGAAAAAGTTCTTTCTAATATCTAGTCTGAATTTACCATCCTTTAGTCTGAAACCACTTACTCTTGTCCTGTTGACAACAGGCCTTATAAAAGTCTGTGCCCACCTTTCTTATAAACCTCCTTCAAGTGTTGAAAAGCCGCAGTAAGATCTCCCCATAGCCTTCTTTTCTAAAGGTTAAACAATCCCAATTCTCTCAGCTTGTTTTCATAGGAGAGGTGTTGCAGCCCTCTGATCAATGTTGTGACCCTCCTGTGGACTCCAGCAAGTCCATGTTTTTTTACTGAGGACTCCAGCACTGGATTCAGCACTCCAGGTAAGCTATGGTGAGGGCAGAGTAGAAGGGCAGAATCACCACCCTTTTCTTTTGCATTTCTTTTGATGCAGTCCAGGGTGAGATTGGCTCTCTGGGCTGCAAGTTCACATTGCCAGGTGATGTCCAGCTTTTCATCCTGTGCTGCTCTCTATTCCTCCTCCCTCCAGCCTTTTCCTGATACCAGAGAAAAGGAGGAAACTCTAGATGTCCATAGGTTACTGGCCCAGGTGCAGTACCTTGTTCTTGGCCTTGTTGAACTTCATGAGATTCGCTTCTCCACCTTGTAGAGCAGCATGTGATGTTTCAAAGCAATGCTGCTGACAGATAAACCTGCTTGTGTCTTAAAAACTCACCAGCACTAACTTGTTTCTTTATAGTAAATGGTAGTACAACGAGTTTTCTCTTGACATTGTTTGCCAAGAAAATGAGGTTAACTGCCTGTTTGTGTTTATTGCACTCATTAAAGCTACAATATTCAATAGTTAGAAATTAGTACTGCCCTATCAGAATCTTATTTTGAGGTTAGGTTCGTGGTGACAGATTTCTGGTCCCAGTGGAAGTAGTTTTCCAGAAAAAGTAATGTTTTTGGGCTCAGAAAACAAGAACTTGGAATTAAAATCACTTGAAAACTTTACAATCATGTGGTTGACAGAATTAGGGTAGTCCTCAAATACCTGTGTTCCCTAACTGCTTGTTTTGTTTAAAAAGAAAAGAAAAGAAAAAGACGTTTTATAATCTTAGACTTACAAAGAAAATAGACATTTTTCATGACAGGCTTTCTGAAAGAATGCTGTTTAGATCAAGTATGATCAAAAATAATTTTACTTTGGTTGTTTATTGACTTAGGTGACAGAGGTTTGTTTTTGTTTCTTGCTTAGTAAACTGAAGCAGATGAAAACCACATTGCATTTGATTTTGAATAAGCTCCTTTCTTAAGTAATCTGAGAAGCCTAGAACTACCTTCTTCATGGCAGGTTTTTACATATGGTTTTCTGGGTGCCCATTTCTTTCTTTTTTATTGAAACATCTCTGTTCAAATCAGGAGATAAATTCTAAAATAGCTGAATTACTAAGATATGAATTGAGGTATATTTCAATGCAGGCTGATTAGGTTGATTAAATGGAGTTGCATTGCACGTTAGAGTCTTCTTTAAGAGGTAATCTAGAAATATATCTAAGCAGGAAAGTTGCTACATGAGACATTTTTATATGATTCTAGTTTCAATTTTAAAATATGCCAGTCAAGTGTTTGTAAAATTTACACTTTCTTTCCTACTATAAAGTAAATATTCATGGCTTACACTATGTGTTTGCTGGTAAATTTTTCAGTATGGGAAAGACTAGGGTCACCCACTGAATTTTACATAGGTCAGCCCCTGTACAATAATGATACAATTCTAAATGCATTTGGCCAGAAAAGCTGGGAATAAGGAGGTAATTGTTCACTGCCTGGTCCTATGGGGAAGAGCAGGAGAGCACTGAGAAACGTTGGCTCTCCTCAGGTCTTTTGTGCGCATCGCATGGTTGGAAAACAAATTACTTCTCTGCATGGGTGTGGATTTTCATCAATTTAGCTCTTTATTGACATGTTTTCCATGGGTTTTGGTGTTTTTCATAATTGTGGACCAAAAATGCTACGTCACTGTAATTCACTGCAGGCTGAACAGCTTGTGTAATCGTAGCTTTGATTATTCAGTAGATTCATTGAATGACTTCCTAGCCCTGCTGAGCTTTGTTTTGCAGAGTGTTCCTTAGGTGAGTTCTGCTGCAGGATTCAAGCAGAAGTGACTATATGTGTAGTACATGAAGGCAATTACGGAGGTCATGTGTGGTTTTTGTTATCTCATTGGTTTTATGAAGTACCTCATAAAGAAGGTGCCCTTACTGTTTCCACAAGCTTGTAAGCTTCTAAAATGTTTTCCTTTATTATTGAAAATATTAGTTGGTCTTTCCTCCCTCCTCAAGGTTTTCAGGGTTAACCTATAATTAATTCTTAAATTGTTTAAAAATATTTTTTATTTTCTTTCCCAATGAAAGAAAGCGTGTGTTTGTGTCAGCATGTGTGTGTGCCTGCAGGTTTGTGTGCTAAAAAGAGGAGCAAAATGTCTGGTGGCTATTAAAAAGTGAAATTAGATATGGCTTTGCTGGATTAAAAAAAAAATAGTGATTCAAGCAGTTAATAGTCACTCCTGGGGATTCTTGGTAAATACTTACAATACTTTAGGCTGTAGCATCTCACTAAAATCAGTGTTTCCTTCATGAATTTCCTATCTCAATTTGAAAATCATGTAGTTGAGCAGAGCAGACATAACTGCTTCTCTTCTCTTAGCTGTGGTTGGTGCAACTACTTGCATACTTCACAGCTTTCACTTCTTCTGTGCTGATCCCTAGGAGAGCTTTACACTGAGATGTTTCACTGTGAAAATAGCTTTATTTTGCAGACAGGGCCTAACCATTATCAGTTTTTTTTTTCTCAGTATTCTGCTTATGCCAGGGAAACTTTTTGTGAACAATTTTAGTTTCTGGAGGACAGGATTAGCACATCTTTATTAATCCTTCATGCAGAACAATAGAAGAATGATATTTACAAAATGTTGAATCATTTAAATCTTTGCGTGTGGTTGAGACTTTTTTCATTCTACAGCACTGGCCACATTCTGAACTTGTGAGAAAACAAAAATAACTACTCCCCATGCAGTGATAGGGGAAGTGGCATCTGCTGCTTGCCTGAGTAGGCCAGATTTGGGAAACACAGAATAAACCAGAGTATCAGCAGAAGGGAGGAATCTCCTTTGTTCACTTTCATTTACCATGACAAGACTTGGAGTTGGAAGGTGAATCAAACCTGGTTTAATGTTTCTGCCATTAGACAAAGAAAATTTATCCATTTCTTCTTATAGAAGGTAGAGAAGGAGAAAATTAACATAGAGGTAAAACAAAGGTTAAAGAAAAAAATCAATTTCCTGTTGATTTAAGACCTTTGCAACACTTACAGGCATTCAAGAGATATGTCTAAAGGAAGAATGATATTTTTTGGATACACATGTAAACCAACCTTTCTTTTCAATGAGTGCCACAACAAATACAATCAGAAAATGCTAGCAGAGCACACTAAGTTTGCAATCTTTCATGTAGATTTAAAAAAAATAACTTTTCCTGTTGAGGTTTTCCTTGGATTTCAAACGATTAAACTTTAACTCTTTCACAATCTGAGTCGCAATCAAATGGAGAACGGGTTTTTCAGATCTGTGATAACATTTTGCCTCACTTTTTTCTTCAAAGAAAGAAAGGCGCTAAATATGCAAGACTCAGCTTTTCTAAATTCTCCAACTGCTTGAATTTTTTCAGCATTTTTGTGTTTTGCCTACTCAGTCTTAACTGACTGGAAGTCTACAGTGGTAACACAATTGTCATGCATATATCCAGGCTACAAAGAGTGTAAGCAAGATCCTATGGCATCTCATCCCTTAGGGTCAGGTGAGGATGAGGTGGGAAAATTTTTGTTGTTGCTTTAATTAGGAGTTCAAGAGAATTAATAGTTTCATAACTTTCTTCCCCCAGATATTAAATAGTTAAAATTAGATAGGTTGTCTTTTAATTCTGTCACTTTGATAATATCTTCTTATGAATATTGGAACTGTTATCTTGAAGTATTATTCTCTGCACTTCTGTAAAAATTACAGTCTACTGCATTAGAGCATACTTATGAGGAAACTAGGAAAGATTTAACACAAGAGGTCCATGGTAATAGATAAAATTAGAGAACTGCATAATGCATGTGATAAATAGCAATTTTCTGCTGTAAAAATACTCATGTAAAATTCACGTATTCTTCTCAGGGCAACGATATTCTTATTCCTAGTGTAGTAACTAGACATATCTTCCATTGGGAGGATATTCTGAAATATGATTTCCTTATGCCAGAGTAATTTCCTGATTACAGGCTGGGATTCTTTTCTCCTCTCAGTAACATCGTGAGGTAGCAATCTGCTGAAATCTCAGTTGTACCTTCATAAAGCAGTAAAGCTGAGGATCAGCCTCTCATCCCATTTCTGTCCCAAAAGCTTACCTATTATTCCTAAAGCCTTGAAAAATAATTTTTTTCTAAATTTTCTGCCAGTGTGAGTTACTGGAACGACCTTCATCTAAAAAGGGGCAAAAAAAAATTCAAGATAATTGCATGGTGCATAATCTGCACCATGATATTAGTTAATACTCTGTTCACAACCTGCAACTCAGATGTTCTCATGGTACCATGAGTGGCAATTTAGGGAATGTATTCAGACTGAAAATCTTCATTTGAAACAATGCAGCATGTTTTGCTACATATCTTGTTTTCTGTCATTTAGCAGTATTCTCATTTCCTGAATCATCTTCATAGGTCTATGACTATCTGTTTTTCAGGCATAGTGACCTCCACGGTTGCATCAAAGGGAAATGTACTGCAGAATTGCCTTTGTGTTTTGGGGATATTTTTTTTTAATCTATCTTTTCTTCCAAAAAACAACATTGATGTAGTGTGTTGGTTTTCTATGGAGAATATTTGCATAACTTTAATAACCAAATGAAAGTGATCCTCAGTACAGAACAGGTATTATATTAATAGTTTTAGTCTGTCCATTTTTCATGTTTTTATTACTTCTTGAATCTTCATCTCTAGAATAAGATTATGTCTTTACTAAAATAAATAGCATGTTGCAAGTTTTATTGAACTCTGTTTTAATTTTAATGACCTGAAACATAATTAGAAGTGTTTGTTATATTATGCCAACAAAGTACCAATCATGAACTGAAGACTGACATTGGAGTGGACAGTTTGTGATTATAACTGTATGTCAAGATCTTCATTAAGATGCACATTAACTAAACATAATTGACTGTAAGGCAGCTGGACAGTGGTAAAATATTTAGTAATGAACCTCTTCACTGCAGTATTTTCTGCCTCAACGAGAACAATAAAAGTGTCCATATTTTCTTTTTAATACCCTTTAGTAAATGCTGCCATATTAGCAAGCAAAATTATATGATCACATGAGGGCTTCATTTTTTCTGCTTCTCCAGTTTTCTAGGGTTATTAATTCCAATACTGGAAATTTATGAAGGAAATAGAGCAAACAGTTCACTGTAGAAGAGGTTAACTGTGCCTGTTTCACTTATGATCAAAATTTCAAAGCAAACAATGACAAAAAACAATAGCTGATTTTATTCCATTTAAAGTTGGACTCAAATAGCAATTTTCAATTTGTTATATGTAGCAGTGCATCTTTGCAGGAGATAGCTGCTATCCATCTTAAGAAAAGCTTCATTTGGTCAGCATTTTTTAAAAGAAAAATTAGATCAGGGAAAATACGTCATGCTTTTTTTATTATTATTAATTTTGTAAGCATTATAAAGTTAAGTGATCTCACGCTGATGTTTCTGAGATTTCTGATGGTTTCTAGCAATGAAACTAGTTTCATTTTTTTCTTACCAAGGTATGAAACTACCTTGTGGGGATGAGTTACTTAAAAATATACAACAATAACATCTTAAATTTATGGTGTGTCATCTAGTAGCTGTTTTAGATGTATCTTCAAAGTAATGTATTTTTGTAATCTGAATTTGTATGAACTTTTCATCGCATCATATCTGTAGAATGTAATGGACTAGAAGCAACAGATTTATGATTATTGGCTTTTTGGATTATGTAAGATTTGAACCTCTCAACAGCAAAGGAATGAAGATCTCAATTTTCTTTAGGAATTATAATTAAATAATTGCACATAAACAGTCTGTTGTAACAAATGAGAAACAATGTAATAGTGTTGTGTTTATTATCACCAGTTTGTACCATAATCTCCCTTATGCACTTTCATTATAAAGTGCTTTGTATACAACTTAATATACTAGAGAACAGGAATGGCTGTAGTCACATAAAGTATTTGGTGTTATTGCCCCTCTAGTTCTTTTTACATAGATCTGTTGAGGCCTTTGCTTCACAGACTTATAATATCCCAGTGTTAAATACAGAACGAGTGAATTCCACTTGGTGAAGTGATTTCAGGACACGTAATTTGATTCAGTACTCTGATATTTGAGTGGCTTTTGCTGGGCTTTAAAACCTGATATATTTTAAAATATGATGGGCAGGATTTATTCCTTTAGATGCAGACAACTGTAATCAGTAATTTATTTATTATTATGTGAGTTGTGTTCTATGGCCTCAGAAAAAAGAATTGCGTCCTTTAATTTAGATTTTTGAGATTTCTCAGATATAGCTCCTGAGAAAGATTTTTCCTGGTATTTCATCAAGCTTGATATAAGTAGTTCTATTTAGTACAGATATTATGAAAAAAATCAAAAGGTGTTGGTTTTCTTCTCGTCTTATTATTCCTTGAGTTCAGAAGCTTCAGCTCAGAGGTACCATCTGTTGGGTATTTTCCACCTTTTTCTTTTGTTAGTTAAATTCTTCTCCTAGCCTTTTAATATTTTCTGATTTGTGTGGTGTTTTCTTGGGGTTTTTTGGGAGGGGTTTTTTTGGTGTTCTGTTTGGTTGGTTGGTTTTTTGGTAGTGCTTTTTTGTTTGTTTCTTGGTTGGTTTGTTGGTTTGGTGTTTTTTTTTTTTTTTTCAATTAAAAAGCCAGAGACATTTTCTCCAGTTCATGAGTTAGCAGCAAAAGATCCCCAAATAGTCTTACTTTAGTTTGGTTTTTTTGTTTGTTTTGTTTTGGTTTTTTTTTTTTTTCCTTTTGTTGACAATCAGTACAGTGTCTCTCAAGTATGCAGCAACATTTTGTGAGAACCTTCATGCTCAGCTATCCTCTCTTTCAGCATATTATCACTGTCATTAGGTCATTAGCATAAATAATCAGGTCTGGAAGAATTCAAAGTAGCTTTCTTAATCTGTAGAAACAATAATTTTATATATATATATATATATATTAGATTCTGCATTGTCATACATAATGTCTTAATATTGTATATATTAATATATTAATGACTTTTTAATAACATATTGTGACATTTAGGTATCGAGGTCTGAGAAAAAACCTACTATTTTAAAAAAATAGAAATTTGTTACAAGAAAAAAACATTATCTCTGGCTTACATTAAACAACTTGAGTCAGCAGTTACTTGAGACAATTTTGTAGGAATGGAAAAGATTTTATTTCTTGTCATTCTTTATGGTAAATATCCTCACTACTTGCATGGAAGTTAGAAGAGCTGACTTCTCCTGTCCCCAAGGAAGCCTAAAGTTCTTCTGTTTCTCTGAGTTCTTCCCAGTGAAGGCCTGGTGTGATACACTTCCCATCACTGCTTCAGGACAAGGACTCTCCACAGGACTAAATTCTGTGATAGGACTACTCAGTCTGTGTTGCTTCCATCTAAACCCACAGCAAAAGCTGCCATGTGAATCAAAAGGAATAGTAGCATTTGAAAAAGAAAGACTATAGTAGTAGTTACCTTAGAACTTCAATTTTCATAGCTGCCAGATAAATAGCTCCTTGTTTGTGCTTTTGTTAGAGTGGTACCCTTCAAAACTCTGACTTTGCCTTGGAGAGAGAACCAAAATATGAGAGTTTGTATTAAAGGAGCAACCTAATTTCTACTCACATTGTTTGAATAACTAAAGGACAGTGTAAAAGCCCCACTTACCTGTGCCATGGAAAAAAAAAATAGGCTCTTCATCTTCTGTCTCCTAATAATCCCATGAGTAGCTGTCCTGATTCCATACTTGAAAGGCTGGCCTTTTCTTCAGATAGATATATTCTATCTATATGAATGAATTAAAGAGCTCCAGAACACAAGCAAATTACTCATTGCAGAAAGTAACAGGAATTTCCAAAAATAGCTTCTATCATGGTATTAATTCTGTTACACTCTTGAGTCTGTCAGTTGTCATGGGTTTATATAGTTTGTTCACTATTATTCTTTTTTTCTGATAATTTTTTAACTGTACCAATATTATGATAATCTCTTTAAACAGTTGATTCTCGATGACCTGATTTTTAAACTGCTGAGCATTCATTGTTCATACTGAAGAAAATCTGGTTAAGAAAATGTCTGTTTTGCAGCTCAGTGGGGTGAGGATGTTTGTGTTTTTGTATGTATACCTGACTGTCCCTTTTAAATGCTCCCTTGTGCATTGTTACTGAGATTGGGTTAATAATGTTATATTTTCTCCTTTTTCTTGTAAGAAATAGGGTAGTTGTACTTCTGTTCTGAAAAATATAACATCATTTTGGGAAGAAAAAATAGCAACTTTTCAAATTGTTTATTTATAATTTAATTACAACCAACTTATTTTTATAGAATTATTTCTCTTGGAAGATACTATTAAGTTCATTCAGTCCAATTGTTAACCAGAACTGCCATATCTACCACTGAACCATATTCCTAAGTGTCACACCTACGCCTTTTAAATACCTCCAAGGATGATCACTCCACCATTTCCCTGGGCAGCCTTCTTCCTGCAACTTTATTGCTTCCTACCTGAAAAACAACAGTTAATAATCCAGGAGCTGTACTGGCATAGGAAACGTTCACTTCACATCTTAAAAGCAGACCCCAGGAACACAGCAGATCTCCCTGAGAAGTGGCTTCAGAAGGTGTCTCCTATCACAATGACACGTCCTTTTTCTTTATGGGCGTAGTTTTGATGCAGGGCATTGCCTGCCTTAACCCTGGTGACACTTTCAAACTGAATGGACCATCATCCTCCTTAGTGCTCAGTTCCACCTGCAGAGCCTCGTGACAGTGAGTGAGTTGTCACACAGGACATGCACCCGCTGCACCAGGTAGGAGCCTGCCACCATTGCCCCTATCCCTTCAGTCAGTGTGTTCAGGCTGGTGGAGAGAGGATAGGGAATCCTCCCTGTCATGAACCCTGTCTGCATGTTGAGGCTGTTCCAGGGAAGGCAGCTGTGATTCCAGTGGGATCTCTGGAGCCCGGTATTATGTCACTCAAACTCTCTGATGCTCCTCACTCTGCTCACCTCCTGCTTGAGCTCTGGCCGTAAGGGGAGGAGTTCCTCTGTCCAGTGCCCTTCCCACTCCTGTGCCCACTGCTGCTGGTGTAAGAGCAGGGCACACCCTGCAACCTTCCCACCTGAGCTCTGGGCACCTGCAGGGTCCTCTTGGGGACAGAGCTTAGAGAAGTCATGGCTTTCTCCAGGGTGGACACCACTGCTCCCTGGCTGAGCTGCCAGAGAATCATTGGCTTGTCTTTAATCATTCTTTTCTTGTAATTATTTATTACAGCAAAGAGTTGGAATAAATAGAATTTAAATGCTGCTTTTTTTTTGTTATTATATAATTTGTGGAACACATTTTTAAGGATGCGTGAAAGGCATCTATCAGTAGCTTTGTATTTGCATTATATTTGTGTATTTTAATGTGTTTCATATGAACACGTATTTGCAGTTTTATGTTAATATCATGGACTTTAGACAACAAAACCTGTTCTGTTAATGAAGGTTTGAAGATGACATTCTTATATCTTGTTCTAATGGAGTGTGGGAGGTAATACTTGCTGCTATTAAATTTATCTGGCAATGCAGATAATGCTTGTATTAAAATTCACTTTTTTGTAAAGCTATATGGAAGTAGCTCTTGGGAGAAAAAAATACTTTTTTTTTTTTTTTAATTGTGGCACAATTTATTGAGAAACTCTGACTTTTCTGTCAGGTTGATTGATGGACTGTCAATCTTTCTTATGAGAATTATAGCCCTTTCCAAAATGACCAATACTATCAGTAAACACTGGTTAATGTTAAGACATTATAATATTATATAGAGTATTCTCTTCTTAACCTGTGTTTCTAGGTATAATTTTGGTACTTAAACCATTACTACAACTACTTTTGCATGGCTCCATGAATATATCTAATGGTTGTTTAATAAAAATTTAAAACTTCTAGCATGGGCACATTTTTCATCACCTTGCCATGCTTAATAACCAACTACTAAATAATTTATAAATCTTTATAAGTAAAACAACAAGAATAAATGACAGTGAATTATTAGTAAAACAAAACTACATTTTTCCTTCCATGGAAAATTAATAAAATAATTTCACCTATGCCTGACTTTTTTTTGGTTCTAGCAAAACTAAACTAGATTTGTAAGAGGAAACTATTTTTTTTTCTTTTCATAGGGAAAATCTATGAATGAGAGGAGTGAAAAATCAACAATAATTGCTGGGTCCAGATATCATATTGTATGATTTCTCTTCCATCAGTTTCCATATGAAGCTGACCAGAGCTGCAGTGTATGCAATATAACAAATCTAGGTCAAGCAGCCAGATTAATGATGTCTGGCATGTAATTATGAACATTACAGAAACATTTTTTTTTTCTGTACATGTTTTCTATACATAATAGTGTGTATGAAGGTAATGTTAGTTTATTGTGTTATTTTGCATCCAGGAAACACTGTAATCATAAAGCATGTCTGTGAGATTGTGAAAAAAATTGGCATGTAGTCTGAATAATCCTTCTTCAGATTATAAAGAGAAGTGTTCACTTAGATAATGATTGTGTGAACTGTTCCTCCTCCATCCTAGTTTAATTGAAACAAAGTTCATCTTTCAAAGGAGATACTTTTAAAAGTATTTAAAGTAAAAAAATATAAACAAAACTGATCACATATGTAGGGCTCTTCACACGTTACACACAGCTGTGTTATATTTAACAGTGTATTGCATTTAACAGAAATACCTGCCATATCTGTGTTACTAACTTCTTGTCTTGAGGATGATATATCTGAGCAATACATGCCTTAAAATGGATGGTTATCAGCCATCATTCTTTAATTATTTGGGCAAGGATATCTCCAACCTCATGACTTGATTGCTTGATAGAGCCCAGGGCACCAGAAGACCAAAAGGACTCAACATTTCTGAATATTTCAAGTGAGAGGTTGTTTCATGATTGATTTGTTATGGGCAAAATAACAGTCTGTTATTACAGACTGAAATTAATAGAGAGTTAAGGGGAAAAGATGTAGTTAAGAAAGAGAAGCAGACTTTTCTAGGCAGTTAACATTTCACTGATGAATTTGTTTGTCTTGAAACAAGAATTTTGGGTGATATATGGCAATGCAAATGTAGCATAGTAAACTATGTGAAGTTTGTAAAATGTTTAATGTTACACCACCCCAAATCAATTGCATATCATGTGCAGATTTTTAAATGCAAAATCAATTGCTCATTGAGCCAGCAAGCATTTTGGGGAGGGAGATTTGAAATAAAGGAAACATATCACTGGTAAGTCCTTAAATTAGGCTACTTCTTTGTAATTGCAAATTAGTTCAGAATGAACATCAACAGTGACAACAGAGTAATTGAGCTATCTGAGTAAGTAGAGCAAGTAATAAGTAAGTATTGTGGAGTTATTTTACCTCAGTGTAAAGCAGTGGTAGAACTAATACTCTGTTGTGGTTGTTCTTTTTCATATTGAAAATAAAGAATGAAGAAGAAAACCCTAAAACTGAGCTTTTGGTTGGAGATAATTACATACAGTTTCAGATCCATCTGAATACATTTAGCTTATCACAGATATGATTGAGAGGTGGTTTGCTAACTGTGTCTAAAACACTTAGTAATAAAAGGCTTTTTAATTTAGCAAAGCAAGTTAGTAGAAGCTGAAGCCAAAATTCAAATTAAATATGTGGCAAACACTTTCAGTAGGGAGGTGATTAACTGCTGGGACAAATTGCCAAGAGAAACAAGTGATTTTTCCATCACATGAGGTTGTCAAATTAGAACTAAATAACTCTCAGGAAATTATTTGACTATTGCCAAGAACAAATTATTGGTCTCAGTTCATTGTTAACCAGATGAAATTTTAAAGCAGGTGGTTGAGATAGTGGAGCAAATAGTTCCTTAGTTTTGTAATGTAAAATCATAAAGAATACTTAAATTACATTGGTTGAATTATCAACACCAGGAATTCACTGTAACATTGTACAATATCAAGCTGTAGAGTGTTGTTATTTCATGGCATATTCCCATTCATGCGATAACACTCAGGAGATGCTCACTTGTTACCTACTTCTGGTTTCAATGATGGACTTTTTTCTGTTGTTCTGTATTTAGAAGCAAATGTTTGGAAAGAGTCATTAGCTCTGTCAGTAAAACTAAACTCAGTAATTTATGCCAGTGCAAAATATTAAATTATGTCTTAGTGGAGCAGAATCACTGAGTATCACCAAAATTTATTTAGTGGATGAAATAGGAGCAACATGTCTTTAAACTTAGGGAATTGTCTTGGTTGCTGTATGTGGCACGCACACATCTTACTGCAATATGCAAGCACATGGTGCAGAAATAATTGAGAGAATTAGTGCAGAAATCCTGCAGTCCCTTTTCAACTCTCCTTTTGTGGTTAGATGTATATTTCAGTTGGCTATCATTGGATTTTCTTCAGCACTTCCATCTAAATGCCGCAATGTAAGTTAAGAATATTTAACTGCCTGAAAGATTAATTGAAGGAGTCTTTATTAAGTGCATGAGAATATGTAAATGGCAGGTGATGGTATTGTATTAACGATCACTTGGGAAATTCCAGGTTGAGTTAGTCTGTTGAGTGTGTGTGATTTAATAGACGCCTCAGGTCTGTGGTGGGTGCATGTGCAGTGGGAATGACCTGAGCAGGAGACTGTGTAGGTTGATTTTAGTGATGCTTCAGCAGGCATTGTAAGACTATTTTGAGTCTCAGTTTCACTGTAAGGGTTTTAATAACAGGGCTTAGTTTCTCCACCGTTTAAGTTCAGCGCATAATTTCGAAGATAGTTTTATGTTTCAGAGATGCAACAATATCGTGCCATGTTGAAGGGAAAGTGATGCAAAGTGAATTGGATTGATCTGCCAGCCTTAGCACACATGCCTGTGCTTTCCAAGCTATTAGAAAAATTAATAAACTCACTCCTCGAATTAATGGATGGGCTTGCAGGACACCATCAGACATAAATTTTGAAGCTGAATTATATTTACATTGCTATTTGTACTGTAAAATTAGTAAAGGTTATTAATTCTATCTGGTCTTGATATTATCAGTTTTATACCATAATTACATGCACAGACACACACAACCCCTTGAGAGGAGTGCTGAAACGCAGATACTTAACAGTACATGAAGGGCTGAGGCAAATGTTCACAAGCTACCCTATCTGTCAGTTTTATATTTTTTGTCTTTACCTGTTGGTCCTACTGCTCATCTTGACTTCAGGATGTGATCACTATATTTTCTGTGATAATGCAGTACCCCTCAGTGCATAAGGAATTTCTGTCCCAGCATTTTAAAGACAGAATTTGACAGTGACAAAATCAGACCCAATGTCGTGCCTCTAGAGCTGTGCAGCAGAGATTTTCAGGCTGCCCAAGGTTCTTTAAATACCACATTTTCTTTGCATATAAAAAGATGGGAGTGATGGTGCAGTTCTTCTCTCATTAGTGATGACATCATGCTGGGCAAGATATGAAATGTTGTGAACAGTGCCATCATGTGCATGTCTGATAGATATTATCAGTGAAGAGGTGTATATGAAAACTGGAATGGAACATCAGCTGTAGGATGTACATATTCTGAATGTGTTTTCGCCATCTATTCTCTTCTTTTTCTCTTTTTTTGTTTTTTCTTTCTCTGTTTTGTTTTGTTTTGTTGGGTTTTCTTTAGAGTCTAGTGGAAATTTTTTTTTACCCAGCTGTGGAACACAGATTCCTCCAAACTCCTGTCTGCATGGTCCTTTACTCCTTGGCTTTTCTGTTGGCTTAGAAGAGGTTTCTAGCCTGCTACTAACTGCCAAAATATTTTTAGTAACTATTGATTTTAAATAACCCATTTCATGGGCTTTGAGATCACTTTTAGAGGATGATGCTCCTCAGATTGAAGACAATGCAGAAAAATTAAATTTGAACATAACTTTCTATAATTGGGTTCATATTTTAAAAATCTATTCCTGTTTGAATCATAGTCCTTTATGTTGTTTCACTTACAGTAAGTCTATTTACTGGTCTTTAAGGATCTGTTTCTGCAGAGTGGCTAGTGGGACAAATACTAGTGTCCCAAATTAGGAACATCCAGTCTTTCATCACTTGACGTGTCCTTATTATTACAAGAGGTGTACTGAAGAACTGAAGAAAGAACTGAATTTGCAATTCTGGTTTCTTTTTTTGGCATTTACACCAGGGTAATTGAAAGTAGATCATACCCTGCAGAAATTAAAGATGAAAGTTACTAGATTTTTCAGTTCACTTCCCACCACGTATTTTCTCCTTTTAAATCTCCCCAGGGAAGATGCCTCCACTGCCTGTATCCTAAAATGATAGCATAAACTTTATTAGTGATCTTAAACAATGAATCTTTTTTTTTTAGCATTATACTATTTTATGTAGCATCATACTATATTTAAAACATCATATTATTGTTATTTTTTTCCGTGTTACTGTAGATGTTCGTACTTCCAACCTTTGGCTTAGTTGCCAAATGATATCCAATTCTGTACTTGACATACGACACAGGAGCACAGATATAGCAAGCACATGTTGTATTTCAAATCTTGTTTTAAGAAAAAAGATGGGCATATTTTTTATAGATTGCATTTTCATTGGGTTTTATCCCATGGCAAACAGCAGTACAACTCAAAGTCTATGCAGCTACTAACAGTGGACATACTTTGCCAGTCTTTAATGTGACTAATTCCTAGCCAGAAAATGTCCTGCGTTTTCAGTGAATCCATAACTGGAAAATTATTATGGTGACAGGAAATTTAAACAAAAATGTCATTTTGTATTGCTGTAGAAAAGCCAGTTTCAGTGACATTTTTAGAATTATCAGTGAGAAGACATCAATCTGTGGTGACAAGAATCGAACAGAAGTGTAATCATGAAAGTGTTTTGGGTTATTTGTTTAACAGCAGGGGTTGTTAAGATGATCTATAGATGTAAAATGTTGAAAAAATA
Organism: Sylvia atricapilla; assembly: GCF_009819655.1. Lineage (NCBI taxonomy): Eukaryota > Metazoa > Chordata > Aves > Passeriformes > Sylviidae > Sylvia > Sylvia atricapilla. Next base: position 7,073,322 of record NC_089144.1, on the reverse strand, counting down.
TATTTATTAGTAATAAATAATTGCTTGATGACAATGAGACTTGGTGATACATGCTACAATCAGTTTCCAGTGGAAACATTGTGGAAAACACAGCTTAAAAGGTCTTTTTTTGTGAGCATAGAAGGCTTTCTTTTCCTTCAGAAATAACCCAAAGAACCTACATTTGAAGTCCTAGACAGTAGTGTTTTTTACCCATTAGTGGAAATGAAAGTGCATACCACATTCTCAGCTCTTTTCAACTACCTCATTAAGATTGTGCAGAGTGTAAAGTACTAGTAATACAGACTTAATCTACCATTTCTTCCACTGTTCCTCAAACTGTACTCACAGTAATTGCTTATTCTGCCTTAGAGACTGGTGTGATTCAATTAAATCCAACCATTTAGGTTGGATTTAAATTTTGGACAGTACAGATACCAAGAATATCTACTGAGAAAACATGCAAACAACTGCGATGAAATTTAGTAACTAGTGAAGTTCTGCTTCAGTTCCTAGATCTTACAAGAAGCCTTTAGGTAAGTCGTGTCTCCAAGAACACACTAATAGGGGAAAATACTCCCCAAATCACTGTTCAGATGGGTGGGCATCCTGCTCCCCACAGGGTCCCAGTACAGATGAAGTAGTGAAGAACTCTGCAAGATTTCCCTATGGGTGGCACGTGATGGATATAAGCATCAGTTCCACTTAGGTGGGGTTTTTTTTGGTGGTGGTGTTTTTTGATTTTTTTTTAAGTTAGTACTGATTAATTCTGCCTTCCTTGGATGGGTATTTCACTTCAGTGATCTCAGGGATTGGAGGCTGCAGCTGACCTTGAGGTTCAGTGTATACGTCACTGTCTTGAAGCTCACCCTAATGAGATGTGTCAGGCTTTCTGTCACTGTGTGGAAAGGAGTTCAGCTTCAAATAATGTAGACAAAATGCATATTTTGCAACTGGCCCTACAGAAAGGAAAATAAGATGAACTTCTTTTTGGTGGTGTGGCTCACTACGAGCTGCGGTCAGATTTCAGTCACCAAATAACTAAATCAGGAGTTTGTAAACACAGTTAAATAACTGTAAACTCTCTGAGCCACTAGAAACAGGAGCATAAAGGAAAGGTAAAGAAGGAGGAGGCACATCTTGAAGTCAGTATTTTTGAGTAGCAAAAGGAGTAAAAAACTATCTATTTCCTTTAGACTGGAGTAGCAAAAGGAAATAAAAAGAGCCAGACCAGCTTCAGGAGTCCTCCAAAGCATACTTGTGAATCTGCAATTAGAGAAACTAGTATTAGTTCCTCCAGTACACACAGCCAATACCTTAACCTATTGTTAGAATAGAGCTGGGCCAGTGCTTTGAGCCTTTAAACAACTTTAGCCTCTGTCATCTTTCCTTTCAAACCAAAAGAGTGGGAAAAAATCCAGATCTCTGTGGTTGAGTCTTTATAATCCAATATGGTGTATATACATATTTACAGCCTCATCCTCTTCATTTTTCTGTGATGTGTTATCCTCAGAAAACATCCTTTATCTTCTGCGGCACTGGATTTTATTTAAGCCAAGGCTTCCTATCTTTGCCCCAGTGTATGTTCTAGTTCTTCTTACACTTTTCCAGGCAAGCTGTCTCTTTTTATATTGCCAGGATGAGGCCTTTCAGGAAGAATCCTTGTTTGTCCATATGACAACAAAGTGAGCTAGAAATCAGCTGTTTCAACAGATTGTCTTACTGGATAGCTAAGCATGTGGGAAGCAGTTTGTCTGCTGAACTGGAGCCACCTTAGATTAACATAGCTGTCTTATTTTCTTCAGATGCCTCCATCCCTGGCATATGGAGTCTGCACATCTAGTTGCCACCTAGATCTTCATTCTGAAATCCACCAAGCTTGCAACAAATACACCTACCTGGTGTGGTGCTGCTTTTGTAGGAGATGTTTTTCAGTCCTTATTCAACTTTGAGTCCTAAGATTTTTTTTCAAATGTGTGGTGTTTTGTGGGGACTGCTACACAAAAAGTAAGAGCGGCATGAGAGAAAGAAGGATCACTTGCCTCTAGCAGTCCTTCCTCAGGAGTTTATCTGACTGCAAATTCACAACCTTTCCTCCTTCTGCTTGGATGTTTCAAACCTAAGACTAGGGTAGAGTTCTGATTCATAACCAGTACTTTGGAGAGGTAGAGATGGGTACTTCTGAAGTCACAAAAAAAAAATTTACAGAGTGATTTAATTTTTTTTTTTTTTTTTTTTTTTTTTTTTTTTTTTTTTTTTTTTTTTTTTTTTTTTTTTTACTTTGCTGCAGGATAATGAATGAGAAATCAGGGGAATATATATATTCCTCCCAAGTTAGAAAAGGCCCTCTGGGCTCTTTTATTTCATCTCATCTTGTGTGTACTAGCAGAAAGGGATGATGTTAACTGAAAGAGGTCAGCATATGCTCCAGCTAATCATGGGTGTCAGTAGAGCTCTTGTAATGCTGTTATAAAGTACTTTGATATCTCAAAGATGTGCTCTCTCTGTTTCTCTGTAGGCCATGTAAGCTGAATCAGTTCAGAATATGTGTTTAAACAATTCTTATTCCTTCCTACAACTAAGCAGAGTCAGGATACAGATTAATTATGCTTTAGTTCACAATTTAACGTTGTGTCCCAAGTAATTTATTTTTTCAAAATAGATTATTTAAAGGCAAGTGACAAGGGCAAGATTGTTCTCTTCCACATAAATCCCTTTAATTGCTCCCATAACATATAAAACATGTATTGAATTTTGTATTAAAGAGCAAACAGAATACCTTTGAATCTTTACTTAAAGTAACTTGCAATATCAGGGGTATGCATATAACATGTGTATTTACAAACATCATTTGTTTATTTTGTGAAGCATTATAGATACAATAGTTTAATCTTTAGTCTGATGAAGAAAAGTTTGTATTTCACCATTGCAGTTTCTTTCGTACAATTAAGAAACAACACCCAGAATTATATAAAATATAGTGTAGGTAGGTTCTTGATTGAGTTATGGAAGTCTAGTTCCTTTCTACTACCTGATGCAGCTAGGGGAGGAGTATGAAATTCATTACATTTTTGGACTGAAGGCTACTTTTCTTTTCTTGTTTTTGTGTTGGTTTTTTTTCCCCTTTATTTTTAGCTTGAGTAAGATGGAGAGATTCAAATGGCAGTCCTTGGCACTCTTACTAGCCGTACTGAAATAAACTTTTGTTCAGCAATAGCCTTAAATTTCAAAAATCTTAAACAAAGCTGTTAAAATGCAGGCATTTGTGAATAAATCAATATCTCTGTATCTATTTATTGTTCTTAACATCTTTTTCCTGAGTATTTCCTCAGTTATTTGCTGTACAAACCTATATAGGTAACTGTATACATGTGCAGGTTGTCTTATTTCTCAAACCTGTGTTTAATTAATACATAAATTTGTGGTCAAAAAGTTTTATTTCACTGTTTTGTTTGCCTAGGCTATGCATTATAATAGTCAAACCCCAAAGTAATCTTTAGAATGTAATATAATGATACATGTTTAAGAAAATGTGATTCTATTATTTGAAAATGTTCAATTATTTACATGGACAAAACACCTAAAATTGAATCTGAACATAATCATCCTAGGGAATGGATTTATGTGATAGAAAACTAAGAAAAGGAAATTTGTTCAAGACAAATTAGGGAGTAGGAGCTCAAAATAAATGCGCTAGAGTCCTTCAGAACCCAAACACTAGATCTACCAGAGAAAAGTAAATAACAAGTAGGAAAAAAAATTGCCAAAAGTGATAGTTACATTCTATCCAAAGACTGTAATTATGCATCTTAAAACAGAATTATAAACCAAAATAACTATTCAATGCTGCTGGAAAGATTTTTTTTTTTTTTCAGTTCAGCAGAATTTTTAAAGTACTGTTTTTGTTAGTCAAAAGTGATTGACATATAAATGCAACAAGTATTAAAGAAGGTCAAGAAAATACAAACCATATTTTTACAAAAATAAGAATAATACTGAAGTACACACGTATATGGTCAGATGACTTAAAGTTTTCCCTCAAAGGATTGGATTTGTAGTTTTGTAATTTATTTTATTTTAGTGCAGTGGCACTGACACCAGATGGAATTGGTTACAATTTCCTGCACTAATCATCAAATTCTGCACCAAATCTTTAAGCAACATGGAAGAAGATCATTTTCAAAATATTCTTGTCTAGTGTATTGCTCAGAAGAGAAGACTAAAGTTGTTGGTTACCTGCTGCTAAATAATCTTATTGTGGAGAGTCTTCTAATTCTCTGTGTTCAGGGAATACATAAGGTATATTCACTTAGTGCTTTCATGAAAACTGTAAGTTTCTCCTCGTGATGATAATAACTGAATTTATCATAACATAATAAGTAGAAGGTCTAGATTTCTTCTGAAGTCCTTGATTTAAATCTTCATTCTATAAAAACCTTTGAAGGATAGTAGTGGTGGGAATAGCCCCATTTAGGATAGATTTGAAATATAATTTTTATTTAAGAGTGGGTAGTATATTTATGCAATTAATTTGCTGTTGGGGAAAAGAAAAGAAAAAGGCAAAAAAAAGAAGGTGACTGATGCAAAATTGTATTTGCCTTATGTCTCATAAAACAGTAAAATATTTGAGAGATTTGTATTCTGCATGTGACTTTTGAATAAACTTGGAGAGTACTTTGTGAGATCCATACTAGCATTTGTTGTTTTATGGCAAGCATAGACTTGCAGCTGCAATGCCCTTTCAAGCATTTTGTAATTTTTTTTTTTTTCATTTTCGTGCTTCTTGTTTCTGAAAAGTATTTGGGATAGTTTTTGTTCATGAAAGAACTGTTCATTCATGATACTGACAGTTTTAAAGGCTGTCATTCCACAGCACTTTTTTTAAAAAAAAAGTAGTTCTTTTTGCTATGATGCAGTCATCTTGTTCTTTTTGCTATGATGCAGTGATCCTGGACAGCATTTAGGAAGTGCAAAACTCACATGGGCTATCTCACTCTAAAGAGAAATTGGTTGTGTAAGGCATCATACCATGTGTTTTGCTTATCTTTTTCTACATAAGGCGTGTGTAAGTGTTGCCACACCATCAGTCCTTTGCCTAAGGAATTACCTCAATGTAAGCTAATTTCTGAAACTGAACACCAGATTTAATAACTCAGCAATATAATGCTCTTCTTCTTATTATATATTTCATTATTATTATTTTATGGCAAGGACATTTCCTGATTTTATGTTAAATTCTACAAAACCTGACCCGTACTCTGAATAAACTTTATGTTTAAGGCAAACTTCATCGGCTGTCTGTCAGTGGTGCACAATCTGCAGCAGGTATGTGCAACCACATTAGTATAGTGTGTAAAAAAATAGTAAAATTTAATATTTACCTCTCTGCAGCTGTACTGAGTGTTTGCAGAGAATTTTGTGGAATACAGTGAGAAAGTAGTCGAAACAGCCTGGAAATTTCTGGTTTAAGTTCTTCAGTAGAGCTCTTTCAGTGTCACAGATGAAAGGTAGATATGTTCCTTGCTTTGCATTTCACAATCAGTAGAACACACAATTCGAAGAGTCAGTTTTCATACTTCTTTGTCTGCACTTGTACAGCATTGTGAATAATTAGTGTAACAGTATGTGGTTTGAACTACTGTGCCAAATTGTCATGTATCTTGTTTCATTGATACCTAGGGATAGCAAAGTTTTCTGAAAAGCATCAGTGCATCAGTGGTGTGCAGTGGTGTTACGAAGGACAACTGATCTTCCCTAATTAAATTAGTGTAACAAAGTCACATTAGGGGATGCTTGTATTTCCATGTAATATAGTCATTGCCTTATGTGTACCTGATTTCTGCAAGGAGTGTCAGAAATGCACTTACCATTCCTTAATGTTATATTGTTATATTTTTGGATCTGTGATTTAGATGACAAATGTGAAAAAGCACATGTTGCCAGAGAACTTTCAAGAGACAAGCTGTGGAGTCTAAAGAACACAGGTTATTCCAGTGAAGGTTGGCAGCAGCTTCCACTCTCAAGTTTTGTTCCTAGCATGTGGTCTTCCAACTTATACCTGCAGAATATAGGTTAGAATTTGACTGATACAGATCTTTATTTTCTGGCTTATTACACAGTGGAAGTTTTATTTTCACTCTTCCTCTTCTGGTCAGGCACTAGAGATGTTGAGAGTAGTCCAAACAGTTGCAAAACAAGATCACATTCAAGATTCCACTGTTTTGGTGATCTTTTCAAACTCTGTTTAGCGGGACATGTAAATTAGTACCTGAGAAGGATCTGTTAAAAATTACACTAAACCATTTGTGGTATGAATCTCTCAACACTGAATTTGGACTAGTTTATATGAGCAGACAGTGTAATCATACTGGGTCTAACAGTTCTTACAGAAGTCAGTGGAAAGACCCTGCTGTGTTCCCAAGAAATACTGGGGAATGTTCTGGTCTCTGAATTCTCATTCCCCAACATTCATTATATGTCATCTGATTTGACTGTTCTCTGATAAGCATGTGGCTTTGTGCTGTATCTTACACAAATTAGTTTTGTAGCTTTGTGTAGCTAAATAAGAGTTAGCAACACAAGTTTATTGCAAACATCTCTCCTGTCGTTGATATTGACACCTCTATGCAATAGTAGTTGAAATTCAGACTGATGTAATTTGCGGTCCTTGACATCCAGAAAGAGAACATGACAAATAAGATCACATATGTGAAGTGTATTTAAAGGGGGGAAAATGCACTATAGTACACTTGCTACTTTTTGTTGACGAGTTAGTTTATTTTAAAGGCAGAATTGGTGTCTAAATTTCAGTGGAGCACTTTGTGTATGTTTTGGAATAAACACACCATCTTCCTAAAACATTAAAAAAATCAACAGAAGAGCAGTAAAAAGCCCCAAAACTTCCCAGCTAAAATCAAAAGGAACATTTCAGACACCAGCAGTCATCATCTCCCTCTAAAGTCTGATAAGTTTACCCACAGTGATACTGACTCACTGTTCTATTGTCTTAATATATCATTTCTGAAGTCAGCATAAAAAAATGAAAATAAATACTGCAGATGAAAGGAATAATGCCTTATTGGGTTGGTTTCTATTAGCTTTGTTTAAGCAGCTTCAGTGAGGTTGAGAGTAGCAAGTGCAAAATACTGAATAAAATTTGTTTCTTGGCTCCTCATAACGTACAAGGCAAAATGTAGACACTATTACATTTTCATTCCAGCTACACCTCCAAGGACATTTCTCCAAATCCTCATTAAACTCATTCAGAGTGATTTCCTTTTTAACCAAGGTCAGGATGGTTGTCTTGCAAATCTTTGGACACTGTGAATGGGAATTCATAAATCCTGACATTGGGAAGCAAGGTTGCTCTTGCCCTACATTTAATGAGGGAAAGAAATAAGATGTAAAAAAAAAAAAAAAAAAAAAGCAGGCTTCTTTGCCTGATGGTGGTAAAAGTAAGATCTAAGTTTGCTGGAACTGAAAAAATAAGACTTACTTTTTTTCTTTTTTTTTTTTTTTTTTTTTTTTTTTCTTTTTCTTAGCAGGTCACAATGCACTGATGATGTCTCCTGTGATATTCATCATTTATATTTCCAGTAAGCTGCTATGTTGCCTGCAATCACTTGCCAGCTATCCTTTTCTATAATCTGTTTAGTCTGTTAGCCCACCAGTTAAAATATATCCTGAATAACTTCGACATTAAAAATAAGAACAGTTGATAGAATGGTTACTTTAGGAGACATATGTCTCATGAGAAGAGAATGAGGGTTTTTTTTCATAGCTGTTCACAAATAAATCAGATTGTGCACTGTGTTGAACAATTGTAGTTTATTTTTTCTGCTTTTGTTTGCTTTTTAATTGTTTGTTTGCTTTTGTTTCCTTTTGTTAGTACATTAAACTTCTTGTCAGGAAACCTGTTGTTTTTCATTAAGAAGAAATTATTTGAACTAAGAAGCCAGTATGAACGTTTTGAAGTGGACTTTGGAACTTGTGGTGATTTTGTAGCAGTGATATTCTGTTTTTAAATAAATATTAAAAAAAACCCCATAATGTGAGCTGGTATAGTCAAATCATTCCATGTTGCTCACCAACTGCTATTAATGAATGATTGTTTTCAGGAGAGATAGAATAGTCACAACAGGAAAGTGCTGAATAAATATACTGGCATCAGTCTTTAGCTGACAATTCAATGTATTTGCACCACAGTGTAGATGTAGTCATCCTAACTCCCTTTTCCATAATGACATACAGGCAGTAAGATTAGTCTATCTCACTGTATGTTGCGTTTCTTTGTTGTTGCTGCTTAGAAAATTTTCATGTCTCACATCATGGGCCTTTTGTTTTGTTTTTTTATATTCAAGGGTTTGTTTTTTGTTTTTTTTTTCTGATTGAAGAGAGTAACTAATGAAACTGTGGTCTTTAAAAGAACATTTAAGAATGCTTAAGGTGCTGGATTGTTTGCTGCTACTTAAGCACAGCACAGAATATGCCTTATCTTCTGGAGATAGATTTTAGGTCCTGTTCTTTAGATGGCATTGTAGTTTATGAAGTAACTTTTTTTTTTTTTTTTTTTTTTTTAAGAATTATTTTAGCTTTTCCAAGGATACTTCTGCATCTCCCTGGGAAAACCTGCAAGGTTCATCTATCTCCTTCACTCAACGATCTCTTTGCTGTCTCCTGATTTCAATTTGGTGTATCAATTTCTCTGCAATTAGTTGAGAGGGTTGGTGTTGCATGTTACCTGAAAAGGGTGTAGTTTGTTTTTTGTTTTTTTTTTTTTTTTTTCTTTCCCTTTCTTAATTTTTGTTATGTTGACTGCTCAGTAACTCTTTAGCAGCAGACAAACTTAGTGTAAGAGAAAAGGCATCTTCATACCAGTAACAGGCTGTGTAGAGCTGTAGAGACAATCCTCTGTAGAGCTCTATCCCACTTACCTCTGGACATGAAGGAATGGCCACATGCCTTCAGTCAGCAAAACTGGAAATACTTCTTCATCTTGGAATGGAGAGTATTAAATAGGTTCTTTGTAGTGTTTTGTTTCTCATAAGAGTATCTTGCTGATTAAATTACAACTGTTGTAGTGATCATACAACATCAATTTCAGTACAAAAGGAGTGAAAAGCTGTGATAGTTTTGTGTAGCAGATTTGTGAATTCAAAGAGTCTGGCACACTGAGCAGAAGTCAGCCCAAGTTCTGTAAGTAGACTAGGCAGATTTTCTCAAAACTCTTAGGTATTTTAATAGGAGGAAGGAGTAATATAAAATAGAAGTCACTTTTTGACAGTGTCATTCCAATGTAATAGTTGCAGAGATTGCTTACAGGATGTATGTATCCTCCATTAATTTTACCACAGGATGTTTAAGGTACCAATTAAGCCCTGATGTATTCAGGACCCTTAGAATCCAGTGGCTGCAAAGCCAAGACAGGTTCAAGAAACTGGTGATATGGAACTGTGCATGGGCTCTTCTTGTCAAGATAAGTGACGTACAGAAAAAACAAAAAAACAAAACAAAACAAAACAACAAAAAAAACAACAACCAAACCCAAGCAATACAAACAAGCAGAAAAGAAACTGGACAAAACCCCCATTACGGAGCAACAAACTGAATTCTCTTTAACATCAGAATAATTTTTAGCACGAGTAATGTGAAAATTCTATGTAATGCCATTATAAGCCAGGTGTACTTTTTTTTTATAAACATATACATTCACTGTATATGTGTGATTTTGCACAGAAGGTAGAAGGAAGATTTAGTATTAATTGTGAATTTATCTTCTTTTTTTTATTTATTTTTTTTAATTTAAAATAAAGGCAGAGGCCAAGTAAACATGATTTAGTTTCCCTTCAGTAAAATAAAGGTGTTTTGATAGTAACAATTTTAAGCCTGGAGATTACCCATACCCAGACATTTATTGCTTTTTTTATATTTTTTTTTATTTTTCGGGGGGGGGGAGGAGGGCATGGGGGAGGGTGAGGAAGAAGGAGGTGAAACCAAAACCACAAAGAAAGAAAAAACAAACCCGATGATCTTAAATACATAACAAACATACACACAGCAATGATGGGATTCCAAGGGAGGGTGGGCAAGGAAGAAATGTCAGAATGTTTATCATACAGCTGTGCCAAAAGTAAAGGCTGAATGAATGAGCTGGAGATTAAAGCCAGTAGTTCTGAGCCTGTATTCAATCACTGCAGTCACTCTGTTTGCCTCCTGCATGCTGATGAAGTGTCATGAATGGTCCCATGTACTTTCATTCCAATATATTTCAGGCAGTAGTGATTATTGCTTGTACTCAGCTAAAGCTTGAAATAACTGGCAAACTCTTGCTTAGCAACAGAAGGCCTCATCTTCTCTCCCTTGGGACCGCTAACTCAAAAATGTGCTACTTCTTTTAAAAGTTAAAGTTAGAAGGGGGGGAGATGCTTTATACTAATTTTTTCCCATGATAATTTAAAGGAGAAACCCCAAACTAAAACCAGCAAATGACTTTGTTCCATAAATAATTATTGACTAGTTTATGAATTCTGAATCTAATCTCTGAATCCAATCCAACTGTTCTATAGTGGGACAATTTTTATACAGGTATAGCTTTTGTATATGCTGAGAGAATAGAATCACTTTACTTCCTTTAGACAAAAGATTTCATAGGGTATTTTGATAAAATTCTTTGGAATTCATTCATCCAGCATTAAATCATTTAATGTTTGTGCTTATTTTTAATGTTTAGACAAGAGTTTGTATTTTTCAGTGATCTCAATCTTAAAAGGACAATGACTGCACATTTGTTAAATAAATGACAAAATGCAGAACATGGTTTGAGTTGTAGATTTCCAGCAAGTGCACTGAAGAATTCATTAAAAAAATGCAGCAGCATTATTCTAGTGTGAATTATATGCTGCTCTGTAGGTTTCTATTTTTGGTTACCACAAGATGGCAAAGCAATGAGCACACAAATGCAAGGACGAGTGAGTTTCATAATAATGCGTTCTGCATTCACACTTTATGCACATCAAGAGAGAATCCAAGCGCAGCAGGGGTGACAATCACTCCAGCAGTCTTTTGAAATCAAAGTACTTCCTCAAGAATGTCTTTCCAGCACTAATTACACTCCTCTGTTGTGGTTCTTGTATTGTGTAAAGTAAAATGTTTACACTGTCACTGGATACAGCCCCATCACTGGAAAAGTGGAAGGTAAAAAATAATTAGATTATTAAATAGATTTGTTTTCTTTTATGTTTTGCTGGTTCTATTTTGTGTTTAGGGCTTAAATAACAAAATCCATTTCCTTTGTCACCAAGGGACTTTGGCAAAGATTCTAATTTTTCACCAACTCCAAGAAAGTCTCTTTACTTGAGATTTCTTGCAATGTGGAAAGGATTGGTTGCCTAGACAGCTTGAGGGTTTTCTCTTTTTTACTTTTTTTCTTTTTCCCATTTGCATGCTGATCATGCAGTAACTATTATCAGTGGATTTTCTAATATGAGTGTGGCAAAAAACTTGAGACATGTCTTATCCCAGGACAGGATAGGGTGGGATATACATCTGTGTTTGTGTGTATAGCCATGCATTTTATGTGTGTAAGAACATATACACAATCCCAGTAAACACTATGAAACTCTCTCTGTGTAGGAGAGGATACAAGATATCAATTATGTAATATTTAAAAGAGAGGAGAAAGAGTGTCTAGGTTTTATAACATTTGCCTGACAACGCATAAGTTTATGTGAGAGGTTAAGCAACCAATCCAGTCTTGACTTTTATTCTTGTCTTTACTGCTAGGCTTGGTGAAAAAACTAATTAGTAGGCAGTGGAAAAGGGAACCATTAAATGCCATTTTCCATGGCATTCTGGAAAAGCTAGCAGCCCACAGGTGACCCTGTGGTTTAAAAACTGTCTGGATGATTTTAACTGTTTTGACTGAGTTAAAAAGTGTCTGGATGGTTGGTCCCAGAGAGAGATGGTGAATGGTGTTGCATCCAGTTGACCTCTTACCACCAGTGAGTTCCCTGGGATCAGTGCTGGGCCTGGCTCTGTTCAGTATCTTTATTGATGGTCTGGATGATGGAATTAAGTGTAAATTCACAGAGGATACCAAACTGGGTGGAAGTATGTATTTGCTGGGGGTGGTAAGGTTCTACAGAGGGATCTAGAGAGACTAAATCTGGATCTGTACATCTCTAAATTTTTTGAGTATGGAATACACTGCTACAACTTTTAGGTATTCGCAATTTATATTCTGCATTATACATACAGACACTACATATATACAGTATTTATGTCATTGAGACATGTAGTTCTGTACTCTCTTAAAGAGTGAACTCTTAAAGAGTTTAGCATTGTCAGAAAGAGTTTATTTGTATACCTTACTCTTATTAAGTCTTTGGATCTATTACTGTGTTTGCTTCACCAGCTTCATTTGACTGAATGTAACAGAAAACAGATATTAAATATAATAACTTTGGAATAAACTTATCTCATATTAACAGAGAAATTGTGTTACAGAAAATTGATACTAATATCTGAAATTGGGAAGTAGTAGGAAATAGAAGCTGTCTACTTGAAATTGCTAGAATAGCTGTGTGTCTATCATGTTTTAAAGACTAAAATGTCAACAGCTATGCATACAAGAGTATAGATATTGTGTGTCCCCATTTATACTCACAGGGTACACTAGTGTATTCTGGAACATTATTTTAATCATTTAATCACAGAATGATTTAAGTTGGAATGGGTATCTGGATGTTAACTAGTACAAAAAAAAAGTAAAGAGACCTTAGAGTTGTCATACAGTGCACAGCCAAGTGCAACACTGAACAAGTATCCTCTGGTTTTACATGTACCTCTACCTCCAGATCTTGAGGCACCTTTGTTACGAGCTGCTACCATGGCTTGTGGTACATACAAAGTCCTACAAAGTGAATGGTTCTTAAAATAGAGCTTTCAGTTGGCTTAAGAATTCATTTGACATATTTTCTTGGTAAGAATGACAGTTACTTAATATGCAACAGAAATTTGCCAAAGCATTTTTGCTGGGAGTGTGGAGAATTTTATGCTGATGTTTTTTTTTTTTTTTTTTTTTTGGTCCATATAGTTAGTGGTAAAACTTCCATTGATTTTATTTGGAATGGGATTAGTCATTGTGAAAAGATTCATGTTGTACAGAAAATGCACTGCTGTTTTTACTTAAGACTAGGGAAGGATTTTAGTTCTTTAATTCATTTGGTTTTAGCAGATTAGAAGAACTTAATTTTGATTAATACCACATTGTTATGGTATTCAGCTCTGGGCTACTGTGAGTTTGATGGTGGTGTAGTTTCACTGCAAACAGTGTTCTATCCTTCTGTTAACAAGAGCAAAATGGTTAGCTAGAACAGAAGACATATAGCAATATCAGAAACTGAATCCTAATCTTTTCATTGTCATACCTGTTTAGAAACCAAGACTATGTAATCATTATTTAATACATTGCTTAATTCAAGGATAAAAGCACAATCACTGCTTTTTGTATATAAATGGGCTTGTGTTTCTCTTGCAAAGCGGTCGTGATGGTCTCTTTATTACAAAATTACTGTGTCCCTCTGCTGTTGTCCAGCCCATTTCAGACCAAAATATCCATATTTATGCATCAACATACACCCAAATAATGTGATGCATAGTTACAGCTGTGATTAATCATTCAGTTCACTACACTTACTTGCCCCTTAGGTAATACATACTTGTGCTGGCCTATTTTCTGTAGAGATAGCCTGCCCAATCTTTGAATGATTGGATTTGTCTTAGTGTCATAATCACTGTCCGTTTAGTTGTTGCTGTATAAATTCTGATTACCTATACCTAATTAAAATAACTTTATTTTGTTTGAACCTAATACATTTTGGATTTGAGGCATTTAGACAAAAGGTTATATGGCCTTTCTGAAACCCTTTTTTAATGAAATATTTATTGCTAGCTTTTCTGTTCTGATTCCTATCAGCTTATCCTCAGTTTTGATTCAGGTTTCTATATTGCCACTGGTAAAATTAAAATAAGAAGGGCAGGCCATAAGTGATCAACATGACCATGTATATCTCATATATGTACATTAGTAGCTTAATATCATTCAAGTTTTATTACATCTGGTGAGTGCAAACATTCATTCAATAAATCTTGCTTTACTGCTGTCTTACTCATCCCTGTGGGATCATTCTCCTCTCTGTGAATTTTATACTTTCTCCTGCTTACATACCATTACCACAGAAGCACAATATCAGTATCACTGATCTAAACAACTGAAATATATTCACCAATAGGAAGGCAGAAAATGTTAATGCTTCTCCATGATGTTAACAGTTTTCCTTCATCTTTTCCTTTGTTTGAGGAGGAGAATTTAGTTACACTCCGTGCTCTTTACCTTGACAGCTTTCTTTTTGTCCTCTGCTCCAGAACATTCTGGTCATTGCTATTTCAGTGTGACCCATGGAGCTGATCAAATCTCACATCTTAGCTTTTCTTATTAGACACTTAGCTGAGGAAAGATGGAGTTTAGTTTATAATTGTTTCTAATGCACTTAATCTCAAATTTAAGAGGAAAAATTTAGTTTCTTTCACCAGACACAGTCAGAACACTGAAACGTTGTCTACAGTCATCACTGTGGTGTTGAAGTTCTAGCAGGTAGATGAGAACAAGCAATACAAAGTATAGCCAACACCAGACTCAGACCTGACTTCTTCTTTTTACATATGGCATTCCCTTAGAAATAAGTGGGAATTCATACTCACTTAGTTTCTGCCTTTTTTTTTTTCCTGGGTTGGACTAAAATTTGTATATTGTAAAGTAAAGATATCGCATGCATTGACTATGGTATGATAAAGAGCAGGCTCAGTTATTCTCTCTGTGTTATTAGTACAACAGTATTGTGGGAGGACCTGTGGCAAATTGCTTATATCTTATGGTCAGTATGAGAAGCAATGCCTTCTGCCTAATCTTCAACACACTCTTCCGTGAAGAATATCCATGTGTATATATGTGTGCTTGTTTATCCAAGTACATATATTTTTTGTTTAGAAAACGTCAATGCAGTCTATTCTACATCTTAGAAAACATAGTTTATGATGGTAGATGATGAGTTGTAGCAAATTTAGTTCATAAAAATGCTGAGCAAAATGGTGTCAGGCCTCATTTTTGTTCCTTTTTATTAAGGACCTTGAACTAAGGAAGTATTATTTATTAGCCATTCATTGGGAAATTGATGGCATAATTTAACTTTTTTATTAGCTAGTAAAACTGATAAGCAGTACATAAAAAGATGGACCTTGTTATAGAGGGAATAATAATAATAATAA
The DNA here is from genome assembly GCF_009819655.1 of Sylvia atricapilla. NCBI lineage: Eukaryota > Metazoa > Chordata > Aves > Passeriformes > Sylviidae > Sylvia > Sylvia atricapilla. The sequence goes on along the minus strand of NC_089144.1, from coordinate 7,058,019 downwards.
AAAAGGTTCATTTAAAGTTTTTTAAAAGGTCATCAGTGTGTAAAGTCTTTTTGACATTGCCTTCTATGATATGAACACATATACCACATAATTTTTCTTCTATTGATAGATTTGTTTGGGTTTATTTTCCAGCCACTATGTCCAGCAGAAAATAAACTTGTAGTTTAAATGTTTCCAGGTTTTCAGTAAGTGGAATTAATTCTGCATCTAGTGTGAACAGACATGACATACTTTCTATAGGCAGAAGCCCCTCTATGTGTTGTAGAGTTGAAATAATGGAGTTGTGAGTGTGCAGTGGTTGAACACTTAGTTGTGTAAATGGAAGGCATTGTTCCTGGTTAATAGTGCACAGGAGGAGATATTGTGTATGTCTCTAATCTTGAGCCCTTCACTGATTGGTAAAGGTGGGTGGGATGACAGTCGTCTTCGTTCACTGCTCTCTCTCTTTGGGTAGCCTTGGATACATGAGCAACTTAAAAACTCTTTTTCTGACACCCTCCTCTGAGTTGTGCAGAAGAGAATCTTATCCCATAAATGGTTATCTTCTTGGAGGACTAGAAATAAGGATATAAAAATCATGGATTTTATCCATGAAAACTTTTCATTTCAGCATGCACCTGTTTCGTAAGTCATTTTGAGCAAAACAGATAAAAATGGAAAATGCAGCAATGAAGCTGGCCCAGATAGAAAATCACTCCTCCAAGTCTGCAGAACATCTGAGAATAATAGCCAGCATACTCATGCTTCTCTGTCACACTTGCATAAAACCCTGTTCCCAGACAAACCTTTCAAATGAAAGCCATCACTCAAATTAATCAGTTAAGGAGCTTGTCAAGTTTCACGTCTTCTTGTTGATGATGAAGTTTGGTATTAGTCTAACAGAAAGGATATATTTCTTTTGCATACTCTATCTGTCTTCTTACCTCTTACCTTGGTGCTGTACCTGCAGTAGTGGGGTTTGTGTGCTGAGTGTAGCCATGTGCTCAGCACAGCACTGAGTGAGAGCCTTCCTTGCACCCTGCTGTAAACCTGGAGGAGCTGCTCTTGGGGGATCAGTGATGAAAGGGAGACCAAAGCAAGAAGAAACAGCAGACACAGCAGGTACTAACTGTTCTGTTCTGGTCCTGATGATGTGCCTGATTTGAGCATTGAGGCTGGCATCCAGATTAGTTGAACACGTGCACTGTAAACTTCCTTCATGGTCACTGCAGACACGCTACAAGAGATGCAAATTCTGCCTGTTGGGGCTTTGGGCTTGAGGGTCCTTTGTCTGCTCAAGATTCTCAGCATGAGACTGATTTGGATTCATCCATAATACTTCTAATTAATGTAATGTATTTTTCAGTGGGACTAATTCTTCTCAGATGGAGTAAGACATTCAAAATTGCTGAAATTTGTTTCCTTCTTGGATATGGATACTGTTCTACTTCAGAGATTCCTCTTTTTTTTTTCCTTTTTTTCCCCTCCCCCCAGTGTTTGCTTTTGTTGTGTTACTGAGATATGTTTGTATTTCCCTGTGGTTATGTGTGAGTTGTTGTACCTATACATTCACAGCAAGTGCAGCATAACCAGGTCTTGAGAGACTTTATTTTAAACGGAGAATGTTTACGGACCTTTTCCGTAAACAAAAAAGATGGCAAAATAATTGACCTAGCTACTACTAGAACATTTTGTCTGCTATCTGGTGACTTCAGGGTAAGCCTGCCATCTAGATTACAAAACAAACCAACTGCATTACAGTGCCGCTACTAGAAAGAAAATGTTTTAGGGGTTTTTTTGTCATAGTCTTTCGCAAAAAAGGAAGAGTAGTGTTGCAGGCAGTAGTGTGAATAAACAGCCTTATTTTAAAGAAATTACCTAGACCTACTAACAGAACAGTAGGTTATTTAGTGTGATCATATTTGTCCTATGAAAATGACAGAAAAAATTCATAATTTGAATTTTTTATTCATACATAGGTATGAGTTAGCATATGGCATGTTAACAAGGCTGGGTAGTGTTAGGTAGCTGTTGTCTTCAGCTGCCTACTTTGGCCTTCAGGTTTTGAAACCTGCTACAGGCACACAGTAATGACACAGTTCTTTTTGCATAGGATATATCTTAGTTCCTAGTGGATGGTAATTAGACTATGGGGTTATTGTTTCTGCAGTTTAAAGACTGAAACATATCAACAAAATTCAATAAAACAAACTTTCAGTATGTTAGTTCTCTGCTGCGTGGGCCTTGCTGGACCAAATTTTACCCAAAACCTGCTTTTGAACCCAGAATCTTGCAGAGCATATATGGATAAAAGCTGGATGGCTGCTTGTATGATGAGTTTTTGAAGGCTATTCATTTGTAAGTAATTTTCAAGTCCTTTTAGAATAACAATCAGGTAATCCTAGGATAATGGTTTGATAATACAAAGGAAAGCCTGAGAAGTTATAAACACTGTTTACCTGAGCAGCTATGTTACATCTGCTTCTGATATATGACTTTATCTGCATGTTCTTTCAAACTGATTTCATGCTCCCTGCAGTGACATATTTTGCTAACACAACAGACTTGTTCCTTCCCGACATACAGCTTCTGGCTCCAACAAATGTCAGTAGCTTTTTAGACAAACCTGTGCTTTTTGTTCCTGTCTTTCTCAAGAGGAATATCAGCATCCTTCCAATAGCATTTTTTCCCCTATGGCTATTCTGTTTGTTTTATAAACAGACTAGGTTTATTTTACATGTAGAGGCTGGTAAAGACATAGAAGGATTTTTTCCAACTTTTTCTTTTTTTTTTAATATTTTTTAAATTTAAATTTTCTTTTTTTTTTTTCCTTTTTCTTTTTCTTCCTTCTTTTTTTTATAACATCTTTTAATATCTTTAGGAATGTAACAGAATAACAGCCACTTCCTGCCTTATGCAAATAAGCAAAGCTTTGTTCAGTCCTGAATTCCTGCAGTTATTTCCTTTCTGTAACCAAGTGAGGCCTCCAGAAGCAATTAACTAACACTTTGGAGCTGCAGGTCCTCCTTGGAGCAGCTCTGTGGAGCTGAGATTTGCAGTTCACACTGACTTACACAAAGACAGAAATTACTTGAAGAAAAAGTACCCAAACACCTTGTCATTTCTACATACACAGTATGAGTTACTTTTCAAAGTAATAAAGAAGGAAAAATTAGTTAGAACTAGGTTCCTATGTACAAATGACTTGTTTGCACATTTATTCATATATCCTTGACTTTTTGAGCTTTTGCTGGTCTGCAATTCCCTTGTGTACCGATTCTGATTGAGAATTCCATTTGGAATCTGAAATCTTACTGCAGTTTGGTTTTACATTTATTTTTCTTTCTCTTGTGTTTTTTAACAGTCTGGTATAGGGGAAATTATTCTTAATTATACAACAAAACATTAAGCAATTATATGCAATAGCAGTATCAGGTGCAATGAGTTCGGGCATTACTCTTATCTGGGAAAAAATGAAATCTCAAAATGGGCCCTGAATGTATCTTGAATCTCCACAGACTTGATTTTCTTTCCTGTGCAACTACTTAGAAGCCTAGGATCTATCTTAATTAAAATTTACTGCTTATTTCAGAATGGAAGAGCTGAAAACTGTTTTCCTATCCTCCTAATGTCTGTGCTGTTTATGTGCTTGAGATGGCTAAGTGGTAGTTTGAAAATTGCAGTAAGATTAGTAATTACTAGGGGGACATAATATACTGTTTCATTGCAGTGGAACTCTGAAAAATATTTTAACTAAGTATTTAAGGGAGAAGATATTAATCATATTTTTCTCATTATTCATAAATTTTATGTAATTAAGTTCTACAGTGATTTTTTTCTTCATGCAATGGGCACTCAAGCCACACTTTTTAAGACATGTATTCTTCTTAAATACCACTGAAATTCAAAATCACTCCTTTTAAGATTGAGAAACTACAAAGGTCACATTGTAATGTTAATTCCCATCAAATATAGCTCTGAACCTGTAATAAAATAAATGTAAGGAAACTTCTGAAGAAATTGTACTGCTTTTTACTGGGCACCTGTGGGTTACACCAATAAATTAGGATTATCCAAATTAATTAGTTTTTGTTTCGGTAACATCGATCCTGTCTTTTACTGACAACATAATGGTACCCTCAAGAAAAACTGGTAAAGACTATTTTAAACAGGTTGTCCAACTCTACTAGCACAAAGAATTGTTTTGTGTAGTCTTGTTACTTAAACAGACACAACATTTTTCAATATTTTTCAATGAAATGATGTAAAGTCTAAAATGATACATGACACATCTTGGAAACAAATGCTTTTAATGTCATTGATTTTGAAAAAAGGGAAGTGAAATAGTGTATTTCCTTGAATATATTCTATTGAAAAATTAAAATGCCTTTGTATCAAATAAGTTAACAATTGAAATTATGTTCTTATTTGATAGTTATTCTCAAACAGTGCTGATTAATTTGAAAAAAACTTTTTCCCATATTGGCTGAGCCAATTCTGCTCTGCTACTTTATTTTAAATACTTTGTTTACAGAAGCTTTGTGGAACCTTTTCTTGCTTATTTAATGATAGTTGGATTCCCACAAATTTTACTGTTGCAGCTTAAACATGAGTGTGGTTCTTTGAGACAAACCAATTCCTTTCCATAAACTCCCTCATCATGAACTAAATTTTAAAAGGTAATTTGACTGTCTAGAATTGGATCATGGATCATCAAAAAATTGAGTTCCCTTTAAACAAATACTTTTTTATATTTTAAATTGATTTTTTTTAAATGTTTGTTACTCAGGTTAGTGTCAAACTGCAGATAATGAGTAACACTAAGTACTTCAATTCCCCCTTATTTCAGTAGGAATTGTTGATCCTCAGCTCTGCTCAGGGCTCTGTTGTCAGAAAGACCTCAATATTGTAATAGAAAACTACTGAATGTATTCCTATGATCTGATTTTGAAACAACTCCTGCATTGTGCTCACTGACAAAAGCATATCTGAATCTAGCCAAGAATTTTAATACTGTCTAACTTAATGCATTTTGAACTAAAAGAGCTTGTGTTGCTAGGCATCAAATTGGTGATGCATGGAAAAATTGTTCACTGAAACTATAATATAAGCCTGCATGTACAAATCACAAGTAGGTTTTCTGGACGAGCATGAAATCTATACCCCTGGAAAAATCTGTACATTTAGATCAAGACTTACTTTCATTGTACCCACAGATTCCATTAGTTCATAATTTGATTTTATTTCTTTAAATGAATTTTAGGTAAAGCCTTCAGCTTTACAATAAGCATAATTTTTAAAAAAATAATCTGTAACTTAATTGCTGCTGTTTATGTTTATTATTTAGATTTTTATTTTGTATTGGAAAATAGAAACATTTTAGCCACATAAAATTAAAATCTTAGTCCAAGTACCCTCCATGTTATACAAATATATCTACTATTTAAAATTTTCAGCTTTTGCAGAAAATATGGACCTTTCAAAATCTTTGTTCTTTCAACAATGACATATAGTTGACAGAATAGTCTTAATAATAAACATGAAAAATGCCATTTGCTTTTAGGCTTTTCAATAAGAAATTATTTCATTTCCAGAATGCAAAAACTAAAGATCTTTTAAAACCATGCTATTTTTACCTTGAGATATTCCCTGTACATTTGCTAAATATATGTACCTATACTCATGATTCCTACACACTTCCGTGAAAGTCTCACAAAGAGCAGTTTGAGGACTGATCACAAATGGACTTAATTTAGAAAAAAAGCAGAATTATTGTATACAGTAATTACTGTAAACAATTTCAAGATACAAGCCAAAATTGCAACCTTGTTTTGTTTAAAGTTTTAGCAGTTGTGCAGTTTTTTTAAAATTTTTGTTTACTTTGGTTTGAATTTTTAGTTCAGAGTCATGTGTTTTCCTTTTTTATGAAACAATTCCATATAGAAGCAATTGCATTTCTGGTGGGAGAGAGTGGGGAGAGATCAACTGGCATTTTAAGGATGCAGTGCTACACTATAAAAGAGCATTAAAGAACTGAAACTTTTCTCTGTTTAGTATTTAGGTCGTGACAACAAAACATGAAGTTTCCAGTGAGGTCTTAATTATTGGATTAGAATTGTAAAACACATCTTAAAAACTATTTACACACATATATATATGTAAAACCCAGTAGGAACAACAAATAAATATCTACTAATTCACTTGGAAAACTCCAGTTTTATGTTACTTCTGAAATAATCTTCATGCTTGGTTCATAAAACAGTAAAACCCAGAATTTTCTTGAAGAAAATCTTATAGACAAGGCTGGAATTACTCTGTTCTTTAATGATGCATGTCTTTTTTCTTTTCTACAAAGATTTTGTTTAGGTTGGAGGGTGGCGAGTTGCTTTGTGTGCTGCAAGTACATAAAGAAAATATAATGCAAGTGTGGGGCCTTTATGGCTCTTCATGGACTGTGGGTCCTAATCTCCCAACCAGAAAACTCCAGTGAAGCTCCACCCATGGCTGCCTTGAGATTTCTTCTCTGGCTTTAGGAGTGAAGTGGAGCATGTTCAGAGGCTCACTGTGAACAGCCTTTTTTCATTACCTTCTCTAAAAGAGGTCACTGTGTTAGCTTCCCTTAAAATGAAAGGTATCCTAATTTTTGCAATTCAGTACTTGCAAGAAGCTTATTCATTTAGTTCCATTACTTTGTACCTTATGTTTCTAGGCTAAATTGTTAAAAAGCCAAAGTAGCACACATCATCTAAGCGAGGTACTACTGTAGACTTGCCCTCTACCTAATGAAAGACAGAGAGGAGATGTTTTACACCAGGATGACTCTCTCTGGAGATGGCCTTCCATAACCTTAACTAATACCTTTCATGCTTTACAGCCATCTCAAGCCAAGTAACAGTGGATGTACTCTCTGCTGCAGTGCTCAGTGTGCTCGAAATCTTTGCAGCCTGTGACACAGTCAGGAGAAAATGTTTATGTCATATATGGAAAAGCTCCTATAGCTTTATAATAACTTAAAATTTTCTTCTGCTGTAGAAAAAAGATAGACAAAATATCTGTGTATAGCAATTACTCTTGTGTAGAGATCTTAGTTTTCAAAATTCATAAAGAAAATAAGGTCACTATGCCTGGAAGAAGTTATCATTTCCCAAAACCAAAGCAGAACTAAAATTGTACAGGTCCAAAAGCAGAAAATACCATTAGGTGTCCCAGTGATACTCATTGCTTGTAGTCTCTGGAAAGCTCATTGCCTTCACAAATTGTCTTGACATAGAACTTCATTGTTTTTATTCTCTGAATATAGTCATTATTTGCCTTCACTGTAAGTCTGGTTCCTTTCCTCTGAAATGGGAGTTTATACAATTATTCACCTAGATTATATGATTTATCCTAGCTTTTAGTGAAAGAAATAATAGTATAAAGACTCATGGATAGTGGAGAGTATGGAAGCTGATACACTTACATGTGTCATACTTATGCTTCTACTTTTTTGTTGCCTAAGGCGTCAGGATCTAAAACCACCTCTGATTATCTCTTTTTCACATGATCTACCAAGACAGCTATATTCCTTAGGAGCAATACATCTCCTACAACCCAGGAAGAAATACATTAGTGCCAGGGTAAAAAAAAAGAATATTTCTTTTTTTTTTTTTTTTTTTTTTTTTCAATTTAACATGTTTGAGTGTAGCTGGATCTCCTGTGTCTTTTTTTAGAAAATTATGTGCCACTATCTTCCTTGCTAAACATTTGCATTCTAATCCAGTAATTTAAATGGACAAAGAAAAAAGCAGCATTTAATAGAGCAAAAGTCCTCTAATCAATATGTTTATCCTAAGATGTTTTTATTAACAGACTGTGTGGGAAAGAGTAGAAACACAGGACTGACCATAGCTCATAAGTCCAGTTGCCAGCACCCATTAAACACAGTGGTGATAATGTTCACTATTGTAAATATATGTGTTTATAAGTGCCTAATATATATTACTTACATATGTCATATATTTGCATGAATTTGTAGTACCTTATTCCACACCCATCTTGGAGATCTTCATTTTTGCCATTTTGTACTTCACTGCAGTGTAAGAGTCACAGAAGCATAAAATTTAGATGCTTTAGCAGTGAACAGGACACAATACTGGTGACAGTCTAAAACATTGTGCTGTTCCACACAGCAAGCATCTTAACTGCTTCTGAGAATAATACACTGGGTAAACCTGTATTCCGAATGAAAAAATTAAAAGTGCATAGAAAAACAATTCTATCTTTTTACTTAAAGGCCATTCATATATATTTCAGGTTGGTTTTATTTTTTTTAGTTTTGATGTTAGTATAGAACTTTTGCTTTTTTTCTCTCCTTATTTCAACAGCAAAAACCCCAATTTGCTGTGAATATTATTTACACTTCATTTTTTCTAAAAACAGTATTGAACCTTTCCTTTTTTTTTCATAGAAACTAAAACATAGAAAGCTTGTAATTTGCAGATGGTGTTGCACATGTTTACTACTGCACTATAAATCCCAGAAATTATATGTAATGCAAAGTGGTAGTTGGGATTTTTTTTTCAGTCTTTCTACACATTGGAAGTCAATAATGTGTCTTTCCTGACTGTAAAAAGTATTTTGGTATAATACTAGCCTACTAATGGTTGTACCAGAGAAAGTGCATTGCTTTAAAAGTATAGCATTAACTTCAAGATAATGTTCTTCATAAAATAATTTTTTGAGCTTTTTGCTTTGCTTCTCATAGCATAGTCCAAATTCAGAATTAGGTGGTGTGTGGATTACTTTAGTATTTAGGAAAAGCTACCTTTATTGGAGAAGTCAACAAAAAGTAAGTAATTGCTGAGCTAAGGGTGTGGTGTCATTTTAGCCATTTGACAATTACATAGTAAATTTAGTAAAAAAAAAAAAAAAAATAAAAATAGCAGCTACCTCAAATATGAGTCAGGAAGAGAATTAATTACCTTTCAGTTTAGATGAAACAAGAGCCAAAGGATTGAGAGTTTGGCAAACGTGGTCATACTTTGAAAGGATTTTCCTTTAAAAGCAACACACAAAGCAGTTAAGACTTCATTGTATTCATGGAAAATTGGGGAAGTTTTTGTCTGCCATTTACTTTATAATTACTTTTCTGAAAGTATGTAAAGAGCAAACCATTTAAATTTCATTGCCATAAAAGATGGGTCCTTTACTTAGCCAACATAAGTAAAAGTAACCTGTGTAACCTCAACTCTCTGACTTTTACGGAACAATAATCATTTTCTGACAGAACCAGTTTGCAGGGTTTTCATATGTCCACCACAAAGAAAAATTGTGTGTCATCTCACTTTTATTATATCCATCAGCTGGCTGCCCATTTGTTGTGGAGTGTCTGCTGTGACTTAGGGCCGTGGCTCTATTTGGCTGTAATAGATTGCCTGAAGTGCATTCAGTGACTCTGGTGCCTGTTGCTGGTTTTTTTCCAGGTCACCTGGCTGCAGGTACGTGTGAGATTGTCACTTTGGACAGAGATAGCAGCCAGCCCCGAAGGACTATAGCCCGACAAACAGCTCGCTGTGCATGTAAAAAAGGACAGATTGCCGGCACAACAAGAGCAAGGCCAGCGTGTGTCGATGGTAAGAAGCAAAAATATATTCAATCAGTTTCTGCCAATGCAAGAGTGCTGTCTCATTAAAAAAACATAGAACAGTAAACTCTATAGAATGCATTTTCATGTTGTACCGACTCACAATGGCAATAGCATTGAAATTCACCCAAAAGGTAATACTGACTAATAGTATAGATGTTGCAATTACATTATTTTTAATTGGAAATTTCACTTTTGTTTTAATTTGATATGCAGTCAAATGTGAAAGGCATGGTACTGTTATATTCTGCATGTGATTACAGGATCAGCAGTGAAATGGAATTATTTTTTCCCTACTTTTTATTCCTTAAAACATAAAAAAAAAAAATGCAGCAAGAAAGCCTCAAAGGTCTTTTGCCACTGGGAGGCTAATGTGACTGCTCCTGTGTGATATTTAATGTTGCTGAAGAAAGCACTGATGCTATAATTGGAATACAGTATCTGAATGTACATCACATGTCCAGTATTTTTTTCTCTCTTTAAAATGATATTCTGAATGATTCACTGCAGATGCACTGATAGCATCTATGTAGCTGGAAAACTGCTCACATACAGGGAGGTATGAAAATGTTTCGCTTTGAAAGAATTTTTTGAGACAGCTGAAATTCTCTGTTAAATTAACAGTGGGAGAGTCTTCAAGAGAGGCTTGCAAGGCTTTTAGCAAGCATTAATATTAAAAATGAAATTGGAGACAAATTAAAAATAGTGTTGTAAAATTGTATGTCTTGATCTAGCCTCCATTGGCAAAAGTAAAAAAAAAAAAAAAAAAGAAAAAAAAGAAAAACATGCTTATGTATTAAACTATAATAAATTCATGCATTGGTTTTGAATACTGGCTGGTTTGAGTCTTCAGATAAAAATATTTTGGAGGATACACCACTGTTGCTTGAGAATTTGGTCATACCAGTGATTATCAAAAAAGACAGCTCAAAAGGAGATTTCAGAGCCAACCCACAAAGCTAAATATAGAACATCATGCACATTCTATTTTTGCATTTTTCTTTCACTGTTTTTAGTACTCTGTAAGATAGTTCCTAATCTGTCTCTTTCATAATATAATACTATATCCAGTAGTTCTCCTTCCATGTTTTATTGTAAGATCCTAAGATGCAATTGCTTAAGAAAGGAATGATTTGATTGTGTCACTTATAGTTGCAACTTTAGGAAAAATGCTTGCTACCAGTTAAAATATTCAACATGCGTTTCCTATTTTTAAAACAACAAAGTTCTATGCAAGAAAAAAAAAAAAAGTTTTGCACCTGGTGGGATGATGGAAACAAAGCATAATTTTTTCTCAGTCAGTTTTGGCCTATGGTTAGATTGATTTACTGTAACTTGGGTATCCAAAGGTAGCAGTTTTTCTTTATACCAAATAAGGAGCAAAAGGCACCTTCTCAGAGTAATTTATCTCATCATAACTGCCCAAGATAAGTCTGATGTATCACTCTCTGTTACACGCTGTTTGTCTGCCTTACCTCGAGACACCTGTGAGTGTCTTAAGATGAAACTTAGCTGGAATGTACATGTCACTAAGACATGACTGCATCTTGTGCTTCAATTGTTACATTAGGTTGTTTTCAAAATATGGAGGCTTTGAGTCAATTTGGCATTTGAAAATATTTTTTCTTTCTTTACTTATTTTTTGGGAAAAACTCACAAAGAAAGTCTCTTTCAAATTCTGCTTGTGCTTTCAATGGGCTTGAATATAATTTTATGAAAATAGAGAACTGGATGACAGCATCAATGGTATCATGTAGTCAGAGAAGGTTCTTTTTGTAATACTTCATGTTTGAAAAATAGATGGGAAGTTCATCAATTGGAAAATAAAACTTCCCTTTAATGTTTGTGTCTAAATACTATTTTTCTTAGAATTTTTTTTTAAAGACTGACAAGGAGTCACATGGAAAAGATGAGGGATAATGGGTACAAGTTTCTCCTGGGGATATTTCAATTAGACACAAAATGATAATTTTTTTTCAAAATGAGAAAGTTCAGCCTTTGGAACACCCCAGGGAACTGGTGGATTCCCTGGTATTGTACATTTAAGATTCATTTGGAGAGGGTGCTGGGCCATTTCATCTAGACTGGCATTTTTGCCTAAAAAAGTTGGACAATGTGATCCTTGAGGTTTCCTTCCAACCTGGTATCCTTTGATTCTGTGACATATTAAGATATTAATAATAACATGGTTCTTTATTATTTTGTGAAATGTTTATAATCAGGATGTTGAGCCCTTTGCTAAGAATAACTACAAGATATGCAGCATATACATGCTACTTTATTTTCCTGACCCCTGTTGGGGATGTTTTCTAAACAGAGCTCAAACAGATTAGTGGTACCTAGACTGGTATATTGAGTTTCTAGACTAAAATGAAGGCAAATGTCAAACCCTTGATTTGTAGGTTTTTGTCATGAATGAAGTTAAAAAGAATTGTTTTACATACCCTTGACATAATTATTTAGGAAAGAATAAAATATACACTTTATCTTGTTTCTTACTTGCAAGTAAAGCTGGCAGAGAAATTGGCCACTGATTGACAAGTATTCATCTGAATTTACCAGGTTCAGTATAAAGAGTGAACACTGAACTTTTCCATATTTTTATACACCATTTCTAGAATAATTTTTTTCAAACAAAGCTACTTAGTGCTTTATTCTGAACATGACATGAACACTACATAAAATTATGTAGGAGAAGGCTGGTTTTGTCTCCAATATTAAGTCAAACACTGCTGGTTTAGGAATGTAGCAAACAAACATAATTGCTGGGTTGGTTTTTTTTACAAAAAAGAATCCCATTTTTCAAACAAGCAAATAAATCCTTCTCTGAGCTTTCTTAAATATGATGAAGAATGTAGTTTTGCAAATTTTTCTTCGTTTATATTGTAGTTGATGTTAAGTATTTAATTGCTATTTGAAATTTCATTTTTGCTATAAAAAAAAAATCCCACAAAAATTAAGTTATTTTCATTCTTTTCTTTATATAATCTTGATTTTGAAGAAAATATTTTTAAAGTGAAGGTAGGCCTTAGATCTTTAATGCAAAGTCATATGTGAAGGTAGCAGGCATAGTAAATGTGACCTGCTAACCAATAGTGAGAAAATATTAGCTAAAATTTGGTTTCATCTTCTGGCAAGAGGGTGGTTTAAGAATTCAATATCAAAGCTGGTAGTCTTTAAAACCTTAAAATGCACTGTATTGTTCCTGGCTACCATTTGTTCTATGGAGAGAAGTACCTTAGCATATATTTGGTTGTGTAGTATATTTCCTGGAGCTTTGAAATGCAAGTGTCAATTTTTGCAGCGAAAGGAGTAGGTAATTTAAGGACTCTTAAACCTTACAAACATTGGATGAGATTGAGCTTGTCAACATAGCTCTTAGAGTAACTCCTGTGTTGATTATCAAAATCCACTCTGCTTTCCACTGCTGCATCACCGATGGTCTTTTCCTAAGAAAGGAAACACAGTGAATGTCAGATAGAGAAAACTGGAATTCTTAGAAATGGAAATACAATATTTAGAACTTGGTCTGAGCAGTACATGAAGAACAGAGATTTTCTTGAAATATTTCCATGTGATGGAGAGGATTGATTTAATTATTTTTTTTCTAGCAGTTTTTAACTATGGCAGATTGCTAATGTATTCTGAAAAAAAGGCATCGATATTCACCCTGATTTAAAGCTTGATTTAGTGTTGATTGCTTCATTTCCACACCCACAGAGTCATGATGTATATTTGGTATGTTTGGTTACGATGTAATTTTTATTCATGAGTGTAGGGTTTGTGATATTATGGCAGCAGTTTGCCTGCACTTTTTATTATATTATTTTTATTTGCAACCGGTGTTCCCTAGTCCCATTTTGAGATCAAATTCCATTGCAATGACCTCAGTTGCATTAGTTTGATAAGATATTTTATTTCACCATAGCATCTGGTTTATCACCAGTGTAATTTCCCTGTGTGTCAGTTAAGCTTCATCAGTTTTTAAGCTGGAACCAGTGAGAGATTGGAAGATACCAATTATTCTTCAGTTTTGTATGGCATCTTTGCTAATTTAAATTTGTTTTAAAACAAGTGATGAAAAATCTTTGATAAAAGTTTATGTACAGATGCACCCATGATTTGCGTTCTTTCACAAGAATTGTATAAATCTGAAAATAAGATTTGTTATGCCAAATCCTTTCATGGAATGCAAGGACACTATCCTGAGAGGTGTGCAAAGAACTTTCAAATGTTCAATAATTCCAATACTTATGTCCAATATGTATTTATAGGTAAAAAAATAAACTGCAGTTTCGTTCAGGAAATAGAAACAGTTGATGAGAGGAAAAGAGACATGAGAGAATTAGTTTATTTGCTTGAGAAAATTAATAAGGCAATCATTAATTTGTTTACCTGAATTCGGTGATTGGAAGATTCTTATGGTCTTGAGTATTGGTTATTATGATGTCCACTAAGTGCTATGAGAAATGCCAGGAGATCAATCCAAATATCCAAAAATCTTAAATTTGGACAGTTGTAGCTCAGGTAACTAAATTCAAAGTGTTCAGACAACTTTTCTTACAAATCAAAGTGTGGTTTGATCGGGTTTTTTGTTTGGTTGGTTTTTTTATATCTTAAGGTTTTAGTAATATTTAATTTCTTTTGCAAGCATTGCAGCAGTATTGGTTTCTATGGGATGCTAGTGCATATAAGTTGTTCAAACATTATGATTAACATGCTATTCAGCTGGCACTGATTGATTTTGTTTAACATAGACACTCAGGATCTACAAGGAAGCCACATTAGTTTCAATCAATAATTCCCTGCTCTTCTTATTATCTCTGGGACTCTATAGGGAGGTGTAGGGGTCAAAAGTGATCATTAATAAAATCCTAGGTCATGCACTTCAAACAAAACTGCTTAATAACTGGAGAGCTTCATCATTCTAAAGAATCTTAGATGTATTATAGGGACCAAAAGAAAGAAGAAAAGAGAACTATATTTTAAAAAAATGAGAATGTTTGCTTTTAGAATAATTATTATGTTTGTTATTGTAATATTTATGTTATTTTAGCATGACTTTATTGCAGATATTTCAAATCTTCCTTCACTCTAATTATACATTTTACTTCATTGCATTTAAAAAATATATCTTTAAAATAACAAGTAAAGCCAAAAAGAAAACTAGTATGCATATCAACCATGCTTTCGAACATGGCTTGAAGAAATAATTCTTTTCTTCCTTTCTTCATCCCACCTCTCACAAATGCATCTGCACTTATAGATGCACCAGAGCATGTACATGGCTTTCTTTTCTTTAAACTACCTCTAGACAATTCTATCAGAACTGTATGTTTTCCTAGTTACTGATATGGAAGTAAAATTTTTTCTGTTACTCATGAGCTTCCCTTTCCTATGCATGGTACAGACATAGTCTGACAATTTCCACCCTGCAGATCACTTTTCATTTGGAAATGCACAACAAGTTTCATTCCAGTTACTTTGCTTTGAGCTCCAAACTAGGGACAATATGTAACATTCCAAAAGAAGTTGAATGAAATTTCTTATCTCAATAATATCGCAAACATAGTAAAATCATGTAAACATGTTCACATTGGGTATCTTTGTTCTCTTTGGTCATGGATGTCAAGTGTCAGAGACTGAAGTGCTGCTGGGGAAGAAATGCTGTTCAACCCCAAGGTAGAAATTGAGCAGTATTAAATGGAACATATCAGTAGCAGCACCATCAATGATAATGAAGATGTCTCTGCAAGAAATACAGGGAGGAAAGTTAGGTTTTCCCTCTTGAGTGAGAATCCATAAAAAGAATACCAAACACATGGCATCAAAACAAAGCAAGCAATGAAAGATAAACTCAAACCCCTGCTTAGGATTGTAGCACACAGATTGATAACTACCCTAAAGGAATACTTTAATGAAGAAGGGTAGGTAAGGACTTCAGTATGTTCTGAAATATTTGATACCTAAACTCAAACAACTGAGGCCCCATCTTGAGTACTGTGGCAATTTTGAGTCCAATATAAGATGGACATCACACTGTTACAGTGAGTTCAGAGGGGAGTGACCAAGGTAATGAAATGTCTTGACTTAACAAGAGGCAACTGAAGTCAATTTTTTCACCTTGGAGAAGTCTGAGGGGTGGCCTCATCTCAGTCTACAACTCCAAGATGGGCAGCAGATGGGGAGATCCCCTCTCTTTGATGACTAGTATTAGGACCCAAGGAAATGGAATGAAACAGCATCAAGGGAAGGTCATATTGGACATTTTGAAAAGGTTTTCACTGAGAGTGTCATCAGGCGATGAAACTGGTTTCCCTGGGAAATGGTCACAGCACCAAACATCAAGGAGTATTTGGACAATGCTCTTGGTGACAGAATCACTAGGTTGGAAGAGAGACCAACCCCCAGCTGTCTACAGCCACCCTTCAGGAAGTTATAGAGAGTGACAAGGTCACCTCTGTGTCTCCTTTTCTCCAGGCTGAACAACCCCAGCTTCCTCAGTCGTTCCTCATATGGTTTGTGTTCCAAGCCCTTCACCAGCTTTGTTGTCTCCTCTGGATGTGCTCAAGTGTCCCAATGTCCTCCCTAAACTGAGGGGCCAGAACTGGACACAGAACTTGAGGTGTGGTCTGACCAGTGCTGAGTCCAGGAATGCCATTTGCCTTCCTGGCCACCTGGGCACACTTCTGGCTAATGTTCTGCTGGTGTCACCAGTGCCCACAGGTCCCTTTGTGTCTGGGCACTATCCAGCCACACCATCCCCAGCCTATAACACTGCAGGGGGTTATTGTGGCCAAAATGCAGGACTCAGCACTTAGACTTATTAAACTTCATCCTACTGGACTCTATCTATCTAACAGTTCCAGATCTCTCTACAGAGCCATCCTACCTTCCAAAAGGTCAACACACGCTCCCATCTTAGTCATCTGCAGATTTACTAATGAAAGACTCAGTACCCTCATCCATGTCGTCAATGAAAATATTGAACAGAGCTGCCCCCAGCACAGACCCCTGAGGGATACCACTGGTGACTGTCCCCAGCTGGATGCAGCACCATTCCCCACCATTCTCTGGGCCCAGCCAGTTCCTAACCCAGCACAGAGTGCTCCTGTCCAAGCCATGGGCTGCCAGCTTATCCAGGGGTGTGCTGTGGGAGACACTGTCAAAGGCCTTGCTGCACTCCAAGTACACAATATTGACAACCTTCCCTGCATCCACCAGGCAGGTCACCTGCTCATAAAAAGAGATCAAGTTGGTCAAACACGACCTACCTCTCCTAAGCCTATGCTGGCTGGGCCTGAGACCCTGGCCATCCTGTAAGTTCTGTGTGATGGCACTCAGCATAAACTGCTCCATTACCTTTCTGGGTAGTGAGGTCAGGTTAACTGGCCTATAATTATCAGGATCCTCCTTCCCACCCTTCTTGTCAATGGGTGTCACGTTGGGCAGCTTCCAGTCACCTAGAACCTCACCAGTGAGTCAGGACTGATTGTAAATGATGGAGAGCAGCTTCACAAGTTCATCTGCCAGCTCCCTCATCACCCTGGGTTGGATCCCATCTGGTCCCATAGATTGATGAACATCCAAGCAGCTCAGCAGTTCTCTGACTGCTTCCTCCTGGATAACAGGGGCACCATTCTGCTCCCTGACACCATCTACCTACCCAGGGGGGCAGCTGCCCTGAGGACAAGCCGTCTTCACACTAAAGACTAAAGCAAAAAATGTGTTAAGCACTTCTGCCTTCTCATTTGCAGTTACTAAGTTCCCTCCCACATCCAGTAGAGAATAAAGGTTGGTCTTAGTCTTCTTTTTGCCATTAATATATTTGTAAAAACATTTTTTATTATTCCTTACGAAAGTTGCCAAATTAAGTTCGAACTGAGCTTTGGCCTCCCAAATATTTTTTTCCTACATGCTCTAGCAGTCTCGTGAGAGACCTGACCCAGCTTCCAAAGGTGATACATCCTCTTTTTATTCCTAAGTTCCTTCGAAACCTTGTTGCCCATCCAGGATGGATGTTCATCTCATCAACTCATCTTTTAGCACACAGGGACAGCCTGTTCCTGTGCCCCCGAGATTTCTGTTTTGAAGCACGACCATATTTCCTGGAATCCTTTGGTTTTGAGAACTGCTTCCCATAGAACTCTGAATAAGTCTCCTAAATAGGCCAAAGTCTTCCCTCTGGAAGTCTAATGTAAAAGTCTTCTTATAAGACTTATATAATAACTTTTATGCTTTATTAAAAGTGTAAAAGTTCCTTCTGATTTCACCAAATATCAAGAACTCTATAATTGCATGAGCACTGTTCCTCAAGCGGCCTGTAACCACCACATGTCCCACCAGCCCATCTCTATTTGCCAACAACAGGTCTAACATAGTCCTTCCACTGGTGGGTTCACTGACCACCTGTGTCAAAAAGTTGTCCTCCATAGACTTGTAAAACTTCTCTTTCCTGGACTG
The DNA here is from genome assembly GCF_009819655.1 of Sylvia atricapilla. NCBI lineage: Eukaryota > Metazoa > Chordata > Aves > Passeriformes > Sylviidae > Sylvia > Sylvia atricapilla. Next base: position 7,039,955 of record NC_089144.1, on the reverse strand, counting down.
CCGCTTTTCTGCTGTATTAAGTTCCCAGCAGATGTCTGGTAGGTTAAAGTCACAAGAACAAGGGCTGATCTTGAAACATTCTCCAGCTGCTTATAGAATAAATTGTCCACCTCTTCTTCCTGGTTGGGTGGACAATAACAGACTCCCAGTAGGATGTCAGCCTTGTTGGCTTTCCCCTTAATCCTTACCCATAGGCATTCAATCTCAGTGTCATCATTTTCAATACCTATGGCATCAAAAGCCTCCCTAATATAAAGGGCCACCCCTCCACCTCTTCTCCCTTTACTTTCCCTTCTGAAGATCTTGTAGCCATCACATGCAGTGCTCCAGCCATGGAGCCATCCCACTATGTTTCCATCATAGCTCTGCTGTTGCACCATGGTTTCCAGCTCCTCTTGTTTGTTATCCATGCTGCGTGCATTGGTATACCATGCACCTCAGCTGGGTTACTGATTTCACCCCTAACTCAGCCTTACCACCCTTAGGCCTGCTTCCAGACAGCCCAGCTGCATCCCCTTCCCCCTTCAAACATAGTTTAAGGCCCTCTCAACGAGTTCTGCCAGTTCATGAGCTAAAATCCTTGTGCCCTTAGCAGAGAGATGGAGCCCATCTGGTTCCAGCAGGCCAGGTGTCATAAAAATTGAACAAAGAACCGAAAAGTCTGCTGATGATACCAACCCTTGAGCCACTTGTTGGTAATATGGGCTATTCCTTTCATCATTTTTCTCTGCCACCAAAGGGACTGAGCAGAACACTACCTGCTCTCCTGCCCTATCAATCACTTGACCCAGTGCCCTAAAATTGCTTTTATTTGCCGTGATGCTTCTCTTTTCAATCTCATTGCAGCCAGCCTGGAGTATCAGCAGTGGGTAGTAATCAGAGGGCTGAATCAGCCCAGGAAGTCTCTCACTGATATCCTATACCCGGGCCCCAGGGAGCAGCTGACCTCTATGTGGGATGAATCCGGTCAACATATGGGGCCCTCAGTTCCCCTCAGAAGTTAGTCACCCACTATGACTGTCCTTCTTTTCTTTTTAATGTTAGAGGTGGTGATCCATCCAACAGATGAAGCATAATTGGTCTCTTCATCCTGAGAGGAGCAGGGATTGGACTTGATGTTCCTTACGGGTCCCTTCCAGCTTGAGATATTCAATGATTCCATGATTTGATGACTGGACTTGGCATAAAGATGCCCACCAGGATTTTGAAAAATGTTAGTCTTTTCCAGAGAACAATTCATTCATAGCAGTCAAGTAGCAGAGAGCACTGATCTGTGAGCACTGATCACAGCTTACAAGTCAGGCACAGTACAGGTTTGTGGTAAGGGAAATAATGCCAGGATAAGAGTGAATAAAATGTCATTGAAAATTAAATACTTCTTGAACCTATAACAAAGACCCGGAAATACTTTTTACTTATAAATATCATACTTCGAGGTTAAACCTGGCATCAAGATACTATTTCAAGTCAAGAGATGGCTGCCTTTTTAAATTACAAGGCAAGGAAATATTTAGGAAAGCAGAAATATTTATGTGAGCTGGAATGTGGCCAGGAACCAGGTGTTAGCACTGATACTGTGCAAAGAGTGCTGAGAGAACTTTAATTGCCTCTAATGCTTAGTGCCTTGCTTTCACATTTCATCTGAAAGACAACACCTTCAGCCTCCTGATGTGTGATTGGATGCATTAGTTCATCAATGCTAACAGCTTCGTTTCCTTTACTTCCTTGACATTCCTATGCAGTCAGCCATGCAGTCTAATCCTCTTTCATCTATGTGCTCTGATGGCAGTTTCAGCACAGAAAAATGGTTAGAGGTTATGTGACATTAGACTGTGGAACAATTTAGTGAGGAAGTGACTAGAAGCCTAATTACTACAGACATTTTAAATTGGACTGGACAAAATAACTAGAGAATGTATTATGCATTAGCATAAGCATGCACTGAATCACTGGGTAGAGTTTTCTGTGCCTGATATCTTGCGGCAGGGCACTATCAACCACCACAGCAGTCTGATTGCAGCCTGATTCATTACCTAACTTCAGGCAATAGGTCAACATGACGTTCCTAAATTCAGGAGTTTGGTCACTGTAAGCTCTCCCAGACAGGGGGCTGCAATGGGCATTTCAGAGATCACTTAGTGTCAACATCGGAATCACTTCTGAGAGCTTGTCCCTTTTTCTTTTATGGCATTAAAGAGAACATAGGATGACTAGCAGATAGGTTTTCTGCTTGAATGTAATGTGTGTAAACATTTCAGGCCATCAGCTGCTCAGATTGCCTTCTGGAAAAGCCACTGTCTTCACTGATTAGAGGCAGTTTAAAGAAAAAATGTAATATGTTTATATTACCCCCTCTGGTTGTCATCCTACCTTTCAGTTATCTCCAGAAGAGTGGGAAAAGAGAAACTTTCAAAATTATTCATGTGTGAAGGTGGGCTTCTGTTAGGGCAACATGTTTGTCTAGGGCAACAGTGAGTGCAAGGGAATATAGAGAGATGAACCTTTGTAAATACCCCTGCCATCAATGAATGAGACCTAACTACAGCTAAAATGACATTTCAGACAATATGTGAAAGTAGCATGGTCAAGGAATATTCCCCCCGCCAGTAATCCTATTAAGTGGAAAGAGCTATAAACAACACCAAAAAAAAATGTTTCATAAAAGTGAAACAAGAAAGGCTATAACATGGTTAGAAATGGCATTTTAAAGCTATGTGCCACTTTATTTTTAACTTACCTTAGCTTTAATATCTGTGATGATAGATGATGTGTCAGAAGAGTCCTAGAAAATCTTAAAATTGATTGCAAAATTAGTGACAACATTAATAGCACTACTATACTCAGTCCCTGAGACAGAGTAGTTAGTGCTAGGCATTTCTGTATATCTCTTTCAGAATAGTCTGCACAGTGCTGATTCAGGGAAAATATCTTTTTTGAAGACAGAATCTTAGAAAGCCACATATTTATGGCAATACAAAGGAGTTGTGCTTCTCCAGCAGTTATGGGATGAGGTCATATTGGAGGAAGAAAAAAATATTTGTGTCATAAAAACTGACATTTTCATATTAGAAGTAAACATTAATACGTCTTTATTTTTTATTTCTCTAACTTGTTTTACTTATGTTTTGCTGCTGTGTTTTTTTTTACGGTATGACAGACATGAAAGGTAATTCGTAAGCCAGTTTCACACAGTCCTAGACTGAAAGGTCTTGCAGTCTAATGATAGACATCATTGGTGATACAAGGCCATAACGATATGTAGCTGCTTCTTTTTGTTAATTATGCAGATTCCAGGGAATAGGAAAAGGAGGAAAGCCCACCAAGCTCGTTGTACTCTCAGATGAGGTAGAGGGGGGAAAAGCAGAATTTCATCCACTTGTTTGAGAGTATGTCTTTTGAGAATTTCAGGGTTTCACCTAGCATCCCTCTGAGAAGAGCATACACACAGAAATTCCACCCATGCTCATCCCTTTTGAGAGGGCAAGGTTCGGCCCCAACTGAATATAAAGGAAGATGTATCCGTCTAGACTGTGCATCACAAAGGAAAAATCAATTCTTATTTGGGATAGAAAAAAAAAAATTAAGTGTTTCAAATAAAGAATAGAACTGATTTGGAGTTTGATTTTTTTTTTTTAAAGAAGGAAAGGTTCATTAATTGGGTTTTTTTTTTCAGTTGTATGGGAATGTTTTGGTGCACTAACTAGCAGCAGCATTACAATAACAACAGCCAATGGAAATGATGACCTGTTTTCTCTCCAATTATATCATGTAACAGTCTACAAGACTGGAAGATTCAGTCCTCCTGACCTTGAGAATAATATTTTCTTTTTTTTTTTTAATTGTATTTTTAAAGTTTATGGTCTGGGGTATATGTAATACAGATTAAAACAATTCAAGAAAAAGCTTTCTTTGGTAGGGTAGATGTCTTCTGCACAGAGCAGCAAGCATATTTTAAATTTCAGTCTTCAGCTTCGCATGAATTTTTAATTTTGTCAAGCATAAAACATTGAGGGCTTGCTAAGAATATTGACGAATTCTGAGCAGCTTTTTAAAAGTAAGTAGTTACCCTAGATGCAGTATTGACACTCTTGCTTTAACAGCCTTAAGTCGGAATTTTGATGTAAGTTTTGGAAGTCTAATGATTATATATAAGTATAAAGCCAAGGGAAATGCCAGCCTTGGAAGAAGGAAAAGAAGGCTGTGGAGTGTAGGTCACAGCATAGCCCTGCCCTGCCCAAAATATAAATTAACTCGATTCAGTGTCACTGACACGTCCCCCTCTGGCTTACTGTGTGTTTATGTGGGGTGACACCTGATGGGATTCCTCCAGAAGGGCCTGTTGCCTGTCTGAAGAGCATCAGCAGTTTGTTCCCAGCTAAAGTTTTATCTTCCTTCAGAAGACAAACCATGCTGTCCACAAAGGGCCTGGAACCCAACTGTATTGTGATCTGGCTTTTTGAAACTGGATCGGGAACATACTGTGTTTTAGCTAATAATGTCAAGGTTTTCTCTGTGTATTTCATCTCAGAGAAGTTCAGAAACTCCCACGAATGTGTCTGTCTCTTTGAATCTGCATTCTTGTATAGATTCTATCTGAATTTTAATTTGCAGCTGCAGGCAGCCTGCTTAATAAGTTCAATGTGAATGTTAGAAGCTCCTGGTTGAAGTGGTGGGCAGCAGGCAGATAAACTGCCTCACAGTCTTGGGGCAGGAGGACATTTGGGTTTAAAAAAGCTTGGTAGGTCTTCACTGTTAGAAAATGCATTTCCTGAAGAGCCATTCTTAGACTCTTTATGCTAATGAACTGAGTTTTTCAATTCTGCATTTGCCACATGTCAGAAGTGGAAGTCTTGGTCTGTATGAATATTTTAACTACCTGACCTCTGTTCATTTGAATTCACGTCACACTTTAATTTTTTGTGATTTCGCCATCCTACACTAAATAGTGCTGAGTTAGTGTTCTCTTCCTTTACCAGTGATATGAACTGCATTATCTGCATTTATTGGTGTTAAGCCCCAGACTTGCTTGATGAGTCCCTTAAATGGGGTTTAGGTTTTTTATACCCTGAGGCAGGGGCAGAGGAGAAACATGACATTCTCAGGAAGTTGTGCAACAAAGTTTTACTGTCAAACTTTAGAAAATAAGGGTACTTGGCAAATTTTAAAGCAAATATGCAATCAAAATAAAGCATTTTGCATAGCATTGCCTTAGAAACCTCTAACTCATCCAACTTTAGGTTACCCAGAATTTCAATAGGAGGAAATTAGGAGAACAGAGAGAGGGTGGGAGTGACAGAGAAAGATTAATGATCAACTCTTGAATTCCAACAGAATTATAACTACTGTAAAATCTAAATGCTGGGCCTTGCCCATGTGTGCCTTTGTGCAACTGCTTTTATCTGCTTTGGTCTCCTGGGGCTGTCCCCTCCAGGTGGGGCCTCTGATGTGCCAGTGGCTGACAGTCATCCTGGGCTGGACAAGAGGATCCAGGGGATGTCATGTGGAACACTGCATGCCACACTTTTCATGGAATTTGCCCTGCCTCTTGTTTTTTAAGGCAACCTGAGTAATTCTGAACTTCTTTACACAGTTTAGAACCCTCTGGGTAATGTATTTTGGAAACAAAATATATATGCTGAGTATCAGGTTGCCTTCAGTTCTTTAGGTGCTGTGCATAGCATGAGATTTTATTTTCTGGTAATTGCATGGTATTTTTATATTTATCTCTATCACATATATATATATATATATATATATATAATGTATATATATATATAAAATAGGAAATCCCTTTATATTTATATTATTATGTGGCATTGTAGTGAATAAATTAGAAGCTGAAAGGCCAAAACACAAAATTCTTCCCCAACATTTAGTGCTCCTGCTTCAATATTACTTTCCTGGTCAAGGATGAATTTGCAGGTAGAAAACCCTCACTGTTGTACAAAGTTACCTAGCAGTTGTAATTGTCCTAAGCTGGTAATTATACCCATGAGAGTAGTTTCCAGGACAAGCCAGAGGACTCAAGTCAGGTTTAAACCAGTGTAAGAGCCCATCCATCTATTACAATGGCTAAACTAATTTATTATGAATTAAGTGGTGCCAGTTCTTTGTGTAGGAAATTCTAAAATGACATTGTGTTCAGTGTGCAAATAAAGATTATGGAAAGGTTTCTGTGCTTGAAGTAATTTTTGCTTCTCTTTCAGATGTTGATGACTATATCTGGAACATGACCATGAGTCCAGATCCTATGATAGAATTAATAAAATGGCCTTCCCAGACAGAGAGACATGATTCCTATTTTGATATTCTCATAATTTAAGGTTCACATACTTTAACCTCTTAGTCAAATTAAGAACACTATTGAAGCTAATGAACCCGTTTCCTTGAACTTGAATTTACCGGATCAGTACTCTTTTAGATTGCAAGATATATTAAAAAAAAAAAAAAAAAAAAAAGGATCTGTGCAGTGACAAGCTTCCTGTAAGAAAGAAATTTGAAGATGTTCAGGTTCCTGTAAGAGTAATTTGAAATTCTTTGTGTAAATGGTTTCCCTTTTTTGCAAATTTTATATAACAATTGCTTTAGTGTATTTTTCCACTGTAATCTACTAATAACCTGCTGCAGAAAATTCTATATGAGAAAGACTAATTGCTTCTCAGTTTACTTTGGATTTTTCTTGTACTCTGATTTTTTTTAATATATATTTTACTGTGGACTGTTAGCATAACATGGTGGTTCTATTTGTTTTTTAACTTATTTTGTGTTGAGTTTACCAACTAAAATAATGAAAAATAGCATTCCTTTGATCTTTGAATTCATATCATAATATGATGAGATTTAGAGGTGTGACGTCCTGTTACAGTGCTCCTGCTAACTTCAGTACTCAATCTAATTTTGGAATATTCTTCAAAATTATGGATTTTCACTTGAATGTTAATTTGCTCAATATTCAAGATTCAAATTTTCAATTCCTAAGAATCCTGTGCCTACATATAGTATTTCCCATGTATAACATGTTGCTTTTTATTTTCCCATAACATAAAATGTCAAGATTTTCAGTACTGAAAAAGAGTGGAATATGATATTTGAATGTAAATGAAAAATTGCAGAAAAGTTGTATATGATAATGTGATATGCACAGGCTATCCATTATGAAAATTCATCAGAGTATATATATATATATATATATATATACACAAATGATAAGCATAAAGAAAAAAAAGAGGTAAAGATTGAAATTAAAGCAGTATAAATTTCTTGTGATGTCTGTGAAAGTGAAGCTTAAGAAAATTTTGAGAATATTAGTGAGAATACTCAAATGTATGTAAAAACTGGATTATTAGCAGAATTTATTTAAAATTTGGATTAAGAAATTTATTTTTTGCTTTCCTGGATTGTACATTTATGATGTAAAGCTGAATCCAGCTGAACGGTTGTAAAAAGATTTTACCAGTAGAAAAAAAATTATTCATGAGAATGGAAATGGGGTAGACAGTCTTTTCGCTCTCCTTACCCTCTTCCTCTCTTTTCTATATCCTTTGCATGCCCTGATTTGAACAGAAAAAGCTTCCACTGACTACCTGAGTATGCTTTATACCAAGTTATTTGTGTCCCAGTTTTGTTGACTCTAAATACTGTAAGATATCATCTAGAAAATCAGCTACGGTCATGGTGTTCAGCAATCTGCAGCCTTGATAGCCATCTGTGTCCATAATACTTTCATTAATAGGATGTTCTATCATCACACCAGAATTTCATTTTGCTGCAGAGGCACAGCAGCTGAGTAAGGAAAGATAAACAGTAGCTTATAAGGGTTGCATTAAGAACAGTCATAGACATTTTGAGAGAAATAAGGTATAACTACCTCTCAAGTCCTCTCCTGTTTTCTGTAGGATTATCAGTAGCTACTGAAACCAAATTTTTGTGGGTTTTTAATATATTTTGTAAGGATTCTGCATTTACCAAAGTATTTAATCATTGATCTCAGCAGAGTGGTACTGATATCTGTTTCAGGTATAGATTGCACAGTTACCATTTTCTGGTAGACATTCAGTAGCAGAGCTGCAGATATAATCACGAATAAAGATCTTTTCTGGAAATGGACTGTTGCTGCTGGAGTCATTAACATTTTAAAAAAATGACACTTTCCATACCCTTAGCCAAAAAAAAAAAAAAGTCTCTGAGGTTGTTCAGTAGCCTATTTACATTGGTTTTCATAAAGGTATTTTAGAAAGAATAATGAGATATTCATAACTTAGTTTACCATTGTTATATTCTTTCACCAAGAGTATATCACATCCTCTATAGCAAAATGAGACTGGGCTCATGTCAAAGATTTTGACTTCTTAGGACACTCAAAATTAGTAAGATCAGAAAAAAATTTGATATGTCTATAAAACATATAGATTTGCAAGATTCTTGTTATTGTTTCTCATGGGTGCTATGGTAGTGTCCAAAGACAATCACAGTTTTATTATGCTGCATGCTGTAGAAACTCAAATAATAGTTAATCCCTGAAAAAATCCTGAAAAATTAACTAGAAATATGATGGGGAAATTGACAAAACTTACTAGAGAAAATATAAAACCAAATAATCTTGTTCCATGCTGGTTCCATTTTTTTTAATTTCTGTAGGGTGTACAGGAATTAGGTTGTGCTGAGAGCTGACAGAGCCAGATGAAAACAATTTATGATGGAAAGAGATTCTGAAGGGAAAAGGTGTGAAAGGGATTCAACCCTAGAAAAGACCCTGAGAAGTGTGGGTAAGCAGACAAGCACGGGAGAGTGAAGGGCCAGAGCAAGTCAACACAGACTAGGGAGAAGTCCTATCATCATTTCATCAACATTTTTGAGCTTCCAAAAATCTTTTTCTTTTGTTTTTTTATGTATGTACTTTTGTTATTTTTAGGATATTAACCTAGACTGTGGTTTTTACATTTGCTTTTTGGGTTTTGCTTTGTTTCTGGTTGGTTGGTTGGTTGATTTTGTTTCGCTATTTCAGTAGTGTTATTGGATGCTGGACTACTGGACTTATAAAAAGAAGCAAGAGTGTAGAAAAAAGAAAGAAGATGAAGAGGGACATAGAGGATGAGGAGAGGGTGGAGTCAAGGACAAGAAACTAAACACTGTGGCCTGGTGAAGCAAAATTATAGGTTGGCTAATGAGGTGAATCAAAAGGCAATACACAGGAACTGAATAATTACAGTGGTAATAGCATGCCTTTTCAAGTGAGTAAAAGCTGTAATTAGCTCTGAATTTAGCTGAAATAAAAAGAACAGGTATAGATTCACCTGAAGATAGAAAGAGAAGCCCATTTTGTTCTCATATGTGTGAGGGATGGTAGAACCTTAACCAGGAAGGTGAAGCAGGAGAATTTAATATTGCTATATATATCTGCATAAATCCTTAATTTTGCTTTCCCCTGAGCTGCTTTTTAATTTTTTAGTTTAAAAAAAAATAGTGTTTGTTTTTACCAATAATGCATGCTTTAATCAGATGGATTAATTAAACTTCTAAAGGAAGACATTAGTGAACCAGTTGAGTTAGTTGTGTTGCTCACTTCCTCAAGCTTCAGCACTTTTCTCACAAACCTATTAACAGATATTCATCAGTTACTCATCCTCTTACAAAAAATAATTTAGAAATACCTGCCATCACCTAAAACACAAGATAAATATGCCTGCCATCCAGAGTAACTTGACGTCCAAATTGGTGTAGGACTTTTAATTACATTTCTTTTCTTCTTGTGTTCAGTGATAAAGTATCTTCAACATTTTGATGAGGAAACCTTTTCTTATACAAGTAACTGCTGTGCAGAGGTTTCTTCAGCTACTTTTCTCCCCCATTTATCTTGACTAGACTGTTCAGACCAGAGTGCCCTTCTTCTTTTGTTGTAAAGTAGTTAATCTTATTTCTAAATATAATGTGAATTAAAATATGAATAAATCTGTTCCTCATTGCTTGTGTAGTAGCACAAGGACAGTATAGATAGTGTTTTCATAGACATTCATCTTCTTGACCAATTTTTATCCTTAGTGTATGCTTTATACATATGTGCATAATTTTTTTGGTTTAAAGTGTATGGATAGCTCCTGAGCTTCCTGATACAAGGTGAGTGGATGGAGTGTTTAGAGTGGAGAAGACTGAAGTATGCTCGACGTCAGGATGGTTAAAATAGAAGATATGATGCCTGGTATCTCATATGATGAGATAGGTAATTTAAAAGAAAACTATTTGCAGTTTTGCCATAATGAGAGAGGAGGGACATCTCACATCTGCTTCAGAGTAAGTGTTTGCTTGCTGATAACTCCACAGTAGTTAATCAGATGCTAAAATCCATTATTTTTCATCCTTCTGCCTTGTCATAGCAGTGACTAAAGATCTTGTCAGGAGTTTGCAACTAAGCTCACAGAAGTCTTATTGGTGAGTATTGAAGGGTGTCCAGTAATGATCATATGACATTGGCTTAGAAAGCATAGATAAAAGATGGCAGCTCTCCATAGTCCATTATCCTGTTGTACTGGACAGAAGGAAGCTAATAAGGGCAGCAAGAATTTATCAATCTCTTAACACTGTACTTTCAAAATACTTATTGGTAAAGACACTGCATCCCCTGCTTGGCCTCCAGCCACTTGGTTGTCTCACCAAAGTCTTCAGAGTTTCTTGTGTCTGTAAATTTTGTATTCTTTGTCCTTTTATTTTTTGTTCTTTGTTCTTGTAAGCAGTGGCTCACTTTTCTTGTGCTGCTCATAACTGTGTATGTGTGCAAATATCCACGTCCTCATGAGGTGCTCCAGTAATAAGACCTTCCTTTCTCCATTTTTTTGAATTTTTTTTTTCAACTGTATATTTTCAGTTTTAAAACTGCCAAGGTAGATACTGGGGCTTGTGTAGCTTTGCAATGGTGTGCTTTTATTTTTCCTGTTTTGTTCTCTGTTCTTTTCTTAGTAACTTGTTGTATCATTCTGCTTCCAATTCTGACAGTTACTGAGCCCTGGCTTGATGTTTACTTTGAAACATTCCTGGTTTGATTTCCAGATCTCTCTCTGAGATGATAATAGCTAAATTAGAGTACATTCCTGTATATCTATCGCTAGAGCTATTTTTTTTCCATGTGGATTATTTTGTTTTTATTGACATTGGATTTCAGCTGCCAGTTTATCATCTGATTTCACAGCAGTATAAGATCCCTTTGCAGCTTTCACTATTTTCTTTCTACCACCCAGAATAATGTATTGACATCAGTGTATACACCTCACAGTTCCAGCTCAGTAAAAGCTGCAGCATCACAGTTTCCTGGCTTTGGACATTCTGATTCCTGTTCATCTGTATTTTGTATTGTTTATTGTCAAACTTTACACTAAACAAGTTTTATAGTTTTGCAATTTTATCTGAGTCAGACTATTAAGCTTCTGGTTGTCCTTGGCTTTTTGTAATTTTCTCTTTCTAGTTTCCATACCCCTTTGTAGGGATGCAAAAAGCAAAAAGAACATGTCTATGATAAGTTAATTCATGCAACATGAAGAAATATTATCACTCACTGTTGTTTGGAAAAGAACATTTCTTTTGGGTTGGGAATTGTTGTCAGTATATCAAATTTTTCTTCTAGTCTGATGCCAGTAGTCAATTGCTTTTGGAAAGTTTTTTCTTTTTATTGTAGATAATCAGTTGACTTTGATGACCAGCACTTAACCTGATTGCTTTCCACATTATGTTGGTTTGTTTTCTTTTAATTTTTCCTTGTCGTTTGGGTTTTTTTACTGTTCTGTGAGCTTTAATTTAATGCAAGGTAAAAACTTGTTATGATTATTAAGTGGTTGGAAATGTAATTGAGGCTGCCTTTTACATCTAGTAGTAGTTCATCCAAATTAACAACAACAACAAAAAAGCATATTGCCTGTTTACAACAATCCTTTACCCTTAATAAAAATACTATACCTGGAAATTTGTTAGTTACAGTATGAGCCTTAGTTCAAACTCTTAGGAGTCTGGATTGTTATTTTTTCTCTGAAGTCAAAATAAACTAAAACAGTAGGATATTTTACCATAATCAAAGTTATAAATAAATTCACAATCTATTAAATGCCTTTTTAAAGGCAAAAATTGACTGTAAATTTGAGTTTCTAACCAAAATGACTTATGATCTCATACCTCTAATATGGCATGTTGTCTTGTTTGATGCAAGTTGAAGAAAATAGTTATTTTGTCAGCTGCTTTACTTTGGGTTTTGTGACGTGTTAAAACAACTCTCTGGTGATCATCTGTACAGAAAATAAGCAAAGTTTTTGGATTAGTCAAACATTAAAATAAATTCTGGGATAAGAGACAGAAAAAAGGTCTCATTTGGGAATTTATATGTTTAAAAAATTCTCCTTTCTTGTCACTCTGAAACTTTTTTTGGTTTATTGTTTATTATGTTTTGTATTTATTTTTATCTAGATTATACATTTCTGGCATCTGTAGGAGAATATTATTTTAATTTTATTAGAGTAAAAATCAAGTTTTATAGATGTATAGGTGTTTCATTCTTCATTCTTATTGGATTTTTGTACTCCTTTGCCAGATGTTTAGGTGCTAAGTGCTTTTATGTTCATTACTGAATTAGTGCTAGAACAAGTTGGTTTAGTTTTGTTTGAAGCTTTTTAAGAGAATATAAAACCTATTACCTTTGATGTATCTTCATTCACTGCTGCTGATTAGCAAAGATTAATAGTATTTTAAATTGTAATTTAATTAGATCTATCAAATAATTCAAACAGGAAATTAGTTCATTGTGTATGCAGTTAAAGGAATTGAATGTCAATCTCATTGTATGGTGTTAAAATTTTGCCACATTTAGGGCAGCTTTAAGAAGAAATACTTGAAATAGTTGGGATTTGCAGCACATATAATGTCTCTGCCTTTAGGCATAGCCTAAGGGTCTGAATATTTTTAGCAAGTGGAACTCTATTAGAATCCATTTTCATAAATAAAAACAGAATTTAAGTTATTCTTCCCAGGGATTAGCTATCTGTGACTATTCAGGAATGTATTTATATTAGTGTTAATTTCCTTAGCATGCTAATTTGATTTTATTTCACATTTGTATGCTCAAGTGCAAACTCCTCCAGGACCATCCCTATGTCAATCAGCACATGCAAATACTTTCTTTTGGTTCCATTTAAGCTATGCTTGAAAGGAATTCACAGAAGTAGATCTGTGAAGTATTTCCAAGGGATTTCATGTCTCAACAGTATGCTTTACGTTTGCTATCCGTATTAACAAAGTAACATAATCACAAATCCCTATAAGCTTATCTTAATTTTACATATGAAGTAAGAAAATGTGAATCTCTTAGGGCATTATTAGAATAGCTTATATTTCATAGGAGATAAGAAATATTAGTCCAATGAATTCTCTTCCAACTATTGTGTCCTGGTAGAAATCCCTTCACAATCCCATTTTTTCCAGCAGTGAGGATGATTTGTACAGGATACAGTTAAGTCTCTGGATTTCAAGCAAGTTTTCCTTTAGTGGATATTTTTTTTTTTTTTTTTTTTTCTTTAGGTGACTAGTGGTATTTCTAGGTCTCTTTTAAAGGAGTATGAATAGACAATGATTGTTTTTTGAGGAAGATACAAGAAAACAAGTAAAGCTGGAGAAAGTAACTTTTACAAAGGGTAGTAGTTAAATGATTGTGTTCAAAAAGCATGCAGTGTGTCACATATATGCACCAGGCTTGTTCTTTTTAGGGTTTTTGCATTAATATTCCTTAGATGTGTGTGAGCTCAGTGAGTAAGCAAATAAGAAACAGACTGATGGTGTATTAGAACTAAAAGGGGAACACTATTATGGGAAACGATAAGGGGAACACTATTATTTTGTTTCTGTGAACTTCCAGGTGTATGGATTTAGAGGCATGATTAAAAGGACTGGTAGTGAAGTTATTTTTCAAGATTTCCTTCAGTATTTTATACTCTAATAGCTTTTAGTACTTCTTGTTTTGCAAGTAGGATTTATGTAAATTTCCCAAAGGCCATCTTTTCTACATGCAAGTTGCCTGTGCAGTTAGTCTTCTTCAGGGGTTGGTGTCATGCCTGTTTCTCTGGCTTCTGTCCCAACCTGGTGTCCAAGAGAAGGTCCAGGTTCTGCACAGTCTCCTCTGAATGTTCAGATAATCCAATCACCCACAGTGTGAACTCTTTTGTGTGTGCTGTTGAAGGTCTGTCAGAACTATCTTGTAGTTTTCTACATTATGGCAAAACCCACTGCAGTTTCCTCTGTGCTGTAATGAATTATGTTTTCATGACACATTCTTGTCTGCTCTTTGGTAAAATCTCACCTGAAGATTGACAGTCAGCACTTCAGGCAGTGGTACAGCACAGTTTCCTCCCAATTAATTCTTTGTTTCTCAGATAATTTATGTCCTGAAAAATGTCCTCAAACTAAATTATTACTTTTAAGTTTTGTAGTGAAGCAGAGAGAAGCTTTGTTTAAAATATATTTTTAGTTCAGGGAGGGAAAACAGAGTCTCATCTTCAAATTATCTTTAAAAAATCGTAAGTAGATTTTAAAGATGCCACCAGTTTAATTTCCTTCAAAGATCCTGTAACGTTTCAGAATCAGAAGACTGGACAACAAATGTCTTCATCAGTAGAAGTTTTTTTATAGGAAACCTTTGTCCAAGGAAGCTCATGACTATTTTTTATAAAATGAAAACATTGTTTTCTGTAATGCTTCTATCATTCTGTCACTTGAGGAAGACTTACAGCTGGAATGCTGGCTTAGAAATATTAGTCTGTTTCTATAAGATAATAATTTTTGATCTTTGAAAATAATGAATGATGAAATTACTGTGCAGTGTCTCCCTAAGTATATGATAAGCTTTCCTTGTAGACTGTAACCTTATTACCAAAAATTTCAAAGCCAGGACAGGTCCTACACTCCAGCAAAGCTTCCTTTTTAGGCACGTATGAATTAAGAGATCCCTATGTGCAAATCCCATTTCCTGTGCAGTAGGATGCATAAACCTTTTCTTAAATCTGTGGAATATGAAATTCATAGGTAGGAATAATGAGGACTTGTTTTCTGGTCCCTACTTTTTAATTCCTAAAATTTTTTTGGGCTGTATTTCAAGTATTAGACTGGTGACTGCTGACCATATTCTACAAGCTAACTTTTTCCATGTTATGAAAAACTAGGCTAAAAAAAGCTATTAAAAACTCTAAATAATGCAAAAATATAGCATTTAAAGATTTGAGGCTTCTGTAAATTTTTCTAAGATTGTAGGATTTTCCTGATTGAAGAGGCACTTGTAATTTCTTTTTTTCCTATATGAAGATGAATTGTGTATTCTTTGAAGAATGGTAAAATCTGTACGTGTCTGTCAGCTGCAGGAATGTTAGCATTTTCCCTTGAATCCCAAGACAGGGTAACTGTCTCACACTGTGGTTTGCCAATAATGTGGATTACTACAACACCACTACCATGTTTGATTTTTTGTGACATCATAACAATCTCTCAAAGAATTATGAGGATGAATCAGTCAAAATGAAACAGAGCTCTTAGTGCATAAAATAATACTAAATTAATTTTAAAAGCTACAGTCACTTTAGTGTTTTTTTTTTTTCATATTTTATTTTTCTTTTACAGATTTAACATTTGGGAATGCTTCTGTAACAAATTAATTGTGGTTTGCTTCACAGTGCATATTGAAGTGTTACAAGGAACTAAGCTTAATACAGCACAATACATAATACTCTAATACAGCACAATCACATAATATTTGTTTCTGTGGGTACAGTACCTATATTTGCCAACTTTTGCTTGAGTCTTTCACATACAAAATATATCTGTACACATGCAGCATTTGCAGCCTTTTATACATGCTGCTACATTATGCTTTAGAATTCAAGGTTTTAGGATTTGACAGTTTATAGGGCTTGAGAGTACATAACATAATTCCTTTTGATTAGTTACTTCCAGCAGTTGGGATGAGAGTAGCTGAGATAAATGTGGGTGTCTTGTAGCTGACATCATTCTGCTGGGGTTACCAGTACTGGTATTACACTGCTGGAAGGAAATATTTGACAACAGCAGATACCTCACTTCTGGAGCAGCAACTCAAAACATTTGGCAGGAGTCATATATTCCATTTTCATTTCTCCAAGGAGTTACTTAAACAGGAGTGAGGGAATATAAACTATGTCTAGAAAATCTTGGTGTCCATGTAAAAGAACAGGAACGCCTACTTGGAGTTAGTAATATAAGGAGCAGTGGAGCTCAACACTGCTATAGCACCTGCTCTGCCTGCAGGATTTGGGTTTGTTACCCAAAAAATTGTAGGTGTGTTTCATGTCCTGCTATATTGTTTCAGCTCCTTTATGTCTAAATGGAGTATCAACACTAAGTGTATGTTAGAAAACCAGTGACAGCAGGGGCAAGGATTTTTTGTTGTCACAACTAGCCATGAGTGATTAAAAATATCTCAGATACTAATGCTACATTTTGTTAGGTGACACAGGGAGAATTGTGATAGTCAACTGAGTCATTGGATAGATTGAAATGTCGCTTAAACTTCACTGGTTTTCAGAAGTGCTACTTGAGTTAAGAAGAAATCAAAGGAGTTTAGAGGAAGGGGCAAGCGAAGCTGTAGTAAACAGCGAAGTCCCCTCATACAACATGCTGCTGCCCCTCCTGGCATCGTCCAGACTAGCACACTACTCACCTCTGATCCTGCTTGGACACAGCAGAGTGCACCCTGCTGCTTCTTCTGCTGCAGACCATAATACCAACTTCAGACAGCAGAAGCAATTCAACCAATTCTCTTCTAACCTTTGCCAGAGGCGCTCCATAAACAGAATAGGATTGGGAAGAATAAGAAGAATGACAAAATCCTATTTAAACAATTTATTTCTGAAGTCTACAGCAAGGCTATTATTTTTACACACCAATGATGGCATTAGCTACAAGGGGTGAATGTAAAAATTGCTGTGCTTCTAAATGAGAGTAAGATTACTGCAGATTGCATGAGAAAACAGCAATTTCATTGGACTTGTACAGTGCTATATTTACTCATTTTAATATTGATTCTATTTAGTGTAATGCTTATGCCTAACATCTGAATTTTGTGATTGAAAACTAAAATATCTGAACAGTTTTCTAACATAATATGTTACTGATAATATAATGGCTATTCAGAGGCATCATCAGATACATATCTCAGTTAAAGTAGGAATTCCTGTTATAAGAATAGAAAAATATTTCCTTCCATGTCCAATGTGTTGTAAGTGCATGGTAAATTTTATTCATTGTGCTTATTAGAAAAATAAATGAGCTTTTTTTGTATATATGTCAAGCCAGAAGGAAATAATCATTATTCTTTTTTTTTTATTTCACATATTGTCCAGTGACTACATATACCATATGTATGGTATATGGCAACTACATATACCATAACGCCACTGGTTTTGTAACCAGATTGCTACAGACAAGTTGCAGAGAGACAGGTTTTATTACTTTAATTTATCTTGAATTTCATACTTCCAAAAAAGAATTAAATAGCCCCTTTGCATAATTGTATTAATATGTTCTCCATGGAATCACATTCCATGATGCGAACAGAAATTCAGTATTGGATTAAATAATTGTAATATCTTTATAGCCAGGTGGTAAGCTCAGGCAGAGGTGAAAGTATGCATTTAAGTACTGTTAGCTTCAGCAAATCAGGGTGAACCAGGCTAAACCTTAATCAGCTTTTTGTTCTATGATTTTCTGTGTGTGGAAACAGTATTTCCTGAACAGCCTAATAATTTATGATCAGCTTAAGTCATTTCAAAGGAGCTAGGGAAAAAATGGACAAGACAAGGCAAAAAATTCACATAGTAAATCCCCTTGCTAATGAAAGTATCAGAAATCACTTCCTATTAAAAGCTTTTCTGTGGTATCTGCAGTTTGAAAATAGCTAGTATGGAAACTTTCTACGTTTGATTGTCTGAATTTCTCTGCCAGGGAAGGGCTGTAGCACAATGAGAATCACTACAGAGCTCTAGGATTGCAGGACCTAAGGCCCCAGATGTCCTCTCTTTAGTCCTGCTGGTACAAAAGAAAACTTAGGTGGGAGCAGATGAATCTCACTGGATAACACCTAATTCAACAGCTTGTGCCAACAACAGGGATTTGGCTTTTATGGCCATGAGATTTATTCTGAGCAGTGAGGACTCCCAGGAAGAGAGACAGGATCCACCTGAGAAAGTGGGGCAAGAACATCCTTGTCAACAGTAAATATCCTTGTCAACATCTTTGTCAACAGTCTGGCCAACATGGTGACAAGATTCTTTTAAACCAGGAATTTGGGGGACAAGTGAGGAAGGAGTGATCTAAAGTAGAAAGTGAATGCTTCTGGGTTATGTGAAGAAGAGGGACCTCAGAAATGACAAAAAAAATAGCAAATGACTATCTGCCTCTGGAAAATGTACAGAAAGACATGAAATCCGGTAAATAGGCAGGAGGAATCAGGGCACCATGTGTGGTCATGAGATGCAGATATCTGTGGGCAGTCGTGTTAACACCTTTATTATTGTCTGGAGGAACCAATGGTCAAGTCTGCAGATGCCACCAAATTGAGAGGATCAGTGGTAGAATTGTAAAATCATTTAGGTTGGAAACACATCCAGCCCAACCATTAACTTAGCTAAATTCACCACTAAAGCACTTTCTTAACTGCCACATCTGCATGTCTTTTAAATACCTCTAGGGACTCCACCACTTCCATGGGCAGCCTCTTTCAATTCTTGGTAACCTTTTTGCCCTTTGATGAAGAAATTTTACCTAATATTCAATCTAAACATGTCCTGTCACAGCTTGAGGATATTTCCTTTTAACCTGTGGCTTTTTACCTGAATGAAAAGACTAATCCACACCAATTTGAACACGGTTGAAAACTAAAATTGCATTAAAAATTTCAAGTGACAATCTGAATAAGGATTTTTTCTGTCCTATATAATCTTATCTTATTCAAAATGGGAAAGTAAAACTCTTGGATTTAGATTTTAATTTACTAAGAACATTTTAATATATTTTCTTTCTTTTTCTGTTAAAACACAATAAAGTATTTATAATGCAGAAGTATGAAAGCAGATTTTAAAACTCTGATTATTGCATTGCTAAATGACAAATCTTTTGCTTTTAAGTCTGCACCATGAAGTTTGGAAAATGAAAGGAATATTATGAATATTTTTATTTGAAAGCATATAAGCAGCATATTTTTCAGGTTTCATGATTATTATATTTCCCCATTAAGTAGCCTATAGATATGAGGAAAAAATCCTATGTGCATATATACATAGGGCATTAAAGTTCACAGACATTGAATCAATTAACAATATATCTTATGTAGTAGTAAGTTATTTGAAAGTTATCTAAAAACAAAAATAACAAGTAAAACAAATAAAATATGTAGAAATAGAAATGTTACTTTTCATCTACATGCAATTCCGTATCTGAATTTTTGGCGACTTAACTCAGTGAATTTAACCACAACTTCAGTGGATTAGAGCTATAGACATCTTTGAAATTATTTGTTAGTAATGAGATTATACCAGTCACCCCACAGCTCTGATGGGAGCACTTTGGAGATGAAAACATTGGTGGTGCTGACATTATACTAACATTCTCTTCTACAAAAAATGCCGTACTGAATGTAGACATGTGTAAAAGGTTACAGAGGCCTGACACACAAAAAAATGTGTCATTTTTTAAAACAAATTGCCATAGAATTTAAAAAAAAATAATTACTGAGAATCAGATTGTTACCCAAGAAACGTCCTTGCTTTATCCTGCAGAAATGTTTTAGGAAGACAAATAATGCTTAATACAAAACCATTATAACCATTCCATTATAGGAATTAGGTAGGATAACAGTTTCAAAATTACTGGGTTACAAAAGTTGGGCTGTTCTCTGTCATTTTTTTTTCATTACAGTTTGCCTCCTGAGTTTTAACAAAACATTCCTCAGAAAACCCTCATTCTTTCAAGTTCCTCCAAACATCTTCAGCAGAGCAATTATACCATAGGACATTAGTGGTCACTAGTAGCCATATAGTGCATTTCTCACTAGGTGAGAAGCTTATTTAAATGCAGGAATAAAACCATATTCTCCTCTCTTCTTACCTTCACATTTTGAGTCCAATTTCAGGACATAAGAAAAATGAGTCTGTTTGTCTCTTGTGGACAGTACTCCACATCATAAAACGTCATGAATTATTCAGTTAAACTGGCAGGATTTTGGCAAGACAGTCTAAATCCCAGCCAGCAGACAAGCTGATTTACTTCATGGTGCATTCTGGACACCTGTAGAATTATGATATTTAGTGTATTGAAAAAGCTTCTCTTTTCCTATATGCAGAGTATAATATGGATAAATAAAATCTTTTGTGTCCAATATTCATAGGGTTTTTTTCAACCTTCATTAAAAGTAAATTCATAAGTTCCTGGCTAATTTCTTCTTATTTAGTACTTAATACCATAAAGGAACAAATTTTATTTGAAACCTGTGGGATATGTCCTGTCTTAATTGTTGTCTGTAATGAATTAATTCTACAAATTATCAACTAAAAGAACATAAAAATCTTAAGCATATCTCAGAAGAGAGGCTTTTCTTAGTAAAGCTGTTAAATGTGTGTTTTTTGTTCCCCATCTTCAATTTTTCTTCATTCTGTCTTCCTAAAACACACTGCCTTCATCTGTCTTTATAACATATCTAGTTGTAAGAGGTTTTGATCAAATCACCACCCTATATGCTACAGTTAAGAAGGGATGAAAGAAAACACTGAAGTCCATAAATGCATTAGAACAATCATTTGGACACAAGAACATGCTTCTGTGTAAATCCCAAGCAGCTTTTCTCTTTTAAGATGCCATATTTCACTAATATTAGAATAGTATGTAAATGGATGAAATATTTATGATATTCCTATTTCTATGGTCTATTCCAAAGTTTAGAGGTAAGATAGAATAAAGAAATTAAAAGTAAATCACAGCAAAGTCAGACTGGTGAGGCAGATTTTTCATAAGGCAGAGCTTATAAGGTAGAATTGTCAGAGCAGGTGTACATTGAACAATCTAGAGTTCTGTGCATGACATTTTTTTAAATGTCCAAAAACTATTCTATCACTATTACTGTTAAATACTGCATTTAATAATATACTAATTATTTTTTCTAGCTAAATTGCAGAAAACTTTCTGCCAAGATGATTTGAAACCTGTGTGACTTACAAATATTTTTGCCTTTGTGTTCTTTTCCCGGTGAGATGTTACCCATGATTGAGAAACTGCTAAATACTTATGGAATCCAAATTTATTATATCTCTTTAGAGAACTTTCAGGTTTCATGGGTTTAACTCAACAGACAGAATGCACTTAACAAGGTGGCTTATCATTAAAATAAAAAACGCAATATTATGCAGGGAGTATAAAAAAAAGTAGAGGAGCTGGTGTGATATTTGTTCACTGGATGACAAACCACTGCTGCCACCATTCTCTGTAGGGCTGGCCTTAAAAGACTGGGGAGATCAGAGAGTCCAGAAAACAGATGGCTGGCAGTTGCACACACAGGCTCTAGAGAGATGGGTATAATATGGGTTACATGCAACATCTGCCCACCAGCTTTAGACCTATCAGGTAGGTATGACATACTGTGTACCAGAAAGAAGATCTTTTAGGAAATGTAGTTAGTAATAGCATCTGGAACAGTACATATATATATGTTGTATAAATTCAGAATTTATATTATCCCAAAGGAACATATATGGCAGGTAGACTGTGTCCAATCGAGTGCAGAGCTGTGGGACTTTCATGACTTCCCCCATTATATGTATTTCTTTATAAGGTCTTCATTGGCTTTAATTTTGCTATTTCTGTTACACCCATGAGAACAAGGAGTCAGTGTAAGTGTCCTTTCTTTCATACATAACTAAGAGGTATGATGGTCATCGGGAACAGTCACAGCCTGTGTCTAGTTGTCTGACCTCTACTCTTTCTGAGACACACAGAGGAGCTGTCAGCACTGGCTTCCCTGGAAGCCAGTTAGTTGTGTCAAAGTGAGCTTAACTTATCAAAATTTTCAACCTCAGGATCTTTTTTCTTAGGGTTTCCTGTAAATAACCTGCACAGCAGGGATGGAACATCACATCCCACAGCATGGCCTTTGAAATAATTCTCTTAGTTTAATAGTTGTTTGTGATTTCATATGTCCAGTGTGAGGAACACTGAAGAAAGCTTAACTTCCAAAATGTCTTGAATATTAGCTGTCTGAAGTTTATGACCAGTGTCAGAAGTCAAGGATATGACAGTTGACCAGAGCAAGGTTCACATTCTGAAAGTGTTATTTTATTTTTGCATCTACATAATTAAGCCTTGCACTACCCTGGTAATACTGATATTTCAGGCACTGCAAAATACACAGGAGTTGTAAGTCTATCTCTTAGAAAAGTCATTATCTGACAACACATGAGTTCTAGCCAAGAATTTATTGAGTTTTAATTCTTTTCCAACACATGATAAGGAACACACCTGTCTGAAGTCCTTAGATGAGTTCAGTGTGTGTGTTGTTCTGTTAAAGTGTACCAATGCTCATCTATGCTGTTTAACCTGGAGTTAGTATGAAGCAAAAATGTTCTTCATGGAGTATAGGACCTCGCTTTAAAATCATTTTAGTTTCAAATTATGTTATAGTCATTTTTCATATTTTTAATGAAATATCAAATTAGGATTTAACTACTTGTGTATCACATTAGAGGACACATGTTCCACAGTAGGTAATAGCAAAGGGCACATTTTCAGTTAATCAGATCCTGATATTTTGATGTGTCCTCCCTACTAAGAAAGCTCATCTGTGCAAATTTGCTGGTTTTCTTTCATATTATAATTTTTTTTGAGCAAAAGTACTTTGAAACAGATGAGTACTGCATGCAACATGGATGTGACCCCCTGAGCAAATTTTTGATCATCCATGCATAATATTATCAGGCCTTATTTTGGATCACATATGACTGTCTTGCCCTTGACAGATCTGGTGCACACCTCATATTTCATTTGCTTCGTTATTGTTTTGGGTCTTCATTAATTAGGAGGATCAGAGACAACACTGTTTCTTAATTCTCAGGTTATTTACCAAGGTTCATCATAGGCTGCTCTCAGAAGTGAAACAATTTCACATCACCAGAGAATCATTTTCCTAGTTCTACTAACAGGAAGTTGTTGTTTTGTTTTGTTTTGTTTTTTTCTTTTCTAATTTTAAAATCTTTTAAAAAAATTAAAAGTCTCATGTTAACAGAATTGGGTCCTGAAGTGTGAACAGAAAAAAAAAATGTCAGCATGGGGGAGAGTTGACAATTGTCATAATATAATTCTAACAAGCTGATGTAATCACTAAATAACTGTGTAACATTGGCTGATGATAACTGTATGTGTTGGCAAATGTTGGCATGTAAATCTGTACAACTGATAAAAATGTTTTAACAGGAAATGTTTGTAAAATGGCTTGAGAGTCTAAGGCACAAATTGCATATTTGCTAACGAAATATGTTAATGTCTTTGCCAGTTAGTTTTCCTGTTCAAATATTTTTTTTCTCCCAATCTTTGCAACAAATAATCTTTCAAAGCAGAGAGAGAGAGAGGAACAAACTTCAGTGTGAGAGTTCTGTTTTAGGAATGTTAAGAGTCAAAATTCTAGATCTGTTTTACTTAGGTCTCTGTATTTTGATTTCATTTTTATCTCAAAAGTCTGTCATAGAGAAAGAAAAATTGTCACATTCTTACATTTTATGAGGGATTTGGTAAGAAATAGTCTCAGAGCTTTTTGGAGGCATTATTTAGATTTGGGTTTTTCACACGTATAGAAAATTTACTCAAAATAATTCAAAGTATTCTTCTGTTTTAGAATTTATCTTTTCAACCTAATAACTCCCTCATCCCCTGAATTTATAGAGTTATGTGAAAGATGAAGCTGGTTTACATACAGAGAAGTCAGATCTGAGTTCACAAATACTCTTTCATATCCGACCATTTCTGCCACATGAACAGATGCATCTGAAGGCTTTCAGTCAGTCAGCATATAAAGCTTTTGTAAATTACCTTAAGGTCATGATGGGAAACAATAGCACAGATCCTTTGAAATGCTTTATAGCAACGTTTGGATGTTGTATGACTGAAAATCCCCTGCTCTGCAACAGATCTAACAAAACATTTTCCAATTAGATTCTATTTCAATAATACAGTTTCTCTCAACATCTCTTTCTGCTAGAATAATAGCTTGTTTCTCCACATTTTGAATGGAAAACAATGAAGACATGATAATATTTATTTTTTTGAAATCTCAAATGTATTTCTGAGATTCTCCTTGAGCCCCATTCACTATTTTTCAGGTTTCTTATTTAAAATTTTTAGTGCATGCCTTGAGCATACTCTAAATAGATTATAACAATAATTAAGAAACAGCAATAATCAATGTAATAGTAAGGAAAAAAATTAAGCAAAATTCCCAGCAGTTTACTGCAACTTCCTGGTTTTTGTCTTCATACTCATTATGAGGTAGTCAACAACCTCAGAAGCAATTGTAGATCAGGACAAGGCATTATAGGAGTATATTTAAAACAATGAATTTTCTAAGTGATAATTAACATTTAAATATTTTGAATGGTAAGCAATCATTTATTAATAGCAGCTGCACTAATAACAATTATATGTACAATACTCATCTGAAGAAATGTACAGATAAAAAAAATCCTTTTCTCAAATGCTCCTCCTTTATAGAAGGGCCTTTTTTTCTCTTGGCTTTTTTTCTTCTTTGTTCTGTCGTGACTGTTAGTGGTTTGTATATAATTCCAAAAAATCCTCATATAGCCTTACAGCTTTCATTCACAATAATTAATGGATGTTTGTAGTGAATGTTTGATTTTTTTCTCATGCATTCAATACAGCAGTGAACGGAGTAGTTACAACCACTCATAACAAATGGCATCACTTTATTTTTAAACTTAGGTTACAGGAAACATATTTGGTTTATATTTCGACAGTTTTATTATCCATTATATTATTGCATATTATGTGGTATTTAAAGGGGAATGCTTGTGTTTTAGTTTTAAAATAAGTTCTGGTACTGAGAAGTACAAGAATGCAACTTAGATGCAGTAATACTATTTATAAAGGCCTCTACTCATCCTTGAACTTCCTGATGTACTTTCATATCCTTCCACAATTACAGTAGGCAATATTTCGAGATAAAGCATTTGCAATTGCCCAACTATTCCCATCCATGCACTATTAAAGAATTCATCTAATATTACAGAATTTATTGAATATTACAGATAGCCCTTCTTATAGTTTAGTCAACTTTCAACAATTTCTTTATAGTCTGGTTTATGAGGTAGTCTTGGATGATTAATGAAAACACAGATTGTCTGAGAGAAAATGAAAATGGAGCATGTAGAAAATTTCCATCCTATATCTCACTGGCATGCTCTGAAAAGTAAGAGATACTTTTCTTAAGCTCTATCACAGTTAAAGCATTGTTTTCACAATGTAATTGTAACCACTGTCTCATAACATCCAGTGAAACCACATATCCTGTAAATCTTCTCATTTCTGTTATCTGTGTGTACTTGCTGAGGCAGCAGCAAAGTTCTTTTGGTTGAATCTTAGATATCCAAAATAGCATTCACACTAACTCACACAAATTTGTCACATTCACTGGAGGGATTTAGCTCTCAGATACTCTGTTAACTTGATACCGTTATATATGAACTATTTAATTTTAACACTTTTGGGTTTTTTAAACTTTTTTTCATGCACAGCAACTAGAGTATTTATTGTATGTAATCAGGCTACTGCTCGCTGCTTTATTTTTTTACCTAAAACTGACATAAAACTCATAATTTAAAGGATTGAAACCAAAAGTTTGTTCACTAAAACTTAGATCATTACATTGTACAAATGAGTGATGACTGTAAATTCCTTACCTCTGTGATAATTTTTCGTTCTCTAAAATGAGCTTTAACTGTTGTCTTGTGTCGCATAGCTACAAAAACTTTTTTTCAAGGATTTTTCAGTCCTTTTAAAGGCCTTTGTTTTCCAGATCTTTGTTTTGCTGCCATATGAGACTGAACTTAGCACGTGATTGCCAGCTCATTTGATGTTATTTTAGGAACGGTGTTCTCACATACTTGGAAAAATTATAGTTCTATTTTCCATAGTTTGTCTAACTGTGTCAACAGGAAAGAAACATTGTGGTTTGCTTCTGCCAAGGTGTTTTTTCCTCCTTTTTTTGTTTAAAGTAAGTTATCTCCATTTTTATGTCAAAGCTGCCACATCTCTCCTATTTAGTGGCACATCCAACAACATGCTGAAGAGAAAATGAGGTTATTTATTCTCCAGTGTCCAAAGGTCCCTTGACTTGAGAAGAATTACAGGGCAGAGTTCAGAGTATTAGGTGACCTGTGAGGAAGGAAATGTTTGGGTTTTTTTATTTTGATTAGGTCATCTCATTCTACTATTTTTCTTTTTCTTTTATTTTTTTTCTTTTTTTGCTAAGTGTTCAAAATATGCCCAGCATTGCTATGATTGCAACTGCTTTCTAAGCTAATTTTAGTCTCAAAAATATGAATCTTTCCAATGAGAATACATTGCCAAATAGGTGTCAGGCATGGTTGGATTTTGGGGAGTTGGTTTCTTTATTTTGAGTATACAAAAGTCTATGTGTATTATACCTACACCTTTAAATTGTCTACCACAAAGATGAATCTTTCGATTGTTTCTAACTTTATTAAACTTTCTGGTTTTGGACTGAAATTTTTCATTAGAGCTGCTTGCTTGAGGCTAAATATGGTTCACCTGTTTCCAAGAAAGAGACTGGGGAAATAATGCAGTGTTCTCTGTTAAGCATGGGGAAGGTCAGAAACTGGTAGAAGCCATTTGAAAGAAGATGGGAACTAAGCAGAAAGGTGTTGTTTTCTCTGGGGAATGGTTTTTCCCCAGGACTCCTGAAGCCTGTCACCATGTAGTTTGACCCTTCCTTCCTTTCTTGACCCAATTGGCTGAGGTCCAGCCATCCCCCCTGGACAGAAGGCTTGATAAGGGTCTGTTCTTCCTCTTTCATCCTCTTGCCCTCCAGCTCTCCAGGGCTCCAGCCCTCTTGCCCTCCTTCTGGACCTCTGGGCCTCCTGCCCTTGTTTCCCCTCCTGGAATAAACGTCTTGGATCAACCCTGGGGGTAAGAGCCTCTTTTGCATCTTTTACCCTATCCCTGAAATATTCCCCCAAAGCCTCCCAAGAAACTGAGCTAGCCCCGGGGGGCTGCGGGGGATTCGTTTCAGAAAGGGGCTACAGTGAAGAGCTAACAATTAAAAGTTTGGAATGACACTGATGGAAGACAGACATCAATGGATGGACTCAATGATCCTTGTGAGTCCCTTCCAACTCAGCATATTCTGTGATATGGGCTTAATTTGCAGAAAATAGGTAGAAGGATGATCCCATGTAAACATATGATTTCTAAACATCATTGTTCTTTCTTTGTTAGTAAAAATCAGTGAAATCCTTTTGACAACTTCTTGTCTACATCCAACTTTTCTGTCCATCTCCCATCTCTGTGTCTGTCCTGCTGGCTCAGTAGCAGATATCTTTATAATAAGTAAAAACAGGGCCAGAGCACCAGCTTGAGCACTGCCCTGCACCATCCTGCCCTCTTGCCAGCATGGACCCTAACACATCTGTGGTCTGGGCCAGCCAGTGCTCCTTGAGACAGTGCCTCAGGGAGTAAATGCCAGAGACCATTCCTGAAGAAGCACAAGATAAAACAGGATTTGAACAAGATAAAACAAAGTTTGGCTCCCTCCACAATTTTCCATTACTCTCTCAGCCTTTTTTCACCAACAAACACTCCCATGTGCTGCCATGTCTTATCCTAGAGCATGGCACAGAAGTAGTTACATACTATAGAAACCAGCACTGTTAGCAGCTCCATTCCACTCTCCTATTATTTCAGGTGCTTCAAACCAGAAAATGAAACCAGCAAACAAAAATTCCCTGCATTAGGAATTGTCTGACATGAATTCCGCTAATTAGTGGAAAAGGTGGTGAACTCCAAAAGAAGCGTTACAAAATGGTAAATACCCACAATCTGCACTTAGAAGTAATTGAAGGCTTCTGAGAGTTCTTCCCTCCTGCTGATTTCTGTTCAGAAGAAGGCTTTTCTTAACAATTTGTCTTTTTTTTTATCAGGCTTTATAGTGCATCTCCTAATTGTTTATTATAGTTGTGACTCCTGTGCTCATCACAGTGTGCCTCTTTCCACTGAAATACCTCAGAAACTTCCATACTTCTCTGCTTTAAAATGCTGTAAACAAAATTCCTTAGAGGCCAACCTCTGTTCAGATGACTTAAAAACCCAGTCCTATTCCAGTGAAGCAAATGAGAATTTCTGTAGCCTTTTTTCCCACTTTTATTCCCTTTTTTCTTTTTCCCCCCATTGTTTTTTGTTTGTTTGTTTTTGTTTTGTGGGGGGGTTTTGTTTGTTTATTTGGTTTGGTTTTTTCCTGGGTGTATTTTTTTTTTTCCTTTTAAGGAAAAAGCATGTCTCTGAAAATTTCTAAATTTGAGGATGATGTCTTGGTACAACCAAAATGACTTAAATTTTTTGATTTTTTTTAATGAATAGAATTTAATGCTTCCAATTTTTGTGGCATATGCAGGTTTTTATTTTTTGTCCATCAAAACTTCCTAAAATAGTGGAATTGGTGTCTTCACCTGATGCATATTACTGAAGAGGTAGTCCACTGCTTTTATGTGCATCTGGTGAGTGTTCTATGATTAACAGAAAAACTAAGCAATGTTAAGAATACATGGAATATTTATAACTAAAACTTCTGAAATTCCTGAGTGTGATATGTCTTTCATCTGCTTCAGCTTCTGGTAAGGAGTAAAATTTTCTAAAACAACTGCTGAAGTAGAATGTGAAAGCTGTTTCCTGTATTCTTTTATGTTTTAATTGCAACTTGTTAAAAAGTTACACGTGTTTGTATATGCTTATATGTTTATATATGTTTTATCCAAAACACTGATTTCACCTATAGGGAGTATCTGAAGAAATAGAAGTTCCACAGAAGGCAATATCCACCTGAATGCATCATTGGTTTAATAGATGGGCAGGATCTTCCCTAAGCCTGAATAACTCATTAGAAAAATGTAGTTTTGGTGAGGATTTTTTTAATGGAGTATTTGCTGGAGACATCAAATGTAGTTTGAAGAGTCCTACATTTTAAAACTCTACTGGATACAGAAATTGGTCGTTCTGTACTTCTTTGATATCTGGGGTTAATTTTTTGCAATACTCTCCTGTGCTATAAGCAAATTATTTTATCATTTTTTTTGGCAGTCCTTTTATCATATGTGCAATAACTGCTACTGTTGTGCAGTACTGGAAACTTTTTAGTTGACCACGCTCAGAAGAAGCAGGATAGGTTTCTTGTGTGTGAGGGCAAAGATGAAAACTGGGATAGTCTGTGCTCTTTATTTTGATGTGTTTATTTAGCATCAGTATCTTCAACATTGATATTACTCTCAATTTTTTTACTTCCTCTATGTCACTGATGTATATTTATATTACAAATATTACTTGACTAGAAACATTCTTCACTTCTTGTACACTGAAGTCCACTAATCATTTAGTTGTATTCTTTTATATTCTTGCATAGCTTACAAAGGTAGCCTAATCCTTGCAGTTAGTAGTGCAAAGTTTAAATCAGAAACTCATCCTTGTCTCTCAAAAATAATTCCCTAATATTTAAGATCTACTAATCAGGTTATCAGAAGGGGCATATTAAGGACTGTGATGTGGCATCACCTTGTTTTCATGATTAACTTGCCTCACCAGGTTTTCAAGGAGATTCTGCTGCAGACGAGGTCTAAAGCATTAACTTTAATGGATTAATCAAGATGAGAGAGAGAGAGAGTGATGTGTCCAAATGTGCATTGATTCATCTCAAAAACTGCTAAAAATGAGAATGCAACCAAAAGCCCAGCAGTTGTAGATTTATCAGTATATAAAACCTGAGAGACCAATTCATTCAAAATTGTCAGATTAGCGGATCAGATGCCATTTTCAAACCCAATTAGATGTGTTCCTCAAACAAGGAGAAAGTAATTTCTCTGAGGGCAGATTTTATCAAGTGCTTCTCAATAGTTTCTGGATTAATGCTAAGTAATAAGTAGATTTATCACATTATTAACTTACTAATACCATATCAAACAAGCATCGCTCTCCTTTGCCCTACTGTAATAGCTACATTTCTGATGTCATGCTTATTTTTGTTTAAAATTTTAATTAAAATTCAAGACATAAAGGAGAGAAAGTGCTTTGGGCTTGTTAGGTTGTATTATTATTTTAGTTATAACATAAATTTTCTTGTCTTTTTTTTAAATATATCTTTTTTCTAATGAGGAGCAGCCGAGGTAACTGGGATTGTTTAGCCTGGAGAAACTGAGGCTCAAGTGAGATCTTATTGTTCCCTCCCACTGCCTGAGAGGAAATTGTAATCCAGTGGGGATCAGCCTCTTCTCCCAAGTCAAAAGTGATAGGACAGGAGAAATTGTCCTCAAGCTGCACCAGGGAGGTTTGTTTTAGATATGAGGAAAAATTTCTTCATAAAAAGGGTTGTCAAGCACCGAAGTGATGTAGATGCTTACTACATGTTACTTACCCTGGACATGTTTAAAAGAGGTGCAGTTATGACATTTATGGATGTGGTTTAATGGTGGATTTGGTTAATGTTGGACTCAATGATCTTAAAGGTCTTTTCCAATCTAAAAGCTTTGATGATTTTACGTTTCTATTATCCTATCTGTGTTTGCACTTTTGAATGTCTGTTTTTGCTTTTCTGCAGGCAGGTGGCTACCTTTCACTGCTTGTCAGATCCTCTACTGAAACACAAGCTCAGAGTCAGCCAGTACTAGGAAGATACATATTTTGCTGTAAAATCTTGCATTGTTTCCTAAGGGATAGGATGGGTGGAAAGACCATTTCTTTCATAGTTTTTATATGAGGCAGAGTGCTACAATTGCACTGCCTAGTCTTTGATCCTGATGTGGTTTTGGTATCTAAAAAGAGATGCTTCTGGGAACCAGGAGCTCTACTGTCATTTTAGTATTGCTGCTGTAATTCCATAGCTGCATAGGGCTGCACAACTTTGGAAGAAGCCTCTCCTAAGGCTTACAATATCACTTGTTTGGATCTATCCAAGTGAGGTTTTAGGTTGCTCTTAAGGCATCTCATTTTTTTTTTTTTTTTTTTTTTTTTCTTCTGAAGTGTAAACTTCCCTCTGAGACTTTCAGTTGTAAAGATTATACATCATTATCCTTATTAAGAAACCAACAGGGAACCTGCTAGAAAACAAGCTCAAATGAATGAATTATCATAATTATTATTTTATGCTTGAAGAGTGTGTTACCCCCCTATCTCTTTAAAAAACAGCAGTTGGCTCATGTTTGCTTTGTCTGTTTATTTTTCTTAAGGAGCTATACAGAACTGTGAGCCATTTTGTTCTCTGTAGAACAACACTGTAAATCTCTATGTCTTTATAATCAAGTTTTAGTCTAGTTTCCTTGCATCAGTCTTATTTTTAATGTGCAACATCTTAATGCCTGGTGCTGGAAACACATGATTTATTTGTGATAGTTTTTGCTGCAGTGTAGGATTTTATTAGCTATACTAATAGAAGTCCATCACCTTTACCTTTGCTGTGGGAGGTGAAAGAGCTTAATTCTCTCTGACTCAAACAGTACTAATCTGTAGACACAACTAAGCAGGAAATGTTATTTTTCATTCCTCTGTATAAACTCAGACTGGAAAATATATATATGTATAATATTTTGCTATAAAAATGCTTAACAAGGGGATTATATATTTTCTTTTTTCTTGTAGTTCTCTGAAGGATCTAAAAGTATGGTATATTATGCAGCATTTATGACTTTGCATTTTTATTTATTACCCTGACATTAAGTGTAATAATAACCTAAAGGTCAGTAAATAAAAAATCTCTTACCTATTCTTGATCAGCCAATGACAATTCTGTTCTTTTAAAGGATTTTCCAGTATGGTGAGAGTGGAAACATCAACTTGTACACAATTTTTTTTATTGATATTCTATAAAGCTGAATATGGACAAGTTACAAATAGAAGCATGCATACTTGTAAGTGTAATTAATTTTCAACAGGAAAGCAGAGTAGAATGTAGAAAAGGAAAGAAGGGAAGGGAACCAAACTAATACTGTATGAAAACCATATTCATTTTGGACACATAATTTCAGTTTTACAGTTGAGATTTCTTTTATGTCTTCTTTAAGTCCAATTTTCCTTTTGACTGTAAATGTGACAGATTCTTTGCTGACTCTGTGGTCTCTTGTGATGAGCTGCTGGCTCACTTATGAGCTACCTTACTTTACTTGATTCACCCTGCAGTGCTCCTGTTCACCTTTGCTTTCATAGAATGTTGTCCCAGAGAATTGATTTGAGTAAACAGAAGAGTCTGCCTTCAGAGAACTGGGTAAAAAAAAAAAAAAAAAAAAAAAAGCATTTCTCACAGGATATTAGAATAGGGAGGAATTGTCAAAAGGAGGTGGCCGTAAATGCACAGTTCAGATAACCTCAGTTACTCATGTGAATGACAATTGAGTAGCAGTATTGAATTGGCTTCTTGTGGAAGTTACACTCCTACCTTATTACTAGAGTGCTATGTTTATTTTATTGACATATACATTTTGCAAGTCTGCATTTATTTGTGCATTGATATTTTGACTAATCCATATTAATGAAATTATATAGAGAAAACTGTAACTTAATTACACTGTAAGCAGGAGTGACGCATTGCAAAGTCATCTTAATGTACTTGCACTTCCCTGGAGACTATTGGCAACATCTGTTAATCTACTCACCATTGTATTAGAAGTGATTAGCAAAAGCAGCAAAAAGCCAAGACCTCCCTCCTATCAGTCACAGAGCTGGAAGGATGTATTGCATTTTCCTTTACATTGGGAAGAAGTTTGAAGTAGGAGTTTATGATACACAGGTAATGGATGAATAAAACCTTTATTGTTTGTGTTCAAAAACATAACCATCTTTCTTTTTTTTTTTTTTTTTTTTTTTTTTTTTTTTTTTTTTTTTTTTTTTTTTTTTTTTTTTTTTTTTTTTTTTCCCCTTTGAAATTTTCATTGTTTGGAAGTGAGAAATTCAGAATAAAACTAGTTAGAACTACTGAACACATTCTTCAGTACTCCAAAGCACACCTTCAAAGAATGGCAGAGGTGAAAAAATGCTTGCTTTTCCTGGTTCAAATAACAGATGTGGTTATTAATCCACAATTAATATTAATTAAAGGAAATTAAAATTAATCTACACTACTTCTCTTTAACATAATGTGTCATCATATGAAGTTAAGAATAGTTTTATGTCTATTATTATATTTGCATTTGAGTGTGTATTTCATCAGCATACAGTTTCCAGTTTGATACTACATTCCCAATCTGATCATTGCATTGCAAAGACATACATAAGAAAAAGCACAGAGGCAAGAACACGTGTGCAAAGACATAGAAAAATCTGTGTGCTTTTCAGCATATGCTATTTCTAGGAGCAACTTCAATTGCAATTGAAACTGATAAACACAGGGAAATTTGCTATTCTCCTACTTGAATTACAGGACTTGGATGATGTTTATTCTCTCTCTCTCATTTTCCTTTTTCTTTTTTTTTTGGAGGGGGTGGGAGATGGGGATAAGACTTGGGAATTTTAACCTAAAAGAGAGAGAGCAAAAGAAATCCTGCTTACAAAAGGGAAATTATAGCCTATGATTTATGAACCTTATTGATTAACAATCATCCTGTTATACTAAAAGTTACACTTGAGAACAGTTTTAATATTTTGAAGTGTTAGAGTTTTGGGAGATTTTGATTGGTGGTGGGAGTGTGCTTTTTTGTCAAAAGAACAAGGGAAAAAAATGTCCCAAATTACAGGCCATCTAGCAAATTACAGTCCATCCATCACATAATATGCCATGCTATTTTTCCATATGTTGATTCTAGAAGAAAAGTATTTTTTTAAAAAAAATCCTTGTGATACTATTTTCTGTTCATACATTTATTCCTTGATCTGGCCCTTTCTATGCTTTTAATCCCTTTTAATCACTTCTGTATACTCCTGTCTTCAAAGTGAATCTGAGGGTAAATCAAGGTAAGTGAAATGAAGAGGATGCTTATGATGGCATTCTGCTTGTATAGAAGGGAGTGTGCATATGAGTCTAAATTAAATACTCGTTATACAAGCAGAACACGCTGTTTTGAGTTGCTAGAAATAATCATGAGAACTGGGAATGTTATTCACTCCAGAACAGTTACAGTGTTTTAGTGTACAGAAATATTGCATATTTTTTTTCTCATTTTGAGGAAATTGGAGATTTTCTGAGACTGAATACACCTACAGCTTTTCGTTCTATTACCTGTTGTGGGCAGACGTTCTTGTGATAAGTATAGTTTAGAGAAGACAGGTATTTAATTGTTTCTGAAATCTATTCTCAGCTTAGAGTACAGGTGGGCTTCCTGAGCAATAAGGAGGATGGTAGGAGCAACCTCTTTATGCTGCTTTTCTATAAACTAAATTGTTTCTGTGTAAGGTTTTTGAAGAGCTTTCATCCTTTTTGTCTCTGTTAGATGGCACAGTTTTAGCCTTCTGGTCTTTTTGGTAATATTCAACAAAGAAACCATTTGAGAAGTGTCAGGAAAAAACGTGAGGCCATATCTTTGCTTTGCCAGTACGTACCAAGTCTGGTGAGAAGGAGTTGGTTATGCAATGGCCATAAAGAAATTCTGGAGAATCTGATGTTGGAACAACAAGGACTTCACCAGTGTCACTCCATATCCATCAGTCCCTATTAGGATTGTCATAACATTCTGTCTGTTGTTAAAGGAAAAACACTGTTTAAAAAACCTACAAGACTGACACAAGACATTTGATATTTGTAGGGCTCCTGGCCAGTATATGCCTTATGAAAGTCAATATTGGATTTGTCACAATTGTCCTTGCTCAGCTTTTGCTTCTCATTTGCAAAATGTAGCAACGTTAAGTGTAAAATTTGCACCCCTCAGTGAGAGATGCACAGAAAGCATCTATCTGTGCAGGAAAGAGATGCTTAGAATCTGTTTATGTTTGCAAGGAAAATGCAGCACATTGTCTTTCTTAGGAAACACAGGTAAAAGGACATGAAAGCCACCAAGGAGATGAAACAAAGCACGCAATACACTATTCAAAAATATGCATAAATGTTTTCTGACCTTAAGAGTGGATGCAAACAATACAGAGATTTTAATTTTTAGTCAGTTACTCTGTTACAGTGTTCTGTAAGGCTAAGAAAGTATCTAATTAAAAAAAAAAAAAGTTTTAAATTTATTGTTATGTTGGTATTGCAATTGCCTAGTAAGAACTGGAACTTAAATCTTCCTGCATTGGTCATTAGTACAACCTTATGCTAATAGAAGTCACAATTTCACCTGAGAATATTTCACTATAAATAATAGTTTGAGAGCTGGAGATCAAAGTGAATAGATATTTTGTTTACTTCTAGCCTTATCTTTATTTCATCTGTTCTTTGGTACTTTCAGATGCCCTGTTCAAATCATTTTCAAAGCTCTAGATCATGGAATGTACCAAAGGCAAAAAAATACAAAATAAACCTAGTCTCAAGTTTTGATATGGATCCACTAATGCTTTTTTTTTTTTTTTTTTTTTTTTTTTTTTTTTTTTTTTTTTCCATAAAATACCAATATCTGAGTCAATAGGAAGCATGGTTTAGTGTTATAGAGGAATTCTTTGTTGCTAGACAAGTCAACCTTCAATGGCTGAATTAACAATATTTAGATCCCTTCTTTTTGAACAATTCCAGTGCTTATAATTATTCACATATTCATCATTTGACTCTTCATTTTGTATATGTTAAAAGTAATAAGTGGTTGTAGATGCAGAGAGACCTAAATCTGTGTATATAATTTTAAAACCTGCAAACTTCTTATTTTTAACTGCACGTCTTTCTTTAGGAGCTGGTTATTTTTAAGAATTTTGAAAAAATAATATAAACCATAGCTACAAGATCTAAAATTTTCAAGGGGATTACAATATTTTATGTCAAATGAGAATCTGAAGATGTCCATAAACTAAATATTTTCTTTCAGTTCATAAGAACACTAACCCTTTTTCATTAACTAACAACATTAACCCTTTTTCATTAGTCTGACAGATCTATTCCATCACTTTATTTCTCAGAAATTCCAGAATGCAAAATGTAAACCTGAGGTGTGCATTGAAATGTCCTTTCAGACTCCTTTGATGACCTTGGACAGGTGGACTTGGATTCATCTTCCTAAATTCAGATGACTACATCTCAGCTAACCATCCTGAACTCCCCCTACTCACTGGAGAGAAATAGGCACTACTCGACTTGGTTCATCTAAATTGCTTTAGACAGCCACTTTTAGATGAGATAAATATCTGGAGTTGCACAGGATATATTCCATTCCCTTTGTTACATTGCCCTTCTGGGAGATGAAGAAGATGATGCCGTTCTGTAGCTGCCATACTGACACAAAAGGAAGGATAAATAATAGTAAAAGGTGATGAAACTGGATAGTCCATCAACCCCAAAGATTCTGATTTATTTGCCCCCATAAATGTGCAGCAATGTGGACAATGAGTCAAACGAGGAAACATCCAGAAATGGGAAGAGTAATAAATACATGACTGTAGACTGTGAGATTGATCTGAAGTGCTGATGCACTCCATGAAGCATAGCAGGATGGGAAAGCTGAAAACTAACACAGGACAGGATCATCTCCCTAAATGAAGATCATTTTGAATTAAGGAAATTTATTTTCATACGCATATACTCCATGCAATATGTATAATCTTATTGCTGTTATCTACATGTGCTTAAACAAACCAGGTCACAAAGCTTTTGCCATAGTGAAACTGTAGGGCAGCAAAACCTTTTGTCACTCACGTAAGGCTTAACAAAGTGAGAGGAATGGAAAGAATAAAAAAAGATGATTTTTTTTCCCTCCTTTATTTTTTCTCTACAATTGGAAAATAAAGGGAGTACTTAGTTAAGGTTGCTAAAACTGCCTTCTTGACATTGATTGACTGACTCTATTGTAGCTGGTCGGTTACATTATATTTCAAGACTAAAACTGAATCTTCTCTGGAGAGTATGTGAATTAGCTCTGTATAGGTAGTGAGCCAAAGATTAAAATTTAATAGATATTATATTCTGTCCCATGGAAAAAAAAATGTTTCTCCAGACACACCTGAAGATAAATAAATAGTAAGAGGGTCTTTTTTACTGTTGTTAATAAATTCAGAAAGTGGTTTATCAGATCTTTTCTTCCCTAAGAGTGTGAATGAGAAAAAAATCAGTAGCATGCAATCAGTGTGTCCGATTAGCAGAAATGGAAATTGCAATGCTCTTGTTAGGGAAAAAATAAAAAAGCAAAAAGCCTAAAATCAAATCAAATAGTTCCTCAGCCTTTGCCAATAGGAAGTTTCTCACTGAATCATATGAAACCAAGCTTTTGTATCTTGTTCTCTCAAAGAATAAGCAATGCCAGTTTATTTCATTTGTTGTCATATTCTACCAGAATTCATTTTGAACTAGGTATCATTTGAACTGACACTATTTTTTTTCCATATCAAACAATATTGTAATAATTACTGTATTTGGTTCTTTCAAGGTCTGCGTTGATGACATTGGTCATGCTACATGAATTTAAATAATCAGGTTTTATGTTATTAGAGTTAAAATATTTTAATTTTTTTCCAAATTATAAAATTCTTAACAGGATTTAGGGAAGAGTATACCCATAAAATTCTTTGCTACTATCCCACATCCAGATGTGATTTACATTATTCCATCAAAATTATATTTTAACTCTAAGAAGGTATACAATACAATGTTCTGATGGCATTTCCCTTCAGTATTATATCTAGTAGCCTTTTAGGATAATTTCATAAGTTATACAGTTCCTGCAGTAAGTGTGATTATTCACTCATCATACTGTTCGCTGTTCACTTAAGCAAATAGCCTCTAGTCATCATTTTGAGAGTAGATGTGAAGAAGATTGCATTTCCATAATTAAAAATAAAAATCAAATCCCTCTTCTGTCTTAGTTTTTAAATTGCTGCTGTCAAACTGTACAAATTTACCAGAGAAAAATGATTGAAATACTTTAAAAAAATCATTCATAATACTTAGTCTTGGATGAATAATAAAAAACGTAGAATATTACAAACTGCTATTTCCTCATTCTAATTAGATTATGCAAATCCTCAATGCTTTACATGAGCATGTTATGACAATCATAAATCCAGTGCATTTTACCCTACTAAGCATATGGGATTGCTAATAGGTAGCTCAACAATCAATTTAATCATGCAATTTAATCT
The DNA here is from genome assembly GCF_009819655.1 of Sylvia atricapilla. Classification (NCBI taxonomy): domain Eukaryota; kingdom Metazoa; phylum Chordata; class Aves; order Passeriformes; family Sylviidae; genus Sylvia; species Sylvia atricapilla. The sequence goes on along the minus strand of NC_089144.1, from coordinate 7,001,444 downwards.
TTAAAATTAATATACTTTCATGGTAGCACCTTTAAAAAATAATAATCATCAGGACTATGCTCATTTAAAATAAACTGGCTTCCAGTGTTTGTCTTGTCTTCTGTTAAGATGGAGACTGTCTGTTTGGTAATGCTTTCCTTTCTTGGATCTACTTGTTACTGTGTTGTAGATTGAAAATGCTTTTCCTTTGCATATTTTATTTTACTCATGATATTTTCTTTGACTTCCAATTAACATTTATTCAACATTTCAGGACTCACTGATATGTCCTTTTAAAACAATTGCAAGTTTAATAGGGCACAGAGCTGACATTTGTCTACAGATCAAAACAATTTCACAGGCAGACTGTTGATTTGAAATTATATAGTCTGAATGCAATCATCTTGTCTATCTCTACACTTTAGCTTTAGGAATTCTGTGCCAGAGATAGGAAACTTCTGATACATGTCTGTGTGTGTATTTATAGATGATGCAGTTTTAGGAACTACATGTATACTTCATCATGTTTTCTTGAATTGAAAGACATCATGAATGATATTTCTAAAGAAATGGGTAATATATCTTAGCATAGCTATGCTAAGGTTAGTAAAGATGTAGCCATTTAAACCATCTGCAGTTCTGGCCAGGATATAAGGATAATAGTTATATGGATAAGATCCAGTTGTAAAAATAATAAGCAATCTTTTCTTTTGTGCTTTATTGCTTACTGCACAGTGAAGCATCCAGCACTGGGATTTAATGTTGACTTCAGCAGCAGTGGCCTCATGACTGACAGATATTGTTACTCCCTCATCTACAAATGCTGTTCCATGCTTAGACTTTCATCTGTTGGCATATTCAAAATTGAAAACCGAGGTTTGAAGTATATAATTTTAATATTAAAGTCCACAAGCTCTACTTTATTCCATCATAATTATTGTAAAGACACTTTAAGTTTTTAATGTAAGGTGCAGTGTTTATAAATATTTTTTCCTGTTTTAAATAAGAATTACATCTGAAATTAATAGTATAAAAATGAAGAAAAACCTCATCAAGATTGCTGCAGCACATCTACAAGTGCGCTGTTTAATTTTCTTATTTACTTTAATTGTTGGTACAGTGTAATATAAATTTCCATGAGAAGGCTGTAATATATAGAGAATGACATACTCAAAGTACAGATCTCACAAGCATTTGAAGCAGAGTTAAAAATTAGTTTTAGGAGTCCAGCTTCAGAAATCTCCAACTGGGGAGCCAACTACAAATGCTTTGCCTACTGAGTAGGCACTGAGTAGACATATGATCTGAAGAAAGTTACTTCACTGGATTGAATCCTGTGATTTCTTTCACAGTAGGCAGGGTAACTGTCTATGGGCATTTATTTACTCAAGTCTCATACAAAGCTACATTCAATTCATACAAAAATGGTTCGTAACTGAATGGTGTTAGTGGACATTCCAGTGCTATTTCTGTGTAATAACATAGGCAAAACCAGAAATAAAGAGCACAGATGCAGGAAGTAATAATGGCCTAATTATTTTAGTATGCTGATATCAGTAATTTCCCTGGATATTCTCATGACAAGGTTTTACTATTGATAAACCACCCTTGAGATGAAAGCTCGTGTTCATCTCAAAGCATTTGGATTCATTAGTAATATATGATCAGTATGAAATTACTCTTGTTTTGAGTGACATATTTGAAAACAGTCTCAAAATCTAGGAAGAGGCATGGCTGTAAATCTACTCAAACTGTTCATGAACTTTCTGTCTACATTAGTAAGCAATGATTAGTAAATGAAAACCAACATGAGGCAAAAAAAACAACAAAAAAACCCAGCAAACATACAACTCATCTCAATAAATAAATAAATAAACCCTCAGAGAAATACCGATTCATATTTTATCTGTCTGAAAAAAAAGAAGCTTTATGTGTAAATATGATACAGTCAGTGATACCTGTGCTATGAAGCTTTTGGCCCTTCCCAAAAAAGTATATCCTGCCCCTCTGTAAAGTTCAAGCTGAACAAAAAGTGTTTCAACAAATATGTATTGATTATTTTGCACCTATCTGCCTGTATTTTGGTTTATCTACCTATTTATGCACACATACCTGAACATAAATAAGCATGGGGTAGACGAAAGAGATAAAGAAAGGATTTTTTCTTAGCCAGATAGATCGCATATATTTCACTTCTGCAACTGCTTTAAACTTGGAGTTTGATTTTAGTTTTATTGTATCAACACAGGTTCTCCATCTCCAGCTGTAAAGCCCCCTGTAATTAAGTGGGGGCAGAGGACTTCCAAAAATAAGCTCTTTTTGGCAACTCTAATCCAGTGGACTGAGTCTGTCAACAGACAACAGACAGCACACATGAGATCTGGGACTGGCTCCACACGTGGTCTGCTCAAGAGCCAGACCCAGATCCCTTTGGCTACAGTTGCTGGCCTTGGTGTTCCTGTCATACATCCATACCCAAAGTTAGTACCTCTAAACCCATTACCTAAGTAATCTTCATCTTTTATAGCATTTCTTGATATTGCTTTGTGAGGCTCTTCTCTCCACAAAAGGTTTCCAGTTCTGCTCTTCACGTACACATGCAGTTTGGTTGTTGTCTCAGGACTCCTCTCATCACCACCACTCTGTCCTTTTAATTACCTTCTCATGCTGTTCTTTACCAGCTCCAACAATTACTTGGGCTGTGTTCAGTAATTTTTTGTGGCCAACTGAGTCAGCTACATCTCAGGCCAAGACATGTGTCTGTGTGTCATAACACCCTGACTTGTGTGTTTCTGTACAAATCATGTACATGGTCTGTATGTTGTTTACTTGACTTGGATGCTTGACTCTGCTGGCGTTGCAGAGTGGTGTATTACAGGTTATTCCACTGTTATTTCCATCATCAGTATTAGGATCCTGCTTTTTTACTGATTCATTTCATTTTTTTGATGCCAGAACACTCCTTTATTTTCCTTTTCCCTTTTTAAGCAGTTTCTCTGCTTTGCTTACTCTCAACTCCAATCATCTTGTAGCTTGGTCCCAGCCAAGTGACAACTGTCAGCAATTATGAAATCAGTGAGAATGTGCTTGCCAAAGCTGAAATTTATTGAGGACGCTCTGCACTCTTCCTGCAATATATGCTAACCTACCACTATCCCAAATTCCTCCTACACAGAAAATATTCAAAGGATTAGGACCACTTGTACAATTTCTACATGACTGCTTTCCTGTTCTCTGGTAAAGGGGCACAGTTACGAAAGAGGAGCCATTGCTGGTGGTGGTTTTAGTCAGTGTGACACTTTGGAAAGGAGACATAAATATTAACACCTCAAATCCATTTTAACCTATTTTGAAGTCCGAGTCAGTAAACAAATACCTTAGAAAGGAGACAGAAATACTGAAAAGACTTAAATTTACCTTTCTGTGAGCACACAGATCTCAACTTCATGGCCAATGCATTAATTCCAGGCAGGTTTTGCTAAATTATGTCTCTTTGTTTGGATAAAAAGCTTTATAAAATTAAACATACATTTTAACACTCTCAGGTACACTGAGATAGTGCCACATGAATTTGGAGCTGGGGATATTTCAGACAAACCCTGTGCTTTGGTTGTTTGGTCATTAAAAATACTTTGTAAAGCTCCTTGCTTCTCTATACTTTCCCAGGACTGCAATAAGGTGGATTTAAGCAACTATTAAGTTGTTTAATAACTATAAAGTTATTTACATTGGTTAAGAACAGTATTACAGCTGTATACAAAATTCAGAATAAATATTTGTTACATTAATGTCTACACAAAGGCACTGTGGTACTTACAGTCAGAAGAGCTTTGATTCTTTCCAAGTTCACTTTGTAAGGTATGGCCTGAGGGAGAACAGTACTGCTGTAAACAAATTCTATGCAATCAAATATATAGGCATTTCTGACTGCATTTGATATGTTTTCAGTTAATCCAAATCACAGTTTAAATTGTTTTAAAATATTTTCTTACATACATTAAGTCCAATATGAGATCTCAAGGATTTAGAGAAAAGTTTCGAATGCTTTTTGATCTTTTGAGGTATTCCATGAAGAGGAGACAGGGCATGCATTATCACAAAAATCCTTTCATGGAAAATAAGAAACTCAGGGATAATCTGGCACTGTCAAAACATGTTGCATTTATTTATTTATTTATTCAAGGACTCTGAAAAGTTAAAATATTGCCTAAGATGGAGTTTGCCTGAAGATACTACTTCTAAGACATATCATGTTAACCCTAACATTGTCACACCTTTTGTAAATCTTACTGTGAAGAAAGGAATAACCATCCACCCCAGGGAAGTTGAAAATCAGCAAGAGGAAGTTTGTATTTACCTCCAATGTTACCTTCAAGTTTCCTGGCAGGAAAAGTAAAACATCATAATAATTTCTGCCATCCATAAGTTTAGATTGTTTCAAAATAATGACAAGATTAAAATAGCTACTGAAAGCTACATAAGCATCCAGATTGCTGTGGACACTTGGCAAGGTAAATTAGAATGCCTGAAATGAAAATGATTTGTTAGGGTTTGGTTTGGGGTTTTTTTTTATAAATATGCTTATTTATTAAAAAAAAATAGTCTCTCATAGTGGCCTTACTGGTTCAGAATGGGTCATGGGAGATGGTCATAATTTGAGATCTCACAAGTGGGATCATACATAATTTATGTATGTGACTATGTATAGTAAATGACCAGAAAAGTAGATGGCAAGTTGGAAGGCAAGAATCCAATGTAAATTATTTTAATCAGCAATTTTTTCTGCCTGTTATTCACATTTGTTTTTCCAAGCCACTATTGCATTCATAGTCATATCTCCATCTTTATTATACCTTCATTAACCTTTTAAATCTCCCGTCTGTGTACAGGAGCCTTTCTTTCATTTAATTATCTATTTAAAATTCACAAATGGTAGCTGCTGCCATTTTGGCTTTTTGACATTTTTCACCTGCAGACTGTAAGAAACAGATTTAAGAGTCTTGTTCTGCTGGTTTATTTTGAATCCTGATTTTAGCTGAAATACTGGAGCTGGAATTCAGTCATTCATTGTTATTCAGGAAGCTGTTTGAGTTGGGCTTTTGTGCTTTGTGGGGTCAGCAGACCTTAGCTGAATTACAGTCTTGAGTTTTGTTTTGCAACCATGTATTATTTTCCTTGTGCTGTCCCTGTTTTTTCCTTTTCAGTACAATCATAAAATATCCTAGTTTGGACATTTTATGCAGGGATTCCATTTCTTTTGCTTGTAGATAGGATCTTAGTTTGCAAGTGAGTCAGTTCTCTTATCAGCAGTCAATTTATATTTTTTAAGTCACACTTGTCACTCTGCTTTCTAGCACACTACCTCCCAAAATATGAGTTAGAAGTATTTATTACACCAAGTGTTTATTACACTATCTGATGTGCTTCATTCCTTTTTTCTTTGCAGTCATCTACAGTGTTTTCAGTTGCATTTCTTAGAACATCAGATGTAAAGATATGCAGGGTTGGAATAAAATGTTTCTGTTACTTTTTAGTCGTTCAAGCAGTTCTTTCTTTTCTCCTAATCATACTATTAGCACTTAATAGCAGTTGCTATGGGAGCTTCAGAACCAAACAGAGACTGAGGCTCCATGGCATTACATCTGTGTTAAAGGTAACACCTGGTCCTTGGCCCCTTGAAGGTAGCAGAAGTGGTGAAGGGAATTTTAAATACTCATTCTTGTGCTAGCTTGAACCTCAGTGTGATTCAGTGCTGGGGAAGAAGTGGTGTTACCAAGCTTCTGTTATCACATATAAGGATTAGAAAGATAGGAGGCAGGCTGAGTTTCTGTCATGGCTCCTGTCTAAAGTAAGATGATAAAAAGAACACATGGTACCTTTCCTGCCTGTCTGGTTTATTCATTAATGCTACCACTCTTTGGCTCATAACCTGCCTTCTTCAAACATGCTTTCTGTTATAAGAAACTCAGCCTGTCTGAAAAAGTCCTTGTCAAAATCTGCCCTTCATCATCTTTGTCGACTTTCTGCGTATTCCCAGCAGGCTGCTTTTCTCATAGTCAGTCCTTATTATAACACATAGGCACACTGCTTGCCAGAATTCCCATGAGATAAAACCTTGGCCTTCTTTCACAGGTATCAAATATCTCTTTACTATTCTCCTTTAATTCTGATAGCGCATTTCTCTGGGTGTAGTTCCTTGAAACTCATGCTTTAATAGTTTTGAATGTCTGGTAAAGAACTCCAAAGTTGGAATCCTCTAATATCCATCAAAAAATCTAGCAGAGGAGCAGTATCTTTTTAACTGTCTGGCAGAGATTTCCCAGAGGTGCATTTGTTTCTTTGTCCCTTGTACTTTCTCTTTTTTTGTGTGTGTATAATAATAATAATGAAATACGTATAAATGTGAACTATGCTAGCTAAAATAATTCTTTGTTGTCATGCTACAGTCTTTGAATCACAGTTTCTGCAGGATGTGGTGTCAGTTGACAACCTCATCATTATAAGCAAGCTTTTATGTTATACTTAAAAGCTTTCAGTCTTGTTGTCATACCAATTATTTTTTACTTAGACAAAAGAGTCTCATTTTATAGGAAAATATCTGACAGATTAATAATATTTCACATGTCCACAGTCCCATTCTAAGAATTGCTTGGTACTTTACACACATTAATGAATTAAACTTTCCAGTAACCTTATGAGGAACTGTTATTATTATACAGACATGGAAACAGTGGCACAGAGAAAATAAAAATAAGTTCAGACAGGTTATTTGGAGAAAGAAAGGGAACGAATCCCACAGTCTTAGTCTTCCATTCTGGCCACTATCCCATAACTTTTGTTCAAAGAGAGGAAGCTTGACACTTTTCTTTGTCATCCTGACTTAGGTAAACAATGGTTTCTCATATTCTTCTCATCTCATTAAGGGAAGGTTTGTCTGTCCCTACTCAACCAGCTAGGGATAGAAGATAGAATTCAACAGAAAAACATGAGCGTGGCAGGAAGACTTCAGGTCTTGCTCTGTTCCTTTTTCTTTCCCTTTCTTCCCTCCTTCCTGTCTTCGAAATCCTGTTTAAATGAACAGGCTGAACAGGCAGCCTTTCAGAATTGGAAGACTTAAGGTACTTGTAGTATGAACTCATTCAGATTGTTTGGACAACCTTGTATGAAGTTTTATGAGAAGACCATTCATGCTGTGGCCGCATGCAACCCCCTACATATGTCAGCAGTGCTTGGAGCCAAGGTTGATCCCACCTAACTTCAGATGTTTTTCAAAGTCCCCAGAGTCAAGATCTAAGTCCCTTTAAACACCCTTCATCATCAGTGGAGAGACTGAAGAAAGAACCTCCAAAGAGAAGTTCTCAGTTGTGCTGAGTTTTTTTCTGAGGAGAAAAGGGTCTCCCTCCGCACATGACAAAGGAAACTTGGTTGAACAGGCTCCTCATTTAGGGTAATTAGTGAAATGTGTAAAATCAGAGAGGTTGCAGCAGGGATTTAGTGCAGACAACTGACTGTTTATGGAAGACTTTACAGTGCATGCAGTGAAGGCTTCTGAGCTGATGCTTTGACAGTGCAAACAGACATGCCAAGATGCCAGTGCAGGTGTGTAGGACCTTCCTGGTCTGAGCTGCTGCTGTTTCCCCTACTTTGTGCAGGTTAACTTTGTGGGGGGAAAGGACAAGCTGAATTACATCAGACTCTTCAGTTTTCCTTTTTAACCCTGATGCATAGGGTGAAGCAAAAACAGCATTGCAGATGAGCGGGAAAATTCGCAGAAATCAACAGATGAGTAAATCACGAAGTGAGAAAAAAAAATAGGGTAGCACTCCTGTAAAACTGCTAACACACTGGTAAATTAGATTTCTGGGTTACATCAGTGACTCAAAGAAAATGCAGAAACACTGTTGTTTACCTGTGTTCTGAGAATTAACACAGAACAATCTCACATTAGTGTTTTGAGAATATTTTGAAGATATTTCCTGTGTAATGTTTTACTCTAAACTTAAACAATTCCTCAAAGGCTCTGTAATCAGAAGTGCTGAGATTACCACTAGAACCATTTTCTCTTAGCTATCTTCCCTTGAAATTTAGTATGGAATATCAAGAGATGAATTCTGTATTTTTCCACCTTATTAAAAAACCCTAAAAAAAACCCCCACAAAAACAAAAACAACAAAACAAAACAAAACAAAACAAAAAAAAAAAAAAAAACCAAAATCAAAACAAAACAAAAACAAACAAAAAATAAAACAACAACAACAACAACAGAAAAAAACCCCAGAATATACCTTCCCTTTGTTTCTGTGCCCAGGCCTTTATATTCATAACTTTTGGCTCTTCCTGCTGCCTGCAGTAGATATGCATGTATGTCATTGATTGGATCACCACAGGTATGTCAGAACAAGCTGCAATGAATGTGCTTGTTCATTTAGTCAAAACTGGTTTTGGTTCATTCTGATACAGACAACTGTCAACTGATGAAACTCAGCTTAGTCAGAAGAAGAAATGAGAGACTAAACAGATATGGGACAGGAAAGCTGTACTAATTTTATTACTTTAAAACAGACAAAACAGGATTTCCTAGATGTCCTGATTTGAGGCAGTTAGAAATTAGGTTAAATGGAAGTTTCACTATTGAATACCATCAATTTTCAGTGATAAGGATTTTTTTTTTAATTTGTGTTGAAAGAGTTGCTTAGTGCATGTCATAATTACAGTTCTTACTCTCATCAATCTTATTCTCTAACATGATATCATTATTTGCACTTGGGCTGATTTTTAATGATGTGCTTTATGGTTCTGAGAGGCAAGTGGATTTTGAAGAATATTTGAAACATTCTGATATTTTATTAAAAAAAATGTTTTTCTGAAAGTTAGCATTATTGTGAATTACATGATGTACCATCATCAAAGTCAGAAAACACTGATGTCTTGGAAATGTTGCTGAAAACTTTCCAATAATGTATTTTTTAAAAAGAACATTTCATGCAAATAAATAAATTTTTTCTCGACTCTAAAATTCAAGTAAATCTTGATGATCTTGTAATTGTATGTATGCATTTACCCCAAATGGAAACTTTAGGCACTGTGTGGCAAAACATTGATTTACTTGTGTTCTAACAAGGATTTCAGAGTATTAGGTCATTATGTTTGACATAGAGAAGAAACTGCAGACAGAGACAATATAAGAATATAAGCTGTTATTTGTGGGAGCTGGAAGAGATTTTATGCTGTAGTTTCAGTAAGTGAACATGTGGAGTTAAAATAAGTTTTCAGAATTGAATTTTTCTTCCCTTTTTTTTTTTTTTTTTTTTTTTTTCCGTCTTCTTTTGGTGCTTTGGGGTTTGGTAAGACCTCCTAAAGATTTTTTGTTTTAGTTTGGTTTTCATTTTTTGGTTTGATTTGGTGTTTTGTTGTTGTTGTTTGTTTGTTTGTGTTTTTAAATGAAACAGTAATCTGCACAAACTGTATCTGTGAAGACAAATCAGACTCTTTCTGTTCAATGTCTAGGTTCTTTTTTATCTTACAGAAGAGGAGGAGTATTTAGTTACCTCTTGGTTGTAAAAGAATACAGCAAAATTGTTTTGGTTTTTTTTTTTTTTTCATTTATAGAAAAGAAAAATTAGATTAACAATAGATTCATGTAATCAATCATAAGGAATTCAAACTCCTGTGTTTAATATTTTTACAGGTTTCTGTGTATAAGATACACTTAAAAGAGGAATAGCATCCATCTCTTTTCCTGATGTCCAGTAAGCTGCAGGACTGCTTCATAGACCATTCCTGTGCACCCTTCTATTTTACTTTCTGCCTAATTTCAGTCTTTTAGCTGATTTTATTTTTTTTTTCCAATAAACTTAGATTGAAGCAGGCAGCACAAATGAACCTTTTCTTCCATATCAGTCATAAATTTGCTAATACTTCGCTTCACGGAAGAGCCAGTAATGACCATGTAGAGTGTTTACTCTCTCATGACAAGGCTTCCATGTTTGCGGAAGTTTACCTAAGATATATTGATAGATAGCTACAATTTTGTATTGAAAACATCCATGTAATTTAACTTCCAGTTTTACTGCTTTGAAAGGGGTTTTTACTCCATTCTAGACCCTACTTACCATTGCATATTTCAGACTGGCCTCCAAGCCTTTTCATGGTCAATTCTTTGTTTTTGTTATGCAGCCACTGATTTCATTGCTGGCCTCTGGGGATGTGGGCCAGAGCCTTGGCCAAAGATGACAGAAATTCATACTTAGAGCGAAAAGGTTGGAGCAGCAGTTCCTGAAACTTTTCCTGTTGTCACATCACCTTCAGGCCTATAATTTACCATGATTGTAAAACCTATGAATATGATATGACATTAACTTTGTTTGCAACTCTTTTGTGCCTTTACAAAATGGCACCAGCCCTGAAGAGAGGAAATTATTTGAGGGACTAGGTAGGAATAAGATGAGAAGGAAATAGCCACATGTGATAAATAGGTAGCAGGTAAGAGAGACTTGAAGAGATTGTGTCTTGATTAAGGGTTGTCAGAAGATGAAGTCCAAGGAACAGTATAAGGTGTTGAAAGTAATAGGAAAGAGATCTTCAGCAGAGATTTTGAGGTTAATGAAGAAAGGAAAGAGGATGAGGACAAAGAAGGAAAAAAATAAAGATAAACGGCCTCAATTAGCTCTTTTAAAAATTCTCTGAGATACTTGACAGAGATGGAAAGAAAATCTAAAAGTGCAGAACAGCTCTTACTGGTCGGTGTCTCTGAGATAAAAGCTTTAATAGCTGTAAGTAACATTTATTATCTCAATTTTAGTGGTGTGCTTGACATACAAGCAGTGAAACCACAGTTCTATCAGGTTGGCCTAACAGTCAATAGTGTACATGAAAGGTGAGTGCTCATTACTTTGCTTTTTCAAAAATCTTTCCAAGTGAGCTGCTTTTGATCAAAGACACATAATTAAAGAATTAAGCAAGTTTACATCGAATAGACTGCCTGCAGTTCTCCATTACGTATTTACCAAGTGATAGTCTACTTTACATGATTGTCTATTATACTCATTAGGAAACTGAGCAAGCTGATTGTGTTTCTCTGAGAGGAAAGTAAATGTGAGCTAGAAAAGGTGTGTGATGCTTTAATGAGATGAGTGTGGTATGGACTCACAGCCTGCTTTATTTCATTTAGCACATGCATCAACCTCTAAATTATCTTCAGCTTTCACATGGCATAATGGGGTTTTTTTGCCATTTTGGTTGTGCTGCACTCAGTGTTGGCCAGTCATGGAGATGGCTGGTGTTCTGGAAGAGGCTTCCTTCTCCCTGACAACAAAAGTAACAGTGATTAGTTCAGCTTCTTAGTTGGGTTCTATGCTGTAACCCAGCTTGACAACATAAAGGCAACATTTTTACGGTTTTTTATTTTTCTTCTTCTTTATTCTCCCCCCCTTCTGTCTCTTCTGGAATGCTTTCTGAGCAAATTCTTTGCTTGAGGAGGAATGTGACATTCTCTTGCACTGGTTGATAAATATTTATGCCAGAGAACAGCATAAACTTCTCTTTTGGATGCTTTCCCATTTTACACTGTGCTGGCTTTTGGCCTGATCTCTGTATTTAGAAAACACTGTGTATTACCTGCATGCTTTCTTGACTCGATTTTCTCCTGTTTCTAATGGGTCTGCAGCCAGTGCTGCATGAGAACTGTATTGCAATATTTTCAATGAATTGACAGGATACTTGAATAAAACCAAAAGAAAAATAGGTGGCTTCTTTTCTAGGTGTATAAGCACATTTTAAGGAGAACTTTATAGATATGCCTGGAAAGGATATAGTACACAAAGCATGAAAACATTTTTAAGCACTTCAATACTCTGGTAAAACTGAACAACTATGAATGGAATTAGAAACAGCAAAGCATTACAACTCCCGTGGCAGTATTAATAAAATCCCATTTCACAACTGTGGGATTTTTTTCCTGCCCTTTTTCTACAATGTATTTCTGAGTTTTCCTTGTTGGTAAACAAACTCTGTGTACATCCAGTGAAAAAATATTTTCATTATTAAAGAAATTGTTCTGACGATTTGTAGATCATTTGAGATCTACAGATGTAGCACATTTGTAGACCTCCAGAGCTCAGGCCATTGCTGTGGGTCAGCATGAATTGACAGGGCTGATGAGGGATGTTCCTGAGCCTCAGACCAATGTTTGGTGCCAACCAGCTTGGCTGCAGGGTGGATTAGGCTTGCTAGCCTTCAAGGCTGCATGAGCCCCATTTCCAAATCTCCATGTGGGCAAGATTTGGAGTGCTGTGTGCTTTGTGGGGCTGCTTTGGAGGCTCACTCTGAAAGCAGCCCTCAAGTGGATGGTTTAAATGCTCCTGGTTTGTGCTGTGCTGTGGCACAGGACTGGGTTAGGTGCCCAGCTCAGTACTAGAGTGGACTGCAGTGTTGCTTGCACAGCCTAGCTGCTTCACTTTCTCTGACAGAGAATTTGGATTATCCCAAAATCTTCATGTCAACAGAGTGGCCTCATACTGCAGTCCCAGCATGGGAACCAGATGTGAACTGCTCATTAATTTTATGTGGCTACCAGTTTGTCGTTTTGTGCTAATGCTGATCACTGACAGTGCTGTGAAAACTTTGTGATTATGAACCTAATGGAGAGTGTGATCTGTGTGTATGTATCCTCACAAACATATGTATACACTCCTAAAAATAGCTTACAGATTTTAATTAAATATCAAAAACATTCACTTTATTGTTGAATGTACAGTGTGACTGCAGGGGCAGGAATCTTCATATCAGCATTTAGATTTAAAGAAAATATTAGCTGAACAATTATTTAATTTATTTTTAAACTCTTCGTGTTTTTTTTCTCCTGATATGAGAGAACGGAAATAGATTTGCTTATTTTACAATTTAATCATCACAGAATCACAAAATGACAGAATGGTTTGGGCTAGAAGGGATTGCTGGAGGTCATCTTGTCCAATTTCCCTGGTAAGGCAGGTTCACCTAGAGCTGGTAGCACAGTATTGTATCCAGGCATGTTGTGAGTATCTCCAGAGAAAGAGACTCAGAAACCTCTCTAGGCAACCTGTTCCAGTGCTCTGTCACCCTCAAAGAAAGGCAGTTTTTTGTCATATTCAGATGGAATTTCATGTGTTTCAGTTTGTGCCCTCTGCCACTTGTTCTTTCACTGGACACCAATGAAAAGAGCTTGGCTCCATTCTCTTGACACCAGCAATAAACATGTTTGTGTGCGTTGATAGGATTTCCTCTGTCATCTCTTCCCTGGGATAAACAAGCCAAACTCTTTCAGCCATTTTCATAAGAGAGATACTCCAGTTCCTTCATCATCTTTTTTGCCCTCCACTGGACTGTCTCCAATAGTTTCTTGTCCATCTTGAAATGAGCGGCCCAGAACTGGACACAGTGCTCCAGGTATGCTCCCACCAGGGCTGAGTAGAGGGGCAGGATCACCTCCCATCCCCCTCTGGTAATGCTCTTCTTAAAGCACCCTGGGACACCACTGGCCCTCCTTCATGGACAGCTTGTTCACCAGGATTCCCAGGTATTTCTCCACAGAACTGTTTTCCAGCAGGTCAACTCTGTTCTGGTGCATGGAGTTATTCTTCCCTGAATTCAGGATCCTTCGCTTGCCTTTATTGAGCTGCCATATGTTCCTCACCCAGGAAAGCCACCCAGCTTTCCACCTGTCCAAGTCTCACTGAATATCAGAGGAAACCATCCTTAATTGAGGATGAAATCCTCATTTTGCTGAGCCAACTGGTTGGAGTTGGAGTGAAATTCTTCCTTTTTGCTAATGCTGTTCTTTTGCTGGGTAACTTGATTGCTAAGTTTAATTCACTTTGGAAGAATCATTGAATAAGCTGAGTTGGAAGGGACCCATCAGGATCACCAAGTCCAGCTTATAGCCCTTCACAGGACACAAGAATCACACCACATGCCTCAGAGCAATGTCCAAATGCTTCTTGAACTCTCTCAGGCTGGTGCTGTGGCCACTGCCCTGGGGAACCTGTTCCACTGCTCTGGAACTACCCTCTGGATGAAAAACTTGTGCCTGTTATCTAACATAAAGTACCCCCAAAATTTAGTTTCGTGTTATTTCCTTGGATCCTTCCACTGGTCACAATAGTGAAAAGATTGATAATTGCCCTTCCCCTTCCCCTCATGAGGATGTTGAAGACTGCAATGAGGTCCCACTTCAGAGCAGGTTAATAGGGCAAGATGCATATCTATGTATGGTGTAATGAAAATATTGTTGCAGGAGGAAAAAAAAGGGAAAAAAAGAGATTAATTTAGGAATAGAAAGGGAATAAGTATGTAGAACAATAAAGCATGGCAATATTTTAACATTCTTTTCTGGGTTGCATTTTTCCCTGTGTCTGATGCAAAAGAAATTTTGGTCTAATTCGTTTTTGCAGACCATGGCTCTGTGTTTCAGTGACTCAATTAAAATTTGCCTCATGCAAATTGCTTCAGGAGCAGATGTGCCTGCCAAACTGGGCAGAGAAAATGTTCAGCGAGGTCACAGAGAAGATGGTTCTTCATTATGTTCTGCCAAAATCTTAGCAGATCATCACTGAGCATGTCCAGATGTGAAATTTCTGTCACTGTCTGTTTTATTTTTTTGCGTGGTATTTTTTTTATTTTCTGCATTCTAGTCTCTACTGATGGGTGAAATAAGTTCTTCCCCTGTCAGCCAAGCAGAGTATCAAGTTGATGTCTCTTGTTTATAACAGGCTGGGGGTTGTGTTTTGGAATGAGGATAGTCTCCTATTAGCCAGGCTGATACTGAGGAGTTGAGGGAGATTCTGTATGGTATAGAGTGATTTGCACATAATGTGCTGTGGTTTCTTCATTATAAAGCTCTGCTAATTATGTGTTTTCACCCCTCCTAATCACTGTCTCTTGTCACGTCAAATTAGGGAGTGTGAGAAAGACATTTCTGGGTCTTTTTCGAATTACTTTTGGGTTGAGAATGAGCTCTGACAGTTTAAACTGAAGCTGAATTTTTAAAAACCATTAAAATCTGGAAACAAGAGGAAACGTTTTAGCAATTTTAAAGGGTCAGAGATAGCTTAAAAAAAATCAATTCTGCCTGAAAAATAAGTACCTAAAGATCAACTATGATTATAGTGACGACAGAAGATCCGAGGAAAAAAAAAACCCTCAGTTTCTTGTCTTTCAGAAACCTCGTGGTATATCATATATAAGGCTTTCCCTGCTTTCCTTGGGGTCCAATCTTTAGGAAAACAACAACAACAACAAAACCTAACCAACAAACAAAAACAAAGCCAGCCCAAAAAACCACACACAAAAAAATGCCAGACACCATGTGCCAGCAAGAAGTGGTAGAAACAATAGTGGTAGAAGCTCCTTTTTTTTAACCAGTCTTTAGTTTGTCACTTCCAGGAAGAATCCTTGTAGGTAAATAATTGCACAACAGAGATTTTATTATTACTTCATGACTTTAAATCTTACTTGTACAAACACTTGTTTTTAGCATACATATTCTTTCAGGGAGCCCTCAGATTTTTTATGTTCCGTAACATATCTGAGAGAAAAATAAATAGTATCTGAGATACTGAAAACCATGCCTGCTTGTATGAGGAAATACATTTTTCATCTTCAAATTTTATGCAGGTATGAGTTAATTAAGAGTGTAATATGAAATAAATCCATGGCAGTGCAGATGTTTTAGTTGCAAGAGGAATAAGTTGTGATTTCCTGTAGGTTTTTAGAAGAATAAATTTGAATCTCAGGCATTGGTCATGAACTCATTTATACTGGAGAATATATTACCAGAGGAAAAACATGCAAACAAGCAAGGGAAGAAAACAAGCCTATAAACTTCCTGGATTTTTTTTCTACTATTTGCTCAGATTTTTTCGGATCACTTAAGACTGATAAATAATTTTAGCTCCCTTCTCATCTGAGATGCATTTTATATCAATGGAATGACTATCCATCGAATAAAAGTAATACAGTTGACAGAATTTCTAGCCAGATATCTTGCTGTTGATTAGAAGACAGGCTGATTGTATCTGTCAGAAAAAGAAAAAAGACTCTGTGTTTCCAATATAGCTTCATCTTGGACTATTATTTCTTCATTAACTTGTTAAGAGAGAAAAAGGATCTATGAGTTGGGGCTTTTTTCACCTCATGAATCCATGCACAAAATGAGAATGAATTAAAAAGGAAAAGAGGGAGAGTGAAAAGGGAACTAGTGAGAAGGGAAATAAGTAGATCATAGACAAAGAATACCAGTATTTTTTGTATTTCATCCATGATTTCAAAATCAGAAATGACCTTCTAAAAGCTGAAATGAGTAGGCATCTTTAACAAGGTTCATTTGAGGAAAAAATGGGCAGTTAACAAAACAGAGTAGCACTGACTATGCAATAGCTCCTCAGGGACTTCTGATGAAGTCATGCAAGATGATTTTATATTATATAAAGAATATTAGATCAAATCTTTTGGGTCAAATATCTCATGACTCTTATTAAGTATTTTTTCTCCTGTACAATTGTGGGATGCGTGACTGATCACCTTTCCTGTAGCAGACTAGAACTCAGATGGTTTTTAGAAAGGCCCTTAGGGCTACGAAGCTGTTTCTGTTTGACAGTCATGGGCTGGAATCCCTCATTTATATTTAACTGTAATCATCAGCTTTGAGAAGAGTTTCTAATTTTAAACACATGGTACTCTCTTCACCCCCTCTTTTTGTCCTCAGGAAAGCTGTAATTTGCTTGGGTGCATCTCTATTTTAACTACAAATACATTTGAGCCCCTGAGTGGACTTCACATGTGAAAACTGTGCTCAAAAACTCTTACTTTCTTGTCTTTTTGTTTATAGTTGCTCATTTTTCCTTTTTTATTTTAAAAATTACTTCCTCCTGGATTTTGAGTATCATCCAAGCCAATTTCTACTATTGTTATTAATTGTCTTTAGTATGAATATTATGATGCCTACTATCTGTCTTACAAATTTATCTCAAAGTTGAATTAATAATTGCTTAAACAACAAATTAGAAATGCAATGAATTACCATTTCTTAAACTGATGTAAACTCAGTGACGTCTCTTCTTTAACTGTATATGAAATGGAGAGATTTTAAAAAAAGAACAAAATCCACCAAAAAACTACATCCACATCAAAACCCATATTTGGGCTAGCAATGTTTTATCCAAACTTAGGTCAGATACCCACTGCTTAATTATTTGACCACAAATCAATAAAAGGTTATGCATAAATAAAACTTTACTGAAAAATTATAGAATTTACTTCAACATCTATGTATTTAAACAGCAAAAAGCTTTTTAAACTGTCTACCTTTACTCTTGGTATAATGCTAATCCCAGAGGGAGGGAAGAATGAAGGGCAACAGGGTTTGTTTGTGTTTGTACAGAATGTTATCCTTTTAACAAAGACCAACATAAAACATACAAATCCATATGTTTGGATTTGTTGCTGCCACATTAATTATTCATGTGCTCCTAGTGCGACACAGTGGGAAATAATCTAAAATTACATTAAAAAAAAAAAATAATTTCAGGACTGGCATCTCTTTCTTTAGTTAGAAGTCCTAAACTCTAAGCTGACTTTTATGAGAGTATCTTTTGCTTAACTGTTTGCGAGAAAGACCATTCAGAAAACCCTTCCCCTACTATTATTTTCACTAATGTCTTTAAGGATTTGTGTCAACCACAGAATTGCAAACCATAAGTGAGATTTTCTAGCTTTATAAAAAAAAATTATTTATTTTATTTTTGTTTTGGAAACCATTTAGTGGTGAGGCAGATAATATCATGGATAAATCTGCCACAGAACCTAGATCTTGCAATGTTCAATATTCTCATAAACCTGTCTAGGTGTTGATATCTTAATGCCTATTCCATAGTCAAGAAAATCCAGAGAGCCATTCAGAGTAAAATAAATGCTTTTATTTGGTCAGGTGAATAACTCCCTGAACTCTTCGTACTGCATGAACAAAAGGTTCTCGTGGGATATCTCCAAATAGCCACTTAAAATACCTGAGTTGCTCTACAATGTCAAAAGCATTAACCTGAGGCCTGCAGTTTTGACAGAAAACTTGTCTTTTTGTATCACCAGCTGGAGGTTAGGGAACCTAATGACACTTCAGAAAGCACTATATATACCTGTGAGTGGCCTACTGAACAGGAGTCTGAACTCAAATATCAAAATTTAGTCTGGAGTTCAGGTCAGATCTAACTCTGCCTAAACATGGGTTGTTGTGAGGTGTCTAGTTCTGCTCATACTTGTTGGGATCCATGATATCTGTTATTTTTTAAGACAGTTCAGTCATTAGTCCTGGTAATTTGAAAATAAGCAACCATTCCCTCATCTGTTTAATATATTGAAGTTCTGTGGTTACTTTAGCATCCCACTGACAGCCAGATAGATGTTTTACAATACTGTTCTGCCAGAGGTGAAGCAACATTTCAAATCTTAATCTTTGAGGCTCCAGGAAATTTCTCAGTTTTCAGAAAGCATTTGTTTTGGTGAAAGGTTGACCCACTCCTTTCTGCTACAGGTATTCCACTTGGTAATCAGGTTTTTTTTTAATAGTCATTTAAACAAAAAAGACTACAGAGATTATGCATGTCTTACAGCTTGAATGCTAAGGCGTTCACAGTCTAGATTCAGGCTCTGCTTCATGTTAGCAGATGAACTTGAAAACAGGCATCCTACTTTTTTTTTTGACTCTTCCTCTTGCAGAGTCATTGGCTGTTGTGTATGTGCTAACAAACAAGTTCACAGGTAGTCTGTTCCTGCTGCCAAAACTATTCCAGGATCTATTTTTACATATACTTCCTCAAATGTGATAACTTTTGAGGTGCAAAAGAAATGAACTGGTTGATCTCCTGGCATCTGAGCACCAGACATTTTTGGCATATCAAAAATTTGTTGCATGCTTGTTATGCAGCAAAAATGTGGCTTCTCTTTGGCTTCAATTAAGGGATTAGAGAATACTTTAACAGGACTTCTGAGCATCCCATTGTCATCTTCTTGTTATGGATTTAGACTTAACTCTACAAAAGTAAGTGCACACACAAATAATATCTTCTATTTCTCCTTCTTATTCTAAATCCCACTTAAGAAAATGCATAAGAGATACATATTGACTGTCTTTACAGACCTGATCTTTGAAGACCCTGAGAAACTGCACTCAGATATAAGACTTCTGAAAAAAGATCCATTAGCTTGAGAAGTGTGGGTTCTCAAAAAATTGGGGCACCTAAAATAAGTATAGTACCTAATTATGCAATTAAGTCATTACCTTTAGTTTGTTCCACTTGTAAAACATTATCCTGAAAGATTCCTTTTGTTTATTTCCCCATTGCTAAAATAACGTGCTGTTTTGATGACCTTTAGAAACATTTAACTTATTTTACGGAGATGTAGAATAGTATAACTGAATACAGCAACAAAATGCCTTTCTACAGAGATGGACAGGAAAGTTTCAATGACTGTACCAAATGTCCTTGAGGTCTTTCTGCTGATCAAAGTGCTACTTGTATTTGTTAGTGGAGCGAATTCACAACATACGTCATTAAACTTCATCATCTGTCTAACGAAAAACATCATTTAAGCAGACAGAAAGTGTTCAGCTTTTTCATTGTTACTAGGGGCAATTTTTATTGGAACCATCATAGGGTATCCACATGCCTGAGAAATTCATTTTTCTGTCAAACAGCATGTGTAAGTGGAGTAGAATTTTCTTGTAAAGATTACTGCAAATTGATATAAATTAAGGTCTGCCTTTTGAGGAGAACAAAGTTAATCGAAGTGGGATTAAAGCTATAGGTCCCTTTCATTTAGTAGAGGTGCTTCACTGATTTGTTAAGTAATGGGTTATTTGATGTGCTGTATAGAGACTGATGTAGGTCACTTTCAGCATGCGCTGCTGAAGATTTAAAGAGGAAAAAAAAATAAAGGAAAATACCAGTGCTCTAGTTTCCCAAATACCATGTAGGAATACTTGTTGGAGAGCAAGGGGTAGAAGGGATGTGTTCATTACATTTTGCATTATTCCAAGGCATAAGATTATTTTTATACTTTCCTTATGTCAGAGCCCTAACTAATTCAGCTAGAAAAGATTTTCAGGAAGACGGCTTTTGCTTTGTTTCTTATCAGAAATTATGTTATCACCATCTCATTTGACCAGCAAATTTGTTCTCTGTAAGTATGAACCTCGATTTTATATATGAAAGTGAACTGTATTTTTCTTGATGGATTCAGAATTGATACTTGAATTGATACTGGAGTTCCATGTGTTTTGTCTGTCTGGTTTTGTTTTGTGTTTTTAGGCTTGCTGATTCCATGCAGTTCTGTATAATTTTATTACTCTTGAAAAAGATCCTTCAATGGTTTTAAAAAGCAATGTAGTGCCTAAGGTTTCTGACTTTAAAAGATTATTACCACTCATGGAGCTTTTTGTAAGTTGTCAGCTTCTGTTCAAATCCAAGTTACCATGTATAACTCTGAAAATGCATCCACATGAATGATATGAAAGAATGAAAGGTCAGTTCAATGGCTAGAGCAAACAAGGGTATGTCCCAGCTCTCACTTGAAAAACATCTATACTAAACTATTTAAACTCAAGTCCATACATGCCAGCAGGTGTCCAACTTCCAATTATCTTTGATAGAGATCTAGCATTTGACTTAGTTATCCACTCATGGGAATTTCTTGCCATGATACCCAAATGTTCAAAAGAGTGGAGTTCCTGTGGCTGATACCAGATAAAATGTGCAAGATGAGAGGGTCAGAGGGAGGGTAGGCAGAACTCCCTGTGCTATTTCAGAAAGCATAGGAGGATTTTATGTGAAAGGTGATGCAAACCCTACTCTAGTCAATGGAGTACAAGTTTTAGCCAGTGTTAGCAGTCTGCTTTGGGGTGAGCTGAACTGCCTTGAACTATCTGGCTGTGTTGATTGCATTTCCACCAATTGTACTGCGGACACTGGATCTTACACTAGAAGACACCATAGGACACCATTTCTGATAATGCAAATTTGAACCTCTTTTTGTTGTTTCAGCAGAGAGGCAAAGGCAAGCTATAGAGTTTTAGCGCTGAGGGATGCAAGGGGTTTTTAGCAAGGGATTAAACTGAAAAAAAAAAAAATTACCCTCTTGTATCCAGGTAAACGTTCAGATACATTAGTAAATGTTATAAAGCAGTTCATCAGTGGTCACATCTCTTTTGTTGGGTAAAGAATCTAATTCACACAGGAATAGTTTGTAGGATCAGAATCATAGAATCAAGTTTGTTTGAAAAGACCTTTAAGATCATCACGTCCAACCATTAACTGAGCACTGCCAAGTCACTAAATCATTCCCCTTTTCTCTTTTAAATACCTCAACCATCAATGATAAGTGCTTCCTTGTGTTCAGCAGCATTCTTTGGCTCAGTATTTGACTCAGTTTTAAAATATGTAGTATAAAAACTTTATATGTTTACTCAACTGATTTTCCTGCCCAAGCGATATATTTGTCATGAGAAAGTAAGAGTTTTCTTGAGCAATCAACCAGTTCATGTTCTAAATGAGTCACTTGTATATGGAACTCTTTTTATAAAGGCTACCAATTAAAAATTCCTCCAAAATTTTATTTCCCTGAGAATGTTTTATGAAATAGCAAGAAAAAATGAAAAGAATGAATATTTGCATACATATGATTTACAAAAAAATAATAAGTAACCAGTTCAGTATAAACAAAAAATTGAATTTCACATGTCTGTTTAAATGAGCTCTTTAAATTAATTATAGAGCTATTTCTTTTAAAATATTTCTAATCTGGACAAGTTACTGTCAAAATTTATTTAAAATCAGGGTAATAAGATAAACCCTAGCTTGGAAATATTTTTTTTTTTTAATAATATGAAACAGAAAGGAACTTTGCACATAAAATATTACTGAAAAAGTATTACCAGAGAAGCTTCTCTACCTTAAGTATGTATTCATACATACTCATACCTGATGGTACACAGATTACAGAATATTCTTATCTCTTACAAGGAGATTACAGAGATTAATTTCTTATACTAATAATTTATATCAGGAAATACAGAATAATTCGATTTGCCTTAAAAAAAGTTAAAAGTGGCTATATCTAGAGCTGTACACAGTGCATTTCCTTTCTTTATTTTTAAAAAATATTCTTGTTTGAAATCACACATAATTATTTCCGTTTTGAATGCAGCCTGACTAGAACATGGTATTTTATGGCAAAAGACTCAAAATAGACCTATCTAAATAAATCTGCTTTTACATTAAATTGTTTCTGGAAACAGACTAATTAGTACAGCACCTTTGTAGCTGGTTTCAGGCAAAGCGATGCTGACTCTAAATGGCCATTTTAATCTAGGAACTGGAAAAATAACATGGTTTGAAAACAAAATTAACATTATCAGTTATGAAGTCCTTTGCAGAATGGCACGGATAAATTTGTCATTAAAAAAAAAAAAAGCCTGGTGAAAGGATAAGCATTTCTCATTTCCTTGCATATGACAGGAGTGAATTCTATCTTTTTCACTGATGAGGATTTTACTGCTGTGAGGATTGCTGTTACTAATGGCAGTTGCTGTCTGGTTTCTGTCAAGGTCTGAGGTGATAATCAGATATAATGAGAAGCAAGTTTTGTATTCATTATGATACAAAGTGCAACTTGGAAAAAGACTCCATACTCACCTCTGTGTGAGGATAGTCTTGCCTTCTTTATTCACAGCAACAGGGTCTTACTGTGCTGTTTCATTGCCACAGTGGGACACTGTTAGTATTCACAGTACATGCTCTGGTTTTCTACCCCTCTGAAATTGTATACTGATAGTCATGGTTCACAATAGCTGCATCATCTAATTTCATCCATTGAAAATCCTCATGTCCCCGAGAGGATGGACAAAACCTCCCAATTTAGAGAAATGTAAGGAAGAATTAATCACCTGATTGGAGTGTACAAAAAGTCAAGCACATCTTTTGGTATTTGCAATGATTATGGATCAAATTCCCTATGTATTGAAATTCAGAAGCTAGGGCAGATTTATTATCCCTCCATGTTTACATATACATATGAAGATACTCTGTTGTACTGAATGTGAATGTATGTGAACTCTGACCTAGAGTGTGTTTAAAGAGTGTATTTGTACATTCACAATCTAGTCAAAGACTGCCAATTCACACAAAAACCCAGTAGTTTTAAAAGCAAACCACTTCTTTTTCTGCAGAGAGCTTTGTACATTTGTAAAAGTTAGTCTCCCTCTTACTGAGTTTATTTACTTAACATTAACATAAGTCAAATCTTTCACTTGCTCTTTACTTTTGTATGAAAAAGAAGCAGTTTAGTTTTACTTCAACTCACATAGGAGAGATCTAGAACAAGTTAAAGAGGGTAGACCTTGACTCCCTCTTTGATTGCTTCTAGGGTCCATGGCTGTCTGTAGTGTTAAGGTGCTGTGGTACAAAGAGGGTACATGGTGCCTTCTCTTCTCTTCTCTTCTCTTCTCTTCTCTTCTCTTCTCTTCTCTTCTCTTCTCTTCTCTTCTCTTCTCTTCTCTTTCTCTTCTCTTCTCTTCTCTTCTCTTCTCCTTCTCTTCTCTTCTCTTCTCTTCTCTTCTCTTCTTCTCTTCTCTTCTCCTCTCCTCTCCTCTCCTCTCCTCTCTCTCCTCTCCTCTCCTCTCCTCTCCTCTCCTCTCCTCTCCTCTCCTCCTCTCCTCCTCCTCTCCTCTCCTCTCCTCTCCTCTCCTCTCCTCTCCTCTCCTCTCCTCTCCTCTCCTCTCCTCTCCTCTCCTCTCCTCTCCTCTCCTCTCCTCTCCTCTCCTCTCCTCCTCTCCTCTCCTCTTCTCTTTATTCTCTTTTCATGAACCTGTGGTTCTGAAGTGTTGCTCTCCCACCCTTGAATTTGAATGATGTCCACTAGGTCACTCCCCAGCAGCCATAGCTCTTATTCCTCCCTCTTATTTCCTTGGCACTTCTTGCTTCTCTCCTCTTTCTTCTTTGGTGACTCCCCCAAGTCCTCTGCACCTGATCCAAAGCTTGCCCCTAATTTTAATTTTTGACTTCTCTTATTTTTGGAGGGCATGGCGAGAAATATTGCCTGTCTCATCAAATGTGCACTTATTTCGTAATGACTGTGATTATTTTCCTTGTTGTCCTACTTATTTTGGTCTGTAACAACCACTGACTTCCTGGTTTGGACTGCCCATGGCCACTTGGTCATCAGCTATGGAAGAAGCTCTGCTGTGGTGTGTACCTGGAGGTGAGCTGCTGCCTGGTTGTGGCTGCTAATTCATGGTGAGGGGATGTTCACATCACAGGCATGATGGTGATGTGTCTTCCCAAGGTATTGGGAATGGCCTGCCACTGGCATGCATACTCAACTCAGGCAGATCTTTCCATCATTATCCACAACTGATGTTTTGCTACTGAGATGAAAAACATGTCTTATTTTTGAGATGAATTAATGTATTTTTAAGCTAGAGCAAAAGCAGGTTATAGTTTATATTTTGAATGAAAGCCATGGGTGAACCAGTTTAATGAGGATGACAGTCAGATTTAGGATTACTTGCAAAAGCTGGAGAAAAACAATAGGTGATTTATTATTTCTAACTATTCATATGTGTAATAATAATGTTTTTGGGAAAAAAAGAAAAGCAGTATTTTTAGTAGTAAGTAATTATCTTTACATGATTAAGATTCTTTCAGAGACCAAAATAAAAGCTTTAAAATAATTTTCATAACTGTTATGTTTTGACACTGTGTGGGGTTCCCAAACCCATCGTGCATTTTAGAATGCATGAGTGCAGTAGTCAACTAAGGCCCTTATGTTTTGAATGAAGGTAAGCTACTAAAAATGTCCAAATCTTCTTTTCATTAATGATTTTCAGAGACCCTAAAAATATATGAAATGTCAGAGTTATGAATCAAATGTTCTAATGTCAAGAAAGGTAATTTCACATCCTTTAAGTGATGATGGCCGCCACAATGCATTACCTTTCCCACAAACCTCTTCCCTTCTCTCTGTAAAAGACAGGGTCTATAAAAAGAACCCGGTCTTCACATGAGTTAAACGTTATGGAAGAACCCATGGGGTCTATGCCACACAATTTCTGTGCTAGGGATTTGATGAAAAGCAAGAGGTTTCAGGTGGGTTGGGTGAGGGAAGAGTACCCTCAGGCAAAGGCAGTAAAAAAGGATACTGGATGATTTTTTTTCTGCTAGTTCTACAAGGTTCCAAGATATTGCAAATCATTTAATTAATCTTTGATATGAAGTGACTGGTGAAAGTCTTAGGTTATTTGTATCAGCCCCTGGAAATTTATGACACATTCTTCAGTTGTTTCAGCTTATCTGCCAGTAGATGAGTTCTTGAGTTTTCTGAGGCAATATCCTGCTGTGGTTACATGTCCACCTGGTCTCTGTTGCCCATCTCAATCCTTCCTATGCTAACTTATTCTACTACCTTGTGCCAGTTTTCTCTTATAGATATCAATAGTAACAGCAAACTGTGAGGAAAATTATCCTTTGTAATGAAGCTCCTATCATAAAAGAGCTCTACTCAGAGATCATTAATATGTAGGGAAATCATAAAGGAAAGGATACATCTTTGGTAACTTTAGAGATTTTAGCTGCAAAGCCTTTAATTTGCTAAATATTTTTTGTAGGGTGTTTTTTGTATCTTTGCTTATTTGGATTTTCCCCCTGCAGAACATCTCAGAAGTTATAGCATCTTAAACCCATTATCAGCTGCCTGTTGAAGAGCACAGAACTATTAGAAATTGCCCAGAAACAAACAAAATACATTTTTCTTTTTTAATACAGGCAAATTTGGTTTTTAATACAGACAAAATTGGGTTTTTGATGTTTTTTGTTTATGTTGTTTTGGGTTTTTTTAATTTTTCCTGATTTCACTCTTAGATACATTTCAAATAATCTTTTAAAACTTTCCTGACCTCATCAGCCCTAGGCACTTAGTAATCATATTGCATATTTTATAATACAGTATTTCTTATAATAAAATATTTTATCAAGATAGTAAATCATGGAATACTTCATAAACGTCCAGAGCTCTTCACTAGGCCATTGTAATTTGAGATATTCAAATTTCCTTTGAATTGCAGGGTATTTTTTTTCATGTATTAGTACCACCAGAACAATAGAACAGAAGTAAGGCTTTTTTGGATGGAAAAGAAATTAGTTGTTCAGACATAACTATTTCTCATTCTCAGATGGCTCAGATATTCTCGGGTAAGATCTCAGAATTCCACATTGAGGGATGAAAACTTGGGGAGGAGGCGAGAACAGGCTGAGGTTTGTTTACCTTTTAAAAGTCTTGATTCAGAGGAAAATTTGAAATATATCCTGTGTATATACGTCCGTTCAATGCTGGTTGGACTTACAAAGAAATTTTACTTTTCTCTTTGAAGAACTCTTATTTTTTCTTATCTTTCTGGATTATATAATCAGATAAAGGGCTTAGGATATATTGTGAATCTAGAAAATCTAGATTGTCACTGAAACTAATACTGCTTCTACTACAGACACCTCCTGCTGTTACCCCTTTACCTCCTCAGTTGTCTGTTCTTGAACTATTAGCAGTTTCTTCAGTGTTATAGTTAGACACGGTGAGATACCAGAATTATTCAGCTGATTTGCTAGTTTTCAATTTGCATTCAAAAGTATTTTCTCTCTTTCTGTTTTTGGTTGGTTGGTTTGGGTTTTTGGGTTGCTTTTTTTTCTGTAGGGTTTTTTGGTTTCTTTTTTCCCTCTGGAAATACATACTTTCATTTGTAAATATTTGTGTGATGTTAAACAAGTAGAAATAAGTCCAAATGTACTAGTGATTTTCCAGCATAATTGAGTTAGTTAGGGATATGCTTTCTATTTTTCAGCTGACACTGCAGACAAAGCCTTATGTGCACGTCTGGTTTTCACTGATGCAATTCATGCCAGTCAGAGCTGCCTCTAACTTGTACCAGGTGCTAGATAGATAAAAGCATGCTATAACAGGAACACTGATTTAAAAATTGATTGTTTTCAATATACATGTATATTTATAAACAAAAATGTCTTCTGGTATAGGCAAGGTTCCAGTCTGTAGTTTTGAAAACATTTGTGATCTCACTGGCATTAGCGAAACTACCAGGATGGACAAACAAGTTTTGCAGGATGAAGGGTCAAGTTAAAACATTTGTTGTATATAAATACAGTTTAAAATCTCCTTGTTACTGTTGTCTGTCTGATATTAGGGGCATCAGGTTTTTCACTTCCTTGTCATTCTTATCATGTTTCAATAGAAGTGTGAAACACAGAGAAATGGCCTGAATTCATTTTTGTAGAAAACTGCCCTAGAGTGATGTTTCCAGGGAATGTGGCCCATTCAGTTTTCACATTATTGCTGTTTCTTTGAACTACTTTTCTTTAGTGTTTGTGGTTTCAGAAGATGAATTACTTTTTGTCTTTATTTTGTAAGCATACCTAGTCTAAATGATGTAACAGACAATAGCTTGAAACGGGAGTTTGTTGTATCTAACAACAATGGCATACTCTCATACTGAAGGCTGGGATGAGACAGCAGTTAATCTCATTTTAAATGTGAAATTTTAAGACATGGTGGAATTGTTTGTTATTTATTTTCTGGGTAAAATCCTTTACTCACTTAAGTAATCAGACATTTTGGTGTTGTCTTTAAAGAGATTAAGCTCTTTATCAAAAACAGACCAAAAAAAGCAGGGATACTTCTGCTGGCTGCTTTGGAAAATTTCAATAAATTCCAGGAAAAAGGAGTTAAAATATGTCTGTGATGGATCCTTATAGCATTAATAGCAAGCTTAGCATCTCATTATACTTTTAGTAATATTTAATTAAAAATTTGTTAATTAAAAATTTGTTAACTTTTATCATTAATAGCTATCACAAGACTAAAGGTGATTAGTAAATGTCTTTGTATATATCTGTCTATTATCCACACTAGAATATCTTCATTTTCAAAGTATGCCTAGTTTTCACAAAAGATCAAAAATTATCCAGCAACTCAGCTGTGTGAAGAAGAATTTTTCCAATTTTCAAATGAATTTTCTTTGAAAACTATTGAGGTTATATCATCTATTTACTTTTGATATGATATAATATTAGTTATTCTTTAAGCTCTTACAAATACAATTAAGATGAAAAAAAAAAAAAAATTGAAAAATTGCAAAGAAGCAATTTTTGGTAAGAACATTCTAAGTAGTGTGGTCAAGCATAATGTAATTCTAGTCAAATAATGGCAGTCCATACAATAGCCAGCATATACATAAATTCATTTCCAATAGGAAAGCATCATCTCCTTCACAATGACTTTCCTGTCATATAAATTTGTACTGGAAATTTCTCAGCGCTTTAACTTAACTTAAATGACAACATAAACATTGAAAAGTTGTGACTTTGGTGAATGAAAGTGGTTCTGAATATTTTGTTTATCAAAAAATGTTTGCTACCTATTTATTTCAATGTTGATAGAAAAACAAATATGTTTGGGGATTTCTTAATCCAACGGCTGTGGAACATGACTAAATGTCACTTCTTTAGAGTGGTCCTGTCTATTTATCCTTTCTTTGTTTCAAAATAAAAGCATGATAGGTTTGGGATTTTTTTTTACACTGAGTTGTTGCATTGATTAGAAGGCTTATTAGACCAATGGGCAGTATTCTAGTTCTTGTTAAACAAGAAGCTACTGGACAAGTAAGAAGTGAGTTGATATTTAGTCTAGTGCCACATAGGATTCTGTCACATGATGAATAAAGATTAAAGGAACAAAATCTTTACTTTGTCTAATGAAAGAAAAAACAAACCAAGCAACTCACTTGTAGTCTGTTAAATCACCACTTTGATTAGAATGATTTGTCTCTCTAAGTTAAAGCAAACTACAATTGATTTATTTTTGGCCATTTGCTAAGACAAGCTGATGTAGCACTCAATTGGAGGTGTGAAAATCTTTCCTCTTTCCTTCACACTTAGTGGTGAAACTGCACCATCCAATGAGAAATCATTTAAAGGGACTTTTAGTGGGAAAAGATATGGCTTCAACTAATGAACCAAGGGCAGAAAAGAGATTAATCATGATTCGTTATTTAGAGCTATAACATTTCCTGGCTATCCAATAATCTCATCTCAAAACTGAATGAGCCCAAACTGTCAGGACAGTCCTCACCCACCTTTCATTCAATAGTAATTACAGCAGAGATCCAAGACAGATTCAGACTCTTCTTCACAAGTTTTGAATTTATATCAAAACAAAAAGCACTAGTCCTTAGTTTTCAGGACACTGTGGTATAATAAAAACATCTACCAGTGGTACTGTATGAGACTTAGCTGCCTTGCTGTCAAAAATGCCAGAGGGGAGCAGGTAGGGACCGGTGAGGCCTCTAATTCTCACTGACTGGAATGAAAAGGCATTTTGAAGTCTTCCAGTGTGTCTAGAAGACTTACACCACCCATGGATTGTTCCTCCTATCACTGAATACAGACAAGGGTCATAGGATCAAGATATTCTTCAGGTATTTGCATCCAAAAATCACAGATGATATGCCTAGTGGATTAAAGCATTTTCAGAGCAAATCTCCCAGTGGTCCCTATTTTTACCATGTTTTACATTACATTGCAGACCTCTCTGAGAGCTTGCAAGCTGAAGTCTTTTTGGATGAAACTCAGCAGGAAGATACTTTGCCTGATGGCATCTAGTGTAATTGTTATGAACGTTGAGACAGGATAGATCTAGTCCAGGATAAACCCCACAAATCCATATTTGGTTAACACTGGGTTCTCAGCACTGTCTTACTCTGCAACCTTGATCCTTTGAGTCTTTCTGGTTGGGTGTTTTTTTTTTTTTTTTTTTTTTTTATCTTGTTGTTTGGGTTTTTTTTTGTTGTTGTTAGTTTGTTGTTTTCTTTGTTTTCTTTTTTTTGTGGGGTTTTTTTTTTGGTTGGTTGATTGGGGTTTTTTTTTGGTTGGTTGGTTCGTTTTTTTGTGTAGGCACAGCCTCTGTGTGCTCCCAAGGATGCTGCTTTAGCCAGATTCAAATACTCCCTTCTTTTAACAGGGGAGTTTGAAATTCTGGTCTTGTCAAAATTCACCTAAGTACAAATCTTGCCACAAAACACAGAATAAAGGATTTTTCATGCTCTATGTTCATTGTTTTTTAACATATATTTCCTCATTTCGAAATATTTTATGTAGCAAGCATAAATCTGAAAATGGTAAAATTTCTCTGGCCTGTTTTGTCAACACTGTTGTACTTTATGTTTTCTATCCCAGAGGTTGATAATGCTGCTAAGAATGCTCCCACTTGAATTATAATTTAATGAAATAAATTCCTAGAAACACTGCTATTGGGACTTGACTAGTGGTAGATTGTAATCCAGAGAAACCATATCTGGAATTTACTGATAGCCAGTATGTGATAAGAGGCATGAACTAACTGCAATTGTAGTATCTTGGTTTTCTTAAGTCAAGAAAGAAATATCAGACGTGCATCAATAAAATTATGAACACACATCATGAGGTCAGACTTCTATTCATTAAAATAAAAAGCATTTCCAAGGAGTGAAGCAAAAACACTTGCAATCTTTTTAAAATATTAATTTGAAAGATTAGAATCTAGCTTTGAAGTGTCATAATATATTGATGGATTACAGGGGACAAAAAAGTTAGTGAAATGACATCTAAAATGCAGGTTTGAAGCATTGTGCTTTGGCAATTTGCTTGAAAAACAAAGTTTATTTTTTTTTCTTTTATTCCTTATGTTTTTTGCTTAAATTGACAGCTACCAGATGAAAGTCCTGGGCTGCCCAACATTATATCTACCCCTCTCTGGAGGGAATGTCTGTTATTTCTCAGCAATAAGGGTGTTGTATTTTATTATACTGCTCTTGTGTATCACTGTGAAATACATTTTCACAAAATCCTTTAAAGCTTTAGGCTGTGTAATTCTATAAAACCTTTAAAAGCGCTTAAAAAGAAAAGTGTTGATTTCTGAAGGCCTTAGAATTCACTTTACATTGCTGCTTTGCTTTCAAGTTCTCGGTTTTACAGGTAGTCTTGATTTGAAATCGATCCTTGCAATTGTGAGAAAAGGAAAACCTTGAGTTTTATTTGCACTGCAGCTCTTTTGCAGCTGCCACAGTATGAAGCTAATGCAAGTCTGCATGAACTGCACTCCAAGGCTGCTACCTCCTTGCAGAATGGTACAGTAAAATTCTGCTGTAAATCCAAGTTGAATTCAAATGAGTATTTTTTGGTGGTCCTGTATTGTCCCAAAGAAAAGGCTTCAAGTCTGCTAACTTGTCTAGATAAGTTTGATCAACAGGGCTAATAGAATATATTGCTTCTCACCAGCAAGCTTGCTTTGTTTAAATGTTATATGGCATTCCAGGCAGCCTGCTTTGTCCTTAGGCAGTGAAGTGGTTCCTGAGTGATGGAAGCACAGTTCGGAGAAACTGAAGAGCTCAGGAATGCAGAGGAAAGTCAGAAGAAAAAGAAAAATCTCTGTATTTCATTTCCTTGGAATGTACTGAATATTTAAACAGGAATACTTCATAGAAATTGTCCAATTTGGCCAAAATGTCTCTTATAAATTACACTGGTAAATTGTCAGTATGGAAATCTGAGCTTTGTGAGGCTACACCATTTCAGGAGCTGACCTTTTAACCTGGAACTTCTATGCAAACTGCTCCAGGGCTTTCACATCCAATAAATGTGTCCTTTTTAAATGAGCATTTCAGTATTTGAATTTTCTTGTTCTTAATCAGATTGAAATTAGATTTCGGACTATTAGATTCCCCCATGAAATGGAGTGACCTTCTGCATAGATAAAATAGGGAATAATATTGTAATACAAGAGAACACTGTAATTTGCAGCAGCTGTTAAACTTTTCAAAGGTGTCTCCTTTTGTTGCTGTCATATTTATACAGGGTCTGATGGGGCTCCCCTGTTAAGCAGTTAGACTGCTGACAGCCAAGTACCTATTTCACAAAATATTGTACCTGTGGTGTGTAAGCAGCCTAATCAGGACTTTCAGATTGCTTTATCAATCTTTTCTTAGGTGGCTGTATTGTCCACAATGCTGACAGTATCTTCAATTAAACGTGATAAAATTCAAGTTAGATTTTATTGTCCTGCAGCTTGATGAAGGTAGGAATAGTGGCAGAGGCACTAGAGCTGCCTCTTTGTGAGCATTAGAGTCACAGAGATATCAATTTACACTCTGTTCACATTTGGGTGGCTGATGCTACAAAAGAGGCTCAGAATGGTTGCTTCTTTTTCAAACAAAAAGGAGATCCTTCAGAATTTGCTCTTCGCTAAGAGTTTGCACTAAAGTTGCATGCAGGCAAGTGGATAATTCACATCAAATTTCGATGTCATTTTTAATCTTTTTTGTTTTTAATTTCCATATTCAACTATGCTATCATAGTGCAAACCGTGTGAATAGTAAGAATGCCAGCAGTTTCCTAGAATTACAAGCGTGTGTGAATATGAGCATGTGAAAATGATACACCTGATAGTGAACCAAAAGGGGAAGAAGATGCAGGAGAGACCATAAGTAATCTATTAATTACCTCTAATTATAACTGTAGATGTTAAAAAGCCAGTGAGAAAGCTTGGCAAATGTCTTTTATACCCAAACCCAGACACCATTGAAACTGCTGTCTTTTCTTGTGCTGTCTCAGTTTTCTCTCTCCAGTGCCAGAGAGAACTTGGGGCTGATGATGTGAATTTGTTGCACTACCCATGTACTAGAAAATGGGAACTGAGCTTTCTATATTGCCTTCCTCCCCTTTTCTGAGGAAAAGGGGGAAAAAATGGCCAAGTGACTTTATAGGCTCTACTATTTGGCAATGTTTGAAGAAATATTTGTAGTCTTGAACTTCTAACGATGATTGCGAATTTTCCATACCTTTAAGTAAAATACTGGCAGTTTTGCTATTTATGGCATGTATGAATTAAGCAGAGTGAAATGGTACATGCAGGGCTTCAGTGAGGTCTCACAAGTCTTGTTCTAGGTGATTCATTTTTTCCAGCTGTTGGTTAAAGTAAGCAGATTCATGTGTTAACAGAAACCAAGAAACTACAAACCCCAAGGGGACAGGTTCAATTTGGATAGCATGATGAAATATAGTGTTGCTTTGAAAGCCATTCATTTTCCAGTTCAGAAGTATTTATGTCTTTACTATATTTCCAACATGTTTGTTTAAAGCACTTTTACTTCATTGCATTCTGATAATTTTAAAGAACAGAGAAAGGCATAGCTCTTCTGTAAACAGAGAACTGAGAAGAAACCCAGTGGCAGCCTTGGCCTGTGGTGTAGGAATGTGTACCATCACAGACATTGGGTGAGGAAATGCAAACCTTAGAATTCCTTCTCTCTGACATCTCTGTGTCCAAGGAATATATCTATGAGAAGCATATTTTGTCTCATGTTTGAAAACATGTATGTAATTTTATGGACACATAACAATTCAACTTTCTGTCAATGTAACATACTTCATATTGCAAACAACTCAGTGGCAGAGTAGTATTCATAGAAGGATGAGGTATATATGGGAAAACTCCCATTATAGTGGGAAATGGTTCTGGGACAGAAAGATGAACCAGGATGGGAAAGGATAACTTAACATTCTAATGAAGAGCAGCAAAAGATTAGTGGGGTGATTGTACAAGTAGTACAATCTGCAGCCTGAATATCTCATTCAGTTGTGCTGGGATTTTTTCTCCATAAATTACAACAAATGGGCAGACAAAGATCACATGATCATAAACTACCTGCTCTTTGTTCTTATCCACACTGATATGCTTGCATATTCCATTCCTGAATACAATGGAAACATCCCCATTGCCTGGGAAAATAGGATCAGGAAGGGTATTCTGTTGCCATTTTCTGTATTCAGTTAAGCATTTTGGATTAGTTCAAGGTTGTTTTATTTGTTGATATAATTATACAATGCAAAACATGGGATTTAAGGTAAGACTCTTAAGCAACTTCCTTTTTGATTTCAGTAAAGCTTTCCATGCTGTCTGTCACAGGGTCCTTCTGAGCAAAATGTCCAGCCCACAACAGCTGGATAAACACATCAAGTAGTGGGTGAGCAACTGTTCCACGGGTTGGACATAAAGGGTCCTAGTGAATGTGGTGACATCAGACCAGGGAACTGTCACCAGTGGGGTTCTCTCGGGCTCCATCCTCATCCCTGTGCTCTCCAAAATCTCCATCAACAACTTGGATGAAGAGCTCGAGGGTTTGTCAAGTAAGTTTGCTGATGACAGTAAATTGAGAGGAGCTGTTGACTCCCTCAAAGGCAGAGAGGCCCTGCAGAGAGACCTTGACAAATTAGAGGGTTGTGCAGTCACCAAACAGATTAAGTTTAACAAAGGCAGGTGCTGGATTCTGCAACTGGGAAAAGGGAATCCTTGTTCCAATAGAGAATGGGGAATGAGATGCTGGAGAAAAACAGCAAGGAAAGGGACCTGGCGAGTTTTTGAGAAGAGGAAAAATCTCTTAAGAAGCCTGAAATCTGCTACACTTGAATTCCTGATAAATAATCTGTCCAAGCAAATCTAAAATCTAATCGTTTCACTTAGATATTTGGGATTTGCCCCCTTGTGAGAAATTAAAACCCTGGAAAAATATGTAATTTGGAAAATTTTCTTACCCCTTCCAATCAGATTGTTTTCTTTCTTAAAATATGTTAAAGCAACAGGAGAATCTAGAGACTAATGAGCCATTCTGATAAAAAAAGAGAAGCTTTAAATCTAGCACAGATACCAGACTAAATTCTGGACATCTAATTTTTCAGTATTCTGGGCTCAGTTAACATTTTTGCCTCAATTTCCCCATTAAAAAATGAGAAGCAATAAAATGCTTACCTTTATAGTCATAGGGATGCTCTGTTGGTAATTAGATGCTGTCAGACAGAATTACTGTAAATTACAGTAATTACTGTTCATTAATTAATTCTGTCAGTTTTATGTTTTATTGTAATGCACTGTCAAAGTGCTATAGTGTTTAAATTGGATGCATTTAAAATGAACATTCACATTAAAAAGGAGTGAAAGAGAACCTTTTATTGAAATTAAAAAAGTTCCAAAGAAATATTTTATTATGATCTAATTTTGGCTATGGAATTCTGAAGCTGAAAAGTACTGCATACTAGTAATTGCTTGTATTATTATAATTAAAAATGATACAAAAAATATGAAGAGACATTAGGTATTTAAATTGAGCTGCTTATTTTAGTGCAGGATTCAGTATTTAATTGTAACATTCTCTGTTGAACCAGGTGTATTTCCAGTGAATGTTTTGTGCCAAAGAGAATTAAGGCAGGAAAGTTGACATTTCCCGCGGGAGAAAAAAGACTAAATATTAAATCTGCATCTCCCACTGGTGGAAGTCAGGCTTCCTTTGGCTCATACAGCACTGAAATACTGTAAATATTGGTTTATTGTAGTCATGTAATTTGCAGTATTGCAATGAAATGATGATAATCGTGCTAGTTCTGTAGGCTCGGAAATTTTGTAATGATTTTATCTGCGTTACTGACATGTAAATACACAGAGAAAAGAATCTGCTGTTTCCCTTCCCAGGTTGAGGTGTCATTGGCAGAATATCTACTCCTCCTAAGGTGGGCCAGCATTCCATTAGCCCTCTTGGCTACAAGGACACATTGCTGGCTCGTGATCAGATTGTTTTCTACCAGCACCTCCAGATTCTTTTCTACCAAGCTGTTCTCCATCTGGGTATCCCCCAGCATTTACTTGGGCTGGGTTTGTTTCTCCCCAGGTGCAGAGCTTTGCACTTCCCTCATGTTAAGCTTCATGAGGCTCCTGTCAGCCCATCTCTCCAGCCTGTCAAGGTAAAAACTCACTAAAATTATTGCACTGAAAAGGAGAGCTAGAAGAAAGGTCACTTTAGTCTAAGAACAATAAACAGGGGTAGATTTATTTACAAGCATCTCAAGTTTCACCCAGACATTCAGACTTTCGTGTTATAAGAGGTTTTTGGTTGGTTTTATGGTTTGGGGCTTTGT
Source organism: Sylvia atricapilla (assembly GCF_009819655.1). Lineage (NCBI taxonomy): Eukaryota > Metazoa > Chordata > Aves > Passeriformes > Sylviidae > Sylvia > Sylvia atricapilla. The sequence continues at coordinate 6,965,379 of NC_089144.1, read as the reverse complement.
TTTTTGTTCTGTTTTCCCTGGGGTTTTGTTATTCTAGTAATGTGTACCCGTAGGGAATAAAATAAAGTGTCACTTGATGGATTCACTTCAAGAAGGCAAGGGAGGCAAAGGTAATTCTACTTCAAGGATGTGGTTGATTTGATCCCATAGAGCAGAAAGTTCCCATTAAAAGCAATGTATTGACACTCAGATTTCTTTAAACTGGGAGGAATTTAGGTTAAGCTTCTCTGTTGATACTAGCTGTGGTATCCCTTCAAGTAGGTGGAACAGAGCACATCTGGAGCTTTTTTGTATCAAAGCTCTCTTCAAGTTAAAACCAAAGTGGAAGCTGTGCAGGTCATGAAATCCTGGAGTCACACTGTGACTGTACAACACTGTTACCCAAGTGAAATGGCACTTTTTTGCTCTGATTTACTTTCTAAATTGATCAAAAGTCAAAGCATTGATTGGAGTGTAGGTAGCTGAGGCTATGTGGATATGAAGTCCTAGAAGAGTAAAGACAAATACTGAAGTGCATTCTAGAATATTACTTTAGTGTTCAATCCTCTTAAAGGAGCCGTGAGTGAGTAAAACTGCTGGCATGCCAGTAAAATTCATAACTGGTAAACAGTCTTCAGCAGTGAGTGGGAAGAGGATATTCACAGTGGCCTCAAATGTAGAAGCACATTCTTTTTTGTCTAAATCAACATCAATATTTCATCAATACTCCAGTCCCAAGCAGTAGGTCAATGGTTTTAATTTTTAAGGTATTCCAAATTATTAGAACAATTTTTAGCTTTTCATTCATTTTTTAATCCAAATGAAGAGAAAATTAGTTAATTGAAAGTAGATTTTTCTACACCAGAACCTGAGTTTTGGCCTTTTTCCTTTGTATTTTTTTAATTGGTGTTTTGTTTTCCAAAATAGTATGAGCTTGCTATGCTAAAAAATATGTATCTTTTCTTAAAAGCTTCCTCAGAGCTTTGTTTTGTTGTTAGGTGATTAAATAAATTACTACTTCAGTATTTTTAAAGAGGACCGTGTTGCCTATTTTGAAAGTAAAATTATATTGAATAATAATAAAGCAAATCCTTTTGGAAATCTGATATTTTCTCAAAGGTATCTTTTCAGAGGCTGCTTGAGAAAATTGCACAGACTGGTCTGTTTGAGCCTATGTAAGACAAAGTTTTTTATTGTTTATAAAATCTGCCATTTAAGGCACCTGCTAAGTGAGATGGAAGGCATTTTTATGAGTTTGTGTTTGTTGCTTTGAATTATTTTGCTTGCATTTATCAAGCAATGAATGACAGATAGAATAGTTTCCTTTTTGGGTATGTAAACAATGCTATTTGGCTACTTAATCTGATCAAAAAATATTTACTTTGGGTTTTGTTATTTTTTTTTTCCCTAACAAATTATGCTTTCACCATAAATGCTGTCTCAGCTACTGAATAAACTCTGTGCCTCTCTCAGTGTATCTGTTATAATTATGGCAGTCCTTTACATTCAAAAATATCTTTTCTATGTCTAGAATTATGTAAAAAGAAAACATTGTAACAGATGAAGGTGATAGCTATGAAATGCTTTGGTACAGCAGCAATGGAGTAATTTAATTTGGAAGAAGTAGTAGTAGTAAATACCTTCTTTCTTAGATAAAGAATCCCCAGGTAAAGACTCTTCTCTGAATATCAGGATGGTAGTTAGGAAATCTAGGACATATGGAAAATGACCAGGGTCAGGTTCAGAGAATTCATGGGAGTGGATTTTGACCTCGGTTATTTTTGCTTGATAATCTAGTTGCAACTTGGGACAAACATTTGAACGTCTAGTACAAATGGAGATACTTAATTCCAATAGGTGAAAAGGTAATTCCAGGTGAAACAATGCCTGTATCTCTAACATGTCAAAAGACCACTTGTGTCAGTGATTGTTCTGAGGGGCTCTTATACAGGGTTTCTGAAATTTTTTAGTCTTTAACATGAAAATTATTCTGTAAAGATATGGAGAAGCATCTTTACTTCAAACTGCATATCAAAATTAAAATAATGAAGTGACTTCAATTTACAGAATTCTTGGGCTAGTTTAAATTGCATATTTTCTGCTAGCATACTGCTCTCCACCTATTGTTTTTTTCCAAAATCAATTACATTTTTATGTAATAATGGTACTAGTGCTCGCATAATGCACATACTCTATGGACCAAAAATTGGAGGTAAGCAAGAACAATGTGCAATTAAAACTAATTATGCCATATAATAAGTGAAAAAGTCATTAATTAGCAGATCAGTAAGTAAATGTAAATAGAATGTCTTATCAAACAGCTGTATTTTTAGTGGATCTTTTAATTTGTAGTGCCTAATCTTTGTTCTTAGCTTGGGAGAAAATGTAAGGTCACTTTTGGTGTTTGTGAATGATTCACAAACTAAAAGGAGGTAAAAAAAGCATCAATGGCTACAGTAGTTCTAATGGCTTTACCCATCCTGCTGTGTTAGAAAACTTTATGTAACCCCTGTGGTGGCACTTTTTGCTAAAGAAGCTATTTACATTCCTGCTGCAAGCCCTTAAGGTGACCCTAGTCACTGAATTCTGCAAAAGAAAGCTTTTAAGAGTGACAGATGTCCCAAATGCCATTGCTGCCATTTCAACACAGTCTTTCCAGAACTTTCCCTTCTGCTGGATCCCCTGGATGCATCAAGCTCTCTCTGACCTGCCTCTGTGGATACCTCTGTGTCTGCTGGCAGACCCAGACAAGGTGGGACCAAGCAGTGTGTCCATAGGGCATCTAATGCATGGACCAAATAGGGACCTTTTCTCTTTGCTTTTCTCTACTGGCTGTTGTATCAGCACTGGACAGTGCTGCTGGCTGTCAAAAGTTGGATTGCAGGTCCAGCTGGCTTCTGGTTGCTGGCACCAGGAGCCAAGGTTGAGCAGGCACCATGTGCATCTGTCTTCTGTAGCTGCCAAGGAACAAGATGATGCCATGGGAAATAGCAAACCCACTGTGATGACCTTGTAATGAGTGCTTACATGGGTGGTTGCTAGACAGATTTGAGTTGCCTGGGAAACCCCCACTTAAGCTCTCAACCTACAATGTCAAGGCAAGAGCCCAAGACTAGCATTTATAGAAGCTAAGTGAAGCATTTGTAGAACCTAAGCTCTGGAAGGTGTGAAGTTGCTCTATTCTGAGCGATCATCACGGGCACTTCTTATAGCTGTGGCTCTAATTGTGGCCACACATGGAGTGCTTTTCCTGTGCAGTGCCATGCAGTGTTGGGCTCTTACAAGTAAGATTTTTACTACATCCTGCCCCTGAAAAGATAAACCATATGTGAAGTCATAATGAGATGGAAGAATGATATGGAAAGAAAATTGTGTGGGATCTGCTGCATTGCACTGGAGGATAATACCTCCCTGAACTCAGTCAGCTCTAGGAAGTCACTTCTGTCCATGGGGTGATTCAGAAAGCAGGCAGCATAGATTGCTCTAAAGACTACCCAGATCAGTTTTTTTCCAAAATGTTCTGAAGGCCAAGACTAGGGATTATCCACTAAAGCTTTAGGGACATTGTCAGATGGTACAGTGCATGTAACTATGTGAACTGTATCTTTTAATAGGCTGAATTGGGTTAATCACAGCCAGTAACTTAAGCATCCACAACTGGCTTGCTTCCTGACCCCCACTCCCAGTCCCTGCAACAGAATAGGGGAGAGAAGAGCAGAAGTAGGAGAAAAAATAAAAAAAAAAAAATACTGAGAGTCCAGATAGACAGTTAAAGTGACAGCAAGAGGGGGAGGGAGCAATGCAAAGGCACTGCACACCACCTCCCCCAAGAAGATCAATGCCCAGCCAGCATGTCTACCTTGGAAAAACTACCCCATGCTTTTTATTGATGGGAGTGACATTATTTGACATGCAGTATCCATCTGGTGAGTTTGGATCAGCTGTCACAGAATCACAGAATCTGCTGTGTTGGAAGGCCACACTTCTTGTCCATCCCCAGCCTGCTCTCTATGGGAGGGCAGAAGGAAAAGCAGAGGAAGCCTTGGTGCTGTGCGGTGCTGCCCAGGAATAACTAATCTCTAGTGTGTTACCAACACATTTGTTATAACAAGTCTAAAGTACTATGCCAGCTGCTATGATGAAAATTACCTCCAGCCCAGCCAGATCCAGTATATACACTGCAATAAAAGATTTGGAAGAAAGAAAATGCTAATAAAGGTGAATATCTTGCAGACAAAAGTCTGGAAAGGCTTGGGTGAATGTAGGAAAACCCATTGTTGCACTTTTGAGACACAGGACAGATTTTAATATATTAGGATGATCAGTTCCTATGTTCACAAGTCAATGAACATATTGAAAAATTTAAAAAGGTTCAGAGAGCAGTCGTGGTGATTATGAAAGTAGCATGCTTTACTGTATGAAGTTTGTGTTAATCAAAACATTGATTAAGAGTTAAGAGAATTAGGGATCTCCTGAGGCCTCTTCCATCCCTAACTCTGGAGTATAAATTTAAGGCACCAATGTTGTAACTTTGACTTTAAAAAATGCAAAACAAGCACAATGTTTTTCTACAAGCAATTGCCATTGTCCTTTAGGATATGTCACTGAAGTTGAGGTTTGCAAATTTTAAACTCAGGATTTTCTGTTTGTTTTCCAAAACAGCTGTCTAGTTCTATGAGAGCTACTGCTAGCTGTGGTGAGTAGAGTGATGAATGCAGAGAATTTCTCTGGCTAACACTGTACAGGAGGTCAGAATATAGAATTGCAGTGATTCTTGCTGGTCTTACAGTCTGCCATCCATAAAGTAAATTAACAGCTCTTGTGTTTTCCAGTTTCAGATTTTTTTTACTCAACCTGTATTGCTTTTATATTTCCAAATATGTATTTTTTAATATATTTTCATTCTTAACCTAGTTAAATTTTTATGATTGAGATAATTTATAGTTTTGTACAAAGTTGATTTCTGCTTTTATTCGCTGTATTAGGAACAACTGTTGCAGCTAAAATGTGAAGTACAGGCTTTGATTTTCTCTCAAGTAATACAGATCTTGAATTTTCTAGTTTCCAAGAGCAACTACAATTTTGTCAGTTGCAAGATATGCTCACATGTATTTATAAACATAAAATTTCAGTGAAAAATCCCTATGCTTAATAAACACAAGCAGTTCTAGATTTAGCATTAATGTAAATAGATTTTTTTGTTCAGGGGTATTATTTTGTTTTATACCACTTGAAAAAAAGACACAAATACTCTTTATATTGGTAATAATAGCTATTTAATTTGCATCATGCTCTAGTAACTTGCTAAAAGAAATAAAATAGATATAAAATCAGAGATCTTAAAAACATTTCTTCGAAAGTTTGGAATTATACCTCAGTGATTCTCATTGTGGAATAGTCATTGAGAATTGCTTTTCTGCTAAGCCTTTGATGTAAAATCAGAGTTGAAAAAAATATGCAATTTTTTCTAACCAGGATTCATTTTTATCCAATGCTATATCGAGGCATTTGTCTTTACCTTATTTTAACAATAATCTTTCAAAATCCTTTTTCAAGGCTACTCCTGGCCCTTTGTTCTAATGAGTCCATTTTATAATGACAGGTTACTTATGTAGCTGACTGCGTGAGTTAAGGCCACAACTGGATTTTTTTTCATTTTTTGACTGAAGCATAACCCTCAAGCCTTTGAAAAAATCTTCCAATGAAATGTGTCTTTGGCAACATACACCACTGCAAGACAAACAAGCTGATTTGTTTGCTAGTGCCTACATCACCAGAAGATGTCAAATCTTTTTTACTTTTTACACCGTAACTTAAAGGAACTGAGTCACGTAGCCAGTATGGTCAGAGCCCCTAGAAGAGGTTCTCAGTTCCAGGCTTCAGCTTCACAAAAAGCTGTGAGAGCAGGATCTCTTCATGTTCACAAAAGGTAAATCAAGGAGTGCAGGCTTGGGAGATGTTCCAAATGCCAGAAATGTCACCTTGTCATTAATTCAACACGTTTTGTCCCTGTCAAGCTGTTGGGACAAGGTAGAGGCTACACATTTTTTAGGATAAATATACTGCTCATGTACTTGCATGTATGAATAGTTGTCATTATCTATGCATGAACTGCACAAAAAATATATTACACTATAACAGTAAGAGTGAAAGAACATACTAAAGGATATGAGTATGATTACCAGTGATTCTGTTAAGGAAAAACAATTCCTCATTTTTATACACTTTAGTCTATAAAATCAGGAAAAAATTAATAAAATAAATTAATTCCTTAACTCCAGTAAGTTCCTCTCTATTAAATAATAAGTTAAACCACAAGCACCCCAAGTGGGTAAGATACTGGAGTAACATCCAGTATGAAGCTGGATGTTATCATTCAGAATTTTTTTAACATTCTCTTTCCATTTTAACATTTCCAAATGTTAACTTAATGTTAACATTAATGTTAACTTAATGTTAACATTAAGCCAATGTTAACACTTGGCTTTTTTATAAATGTGGGTTTGTGTTTAAATTTGTCCAGTATTAAGAGTGGGTGCCAGAGAGCCTGATGAAAGCAGTTGTCATCTTTCTCCTGAAGCAATGAATCTAAATAGAATAGTCTTTCTGATATGTGAAACTCTGGATGTATTTAGGAATTTCAGGAAATGTGATTTCTAAATTTGAGACTTATTTTCAGAGCTGCAATGGAAGAGAAGATAGATGTTTAAAGAAGTGTCTTGAAGTTAATATAATTAAACATGTATTTATTGACAAGAGAGGGCAGAAATGAGAGTGCATTCAGCAGCCTTGCTTGGCATGTGGCAAGCAGTCCATGGCCTAACTTCACCTGAAATAAATTTTTCAAAGAGCTAAGGATAAGATTCAGCACTTTCCACTCTAAGCCCAGGATTTATTTAATTGCCTTGTTTTCCCTAACTTTTATATATATATATTCACATTAAGAAAAACAGAAGCAATGAAATTTTGGACAAAATATTTACCACATATACTTCTTGTCCTAGGAGTGAGAGTACACATGATAAATGAGGACTACATTGCTCATATCCTACCAAGAGGCTCTTGGGTCCAGCACAGCTGAGTGCTGTGTAAGAAGCTAAATGGAAAAGAACAGTGTATATTAGCAGGTCAAGCTTATTTAGGAATGATTTCATATTGGGCTCGGGGGGAAATAATGTGCTCTAAGTATTACAGTGAATGGAATATCTTGGAGATTACATTGTAAAGGAAAATTTTTATATTTTAAGCCAGGAAACGTATGCATTATGGATGATTTTCATCTAATTTTTAGAGGAAGAGAAAGCAGAAAAAAGTAGACCGTTTCCTTTTTTAACAGCTTCATGATGCAGCTACATGTTCACACATTTTTGTGAAGTGTTAATGGCAAACACAGTAGTTAATGAGGTATAGAGGCCTGATGCTGTTTTATATCTCAGGCAAAAAGATGTGTGATTTATCATATTTGTTTTTCTGTGTCCTTAATTTTTCTGTGATTAATGTGTGATGCATATGCAATGCTTTCTGTATTTTAATGGGAAAAAAATTACAGTGTTTTTTCCCTTAAACTGATGATGAAAATTCCTTAAAAACAAACAAAAAAACCAAACAAAAAACACAAAAAAACCCACAAACAAAGCAAAACAAACCCCCACGGAACTCCCCCCAAAAAGGGACTTTTAAACACAAATATATGAACATTTTTAATGCTATCAATTTAGATCTATCATGGCAAATTCCCTTTGGATTAATTTATGGTATTATGCCTTAGCGTACACCTCAGGGAATGAAGAACAAAGTTAATAGTTCCTTTGAGATGTACAATTTCCACCCTTTGCCCTTCAATCAACAGCTTGCAGAGCAGTAATTGAGAAACAAATCGGAGTGTATTAAGTTATTTCGTAGAACAGTTCTTGCTAGAACATACAGAAATAAGGGCAGCTGGCTGGTGCTGGGTTCTTACATGTCCCTCTGGCTACTTGTGGAGGCAGGATGTTAGACTAGACTGATTCAGGTCTGATCCAGTATAGTAATTTCTGTGTTGCTTACCCTTAGCCTTTGTTATTCTGGGTCAGTTGATCAACACATTAGGAGCTGTAACCAAGAGTCTATCCATGTTTTGACCAACTGGTGAGGAAAAGCTCAGCAGCAGGCTGTACTGTGCCTGCTTATTCAGTGTGAAATAAAGGCACACAAGAGCCTTTGAGGGGTCGTTTCTTTTTTGTCTCTTGTTTTACCAGTGTGTGTTGTGCTAGTGGGAACTGAGGGTAACACATTCTAGACAATGTTACAGCTGTTCCTGAATGATTGAGTTTATTAACATGTCACAGGGTTGTGTAGTTCAGGTATTGGAAATAATGTGACTGATACTGAGGATGTTTTGGGGCACTTAGATTCTTGTATGCATCTTTACATTACTGTAAAATGCTTTGATATTGCCTATATGCTGTTATTGCAAATGTTTTTGTGATCTATGTTTTTCTGACCAACCCTGTGATACTCACTCTTTTGTCTTGTGAAACTGCCTATAAATTATAATTAGGAGGAATTATGAAACATTTCCATTTTCTCTTGTTCTTCTCTAATTAATATGATCATTGCATCTACAGCATACCATAAAGAAACAGTATTAATTCATGGGAAACTTCAGTGTTTGTCTTAGTGCCAATGAAGCAACTTGATGTAATACTGGCAACAAACCCACCCCTAGTGTGATATAGCTGCAGATTCTTCCTGCTTCCCATTTACTGCTCAGGCTTAGCAATATTTTGGGAATGACTGCTGTGAATGATTCAAGGCTAATTGCTGTCCTTTCTTGTTCTTGTTGATCGTACTTGTGAGAAACCTGAAAGTGCTTTTCCTATCCTTTACAGCAGGTTAAAAAAAAAAAAAAAAAAAAAAAAAAAAAAAAAAAAAAAAAGGGTCCCATGGAAGCACTGTGCCATTTCCACACAAAAATCTGCATCTGGTTGTTAATATGTGTGGTAAATGTAATAGATAAATCCGTGTATCAAGGATTTGGTCTATTAAAAAGCTGCTCCAGGGCATCTCCGAGATTCCAGGACCTGTAGTGCAAGCTGTGAAACCACAACATCTGCACCAAAAATTACATGGCCGGACTGGAGATGGCCCATTCATCAATGATGGGCCTCCACTTCACAGCTGATTGACATCTGATATCAATCTTGGTGAGGGAACCGGAGGATGATCAAATCAACACCCCAAAGACAAGATCCAGGAAGACTGTCAAATCATCTTTTCCTACTTACGGAAACCCCTTTCAAGACCTCACTTGGAAATAAAGAGATAGGTGAATATTTGGACTTTCAATGGACTTAGCCTCAGGACAAATAAACTGTATAAAAACCTTGCACCAGGACATAGGATGTGTGGTCGAGGTTGGACGGTACCATTGTTACTGTCACTCTGCATACCCAGCATTTGATCGAGACTGTCCAATTTTATTGTGGCTTTTAATTGTTGGTTTTTTTTTTAAAATTTGCTAAATAAATTCTGTTATTTTGAATTGGCTTCTTATCATTTATAACAATATGCAATTCCCGATACCGTGAACTTTCATAGAGGTTAGAAACAAGAAAGATCTTTTCGGTCACCTTGTCTTCCCCTCGGTTGTACGTGGAGTAGAGTCACATAAGGCACAGTCATGTCTCCTCTGCACTGAAAGGGAGCATTCTTTTCACATGGCATGAGTGCTTCACTGATATTGGAAAGAAGAGAAAAGACCTTTTTCCTGTAAAGGGTGTGTGAGATGAAGTTGTAGCACGTTGGCATAAAAGGCTCTTTTTTAATTGCTATTGTGCTAATGGTGCTTTGAATATGAATGTTTTGTAAGCAAGAAACAGGCAAGGATTCAGATGAGCACTGCCTCAAAGAAAACTTGAGCAGGGCTGGAAGTGAAAGAAAGTCTTTGGCATTTTGCAGTCTGTTTTTTGAATGGGTTGCATAGATTCAAGTGGGCAAGACCACACATGTAATAAACAGGGCACTGAAGCTGTGGCATCCACTACAAATTTATTTAAAAAAAAAAAAAAAAAAAAAAAAAAAAAAAACAAAAAAAAACCCCTAGCAAATAAACAACAACAAAACAACAACAAAACCAACAAACAACAACAACAACAAAAACCCAACCAAACAAAAAAAAAGCATCAACAAAAAAAAAAGCCCACAGAATTTATATTACAGCAGAGGTGATGAAGAATTTGCTAACAAATTTGTGTCTGTGTGTGTTATATCCACCTCTTCATTTTTACAAAACTGAAGTGCCTGCTTGTGCACATGGCAGAAATTGCAAATCTCCATACTATTAGATTATGTATCTATTTTCATGAAATTATTCTCCCATATTTTGAATACCTGGTGAATGTTTCTAAGTTGATAAGCTGAGAAGTCTTTGCAACTGGCAGCTAAAAATATCTACTTTTTCACTAGCCAAAATTTAGGAATTTAGAATGCTTTAGAATTACTTTAGAATGCACAGTATGCTGATAATGGCATAAGACATCTGAATAATTTTATGTTTACTAATATTATTAGGAAGAATTATAATATATACCAATATATACATATTTCCATTCTTGAACATAAAGGAATTAAAGAAGCGTGTAAATAGGCTCTACACTTACGGAATTATGAAAGTGTTTTGTCAGTTCCACAGCAGAAAGTGTGCACATTATTCTACACTTTAATAAAAATTATTCTTTATTTCAATACAATTCAGGTGGTTGTACAGGGTATCCTGCTGACCAGGGTAAAACACTGCAGCAATGTAGGAACAGCAACTTCTGTTCCTAATTTCAGAGATGCATAAATACATACATACATGCTTAATTGCATAATTAGGCATACCGGGATAATTTGAAGGGCCATTTTGCTTTGTGAAAATATAAGAAAAAAACCTTGAGGAGTTTCCCTGGGGGGATTTCTTTAAGATTTTTTTTTGCATGTTTAAAATGTTGAGTCTAAATGAACACTTAAATAGTTCAGTATTGTACTTAAGAGAAGCATAGCGAACTAGCAGTTGTTATTTCTTAATCTGCAAGGGGCTATTTCCAAGCTGCAGACTCAGTTGAGCAGTGCTTTATTCAGAAGAACCCTCAAGAAACTCATTGCAGTTTTGTCTGAGTCAGGACTGTGAACTTGGACTGTTTGCATTGTTACAAATTGTAGATATTTCCAATGAGGTTTCTCCATTGCTCTAACAAGCAAGAGTCACTTGAGAAAGCTCATTTTCAGACAGTTACTGTTAAAAGAAAACAATTACATTCTTTCGGATGGAGTATACTAACTTGCTTCTATTCCAATTAATTTGGTGGGTTATTATCTCCTGTTTGTGTTCAGTGTTAATGTTTAGTTTGTTTTATTCTCCTTAAGATACTTTTGAATGTTAAAAAAAAAAAAAAAGAAAAAAAAAGGCAGAGAGCAGGAGATTTAAATTTAAATTTAAATAAAAGAATAAAAGTTTAATTTAAATTAAACTTTAGGAACACAGAGTGTTTTTTTAGAGATGTGGCTTTGTTACAGCTGACAGTAGATCACTCAATCATTTGGAGTTTAGTAAAGGATTTAGTTAAATGGGTCCTACAGGAGTAATACTAAAATCTGTAGAACTGAGAAGTTTAGCCCTTGCCATTGAATTGTATAAGCTGCCTCGAGAGTTTTCAGAAATGTGAGCATTCTCTGAAAATTAGTACTGGATGTCTTTCTAAAAGTTATGTTTTACGTCAACAAGAAATTTTTGAAATTGTTATAGGAATTGCTGGATTAAATTTTATGGCCTTCAAAAACTTATTGTTTCTTTCCCTAAAATATATAACTCTATCATATTTCCTGTAAATAAGTACAATCCAGAAAAGTAATTTTAACTCTCAATATACTGACCTGATCAACTGCTTTGTGCCTGGTGGTCTGATTTTTAACAATTGGTGCAGTTGCTGCAGAACCACAAATGCTTGCAGCACCTAATTTTAAGAATTTCATGGTTTAGAAAAGTAAGTCAGAGTATATTTTCTGTGCTATTACTGTGTCCTTTGGCCCAAGGAGCCTCTACTGTGCAGCTTTAGTCAGGGAACAGTTCTCCTACTTGCAAACAGAGTGGCTGTAGCATAGGAGCACATGCATTGCCTGCCCAGAGAGAGAGAGGCAGCACTTCCCCCTTTTTCACCTCTTGGCCAATCCTTCTAGTCTGATTTCACGGGAATAATTTTGAAAATTTAAAGTTAGGTTTTCTGATGGTGAAAAAGATGGGGATATCAAGAAGATGTAGCTGTTCATAGATTTGTTGGAAGTGTTCTCATACATCAAATACTATCAATGCCATCAAATGCCCCTTAGGTCAAGAGAGACTATTCCCTCCAATCAGTGACTATTTTTGTTATAGAGCTCTGAACTAAAGTGTTAATAATTTTTATGTAACAGAATCTAGAGGATCTTTGAAAGTCAATTTTTTGTTGCCTTAGGTACACAAAGTAAAATTGTCCATGCATTAGATGAGTTTTAGAGATGCATTGTCTTTTTAAAGTATCTGTCTCCCAACTTTATGTGCATTATAAAAATAAATTAAAAATAGGCACTCAGTTGTATTTTTTATTTATTCCAACAAAATACTGAATTACCTACAGAGAGAGCTTGACCAAGTAACAAGACAAAAAATTGCCCAATTTAAATACAAATTTAGGAAAATTGTGTAAGATCATAAAATTTGGGGGGTAAGGAAGAGTAATATTTCTGTATAGATGAAAAGCTACCCTAAAAAAATTCACATGACCTAACCTGTCAGTCAAAAATCATACTCTGCACAGGCATAATATAAAACTGCTGTCTGACAAGGTGTGTGACTGTGCAGTTGAGATATAACACACCCACCTGTAACAGGGTTTCCCCATGGACAGTGTACCAATACAGTGCATGTTATATAAACTAACATCTATGCTGTATTTTAACACTTGTGTTCCTCTGTTGTTCAAACACTGGCTAGTAAGCAGAAGTCCTAAGGAAAGGCCAGTTTCCAAGCTCTAATGTTCTACATCACAGTTCTCTATGGCAAGTTTCCTGGGTCACTGACACAAGTTTCAGACTAATCATAAATGCTTATATTAATTGCATTCTCACTATGAAAAGTGATACCATAAAAATGGCTCCCTTTTTCTTTGTTTTCACCTGTTTCATTAGTTTTATTGGGTTGTTTTTTTCCTTAATCTTCATTGTTGAAGCATTGATTTACGTCAAAATCCCCACTGATTTACGTCAAAATCCCCAGTATAACTGTAGCTTATTTTTAATATTTGATGAAAGCAAAAAGTCGCAGGCTTACCCAAAATGCATAGATTGTAAGACAGCATCTAGTCATGTGGAATAGGGGGAAAGCACTTTGGGTAGGAGATAAATACAGTTTCATTGCTGAGTTCTCACTGCGACAGCTTAGTCTCTTTCCATGCTCAGTCATCGAGCTCATTTCAACTCAATTTGCTTCCATGTTCTGTTCATGCATACGTGACAAAAGGAGGGCAGAGTTTGCCATTGCTCTGGTTGTTGACAAAGGAAGCCCATTGTACTTGAGAACAGCTGAATTATTATCTCTTTCAGTACACAATAAAATGTCACCACTGTGTCGCCGCAGCAATGCACATGCTGACACCAGACTTGGAAAGTGCTAAAAGCAATGAGGGCCACAGAAGAACCACTCAGCTAAATGCCCGTCCTTTGAATACACAGGAAGAACGTGAACTAAAATTCCCAGAAATAGCTGTCAAAAGATTAAAGGCTAACAGACTCCTGTCCTTAGGCACATGAAACCTCACATTCTAATTCTCATTGCTTTTTCCATGCAAAAACATTGTCAAATGGAGAGTACTTCTTGTTTTCTTTTTAATTTTTTTTTCTTTCTATTTATATCTTCCTTAACAAGCATGTGCAGGGTTCATTAAAGGTACTCAGTTAGACTGGGTACTCTCTACAGCAAGAGTCCCAAGTAGGACCTTGATCCTTGGCTATAGTTTTAGTGTGTGTTTTGTGAGCACAGAATCAGATACTGCGCTGTCAAATGTGAAGCTGCAGACAGATGGAGTGTCCAGTTATTCTTTGTTACTCACGTCCTTGAGTACTTATGCTCTGAGGTTCAATCTGTGTTTAAATGTTTTTTGTGAGCTTGATTTACAACCTTCCTGCCATCCTTCCTTCACTCCAGCCTCTTAATCTTTTATTCCCAGCTTCTTTCCATGGCAATAAAAATCTGACCATACCACCTAGAGCAAGTTTAATTATTACTGTGGCATCTTCCTTAAAATTCTTGCTTCACTGTGTATTCAGTGATTAATTTTGTATGTTCACATGTTTCATAGCTAGGAGAGTTCTCAGGGTCCTCCTGCCTCTTCCACAGCTGCCCAGCATTCTCTGCAGAACATAGGGATGGCAGTGAGTATCTGGTCAGTTCTCATTTGGCTTTTAACCATAGTGAACCTGGTCTTCCACTGCATTTCTCTGCTCATGTCATCAGGAGGACTGAAACTGGTACACTAAGAGAAGAAAACCCAATATGTTCTGGTCTTTTGCCTTCACCCACCTACATTGTTGCACTGACTCCGCTGAACAAGTGCTCAAGCTTTTGACCTTGCCCATTAGCTTCAGTAGCTACTACATATAGCTGGGATTTGTCTTCTTTTTCCTTTCTTTCTTGCTTTTTTTTTTTTTTTTTCTTTAGTATCTATTTTCCCACTGCTTCCCATTTTAACCCTTCTTGTCTATTCTTTACCATGATCTTCAAATTCTCTTCTTTACATCTGAAATTGCTCCACTACACTGGAGAGTCCCTCTCCAGTGAAATTTGCTGTTCTCAATATGCTGGCAGCAAAGTAAAATGTGTAGAAAGCCTGATCTCTGAAGGGTTCTTTGCTGGCATATCACAGATCAGATTTTTAGTAATTTTTACTTTGCTTACAGCACACTAATTGAATACAGCAGAGCAGAACAGCAGGGGACAGAAACAGAAAACACTGAGTCCTGACAACAGCTTTCTCTAGGGCTATGTGTTGCATTAGCATCTCTTATTAGAGAGCAAATGCTAACTACCCACAGACAGTGAAGCAGTAAGATCATTCATAGATTGAAAATCATTGAATATGCACATCTACAGATATTCAGACAAGTGCTGAAATCCTGGGCAAAGTTGTAAGCCAGCTTGCCTATTCAAAGCACTGACATTTTAATATTTAGTTAGAAAATGCTAGTTTTGCAGAGACTAGAAGCACATGAACTGTCCCTAAAAAAAATTCAACATGTAAATTTTATCAGTATTTATTATTTATTATTACTCTCAGGATACTTGTTGTGACCCTGTGAAATTTAGTAAATGATAAAAAATGGGGTTTTTTCTTTGTTTGTTTGTTTGTTTGTTTTCTGTTCGACTGCTATGTAGGCAGTTGGAAAATATGTGTTACATTTGCTGCATTACTTTTCCAAGTAAGCAATTTTGCCAGTGAGGGGCTGAGGAGTTGAGAACAAATCCAGAGATATATTACAATCTCTAATGAGAGCAATTAGAAACAGAATACTGGCCCTTGAAAACTAAAATGGAAACAGACATGAGTTGATGGTGAAGCTGATTTATAGGACACTTTGCATGTTAGGATAATGCATCTCTCTTACAAATATTTGAACATCTGGATGTAGACTAATGTAAGGTACCTATCTCTGTATCAGTGAGTCACATGGACTTAAAGTTTTCAAAGAACTAAAAAAAAGATAGATCAGAAAAATACATTCTAGTTTCTACACTACAAAAAGTCAGGTATCATGTTCATTTGCATTTAGTCTCATATGCTTTTCATTTTTTATTTATTTATTGTTTGGGGTATCATAATGAGGAAATGCTTCTTTTTGGAGACACAAACAGGAAAAAGGATAAGAGCTGTTGAATTTCATGAGAGTGCTCCTAGAATCTGGATTATACTTCAGGGTTTTTTTGTGCAATTATTTTTAAGCTGTCGGCATATATTTATTTCAGGGTCTTATGAAGTTAAAGCAAAACATTAAGTATGTCATAAAATTGAACAAATACATGGATGCCTTTCTAAATGCAGTTGTTTAAATTTGAGTTTACTTTTTCGAAGTAGTATTTTCAAGTAGTTTTTGCATCAGTGGTTTACTGAGCTTTCTGCATTCACTCAGTTTAATCCAACAACTTCTTATGCCAGCTAATTCAGCTAAATTCCTTGGGACTACTTATGTAACTCACAGTGTTGTTCCTTAGGGAGTCTTTGTTTGGGATAATATGGATGACTGCATAATTTGGAGATCGTCTCCTAGGTATTATCCTGCTCCTCCTAAATACAAGTTGTACAAGGTGCAATCTGCATAATTTCTGATAAAGCCAAATTTTCATTCTTTTTGGGGGTACAGGTGAACATGGACGGTATTTTCTCAACCCAGGGGCTGCAATAAGATTTATCTCTCAGTGGAACTATGATTGGATGAGCTGCAGGAAAAGCCTCTGCCCTGTCATTCAGTCTTTTGCTCATGATCTAGTTACCTGGTCTCAATTTGTAGCTTCTCTGTAGCCCACAGGAGATCACTTTTTTTCATATATTTCTCAACCTCAGCTCAAGCATCCCTCTCAATCTTGACAGCAAGAGCTAAATGATAAAATAGGTGTCTAGACATTGCTATATTGCTGTTCTTAGAACTAAATAGTCTTTGGTCTAGATGCCCTATAAATAATTGAGACAATCTAACCCTTTGTGAATTAGCAGTGCTTCAATTCTTTTTAGGGAAGCAGAATGACTGCTGTAAAAGGTATCCAAGCTTTGTGATATTTCCTTGTTGTAAAATAGATTGACATTTGGGGCTTTTACACTATTACAGTCAAATTGCTGCTCTAAAGATAGTTCATGATTGCAGTTTCTTAGGGTGGTGTGATTCAGTGTGTCTTTCCGATGGCATCTTTCCTGCCACTGCAATTTAACTGATATATGTTTTTGCAAGCATATTACTTTGCATATTTTTATTGTTGTTTAATTTTTTTGAAGTATACATATTAAAGTACACTCTCTCTTTGAAGGAAGGAGGGACACAGAAAGGTCTCCAGTCTAGTGATTACTAAGAATTTAGAGGTTTTGTTAACCTCAGTGCACACTGGGGACAATGAACAGCATTTACCAGTTGTAGGTAAAGCTAGCTAAACATAGCAGGTTCTGCAAGATCTTTGGGGATCTTTGATAGGTAGGTAGTGTGTATGTACTGAATCAGGCAGAGGAGGGGAATGGTCAGAGTAAAAAGCTAGAGCTGAAAAAAAAAATAGAAAAGGAAAAATATCAGATAAAATTAAAAAAAGACTGGGAGATGAGTGGGATGATGAAACCAGTTGAGATCATTTGGAAGTGAATAATTATAAAAGATGTGGTCCTATTCAATGTTAATAGGGCAAATGAAATACACTAAGATGAATGTGTTTGTCTATGTACTTCTAAAGTGGTGAAGCCAAAGGCATTTCTGAACCTTGGAAAACTGCTATGTTGATCAGTTTTCTTCAAAGTTCAAGGAAAACCACAGTGATATAATATATGAAAGTCAAAGAGGAAAAATTTTCTCCAATGTGTATGTTACAGCTTGCATTAAATGCTAAAAATTACCATTGAAAACATATAATGTGAAGAAAAACATAATTCTGTAAAAAATATAGATGAGCTAAGTTCTCATTTAATAAGTATGTTTCAAAATGTGTTCTGCTTGGGAGAAATTTTTCCTAGGACCTATTTCAATGTATCTTCTCTGCTACTTTTTTTTTTTAAACCTTATTTAGGCTCATGCATCATGGTTTAGATTATACTTTATAAATACATAAAAATGTATAACTCTTCACTTAGCACAGCACCTTTTATGCATAGAGGCATAAGGTATTCTGAAATCATGTGTCAGTATCTGAATGTCGTTTCCATCAATATTCTTATTCAGTGAAAATAAAGTGTGTTTTTACTTTTATTTCCTAATTCATTCCCCAACATTAAAAAAGAGACAACAAGCTGTAACAATTTGAGTATTTTATTTTATCATATTTTAGATGGCTGTAAGTTTTTGCATTCACTGCTGCTGAACAAGACTCATCTCAGGTTTTTGCTTTTGCAAACTGTTGCTTTTCAGTTAAAAGATTGACTAGAGATGCCGAGATTGATAATTCTCTGAGTGCAGGGTGTATTTGGGAAAAGAATACCTGGAAAACAAACCTGCTTTTCCACAGGAAATATATATAGATAATATTAAAACAGGTGAGAGTCTTATTGACAAAAGCTTATCCAGTTGCAGCATTTAGCAGAAAACAATTTGTGGTTTTCTGAGACTCTACTCAGTTGAGCAGTCTTAACTTAGACCATGCTGATCATGAATGGAGACTTTTTCTACCAATAACTGGAACTTGATTGCAATTTTCTCTGTCTTACAAAACAATTAAGGTCACATTGGTGGGTAGTTTGTCAGGATGTTGTATCAACATCTTCTTGCACCCACCGCCTTGAAACTGTTTGCATGAAAACCCCTTGGACAGAGTCCATTTCTTCTCCAGGTCAAATGGCACTACCCAGGAAAGCAATTCTACCATGTGCTGAGCAATGTCAGTTCCTATTAACTCCAGTTTAAGTGAAGAGGCACAGCCCTTCTTAGGAGATGCAAGGTAGTGTCAGCACAGATTCTAAAGCTGAAATTCAGTTCTTTGCAGAAGCTCTGCACAAAGCCTGTGTATCATTTAAGTGCCACTTAATTCTTTATAATGGAGCTTGGAGTGGATTTGAAGAAGCTGATAGGCTTTTTGCTCTCTTGTCTGCAGAGGGCTGAATTACAGCCCTGGTGAATATACACAGTAAAAAGGCAACTACACTGCCTCAGGAAATGCACTATATTCCTTTGCTTTGACTAGTGTAACTCAATTTCAATTACTGATGAAAATTCTTTGATATTATGCTTATAAAAATTGTTGTACATTTTGCTCCCTGCCTACATTACACATTGAGCTCCACTCCCATACTGCGATATAATGCGCAAACCAAACAGCGAAAATGCCAAAGGAGACATAGTCCTGCAGACAGGAACAGGACCTCCCTCGTGGCACTATGAGAGGGCCTGTGTGTTGGTGAGGCTCCTGAAGCAAAGCCATGAGTGGGTGGAAAAGCAGAATTACAGGGACCAGTAATGGGGAAGAGATCCCAGCGGGAAGAAGGGTTGGAAGAGGGCGTAGGGGCTGAGGAGGCAGAGTTTTGATACTGATTAGCTTTAAACCATGTGAGCTGGCTACCTTTTCTCTACAAAAGAAGTTCAGATTCTCAACACCTAAATGCATGAGCTGGTCTATACACAGCACAGAAATGTTTTAGACTTTATGTTTTGTAAAATACCCATGGCGTGTTTCAAACTTGTGTGGATATAACCAATACCCAGAGCAAGGACCCCATGGATTTGTGATAATACCAATAGCAACCACTGAGAGTAATTCAGAGATACATTTTTAAATGAGATTACTTAAAGTCATATTTCCAGGAAAACCTCCTAGCTGAGATAGTAAAGGCAATCTAGTGGATATTTCTGACTTTAGCTTACTATTCAGTCTTTCAGTGATCCTTCATATTGTTGAAACATTTATAGACATAGCCATTTTGATATTGTGAATTAAGAAAGATATAAATGCAAGTAGGTCAGATTTGGTGTGAACATTTTACTGAGCTTTTTCTGTTGAGCCTGTAGCTGGATGCATGCCTTCACTGAAAAAGATGAGGCTATTAACTGTTACAGAGGGGGGGTTAATCTCAAAAACTGATATGATCCAGTTATCTCTAGAGCAGTACATCTGGTGCCCAAGTAGAATCCACATTTCTGTGTATCTTGTGCTTATACAAATTAGCAGAGTTGCTTCAAAAAATTGTAGTTATGAGTCATTTCACCATTGATTTATATATTGCTTAATGAACAGTGAAAATTTCTATGTAGACATGTAGGTACTAAAGAGGTTTTATAATTTAAATATTAATATGAATTTCAGATTGAACTTCGACAGAAAGAAATCAGGTTTTGTTATATTGCTAAAGCTTACCAAAAATTATACCAGAGCTGAGGACACAAGTTATTTTGGGTCAAAATATTGGAAAGGGTTTTATTAAAAGACTTAAAATTGCATTTCTATTTATTGCCATGATCTAGTGGCGCTGGGAATTGTATTCTTAAGCAGTTCCAAACAGAAGAACTCAGGCTGAATCACACGTTCAGGTGAGCATAAAGCTGCAGCTGCCACTGGGATAAATGACTGTTTAGTCTCCTTGGACCCCAAATTAATTTGGTACAGCATAAGCTTCTTGTTTCACTAAGTATTTCTCCTGCAGTTCTCGTTTTGCTGGGCTAATGATTACTGAAGGCGTATTGTGTGTATTGGTGTCACGCGTCAACATAGAGAAAGGCATGATCAGTGTCCCTCTATGTCCCTCAAGTTCTGACCTTGAATCCTAGGACACTTAAGCATAAATTGAAGTGGTGGAGCTTTCTTATAGTCCTACCAAGAATTGGTGAAATGATCTGTGGAGGAACTGAGGACCATTTTCTGCAGACTGCAAGTCTTACAGATTGAGCAAAAGTTAGTTTGGAAGACCTTACCTTGTTTAGCATGAGTATATGGCACCATGCAAATGAGTGTCTCTCTGTATATGTATTTTATGAAAAGTACCCTAAACACTCCACTTTACAGTATTGTCTTCAGTGAAGAGTGAAAGAATAATGGAATACCAGATATTAGTAATATCATTTGGTATTCTATGAGAAGGAACCCAGATATTACAAAGGTGAACTCAAAAGAAGTAGCAGTATAGTTCAGGAAGAAATCTACAGGTATTAAAGCCCCTTTTCTCTCTCTCTTGAGGAAAAATTGCTCCTTACAGCTCCTTTGCTTTTACTTTATTGCAGTCAGGGCTCTGTTGTTCCAAGCCTACATGCTGTGTATGACCTTGCGGAAATTTTGCAGTGAGCTTGCCAGAGACACAAGCATTAAGGGTAGACACAAAACACATATAACACCAGCCTTCTGTTAGAAACCTTCATAACTAGACTCCTTTTCCCTTGTAGTAATAGGCTGTTTGTTCCTGTCTTTTCCCTCAGCTTGTTGTCTCCTTCTCCATGATTTCTCAACCTTTGCTTCATTCAACACTTGTCCTTCTTATGTTCCTAGTTTCTGCCCTAGACTAAACCCCTACCATTGAAGTATCACAGTTTCACAATAGCTGTCTTTATACTGACCCCTCTAACTGTTTATTATAGCTTTTCTCTTTCCCCTGCATGTCTCATGTCAATTTACATTGAAGCACTTCAGAATAAGGATGTTCTGCTCATGTTTGTAGAGAATCTAACACAATGTATCCCAGTTGTGGGACACCAAAATGATTAGTTAGGATAGTTAAGTCTTTAATTGTAAACCCCTCCCAACAATGTTTCCTTGATTGCAACAAGCATGAAATTAGAAAAATAGCTAGTTTCTCTGTTTTTTTGATTTATAACAAAGCTGTCTTTTGGGGTTTTTTGTTGGTTTTTAAGTTTGAAATGAAATTTGTTGGCACAGGAGGTGTAAATAATTTTGTAAATTGCCTAGGGCTGTCTACATTATAAACTATTGCTGAATTATCAAATAATGAAAATAGACAACTCAAATGAGAATGTGTTTAGAGATAAGTGAAATGTGAATTCTCCTGCCAATTGTTTTTGGTTTTGTTTTTTCTTCTTCCTTTTCTGTTTCATAGCACGAATTATCAAAACAAAACAGTGGTGTGAAATGCTTCCGTGTTTAGAAGGAGAAGGCTGTGATTTGCTAATCAATAAATCAGGCTGGACCTGTACACAACCAGGAGGACGGATAAAGACAACCACGGTAGGTCACTCCTCTGTTCTGTACTTCTTCAATTTCTTATACACTTTAGTTTGTTGAAAAACAACAAGTGAGATTTTTTTAATAGTTTTTCAGCACTTTTATGTGAAGTTTATTGCCTCATAATTAATCTGAGCATGCTGAAGTACACAGCAATATTATCATAAAATACAACATTGGAAAAGACAACAAAGGAAAATGTGTAATTCCCATGGTTAGTAAGAGTAGATATTATATCAAGGTTTTCTTATAAGACACCAGTGGTTTAATTAACACTCATATCCAGCCTGTGGACAGTATCTTATTGTTTCAACATACATAAACTTTCTTATGCTGTGGTAGCGTAGGGTGGAAAACTCAATGTGTGGTCTAAGAGGGTGAAAAGAAAGGTTTCGTTGGGAATTCCAAAGAAAATGTTTTTGCAATTCCAACCATACTGGAAAAATAAGTTGCACAGATAGATCTTTAGTTTTCAGTGAGATCAACAGAAAATATAGCAAAAGATCCCTTTTCCCAGCTTCCTTTGGCCCTGGTTTGTTGATAAATCCCTCAATTCTCTTATTAGGTGTCTTGGGGCATATGCTTGTAGTGAAGCTGAAAGTATATACGACAGTAATAGTTTCTAGGGCCTATAATGTATCAAACAGTTTTCTAGAAAATGTTCTCAAATGCCAGCAATTCTTTGACTTAAAAAATGGAAAAATTCTGAAGAGATATAATAGAGCAATTTTCTGATAGCTTGCTAGGCCTCTTGAAATTATTTCCCCTCCTTATAATCTTTTTTTAGATTTACAGGGAGCTTGAGTGTAATTTAAATAAGTGCAATTTCAAGAATATTTAGTCTTAAAAGTACTTATCAGTGAGGACTAAATTAATGCCCATCATCCCCTGCACAATTTTTCTGTCTGAGAAAGGAGACAGACAGCAATACAAAACCTTTTATTGTTGTAGAATGCCAGTATTTTGAAAATTAACATGATTTTCACTTTTTTAAAAAAGGAAGATTCAGTAATGCTTTAAGTAAGATAACTACAAAACGAATTTTATGAATTGTGATCACTGTTTTTATCCTTCTGTATTTACCAGATATAATATTCCTTATGGACAGGGCTGTAAAACTTAACTCATCTCTGAGGTCTTACTTCAATATAGTTTGCCTTTAGATCTTTTGCATTCAAGTTACGCAAATCTTTTGCATTCAAGTTATGTAAGAGTGACATTAAAAAAAAAAAACAACAACAAAAAACAAGGGAGGGAAAAAAGTTTTTAAACATTAATGCCAACATTCAAGGGCAAGGAGATCTAACACCGTAACTTTGTCATACTTGAAATATAGTCTTAAATCTTGTTAATTCAGGGGTATTTTCTGTATCTGAGGTAAACGGAAAACCCATGTACTGTGACACATTGCCAGCTGTCATTTTAGCTCTTTATTTGATGTTTAATGCTAATGGCATGACTGAGTAATGCAAAGTAAGCAGAGGATCTGTCCTTTCTGTCTTTAATGAAGTGATTCAGATATGCTTTAAGATTAAACACCAGAAGCCTGATTCTGAACTCTTACTTGTCTCTATAGCTCTTTAATGCTATTGACATGAATGGAATGACTCATGAATTTGATTAATGTAAATGAAATCATAATCATGCCCCATCAGTAAAATTAAGACCACGGCAAGTGTAATATTGTAAAACAGACTCTTCCCCACACAGATTCATCATTGTCAATGGTAAGGAAAGATTTTGCCAGAGAGACAACTGTAGAACAACTCTGAGCATAAGCCTTCATCTAACATCAAGCAGCCTTCAACAGTTGGTATCACACATGCAGACACACAACAAACACGCAGTACTTTCCAGTCAAGCCAGACTAGCAACTTAGAATGCTTACAGAAGCTCTAAATGCAGAAAGGGGAGAGGGAATAAAAGACAAGAAGTAAAACAGATAAAAAAACCCCTGCAATTAACTCTAGCCTATAATTCAGTATTAGTAACAAATTAAAAACTAAAAAAAAAATGTTCTTTAGGTACTTGGTTGAAGAGTAAGCTTTGGACCATGGTAGTAAATTTGGACACTGTCATAAGATGACTCCATGGAATGCATGACTGTGAGTAAAAGAAAAAAAAAAAGAAAATCCAACAGAAACAGTAAGAAGCATGCCATCATGGTATTTAAGTGTACTAGGAAAAACTTTTGGCTGGGAAGGGCCAGAAAAATGACTACCAGGTAGTATGGGGAAAAATACGTCCAGACATACTGAATTAGTTACTGTATCCTGTTCTTAAGTAGAAATAATTTTTGACCACATCTCCAGCAACTGCCAGATTAGGTCCTTCATTTTTTAGCTGTCAATTTTATTAAAACACATTCATTAATATCAGCAGCCCTTTCCCGCTTATATAGCTTGCATCTTAAAGGAATTTTTGGCAGTAGGTCTTGAGTTATCATACTGATAGTAGATCGCATGGCAGAGATATCACTGTTTGGTAAATGCTGACAGTAATTTGTCAGTCGCACAAAAGTCAGAACAGTGTTGAACTCTGATGGACTGAGACCAGCTGTTGTGCTAATACCAGCTTTTCACGTTTGTGCCAGGAGGTTTTGTGGAAATGCAACTTTTTAAGTACAGTGTTTAGAAGCAGCACGTGGAATGTTAGGGCTTGTAGAGATCTTATAGATGACATGAGCTCCCTTTTAAGTGTGAATATACTTTAGGACTATACTTTAGGACTCATAGTTAAATATGGTTCTTAAAAAGAAAGTAAGAAATAGAATTTATTTTCTGTAGATGACTTAACCTTTTAGTATTTTTTTTTTCCAAGAAAATTCCAAGCAAACAGCAAGAGAACATGTCTGTTGCTGTAAAACAAAAGTGCGATTTCTGTAAAATGTTTCGAAAGGGCTGCTGCTTTTTACTTTATATTTCGTGTCAAAATTGTTTACACATTCTATGCAGAGCCAGATTTTTCAACTGGCTGGCACTTTTTGTGATCAGCTCTGGAAATAATGCAACCAAATCAGAATTCTCTCCTCAGATGAGTAGCGGTGTTTTATATCCATTTTGTGCTCACTTTGCAAAGCTATAAATGACTACACAAGGTGCAAGGCGAAGGAAAATCAGACTCAAAGTATACTCTAAATGGATCTGGATGTCACTTCTGCCCTGTTGTTCTTTCTACAAGGTGTGAATGAACCAAAGATTTTTCATCTGCTAAGAGGCTTTTAGAACTGTGGGCTGACTGGGCTAACTGCCAATCTATGTATTAAGAGGCTGACTGTCAATACAAGGAAACAATATGGCAACTTGTAAAAGAAGATAGCAAGAGAATACTACACAGTTGTTAGCAATTTTAACATACTAAGTACTTTCATATAACAAATGTCCTTACAGTCACTTTAAAATCCCCTGCCTTTAAAAATTTCTTCTCCTTTTACTGTTCTCATTGTTTTTTCGATTGCTTATTAAAAATTAGGCTGTATGATTCTTTAAAAATATTTTGTAGTTTGAATAATGCCAGAATATTCCATGTTCTTATATGCCTCTATTTTTAAAAGAAGTTGCTGAAGGGCCTTTCCATTTTGTATTTCAAGTGTAAAACTTGCTCGCCTATAGATGAGAAGATGCACAACGTGTTGTTTTTACAGGGGAGATTAATTTTTAGCACCCGAGTGTATATATGTTGTCAATGATCCATCACTACCTAATTGTTACTTAATTAATTCCTTCTTCTACATAATGCGATTTCAATGCACGGAGCTTAACATGAACATTCATGCGCCAGTTCCTCGGTACCTAACCTTTTAAACCTCGGCGATTTTACTGCTAAATTAGCTGAAGTGGGAAATTAAGGAATATGGAGAAGCTAAGAAAGAGCTCACAGTGGATAAAAGGTGTAATTACTCTGACATGGAGCTCAGTGCTTAGCTGGTAAAATTTGCTAAGGATCTAGCTTCACCAAGGGACCTGACTTTCTTAATAGAGTTTACTTACACGAGGAGCAACTTATCATGCCTCACCATTAATACAAATGACATGCTGGCTGGGTTGGAAAGGCAATTTGTTCCTTACCCTGAAAAATACAATATGTATTTTTATCGGCTGTAATTTAAATCCTAATTTTTCGGCAGAGCTTTATCATACATATATGTATGATTAAGGTAACTCAGATAAAATATACTGGTTTGATTTTCAGCACTGACTTATGAGCAATGTGTTTTCACTCATACCATTACGTTCAGGTAAAAAGAAATATATATATATATGTATACACATATAAATGTACATATATATATATATGTTACATATTTGTAACGTACTTGAGAATTTACTTTTTTTTAGACTGAAGATCAGCTGGAAATATCCTGAGGCCATGGTCTAGTGGTCTGAGCTTGGGAACTGGGAGCCAGAAACTCCTGAGCTCTAATCCTGGCTCTGACAGTGACTCCCTCTGTGGCCTTGGGTAAGTCACTGAACCTCTCTGCCTCAGTTTCCCCAGCAGTAAAAGTAAGATTAACAATTCTTAGCTCCATACATCAGTTAATTTGGGAGTCCTGACTTAACATTTTAAGAGGTTTAGCAATTCAGATTAACTTAGAAATAAAAATACTGTTATGTATAAATGGTAATATTCCTATTGTTAGGTATTCCCATAACACTGGTATTCCTGTATTTAGCCTCACCTACATTCCAGCTCTGAGTGTTTCCAAATGTGCATTTCACATCTCCACAGCTCAACTGTTTTCATTTGGTTAAGCTGGTTTTGGAAGTATTTTGACATCCTGCCAGTTCTAGTTCTGTGTCATTCCAGGATACAATACCTACCAAAACAAGCTTTCAGGCAGCACCAGATTAGAGCAGTGAAATGTTGCATGCATGCCATGGCAAATTAATTTTCACCCTTCCTCTTTGTCACAAGTGGCCAACTTATGAAACAGATAAAACAATACCAATGCTTTACATGTCATAGCTGTGTGCTTCAGTGTCCACTCTATAGATCTGTCAGCAATTCATCTTATAAATTCCTTCACTCTCCAAATTGTAACAGGAACACTACATATGGACCAAGATTACAGAGGACACTTTTCAGCAGGCTGATGTATTCCCTCACTCCAATCCAAGTATTAGCATTTAGAAACAAGAAGGAGATTAGGATCCTGAATTTTTCATTGTTTATAGTCAACTGTTGGAGAATCAGTATCTTTGCCTATGGGACTATCTTTGCTTTGAAGTCCATGAGCTTACACCATTTGAGTCCCTATATCCTCTCTGTCTTTTCTTTTTGTGTGTGTCCCTCTTCATGATGGCACACCTGCCACTGTCTTGTGAGAGGTCTTAGCAGCAGGAAGGGCTCTCACAAATACACTTTTGTGTGAAATGGATCATTAACTCTTCATGCTCAGACATACTCTTAATATTTAGTTGGTTATCTAGAAATCCGGTTTAAGAAAACCTCTATCTTTACTGTTACTAAGAATCATTTACACTCTTAAGTCCTTCTGACTGACAGTTTTGTGGGCTTTGAGACCATTGCTTCACCAAGTCTTATGCATCACAAAACCCTTTAAAACTAACTCAGGTCTCAATAGTGTGCTTCTGGAATTGATATTTGATTAAGACTTTCCGAGACCACACCACATAACTGGAAGTTAGCCTAAAATATGATAAAACACTGATGTGTTCTACCTTTCATACACACCAAACTGAGAAAGGGTAAAACATCAACACTTTCTGCAGAATATCTTTAGCAGTTATTGTTGAGATCACAAAGTTATGATACCTGCATCTGTGACTGTAAATATGAACTGCCAGAACTAGGTTACTTTTAATTAACATCTCATTCTAATGTGTTTCTATAGAATCAGTCCTAGTCATTGTACAGTGCTTTAACTGAACCTTTTAATAGTTTGGTATTAATCTGATGTTCTTCTCAGTAATACTAACATAAATTATGAGAGAAAATACCAGTCCTTTATGTGTTATAGCCACATGATTCAATGGCCATTCTGTAGATGTGTACTACAACACCTAGATTCAATCTATTTATTTCCATGGCTTACAGGATATTTTAATGCTTTGAGCAGTTTCCATTACTCTCATTGTTTACAAAAGGTATTGTCCTGGTTTAGGACGAATAGGGAGAAATCCTAATTTCTAGATTAGGGAGGCATCAAAATCTACAAATGTGTCATCATTGACAGTGTTGGAACTAGATTCTCTTCTGTTAATTTCCAAGCAAGGTAGTATGGGAGTTGGATGTTTTAATTCTCAGAAAAGTTGAATATCATGTTTTTAATTCTTGTGTTAAAGAAGAATAATCCCTTTAGACAATTTACAAGCAGAGTGATAGGATGACCTTTGTGGCCCATGTCTTAAGGGGGCCAGAGAAATCTAAATAGAAATAAAATACATGGACACAGAAATCTAAATAGAAATAAAATCTTCATGAAGCTGAAGCATCTCATAGAGGGGCCATAATATTCCTTCAAAATACACAGGTTCTCTTGCATATTAGTAATGCTTCAACTAGTACAGTCTTTTCAAAGCTGTGCACTTCTTTGTCATACCGATGTGTTGTAACCTGTACATTCTATTTTCCATTATCCTTATCAAAATACACTTCTTCATGCCAAATAACTGATCTTCAAGTCCTAAGCCAAAATGCTAGCAAAGATTTTGTGATTTTTGCAGACTTTAGGTTGAAAGGAGCTGTCAGATATTTAAAGAACCATCTTAAAGAGATTAGCTGCCTTCCTCTGTCATGAATGCTGAATACTGGTTCTATTGATATTCAGTGATCCACACTGCCTCAAAAGAGACCAAAATTTACCAAAAAAACCCGCTTGTAGTAAAATAGCATGCTAAAGTGAAATCATAATTTGTTTACGTCTAAATAAATCCTTGGAAGAAATTAGGTAAACTGAAGTTTTTTGTTCTTCACTTTTAGAACATGTATTTTCAGATTATAATGAATTATAATGTACTAATTTCTTTTGTCTTTTTAGAGTTACAGAAAATATAAATGCCCACTTCTTCATGGGCTATTTCAAAGATATTACAGTTACTGTGCAATTAAATAAACAGATTTTTTTTTAGATAGATATGACTTTTAGAGATGCTTTTTCTTTCAGGATTCCTATTACTTAACTCATATTCATATTGGGTGTTCTGACATTCAGTCCAATTTTACAATGCTAACTTAGAGACAGGCCAGCTTTAGACTAAGTAATGTAAAACTAGTTTCTGATTAGTGCTCATGAACTATGGCTTTTCTTTTTAGATAGATTAATCTATATTTAAAATCAGTTACTGCACTGTAAAATGAGCTACATTTTGATCAAATTGAGGTCTGAACTGTCCCTTTCAGTAAGTAAACAAAAGCTGTTTCTACCCAAGGCAATAATAATATTAATAATAATTTTCAATCATCTATTTCATGGGTTTGTGGAATATGTTATGTGTTCAGTAGAAACACCAAGCAAAACCTTTTTTTTATTTTCTGTACTTTGAAACCAGAATTATGAAATGTAAATAGAACCATATCTATAACTTGGCAAGTTTATTTACTACTATATCATAGTGTGAACCCAGGCAATAGATTTTGGATATCTAAGAATGTTCAAGTGTTCAAAGATTTTTAAAACCTGCATTTTAAGGCGGGCCTAAATAGTTAAATTGATCCTGACAAACAGAAAATACTTTTATTTGAAATTCTTTCTAAATTGCATAATTTTCCAGGACACCAGTAAAAATTATGGTTTTGTATGGGGCTAGGATTCTCCTTCATCTTCCCAAAACCAAAAAAATAGCCTAAATTTAGGAATGCAAGGCTCAGTACATAGAAAATTCACACGAGTATTGGATGGTTCAGGTACCTGGCTGGATTATTTGCAGGCCCATCAAAGAGTGTATGTGAAGAGCCTGATACTAGATTTTTTTATTATTGTTTAACACCCTGGTCACCATCTGCATTTAAATAAGCCTCTCCAAATACTGAAATATCATGGTAACTGGTCTGAAAAATAAGCATGTTAAGAATTAGTTCTGAGATGGATTAAAAGCAACAGATCCTATCAGTAAGGGTAATATTGGGGCTTTTTGTGCTTTGACAATTGTTAGCATAACAGATAGACATTCTAAATGTGATTTATTTTCTTCAACTTACATTTTAGTGCATTCAGGTACTTAAGTGCATTGATGGCATCTTGCACAGAGTGAGCATCTGTAACATGGAACCTACAGACCAGTGGTTTTGTGGGGTGACAGCTGGAACTCAGGCAGAAGGTGCTGGTACACTTATTGTCTGTGTTAGACAACTAAATTTCATTTCTCATCTGCTAAATCAGACAATTTGAGACAGTGCTCTCTGCTCTGACCATATATGCTGCATGACAGATTGATAGTGCCTGAAGGTTCTGATTTCTTGCAGAATATGGGAAAATCAATTTTCATTTAATAAGTGACTGCGAAGAGAGACTGTCTGAGGAAACAAACCTGGAGATTACTTGTGCAATTTCTTAAGCTAAGTAGCACAATACACTCACTGTTAGAAGGGGTTCAGTAGATGCTGAGTGCCCTGTGGTTGAACTGAAGGGGACTACAGGATACATTGTGCGTGTCAAAGAAAAATAGATTTGATAATGATAACAAGAAAGAAAGCTGGAAAGACTAGTGCAGAACTTGGTATATAGTTTAAAACTTTTTTTTGCGGGCATGTCATGTAAACTTATGAAGGCTGAGAACTGGTATGTCATATTAGCACCAAAAATTTAAAATGCTAAAATTCTTACACAATGAAAATGTTCATGACACAGGTGTTAGAAGCTGGAGTTGTTGCACATGTATATCCATTTTGGAACATTTTCATTTTTAAGAATATCCCCAAAGATTTCTGTTGAATCATGCAAAGCAAGCTAGAATTCTTGGACTGAAAAATAAAAACCAAAAAAACCAAGCAGTGAATAAAGAAAATGAAAAAGGTGTTTTAGTTCAGGGATTTTTATAATAACTTTTGACATATTATTTCTTAAAATCATACTTGAAAATTAATTCAGAAAGGCCTGTCATATTGAAAACTGTCATTTCAACAAGATACTGATGGAGGACTTGTGAACAGCACATAATAACACTTAACAGGAGTGTATTGATCTAGGTCAAGGTGGCCCAGGAAGTGACAGACTTGTGAAAAGTCTAACAGTATTTTATTAAGAATGGTTTCAAAAGCATAAAAGATATTAAGCTGTTAAGCGTTATTGAAAATCTGTGAAAGGTAGACACATAGCAGATGTATTTTCATTAACCATCTGAAATAGAAATACTCAGTAACATTATGTCTGCACATAAGTTTCTCTGCCTTGAGGGCAGACGTTAAAGATAAAGTTGGCAGGTTTTCGTTCTAGTTAACTCCTGCCCATGAGGTTTGGTTTTCAGCTACTCCTCCTGGTCACTTGCATATGAGCATACAGAGGTATGCAGAAGGTACCTGGCTGGATTATTTGCAGGATTATTTCAGTTTACATTGTCATAGGAAAGGGATAGCCCAAAGCTCAGGCAAGTCCTGGTTTTTGTTAGATTTTAGCTATGTCATTGCAGGGATGAGACAAGAGGTTGGAAGTGAATAAAACTCTCTGATCCTTGATCCAAATAAAGTCAGGCAAGGATGAGAAAGTAAAATCAATCAGCAACATATAAAATAAGACCTTTTCTTTCAACTGACAGTGCAGCTTTATGGTACTCTAAACCAATCTAAAACCAGACTGTCCCATTCCTATCCTCTCACCTCAGTCTGTTTGAATGTCTGACCTCTGTTTTAGTCAGGCACTAAGTGCTTGTGGAAATGTCTGGGATGCAAAATAGGCATCACTTTTTGCCAGGTTAGTTTTCAGCCACGTCAGCTTCTGATTGCAATACTGCAGATTAAATTATTCTAAGCCAAAAGCTATGGAGTCTGTCTGTATTTATTACATAGCTCCAATCTCCTTGGGCCATCAGCAATTGCTGATGGATACCTAGTCAATTTTTTTTTCAGCCAACACTGCTATTCTTCCCATTTACAGTTAACAAAGAATTCCAAAGTTGCCTCTGAAGTAAAGACCAAGTTCATTAAATTCATCATTCATGTGAAATAGTAGAAGGGCCTCAGTTTAGAACATGAATGAATGTTTTTTATTTAATACTAACTTCAGAGATGTCTAACAAACATAGGTTCTAAAAGACATG
This sequence comes from Sylvia atricapilla, assembly GCF_009819655.1. NCBI lineage: Eukaryota > Metazoa > Chordata > Aves > Passeriformes > Sylviidae > Sylvia > Sylvia atricapilla. The sequence goes on along the minus strand of NC_089144.1, from coordinate 6,933,291 downwards.
CAAATTAAAAGATTGTGTTTGAAAGGTTTATCACCTAACCTTTTAAGTGGTTTGCCTTCTCCTCTCTTGTTACTGGCTAAGTGATCATGGTGATCATTGCAGAATTTTCTACTGACTTTTGAAATTTTTACATAGTAAGTTGCTGTTTGTGGAAAAATTAGAACTTGGAGCCATTAGGGAATCTGAACAGAGGCTGTGGATATCTTGGCTATTGCAGACAGTCCGGAGGATCAGATTTACCCATAGAGTGCTGCAGTAAACATGTTCAGTGGAAGCTGGGGAAGTGATACAAAGTGCATTTTGAGGGGGGAAGCTTCCAAACATTCAAGTTTGATGCCTAGCTTAATTTTTATAGTCACATTTTATGTCTTTGTTTTTAAATCAAATCATCTCCTGTTACTCTCATTTAAGAAGACAGTTTGACATGGAGAGCAGCACTGCTTTCACCTCCATTTCATTAAATGCATACTTGTACTTAATAATCTGATTTTCAGTAGGCTTTGTTATGTTAAATGCCTTACCTTTCATCTTTGTTTTTCCTTTGTGAATTGCTGTTTTCTCTTTCGTCTTATTCTTGATGTAACTAACTCTACTGAAATCAATGGCATGACTTGAAGAATAAATGTGTGTTTTATAATAATAATGCTAGATAGAAGGTCCTCTAATTACAATATGAATGCTTTCTCAAATGTCTGTGTTTCATCAGTAATCTCTTAGACCTTCTTAATAAAAGATAAAAAAATATAAGACCACTGGGAGATGTTTAAAATCAAATCAAGAATTCCTTGGTAGCATACTATGCAGCTGTTCTGCTCAAAGATGTATGTAAATGTCTCTACCTGCATTGTTGAAATAGTCACACTGTTCTCATTGGGTTGTCATCTGGCTTTTATGAGAGCAATGTATATATTTAGTAATGTAGAAATCCACCCTCATTCTATGTCCTAGAAGTAGTATTTTATTTTTCATTTAGGAACATCAAAATTGAACTGGGTCAAAACATCCTCTAATGGTGTGTTTTGTGCCAAGCTTTTATTCGTTTTTGATTCAACATACAAAATAAAACTCTAACACTAACAAAAAAATAGTTGCCTTTTTAATGGTGAACTTGAAGGAAATAAAGGATACTGACAAAATCACATTCTCTGCAATATAAACATTTTAATGAAAGCCAGAAATGCATGAATTTATAACACATTTTTATTTTATAGGCCTCAAATTAATGAACTTTAAAATGAAACAAATTTTGAAGCACCTCTCAAAGTGTTGCAGATGTTGCTGACAAAGCAGTCTGTATTTGAGTATTATTCCTATTGGAAGATACAGTACTGAGTGTATTTGTCAGTTCTTCACAAAATTAAAAAAGTGTGGAGAATATGCATAGAAATAACATGATATTTGATAGAAAAACAAAAAATACCACACACAAAACATCTGCCATATAAATGTCTGTATGCATGCAAAGACTTCTGCCATGAAACTGAGCACTGCATAAAAATTTTGCACCATAGCTTAGAAGATCATTGTAGCTAGATTGTAAAGAATTAAATATCTGCACAGCAGGGTTTATATGGCTTTTCAAGGAAATCTTCATTACAGTGTTATTCAGCTCAACCAAAATCTGAACAAAAAACAAACAAACAAACAAACAAAAACCCAAACAAAAAACCAAACCAAAACAAAAACCGCCCAAAGAGAAAAAAGAAAAAACAAACAAAACCAGAACCACAGTTACTTGCATGGAAAACAGAAGGGCTTCTATATATATGTTGCAAGCAAGAGAAAGATTAGAGCTAAATGTGGGCCCTCTCCAGAAGAAAAAGAGAAAAGTTGCTACCCTGGAAAAAGAGTGCTGAGGTTCTCAATGACTTCTATATCTCAGTCTTCAGCAGCAAGTGCTCCAGCCACGCCACCCAATTTTAGAAAGGCAAATGCAGGGATTGGGAGAATGAAGACCCTCAGCCCTCTGTAGGAGGGAGTTGGGTTCAATAACATCTAAGGAAGCTGAATGTGCAGAAGTCCATGGGACCTGATGAGATTTGTCTGTGTGTTCTGAGGGAGCTGGCACACAAAGCTGTTAAGCCACTATCCATTATTATTGAAAAAATTGTGGCAGTCAGGTAAAGTCTGTGATGACCAAAAAACAGAGATATAGCCTCCATTTTTTAAATTGGAAAAGTAGAAGATCTGGGGAACTACAGACCAGTCAGTCTCACCTGTGTGCCAGGCAAGATCATGTAGCAGATTCTCCTGGAAATTGTGTTAAGGCACATGGAAAATAAAGAGGTGATTGGTAAGAGCCAACAGAGCTTTGCCAAGGGGAAATCATGCCTGCCAAACCTGGTGACCTTCTGTGACAGGGCTACAGCACTGGGGGCGGGGGACAACAACTGACATGTCACCTGGACATGCAGAGGGCTTGACACTGCCCCATGTGACATCCTTGTCTCCAAACTGGGGAGACGTGGGTTTGATGGATGGACCATGCAGTGGATGAAGAACTGGCTGGAGCGTGCACACAGAGTTGTGGCCAGGGGCTCATTGCCCACATGTAGAGTGGTGCCCCTCAGGAGTCACTTTTGGTGCTGACACCAAGCTCTGTGAGCTGCCAACACACTGGAGGGAGGGGATAATGCCATCTAGAGGGACCTGGACAGGCTTGAGAAGTGGACCTGTGTAAATGTCATGAAGGTCAACAAAGCAAAGTGTAAGGTCCTACCCTAGGGTCATGGCAATCCTGGGTACAAATACAGTCTGGGTGAGGGAGTGATTTGGAGCAGCCCTGCAGAGAAAGAACTGGAGGTGTTGGTTGATGAGAAACTCAACATGAGCCAGCAATGTGCACTCACAGCCTGGAAAGCCAACCTGGTCTGCATCAGAAGGAGCAGGTCAAAGGAGGTGATTCTCCCCCTGTGCTCTGCACTTGTGAGACCCCACCTGAATTACTGCATGGATCAAGTCCAGAGGAGAGGCACAAACCTGATAAGAGGACTGGAGCACCTCCCTTATAATAAAGACAGGCTGAGAAAGCTGAGGCTGTGAATCAGGAACTGCAGTGACGGGACAAGGAGTAAAGGGTACAAATTGAAAGATGGGAGATTTAGGTTAGATATTAGGAAGAAATTTTTTACTGTGAGGGTTGTTAGACACTGGAACAGGTTGCCCAGGGAGGTTGTGGATGCTCCAGCCCTGGTCTAGTGGGAGGGGTCCTTCCATATGGCAGGGGCAGTTGGGATTAGCTGATCCTTAATTTCCATTAAGGAATTCCTTAACTTTCTGTAATTCTGTCGCCCACAGACTGAAAAGCTAATAGTTTGAGAGGAGAGTAGTAAACCTCGTGATCAAAAATCAAGTTAGGAGTGCTAAGTAATAAAGTTAGTGTGTTATTGCTGATGTTTTCAGACAGGCTTTATTGATTGATTTTGTACATATCACATGTTTTTAAAGTCTGAGGTTGTTACAGCTTTGCTGGCAAAATGATACACTGGAAAGATATGACAGAGCTCTCAAGAGTTCTATAAATAATTCAGAAATTCCTTCTATTTTGGGGATTTCATTTTCCTTTCTTTTTTTCCTTATCTTGTTTTGTGTTTAATGAGGCCTTGATTCAGGCACAGGTCTATTCACAAATCATGTATATGTTGTGAAAATTTTGCTAGTATCAACAAGACTGAAGACATACTGTACTGTATTGACTACAGCATAAAGTATGAATTCTTGATACATGTTTTAAGTTGTCAGCATGCTGTATTAATAAAATTGCATTGAATTCTCTGTCCATTAGTTCAAGAATAGGCAAATAATTCATATTCAGAGAGAAGAATGTTCTCAAATAAACTTCCTCATTTCTTTTTCAGCCATAGTTTTGTTCCTACTTACAAATGCAGGGGTAGACAATCATTATGACAGGAATGATAAAATCGTAGAATCATAGATTCATTTTCACTAGAACAGACCTTTGATATTATGGTAATTGAGACCATTATCATAATACTGCCAAGTTCACCATTAAACCATGTCCCTAAGTGCCACATTTACACATATTTTAAATTCCTCTGGGGCTGGTGACTCTACCACTTCCCTGGGTAGCCTCTTCCAATGCCTGACAACTCTTTTGGTGAAGAAGTTTTACCTAAAACTCAATCTAACACCTACACACATCTCCCTACCACCCTGCCGCTTCAGTGGGACTTGGGGCCACTTCCTCTTACCCTATGACTTATCAAAAAAGACCAACTACCACCTGGAATCTCAGATTGTTGTAGGGAGTGATGAGGTCTTTCCGCAGTCCCCTTTTCCCCAGGCTAGTATAGACCTTTGTCTCTAACCCTGTATTTCTGTGCATGAGGGCACCTGCAAGGCTCAGGATTAGCCAGCTTCCCCTCGTCACAGCTGGCTCTGGCTTACAGTGTGATCAGCCCTAGAAGCCTTGACCCTTATGCCAGCAATTGAAACAGAAGTGATTTGTATGACTTTTCCTCAGCAGGTGGAAATTCTGCTGTTTTCTTTTTCTTTTTCCATGACAGCAGGATTGACTTCCCATTCATTTCCCTTCTTTGCTGATGGCGGTGTTTTTTTTCTGAGTCTGGTAAACACTGAAAATCAGAATTTATTGAGCTGGATTCAGTAACATTCTGTTGACCAGCACTACATATGCATATTTCATCATACTCTACCCTATTATAATTTATTGTACAATGTAAGAAAAGTGCTAGTATATAATGGCAGAAACAATTAAATTGCAGGTGATACGGGGGAATTTTTTGTTCATAGAATGTGTTTAAAGTTCTGTTGCTGTGAATAATGAAACACTTTAAAAGATCTTTAACCTTTTCAATAAATGAACAACATCTATAAAAATAAAGCTGAGTTCTGTAGAAGCCCATAAGACAGAGATACTATTTCTCACAAGTTATTTCCAAGTGAGTTATTCTTAAGGGGCCTAATCTAAGTGCAGAAAGAAACTTATAGGTTGTATTTCTTAAATCTCTGATACCATCTGGAACAATATCCTTTAAAAATGGTATTCCATTATGAGACAATAAAACGATGAAAGAATAAGATAACTGCACTAAAGATTATTAGCCCCGTAAAATAGGGTGCATTTCTGGTTTTGTAGTGGTGATAGTACATGTTCCAGTAGAATATTTTGGTCCAACTGTGCCTCTTAAAATCAGAAATCTTCCCATAGCTCTTGCAATTGCCACCATAAAATTATATACTTTCCTGCACCTATAGAGGGGACTCCATAGTGTGGGTGACAAAAGTCAGAAGTGAAGTGAGGGTTTGGAAAGGTGTAAAAAGTAGTAATACATTAATTCAAAAGTTATTAATACAACTACACATGCCAATGCCATCCTAAAACTTTTCTGGAAAAATCTCTGTGAAAGTTTCCTGCAAAGTCTTAGATTTCCTCACCTATACGGTTATCCCTGCAGTGTCCTCTGCCAACTCAGGCAGGTTTCAGGTGGGATGGTTATTGCCCCAGACAGACTGGTGCTTCAGTTAAGGTCTTGCTGTAGTTCCCCATTGCTGCTTAATCATGAACTGCATCTTAAATGTTAGAAACCTCATGAACAGAGTCCTCTGAAAATAACACAGACCTGATAAGGGTTAATCAGAGAGTTTTCATCTACAGTAAGTGCCTAGTCACTTGGTCATTTGAATTAGATCATACAGAGGACAGTGACCCAGTGATCTAAAGGGCTGCTGCTCTCTGAGTTCTCTGCCTCCCATAGAGCCAGAGTAAGCTGAATTACTTGACTTGATCACAGGAGCAATTTGATCTTTCTAGGAGGAATGATTGGCCTTTTATAATCCTATGGAACCATTTCCTCTAAAAATGAAGGTGTTCATGAAAAATGTAGAAAACACAAGAAATATATAAAAAATATGAGAAGTCCAGGAGCTATAGTTCCTTTCATTTAAAATAAAGTTAATTTTGCTGCTTTATTTGCTCTATTGAATCTACCTTTCCCTTCCCTAGTGGTGCACAGTGGTCTGTTGTTAGTGATGGAGGTTTTACTGCTGATAACATTTTGGAATTAAAAAACTTCAAAATAATTTGTAATAAAGGGACCATCATTAATTACAATCATTTTAGTAAAAATGTGTGTTAAAATAGCAGACAGGATGTATCTTATATGTAATTGGTAATAAATATGCATGGTAATAAAGGCAAATAAGCAAGAATTTAATGAGCCAAAGACTAGGTCTTCCATTAATTTATGTGAGGAATGACACGTACATATTAAAATCATTATTTCATTTTTTTTATCCCTGGAAAAGTATGTGATTTACCTGAAACATAAATTTAAAAAATAAAAAGCCCTGAGTAACAAAGGATAAATACTTGAAAAATCTGTAATGGTAATAAACTGGTTTTTAGAATGATCTCATGATTAGATATTAACTTTTTAGGTTATCTTAATGTATGGTAATAGTTCTTCACCTGGGGAAGTGTGTGGAAGAGGGTGTGGAATATACACATGGAGATGGCTAGGGAGAGATCATTCTGAGATGGTTTCAGCTGAGTGGAAGAGAAAGGTGGGCAAACAGCACAACAAATGGAAAAATCAGTATCTGTTCAACAACCTGCTCAATACCCAGTCCACTAGCTGCCACTGCAATGCTGACAACTGCAGTGGACCATGGGAAAGTGGTTTGGTAAAAGTGTCTCTGGCCTTTTTTTCTGTTTCAAAACTGGTTTGCCAAGGTTGAGAGCTGAAAGCCTCAGTGATTTGGTTTCAGATTCTTGAATCTAAGCACTCACTTTTGGTACAGTGTCTTTGTTGGATTTGGAAGCTTGCAAATGCATAATATTTTGCATTCAGGTTTTCTGAAATACAAGCAGTTCATTTTTGTGAAGCAGAAGAATGCCTGGGGCAAAGGATGTGGACAAAGGAAAAGAGCAAAGAGATGAGAAACCTTGTGGATGATAGATTGCTGCCACATGGCTCTGTGGAAATAACTGCAAATTGAAGAGGTTGTCAACAGTTATTTGTCAGTAGGACTTTACAGGGAGTTAATATTTTGTTGAATGAACTTGTGCAGATCTGAAATGGAGCTGAACTGTCTTTTAAAAGTGTTCAGATGGACAGACTATAGTATCAAATAACAGCTGTACACTCCACTCATTAGGGGAAAACTATAGTCGCCATTTCAAGCTGAATAAAGACTTTAGTATTTAATTTATTAATACAAATGGATATTGAGTTGAACGGTTCAACTGAGCAAAAGTCTGGCAGTTGAGTATTAAGCTGAGCTTTTTTTTGTAAGGTCTGAATGGATGATGCTCCTTGCATCTTTATGCAAGCACACTATGGATATAATTGTAATATAATTTCATTTTACATCAAGAGTTGGCACTCTTCAGAATATATTTTCATTTTTGGCAGATTTTTATTTTCCTGTTAGGAGTCAAGAAAACATTTTCCCAGTTAAAAGCCAAACAACAATGTCCATCTAAATAAACAGAGACTTAATATTTTTCACAAATAATCAACAGCAATGATTTCAGAACTTTCTGCATTTTAGTGTACATAGGGAAATACTTTTAATACATTGTTCCTTATTTAAAATTCCATTGTTCTGTATGGATGAATGGAATGAAGTAATGTGAAAAATGCCAAGGGAGGTGATGCTGTAGTCTAGGTTATTCATCTTGGAGCCTCCCAGAACAATGAATTTCTGCCTGATAGAGGTAATTTCTTGTTCTAAGATTACCAGATTACTTGAATGGCTCAGCATCATATTTCCATCTTCTCCCTTCTCATGTTATATGTTAATACGCTGTAATGATACTCATTGGCTTCTTGTGAAATGCAAAATGAGTGAAATACACTGTTCTATTTATTGTACCAAATGAAGCAAAAAAACCCCTGGTTTATTCTTCATGATGTGAAAGATGTTGAAGAATTCTATATCACTGCAGATGTTAGATTTGTGCCATGTAAATTTGGTATGTTAATGATGTTACAAAATGTTCTAATCAGTGTTTATTCTGTCATATTTTATTTATATTTGTTTTTCAAAATGTATGTGCATATGGTACAGGAACCTTGAAAAATCATAACAAGGAAGTCAGATTGAAATACAGGTTTTATGTTAAGTACAGAGATATGTGTTTTAATTAAAGTTGTTTGTAAATATATATTATGGATACTCAGAGGAGGCCTTCTAATTTGTTTAACACAGTAGTACTTTAAAATATTTTTTCTTCAATGATAACATAAGTCCCTTTCAGCATAAACTGACCAGTGTGCTTGCTAATGATCCAGGAAAAATACTCTGACATTCTTTAAAATTACCTGAGATATAATATTTACAATTTTTTCTTCAAACTTATAAACTGAGCTCTTGGAAACTTTTCAATATGGTTCAGGCTGTGAATATACACTTTTATAGCTTATATTGCAAGGAATATGGATGATACCCATTAGGTTGCTTCCTAGGAGTTAAGCACTGTGTTTTCCATTGCTTTTTAGATTGAGACTGACCATAAAAATGTTTGCAGTTTTCTGGGGAGTGGAATTTAGGTTAGGCACAGCAGATCATAGAGAAGCTTAGGCAGAAGAAAGACAGTGCCCTCCCCAGAGCACAGGCTTCCCAGTATATCAGTGTCAGTGCACACACATGGATATTTAATACAAAAACACAGGGAAAGTTGAGATCAAACTGAGAACTGGGTAGAGAGTGAAATGCTTTCGTGATTAGGCAAAGCTGGATATTAGATGATGTCTTGACATAAGATATCTAAATATAATTTTAGGCATCATTTAGTTCGGTCTACTATTCCTAGAAAGAGAAGTATTTAATTTTGTATTCTGAGTATTATTGCACAGTCATACCTTTAAACCTCTTCCACAGGCATTGCATCACAGTAAGCCTAAGTGATAGACAATTCATACACAGAACTCAGAAATAGTAAGGTATGTCATCCTAGAAGTGTTTTATTGACACAGCAGACAGTGGTCAGAGTGCCACAACCTTCCTGGAGAAGCGTCCTCAGAGGCACAGGAGCTTCTGCTGCTGCTGAGGGATTTTGAGCTCGTCAGTGAAATCAGCTCTTTGGGGTGATGCTGAAGGAAGAGACAAAGCCTTCATATGGAATTCCAGAAGGCTTTATTCAGCTTCTTCCTCAGAGGACTCCAGTGACAATGAGCCACAGGGCCAGGGGAAACAGGAGGTTATGTAGGGAAGGCAGGGAGCGGGGTAAAACATCTGAGCCAATCAGCTGAGAGATTCAGGGGAGAACCAATCAATTGAGGGATCAAGGGAAGGACCAATCAGCAGATCCATCAGGAGAGAAGCAAAGGGAACGGGCCAATGGGGTACAGTGGATTTACATAGCTGTTGCAAAGCCTCTTGGGGGTAACACATTTCCTCACCATAACAGCAGAGTTGTCTGCCAGGATTTCTCCCTTAGAGAGTCAAGTTTATATTATTGTCTGGTTTAACTGCTCTCTCTCCAGGGGAAAGTGTTACCATTAACACTTCACAGCCTCCACATCTTTTGAAAAAGAAGCAACCACTAAAGACTTCAGTATCCTTCAGCATTTTTAAACTCAGCTCTCAAACAAAAGTATGGGATATATATTTGTGGCCAAAAAAGAAAGAATATATTTCTTCTCATTTAATATGCAAGTGTGCTACACATTGCAGTTTGAAATCTATTCTGCTTTGTGTGAAAGAAATTATTTTCGTTTTACCTCCTCATATATGCGACTCTGTTGGAGGGTAGGAAGGTTTTTTTTTGTTGGTTTTGGGTTTTGTTTATTTCTGTTATTATTTATCTTTGTGGTCTTTGTTTTCTTAAAGATTATCTACATAACTCTCATTGATAAAATTTTGGGGGGGTTTTCTAACTGTACAAGTTAATTTACTGAGATTTAATGTAAGGAACTTGGTCAAGGCACTAAATAATAACAGGATTTATGGTGCAAACCCTAGAGATGTGTTTATTTGTAGAGTCTGTGAGTTAAACCATGATACCACAGAAATCAGAGGAAGTCTACCTGTTCTCTCCATTAAAATCAGAACTTTACATAAGATTGAAGAGCAGTGCAGTCCACCATGTCATGTTGTATTTATCTCCTTGAGACAATTCAAGGTGTGGAATTAAAATTAAATGTATCGACAGCGGTGTTTGAGGAGCAAAAGAAACGAAGATGTGGTTTTGCTGAAACCTAATTGCAGTCACAGAGAATAGACTAAAGCAGGAACTGGCAGAACTGAACTAGCTATTTAAAAGCCTGTCTGTTTATGAGAAAGTCATGTTTCTTCTTCAAGTTTGATATAACAGTTGTAGCCATCTTTGGATCTCTCCTCAGCTAACACTAGTAACTTGTTCTGCAAATAAACTCTGCAGACCATGACCTCAGTAATATTTTAAAGATATTTGTGTAAGGATGAACCCTTCTGGAACAATTTTTCCAGTGAATGACAAGCACACTGTTTTCTCAGATCATTCTCATTGTTTTGTTTCAAACAGAATTTTTTTTCTAATCAACTAATGAAGAATAATACACTATTTTGAATTTTATGGTTGTCTTCTTTATTTTTTCATTTTTACTACTTTGGGCTTCTCTTATTACATTGAAAGACAGCTTTATAATTGAGGATTTTTAATGTAACCATCATTGCTTTTAACAGTAGTGAAGGGAGAATGAAAATAAATACCTCTGATAAGCCTCTTTGTTTTCTTCTGTATACCAAAAATATTCTCATCCTGTATTATTTACTACTGTATTATTGCTTCACAGCTGTCTTCTGTACAGCAGGAGATGAAAAATCACACTTCATATTATGGGAGAGTGGCTTTAAGAACACTTGAGAGAGAACATGAAAATATTTAAAAATCCAGGCTAATCGTATGAGAAGTTCATGTTGTTCATATGATCTAAGTGCTTCCCCCATAATTCCAGATAATTTTGTTTGATCATGTCAGCTGTTAAAATGAGTTTGAGTACTTGATTTCCTAGGAAAGAATACTAATATCTAGAGGTTTTCTGTTATGGTTTCTTATCTTTGCAAATTGAGGTTGGCTTTCCTTACCTTAATATGTAAAATGTATCCATGTGCCCCAGAACCAACCCAAACTGGTAACAGCCTGGACTTTTGGTAGGACCTCAAATTATCCGCAAGATTCCGTGACTTTTTGGCTATTCTGCTTGATAAGTGAATTTTTAGGGATGTTGGTACAACACTTTCAAGCAAATAGACAATTCCAATGGGTTCCAAATTCCAATTCCAAATTCCAATAGGTTGGAATTCTCTTGTTTTCATTGCCAGTTGTCACTGTTGTATTTTTGATACACATTTAGAAAGTTTTACTTAAAGTTGGGGGAAACTCTGCTACATTTACTATTCCATTGGGCAACTCATTGCAACCAGAAATCCAATAAGCAATGAACTGAAGTCTGAAAAATTTGAAGTGCAGTCTTGAGGAAAAAACTCAGTAAATGAGGAAAAAACTTTGGTTTTTGGTACTCCACAACTCTCAGTTTGAAAACCCTAAAACTTATGTTTCTCATAATGTGAAGAATTTGCACATTAATAGAGAAAATTCGTTTTATGATACATTTTGGATACCTTTTTATTCTGTGTATCAGCGTGGGGTTTCACTGCAAATTTTGATCTTGACCAAGATATCACAATTGCAAAGAGAGTATAAGTGTTTAGAGAACAATGTTTTATTACTGCAGAGCACACAGTTTGGGGAATTGATCATTTTTCTTCTCTCCCCTTGTGGTTCAGCTTTTGGCAGGTCATCTTGCTGCATACAGAGACTGATTGATCTCTCACCACATGAAAATGGCAGGTGCTTGTTAGGCCCCCAGTGGGGCTTACTTCAGTCTGCAGTGATTCTTTTCTTAGTACAGTATTTGTTAATAGATGCCGTCTTTTGGTCTCTTAATCTTTAACCAGCAAACAGAATTGAAACTGTTAAATATACCCAGCATTCCATGTTTTAGATATGGTGCTTTAGTGCACGATTGCAGTGAGTGTCCTGGAGTTTAAAAGCAAATGAGTACTTCCCAAGAGACAGGAGATTTTGCTGTTCAAATTATCTGTAATCCACATCCTACAGAAAAAAAAAAAAAGCCTGAATAGACAAGATTTTAACTCAGCATATTACCTTCCCAAATGATAAAATTAGAATGGATACTATGTTTTTAAAGAACTGGGAACTCATGAATAAAGAAACATACTTCTTGACCAAAGAGAAATTAATCTTCATTTAGGAGTTTTTCCAAAAATGTGGTTAAATCACAGATCTGTTCATGAAATAGGGGTTTATGATGCTCATTTTTTCTTTTTTTCACTTAGGTTGTTGGTGAATTAGCCTTGTATTTTCTTTGAATCATTCACTGAATTAACTTACCCTCTAATATTAGAAGCACTAATTATCAGTCAAGTTGTTCTGTAGGTTATTAGTTTGGAAAAGATCATCATGTTATTAAACAATGCTCTAAAAAGCATAATTTTAAATCATCAGGTTGAGATACTCAAAAGTAATACTACATAAATGCTTCTAAAAGACATTGGTTAGAAAACTTAACTACACTCCTGAGGCAAACTTGTCTGTCATCAATAATATCACTGCCAGTCATGGGATTTTACTATGCCTTTGTTTCCTGGATAGGAAAATGCAAGATAAGTACCTGTGTAGATATTTACAGATAGTAAAGTTCTTTCTTTCCCATTTATTTTTTTCCTTTGGTGAGGCAAGTTGGACTCTCTGAATTGCCCAGAAGGTCTGTTTTCATTCCTTTAATTATTTTCTCAAATACCTTCTGAAACGTCTCCATTGTATTGGTGATTTTCTAGATGGCAGTTTTAGTAGAACTGAAGAGTATTCCAAAATTAGCTGTGTCTTAGACTGCAGTGCTCTATTGACTCAGTTGTGAAGATCCTCCCTTTATATGAATTTTAGATAAATCTCTTACAGGAAAATGATATTCAGCCCAGTCCCAGTCCCACAGCACATTGCAGAATATTGTACCCCAGAACCTAGTATAAAATAATATAAATTCTGTTCATTCTTTATTCATATAGATATAATCTTATTTTGGCCATACTAATTTTCTTCTTTTTTTTTTTTTTTTTCTCCCTCAAATTTTTCCTATTTACAGATAATCAACCAGTCACAATAGTTCTGTAGCAGAGATCTGACCTGCTCATTTGCCTGGCTCATTTACTCTTTGTGTAACCATATATTTTACCAGAGGTGATGCAAGTTTACATTTATGGTTGAAAATCATGTGGCCAAGAAGTGACCTATTTTCAAGAGAAAAAAAGTTACAAGTTTCTAGAGGCACAGTTGATGAAACTTCTCAGTTTATATTTCTAATTTTTTGGGCAGACAGTTAGCTACTTTCTTTTTTTGTTTGGTTGGGTTTGGTTGGTGGTTTTTATTTTTTTTTTTTTTACCTTTATTACCTTTAAAAATCTAGATGTTCTTCAAATAAACCCAATCTCCAAACTGAAGATTATCAGCATTTAGATTCGACTGGGAATTCCTTTGCATGCATGGAAAAAATGTAAATGCTATGAAACAAAAGTTCATGTACAGTGTATATTTCTTTACGATGTGATTTAACAGTAAGTTGGGTAGGAACACAGTTACATTAAAAATAGCATGTATTCTGCTTTTTAGAACATGCTAGGAGAAACTTCTTCCTTTGTAAAATTAAAAATATTACTAGGACATCTAGTAATTAAGAATGTGAGAGAACAATTATAATTGGGTGCAGGCTGTTAGTATTTTCTCTATGAGGTTTTTAGGTATCAATGATGTGTATAAAAGCTTCATATTACAAGTAAGAGGAGTCTAGTTCTACAAGTGGTATTCCTTTCTAAGATCCTAAGTTTAGATTTTCCTGTTTTTAATATAAAGAAGAGATTTTTAGACCTCTAGATTAAAATTGATAAAGTAGTTAAGCTTTCAGTTTTGCAGTGGGAGTATCTCATGACTTCAGCATAATTTTACAACTTATCACACACTTGGGTTTTTCTGGTGGGAAGTAATAGAAAAATTCAGAGCATTAGTCCATGAGAGATATTTTCTACATGCTTAGTGTTGCAGTAGCAGTAGGGAAAAATCTGTGCAAAATCTTTGAGGAGTGCTTAGGGAATATTGGCATCTACCCTGTCCATCCTGATTTTAATATAGGAAAATCCATATCTTTTGATGGCTACCCATGGCTTGGAGAAAGTCAGTCAAAGATATAAGTTAATCTACCAGATCAAAAGTAAGACACTGTGAAATATTCAATTTCCAGTTAAGATATAAGTCTCACTTTCATGAAGAGGAATAACAGGAGGAAATATTTTTCTTACCTTGAAAAAAGCATTTGCCATCAAATGATGACATATGAAATTCCTGTCTTGCAGACTTTCAGATTAACATCAATGAAGGTCAGAGTCACAAACACTGTTAATGTTATTCCCATCTACTTATGTACACAGAACTGCTCTATGGAATTTCTACACAAGGTCACTCATGAAAGTGAAATTCATCCTTCTCTTCCATGACCCAAAATATCCAAAAGAACAACCACTCCTGCCATCAGTTAAGTCCAAAGTACACTTGCAGAATGAGTAACATTTTGGATGTCACTACAGATCTGTAAATATTTAGTACTGAAGAGAAACACAGACATGCAAAGGCATGTAGAAAGATTGAAATTCTTCAAAGAGACAGAAAAGCCAGGCCTTGGCACATATAATTACAAATCCTACTAAGCCAAATTTTTAGATCTTGTCTTGATTTAATTCATGCCAGTGCTCATGAGAACTGGCCTGAATGAAGCTTCATATAGTTGGAGTTTTCTCTTAGGAATCTCTTCCTTGTTTCATCTGCTAAATCAAGTGAATGAGACTGGATTTTCCTTCTTACGATTTGTGTCATTTTTCAGGTACCCAAGCTCCAGAGTTGTGCTGCTAGTGGGATTTCTGTGTGCCAGTTTTGTATCTTAAATTCTTAGAAACAGAAGTTACATTTAAAAAAGGATAGAATGACCTCCATCAGGCTTGCGTGAAGACATTTTTCCTGAATTCTTGAAAATTTCCAGTCTTAACTATTTCTCTTTAGCTGCATTTCAAATACAAACTTTCTACTAACAAATTAAAAGAAACACCACTATTTTAATAATACATAATTTGAATAATAGATTAGTATTTTTATACCATAGAGGCTGCTGTAACAGTAAAAGAAAAAAAAAATTAAAAACCTTGTATTTTATGAGGATGTCAAGCTCCAGTGACCTCACACTGTTACAGCATCAAATTAGTTTTCTCATTTTTAGCAAACAAAATAAAGTTAATTTTTTTTTTACCTTTCATTTGCAATTGCTGTGACTTTTAAAGAATATTTCATATTGCTTGCATTAACAAAGATTTTATGATTCTATGAATTACATTCTTTACTTAGATAAAAATACAAGTTTTGGGTATTTTGAGTAGTAAGAAAACCCCAGATATTTCAACTTTTAGGATGAAAATCTCACCTGAACATGATTGATTAAGCTGACATCCATCCCTGCTCCAATTTGGGACAATACAAGTAGAGAACTTTGTCACTACATTCCCAAAGGCTATATATGGTAACTGACCCCATAAGTATCAATTCTTCACAAAAATGTGCTTCTTACTACCATTTTAGATGCATAAATGATAAATAATTTAAATATATTACAGCATACATATCTCTTCATTTATCAACAGTCTTTTTCAATACAAGCTCTTTTATTTCATGCTAGACAAGGCAATGCCCATGAAGTGCTTAGCTCAGTAAATAAAGAGGGATGATCTTCTACAGGAAAGTAAATCTTGTTTTAAGGTATAATCAGTACTGTATTGTTCGTGCAAATCCAGCTTATGTGCAACAATACAGAAATCTAGACAGCTCACTGCTCCCTTCAAACACAAGACCTTTTTCAGTGACAAAAGGCACAGCACTTAATAATTTTATCCTCCTAATCTTTTGAGTCTACCTCAGAAATGCCAGATATATTTCTATTTTAACAAATGCACAAGATGGGCAGTAAATGCTCAACATGCTGCACTGTATGCAGTGCCATTAGGACACATCTGTATGGTAGAACACACATACTCTTTGCAGTACTGAGAATTTATTTTTGATTTCACCTGAGGCAGCAGGATTGTATTCTGGAAAAAATTAGGATGTTAAGTCATTTGATTTTCATCCCCCTTGAGCACTGTATAGTCAGGAATTGTTAGTGGTGTTCATTTTAAAGCTGAACAGTGGGATTAAGTACTTCATGTCAAACACTGGGATTGCTTCCACAAAACAGAAACAAAAAATATGTGATTCCAAACTAATTTCTGAAATTAGGAGGACCAACAAAATATTTTAGAAAAATAAATTATCTTTGAAATGTAATGGAATTTATTGTTTGAAGCCTAAATCCGGATAAATTTTTTCATTCCACCTTACCTACTTGTGCTGCTTCTTTGCTTTTATCATGAACAGAAGTCACCCTTAAGAGATCAAGACTTGCCAACACTTCTAAATACAGCAGCACACTGTAATTACTTTTCTATTCTAGGTGTAGAATTGGGTTTTAACTGCTGGCAAATTCAGATTTTTAATGGTGCCTCCTCTACGTAGCCGCCTTTCAATTTTATGCACTAGGAAAAAGCTGATGATATCCTGTTCTAGCAACCTAGGTATAAAAGAGCATTTTGAAGTGCCACATGAAATAAGATAGTAGTGAATAATAAGCTAGAAAATATGCTTAAGGAATCACTTTACTATTGTTGCCATGTACAAATTATACAGGAAGAGCTGAGGGCTGGCATCTGTCTTTCAGCTCACTTCTGTGCACTGCAAGCTTAGTACTGTTGTTTGCCTACAGCTATTTTTTGCACTTATTAAGAATCAGTCAATCATACAGCTCCTAAACAAAAAGAAAACTATTTGTTGACTGAATTTACTGAGATGACTCTCCAAAAGTGCAAATTATGATTTTCAGAAGAAAGGTTAAAAAAAAAAAATTATGAATTTCCTACATTTCTTCTAACAAGTATAATTTTTTTTTCATCTAAAAACATTTAATAATGTTTTGTAACTTCACAGATTGACTCATGAGAAGGTTTGATGTTAGATAATCAACTACATTTCTTGTTTGGAATTGCCTAAAATTATGTCTAGGTTTGCTTTATCAGTATTTACCCAGGAATATCTTCTTTGAGATACAGACTGATGTAATTTACTTCCAAGGAATCTATTATGGCTCCAACATATTTTTGCTTTTTCATTGGTTCTTCCTGAATAGGAAGAGCAGACTTGAAAGTCATACATTTTAAATACTTTAAATTTTGAAAATATTTTAAAGAACATTATTATGTAGTGTTCAGTCACCAATTTTCAGGCTTTTTCTGGTGAGATGGGTGAGCCATGTGTTTATCCACATGCAAAGCAAGGTTATAACCACCTCTGATCTTTCATTTCTGTTAACTGCAAACTGAACAAATGTCATATATAAGATGCATATACCAAAATTATACTGCCTCACTAATGACTCTTAAAAAATATCTCTTTTAACCTAAGCTAAGGCCAAAGACCTTTATGTGGGAAAGGCAACAGAAGTAGATTCTATTTTAAATTCTCAGTACTGTTGGCTTGCTGTATAATTCAAATTCCACACTTCCTTGGACTTCAACATCACAATTTATCTGTTCAGTCCCTATCTTCCTAGAGTGATGGAGAAATCTCCTCAAGAGCTGATATATCACGAAAAAGTGATACTATGATTTGGAGAGCTCCTTCAGCTGCCTTTCAATGTGACAGTTTCTTCCTAAACAGTCTGGGTTTTGTTTTCAAATGTGAGTCAGAAAGAAGTACAATCCTGAAATCAGCATGGTTAAATTGCCTAATTAAATATGATAAGCGGGTTTAGTTTTCAGTTGTTGACTAGACTCCTGTAGAGTGATAGAGACATGGTTTAATTGCACATTAGGCAAGTTGTGGATGAAAAAGACAGACAAGGAATTGGACTCACTGAAGTGTAGATATCGAGAATCACATTTAAATTCTATGGAGCAAAAACCAACCCTAGCAGTGAATGATTTCTCTTGTCCTTTAAGTATCTAGTGTATGTGTGTAGATTAATAGTTTCCTGGAAGTTTTTGGCTGCAGAGGGAGCCTGAGTGTGACTATCTGAGAATAGAAATACAGTATTTATAATAGATAATGTGAAGTCTAACTTTAGGCAAAATATAATAAAATACATCATATAGAAGACACCCATAGTCCTTCCAAAATATCTTAGATGGAAAAAGGTGCAGCACAGGTGCATTTAGTCTACAGTTCAGAGTCTGCATAGGCAAAACAATGCAAGGGCTGAATCTGACATCCCTGAATGATATGTCTACAGAAATGACAGTCTTAGCAGAGAATAGCATGACTGCTGTGCACTTCCTGCACTTTTATTTATTAGTAAGAAATCTAATAAGAATAAACTTGGGAAGATTTTTTTTTTAATTAGATCAATATCCAGGTCTTAGAAAGTTTAACTGCTTTTCACTGTCTCTAACGATTCTAATGCCAGTGAGCACAAGGATGAAATAATTGGTGCCACTTTGTGAAGAATCAGAGATAAAATGTCAATAACTTTAATGAAAAACAAAGCATCCTGCAATTTCTCACTTATGACATGTTTTCAAATAAATGGAAACATTTTTCTTGACATCATGATTAAAACAGGACATGATTCTTTGGCCCTCACTAATGATTAACTGTTCTGATGGTAAAGGAGATTTTCTGCTTTTCTGCTAGAGTAACATACAGGAATTTGGTTTAAGCTTAACAGTAGTAGTGTCAAGAAAAAGAACATGATTTAACAGACTTTCCTATGATTTATCATATTTTCATTTCTTATGGACTTAACCAAACCACACTTTTATTTAAACTGAAGACAATGAATGAATACAATGATGATGCAAAAGAAGGTTCTGTCCACAAAATAAAGACTGAAGATCCAGAATTTTTTTTTTCTGAGATTATAATTTCAAATGTTCTTTTCAAGAATAATAGCTAAAACCAGTTCATACAGAAGCATGGATTTTACATTGGAGTCATCCCTTTAAATGATGATTTGTTGAGAAGAAATCTAATGGAAACATAAATTAAAATTAGGTTGATAACCTTAAACTTTAGACATGATCATGGCAGACAGAATTTAGAAGGTTAGAAATAAAAGTTAGTCAAATCTTTCTGATCACATTCTTAAAATTTTTACATTTTGCAGTGACACCTTTGGTTTAGAGAAGGAAAACACACAGCAGACAAATGGTTCAGAGATAGAGTGCTGAAGAAAAGCTGCATTAATCAGGGGAAAAGACAGCCTTTCCAGAAAGCTGTAGGCTTCCAGATACAATCCAAAGGTGCTTCGTTATTGATGCTGCAATATCCAGTTCAAAGAAAAAGGGGTGTCAAGGAAAGAATTGTTATTTTGAAGTTAGAGAACCATCCACTGCCATGGCACTGTGACCTGCTGTGCGTGTGGCTGCGAGGAGAGCAGCAGCCTCAGGCTGCAGCCACACACCTGCTCATCCTGCCACAGAGCACCTGGGATCAGCAGGAAAACTGCAGTCTCTGACTCTGCAGTGGTCTCACCAAGCAATTTTGGTCCAAGTAAAAATAACCTGCTGTCCTGTACACTCTCAACAAGGGAGCGTAGCAATAGTGGATGTCAACAACCTTTCTCTGTGGCATCAGCTTATGTTCCTGTGACATGAAAAAATAAAAGGCTGACAAAATGCACTAATCAGTTCTGCTCAGGTGGAAACAATGATAGGAAAGTCATTATGTGGATTGTTTGATGACCGACTTGGAAGGAAAACAGTGTAGAGTTCACACCAGTGAAGAAAGCAAGAATAGGGGGGAAGTAATTTAGTGAAAATGTTATTGGTGGTTCTTAAAAAAACCTTCCAGTGTCTTCAAATTTGAGGAGTTATTTGAAACTCCTGTATATACCAGGTCTTATGGGCCTAAGATTTTTAACTTGGAATATTTCTGGAAGCAGTTTGTCTTTGCTTTTGTTTTGGGCACTGGTTTGGGTTGGGGTTTTTTTTGTTTTGAGGTGAGTGGTTTTGTTTTGTTTTGTTTTGTTGGGGTTGTTTTGGTTTTTTTAATGTGAGAAAGCAGAATATGCTTTATCAGGAATGAAGTTGAAGACACAGTAAGACCCTCAAACACTGTCCTTTTCTAGTTATGTTTGCTGAGTTTATCTTTTTCTTAGAGATTTACATTTTTAAGTGCAAAGTTCTTCTTGAAGTTACTTCAAAAAATATATATGTGGCCTCACAGAAGTTCTGTAATGTGTTGTGACATATATTACATCGTTTGCTTTGTCCTTCAATAGTGCCCTACCAAGGGCAGTAAAAATACAAAACGAAATACACAGCCCTTCTGCACCACTGCAATAATTAAGCCCAGCAAAGTGGCTGCTAAGAATGCCTTACTTCTGCCAGAGGCCAGTTTGGTTCCCAACAGCCTTAAAAAATGAAGAAGAGAAGGTGACAAAAAGGTGGAGAAAAGCATGCATGACTTCAGATGATAGCCTATCTCAAGAGTCTGCTTTTGGCATTCCCTGGTCTGTATTGCACCAGCTGACCTCTCTTCAGAAGCAGCCACAGCTCTGGAGAGGGCATGCCAGAGGGGGAGCTCTGTCATTTTTTGAAAGGGTTATTGGAGGCCACTTCAGTAGATGGAAAAATGAATGGGAATTTCAGAACCTGGCTTAATACAATATTTTGAAAGAAAAAAAAACAAACCCAAAAACCACAAAAACCTCCAGAAGGAGTCTAGGATGATACCATACCATCATAAAATTGTACTTTGGAACAGAGCTTCTTTTCATGATTAACAGGATTTATCATTTTAGCCATAAGTGTTTACAAAACCTGTGGAGTGCAAGAATAGTTATTTCCTTTTTTTTATTCTTTATGTATAAATTTCCACTTGACTGTGTTGTTCCTTAAACTAGAGTACATATGTCTTTTTTCTTCAATTCTTTTTTTTAAAGACCCCAGACAGTTTTGTAAAATAATCTATACTTTAATTGCAAGTGAGTTTCATGTTATGATTTTAATGTATGAACTGACATTGGACTTTACACTGCCAAGGGCAATACAAACATTATTCAATGACTAGTGCAAATTATAAAAAAACAACCCTTTTTCTGCATCTGATTCTGAAAAAAAAAGTCTAAGTTTACTGACTTCAATTTTTTTCTCCCTTTTCTGAACGCTACCATGACATGAACTCTTAAAACTGATTAAAGTATCAGGGAAAAAAGTAGTTTTTATTACGAAAACTTTAAAGTCAGACCTAATATATGTGGTATGTGTGAAAAAATCAAGACATATTAAAGGTATTGAATTTGACTGGATGTAGGAATAGTGAATATCTATTGCATTAAATTTATAAAATATTACAGGAATAGCTTTAAATTATTGCAACTAAAAATAAAACTTTTTGACACAGTGGGTAAGGTAACTAAAGACTAAAATAAGAGAGCAAATAAAAGACATTCCTCACATTGGGGGAGAGCTGCTACTGGATAAGCATTTGCATTTTGAAAACCCAGATCAAAGAAGAGCTGGGCACCATCACAACCAAATTGAGTAGAAATTTAGTATCCATATTTTCTTGTAATGAAAATGCATAAGGCATTAAGAGTGAATTTTTGAGAAGCAAGCAAACATATTCAGCATATAGGAAACATCAAATACTCTCCAGTCTGTGACTGGCCCCAGATGTGGAGAGAGATGTGTCCCCTTCTCTCAGACATTACTTGGTGCAATAGATGGATGAATTGCCCTTTGAAGCAATTTTGCCATTCCAATTCACTGGGATGACTTTAAAAAAAAAAATTGGATTTGTTGACTTATTGATGGCTGTAATGAATGGAAGTCCTAATCTTGTGAAGTTTAACAAAGGAAAATACAGAGTTTTGCAGCCAAAGAAAAGTAGCACCACGCATCTGTACAGGCTGGGGACTGGCTGGCTGGAAAACTGCCTTGCAGAATAAGGAAGTCTTGATGGATAGCAAATTGTACCTCAGCCAGAGCTCTTGCAGTGAAGACCAAGAGCCCTCTGGACTGCATGAAACATGACAATGCCAGCAGGTCAGAAGGAGTTGCCTTCTTCTCTGGTGAGCACTGGAAAGATGCATCTGGAATGCCATGTCCAGTGCTGGTCTCCCCAGCATGAGGGAGACGTGAACTTAGGCAAGTCCAGCAAAGGACACAAAGATTGTTAAGGGCTTGCAGAATCTGTCCCATGTAGCCTGGAGATAAGAAAGCTCAGGTGGATCTGATCCATTTCTGGGATGGGAGGGTTATAAAGAAGAGAGGCCTGATTCACCTCAGTGGTTCCCAGTGAAAGGACAAGAGACAATAGATGCAATTTTAAATATTGGACATTTCGCTTATTCATAAGGGTGGGTTTTTTGTTTTGATTTGGTTTTGTTTGTTTGTTTGTTTGCTTGTTTGTTTTGCTTTGTTGATTGGGATTTTGGTTTGGTTTGGTTTGGTTTTGTGGGGTTTTTTTTTGGTTGGTTGGTTTTTTCGTTTGTTTTGTTTTGTTTTGTTTTGTTTTGTCTTTGGTTTTGTTTTTTCTTTGAGAGTGCTCAAGCACTGTCGGGTTGTGGAGTCTCTACTCTTTGAGATATTCACAACCTGCCTGGACACAGCTCTGGGCAATCCGCTTTAGCTGTTCTGAGAACAAGTGTTAAAGGATTTCCAGATATCCACATCAAGCTCAGCCACTGAGGTTTTGTGATTCCTTGATGAAGTCTAGGGAAAAAGGGAAGAGGACAAGCATAGAGGTACATTTTTTAACTTGTATTTGTCATTTGGGTTTGTACTGATTTCTCTGGCAACAGAGATCAAATATGTAGATATACAAGCTTCAGATATCTACCCTAGCTTCTACCTGTAAATTGCACAGAGAAATGAGCATTTAGCAATGTGCTGACCTGCCTCAGATACTTATTGTAAAATAATATTTATTGCTGTCTGGATGAGGGGGTTTTTCCCCCTCCAGTGACTGCAATGCAAGCTTAGCTCATTTGTTCTGAGATATTTAAAAGTCCAGTATCAGGAAAAATATTCAGTCAGGAAAAAAAGTTTAGATGTTCCATTTTGTATCTGCTATAATACTTTTTTCACACTAAAAGATATCTAGGACATGCCCTATTCGAGTATATAGAGTATTATAAAAGAATTTTAAAAAATATTGGACCAGCTGAAAGACATTGGTATCTAATGGTTAAAATTCACAGAGTGTTGATCTGGGAACTGTTCCATGAAGTTTATATAAAGTCACAGGGCACATCCTTCTAATTTACTCAGACATTAAATGCTGGAGTCATTCTGAGTATACCCTTAAAACTGGAAGTGTATTCATTATGCAGATGCAAACATCTGTATTTGTGTGTAAATCCAGGGTCTGAATTTTTGAACGTGACAACTGCATGTCCTGTGTTACGCTAGAGGGAACAAGAGACAAAGAGGAGCCGTGCAACACTGGAAATCCCTCAAGGAATACTCTCTGATTCATCTGTCACATACTGAAGCCTTTTCAGAGGGTGCCAGACCTCTGGAGAGGGGATGCTGGAGGAGGAGTTCAGCCACAGTTTGAAATGATTCAGAGCTTGTTTGTCGCTGCTCAGCTCAATTCTGCTAACCTCGACTGCCCTCCCCAGTATTCCTGTGGCTCTCACCTGCAAGAGTAGATTTTTCTGTCACCTGGCTACTTGGATGTCAGCCACAGCCTGGAGACTATTTAATACTTTTTTTATGCTAAACATGCTTGATGAAATGAATCATCAGTATTATACCACTGAATTCAATACTATTTCTGTTTAGCCTATTCTACTTTGTAGTCATCAATGTAGACATTTAAAAACACCCAAACAAGAGCCACAGGAGGATTTTTGAATGATTCCAATATCATTCCCATTTTTTGCTCTCTAGAACAATTAGTCTTCTAAGAAGAACTAATTTAAAAAAAAAAAAAAAACACATCCAGCAAGAGTGTTGTTCTGGTTGATCTGACAGTCAAGGCTGATCTGCAAGCAGAGTAAATAAAAAGTGGGTGTAATACTGAACATCATTAGAAATGAAAGCCTAGAGAAAATAAAAATCAAAATCACAATGTGTTTTTTTAAATGGAAAATAACATGTTTGAAATTATTCATCTGCTGCTTGTAAGCAAAAGAGGAATCTTTGAAAATATAACTGAGACAATCAACAGTTGTGTTTCATTCTACCAAGAATAAATTAAATAACTTAAAGAGATGCAAACATTACATAAGTTGTATTGTAGTTTGTTTCTGTTCTCAATTATAGTGAAGTCAGTGCCCTTATTTTAGTATAACTGGTCTCAGACAGCAAGTTCAAGCCAACAGAAGGGGCTCTGTTTCTCAGCTATTATTTTTAGTTGCACTTTAGTTTTTAGTAAAACAGTTTTTTCAAATAATTAATGCAATTATTACTAGCTCTTCAGCTTAACTACAAGAATTAATGCAAATCTATGCATAAATACACACATATAGGCTGGTGTATGTGTATAAAGCATATATATTTGTAATATGTATCATGCAGCTGTTTGGTGGGTTTTTTGTTTATGTCTACCAGGAGCACATATTAGTGGGAAAAGAGAAGGAGGGATATAGAATGGTGGAAGGCATTTCCTTCAAAACTTCACACATTATCATTTGCTGTAACTTACATGATCTGGCTAGACAAAAGTCTAGCTTATATATATATGTGTGTGTATATATATATATATGTATATGATTGCAAAAGTAAAAGAATAAAATAAACAGTATCATTTTATTACAGATTTTCATAGTTGCCTCTTAGCTAAAATCCTGAACCCCATTTAAGAGAGCCAGAAAAAGATGGGTTAATACAAATTTCATTCCATTTATAAAACTTCCATTATAAGCAATAGCAGGAAACATTGTCATTCCCCTCCCCCTGCCCCTCTGTCTTGGGTAAGACCTATTTTTGAGCTGTTCTCATTCAGAGAACGAGTTGCTCCTTTTGGCTTTGTTCCCGGAGTACTGCATACTTGGTGATGTGTGAGGCATTGCCTCCTGGGGAAAAGGGAGGAGGGGGACTGAATCACAGCACTTAATTCTTAATGATTGTTCTGTGTGGTCAAGAGGACACAGAGCAGGCAATGCTCTTTATTCTTTACTTACTGTTATAGCTATTGGCAACCAGCCCTTTTAATTTAGTTATCAATATTCGATGCCCTTAATCTTTTACTTTAGAGCCAGTCCAAAATAAGTACTAGCCAAGGAGCATGTGCTAAACAGAAATATTGGTGGATAGATATGATTTAAGGCAGCACTGCTAAGGGCCGACCCGTGTGAATTCTGAGTAAGTTATTTGGTATTCTCTTGACAAATCTTGTTTCTTTTTCAGGATAGTTGCTTTTCTGACAAAATAGCTGACAACTAATAGTGTGTGGAAAAATTCATAGGTGTTGCTAATAGATGAGCTTTTCAGATTATCCCATCTTTCTCCCTGTTGATATAGGGTACTCTTATAAAGCACATTTTCTATAAAAAATTCGAGTTTGGTTTTCAGTATCCTGTGAAGTGGGATTTCTACATTTCAGAGGTTACTGAATAACTAAAATATATCACTGACTGGGAAGCTTCTCTTTATATTTCTTGTCTTTGTTTTCTAATTACACCCCAGAGTGCTGCATACTATAATCCCCTTATTTTCTGAGGAGTTGTACTATTGCAAGTTGGTATTATTCTTCCTTTCCATCACTTGTCCGTGGTTGTCGGAGCACTGAGTTCTGTGGAATATTTAAGTGATTTAAAAAGTAAAAAATTGAAGTATTTATTCCTAATTTTATTTGTTCTCTGAAGAACTCCTCATTTGGCAATCTGTTTCTAAGAATTAGTTCCTTCATTTGAATGAAGTATTCCAAGAAAAATGGCTTCATAAGACAATAATCGTCCTTCTTTCCAGTGATTTACCCACTAGATTCTAAAAGTTACTGCTGTGGGAATTCACTTGGTTAATAATGAATCCAAGGCTTGCTCATTTATAGAACACATGCACTGCAGAATAATGTTTAACCAACCACTTAATACGTATGCATAAGAGAAAGTAGATGCACATTATTTAATTCATAGTTCTGATTTTATCCTGGTCCCCTGCAGGAGCATGTAGGGATCAGCTCAGTTCATCTGCTGAATGAATGTCCATTTTGGAGAGGCTTAAATAGCTCTTTGGATCCCTTGCTCAAATGGTTTTACTTCAGTTGTCCATGCACAATGGTGCACATTGTTGAGTTTATGAGTGATGTCTCAGGTATTCCTGCCTACTCTCCAGCCTCCTCTTCAGAAGAGTGTCCTTGAAGTCCTCCATGATATCTACCAGGCCCGTGACATTTTCTCAGATACTCTAAAAAGGTATTTTAAATGGGAAGGCATTTTAAATGAGAAAGTGTTAGGAAAGATGGGACAGGAAGGGCTTATGGATATGACTGTCTGGTAAGAAATACTGGAGATATAAAATCGAGAGTGAAATAGAAATGAAGGCCAGCTTTGAGATGTAGGCATGACAAACAGGAAGACGGGGATTAACTGGAGATCGGTTGAAGGACAGAAAACAAAAGGACCCAAGAATGCAGCCCCTCTCCACCCTGCCAAGGCATCAAGGAAAAAGCAGATAAGAAGAGTAGTCTTTAGAGTTTAGAATATAGGATGATATGGTAATTTAGCAGTTCTCACAGGTTGCATGCAAAGTTTGTAGGTTTTGTATCTTGTGCCGGTTGGTCACTGTAAATTAGAATATTCAACACAAAAGGAGATATAATGTGTTGGAAAAAGGTCCTTGCTCTCTTACATCTTTTCTCTTCTCTTCTCTTCTCTTCTCTTCTCTTCTCTTCTCTTCTCTTCTCTTCTCTTCTCTTCTCTTCTCTTCTCTTCTCTTCTCTTCTCTTCTCTTCTCTTCTCTTCTCTTCTCTTCTCTTCTCTTCTCTTCTCTTCTCTTCTCTTCTCTTCTCTTCTCCCTGCTCTCTTTCCTCTTCACCCCTTCTCTTGCCCGCTCTCTCCTTTTGCTTTTTCCTACCTCCCTCTCTCCTCCCGGCCTGACCCCGGCACTCTTCTTACCTCCCTT
Organism: Sylvia atricapilla; assembly: GCF_009819655.1. Taxonomy (NCBI): domain Eukaryota; kingdom Metazoa; phylum Chordata; class Aves; order Passeriformes; family Sylviidae; genus Sylvia; species Sylvia atricapilla. The sequence continues at coordinate 6,906,102 of NC_089144.1, read as the reverse complement.
ACCTCATACCCCCTCTCTCTCCCTCTCTCTTTGGGGCTTCCCTTCAGCCGAGGCTGGTGGCTGAAAGCAGCCCTCTTTACCCACCACCCTTGCAATAAAACCACGTGTTTCTGGAATATCTCAGGTCTGCAGAGTCCCTTGTCCTGCCGTCCTCGGATGCCCCTACAGGAAAGCAATACTGTGTTTAGACAGCTGACTGAAACGACAGTTTTTTCACTGATTAGACTGAGGTCTAGGATGTAAGTCACATGTGGATACAGAAATTTGATGTCTCAAACATGTGAAGTAAATCTCATTGACCTCAATGTCTAAATCTGAATGAGAAGAATCTCATCTCCAGATGAAGTGATATTTTGCCTTCTGAACTCAAATATATTGTAGATATTAAGCAGAACAAGGGATGTTTAGAAGAGAAGCATTTATCCTCTCACTTACATTTTGTTGCCTTGTTTTCCATGACCAAAATTTGCAATTTAATAGTGTTTTTGTACATTGTGTCATTATTACAGGTACTATGTTTTGTTCTCTTGCTTGCTTAATTTGTAAAAAACTACCCTGTGGGCGAGGTTAAACATGACTACTGTGCCAGTTTAATAGTATAATCTGTCATAAACTGGGATGTAATTACTCTCCCATTGTTCCCCCTTTGTTCTTGTCAAAATAATGTCTTCACATTAAAGCCATGCTTTTTATAGCAATTCCATTAGCAGTATTGCAAATTATTTTTCTCTGACTTCTACCAGTATATTTATTTATTTGTCCATTTCTTTTCTGATAACCATTTTTTTTCTCCTAATGGGTTCATTACTGTCAGTTTGGAGCCATAAAGAACTTCATAGCAGCTTCACTCAATGTTTGCTATAATCAAAAAAGCAGTATCCACCACACCAAAGGAAAGTTTTGGGAATTCCATTAAAATTGTTGTTTTTCTTTAAAAGCATTATAAGGTATCTCTGCATTCCTCCTGTACTGACTTCAAACTGAAGAAGAAAACCAGTTTGCTATTAGATCACCTATGAAAAATTATCTCCAAACCACAAAGATTAGGAAAAACTCAGTTAATGTGTGGTGCTACAGAACCTCATTGTTCTCTCAGGAGAACATTTTCTAATTTCCATGGTTCAGGTGAATTTTCAAGGTATCTTCTCTGTGTTTTTTTTTTTTTTTTGTTGTTGTTGTTGTTGTTGTTTTTTTTTGCCTGTGAATCCAGGCCATTAACAGTGACTCCAGCATCTTTGGGAGTACTTTAGCCATGCATTGAATCTCATGCCCTGTTTCATACACTTCTGCACTCCCACAGTGTAGCTAGTCTGTCCCAGCTGATTAACTGATGATGAAAGATGGAGTTCAAGGAAACACATATTTAAAATCTTGTGTAAAATGTCATTTAAACAAGTTTCCTATTGTATTCAATTCACTTAAAATAGGTCTTTATACTTAGCATATTTAAAAAACATAAGGATGTGTCAGACAGGTAGCTGCATCATGGGATAAAGAAAATACTGGTGTTTGTAGATAGACATAAAGATTAACAATTTAGTTGTGCTTCAGTTTGTGTTCACTGATTCTTTTCCCAGCATTAACACCTTTTTTTTTCTACATTTCTGTTTTAAATGTCACAAGTATCAAATATGACCTCCAGCAGAACTTCTTTGGCAGACTGTCATTAGCTGTTAGTCCCTCTTCAGAGAGAGGCAGCTAACTAGGCCTGTGAGTGTCACCAGACAATTCTTCTTCAAGAAAGATTCTTTATATTATGTTTGTTTGAGGGTTTTTTGGGTTTTTTTTCTGTTCAATATTTATCTAAGTTAGGATAATCATTGATGGCTTCTGTAAATACCATACAGACAAAATCAGTTTTAAATTGTCTGCACTGATTTTTCCTATTTAAGAATTTTTAAAGTGCCACCTACTAACTTTTATAGAGAGTGAAAATGTCCAGTTACTTTAAAACTTTCTCATACACACACATCTTCTTGTCCTTCCTGCTTATGTACCTCTGTGAATCTTCTGCAGCAGAAAAGTTAAAAAAAAAAAAAATTATGATAGCGCACCCAAGAGAAGCTGAGCGAAGCTATTTTTTTATAGATACACAAACATTTTCTTAGGAAAATGTTTCTTAAAATGGTTTAAATTTTTTAGAAGTATCCATTAACGCAAAAGAATGTCAGTCACCATCAAGTGTAATGGGGTTGTGACCTGTCAGCTTCAGTCTCTGTTGCCTTGGTTGCTCTGATTGAAAGAACTTAGGCTTGATGCTGCAGCCAGCCGTGCTTTGGGGATCTCAGGGCCACCACAGACAGAGCTTGTAAATAACTGCTTCAGAGACTGGCATTTATTGCAAGCATAAGTCAGTGGGCATTCTGCAGCTCCGTGTGCCTTGACCGCCCTCTAGTTAGGAGTTCACTTCTTCCCCTTTATAGAAAAGGGGATTTATTGATCCACGGTCCCAGGAATTCTGGCAGATGTGTCATGATCAAACCACTGAACATTCTCCTCCCCAAATGACTGCTTTCCCACCTGGGACAGACTTCCTCATCACAGTGCCCAGGTCAAAAATTTCAGCTCTAAACAGCTGACAGTAAGCAGCTCCTTTTTAAATGCAGTTCAAATAATAGTGATTGTAAAGGTAAGAGAAGTGCTCGTTAAAGTCTGAGGGATATTTTAAATTAGATAGCCCTTTCTTTAGCAGCAGCAAAAAAAAAAAATCAGTATGGTTTGAAGCAGTTAGTATTTAATATGCTTGTTCACTGTGTTAATTTTCCCCAAGTCAATTTTTAAAGCTAAAATAATCTCCCTTTGGCTTTGTATAGCCAGCATTATAACCATAGCCATTTTTAAATTAAGCTCCCTTATTGTCTATGTGTATGTGAAGTAGGTGATATTACACAAAAAGCATGGGCTGCATTAGCTTGATACAAATGCATATTTAAGAACTTAACAAGCCTGCAAGAAAAAAAATGGTCTCGATAAACATTAGAACAGCTCACTTGTAAGCCTTTTTGTTTAGTTGCACTTTCCTACTTGCACGTTCAAAGGAGTGATGAAATGCACTGAGTAAATAAATAAAGCCTATTATAATGTCCCAAAAGAAGGGAAAAGTTGATTTTAGTTACACTAAAAAGTTTAAAAACTCTTGAATTATTAGATTTGCTGTGAATTAAGAACCACGATGCCTAGTAAAAAAAAAAAAAAAGTGTGAGATGCTGTTAAGCAAATTAAGATCTGGTCTGCTACAAAAATGCATCTATACTCATATAAGAAGCATCTCTCTAAACATCCTAACTATATTGCTGATTATGAAATGTGGAGTCCTACTGTGTATACGTAATTTTGTCTGGACTGTGTTATAGTTGGTAATTGAATAGCACAGTGATGGACTTATTGCAAGTGTGAGAAAGTGCTAAGCAAAACAGAAATTATAATGAAATTTGAGATGTCAGTGACAATTAGCTGTGTTATGAATATTCATTTCATATTCATTCTGGATAGTGCCATTTTTCACTATATTTAATAACTGAATAGTGTTTCATGCAATAGAGATATAAATAATAGTCATGTGATAATTAAGATTTTTTTTTTTCTGAGTGTTGTAGCACTTGTCAAGTGCCATGTGGGTTGGAGCAATGACTAGAAAGTTAATTTTCAGGCATGGCCAGTTTTGTGTGTTTAGCAGAACCATTTGACTTTCTTGCAGAATTGTTAATTTACAGAAAGATAAAAATCTGCTTGTGAGTGGTTTTACTTAGGCTGAAGTCTCATTAGAAAGACTGAATGTTACACTAGAATTGCAGAAATTTAAATCAGGACCCTACATGAGGAGTGAAAAGAAATGGAATTACAGTGAAGCAATGCCCCCAAATAACCATCACCTCTAACTAATTCTGGGAGATGTGCTTAATTATCCTGCTTTCAGACTGGTACACGCATATTGACAGAAAACTGAGTGCTTAAATGCTCTTTTTTTTTCAGTCAGGATGAAGGGATCCATGAAAATGAAAGGGGAGTATTCACTGAGCAAAATGTAGTCTTTGAATATGAGGTTTTAATCTATTTTGAATACTTCTTAACATTACTAGCATCCCCTACAAAGGTATGAGCTCCCAATGTTGTCCTAAAGAGCACTCATGTGCACTTGTATTGATGAAATGCATTGAGTTTTTCATTCAGTACCAATGTGAAGCCACACAGTCCCTGGAACAATAATGGGATCTTCCCTGAATCTCCTGGTTTCCAAAGAAAAATTATTTAGCTGAAACCACAAAGACCTTCAGAGAAAAACCATAATAGGAATTTTCCTTTTAGATTACAAAGCAATGCAAAAGAGCAGAAGATTTGTTAAATTAGTTCTAGAGGGCCTCCTTTATGTAAGCCTAGTATGAAAATAAGTAAGACAAATGTATTACTGCCACTCCTTCTGCATCTCACAGGCACCCATCTTTTATTCAGTACCCAGCTTCATCTGGCATGTGAGGGAATTGGAAACACCTTTGAAATTACTTTGTTACAGAATGGCTAGTGAAAAGGTGATAATTCATATATGTTCATTGATTATTTCCATAGTATTTATTAATTAGAACTCCAACTTATGTTTTATAGTTTATCCAAGCATATCAGTTTTCATTGTTTGAAAGAGAAAAGGAAAACTGAAAAAAAAATTCTTACAGCAGCAGGGAGAACATATCTGTTTGGGAAACGTGTTCTTGCTTTGCAGTGTGAAAAAAAAATAAAAAAGAAGCAAAGTGTAACAGAAGTGAAACTGCACCTGGCTGTGAGAGAATAGTGTAATTAGAGCCCCTCCAAAACGGCTCTGAGCATCCCAGGATGCCCCACAGCCCTTGAGTATTTTGGAACCTTGTCTGTGAGGCAGATGCCTCAAAGGAACTCACCTGTCCTGAAAAAAGTTTTATGTCACCACACTCTTGAGAGTAAATATGCAAAATCTTGTCAGTGTGTACCTTGGGAAAATCATGTGCAGCAGATTTTGTTTTCCTGTCTGGAACTTCTGACCAAAAGGTATTCATAAAGAAAGTGTTCCCTCAGAATATGGAAATGGTGTTGCTTCCACCAGTGAAACAACAAAGCTGATTTGCCTATAAAATTGGATTTTTTAAGTAGTGAGGACATTATGCAAAATTTCAGTTGTAGAAAATACAACTGGATTTCATGATCATAAGGAAGTTGACTTTCATTTAACTAGAAGAGTAAATAGAGGCATGTAGTGAAGGGTATCAGTTTTGAAGAGTAAAGGTAAGATAAATAAAATTTATTAGTTACTCATACAGGCAACAGAACTCAGATTAATATTTGACTTGAATATGAAAGAGGCCTGGATGTCCTTTGTCTTGCATATCCAGAAGTGTTCTTGAACATGTATGAGAGCTAGAAGACATTCCAGAAAAGCTCAAAACTGGATAAATAACCAATACAAATAAGATATTAAGATTAAACAGGGAAACTGTAAAGGATATAAAGCCTCAATTCTTGTAGAATAAAATAAGACTTCCAGAAGTCAAACTGAAATGAAACTTTTATGGGGCATTAAGTTTGACAATGTGCTTATTGACCATGCAATTACAAAATTAAATAAGGAAAAGTGAAAAAAACACACATTTCTAAGGACATTAAAAGTACTACAACTTCTGCCCTCAAATTAAATTACTTTGGTCTCGATTGCAGTACGAGTATTGCTGAATAACAATGGTAATATGTCTCCAAGTTTCAGTGTCCAGACAGAAAGCTTTATGTGCACAAATTATTCTGAGAGATTAAGTTAAACTGTAGTGGGCATTATATCCTTACTAGAATCACTGGTGGCTAATCAATCCAAGAGTATTTTGGAAAGACTAAGGAAAGAACTTAAAATTGTCTAACTCCTGCTTTCAATTATACCCTCATAAATGCAGAAATGTTTCCATCCTTGATTATTTGGTTTAAACTATTTAGCTAATCTTCTTTATATTTATCCATTTCTAACTGTAATAATTCTTATTTCCCACTTTGCTAGTTGTCTTTTCCCAAGGCTAAATCAAATATTATTTTAATCTAGTTTATCTTACCCAAAAGCTTTACCAATAGCATTTGTTTTTGGTTTTTGTTTTGTTTTGTTTTGTTTTGTTTTGTTTTGTTTTTCTTTTAACTCAAAGTTAATAGTCGTTTTATGATAGTTTACTCTGACTCCTCAGGAGTACACTCAGTTCTTTTTTGTTATTAACTCAGTTAATAACATCCTTTCTGCATCAGACCTTCCAACAAATATGAGATGTTGGGATAAATTATATGATACTGGCCCTTGGAAGCACCAGAAGAACGACATCCTGGAGTAAAGGAAGTAATAATGCCATTGCACAAGACACAAATGAAACTTCATCTAGAATCCTAAGTTTAGTTATATTCACCATTCAAGGTTATTTCGAAGTGGAACATGTAAAGAATTGGGTTACTATAATAATCAGATTAAAGTGCTTTTATAGAAAAAAAAAAAAACAAACAATAAACCAAAACAAACCAACTCCAAAAAAACCCCAAAACCAAACCAACGGGAGACTTTTTGCTTTGTGGCCCTGTCTAGAGAATAAGCCTGTGCAGGTAGATGATTGCATGATAGACATAGGCTAGAAAGTTAACATCAAAGGGAATTAATTGTTTTAAAGACAATACTGGTACAAGATCAATTGGACAGTAGTAACCATGGACAATTGTGATCCTAAAATTAAAATGTTTCTGATTAATAGTGGAAGCAGGCTTTGGATTAGCCTCTTATTAAGAGAATAAAGCTAAGATGGTATAATGAATTTTAATATATATTGTGAGTGGTGATATTGGTGTATGACAGGGATGAAATTGATACATTCAGGGTGGTGGACCTTTACTGTGCTGTATTTCTTTGTTCTTTTTAAAGAGTACAATTTGTGTTCTTTAAATACTGGCCTTTCTCATTGCCCATACTGTGTAAAAAAGTCGTGTGGGTTTGTTTTATTTTATTTTTAATTTGCTAGTCAAATTGTAAAAAAAAAATAAATCCAGACACAAGGACAACTGAAACAGAATAATTAATTTGATTATGTTGTATTATTCTTATTTGAGGGGAAAGCAAAACATTTTACTTGGTGTTTTTGTTGTGAAGTGTGGAGTAAATCTATACAAGAAACTCAAATTGCCTTTTGTATTATTTTTGGTCACTTCTGAATTGTGTTTCTGAGTGAAATTCATAAAAAAATTTGCCCAATTCCACTGCCGACCATGTACTTAGATCCTTTTTTGACACTCAGTGTTTCTATAAATATTAAATACTAAAGTTGTGCACATTCAGAGCTCTACTAAATCAGGGATGAGATTGTGCCTTGTGTCTGCCCCTCGACTGAATGCTCAAGGAAACAGGAGGAGTTCCTTGTACCCTTTTGTCTGATTCACTGCAAGCCCATGCAAAGCCAGATGCAATCTAGCCCAGATTTATCATCTGTCCTTCATGTACCAGGGGGCAGTACTAGGAAAGAATAACAGATGTAGCCTTGTGGATAGTATCAAGTGGGAAATAACTCTGAGAAATGCTTTGCATTTGACTAAAACGTTAAAAGAATCAGTTGAATGACTGTCATGCAGAAGGTCATTCAATCCTTGGAGAAACAAGGGAAAATGTCCTATGCTGTGTCTGGAGATAGCTGAGGTACAGATGGTGCTTAAAGCAAGCTCTCTGACCTAGAGCTCAAAGTCTAGATTGAACCTGACTCCGAGACCTAAATATTTTCTGTTCAGTCTAATGTCTGTGTAGACATTAGATGAAACGTATGTGTGTTAGACTCCAGGAGAGCCCTTTATGAGACACTGCCACACACAGTGCATGCCACCTATCTTTCTTCCTATGCATGTCTAATAAACCCAGTTATCTAAAAATTTTTAATTATTCTTATATGCCAAAATACAGTATTTTCTATTATCTAGATACATATGGGAAATGGAGGGTTTACAGATTTTTTCAAGCCCATGAGGACATTTTAAGGACAGAGTGAAATTACAGTTGTGCATTAAGAGAAGTATAAAGCTTTTCTCCAATTTCATCTGATATTCTGTGAATTGGGAGTAAGGTCTGGTGGTGGTTCAGGTGACAGTGACTGGTTTTTCCAGCACCCTACTATGTCAGAAGGGCATAATGAGGAGCAATTGGTCCAACAGCAAGGGAGAGAGGAGGGTTGAGGGAGCTGCTGCATGGTGTTGTTTTCCATCTGGGCTTAAACCATGTCAGGCTGATAGAGAGAAACAGCACCATGAAGACTGCCCATGGAGGAAGCTCAGGTGCACTGTCTGCAGGAGCAGTGAATCAGGTGCCATACCAGAAATGTCAGCCTGAAATGTTACAGTACAAAATGCTGCAGAGCCAAAGCTCAGGAGGTTGCCATTGAGCAGTGTAAGAACAGCAACAACAAAGCTGTGTGGTCAAAATCTCAGTGCTGTGTACAGGGACCTGTACACTTAACAGCTGACACTGTCAGGCTGGGAAGGCAGAAATCATAAATGGTCATTGCAGTAATCAAGTTTCCACATGACTAGGCACAATATTCCTAGAAGAGTCATGACTTGAGCTTCCCCAAAAAAACCCCCAAAAAACAAAACTGTTCTTTTCTTAGTTCTTTTCTGTTTACATCATCTCTTAATTTTTCTCTGTGCTTACAAAATTAGTGTTCTTTTTATCTTTGGTCACTTTGCTAATAGCACCTCACAGTTTGTATTACAGAAAGCTGGTGCTATTAAAATTTGCATTATTTTGCAAATTCATCTCCTGTTTATTTCTTCCACAATTTCATTTTCATATTGTGTTTCTACACCTTCTGTGTGCAACTGTGAAGATTTTGCTGTTTTTCAAGTGGATATGACCTTTGCAGATATTCTTAAGAGATATTCCAGTGTGCAAAATTCCAAAACATCACAGACTGATCAAAAGAAAATTCACAAGAAAACTTTTTTTTTTTAATAGATGTTTTTTCTGTATTGACAATTTGCCAAGACTTCTTGCAACTTGTGGACTAAAACTAGTAATTAATGGAGTATGCACTAGACAGCTTGCATTTTTTCAATTAGAAAAATAGTCTGATCAAGTCAGAAAGAGCAATGCAGAATGAAGGGAGTAAACAAGCCAAGAAAAATGTTAGAAGGTACAGGCTCATTATGAGGAATAGAGATTGTTAAGATATTTTTATTGCTAATTATGATGCTTTGATAGAAATTATGTTCCACAAATACTTTTCTCTTACATTAGACCATGTTGTCAAGAAAAGCAAAGAAGGTCTCATAGAAAATACCTTATATAATTTTTAAAAGAAATTATGCATTTAATACTGGATAATATAAAAGTCATAATTTAGTAGAGATGAGTTGGTTATGTAAATATAGTACTGTTTAATATTTAGTTTTGAATAGAGCATCTCACATACAAAGGAAAGAAGAAACTGTCCATCAAATTGTGTGTGCTTATGCAACAGACATTTTGATAACTCTTCTTTCTGATTACCTTATGTGCACTGAAATAGTGATGAGAGATAACAAAATTTCAAAAATTTAAGCTGCAGTAAAAAAGTAAGAAGGAGCTCTCTGGCCAGCAACCTGCACAGCTGGAGGAACTCTATCAGAAGACTCCATGGCAGCTGTTTTTTCTCATTTTAGCACAGTTTACTCAAAGTGCCAGTGAAATGGCAGGGCTGCCATTTTCTAACCCAGGACCTGGAGCATGGAAATGAAAGTTCTTTTCTTCTCCTTTGTATCCATGATCAAAGATGGGTAGAGATGAGAGACATGGAAATGTTGATCTGTCTTTCCTATCCACTTACTCCAATGAGAGCTATAGGAACAATACAGGTATTTACATCTTTAGTGTGATTAGAGACAGACAGATCTTAAGGTACCGCTGAGGGAACACAGCCTCCCTTTCTTACCATGGCTATACAACACCCCGTGGGCTTTGCAGAAGCCTTCTGGTAAAACTACAGCTGTTACAGACCCAAATATAATCAACCACACATGTCCATGCGATGCATTACCCACAGGACTGGATACAGAAGTGCTGAAGCTCATTTCCAGCTTCAAATGCATTGCAGCATCAGTGGAAGAGCCATCTTTGCAGCAGAGATATCTCCCTGCCTGCTTAGAGCTTGGTTGAAGCTGTGCCATTGCAATGCTGAGCCAGAAACATGTTGCTTGCTGTGACCTGGTGAATTTTGGCATGAGCTCATCCTCTGCCACAGCTGAAATGAAGCAGAGAAAAAGAAGACAAGATCTGTGTATGAGGTGTGCATCCAAATCTGGGTACTTCTTCCATGACAAGGCATCTGCCATGAAATTCTGTTTCCTAGATGACAAGGGAAAGTGGAAGGGAAGGACAAGAAGAAGGAGGGACAGGAGGCAAAGCAGAAAGAGATTCACTTCATCCCTCAGTGCTCTTCCAGACTGGGGGGCTGGTCATCACCATTTTCAGTCCTTCTGCTCCCTCACAGTTGTGCTGTCAATCCTCAAAGTTAGATTTAATTAACAGGAGCTCATTATCTCAGGCCTAATTCTTCTCAGTGGGGTGAGTTACCCTGAGAAGCAGGTACGGGTTAGAGTATCTGATTTTACACTAAAAGAGGGAGTATAGGATAAAAGCTATAGTGAATACCCATTTTTCAAAAGCTGGTTGTGCATCAGGCATCTATAAAAGTCAAGCCCTCCTTTGGGTGAGTGCCATTATGGCAGCTACAAACCAGAAATCCCCCTCCTGAACTATCTTTAGAGAATGGTTAATCCTTAAAACCATTGCACCTGTGCTAGGAGGTGCTGTGAGCTTGTGATGTCATCAGTCTCCTTGGAGTCTTTGTGCAATTCAGTGTTGCCCAGTTACCCCAGAAACTCCACCTTCTGTTGGTAAAAGCAGCATTTCTTCTGATCAGCACACCCAGTGCTGCTGCAAGTCATTGAAAATGCTGTTAATAAATACCTCTCGAGAGGTGCAGAACACCAGGATACAGGTGTACCTTAGCATAGCTATGAAGAAAGTCCCTAAGAACAGCATTTACAAGAAACTGGAGTTCTGCAGAGACTAAATGGCATCAGAGGATGCTCTTAGTGACCCCTTATAGATCCACCACAGAGGGCAGCAGAGCCCACTGCAAATGTTCAGAGCAATTCAGAGTAAGAGGCAAGGAGTGCTGATTCTTCACTCTGATGTCCTTCCCCTTCCTGTAATCCATGCAGAGGCAGACTCCTCTGTTTCTTTGTGAAAAAAAAAATGCCATATGAAAGCTCCCAACGGGGGAGTCAGAGGAGAAGTGGAACCACTATGTGAGATTGTTGTTGAGGTACTCCTCAAGGGCTTCTGATTCCGATTCTGAGCAAGCAGAGGTGCTCCCAGAGAGCACCTCCTCTTAAGTGGAGGAAGCCACAAGTTACTGTCTCTCATACCATCAGAATGGTGAAAGGTGTTATTTTGATACTATTATTTTCTATTATTTCTATGGGAAATGTGCAAAGCAGCACTTCTCTAATTCCTAACATAATTATAGCACATATATCTATGTCTATGTGTGCATGTAGCTTACCAAAACCCCTCCCTTAAACTAGAAAGATTTGTTTCTAGTTTGGTGAAAATGCTGGTGATTTTCTGGGGTGATGAAAATACTTGTTACTTGGTATCCACTACTTCAGTTACATTAAAAAAGATAAATCTAGATATGCACATTAAATCCTTTTAAAAACATAAAATTGCCATAAAGAAACCTGAGTGGCCTTGTTGGGATACCATATACTATGTACAGTAGATGTATGTGACCTATAGAAATGAGTATATCACCTCAGCTGTAAATGCAATCTGAATGAAATGCAGAAATAAAAGTAATGAAATGAATGATAACAGAGGCCTGCTAATATAATAATATTATACCTCCTTGTTCAGTATGCCTAATATACCTTCCAGAAAATCCTTATTTATGATGTACAATACAGACTGGAAGTAACCATGTGTAAAAACATCGTCTTGAAAAGTACCATGGCGTTGGAACAGCAAATACACCCGTTGTAATGTCTAACACCCACAGAACTCATTACAACCTATCCTGACCATGTTGTATGTGCCTTTCAGTCTTCCTGGCAGCTTGTTCTGTTTGAGGGGTGATTTGGAGAGGGAGCATTTTCTGAAAAAGACAAAGACAAATTGTTCCAATGATGGGCCAGCGGAAAAAAAATGGAAATGCATGAATATGATGACAAATATGATGTTTGGCTTTGCTTCAGTCACTTCAGTACAACAGTATGTAGTATGCTCAGAACTGCCAGCTTCTGAAAGAATGGAGATTTCAGCATTGTCACAGTATTTAAAAACAAGACATCTGACAGCAAACAAAAAAAACCCAAAACACAAAAAACGAAAACCTCAATATTTTTCGTTGTTGGTGGATCAACAAGATTTGATTACTTAAACTGGCACTGGAAACACAAATGTCCTTCAGGTATTTTCTTTGGTGTATCTATGTATGGCATTCTTGTATGGTATGTGCCATTCCAGTTCATCCTGTCTCACACTGTAGAATTGTTTCTAAATTTTTACAGACTAAAGCAGCTGCTGAATTGAAAACAATGTCTTTTTTATAGAACAATGTTTTGTGGCATAGAACGAAAATATAGTTGATGTTGTATGCATGGAAAATAGATACCTAGTCGTTCAACTAAGTGAGCAAACCTAGACCAAAAGTTCTCATTTAAAGTTTCTTATGAAAACAGTTTCATTTTTTGGAAGAAGGTACAAGTGAAATGTTTCAACTAACAGGCAAAAATTACTGTCATTAGGTGACAGGACAGTAAATTCTTTTGTACATATATACTACTACCCAAATAGTAACACACACGAGTAGTAACCTGATTACATGTATTACAAAGCATCTCATCCAGAGGTAATAATAAGTTTTTGTGCAAAGCAAATCAAAAGAAGCATTGAAATGATCATTCATATTCCCATTTCACAGCATTAATTCTTTGTAATAAGAATAATAATGAACTTCACTAAAGGTTATGTGATATATTCTTAACTGTATTTATTGTTTTGGCATGACAAGAGTCCTTTCCAATAGAAATGCCTCTTTTGAGGATAAAGATAAGACAAAGATTTTTAAGGGCAGAAATGTTCATTTTCATGCTTGATCAGCCATGTTCCCTTGCTTTTTGCTGCTTGTATTCATCTGGTGTGTTTACTCAGATATCTTGGTCATGTTGACTGAACAAATACTCTGAAGTGGGCTGTGCTTTACAGAAAAGCTGTAGTAGCCATCAAACTACTTGGAAATTAGTTTTCTTTAGAGCAAAGAAATCATGGGTTTCTCTTAGCTCAACCTATAGTGAGGGAACTGAAGAGCCATCAGGAAAATAGAATGAACTCATTAATCATAATCTGAGGGAACTTCAGAGGCATCTGTGAGAGTGTTTTAACTCTTGGTCTCCATAGTGGAAAGAGGTTATTCACTAATCCTTTCTTTCAGGTGCCGTGGAAAGTGCAGTACAAGTTGAACCACTGCAAAAATAGCTGACAGGTTGACCTCTGATAAGAAAATAGATTCAATGTTCTTTAGTCATGAGCTGGATATGCTTAGTCGGTCTCTGAAGAATGATTTTCCAGCTTAAGCTGTAAACATTTTATCCAGTTTTATCCACTGTAAATCAAAATGTTCTCATTGCTGGCCAAGACAGTGAAGCATTGTTAGCTCATTAAATAAAAAAGGGCTGAAGGCCAACACTTCTCTTCATCATTAAACTTTATTTGGAACATGTTGAATAGATGGTGGATGACTTATGAATCCTCTTTAAAATTACAAATTACCTTCTTGAACCTTGGTATCAGCTGTTGCTTTTCCTATCAATATAAAAAAATCAACACAGATTAAAATAGAAATAATCTAAAATGAACAGCAACTGTTATTTCAGCTTTTGTACATGTAAGACATGAGATATTACTTGTCTCCAAAACTTTCCATTTCAAATCTCTAGGAAGCAATACATCAGATAGAAAAAAAAAAAAAAAAAGAAGAAAGGAGAGTAGTAAAAGCTAAGAAGTCCACTTAGCTGAGTAGAGTTCAGTTAATATTAGTTAAGTAATTTTTATGTTATGAAATATATAGTACTCTTCATATAGCTGGCTGTCCCTGGGAAGATGAGAAATACAGTCCTGATGGAAAATGAAAATTCAGTAAAATCTTCTGCTTAAGGTTATGGTTCTTAGCCCAATGCAAATATAGCAGACCTTCAGACCTGATAAAATCAACCATTTTGAGTCCTATATATTCAAAGTTTCTACACCAAGTGTTCATTATGTTTTGCTTGTGTTAAAGCATGAAGACAAACAATTTTTAATCACTAATTTTTCTTATCATATTACCTCTAGTCATTAGCCTTGTATTTATCTTTCTCAGTATTTACTGTGAGACTGTACCTGAGCCAGTACAAATACACATTGCCCCTGAAAAGGAGGCTCTTCTAGGCCTGCCTGGAAATTCATGTCCATCTCTTGCAACTAGCAAATCTGTGCATAAATCAGTTGGGCTCACTGCTCTGACAGAGTCTTTTTTTCCCTTTTTTTAATGAGTTAATTTTCTATCAGATCATTGAACTGTTCCACTTTCTTCTTTGATTGCACCATAATTAGATTTGAAACAAGTGGATAAGCAACTGTGTGTGGTGCAAGAAAGCTGGAGAAGAATTGAATAGACTAAGAGTGAACTGTGGCGTGGAGTATAATGAAACCACGTCTTTATTTGTATGTCTGAAAAGTTTACCAATCAAAGTGAAAGAGATAGCAGATTAACACTGGCTTTACTATTGCAATCAATTGCCCTATTTCATCCATGTATTTTATTTTACATGTGCTCTTATTTGTTTGAAGATGATGAGGAATCAGTCACTTCAAAATATGGTAACAAGGCAAAATACTGCAACAAATGTTTACCACACACTTAATCTGTTTGGATTTCCTTTCAATAACACTGAAAACCAACTACATTATGAAAGCTTAAAAAAATGTTTTTGTTACAGGAGCCTGTAGAAATCCTACTGGCAATATCTACCCTGTGCAGCAAAGTTCAGTGTTATTTTCTGTCGTGTTACTAGTTTGTCTCAAAAATGTCTTAGGTTTCACCCTATCCCTTTCACTGGTCACATGTAGCCCTTAAATTTATACTCTGAAATCAGGTACAGAGTTTGCTGGCCTTGTACCATGCCAAAAATCACGTGTGATTTCCATTCACATAAACCACTTTCTGGTGAATCAGCCTCATGATGACTTTGACTGTGTGATGATGTTGTGTTTCGACCCAGATTTACCAGTCAGCTGTTTGTCAAAAAGGAAAATAATAATATTGGTTGTATTATTATCATCATAATCAACATCAACAACAACAGCAATAATATTTATGATATTATCATCAACAACAACAATAGAAATGACAATAACAACAACAACCACGGTCACCTGCCTTCCTTTTAAGGGCTGATGGTTAGGATCCAAGCAGATGTGCCAGTTCTCACTGCAGAGCCATTAGTCTTCATGCAAACTGAAACCATCACATATGTTTGGATTATTAAAGGAATTACTGTTACCTTGTCTGTGACTGGTTTCAGTTGTTTTAATCTTGTATTTCCATAATAAACTAGCCAGATTTAACAATTTTTTTAAGACTAAGGGGATAGGGAAATGGCTTTAATTTCCAGTCATAGTTTAACCCAGTTCCCTCCTTTTGTTGATGAAAACTTCCATTGTGGGGACAAGTATAAAAATGCTCATGCTTTGTTTCAGTCTTCTCAGAATGGTAGCTATCTTAGATCGAAATTATTATGATGTGCACATTTCAGCACACATTGGAAGGATTCAGTACAGGATCTCAAGAGCTAGCAGAGACTGCACTTTCACAGTTCAGATCGCTGAGAAAGTGAGACCTGGCAATGAAGATGATTGTGTACTGGCAACATTCACACACTAGCTATTTGTCAGCTAGTAGCAGTCCTGTTTTAAATTAAATTTTTGCACATAAAATCATTAATCTGTACTATCCAAATGGGAATTTAAACTATATTTTCTAGTATTATAAATCAAGAGCCTTTGAAATTAATGAAATAAGTTTTTAATTATTTAAAATACTGTGTTATGCACAGTATCAAGTAATGCAAAGGATGAATTGACTAGTTCAATTTTCTTTCATTTCTTTAAAGTTGTCTCAGGGTAGCATTACATTCTACATATAGTGTGGCTTTCCATTTTTATGGATCCTCTTGCAGCATCATCTATTTTGATCTAAACAAAGGTTAGGAATTCATATTTGCTGCTGAAGATATATACATATCTTCATTTTAAGTTTCCCTGTTATTTTGTTGCATATTTTTATAAGTAATAAAGAGATTTTCTTGACTTGTTTTTCAACACACAAGGCTAGGGAAAAATAATGGTTTAATCATCTTAGAAAAAACCAAGAGTAGTAACAATATTTATAAATATATTAAAGGAGGAAAATGTTTGGAAAAGATCTATTAAAATATATTTCCCTTGGGAAATATAATATCAGCTTACATGATTAATTTACAGTGTCTCAAGGATTCACTGAAACCCATCTTAAACTTCTTTATGTGATCAATTCTGTTTTACTGCTCTGAGATTTATGCAATAAAACAAATAAATTTTTGATTGATTTTGTTGATTTATCTCACGGTTCCACTTGTGTGACAAAGCATGAAAGAAGCAATGAAGAGAGATGAAATCAACTGATGTACAGAAAAGAATTTATTATATGCTAATGTTGTTTAGATTTGTGAAGATAATTTAGATTTTTTTGTGTGTTTTCCTAATATATCAGGAACACAAAAAAAGTTATTCAAATAAATAATTATTTTTGCATTCAAACTTGAATATGATGTGTGTATATATTTCCAATGCTTTAGAAAGTTAAAAAAATTCTGCCTTTTGAATGGAAATTGAAGCTTTCTGTTTAGGCCATGAGTACACAGTGGAATGGAAATACATTGTAATCTTCACAAGTGTTGTTCAAAGTGCCTGAAAATGTCGTGGTGGTACCACCACTAAGAATAACAGAGTTACTTACTTTGTACAGAAATACAACTCACAGTAGGTTTTTTAATTCCGTGAGAAAAAATTACCCAAAAATACTTGGGGATGATCCTTGTCTAAGGTAGAAACCAAAATTAAATTCAGATAACATGAAATTCTGAGAAATACACTGTATATGAAGAATATTTGGAAGGCTTATTTTATAGAATGCAGGCATTTTCTCAATGAAATTAATTTGGAAAAGAAATGTTTGTAATGGATTTTTTTTTTTAATTTTAAATCAACACTAGTGGTAATAGGCACGGTAGTCACTTTTTGTGGATACTAAAAAAAAAAATTCTTAATATTGATATATCCTTAGGTGACTTTCAATAATTTTACTGATGTCAAAATTGTATATTCTCCTCTGTCAGTGGAAGGATTTGTAGATCAAGATCCTACACAGTATAGCACAAAACAATACCTTTGTACAGAACCTTTTCCCATTTACAGCCAAAGTCAGGATCAACAAAATTCCAGACATGATTAGAAAGCTCAACACTCAGCTCCTCACTGGTACAAGAATCAATTGTCAAACACATCTTCTCTGGATGCCATCTTGGCATCTCATTCACTCATTACTCACCTACAATTGAAGGTTGCCTGATTTTTTATTAGGAGTAAGGAAGTTTGGCCAACTTAAAGCCATTTCCTCTCATCCTGTCAGTTATTATTTGAGAGGAGAGACTGACCCCCCACCACATTCAAAACCACTAAGAAATTTTTGGTGCATCTCGTGCCCTTGATGGCTACTCACTCACAAAAAAATGCCTTAAATTTCAGCTTTCTTCTTTCCAAGAGGAAAATAAATGGGTTAGTGTGCCTCTGAAAAGAAGAGAATAGGTTTTAAAGAATGAGGGGAGGTTTTAAATTTGAGCTTTTTTTCCTTTTTAAGATTTTTTAAGCTTGTCTTAGTGATCAGTCAGTCATGCACCTTTTATGACTTTAATTTCTCATAAGAAGTTATATGATTTCCATTTGCTTCCCTGCAATGGGCTGATGCAGTGGCTGGAGTGAAGGTGTTTTTCAGGGTTTCAAAGTTGTTTCTCAGTCATCTCCTACCTGTCCTGTTTAGTGGGGATACTTGATATCCCTCATGGGCATTAAGCTGATGGGCAGCACTGGGCCCAAATTAACTCTAGAAATAAATTGGGGATTGACTGTGTCATGATATGCTGGCCTCAGTGAGAGGGAAAGCTGTGTGAGGCTGGAAGGTGCCACACACTGTTTCTTGTGTTCCTGGGGTGGAGCACTGACAGGCAGCACTGTACTTCAGGCAGCTCTATAAGACAGAACTCACCTCCTCTTGTGCAATATCACCCACTGTTGGTTGTTGTTGCATTGAAAAATACAATTTTAGATGCTACACCAAATCCAGCGGAAAGAAGCAGATGTTAAGGAATTTTAAAATATATTTGTTTGAAAAGACAGAACAAGAAATTGACAGCACTTCTTTTATTATCCCTTTGCTTTGCATTTTCATGTACTCATTTTCAGGAGTATATGTAATACACAAAAATTACAATATATATATATATATTTTTAAGATCTAAAAAATATCAGGATCATGCTAGCAATATTACAGAGTATGCATTAGTGCAGTCCTCAGATGGTTTGATACATTTCTGACAGTTTCTATCATTCTTGTTGTCATATCTCAGTGTTTCCAGAATGTCTTATAGAGCTTGTTGAGAGCATCTGGCTGAGCTCTAAGGGGAGATCTGACCTTAGGCACTAGTCAGCATGCCTACAGTGCAACTTTGCTACAAAAAACATCTGCAAAGTGGCTTTGCTGATTTCTGCTCTGTGTCCTACAGCAATTACAAACCAACTTAACTTTGTTAAGAAAACTAGGTCTCCTTCAGAATTAATTATTTACAAAAAAACATCTTTGGTGGAGACGTCCTTCAAAAACAACATGGAGACTGAGACTGGTGAATGGTGAGGATGAAGAGTTGAGCAGTGGGATATCTGTTCCCTCGTGAAAAGCCTGTGAGCATTCCTTGTCCCTGGAGTAGAAACTCATTCATCTTGAATCTTGTGATGCTGGAAGGCACCTGAGTGATATTTACTGAATAAATGTTCTCGTATGCCGGAGTGTTCAAAATGTCCAGGATCATTTCCAAAAGCAATTTAAAGCTCATGGGGGCTAGAACCCATTCAGCTTTATCCACTCTCACTTCTTTTTGATAATTCCTGAGGAATATTGCCCATGATTGCTACTGAGGTGAGTGTTTTCTCACAGTGAGATCAAAAAGTGAGCTCAAAAATGGTCGTCAATACATTTAGTGGGGTGAATAAGGCACAAATATTAAAGGAACAGATTGTCAGAGACAGTATGCAGGGAAATAGGCTTTCTTTAATGGAGCCATGTTCTACTTGAATACTCTAATACAATATATTTGTGTTTATGCTGTTCCTGTCTTATTGATGAGTCTTAAATCCAAGATGATGTTCAATACATGGTGTGCCTAGTATCTTTGTCCTTGCAATTTTATAAACAACATATTTTTTACCAGTAATGTTCCTCAGAGGCATATAATTTCACTTGTGCACCCCAAGGTCTGGCTACTGTGGCAAAATGGAACAATTTAGTGCTGCCTTGAGGTTAAGTGTGTTTGATATCCAAGTGCAAGATCCCTCATTTAATTCTGAACTGGTCCTGTGCATGTTGGTACTCTGGGCTTCTGCACAAAACACTGGATCCAAAAGTCTTTTTCTCAAAAACTAGAACAGGAGAAGAATGCACCAGTCATATGGTGCATTCAGGAGAAGAATGCACCAGAACACCAGAAGAATGCACAATCCATATTATTGTTTTTGCAACAATACCACAGAGGACTGACAGCGAAAACCAGGACCCAATCTGTTGGAGGTTTCATGGAGTTTGAGCCTTGTTTTGCAAGTTAGCTGCCTGGGGACTAATAGCTCCAGGAACCTCTGAGGTTTGGGGCTGTCCAAACTTCTGTGAGTCAATTTATCAGAAGTCAGGTATTCTGTTCTACTTCTCCCTGTGCAGACTTTTGTCACATAATACCTGTAGGCAGAAAATTGTAGAAAATTGATTTTTTTCAAGGAAGTGGCTCATCTGCTGCAATTTATTCCTATGTGAGGGAGTTCCTACAGCTGCCAATCTGCTTCCCTACTAGGAGACACAGTACTTGGTGAAAAAATATAGGAAGGAATCCATGATCACTGGAGCCTGACCAGGTCCATCAGCACTCAATACACTGAGGCATCTAAACATTGCATGCTGGGGTTAATGAATTGAACCCATAGACTTAGTGGTTAGACCTAATGGAAAATAATTATGGATGAGGCAAGAAACTCGTGTTCTGTTCTCTTTTCAGTGTAGGGATTGAAATCTACTTTGTCTCTAGTCTGGAGATGAGGTAAAGGAGAAAATGAACACTGAATCTTTCTTGTGTAGATGTACCACAGTGCAGCCAGGAACATTGGAAGGCGTGGGGGAGAATTTGGAACTGCAGCCTAGCTAAGAAGACAGTCTTTTGAATGGTTCCTTAGGGAATAAGAAGAAAAATAAATGTAGAAAGAAAACCCCAAAAAAACTACTTGAGTAGTTCTTTACTCATCATCTGATTAAAAATGGACCTGAGTCTGTGAACAGGTTGACATTGTGCTTTGAGAACAGAACCTGCAGATTCATACAATTCAGCTAAGCACTTCTCTGTTGTTATAAAATCTAAGAGCTCTGCTGTGCTAACAGCCATTCTGCTTTCAGATACTGATATACTAATTATATCCTTAGCCCCCTTATCTCTTTCTGGGACTGTGAAAGAGTTACAGATGTGTACACCTTATCCTATCTTCAGAATCTCAGTGAATAACTTTCTTTCCAGTTTCTGGGTGGTAGTTGTGAGCGAGGTATAGTATTTCCATTAGCCATACTTTAGATATTACATCAGAATCTGTGTCTTATTTGCACCAGGACCGAATTGTGAGAACTACAGTCTTTGTTTGTACAATTGACCAGTCATAAATTATATTACAGATAATAAAAAGCAGGGATTTGATCAACAATAAGTAATTATATTTATCTGGCAAAAGGACCAAGGAGCTTTTTTCATTTATTTATTGGTGTTTTTTTAAGCTTTAAATACTTAGCCAAGAGTTCAGTTTACCTTTCATATCATGAGATTGGAACACTTCTTTCCCTTAACTCACAAACCTGACAGACAGGAGTGTTCTGCCACACTTTTCACTTTAGGACACTAGATGTTATATTTTCTATGAGCCAAATATCCTTTACAGAGATTTCTGGGAAATAAGCCAGTTATAATGGTCTCAGGAGAATCAGCAGGATTACTGAAAAACAAAAAAACCAACCTTATATTTAAGTACACGAATGTCTTGAATTAGCACAGCAAATGGCAATTGACAGCTTTTGATGAATCTTGGCACTACTTTCTGATCAAACAGTGTATGAGGCTTTAAATGAAAATGTACTTCTCTCTTCGTTGACATTAATAAAATTCTGAATCTGTAGGTTCTGAGTTATGTCTACATTATAATTCATGTCAATTTTGTCCAAATACTGTTTGTGTAGTTTTGGCCTATCAGGCAACTGCATATCTCAAAAGTGAGCAAAGCAGAGTCCTTGCTAGGAATGATAGCATCATTTTCAAGTCACTCTGTTAATTTGGATGGCAAGGTGCTCAATTTCAGTTTATATGTCTTTGGCCAAGGTTGGTTGGTCCTTCTTTCAGAAAGATGGCCTCTGGCAAATATTGATTTTTTTTTTTTTTCCCCATTTGGAGGTAGCCCAAAGTGTTCCAGATGTCAGAACTCTGACTTATACTCGTGCCAGATTTTGAATGAAAACTCCCAGGAGCAGAGCTTACTGGGGGAATATGCAGATACTCTGCTAATTATAGAAGAACACTAGTGTAATCAAATATCAACATAAGTGCACCTTTAAATAGAAAATCATGGTGAAAATGTCTTCTATTACACATTGATGTAGCTGTTCTGCATTTTGAAAGTCTGTATGAGGAACAAGTACCATTGGATAATTAAGCATATTTTATCAGAGTGAGTTTAAAGACTTGATAGTGCATATATTGTAAAAAAGCAAACCCTCCTGACCCTTACCTTTAAGTCAAATGGTATGCTGGTATGGAGTTTTTAAAAGGAAAGGGAGGAGATTCAGGAATAATTTCAGTTTTTTCTGTCCCAAATGTTAAATCAACAAACAGTCAGATGAAGAACTAATCATATTTGTTCAAACTTGGAATTTTCACTTCTTTTCTGATATTTAAGTTAATTTACTTGTTTTTAAAAATATTTTTACTTTCAGAACCCAAATGAAACTTCAGTTCTATCACAGTGTTTCTCAGTTGCATGACACTTGTGGCATTTTTATATGGCCTATGCATAGCAACTATAATGTGTTCAATTCCTACTGATGTGTTATAAGAGAGGGTATCGATCCAATCAATTTTTAGGTGTACATTAAAAATTATATATATGTGTGTGTGTGTGTGTGTGTGTGTGTATGTATAAATCCATATATATATGTGTGTATATGCATATATATATATCTATATAAAAATTTTAAATTATTTGTGCCTGATGCTACTTAAAACGGATTAAAACATTTAGATCAAAGTGTTCCCTGTCTGTGCTGTAATGAAAAGAAGCTAAGCATCAAATGTACTAATTAGAAAGACAGCTGTTTTCTTGTTAATATCTTAGCTTGAAATAATTTTTGCTGGGAAGATGAAAATGTCATCTTATCTTTAGAAGTTGCATAGCATGCAGTTGGGGTTTTTTGTCATTTTTTAAAAAATAAAAACAAAAAAAACCCAACTCAAAATAAAACCAAGGAACATGATTTTTAAAATATCAAAGAAATAATTTGTGACATCCAGATTCATTTTTCTTTATAAAGCATTTACCAGCTATATGAATTCAGAAAAGAGTTGCTGTTAGCCTTCACCATCATCAGTAGAAAGACATAGGTCCTTCCAAAACATAAGGTTTAATTTTATTTATGTGATTAAGACAATTTTTTTTAGTTTTCCTCAAATACTATCAGGCTATACATTTTAAGAGGATTTGACATGAAGACACCAAAAAGGCTAGTGCAGTATGTACAAAAAAACTGTATTGCTATCTCAAAATGTCTGTTTTCCAGGAAGTCTCATTGACCAATAAAATTAAGTTAGGCTTTTAAATGCCCAAATATTAATAGGATAATATTTACAGCCCGGGTTTTCATTTTTCTATTGGAAGTTTTGTCTACTTTTTTCAGCACAGCTCAGTGACACTGTGACACTGAAAATAAGACATCCCAGTTAATGCTTACTAACAAATTTAAGTCATCAATATCAAAGTTAATATTATATATTCACATACCCATATCTTATTGCATATTTCTACTTCTGGAATGCAAAGTGAAAAATTAATTATTTAACTTTAAAATGGAACTTTAAGTTTTTGATTTTTTTTTTTTTCTTAAGCAAAATTATCGAAAATAGTTTTTAAGTATTCTTGTACCTATTGAGTCTAGGAGTGATAGAAGATTTTGTGATCTGAATTTTTGATTGTATGTAGAAAAAAATTGCAGGTAAACTTTCCAAACAGATGTGACTGCTGGGACAAAGTTTATACTCTTACCTTGCAAAGTTGTCTTTCAATAGTACTTTCCTGCCTGTGTTGTCATTCCCACAGTGGTCCCTGTGAATCTTGCAGAAGCTGCAGAACACACCCACATTGTCTCCTACACAGACCAGATTTCTGCACCTACTTGGAAAAAAAAAATAGAGTGCCTTTTTTTCCATTTCTGATTAATTAGTGAAAAATGGCCAGTGTTAGAGAAACACAAACTATTCCTTGCTAATTAACCCTGATACACTGACATCCAAGAAACTCTTTGATCAAGCCAAAGCCTCTTACGAAAAGAAGATACCAGTATCTTTCTGACAGCAGAAACTCAATGCATACAAGGCCTTTTGTGCACCAGTCCTATTCTATATGGCATGTAATTCCTGACCTCAGTGGAAAGATTGATCATGACTTCTTCCAGCTGATATTTATGAAATGTTGCCTAGCATGTCTGGCAGAGTCAGTTATACATTTTCCTCTTTTTCTGTTTTGTCTCTTGTTTCTATAGCATCTGAGTTTTGTGTGATTTCTCATTAAACATTCTCAAGTTTCACCCACGCAGGCCATCTGGACTATAGTTAATATTTTAGGACCTATCCCCTTAACTTTGATGTACTTTCATGTAACTGCTAAAACATGGTGATATCTCTTCCTTCTGTCTTGAGAACCTCCTCCTCACAAACCCAGACATACCAGAGGAACCAAGGGCTTGATACTGCCAGCAGCTGAACACTTTCAGATCTCGTCTATATTTTTTCAAATCTGAGAAAACCTATGATGAGAAAAAGAAATCTGTGAACTCTCAGCAGCAAAAATCTTACCATAATGAAAGGCCTGAAGTCCTATAGCATAAAATATTATATTAAAAATAAGTTTCATGTCAGTGGTGCTTGGTTTGTTGCATTAGATTATGAGCACCAAAATGGTTCTGTGATGACCAGCACAGGAACATTGTGACCCATTAAAGTGGATTCACTAATGACACTGTCAATACTATAGTTTGATCCTTGTCTTCACCTGAAGCTTATTTCTGTCTCAGGTTCATTGCATTTCATCTGAGTAACTGTTTTATGAACTAACAAGTTCTGTTCCATACATCTGATTGGAACAAGCATTTTACTCTGATTTAACCCAGAAGTCTCTCTCAAATAGCTCAGTCCCTTTTGAAATAGTCTTAGGGTCTGATGTTTATATTTGTCATTCTTATAAAGTGAAAAGAACTTGGAAGATAACAAAGGTCAGATAAATGTTTTTAAGAAAGAAACTGACAGCTCTCATAATACTTGTGCTTGGTGTAATAAGACACTTATCTGTGATCTCATCCTCCTGATCCTGTGGGATCTCTGTAATGACATTTCTTTCTTAAGGACAGACACACAGAAGTGGTTCATGGTCTGTCTCATAATGTTGACTGACTAACTGAATGATCACTTGCTTCCTAAGCAAAGCGATTTATCATGTTTGGTATCTTATTCTTCTTCCCTGTCATCTGCATCATTCAATGCAGGGGAAATGCTCAGTCACAAGGACGTGGCTGGGGCACTGATGCTTGTGCAGTGGGTCACCCATGGCTAAAGGAGGCCCACTGAGCCACTCGCAGCAGCTCTTGGAACTTTTCTGCTTGTAAAAACAGACTAAGGACAGAATTCAGTTCCCTTTACTCAGATGTGCAGGACAGTCTATATATTCCAAGAGTCTAAGATATATTCAGGAGTGCAACAAGGACTTTTAAGTAGCACCTGTAGGGAAGGAGAGATACCCAAGCACGCCCAACAGACACTAAGCATCTTATGGAGTATTGAGCTCTAGATTTTTGTTGACCCTGACTGAGATCACAATCATCACATATAATACCGGCATTCAGGTTTCATGACCTCTGACTTTGATCCAAGGAAGCTGTAATAATAGAGAGTTTAAGAGCTGTCATGAAAGAGACACTGCATTAGGCATCTCTAAAATCTGGTTGAGAAAGGTTTTACAAGGTAGGGGATCCATCCCACTTCTAGGAGAGGCACATGAGACTGATATCTTTGAGAGAAGATAAGATTTACTTCCTTTCCTGCTCCCCAAAAGTTCTATTGAGGCTGCTTTTGTAGAGTTCTGTCTTTTATCTGGATAAATTTATTGCAAATTACAGAAAAATCCTTGACGTTTGCCACAGTTTAATTTTCCTCTTTTTTGTTTGTTTTCAGACTACTGCAGAAATCTGATCACCACAGAACCACTTGCCAAAATAGCACAGAAACAGGGTAGAGAGAGTAATGGTGATCTTGCCAAAGAATTTTGATCCAATATGCTGCACAGTGCACAGAGAGCTCTGCCTCAGTAGTCATTGAAACACTGGTTGTTTCCGACACACTTCATCCATAACCTGTGTTAGGTTTAAATATATTTGCACTGTTAATCGGAATGTCACACAGTATAATGCATTTAGGTGTCTGCTATGCCTAAATGTGTTATTCTAGGGGATTCAAATAGTTTTAATTGGCAAGTTTGGGATAATGATCCTTAAATTCCCTATCTTATCCTTCTTCACCATAGTCATGCACAACTTTAAACTAGAAGATGAGCATAAGTGTGCAAAAGGATATTTTACTGACGATTATAAGAGTATAACACAAACCAAACAAAAACATTTCTTGGAGTGAAGAACATTAAGACTTGAATGTTTGTAAGGTGTATGAGTACACTGTCATTAAACAAATATCAGCATATGTTGCTGTATGCACAATCCCCTACATCTGTCAATTTTCCACTGAGCTTGTCAAGAAATATTCTCTCACTCCTCAAATTGTGAAGAAAACACTGTGTTAAGTCACTAAATTTCCCACTGTCCTTTCAGAATGTCTATGGTTGAATGATGGATTGAAGGATCTCTAGAAAACCTTGGCTTTCATCTGATACAAAATGATAATTGACTTTTTGAAGAATATCCATTTCACTTTCCTGAAGAACCTCACTGTTTCTGTGGCAAAGTGTTTTAGGGAAAGATTTTTCTCATTTTGGAAATCGTATTTAAGGCCAGGAGCTAAATCTTATAAACCTTATAACTTTTCTGCTAGTCCAGGACTTTTTGTGTTTGCACTGAAAGTGAATAGTATCAAGGTTTAAAATACTGAACTATTTTATGCTATTATACGCTTATTTCATTTTACATGTACATATTAGAGGACTGTCTAACAATTCTCTTTTAAAAAAATTTACCTTCAGAGGATTTTCCTTTTGCAGAGGATGTAAGGACTAAGAGCAGTAATAGACTTTCTCCTGTTTACATACCTACCTACAGCTGTGCTGAAGACCACACTTGTTCTTCTGCTCTCAGAGGATGTCTATGTGTTATATCTACAAAATATTGTGTATGTTCGTGCTTTTGTTTTCAAACTTGTCTCTGAGAGAATAAAAACCCTACTGCATTCTTCTTACCTGACATATCTATATTCCTCATTTACTCTGATTCCCCATAGTTGTCCACTTATTACTTTCTCAAGTCCTCGACAAAGGCTAAGCAGAGTAACTCTAAAGAAAAAAATGATTTCTCATACACAAAATATTTATAAAGATTGCTTGTCAGAAGTAATTTACAGTGCTACATTGCTTTCTGGAATGATGTGGAACATGACTGCTTTCTTAAACTATCATTTGTCAAATTGAGTACATAAAGCAGACAAAGTATCTCACTGGTAAACATTGACTATGCAGTTCCTTCACTAGCAGTTGAACTTCCAGTTTTGAGTTCATGCTCTTAAAGTCAGATTTAGCTCTTTTAATGGCTGAAATATCTTAAATATTCCCTCTTAAAACACGTTGTATTATTGATGTATTATTCAACTATTTTCCCAATCAGTCTTAGTAAAACAGTTCCAGTTTTTCTGAATATGAGACCTTGCTTCAGCCCAGCCACCTGTCAATCAGATAGTACTCCCAGACATTCTTGAACAATCTTCTTAGTTAGAAAAGAAAAAATAATTTTTATATTTGTGTGTGGACTTCAATACTGGCTGATGACACTTTTCAGATTTTTTTTCCTTTTTTTATCATGTAGACTAGTAAATTTAACTGTAGATAAGATTATTTTTTAAACTTTACAATTAAAAGTCACACCACTCTCAATAAAATATTCTTCTGTTGTCTCAATAAAAACATTTTATGGAAGATTGTTGTATTTATTAGATTTATTAGCACACAGAAATATTTAAGTCACTATTTTTCACAAGAAGATTTAATGTAATCAAGCTTATAATTTTGTTAAGGTTTGTTAGTTTATGAAGAGTATGCTTTGAAAATAGGTATATGGTATGAACATTCAAAATTCAGTAAAAATTAATTTATTGCATTTAACAAAAAAAAATTTTGTAGTTGCATTGGTGATTTAATCTGAACCTCTCTCTCACCTTAGAGAAAAGTGTCAGAAATGGTTAGAGATAAACATATAGATATAAATAAATATATAAATAAAAAACAACTCAGGTTATTTTTTTCAGTATCCTGAGGAAAGCCCGTGGCTATTCTTAGACACTTTCAATCATGCTCATAATATTGCAGTTGCTTTTTATTTGAAGAGTAAAATGGTGACAGAGAAGTAGTAATTTTTTCAAGTTTACAATTCCACACCAGCTACAAATCTTCCTTAGTTTTATCTGCTTCATATATGTGCATATCTCTAACCAATTTAAAATAGCAGAAAGAAATCCAATAAAATTGAGTTATTTGCTCAAGGTCTTTAGCTGAAGTTATTTTAAGGGTATTTAGCATTTTAGCCAGCACATGAGAGATGAAAACACACTGCTTGGCATTTTTGTGCCTTGTAAGTTGTGTGATGCTCTTCATCCTTCCTACTTTCCACCCATGTTGCTTTGAAGGAGAGCTGATTTTTGACTTTCACAGGGGGCAAAATGAGCCCTGCCTTGCTCTTGTGTTATCCACAACAGCTTTAAATGCTACTTTGAGCAAAAAATCGCCCACAATCACCCTTGTATCTGAGGGCTTTGAATGTTCTGAGGACAGATATTCTTGCTGCTGTCCTTCTGTCCTCGACCAATGTTGACCTGGGATGTGAGTCCACATCTGGCTGAACATGAGCCAGCAGTGAGCCCAGGTGGCCAAGAAGGCCAGTGCCATCCTGGCCTGGATTAATAAATGTGCATCCAGCAGGACCAGGGCAGGGATTGTCCCCCTGTACTAGGCACTGGTGAGCCATACCTTGAATGCTGTGTTCAGTTCTGGGCCATTCACTGCAAGAAAGACATTGAGGTGTTGGAGCATGTCCAGAGAAAGGCATGGAGCTGGTGAAGAGCCTGGAGCACAAGGAGCTCTCTGTAAGGAGCAGCTGAGGGAGCTGGGTGTGTTCAGCCTGGAGAAAAGGAGGCTCAGGGGTGACCTTATTGCTATCTACAAGCATCTGCAAGGAGGCTGTAGAAAGGTGGGGATCATCCTCTCAAGCAACTAGTGACAGGAGAGGACACAACTTCAAGCTGCACCAGGTGAGGCTCAGGTTTGGGGTCAGGAAGAATTTGTTCACAGAAGGGTTGTCAAGGATTGGAACGGGTTTGTGCAGGGAGGTGGTGGAGTCACCATCCCTGGAGGTGTTCGATAAAAAAACTGCTCATGGTACTTAGTGCCATGATCTAATTGACAAGGTGACAATAAAGATTGGAGCTGATGACCTTAGAGGCCTTGTCCAGCCTAAATGAGTCTGTGATTCTGCCACCTCCATTGCTTTTCCTTAGCATATGCTCAGATGCCACAAAGCCAGCATGCATTATTATACAGTATATAATAGTATACAGCTTAAGGCTGAGCTCTTAAACAAGGGTCACCTACATGACCCGGGCTCAAATGTATTTCAGCTGGGTAACAACATGTACTTCTAACATTTTCAGTCATTGTGAGGATTATCTAATTATAACAACAGCCCCACTTCCTTCACTGCTATTGCTTACGAAATAATAGGCAATTCAGAAGAAGAAAGGAATGTGTGATCTGACCCAGGGTATTCCAAGATCTTGTAAGTAAAAAAAAGGTAATATGAGACAAAAAGGGTTTTAACGGAAAAGGAAATTAATGATCATGATGATAGTCCTGGCAGATGGTCAGGGGAAGCTGAGAAGATAGGAGTAGAAGTGTTATTTAAGGGGAAATGAGACTTTTTTGGTCTTTTTGAGACAGACTGATAAAAAAATAGATATTGGAGAAAAAATTTTTTGCAAAGAGCCTCAGATTAAGAATAAACACTTTTTTCTGTGTCAGGTTTGAATAGTGGAAGTGAAAAGAAACAAACAATGGGTGTTAAAAGAAAAGGTGGCTCTTTTTGAGGTGGCTGATAATGGGATTCTGCTATCTGTAACTCAGGAATGCTGTCTTGTTGGATATGCAAATATACCTGCATATATACTACCTAATACATTAGACTCCTTTTTTATAAATACTCACCCAAAAGCACAGACAATATATTTGTTCAATCTTATAACTCCTAGTTTTGCAGGTACTGTTTTTTGAACACTGAAATTTTTCTCAGTGAGACAGAATACAGCGCGAAGTAGAGCAGCTTTCATGATTTTTTTCCTATTCTGAATAGCTGCAGATACTTTAGAATTAAATTAACTTGTCCTTTTATTTTCTGAAGACTAAGCAATTCAATCTGTGTACAGACTGGAGAAAAGGAGGGGGAGGGAGGGAAACAAAATAAATTTTCAGGAGGGACTATGGGACTTCTCATGAATGAAACAGGTCATTGCTACTCCTTGGATCATCACCAGAAATTTACATTTTTATTCCCATAAAGCAGGAGGTATCTTTCAAGGCAGTGTAATGTTTTCCTAGGGCATTTTAATGCTTTTATATCTTTCTGTCTGCATCATATATGCTTAGTTGTTTAGGGACCTAGAACTGAGAGCCACAGAAGCAGAGGGGGAAGACATGCTGTTTATCTGACTTGCAGTCATTTGGTAAAAGGTTTGGAACTGTTTCTATTATGAGTAGATCTGTGAGTCAGAGACTGGTTCAACCTGCATCCACCTCTGTGAATCTTCTTTGTGTAAAAAGAATGCAAACAAAAAAAAAAATAAAAGCTGTTGCACTGATAGATACTGTGCAGTATCCTCAGACTCACAGAGGCATAAGACTCTAGTTGAAAGTGTAAAACACACAATTTAGCCAAGTAGTTCCACTTTTAAGCAATACTGAAACATCTTTAATATGACAAATTACTTTGTAGGTATCCAGAAAATTTCCAGAAATCAGTTCTGGAAACATGACAGGTAGAATTGCCATTAAAGAATGCCAATGTGACTGCAATAGGTAGTCATGTAAGAGCACTTGGCTACTGTAGCAAAAAACTCAGCTATGGTGAACTCTATATTCTGAAAACACAGAGTGAAAAAACAGATGAAACTGCTAAAGTTTTATCAGGCTTGACATGGAATTGTTGGTATTTATGTGGATTTTATATAAAGTAAAAGGTCAAGACATACTTGAAACTCAATCCTAACTGAAAATATTTGCCACTTGCAGTAAGCCTGGCTCAACTTTCTGGTTGTGATGAGAAATTCAAACATTTTTTGTCACCTAGTTAAAACCTAGATACTACACTGAAAGAGAGGTTTTTGTGGAGGTTTCTTTTGGTGGAAAGCCTGTGTAAGTGTCATATATTCTTAACTTCTCAAGGTGACTAGCGTAACTTTTTTTTCCTTTGTTTTGACCATAAAAATGAAGAGAGAAAATGGTTTATGTGCCATTAGGGCACAGTTGGGGATAGACTGACCCTTATTCTACTCCCTCCAGAGTAACACAAATTAAGTGGACTGTGTTATAATTGCTCTAATAAGCCAAATACTCTCAGGACATATTCAAGCCAGCAAAGAACAACAGTAAGATGTATATGATCATGTGAACAGTATTGCTTCTTATGTTTTGGATTATTAGCAGGAAAATTTGTTTCCCTCTTGAGCAGATTCCTGTGGAATGCACAGGGGTTTGGACTTCCACCATGTAAACAGTCAGAAAACACAGAATAGTATTTTAATCTCTGGTACTAGATGCCTGCTCAGTACTTCAGATTTGGAGAAACTCAAACTTACAGCCCAAATATTTGGCTCATTTCAAAGGAAGCAGAAGCTGCTGTCTGAAGTGCTGGGAAGAAATTCTGAAGAAATTCTGAATCCAGTGGTAAACAGACATGTGCATTGGTGCCTAGAAATTACATGAGTTCTCTGTATGAACAGGAAAAGTGTTATGTGTGAAAGTTAGGCAGTTTTCTTTAATTTGATGCTGCTACAAATTTTCTAAGTGAAGGGAAAAAAGAACCAAAACAATGTGAAAACAAATTTCCCAGGCTTTGAAACAGTTTTATGTAAGTAATTATTTAATTTAGAATTATTGTTGCAATCTGATGAGCTAATTAATGTTCTAAAAATTGCTGCCAAAAAGCCATCAAGAGCACCATTTTTCTTTAAACTTGCCCGTTAGGGAAGTGATACTTGTCATGTGTTTCAATTCACATTTCCAGTCCTTAGAGGAGTGAAGACAGAGGTCAGCAGAACTGCCACCTTGGGCTTCCATGGAGTAGATTACAGGCCTTTCAGTCTGACTTTGGTGCCAAGGAAGGTCATGGAGCAGATCATCTTGAGTGTCATCCCGTGTCATGTGCACAGGGGATCAGGCCCAGCCTGAAGGGGTTTATGAAAGGCATTGACCTGCTGGACCAACCTCGTCTAATGCCAAAGCTACCTGCTCAGTAAATGAGGGAAAGGCTGCAGATGTTGTCTATCTGAACTTCAGTAAAGCCTTTGACACTGTTTTCCACACCATTCTCCTGGCAAAATTGGCTGTTTTGATAGGTGCATCCTTCACTGGGAAAAAAAAAAAAATACAGTGGATGACTGATCCCATAAGGTGGTGGTGAATAGAATTAAATCTGGTTAGCAGACAGTCACTCGTGGTGTACTGGGGCCAGTTCTGCTAAATATCTCAATGAATGATCTGGACAAGGGCATTGAGTGCACCCTCAGTCAGTTCACAAATGACACCAAGTTGGATGAAGTGTTTATCTGCTGGAGGGTCGAAGGACTCTGCAGAGAGCTCTGGACAGGCTGGGTCGGTGGGTTGAGGACAAGTACAGGAGATTCTTCAAGGTGAAGTGGTGACTCCTGCACTTGGGTCACAAGAACCTTATGTAGTGCTACGGGGTTGGGGAAGAGTGGATGGAAAAGAACCCAGCAGAAAAGGACCTGAGAATGCTGGTCAACACAGCTGAACATGAGCCAGCTGTGCCCAGGCAGCCAGAAAAGCCAATGGAATCCTGGATTTTATCCACAATAGCATGGTCAGCAGGACCAGGGAGTGTTTTTTCCCCTGTACGCGGCACTAGTGAGGCCACATCTCAAATCCTGTGTTCAGTTTTGGGCCTCCCAATTACAAGAGAGACATTGAAGTACTGGAGCATGTCCAGAGAAGGGCAAAAAGAAGCTTGGAAAGGGTCTGGAGCACAAGATTTTTGAGGAGTGGCTGAGGGAGCTGAGGTTGTTTAGGCTGAAGAAAAGGAGGGTCAGGAGACACCTTATCACTCTGAAAGGAGATTGTAGCCAGAAGGGGGTCAGTCTGTTTTTCCAAATAACAAGTGACAGAATGAGTGGTATCACCCTCAAGTTGCACTGGGGAGGTTTATGTTGGATATTAGTCAAAATTTCTTCACTAAAAGGGTTGTCAAGCCTTGGAAGAGGCTACACATTGATCGAATCACCATCCTTGAAAGTATTTAAAAGATGCATATATGTGGTCCATCTGGACATGGTTCAGTGATGATTTAGCAGTACTGGGGTGGACTTGATGGTCTTAAAAGTGTTTTTTAACCTAACTTAACTGATTCTATTCTATGGATTGAACTATTACTATAAATAGTAAACAAGTCCTTTTTATTTTTTTAGGTTTCCCTCTTTTCTCTTATTTTATCTGTCTGTTTTTCTGGGGAGTGATTAATTTACCTGTAATGAGGAACAAAAGGGAAAAAAACAGGAGGTGGGAGGGTAGGTGTGCATTCTCTTCCTCTTCTCTGGATTCATCATGCTCTGTCTTACCTTCTCTCTCCTCTTTATCTGTTATTCTAATTACCTATCTTACTTCTTTCTCATGCCTTCATTAGTAAGAGATGTTTATACTTCCCTGGCTAAGCTATGCATTTTTCCCCCTTTCATTTCATTTTCCCCTGTCAGTGTCCAAAGTTGTAAATTCACCTCCTATTCTCTAATCTGTTCCTCTTCCTGTGATCACTTTATTTCAAGTCTGCTCTATGCCCTTCCTCAGCATTTTTAAAGTGCATAATTCTCTCCCCTCTTCTCATCGTCTTTTAAAGTGTTAATACCATATTCATGCAGCAGGGGTGTTCGAGGTGGAGATAGGGATAGCAAGGAAGGAAGGAAGCTTTTATCCCCATAAAATTATGAAGCAGCAGGTTATCTCTGAATGTATGTCGTTGCACCTGAATTCTCTCTTCTTCCTGGGACCAATATGGTAGAAAAGTACACAGTGAAAACACTGAACATACAGTCCATCAGCAGTTTGCTTTTAGCTGTGGGCCATTCTGGCATAATAAAGGAAAGATGGAGCTGTCAAACTAATTCTTAACACATAGCAGTTTACTTTCAGATCTAATAAACCATAAATTGTTTGTTTTGTGTCTTGCAACCTAAAAACTATTACTACCTTAATAGTTGTGTTCTTTTCTAATGGGAAGAAAAATAGGGGGCATAACAGGAAGTTCAAGAAAGAGTTTAAAGGGGAAAGAGGGCAATTAATAGAAGCAAAACATTATTTCTCTTGCTGAAAGTATATTTAAGAAGAGGAATATATCACAATAATCAACCAGGTTTTTTGCCTTCAGCCTGTCTGAGGCCATGTGGTTTGGAGATCTGATCACTAGTCCGAAAAGGAAAGGCTGTTTGCAAGATTTCCGGGGTGTTTTTTCCTGGAAAAGGTGAGAGGACAAAAGCAGAAATCTATGACATACACTTTATACCTTGTAAGGAAGTACTCATCTGTCTATCTGCCTCTCTCTCTCTCTTTCTTTCTTTCTACATACATATATATAGAGATCCATATGTTTCAAGCTGTCACTAAATTGATTTGGAGGCAGATTTTTCTTTCATGTACTGCTCTGAAGATTAGGTTAAAAATGCAATATTTAATATATGGCTTAAACCAATTGAATTCAGTTTTCTTATTTGTTTTGCTCTTTTACTTCACGGTTCAGTATTTTACAGAATTTTGCATGGTATTTCCATCAGTAATAACAGTTCTGACTACTTGGAGACAGAACAATGCCAAAGCAGAAGATAGTGTTTGAAAATTCAAACAGCATTTTGTAACAATCATGCTTGCTTAATACACCCTACAATATTTTGGTATATACAGATTCTGTGGAATTTTTAAGCCATTTCTAAACTCATATTTTGGGTGAGCATGAATTACTGGCGCTTTGTTTTATAAATAAATCATTATTTTATCATTTGTGTTTGTGCTGTCTTCCAGTACTCTTGATTTTTTTCATAGCGTGAAATTTGGTTCTTTTTCACTTTTGAAATACTGCTTCCATTCAATTTTCTTTGCAACAGGTTCATTGGGCAGTACTTTGCCCCTTTTTATTATCTTGTATTTTGTTTGAGGGGTTTTAATTTGTTTTGGTTTTGGTTTTTCTGTTTGTTTTTTGTTCTTTTTTTTCTTTCCTGGTGCGTAACTAAAACAATTTTCTGATTAAATTGACTATTAATAGCCATTATTTACATTAATTTGCACTTGTAATAGCATCACTAGAGGGCAGTATTGATTAAATTAGGCACACTCTAGTGCTCTTTGGAAATTTAACTTCAGAAAAGCCTCCAGTATGAACACCTTTGCATTCCTAATATATGGCTTTCAGGTCCATTTTTCATTACATCCTAAACATAAAATGTAAAAGTGATCTTATTCACCACCTATATTTGACATTGTTATTTGTAACTTTAATGTGTGTAAAAGAACGTTCTGTGATTTTTATGAGAAAGTATGTGCATGAAGCTTAGTAGAAATTAGATGGCATTAAAGTTATTTTAAGTTATACATAGTAGAAATTATTTTTTGTAATATATTTTTATAATAAAATGTAGAGGTTTTTTATGTGTTTTTCCTCAGGAAAAATGCTGTGCAAAGTAATTATCTTCTAATTCATTAACTGTCTCCTTGAAAATCTCAGTACAGTGTATTTTATGATAACGGACAATAAAGATAAGCAGAATTGTAAATTAAAACACTGACACATTTGTTCTTATCGATTTACAGGTCTCCTGACAAATGCAGCAACACAGAATCCTCGTAGGAGTGGTTTAGGCTCTCTGTGAGCTACTTAACTTAGTCAAGTTTCACTGCTGTTGATCATCATCTGTTATATGTCATCAACTCAACTGTCTGTTTCTCTGTATCTCATGAATGACAGCATAATTCCTCTGCATTATGAGCTAAAGTTTGTTCTGCCATTCTAAGGATCACTGGACTAAGGAATATAGAAAAAGAGATATGCTTGGGCATTAGCAATACAAAAAAGTTCATGGTTAACGTTTCATCTGCGTTTTACACCACTGCTGGACTTGCTGTTACCTACATGTTTCAATCCGAAGAGTCTGCTACAATGAAGAGTATCATCCCAATCAGCCTTAGAGAAGACTGTTTTGCCTATGGGAGGACACTGAGGTGCAAAAGAGAAACTCTTCTTGTGCCCTAAACTGTCTGAATTGCTTTTATTTTCTTATACTTTCAGTATTTACAATAGACCAAAGAGCAAAATCTATTTTAAAGTGGACACAATCTTACTCTAAAAGAGAGTTATGTCATTAAATTGAAGGAGGTCTCCACAAAGACATGATTCCAGCTTTCACAAAGCTGAAATGTTGTCCAGCGGAAGTCTTTATGGAAAGCTGAAGTAAAAACTAACTCAGAGACCTGCTCTTGAAATGCCATGTTCAAGAGAACATAACGGAGCACTGAGAGAAAATGACCTATGTTTGAAAAATTTGGACAAAAAGAACACAAACTGTCTACACGGCACCTTTATTCCTCTGTACTTAGATTGACTTTCTCGTACTAAAATCATTTTCCGTTTTAACCAGTTAAACATGCCTCTTCTACAGTTCCATTTTTGATAGTTAAAGTTGGATAATACAGTATTTGCAAAGAGCATGTTTGGTCATCTGTGGCCTATGTCTCATCTGATACACCATTTAGCACCAGAAAGCAAATTAAAGAGAAAACAAAAGTAACACTTGTTTGAAAGAGATCATTAAATGTATTTTGAAAAGCCTAAAGTTATATATTTAACAGTTTTTATATGTTGTATATTTGTAGAAAATCCTATTTAACAATTAACGTGATAACTCTGACAGTCATGAAAAGTGGTTCAGAGTTAAGTTGTGTTTTATTACTTCAGTTGTCTCTGAAGTGACTGGTGTCGTTTGCTTTCTTCCATTGGGACATTCTGGATGTAAAGCATGACCAGAGAGGACTGTGTAGAAAAAGCAAAGAATAATGTTGTTTATATTACATAAATGCATTCAACCATTGCACTGTTGGAAGGCATTTTTTATTTTTATTTTATTTTTATTTTTTTGTCTTTATGTACTGATAAAAATAGAGTGTAAAATATTTTACTCATTGCTCTTCATAGCAAGGTTTTCCTTCCTTCCTTCCTTCCTTCCTTCCTTCCTTCCTTCCTTCCTTCCTTCCTTCCTTCCTTCCTTCCTTCCTTCCTTCCTTCCTTCCTTCCTTCCTTCCTTCCTTCCTTTCCTTCCTTTCTTCCTTCCATATAAGGATCAGTTTGAAGCCTGTTCCTTGATCCCATT
Source organism: Sylvia atricapilla (assembly GCF_009819655.1). Lineage (NCBI taxonomy): Eukaryota > Metazoa > Chordata > Aves > Passeriformes > Sylviidae > Sylvia > Sylvia atricapilla. The sequence goes on along the minus strand of NC_089144.1, from coordinate 6,868,515 downwards.
TTCAGTGTTTTACCTCATTGTTAGAAAGCCCACTTTTTCAGCATTATTGGTTAGTGAAAATTTAGCAAAGACAGCATAGACAAGGGAGAAATTATGATGAAACAGAAACAAAACCTTGTTCCTTTTACTGTACCTTTTGGCATATAAGTTTGGTACATATTGGTATGATACAATCAACAAGGGAGCTTAATTTCTTCCTGGCAAATGTATTATGGTTTCAATTATACTACCTAATACTCCAATTAACTTTTAGTGTTATGCTAGTTCTATTCTACTAAAGAAAAATATATAGAGATTATTCAAGTGACCATAGATGAAAGGTACAAAAATGAAAAGTTGATTAAAGAATTTTTTTTTAAAGCCTACTCAAACACTGAGGCTTATATAATGCAGAGGTTGCAGGAAAATATGAACTATGGATCATTTTGTCTTCAAGTAAAACAAATATATACAAAATTCTTATTTAATCATAGGATTTTGACCAGTATCAAAGTAGCAATTAAAGCCCAGCCACTTGTAAAGTGTTATGGACTGACTGCACTATAAATGACCAATGTCAGGTTTAAAATGTCATGCAATAAATGATGGTAAATACAGTTACTGTACATGTAGACCTCAAGAGCCAGATTCCTCACTCTACCATCTCTCTGTTTTGATTTATTTTAAAGGGAGCTTCGTAGCCTTATTTAGTAAACACTGAAAAAACAAAAGATGTTACATCATTTTTGTTGCTTTACAGTATTCAGTTTTGTGTTGGTTCAGCTAAATTATGAAAAATAAAGAAAATCCTTTTATAAGTGAGACTTGTTCCCTGAGCATGACATCACCAAAGGAATTTTACCAGATGATAAGTAAGGTGGGAGCACAGAGAGGAAGATGGAATTGGAAATTGAGGACATGAACAATGTTTTGAAGTTTTACCCTTCCATTTTCATGTCTTGGGTACCTTCATTTTGGTGTGCTCAGTTACAGATCACATTAAGGTCATTTATTCTCTGGAAAATGGATCCTCTAAGAACAGGAGGATCTAAGAATGGACATCTGAAATATTTACATCTAAAAATCACACAATACAATCAGTTCTGAATATGCAACCTTATATCTTTGTTTTCTAATTACTTTAAATACTCAAAAAAGAGTAGATGCACATGGTTATAAGGTCTACTCTGGATAAGAGCTATCAAAGGAAAAATATTCTGATTACTCTTCAGAGGTGCGTTCTCATTTCTGAGTCTCTTGTGTACAACAGACACTTCAAGGCACTTAAAATGTGTTTTGTGCTTTTCTGTCCTCCCCCAGAATGTATAGTTTTAAACAAACAAAATATACTGGCTGCCTTTGTCACTGTGAATTACTACTCTAAGAACAGTGGTGAAATGTTTCTCTCTCAGGAACAATATGTTTTCAGAATATTGTGAACTTTAATTTTACAAAACTAAGTTACATAAAAAAATTGTTTGTTTCTGAAAGTATTTTATGTGCCTCTTCCAAAGCAGAGTTTGAAACACAGAGGGTAATGTCTTATTTGAATGCTATTAAATATCCATCATTTCTCAGATTGCACACAAGTAACTTTTTCAAAATACACTTGAAAAGGAACAGAATAATACATAAAAACATATAATGGGCTAATGAAAACAACCTCCAGAAATGCAGTAAACCTTTAAATTTTTTTTCAAAAAAGCTTCTATGTAGCTTTCTGTTAGCTCAGGCAAGGACATATTTAACTACTGCTTTTAATATCTTGGGTGTCAAATGGAGCAAACATTAGCACACTATAGCAATCAATGTGACACATCATTCACCAATTTCATAATTATGCTTTTAGCCCTATCTTTTTTCTTTTTTTTTTTTTTTTTTGCTTTTTTTTTTTTTTTTACCAATTCATTTCTTGTTTGCAGCAGCTCAGGTTTTATGTGGTATTCTCAATCATTGACTTGTTTACTGAAATTGTACCCATGTGCTGTTGCATAAATCTTTAACCCAGGCAGTTACTATCTCATATACCCTACTCATCACAATCCTGATTACTAATTAAGAGTTTCCAGAAGAAAATAAAGAATTCAACACTGTGTCTGAAAAGCCTCTATAGCTGTGAGGAACAGCTGAACTAGAAGGTGGTAAATGATTGGTTGACAGAAAAATCATATAGCACTGAGTGCCTGGGCAAATGAACTAGTGGAAAGGAAAAATGAACAAGCCAGAAGCGAATGTAGCACCAGGAGGCAAAACTCCCCCAAAACCCAAAAGAAACCAAACACCAACCCTGCCACCCACCAAACAACCCAAAAAAACAAACAAAATAAAACAAAAACAATGAAACAAAACAAAACAAAAAATCCCACCACACAAGCACACGCTCACAAGAAAAAACAAAACAAACAAGCAAGCAAACAAAAAAACGAAACCAAACCAAAATGGAAATATTTATTATATTTAATCAGGAGAGAAAACCATACCCAGAACCAGCCCTTTCATCACCTAAACCTACATATATGCAGTACTTTTCCAATTAAAAAAAATACTTAAGGAGTCATTACTTCTTAAACATTGTATGATATATACCAATAATCACATATACATGCATAACAAACAAAATAGTCAAGCCAAGGAATAGCTTGACTATTTTTTTCTGACATCACAGAATTGATCCTACATTGAAGTAATGAAATCACTCACACTGGACTTAAGCAAATAAAGATGGACAGAAATCACAATATTCTACTTCTGCTCTCAGACTGTGGCTTGAGAAGAGAAAAGAGGTCAAGAAAGAAACTGAAGAAAAAAAAACAAAAAAAACCAACCAAGACCAGAGAAAAATAAAGTTCTTTTTTTCAGAGTATTTAGTGTTTAATAAATGCTTTTTATTATTCAGTACATGCTAGGGGAGTCCAAAGGAGTATTATTTGAAACAAGGAAATAAGAAAGGAAACATTATTTTAACTGCAGAGATGAGAATTTTACTGATAATGTGTTTGTCTTCTTTTGAGATACAAATCCTATTAAACTTAGAGACCCATGGGTAATATATAAAAGGCAATTCTGTCACTGATTAAAAATAAACTAAAAAATGGAAACTAAACTAAAAAGTGGAAATGACAATAAGCCAGAATAGATAGTGACTAATAATGAGCCATTCTGTGGGAGGATCGACACAAGTTCTTGTACTGCTTTTGACTATGAATGAAACACAATTTTTGCACATTTTTTTAATATCATAAATTAATAGATTAGTGAAGATAGGGGAGGCATATAAAAATATGCAGAGACAAAATGGGTCACCAAATATTAGCAGAAAATGGAAAATTGAAAACTGGGAGTGTCAATTTATCATTTCTTACATCATCAAAGTAACTGTGACTTTGAATATGTCATATTTCTGGAAGTATGTGAAAAACAACTTCTGCTCTTGAAACAGATACTAATGTTGTTTTCCAGCTACTCAGTGCCTAGGTCAGGTCCCTGTTTTTTTGTGGTAAACCTATGTCAGTTATGCCTTTTCAGAGCTCCAGCAAGCCACTGGAGGACCCTTACAATATGTTATCTGTAGTCACAAAGAACAATATGCTCATGGCACTGATGTCCTCCACATCTGGCTAGGACAGACCCTGCCCATAATTTTCTAGGTTTGATGTTTCCAATATCAGGCTAATGAAAATGACATTTAAACACTATATTGGGCTGCAGTGATGCAAAATACCCTGTGCAAGTGAACAAAGTTGATTAACATACAATCAAACCCCAATTTTTCAAAATGTATTGATAAATAGCAAGCAAAGAACAGCAACAGTAAAAAACCCAAAGCCACATTAGGACTATTAATGTAAGAAAGAAAATGAACAAACAAACAAACCCCACACCAAATCTAGAATTAAAAAAGAAAATTCCTGCAAAGATCTTTGTTAAGGAGTAGAAGCGCCAAAGCTATTTATGTTATGATTATTGGGTCTGGCATAACAGAGGGAACAGTGTTGGCATGTGCAGAGAGCAGTTTACAGTATCTAAGGAGCTTGAACACAACCTCAAAGCCACTATGAGCAAACCTCTGTCTTCCTTCACTGCCCTGGCAGAAGCTGATGCACACATTTCTATGTCCCCAAGAAGGGAGACAGGTGCCTTAGTATGGGTTCTCACACAGGCATAACAACACACGTCACCCACCCCAGGCGGAGGCTGTAATGACAAGAAAGGTTGACATCAGCTGTCAAGCAGAATTTTTTATTGAGTTGTCAAGGTGCTAACAAAAAGTGGGTAGTAGGAGCCTGATGTGTTTGTTAATGAGTTTGTACATTAATAGCCTGGCTGTTAATGTATCAATACATTGCACAAAACAGCTCACAGAGCCCCAGTGGCAGCAAAGAGGCCTCCCCATCACAACAACTAAAGCAAGTACAAGGGTCATATATTCCCTCCTGTATATGCAGACAAGCTCCACATGGATAGACGAAAATTAATGTGGCTCTTTTTCTCTGTAAACTCTCCACTCACTTCTACCAAGATATATTGAAGCAGCCTCCACAGCAGAAGTTCAACATGGACTGCAACTTTAAAACATATAAACCTAAAGTTTACAATTTCTGCCTCAATAAAGCCATGAGCACTTGGTTTTCTCCACAGACAGATTTGTTTCTTCTCAGAACATTGAAGAGAGCAACATGAGAGTGATAATGTAACTTACAGCTCATGCAAGACTAATCAAATTATGGTGAGCCCTGGAGGGGCAGAAATTTTAGCTAAGTAAATAACAATGACCTCACTGTGCACAGGAAACACTCCTGAAAATGCCACAGACAGTTCTAAAGAAGAGGAAATGAACCACACCTTTTTCTTGAAATGGAACCTCTTCCAGGAGCCTACATGTGTTGTCGTAGAGATTCCTCCAGGAACATGTGAAAACTGTGTAAACACAAAGACAACTGCAGCAAGTTAGAGGGAAAAGTTGTGAAATCTTTGCATTTAATTGTACACATCAGGTTAGTGTTCCCTGTACTTCATTACTTGTTCTTCATGGGTTAACAAAATCTTACTGGAAGAAATCTTTGTCACTGTCTCCATGGCAAGGCCACTTTGTATTATTTAGATGGGGTGACTGCAGTCTCCTTAGGCAGATTGACAAAGTCAGCAAGCTTTGTCTCCTCTCCTTTTCCTCCCATTGTTTGCGCCTTGTAGTGGTGTTCAGACATACCCACTGCAATGGTTTCCAGTAGTCCCAAAGGAATTATTTTAAGATTGGTCATCCTGATTTGGCTACTGGTGTGGGTTTAGGAGTGTGTGGTGCAGCACCAGCTAAAAGCCCAGCTCCTGATACTGCCTCTAGCTGAGCACTTGTATGCCAGGTGGCAACTGGCCTTCAGGTTTGCTACTCTTGAGGGCATTTTGTATAGGCTGCATAATACGGAACCATTGCAATTTGAATAGTTTTCTGAGATGAACAGAAATGAAAGATTTCTTCAGTATCTCTCTCCAGTTAAAAAAAGCAAATTTTGCTTTTTCAGAAGTCTTTTATCATTCTTTTTCTGTCTTGTGAAGAATTAGAAATACAAAGTCTAGATAGATGCACAGTAAAGCTTGACTTTCTACTTGTAAAGATGTCTTGGTTTGGAAGACAATCAGCTTGTTAAACACCTATTTACGTCCAACAGTATTCTTCTATGCTCCAAAACCAGTTCTTCCTGAAGAACACACTTGAACCAGAAGTAAAAAAAATGCTATTCATTACATTTTTTTAGATAATGCCAAAGCTTGTATTAATAACTGATAAATTTCCCAAGTTTAAACATTTAGTCACTCAGTGAAATAATTCAGAAGTCTGTGTCCAATTATGCAATCTGGTGACACCTGTCATAATAATAGCTAACTTTGTCTGTTATTTTTCCAAACACAATATAAATGCTATAAAGTGGCTTCTTCAGATAATCAATGCTCAAAAGAAATATTGCCATCTACAAGAAGGAGTATATTCATGAGCTTTCTAATGTTATTAATGAGAGAGATACATGTTTGAGGACAGTCCTGCTTTCACTGTGCTTTAAAAAACTTCCTTGCAATGAGGCACACCTCTTATAAGGGCATGAGGTATGTATTAATTTCTTAGACAGTGAGTCAGCTGCAGGGAACACTCCTGCACAGTGATCTATTGCCCAGCTGTAGCATGTTTCCAAGGCAATACTCTATTGCTCTATTCATTTCACTGAAAGGTTTCCCTTACTGGAGTGCATTGACCAATATTTCAGTCCTAGCATGAGCTAAACCAGCATTACTGCTGTACTGAAGTAATTAATTCAAAATATTAAAAAAATAAAATAAACATACATTTATTTATTAAAAAGTCCAGCGGAGAACTCTTACAGTGACAGGTGACATTAGCCTATAAGCCTTTATAACTTACACGGTAATAAAATGGGGTTACGTTTTTGAATTAAATTGATAACATGACCAAATCGATTTCATTAGTGTATCTGTCATATTTGCTGTTAATGATGGCTAACAGTGGAATAGAAACTGACAACAATCCCTGAAAAACTGTGCAGATCAAAATTATATTATACTGGCATTCATGAATTTTAATAATCTTTTTATCATGAATTTTGAACTCCTTTTTTAAATTGAAGCTTGCAAGAAAGAAGAGAATTAAACTTTCTACACCTGTCTCAGCTCCTATTATTTCTATTGTTACAAGTTAATAGGCTCAAGAATAGAAGACATTTCCACTAACTAAAACAAAAAAAAAAAGGTCTTGCTTGAGAGTCTCTTGTGAGTGCTTATAGAAGAATGGATGTTTCTCTGCTGCTAAGTTGTTGACATCAGAGTCATTCCTCCTGAATGACTAGAGAGCTTTAGGACACCTAAATTGCTGTTTAGAAGACTGTTTGTGGAAGATGCTATTCGTATTAATAGACATTGGTACTCTAGTGTGTAACTCCCTTTAATGATAATGGAAGTTCCGCAAAGATCTACAGGACAATACACCTACTGCCAGGAAACATCGTAACTCTCTAATTCCATTAGCAGGACTTAAATAAATGTGAGTTAAAAGTGTACAAGTATACACCTTGCAGCACCATTTGAGAACATCAGAATGCCATTATGTGATGAGACACCTTGATCCCTCAGCTACTTGAAAATGTGGTAAGATATTAAATATGTGTCGAATGAACTGAAAGACCAAATACTCTTTCTCTGTAGAGCTTAAGTTTTAGAGGGAGAAATATTTCGTTTTCCATACGTGAGGATTGTTCTGGCCTTTTGGAGATGCTGATCTTTACAAGAGAAACTATGTCTTCACATCTTCTGTGGTAGTGTTAACAAAAGTTGGGTACTTTTAGTGAGATTCTTCCCGTACTGCACATACTACACATATATACATAGGCTACAGACTCTTCACAGAATCTGTCTTTCTATATGTTGACAATGTATTAAAAAATGTTGCTGTTCCTGGTATTCAAGGTAACTTTGTTTGGATTTTGTTCCCATGGTGGATTAACCTTGACCTGCAGCCAGATACCTACACAGCCTTTGTGCTTGTACTCCTGCTCCTCAACAGGACAGGGGGAGAAAATGAGACAGGCACAGGGAGATAACCTACCAATTCATCTTAAAAACAGACTGAACTTGAAAGAATTAGTCCAAGGTATTGACAATAAAATAGGTGTGGATAGTAAGAAAAAAAAGGCAATTTTTAAAAACCATCTTCTCTCTCCTCTTCCTAAAGTTCAGCTTCACTGCTTCATTCTAAACTCCTTCTCCTCCTGTCCTCAAGAGTCACAGGGAGGATATGTGGTGGGAGAATAGTGATGTTCCATAGCGGCCTCTTTGCTGCTCTTGCCTCCTGAGACTTTTCCTTGCTGCAGCACAACTGCCTCCAGTGGGCTGCAGTCCTCAAGGGAAATTCAGGTCTGTGTAGGACTGCCACATGCCACAGTTCCTCCAGACTGTATCCACTGTGGCACTTCAGGAATGGTATTCCCTAATTTATTTCCCCCACTAAAACACAAACCATAAGCTTCTCCCCTTCCCCCAAGCCTCTGGTGAGAGACTCTGAATTGTGATAGGAACCATTTACCAGAAATATCTAGACAAAAAAAATCTAGACAAGAAAACAAATAGGAAGAGAAACAATATTAATAACAAAAGTATAGAAAAAGAGGGTGATTTACATGCAAAAGATGCACACTGGCCAACCCAGCACTGAGTGGCCCCTGAGACAATGAAGGAAATGGCAGCAGACTCCAAAGGCCACCATTTTCTTGTTGAGCACCAGTCACACTGCCCTCCTCAGAAGTGAGAATCCCTCAGTTGTGTTCCCTGGCAGAGAAGTGAGTGGTGTAGAATAAAAACCTCCACAAACCCACATGGGTTCAGCCTCCTCACCCTCACAGCTACGGTGGAAAAATTCACTGTCCTGGCCAAAACCTGGACATCCATCTACACCATCCAATGTGCCATCTCCCACAGGCTACAGTGTGGATATCTACTCCAGCAGTGTCTCTCCAAGGGATGCAGGGAAACTGGCCCTACTATGGTCTGCTGCAAGTCCACAGGCTGCAGGTGAATCTGATCTCTGCAGCATCTTCCCTCCTCCTTCATTTATCTGCAGGCCTGTTTCTCCCAGTTTCTTACCTCACTTTTCACTGCTGAGCAGTATGTTGACCTTTCTTAAATCTGTTTTTTCAGTGGTGTTTCCATCTTGGCCAAGTTCAGCTGGGTGGAACTGGCCTAGGGCAGCCCTGACCCTCCTCACTGAGGCGCCCAGCAGCCACTTTTCTTTTTTCCTTGTAATTGTTTGTGCTTTTTTACACTAGCATCTTTCTTCAATAATTGCTGTACAAGGCATTTAGATCCAACATATTTTAATAGCAACTGTCCTTAAAAAAAACCACCCCAAACCAACCAACCAAACCCCCCAAAACAACCAAAAACCCCAAACCAAAATTCCATTGATCCTCAAAGCCACTTAAGTCACTTTTAAAAAAGTTAATTCTCAAACTACAAATATAAATGTAAAAAAAAGAACTGTACTGTTTCTTAACAAAGGTGATGAAGGCTGAAGGAAATTAGGAAATAAGTAAATTAATGAAACCAATAGAGCCTGACAAAACACCCCTCTTGACAATCTCCTATAGGACTGAGAAAAAATCCCTTTTCCCAAGTCTCTTTCATCTCCTGTCTCTGGGATAATTGTATTTTCAGTGGATTAAAGGGAGGAAAAGCAAATGTCTTTGACACTGTATTTATGGCTGGCTCCCTTACACAGCCAGCTCCAGGTATCTGAGTACTTTGACCAAACACTGCAGGCAATGGAGAACAGCAGAGCACTTAAGAATGCACAGCTGCAATCCATGACTTCTTAGTGGCTTGTGTTTACTGAAGACGAGCCACTCCATTACAACTATTCCATTTAGACCATCTAATTGAGTTTATTTTAAGATTTAGCCCTGCTGCCCATTGCTGTATCCATATGCTGAGAAGTCACTAGCAGTAGGTAGTCCATAAGAGAAATTACTAGATTCTTTCAATCTTCTTCTACACCTCCTCACCTCCTCCAAAATCCTTCAAAAAAGTTTAGGTTTGGTGGTGCTTTGGAAGAAAAGAACAGAGAAATAAATCGCATGCCATGTGAAATGGAGAGCAATGAATAGTATTTTAAATTAAAAAAAAGTGGATCTCAAGAAAGCGGTGGTGGTTTTTTTTTTTTTTTTGTTTTTTTTTTTTTTTTTTTTGGTTTTTTTTTGTTTGTTTTTTTTTTTTTTTTTAATAGACAGATATGAACAGTAATCTTTTTAACTCATATGTGTGGCATGCTGAGTTTTTTGATCTGTCCTATCATGGGGGAGTGTAACTCACTTTTAAAAGAAATAAATATACAGTTTTGATCCACTAATAGAAAATACTTGGAAGGTCTGGCATCAGCATATCCATGCAATTCTCTTCAAAGACAATAGATATATTATTATATCTTAAAAATCAGCTGAGTATTCACTAAAATGTATGGTTTTTGGCAGAATACTGGAGCTTGGCAGGGGCTGATGGAGATTATCAACTACAGCAGGTATCTCAGGAGCTTGATCAATCAGGTTTGAGTGCCTTGAACAATGGAGAGTTCACAACCTCTCTTGGCAATTTATCCCACTGTTTGATCACCTACCAGTAAAAAAGTAATAATGAAACAGAAATTGTTGTTTTAGAATGGAATTTTATGTTCCTCGGGAAGCAGTAGAGCAGGGCTGCTGAATCTGGCAGCAATGTGGCTGCTCTCAAATGACAATTGGTTGTGATACATCACAGATTGGGGCAAAAAACAGGGAGAGACTCTCTCCTGTGCTTCTCAAACAATTGGCTCCCCAAGGGGGACAGTGACAAGAAAAACCCTTGTTTTGAAGTCCTTTAAATGGGGCAGGAATGGAGGGAGGACACAATTTTTCAACCAACCAGGGATACAACAGGGAGGGGAGTGAGGAGGGATTCACAATCTGACAGCCTATAAGGAAGGCAAGGGGAGTGGAAAGGGTCACACGGCCAATGGGACATCAAAGAATAGGGGAATTCTCAGGTGGAGTTTAGGTAGGATTGGCAGGGGATTGACAGGGAACTCTCTGGAAGCAAGGGCAGGGATTTAGGGAAGATTGACACTGTGTGAATGAGGTAAGAAGTGTGTCTAGGGCCTGAATTACATCTGGACAAGGGAGGAGAAAACTTGGGGTAAAACCAAACATACTGAGGGGAAATCAGCAACAAACCATTCAAAAGGGTTTGCAGAATATGCAAAAAGAAAAACACTCCACCACATGTATTTGTTTGGAACATCACTGAAGTGATCTTTTGATATTAACAGAGCATAATGTGAAGTGACCCAATATAGAGTTGTCCCTGTATGAAATTCTTGTCTCTCTGCACCAAACTCCTGAATCCAGGCTGTCTTAGTATCTGATAGGTAGGATGACTTGTGTGCCAGGGACTAACTAGCACTCTATACAGTGTAATTACAATCTTATATCAAGAATCTCTTGCTAATAAGCCCCTCCAGAATTCAAAGCGTGCAGGAGAGTTATCCAGACTGCTCAACTGCTCAGGGCTGCTGCTGTTCTGACAAAACATAGGAGCCTGTGATCAGGTTGTTGATGTTGTCTACTCTAGGAGAGCTTGTTTTACAGAGTGCAGTCCCTGTGTGACAACAGGTCTAAGCTGAAGAACTTTGCTGGACTCACACCAGCTTTGTGAAGGATGATTTTGTGAGGTACTGCTGTGTGTGTAAAATGGAAGGGCATGCTTTCTTGTTTGTATGGTATTGGCTTGGCAGATGCTGATGCTGCTATAGTGACAGCCATGGCATAACAAAAGGACAGAAATCTTGACCTATTGGTGTCCTGGTTAGTTTTCATTGCCTGCATACTTGGAATGTAAATTTTAACAGCACATCCTTATATGAGTTTCTTTACTTCCTTTCCTTAAAAGAGAAGTTAGTATACTCCCTCATGATGCATCGTATTTTTTTTCTTAATGTTAATTTTTAAGAAAATTTGCAACATCAGGAAAAAGCATATGTTTCTAAAGCATAAAATTCTTAAGCACTTGGTTTGACTCATATATCAAAATATACATAGGTACAGTTCAGACCATCATTTCATGCATACTGTCACAATACACAATAGCATTATTTACAATCCAAATCTAATTAAATGCTATGCAGGAATGAGAAAGAGATCAATATCTAATATGTTTTTTTCCATCTGCTTTCCTCATCACTGTTAACATGTGAGAGAAAATGTCAATAACTTGATCCCATGCATGTGTTCTGTTGTTTTTCCACTGATGCACACAAGGTCAGTTGAGATGTTCTAAATTCTCCATTTAGTTCCCTAATTAGTAGGTGGTCATGAGACAGCATATTCAAAAAGTGACAGAAAATATCAATGTATCTCAAATACTAACTGTGGAATATCTTTAAATAAAATCAAATATTTGATTTCAAATGCAGAAACATCACCTGAATACCTGGAAAAATGCTGGACAGTTCAGACATTAAATACTTGTTGGATGTTTTTTACTTTAAAAGCATATGAAGCCCATCATTTTTATAATAATTTTGCAAGAGTGTAGTTTCACAATAAATCTAGGGAAACTCCAGTGGAAATCTTCCTGTGGTACAGCAGGGAGTTTATTGAGAAGGCAAGAATGTAATCTTTATTGTTCAAAATCTTGCAGTTGACAGTCTTGAGAGTAGTAATTAAACCTTCCTTCATGCTAATATTTGTTTTCGTTAGATTGAGTTCTTTTCCCAGTTGGGCAGAGGCTTTTATGATTGTTTCATGTTAAAATGCTATTGAGGCTGAACTTGTGGTCATAGAGAAACAAGAAATAGTATCTACAGTAAAGTTATTGCCTCCACTTGTATTTCCTCCTGTTTCTTCAGTTTACATGTCATCCTACTTCTAGACTGTCAGTGGTTCTATTCGCTTGGTGTTAAAGTCTTCACTTTTTTTCAATGCAACAAAGTCAGTATTTTTTGAATGAGATGCAATATTTGCTGAGAATTAAAAATATCCCTGGAGGGCAGGAGGTTTTCAAAGAAATGGAAAAACAGACAGAAAGCAACTGAATGCTGTAGAAGCTGGCTGGCTGTGCCTAAAATATCTGACTTCAGATGAATTGTTCTGAAAAGGGCTGGGATTTCATTCTCCAGATTAGACTTCCCTTGACTCATTAAAACCAGAATGAGATGCTTGTCACAGAGAAGTTTTACACTGAGCACAGGAGTAGCACTTAAAATGGTCTCCCAAACTTTCTTTGGTAAACAATCCATGAAAGGCAAAGGAACACAAATAAGGTGAAGATCAATATAAAAATATAGGAGTATATGGAAAATTAATCAATCTATTTTCACAGTAAGGGTACCATCTACCCATGAGGTTGTAATGGGTATGAAATAATAAAATGCACCATTTGACTTTATTTTCTTGTAACTCTGGCCTTCAACAAAAATCTTATAACAACTTGTTTGCAAACCTATTTTATCCCCCATGGAGTGTTTTTACAATAATTTCAGGTGACTGTATGTTTTGTCTTTAATGTTTTCTACTCTTATACTGAACTCAAATCTATAATTTTAGAAAAGGCAAGTATGTACAGACTTAGGCTTTTTTCCCAAAATATCTGTAGAACATATTGACTAAATTAATATTATACATCCTTTGTGGATCTTTTATCAAAAATATAATAGATATTGACATTTTTTTAAGTTTTGTTCCTGTTATAGCTCAGAAAATATATAAAAATCACTGAAATAATACAACTCTGAAATAAATTGTGGATGTAGCCCAAAGTATCGTAACTGAATTAACCTTTAAAATTTAAATACATGGAAAGAAAAATTAAACATTCACACTGTTAATATAATGTGAGTGTTGATGTATGTGAGGTCAGTGATGTAAAATTGGAAGAACTAAGTAAAAATAGGAACCACATGATATGGCAATCATATAAAAGAAATTACAAGATAATAGGCAAAGTCTAGTGGGAAATAACTCACAGATGAAGTTTGTCTTATCTAAATTTATATGCCTAAAAGTTAGGTGTCTTGAGTAGGACTTTTTTGCCTTGGCTTTAATTGCTTCAAGCACAAGCAACTTTTTTCAGACCTTCCCATATAGTCAATGGAGAACTTAAGTAGTTAATAGTGTTCTCAGAGCAATTTACCTTATCCTAAGGGAGACACAAGCATTTGGCCCTCTGAAGAGTTTATAAATCGTGAACTTAATTTCTGTTGATTTATGAGAGCTTAAAAAGCTATATATGTAGCTGCTTGCCTTCTATACTACTAAAATGAGACCACAATTTTCCCATACTCTAAGCTGCTTATAACCCTTTTACAGCCAATAAATCAACTCCAGAATATAAGTTATGTATTCTAGTGTAGGATATGTGTCAAAGATCAGAGAACTGAATCTCTTTAGGGAGAGTATACAGGAAGCTTAAGTGTATAACTGAAATCAGATGTCCTGCTGGCATTATTTGTACTTCAGCATTTCAAGATTGGTAGCTGAAATAAAGCGGGACATTTCTCTTCTGCATTAGTGTGCCTCAATTTCCCTAAGTATGCCATTTGTTTTATAAGGTAAAACCTTATGATTCTGTGTTTGACTTTCTCAACTAGTCACCTTTAAATTGTTAAACGGATGATAGAGGTTCTATAAAATACAGAAAGTAATTCATGGCGATTCCTGCAGTGTTTGGGTTTTTTAAAGCATTGTAAGATGAAGTGTACTTTTATACCCACGACACTCATGAGGCACTGGGGAAGATAGATTACATACAATACTAATTTTATCCATCAAGCATTTCAATTAGAGGAGAAAAAAGCAAAGTAGTCTATATAGAGATTCTGTAACTCCTTCCACTGATCTCAGAGGGGCTGTGGGTGACTAATTTGTTTGACTACAATACTGATCTTTAGGATTTTTCTTCCCTTTTTTTAGTTTAAATGCCCTAGAATAAGTGTTCTCCATAGAAGTTTGAGTGTGAAGGATGGAGTATATGCAGTATATGTGTGTACATGTGCATGCATGCACACACACACATACAAGCATCAAGTCCAACCTTGTGAAAACCTCTTGCTTTCTTCTTGTAAATTACTTGCATAAGAATGGTGGTGAGATCATAGCTTAGCCCCTGAATGTGAGGATACCACAGAACCACTGTACCCAGAAGTATGAAGAGTCTTTTTTGCTTTCAAAATGCTTTCAAAATGTTAGTTTTCCAGTGTTATAATAGCAACAGAACATGCGTAGATGCCCAGACCCTGAAAAATATTTACATGTGTTATAGAACTTTTTCTGACTTCAACAGAAATATGAATGCTTTCAAAATTGACCAATTGCTAAGACCTAAACTGGATAATAATTCAACAGTTGATCCTGAAAAATATGAACATCTAGTCTGACAAAAATTATCTCTCCTCTTCCCACTCTCTCTTTCCAGCCAGCTGTTGAGTTATAATGTATCTGGCCAACAGGAATGGCATTTTTATTTATTTTGTGTCACTGAGTCAAATGAGGTAAACTTGAAATATGTTGGATGTATCACTGGACTTCATCATAAGAGTCTTCCATAAGTTCCTATTCCTTCTAAAGGCAGTGGAAAAATTCCCACAGACAGCTAAGGATGTTAGCCTTTGACTCTCATGCTCAGTGACTTATATGGGAATTCTTTGTGCAAGTGTGTTGTATATCAAATGTATAATCTATGATTCAAACAAAAACATATAAAACAATCACCCCTCTCCATGAGTATTAAATAGAAATGTAAATCAGAGGCTTCTGAATCAAATAATTTATGTGCTTCTCTCTTTGTAGACTGGAATAAATAAGCATGAGGTCTAAAGCGTCACTAAGGTG
This sequence comes from Sylvia atricapilla, assembly GCF_009819655.1. NCBI lineage: Eukaryota > Metazoa > Chordata > Aves > Passeriformes > Sylviidae > Sylvia > Sylvia atricapilla. Next base: position 6,853,126 of record NC_089144.1, on the reverse strand, counting down.
TGGTGATTTGAGAATAATTCACTGTGTGAAAGAGCAACCAGTCAAAAAATGTTAATTATAACACTATTAAAAGCTGAAATGCTTAAATCTAAATAATTTAGAAATTTTGTGATAGATATTATACACCCCTGAAAAGGAAAAATGCTGTAGGCAAGAGTTCTTAATAAGTCTAGTTTGGTTAATTATTGCCTGAAGCATTTCTGAACTAATTATTTACCTCCAAAGTGTGCTCCATGTTTTCAGCATTGAAGTGCCAGGTATTGATTTTCTTTAATTGTCAGGGTATAGTACTAGACAGACCACACAAAGCTGAAGGTTAAGCCATTTATAGAAAGTGATAGCCAGGTCCTCCAGTGTCATACACTGCGTCAGTGTGAAAGGGAGACCAAGGCCCTGAAACTCGGCACTTTCAGGGAAAAGGGTTATTTGTCTCTGTCATCTGCCCTTTATGGTTAATTTAACATCTTGGATAGCCTGTGTAAATTAAGTGGGTTTAGTAGCTGCCCAACTTCCAAGTCAAAGAAAATGTTCTGTTCAATGGGGGAACTGGAGTATTTTATCCTTTTAGTTAACAAGATGTACATGGTTCAACAAATAATGAACATTGAATTATTTGTTAACCTGTGTTACCGTAGATGGCTTAAAAATTGCTTCAAGATGCTTTTTCATTTTCTGCACACTTTTCCCCCACCCCTGTTGTAGTGAGTGAATATATGTATTTCACAAATATTATTAATTTGAATTTCTCAGTAAGCTCTGGGTGCTTAGAGATTTTTTGCCTGTCCCAGATGGATGTGGGTTTTTTGGCTATAATTTGGCATGTTTGAAAGATTACAAGTCCCAGCATACTTGAAATCATCATCACCTTTATATCTCATCAAACTACATGCAGGGACAAACATTTACCAATTGGCTAGAACTATTCCAGCCTACTGCAATATAAAAATAATATATTCATAATAAATGCAACATAGCCTCTTAATTCACACCATCAGTGCCATAAATAGAAAGAAAATTTTTTCTTGATTTGAATTCTTTGTAATTTGTTGCATTTTTCTTTAGTTCTTCAGTTTCCTTTTCGCAATTTTTCTCATCCATGATGATTAGCTTCTGCTAAATCTTTTCTTGTTCATGCTCTTAAATTTTTCTAATTGAACACCTATTAATATCTGTGTCTTACTATTTTTGCCACTTTGCCCGTCTCTCACTTCAGCTCAAGGACACCTACAGGAATAAAGTGGCATGCCTTATCTGGGAGAAAGGGTTGTCCCTGTAGTGAACAGTGTGAGACAAACCACCAGAAGATGACTTGGTTCTTAGGTGGGGTAAATTGCCTTCTGAAGGTTCTTATTTCTAATTTGTTTTTCTGTGCAGGGAGCCTAGAGTGACTGATGATCCTAACTTAGCAGGCTATTTCGAGTTAAGTGGAAAGAATCCAGACCTCGTTCATCTCGCTTTTTTTCCCTTGTTATATAACTTTTTTTTTTTTCCTCCGTATTGCCTGCCTTCACCTGTATTTGCTCTGATGAGCTCAGACTGTAGAAATCCTTAGCAGCCCTCATGCCCAAACTGGGCATCGTCATCGCTGAATTGAGGTTTCTTCAGTTCTTATGGAGAAAGACAGATACAGAGAACAATTCAGATCAGAGATTATAATGACTGCATCTCTTTGCTGGTTGCATATATAACTACCAAAGTGCTTTTGGTTATGGTTGAAGCAGACTGTTTTGGTGATTGGGTAATTAATTCTTACCCAATTTGTAATGGCACTTATTCTCTTGGGCTGTAATAAAATGGAAAATTTGTTGAAGAAAATATATCTAATCTCTGTTATATATGTTTTAACCAGTTCTACTCATAAAGGGAAAAAAAATTCCATGTATTCAATATAGAGGTACTGTATTTACAAATAATACAGTAATTTCTACAAATAAGCAAACCTAAACAATTACTCTGAGATGCATTTCCTTGCTAAAGACATGGAATTTGAAATAATATATGAACATGACAAGTTTTTTATAATATTTTGCTTAAATAATGACTAATTTATTATTATAATTATTATTGTTATTTTATTATTTCTGCCTCATAAACTCATTTCATTAGTGGTTTTCTTTCCCCATCGTTTCAGAGTAAAGCCTGTTAAAGAGATGACTATTACAAAATATTAGCTTTATTAACCATATATATATCCTTCCACTACCCCTCACATTTCTTTTTCTTGTTAGTGCTGATAACAATTAAAACACTTTTCTCTTTCGATCAGTTTGGGACTTTTTAATGAAGAAGATACAGAGTAAATAGAAGAATGGTGCATAAAAGCAGTAATTTATTATTTTCCATTCCATTAAATTGGGAAGTACAGACATGTTTTATGCTTATAGCAATATAAAAAAATTGTTTTTGTTACAGTTGTCAATTATCCATTCTTTAAAATAGAAAATGATAAAGAGTATATATTTTTCTGTTCTTTCTGGGGTATAAAATATATTTATGTGAAAAAATGTACTATGTATAAAGCAGGCTCAACTCCAACCCAAACCTCAAGGCCTATTTTAAAAAACTTTGTATTTAGTTCTAATTTTAGATTTGCATCTGAGGTCCATCTTGACTTTATAGTTCCTGTGTTTGTGTAAATGGAAATCTAAATAAACTACTATATACTGAACTTACAGCATCTTAGAAAATGCTGAATAGTTGCAAACAATACTGTCTTTGACACTTGTTCCACAATTTCTTGAAGTCTAAATTAAAAACAATAAAATGCTTTTTAAGAACTTCTTGCACATTTATTAGCTATGAAGAATGTGCATTGTGCTTAGATAACCATTATTACAATGAAAAAAACCACATCACAGAAGCTCTGATTTCTCCAATAAATAGTATGTATTTCTTTTCCAATTGTCAAATTCAATGTAAGTTCAGATTACTTTTTTTTAATGTATTCAAGCCTTTTGATTTTCATTCTCTTTCAGTGAGGTACCCACTATATTCACTTACAATACCAGGATTAAGAATTTGACATGCTCTTTTACCAAGGGTGATATAATTGCAGAGATTGCTCTCATAAAAAGGGTTGTTTATATACTACTGAAAATAGGTTCTTTCTGTCACTCTCGACTGAAATGCTTCAGCCTTAGGAACTTTAATAAAGAGCTGGCCCATCAAGGTATCCTGATAATTTTTTTTTCCTCTAAATGCTTCTAAAGGCTACTTATTCTATTTCCTCATACATCAAAGACATTTAAAAATGTCTCCCAATATCAGTATATATAAACTAGAATAGATATGGGATGATGTTTGTCAAATCTGCTAAGTTCATATCATTGAGGGAATAGGCTTGTCTTTTTTGTATAATATAAAATAATATGTAAAATTCTCTTTCTTGAGCTCTGAGCAATCATTTTTAGGAAATGATAGTAAGAAACATGAAGGGTAGCCACAGGTACTTTCTTAGGGAAAGATTTTATACTAGTTGTGAGTTAAAGTGTACTATAAGGTTTCAGATTGCAGAACAAATATTTATATGAATATAAAAAATGAATTATCAAAAAATGAATATTAAAACAATTATATGAATATACAAAATTACATGAATATACAAAATATCCCAGACTTCACTGTTTTCTTGGATATTTCATTTTCTGTCACTGAGAACTGCACAGTGTGCAAAGTGTTTGGGTTTGGCTCTCTGTTGTCATGCTGATTTGCTGTGTGGGTAGTCAAGGCAGGTTTTAATTTAGAATCAAGAGTAACAAAGTGAATATGAACAACCAAGAGATCAACCAATAACAGCAGTCATTCAGCAAAAAATAAATTGAAGTGAAACAATCATGAGTTGCTCACCAACAGTTTGGGAGCAAGAAAAGAAGCAACATCCAAATGAGTTATCAGTCACGAATATTCAAAACATGAGGGCCTGAAGGCAAAATCCTGCCTTCCACCCCCAAATATTCTGTTGCTTTTCTCTGATGTTTCATGAGGCATTTCCACAAATTATTTCAAAATTGTTGCTTTTTATATCTCTGTATTGATTACTCTTCTCAGGAACTTCCTAAATTTTATGGATATATTTATTTTTTCCCAGCACTCTCTTCCTTCAACTATGTAATATATCAGGACACTTTTAAAAAAATTACTATTATTATTATGTTTTGGTTTGGTTTTAAATTTAAAATAATATAATTAATCTTTGAAGAATATGTGTCTTTAAGACATGGCTTTTAAAATTGTCTCCCCTAATATCCATTAATTCTCAAGAACTACAGTTGTTTAAAAGACAGAAAAAAATTCATATACTGTGGGCTAACATTGTTGAATTTTTTTTTGAAAATTAGTAGATTAGAAATTCACTATTAAGCTTTAGATCAACACGACCTGAAATAGATATTCAAATTACAAATTTAAAACTGAAGGTTGGTCTTCTTTTCCACACTGTTTCTTGTCTACTCTTCTATTCCTTGTCATCTTTAATTTCCTTATAATTGCACAGCAGCAGTAAGCAGACTACATCTTAAAATGTTACTTTAAAAATAAAATACAATTCGACCTTCTTTGTATATCTTCCCCTCGTCTCATTTTCCAGTGCCCATCTTATTTTAGAGCAGAACTAAGAAGTAGCGATTTCTTCTTCTAACACTGGGTGGCGTTCGATTAACTGCTGAGGTCTGCTCCCAGGAGTTTCAAACATTTTGGGTGTTCGAGGTGTTTTTCCATAGACAAATAACCAGAGCAGGACTAAGTCAAGAAACAGAGAAATTTTTTTAATTTTTTTTTTCATTATAAGTATGCACAATGTAAAGGCAAAGAAGTAAAATCTCTCTGACTTTCACTCGTATTTAGCAGATCTCTACGGAAATAAATTGGGAAGAGGTGAATGACATTATTCTAGTGATGAAGCTCTTTTACCATATTTTATTGAAAATGTGTATGTATTGTGATGCCTTTCAAGTGTGTCTAATTCTACTCTGATAAGACTCCAAAATATTAACTTTATAAATAGTTAGATTGAACTCTTAAATGCAATCAGGGAAGCAGAACATTTTATAAATTTGTTTAATAGGAATTTGTAATATTTATAGCTGCTGACCTGAAAGATCCAAAGAACTCTGAAGGCTTCTGTTCACTAATGTGGTTCTTGGCATGCAAATAATTTGCTTAATTTATTTTAGAACTTATTTCAGTTTTCCATAGATATGTGTTAACCCCTGGAAATGACACAAAGGATTTCTTTGGGAAATTGGTGATGTTATTTAGGTTTTGCTTTTTTTTTTTTTTCTTTTATATTTTCTCTGTATTCTTCATACATATATTTGTAGCTCTGTAGTCTATTGTATTAGTGACTAGTTTTCCCAGAACTTTTTAATGGCTTTGCTTAAGCAGAAAGACAAAACAAATTCCAAAGCTCCAAGCCCTGGGAAGTACAAGGCTCCACGTTACCTTGGTTCTTCCTGGGAACCAATGCCAAGAACAAGTCTTGGAGATACATTCTCATGGACAAAGTACAACTGATGCTGAACGAGGGGCTCCAGAGAAGGGGCTTGACCCAGAGGAAGAATTGCATCACCACTTGTCCTCCTAATTAGTACTTTTTATTAATGATGTTAATTTCCTAAACCCTATGAAATGTACTCACCCCTGGGAGGAGTGGGATTTTATAAATATCTTTTCATAACTGCTCCTGAAGGCCTTCAAATAACGATCCCCATTTATATTACCTGTTTACTAAAATTATCTTGAGTTTCATTTCCAGGATAAAAGGCAACACTGGGAATAATATTCTCATGTTTGTGATTGTTCTTCTGTTACTGATTCTGGTGGCCTGACCTTGGCCAATTGCCAGATGCCCACCTGGCTGCTGTCTCACTCCCCCTCCTCAACAGGACAGGGCAGAAGGTACAAAAATCTTGTAGGTCAGGAAAAAGACAAGTGGATCACTTACCAATTTCTGTCATGTACAAAATAGACTTGACTTGGGAAAACAAATTTAATTTCTTTCCTATTAAAATAGATCTTGGATGGTGAGAAACAAAGACAAAATTAAGGAAACACTTTCCTTTTTCCCAGATTCACCTTCACTCCTTCATTCCTGATTCCTCTCTCTCCTCTGCTCCCCTCTCAAGCAGCACAACACGGGAGGGAAATGATCAGCTCCTCTCTGCTGCTCACAGTACATGGAGGTATATCTTAAACCAACAGTCTGACTGTGAATGAAGTAAAGATTTGGTCAGTAGAGGAACATACACATTCTCGTGTTTATTTAGGGAGCCAAAACCACTGGCCAGTTTAGAACATGGTATTTCAATTAGGTGTATCCATTCTGCTCTGCTCTCTGCAGTTAAATAATTTAGTATCACAATGTAATGCAATAAAGATTTAATATAGACTTGACATTTATTTTGCTATTATCTGTTTAAGGAGTTTGTATGATGTATGTTTCCTTTTGTAGACTAGAGTTGTTCTCATGAATTCCATTTCACACTTAAAGAGAAGCCAAAATAAAGAGAAGTCCATATCAATACAGTGCACTATTAAGGCCTTTTAGATTCAGCTCTAAGGTATCTCCTGGGTTGGTACAGCTCCATGACAAGATGTCTGATCTGGTCTTAAAATCTGTATATCCAATTAAGCTGCTATTGAGAATAATTAAAGATTGAATGTATCCTCAGCTATTCACACAGCTATGAAGATATAAGAAAGACTTGCAACAGGTGTGATCGTGCATTATTCAAATTATTATTTGACAAGGGAAAAATGTAGAAATCACAAATGTTAGACTCTGGAAATGAAGTTAAATTGCTGGAGAAAATAATTTTGGGACTAAAAAGGTTTCACTACTTGTTTCAAAACAGGTATTCACAAAATAACAAAAGGAAAAGAAGAGCTGTGTTTTTGTAATTATGTGCCATCTCATCCGTGGCACAGAACATTTGTTAACAAAACAGTCCCTTGCACTGTGTGCTCAATTGCAGAGTCTTTATATGTGTAATCAGCTGTATAAAGCAATGAGAAGTGAATACCTAAACACTGAACTACCAAGATATGTCTGGAACACGATGAGAAACTACATAATGGGGTGTGCAAACATGCCTTCTTGCACACACACGGCTCGTTTCACCCGGATAAGGGAGTTAACACCATAGTTGGCCTTATTAGAATGTTTTTTGAGAGCTGATGGTCTCAAGCTAATACTTGGCATAAGCTGGATGAGCTTCAGAGGTATTCTAATTTGTGAATACTCTTTGAAGTATACTACCTTCAAGTAGGTGACCTTAAAGCCAAGATTCTCAAAGAAAATGATGAAATTAACTTTCCTAAGTTCCTTAAAAACCTGTGTCAGACTAGTTATAGGGAAATCCTACCTCAAAGAAATGAAAGATGCAAAAAGTATTATAAACATTACTTAGACACAATGCAACAGTTATACAAATCCATTAGAATTATCTCAGCCTTTTCAGTAGTCTGAGAAAAAAATCTTAGTGTGCTATAAGAGCTACTTTTGATTTACAGCTATACAATCATTGTATTCTATATTTATCATAGGATCCATAGAACTAAAGAGTATTGCAAATGCTTTGCACTATATACATAGTTAGAAGGCTTATGTCAAAAACATAGCAATTATCTGTTCAAAAGTCCATATATGTGAAAACTAAATGTATATATACATACTCTCCCAATTTTTTCTTCACAAGAAGTACATAAAGAGATGTGAGAGGTTTTGCAGTCTTGCTACACGTTAGAGAATGTGCTCCTCATAATGACTTGTTGGATTTTATGTTTGAATCTTTGTGGGTATAAACAACATGAAGATTTATGAACAAATGTTACATGGAAATGATATATAATATGTATCACCACTGGCTTAGATCTGTGTGAAATTAGGAATAACATAAAGTCATAAAGAAAACAGTATTTCCTAGCAGCTACATATATTTCTCTTTTTTAAATAGGTCTGTTATCAAGTGAGGGATAGCAGTATATTATATAGTCTTTATACTGTAACCTCTCACTGCAATAAAGCTTTCATGTTTCACCAATTTTGTTCTATGGAGCAAATTTTCATTCTCCTTTCTCCTTGCATTAAGTCTTGTTCTTTCAGACCTTTAAGATTTTAAGTGAATTCAATGTCTCACATCTTCATGCCATCATTCTTGGTATAAATCAGTGGTCTTTTATTCCTGATGCTTTGTCCTGCTTTGTCCTTGGTACAACCTCTCTTGTTTGATGTTTTTAACCAAAGTTTACAGAGCTGCTGTAAATTACTAGAAACAATATATTCCACCAGTCCATAACTTATTTTAGTTTGATTTAGGACATATGAAAACAAAGACATTTAATCGGCTTTCAGTTCCAACTGGTTGATGACTGTTGATGAAATTGTCATTGCAAATGTTCTTGCATACTGTTTGTGCACAGCCCTGTAGGTGAGTATGGTTATCACAGACCCAACAGAAAGGGAATCTGCATTCAAGCTCCTAATCTTTTTCTGATTATGCCATTATCACCCTAGTGGGAATCCTGCAGTGGTTTTTCTTTAATCTTTTATGCAAGTCCTGTTTGTGTAAACAGTTGATCATAACCCAGTCACTGGACTGTATGCCTATTTGTTCATTCTTTTCAGCCTGATAGTTATGTACTTACAAAAAGTGGCATATGTTCAGAAAGACAAGATTTTTGAAGGTGTTTACCTCACAATCTGACATTTGTACAACTCATTTGGGATGATGATGTATGTTTTTTGCTTGTAGGTAATCCACATATCCTCTATCATCTGCTGAGCATCCTAACAATCAAACTATCTCTGTTACCTAGATTGTTATTTATAGACTTTTTAAAAAAAAAAGAAAAATTATTTGTGTAAGGAGATGATCTAATTCTCGTTTGTGTCCATCTCATTGGCTAGGTTAATGAAAGCAAGTAAGAGGCAAGCAAGCATTTTGGCCTCAGGCTTATAAGAAGCTGTGTTTGGTATAATTAAAAACCTAGCAGACAAAGTAATTAATAAAAATTATTAGAACTTCATATTCATATCTTGCTGTCTTTCTCTCTCTAGAAACATTTTTTTCCTATAGTTAGCTGATGCCAAACAATCTTTTATTAGCTTTGAATAGAAATCACTTGACTGAAATTGATGAACAGCAGGGAACAGCATGGCAATATGGGTTACAAAACTGAATTTGACACTGAAGAGTAGTAACACTAAGGACTCATAAGGAAACTTTAAAAAGATTACATTTGTGAGTTAGGACGAATGAAATGAAACTAAAAATGAAACTAAATTCAAGAAGCCTAAAGTAAAGTGAAGAAGATAACTGAAACTAAGGAAAATCACTATGTGATTTGGAAGAGAGACACATAAGGGAAGAAATATTCTGTTCTAGCTAGAAACCCAAGGGAGTCCATTGTGCACAGCTGTGTCAGCAACCTTAGTGAATGCACAAGTAAATTTGAAGTGTATAAAATCTGCATAGGTGATGCTTTGTGCTTTGCTGTGGTATTTATTTGAGAGTCTGTTCTACTACATTTAAGAGATTTTCAAGTGTTGCAGCAGTTATTTTGCTTTTTATTATCTTACTCCCGTCTCTACTTATTCAAAGTTTAGAAATTTTTGTGGCTAATCAAGAAGAAAGCTCAGCTATCAGTTATCCTAATATATATTGATAATAGAATATAAATCACTCACTGAGCAACAAAGACATCAGGAGCCTCCTTCTAACTTCAGAGGACATCAGACTGAGAGAAGTAACTTTCTAAGGTGCATTTGCTATTCCATAGGTGCACAGATGTGGATTGCATCCCGAGTCAGTGTCAGGGGAAAAGTGCTAGAAAATACTTCATTCTCTCTTAAAGTAATGAAGATATGAAATTTACCGTGAATGAGAAGATGTCACTGTGACTGGAACTGTGGAGATTATTTTTTATTATGACTGATTTGAAGATGATTAAAATTAGGGTAAAATTGTCAACAAAGTCAGAATGGTTTCAGAGACTTGTACCTTAAGATGCTTCTCATCTCCCGCTTTCACCTCCATCTACTATTATATCTCCATTTTGTGCCATGTTTAAGTTCAAAATATCACATCTATACAAATAAAATAGGCTCTTGTGCCTATTTATTCGGAAGTATACAACAATTAAAAAAAAAAAGAAAACAAACAAACAAAAACAACCCACCAAAAAAACCTAAAAAAACCCGAAATCCAAACAAAAAAACCTGCAAACACACAAAACAGAACCCCTCCAACCCAGCAAACAACAAACCCCACAAAACCTAAAGCCCACTCTGCAAAAAGTCACCAAAACTTAAACTCCCAAGTGTTTAAAATTCTGTGAAAGGGAACTTAATGGCACTTTGCTCTAGTCTTTAATATCCAAGCTTTTTGAGCCCCTAATTTGGCAAACAATTCAGTGGGACAAAAACGTCCTTCTCTCTTTCCCTTTCATGTGTACTGTGGAATGTCTCATCTCTTCTGTGTCGTGACCAGGAACTAGCTCAAACCTGCTCTCCTTCCCACTATTCCATGTTTCCAGATTTATTTCCCAGGAAAATTAAGGTCTTGGATAGGAAATGTGATATGAAGACTCCCATTTTTGCTTTATATGGGATTCAACTAAAATCCAAGTGACCAAAATCCAAGAATCTTTCAAGCTTTTTACTTAATAGTTTTGCACTGCCATTGCTTTAGAATAGAATTTACTTTGGAAAAGCTAGATTGATGAGCAAGATCCAGCCATCAGCCTTATTAAAAATATACAGTTTCTTGAGAAATCTTTCCTATGTTGTCAAAATCACTCAGATTGTTTGATTACAATTTATTAATTCAACGTCTACTAAATGCAGCTATTTGTGAGAGAACTTATCTTTTAGGTACTGTTTTGTCCCTGTGTTTCACAGCATAAATATGGTTCTTTGTTTTCCTTTAATGTGCATTGTTTTCAACAAAAAATAGGCATAAAATATAACAAATGCACGTGTAAAGTTTAATATGTCCCTGTGCCTACTCTAGTCAACATTTAGTTGAAACATATTGCAATATATGTTCTATATGTTAGCATAATTTAAATTATATTTATTTTTTGTGAGTTACCATGATGAATATTGCAAAGGGACAAAACATATTATGTGCCTCAAAATGGCTGGAACTCTTGCCAAGAAAACAGCAGATGTTCACTCAATTGACAGCAAGAAAACTAATATTCAACATGTACAGAATTTATTCCAGAGAATTTATGATTTTTTTTTTTACTGGTAATTTTGGAGACAATGTGAACTGAAAGACAAGAAACATTCTATTTTTGGTTTTGTTGTGACTTGCTGTGTGGTCTCTAAGCAGTTGCTTCACCTTTCTCTGTCTCCATTTCTTGTTTCCCCCTTTGTGTCTTCTCTTTAGAATTCTGGGTTTTCAAAAGAGTCTATATTACACATTTGTAGCATGCACAATGAAACCACTGCAATATAAATAATAATTATAATAAGGCCAATTTTAACTCTGTCTTCAGCACACAAATGAGAGAAAATTCCTCATTTTCTGTAATTTCAGAAAAAATCACTTGTTATTAATGTTCTTGTGAACACAACAGGAGGAACTGGAGATAGATCAGGCTCATGTCTTCATTCTATAAACTTTTTGGCTGGTTTTAGTGAAATCAAGTGACAGCCGAGCTGGAGTCCAACCAACAGACAGAAAAGACAGGCTTTTAATCAAGCTTCTCTACAATGGAGCACATCCATTTGATAAATGAACTAATTAAGCAAATGAATAAGTATAACCTACCACTGTGAATGACGCTATGAAAAACCTTCAGATCCATATTAATAGTTCTAGAAAACCAGAAAAAAGAATGGGAAAAATACAAGTTCAATTCATGAAGCACATTTACGTAAATGAAATTTTACCATGGGCAGTGGTCTGGTATAATGCATGCTGTGTGTGTGCAAGGATGACAAAGGGTAAAGAAGTCTGAAATAAGGTTATTTTGCTTCTGAAGTTTTCTTAATATCAGCCATTTCACAGGCAGAAGAATGTAGCAGTGACTCATGCTCCTTCTGAATATCTCTTTACAAAAGTAATTGGAATGCCATAATACCTGTATCCTCATTTTTCTTTAATATCCAAAATCAATGTATAACCTCCCTAGAAAAAAAAAATAACCACAAGAAAAACCCCAAAAACCAAACCACCAAACTTTTCATGCATGATAAAAAAAAAAAAAACAAAAAAAAACAAAAAAAAACCCACACCAAAAAAAACACAAACAAACAAAAAACAAAAAAAACCCCAAAAACAAATAAACCCAAACTCCCCCCCAAACACCAAAACACACAAACAAAACAACAACAACAACAACAAGACCCCTCAGACTCATTTAATATAACCTCAGCTGCATTTTTCTAGCTTTGTCTGATTGGAAGTTTCTAGGATTGATTTAACAGCTTTGGAAACAACATAAGTCATCTCACTAGTTTTAGGGAAATAAAAGTGAGCCCTAGCACTTTTTTAATATCTTGCCTCTCTCATACATACCCTTGAAACTGTGGCTTTCTCTAAAAAATGTTACATTTAAATAATATAAAAAGAATGACCTCTCAGGTAACCAAAATCCTGTGAAGAAGTAAGAGTTAGCTATTAGAAATTAAAATTTGAATTAATTTGTAGTCCTGTGATACAAATGCTGCTCATCTTCAGCTTTCTAATCTTCAGCTCCTTATCCAATTTAAGGTGCTTTTCATTTCAGTATTATTTAATAAGTTACTTCTTTTCTTACAATACTTATTACCTTTTTGAGAATTGTTATGAGTTTATGGGGTATTTTTTTCTCTAAGACACAGTACATATATTAATAACGTGTGTAACAATATCCCTTCCCAGGACCTGCTTTTTTCATTATGAGATTAAGAATCATCAGCAACTTATCTACCAGGAACAGAAATCCAGTTAGTGTGAGCCTCTAAACTGAACCTGCTGAAAAATTGCCATTTCAAGCCAGCTTTGAAATCTTTTCAAATAAGGGTTTTGTCCATTTTACACCCACTATATGAATTAAATCAAGCAGTAAAATTATAAAAAAGAAGGGCGTTCATCAGGAAAGACACTGTGGTAGCAGAGAAAATACTTTGTTAAGATTCACTCCTATGATATGTCAAATCCTATACCACTGTCTTTATTGTGATGTAGAATCACAGAATCATGCAATAGTTTGGGTTGGAAAAGACCTTAATGATCATCAAGTTTCAAGCCCACTGTCATGGGCAGGGACAGCACCATTTCCAGGTTGATCAAAGTGCCATCCTCCCTGGTTTTCCACGCCTTCAGGGATAGGGCATCCCCAACTTCTCTGGCAACCTGTGCCAGTGCCTCACTACTCTCACAGTAAAGAATTTCTGCCTAAAATATAATCTAAATTTCTCTCTCATTGTAGCCATTCCCCCTTGTCCTGTAACTGCATGCCCCTCTGCAAAGTGCCTCTTCAGACTTTTTCTAGGCCCTGTTTAGGTCCTGAAAAGCTGTTTTAATGTATTATTAGTATAGTGGTAACCTGTTGAAAAAACTGCAGCAAGTGGGAGTGTAGTTGACAGATATAAATTTAAAGCAGGTTAAATTGCCTGTAAAGGTGCTTTATGGGTTATTAGCTATACAAAATGTGTGAATATGAGAAATGAAAAAGAGTCTTGTTAAAGTCACTTGATATGTATGGAATAATAATGACTTTCTGTAGTTATCCTGCAGAACCTCCCATAAAGAAGCTACAAATTCATAAAGTACAGTTGCATAATAAGCAATTCTTACATATGTCAGTTTAGACAAAAGGCAAATATCTCTGATACAGGTACAGATTTTTCATACAAGCTGTAGGCTACTGCAATTATCTCTCTTGTAGTATTTTTCAGACTTGTCTTTTTCAAGCCTCTGATGTGAATCTGCACATAGGATGCACATGGCTTACTGACCATGCATTCTGTGATGTACAAGAACCATTAAGACCATCTAAATTCAAGCCTCTTACAATGTCATGGATGCCTTTTACTAGACCTGGTTGCTCAGGGCCCCATCCAAGCTGACTGTGAACACTTCCAGGGACAGGGCATTTACAACTTCTCTGGACAATCTGTTCCAGTGCCTCACCACCCTTACTGTGAGGAATTTTTATCTGATATCTAATCTGTACTTACTTTCAGTTTGAATACATTACCCCTTTTCTTGCCACTGCATACCCTTGCACAAAGCCCTCTCAAGCTTTCCTGTAGGTCTCCTTCAGGTAATAAAAGCTGCTGTAAGATCTTCCTGGAGCTTCTCTTCTCCAGGTGGAACAGGACTGGCTCTCTCAGCCTGTCTTCATATGAAAGGTGCTCCAGCACTCGGATGACATTTATGACACTGATCTCAACTCCCTCCTACATGTTCAAGTGCTTCTTGCGTTGGTGGCCCTGGGTCTGGATACATAACTCAAAATGTGGCCTCTCTGGAGTGGAGTCCAGGGGGATAATCACCTCCCTCAACCTGCTGACTTACGTTTCTTTTTATTCAGTCCATGATACATTTGGACTTCTGGGCTGTGTCTGCACATTTCTGGGTCATGTCAAGATTCCCGTCAACCAAAACCTCCGAGTACTTCTCCTCAGGGCTGCTCTCCATCCATTTTCTGTCCAGCCTGTGTTTGTGCTTTGGATTGACCCAAGCCACTGGCAGGACTTTGGGCTTGACCTTGTTGATGTTCATGAGGTTTGTTGGGGCCCAACTCTCAAGCTGTATATGTAGACTAAAATTAGAGACAGTTGAGATTTTAGTTTTCATTTCTGAGAAGTGCTGTTTTTTGGAAAGTGACTGTTGAGTTTTAATTAGTAAACACAAATTACTGTTGTATTTATGATTATTCATTTTCTTTTCTTTTCTTTAATTTAGTTTAATATAATTTAATATTTTTAAGAAATCCTTGTGCTTCATTGCCCTTAGAAATGAAAAGTGAATTTAAAGCTGTTTTAGCTCCAAGTCTTCTGTACTCAAGAAGTTCTTTTATTTCCTGGGAAATCCTCATTTCTAACAAGAATATGATGATCTGACCTTGAAAAACAGGTTCCCTATTTTTAGTGTTAACTTGTCCCTTTTCTTTTGCACTCTATCTCCAGTGTATCAGGCTATGCTAATCTCTGTTGTGGTATATTTATCTTTCTGCAAACTGCCCTATGCCTTTGGACTAAGGGATAAGAAATCAACATGGTTCTTTCTGCTCAGTGCTTCTGTGGTCCATTAACACGTGTCACAGGTTCCTGGTGTAAAATTGCATTAAGCGAAAATGGGTAGTAGTGTAGAGAAATCAGAGTTGGAAACAATCAAAATGTTGTCTTGCACGCTGAGAGCAACGGTCATTTGGGAGAAAGAAAAGGAATGTGAAATGCTGGGCAAAGTCACTTAGAAATTTCAAGACTGCTGTGATGCATTCAATAGTATCACAGGGGAAAGGAATTTTCTTTACAAGAAGCAGACTGCCAGTTGAGACTATTAGCCATTCTGTTACCCCTACATAATAAAGCTAAATCATGTAATCTGTGCAGATTACAGATGGACCAACAGAGACAAATTATTTGTGATGTAACTGATAACTAGGTCGAAGCTGAATTATTGTGTACTTTAAGAGAGCACTGAATAGTTTGCAAGATTAGGGAAAACATGACTTCCCAAATGAAAGCAGTGAGAGAAACGAAATGCATCTTGTTATGAGCATGTGCTGATCCATAAAGACAAAATTCAGGGGTAAATGGATGACAGAGAACAGATTTCTTGGTAATAAATGGGAAGGCAATCACAGCAAAACACAATTGTCCAGTGCCAAGGACACACAGTCATGGCAACAATTATACTCATCTCCTGCAGACATATGTAATTTTCTGGACAAATTAAAATGTACAAAACTAATTCTTTTTTATTTCTTCCTTTGTATACATATAGTTTTATGACTAATTTGTAATGACATTAGTGGTCATCATAGATCTGAAACAGATGAACAGACATACCTGATTTCTTGATTAAGAATGACTGATAGAAAATGAATATTGGAGATGACCAAAGCATGACTTCAGGAATGATATGGAAAAGACAACATCCATCTGATGTTAATGTTGAAAACTTGCTCACTTTGCAGAGAAGAATCAATTAGTGAACCTATTTTTTGCAGTATATTCTACTTCTTTGTTACTTAAATCTCATTATTACTCGTATTTTATTTGGGTAAACACATCAGTGATTGCAAAATATTTTTTGTCATTAGAAAAATATTAATAATTTCTAATTTGTTTTATGCCAATAAATAAAGTGTTATTCTTTCTAGCTTTTCTATTTAGCACATTTTGTTTGCTTTGCTGCTCTGTATAAGATGAACTTTTCTCAGACTCCAAAGGTGGATAAGGATTTTCTACAGAGTAAGAATTGACAGTTCTGAAGTCTTCCAGTTTTATTCAAATCCTTTTTTTTTTTTTTTTTTTTGAGCCAACTCTACATTGTAGAGTGATTTTTACTCAGAGTATCCCAAAACCCTCACTCAAACCAATAATCATGTGTTGATAGGTGAAATTAGTTTCAGAATTCTAATGAAGCTCAGCAGCTGGGAGACAGACAGCTCATCTGAAGATTAAATGAGAAAAATTGCCACTTTTGCCGGTTCCTTTAGGAACTCATTTACATTCTGTCAGCTCCCATTAGGGATGGGAACTGCGAATATTGAGGGAAATATGCATGAATTCAGTGCTGAAATGGCCAATTGTGATCAGTTTCTTCCTGCTTACAAAGCTGCCAGAAGATTTTATGTAGTTATGCTTCCTGGAAACAGCGGGTGATAATCTGCTTGCTTTCGACTGTCTCTTAACATTTTGAATTTAACACAACCAAAAGAACCAATCCCCAGCATAACAATGAGAACACATGAAAAAAAAATGTAATCCTAAATCTTGAGGTTAATATTCCTGGAGCCTTCTATACAGTATTCTGTCTCTTTTGTTTTTCTTGTCTTTTTTTTCAACCATGGATCTGTAAAGCTTCAGTATTTTTTTTTTTTATGTGACAGTACCAACAGCAATGACAAGCAAGGTACCACACAATTCATATTCCCCTTGTTACAGCCCTGAATTTCTATGTACTTGGATCCTCATCAGACAAGTTTTCATGGGGTCTGCTGACAGAGCCAACAGTAGACTAGGAATTTATAGCATGTATCCATTTCCACTGGCTTTGGTTATATTTATACAGAACACAAGTTATATTTGGTTATATTTATACAGACCACAAGTAGGAGGTGACCGTGCCAATGAAATAAGTGCATTTAAGCATTCAACCAGGAAAGTAAAAGTGGATAAGGGAATACAGGAAGAGTAATATCACTTTAAACATGGGAAAGTGCAGTGCTGCTGTGTTTGCAGATTTTTGTTGTTTTCAATTTTCTTTAAATAAAGGTGGAAGAAGATTAATAAGGGGATGAGAACATGTCATAAGATGGTCAAAAAATATTTTTCTACTGCACCTACAGGAGAGTTTGATGACAAAGTCATAGTTTCAATGAAACAGCCACATTTTCTGTTTCAGAAATATTTAGGTAAATTCTGAATGCAAAATTATTTTTTGTTAGATCTGTAGGTTTGAGTAAATTATTCCTAAAAATTCTAAGAGAAAATGACATCTCTAATGCTGTTGATTTTTAATAAACCCGAGTAGATTACTATGAATAGTCCTGCGCTCTGAAGAACATACTAGCATCACTGGAATGGAGCAAGTCAGTTCTACAGGACATGCTAAATGGCTTGAATCTCACAGGTAGAAACATAGAATTTGCATTACACTTACATGGAGAGGATTACAAAAAGCAAATTATTTTGCAAAAGCAGACATAATAAACAGCTACATTTATCATATATTTTCAAAGTGATTCTGCACAACTCTGTGGTGATACTAAGTGTGAATACATAGATTAAAAAGACTGAGAATGATTAGAGATGTTAAAGAATACTTCAAACATCTGCATATACATATTTTCAGCTGGTGCAAGGCCTTCAATGTATCACCTGATAATCCTTGCTTTGTTGCTTCTCACTTACACTCCTCTAAAGTACATAGAAAAATCATTCAGTATTTAGAAAAGAGCTAGGAGAATGACACGAGTTTTGGAAACCCCATTTCAGAGCTTTGGACTGAAGGGCTTAACTAATTGACCTTTATAAAGTAGCTCAAGGAATTTCATTATAACATATTTATGATTATTTAAAACACTAGAGAAACCTGGAAAATAAAAATCTCTGTATACACTCTACAGGTGTCCTATGGAATCAGATGCTATTTCAAATGCATGAAAATAACACAAATTAAAAGCAGAAAGCAGATTAATTTAGTATCAAGAAACAGCACACAGGATCAATCACTGAAATAGCCAGTACATGCTAATGGACTCTTCTGAAATCTAAAGTATGCTTGTAAAAAAGTATACAGTACTTTCCACAACACCTCTGACAAAAAGTATTTAATAAAATACTTGTAGCATTAATGTATATGGTTAACATTTTAAAAATTTGAAAGGTATACTAAATCATACATCCAAAATTTGTGATCTGTATAAAAAAGTGAGTTCATTGGAGCTACTGTCCAGAAAGGTTTTTTTTTATCCCTGGTAGTATCATGGAACAGATTCTTGTGGCATCTGTGTCAAGGCTTGTGGATGCCAGAGGGGTAATCAGAACACCAAGAATGTTTTCACAAAGGAAAAATTGTGCCTGAGTAATCTGGTGGCCATGTACGATGGACTGACCCCACTGATGGAAGAGGGAGGAGCTGTTGGCCTTGTCCACTTGGACTTCTCTAAGGCCTTCGAGGTGTTCCCACAACATTCTTGTCTCTAAATGGGAGAGATATGGGTTTGATGGATGGGCTGTAAAATGGATAAGGAATTGGACAGATTGCAGTTTCCAAAGCATTGCAGTCAACAGCCCTTTGTCCAGTAGGAGATCAGTAACAAGAGGTGTCCCTCAGAGGTGTATACTGGGACCAATATTGATCAGCATATTTATTAGCAGACACTGGGATGGAGTGGATACTCAGAAGGTTTGCAGGTGATCCCAAGCTGAGCAGTGCAGTTGATTCACTTGCAGGAAGGATCCAGAGGGACCTTTTCAGCCTGGAGGAGTAGTAGCCTATATGAACCTTATGAAGTTCAGTAAGTCCAAGGTCCTGCATCTGTCTTAGTATTAAGACATAATTAGAATGACCTCTGAACTGAGAACTGATACTCATATTAATTACACTCAAATCTATGTGCAAGGGTTGTTTTAGAAGGTTCGTGACTGGTTGATCTTAATTTTTGCATATTACCCTGAATGATAATGAATAATACTTGATAATTTTCTTGTTTTTTCTGATTTAGTTATTGATAGCTGTTATAGAGTGATTGCTGGAAAAAAAAAAGTTTAATTTATTGATTTTTTTTCTGGGATTTCACATATATATAAGAAATTTACATAGATAAATGTTATGGATTTGCATTGCTGGCATGTCTCATTTTTTTCACTGGCAGTCTTAAGAAGCTTTCTTCATTAATTTCCTTACAGGTCAATGACCTGTATAACAACTCTGTACTGTAAGCGCTCTTATACTCTATAAATTGCCTTACATATTAAAAATATAATCTCCACATAGCAAACTATCTGTTAATGAATAGCTGAACGAGTAAAATGCATGTTGAGAAATGGATAAAGATTTTGTAAGGCAATTAAGCTTAGCCTTATGCTTACATTATTTTGGTATTTGCATTACAAAAGAGTATTGTACTATCAGAAAAGTGATATGAAGACAGATATGTTGTTATTGTGAAACTCAACAGCCTTCATAATTAACTCCTCTGTTCTGTTTATACCATGCTGGAAAATAATTTGTTTTGAAGCTATAGCGTTCAGTATGTCAAAAATAAACATTTATAAATGTACTACTGATTTACAAGGGAGGCAAAAATGAATGTGAAGACATATTGACCATTTGTACCAGATAACTATTTTACAAGACTGAAAAATTGAATCTGTCATACAACAAGAAAATATATAATCCACTTTCAAGTAAGAACCCAAATCTTTTCTGATATAATTGTATTTTGCATGAAATTTTTGTTACTGCTATTTAACATCTGTATTGAATTATTGCCTGAACAACAACTCAGTGCACTATAAGGTGAATAAAATAGAACTCCACTGTGTATGATATAGTATTTATTTGAAAAGAAATGTGATAGAGGAGCAACGATGTGGAAGTCCAATAAGGGCTTTGCAGTATAGAAATATGTTGAACCAAAGCATCAGGTGAAACACACTATCTTTTTTTTAAATTTTATTATTTTACTATTTTATTTGTTTTAATTTTAGGAATTCTGTAAAGAATAATCTGATGTAAACCTCATAAGTTTTGCAAATCAGCCCTAAGTACATGGCATGCTTAGGCTCCTGGTAATTTCCTGCACAATCCATCAGCAGTTTTGGCTTCCTAGGAGTGCAGTTCTGTGAGTGTGACTCTGCATGGTGCCCAGAGCCATGCTCTTGTGCTGAACAAGCAAGACCTTGAAGTGAATTCAATATAACTTTGAATATATTGCTTTGGGACTTGTGCTAAGGTATCTGCATGGTGTTACAGTGTGCACTGATGACATTTCAGAGATAGATTTGCTGAGGGAGATAACCTGGCTGATGCAGCTGACAGACACTGATTGTCACAGGGCTGAGGATCCCAGAGCACTCTACTGTTGTAACAACCAAGCAATTTTTCCATATTGTCTAGTCTTGAACCATGTGGATTCAACCCAGAAACATGGATTCTGGGATTTCTAGGACTGAAACTTTCTGTACAACCCACATCTTCCACTCTTTTAATAGAGGTCTGTTTTCCTTCACCTAAAAAAAAAAAAAAAAAAAAAAAAAAAAAGTTATTTTGATTGGGCTTTTTGTTCATAACAGAATTTCAAAATCTAAAATCTTTGATTAAATGGAATTGTCCCTCTCTGCATAGTTCTAATTAGGTATGAAGAATAGAAAGAAAGATGAGTGATGATAAGGTTACTTGCTACCTCAGAGCCTCTAGCAACTACCTTCTTTCAAGCTGTGAGGCAGAAAATGAGAATTCTGGCAATGAAAAAATGAGACCATAACAAAAGACTGATAGCAGTTCCCCCTAAAGCAACATTTTTCAGCCTTTCCAAGTAGATGTCTGCTTATTCAAAGTTAGATTTTCATTACCATCTCCCTTACAGTTGCTGTAAAAGCAAGTTCAAAATTGTATCAGTGAGATGTCAATAGTCAATTTGCTTGTGTAACTCTGGAAAGGCTGCCAGAGAATAGTTTCTCCTGCGATTACAATGTTAAAGAGCAGGCAAGTGAGATTGTCTTCATTTCAGATGGTAATTACATTTTCTGCACTTCAGAAGCACCCACTTGCCTCTCCTGACACCATAAGTCTGAGAAGGTAAAGCAAAGTACCTTTCCTGCACTTGTATCTATCAGATTGTAAACTGTGATCCTCATGTGTTTGGTGATATGCTGGACCTATAAGACATTATTACTCTGGTCAGTTAAGAAGCACCAATCTTTTTTCCACTGTTATTTAAAACTTTCAGAAGGTTTGAAAGGTGTACCCTCACAGAAGATATACCCCATTGGGATATAATTGCATGAATGCTGTCTTTAATTAAATTTGAAACCAGTTTCCTTGGAGCAAATATAAGACCTGCTGGTCTGTAATGCCAAGGGTCATATATGGCTTTTTTATTTCATTTTTAACCAAAGATAACAACTTCCCAATTTTTGGGAACAGTGTGTGGTTTATTAAGGATATATTGCATATCTTCATTGCTACCTCTGCTATTTCACACTTCAGTTCCTTCAGAATTCTTTCATCAGCACCATCTGGTCCCAGTGATTTACTGTCCTGGAGTTTTTTGAGTTGCTCAATAGCATCTTTCTTAGAGGCATCAGCCTTTTTAAAGTCCACTCATTAATTCCTTATAAAAATTATCTCTGAGTCAAGAAATTTCCTCACTGCCCTTCACAGCATATGAGTGTAGAAAGCTACTTTTCATTTTTGCCTTGCTTGGATTTCTTTGTTCATTAGTTGACAGTTCAATGGACTTGTAGTTTTGCTGGCTTTTTGCTGGTTTCTGAAAAAGCTTTAGGTTTCTTCCTGCTTCTTGAAGATGTTTTGATGATCTTAGTCAAACTTCTTCCTCCCTTATTTTCTTCCCTAATTATCGTATTATTTTTCCTTTTGTGCACATTTCTTCTGAGCATAATGGTAGGACTATGTTTATGTTGATGTGTCGTTATATTATGTTAATAAGCTCTCAAGAAAATGAAGATTGGGTACATTTTGAAGCTGTAGAGTATGAAGAATTAGCACATTATTATGAATTTTCTATGCAGAATGAATAATTCTGTGGTAAGTGGGGTGTGATTTTGCACCTACATTTCTTACCAAGTTCCTGGGTAAATGAATGTACTAATTTATGCCTTCAATAAGTCTGCATATGTGCTTATGAGCAGCTTGGGACAGGGAGGGGAGTCCAGGGCAAGACTTCTTGATGGGCAATGCTTGATCCCTAAAGAACATCCTTGGTCTTTTTCTTTATCTCTGATCTCTGCAATTCATACGGAGTGCAAGGGGAGCTTGAGAAATGCACTTGGCACAGCCTGGCTGGTAAAGTTTGTCATTGCTGGTGAGAAATCACACTCTCCTGAGATAAGAGTGTTGTTCTCAGAGCTGGGGCTCACCTTGGCAGGAGCTGGGCTGGTTCCAGCTCCTGCCTTGGAGCCACATCCCTGTTACCGTCCCTGCCTGAGCCTGAGCTGTGCTGGTGCCTCCCGGGAAGAGCCCAGCAGACCCAGGGGAGCCTGGCCCAAAGCACAGCCCCTGTGGCTTTGGGAAGGCTGCAGGGCCACACTCACACTCAGCTGGGAGCAGGAAGGAAGTAAGGAAGTAAGGAGTAAGGAAGAATATAAAAATTGCCTGAGCAGGACCCCAAAAGGCTCAGTGGAGGGGTCTCTCACTTTGAACATCATATTCCTCCCTGTGAAAGTCTTAGATTATTAATGGCATACCACACATCATCTTCTTACCCAGTGCTTTTCCAGAAAGATGGAAACTTTCAAATGCAAGATCTAGAGGAAAGCTGAATATACACCAGGAACAGTAGTGCGTTGTTTACATGCAATATTAATTGAATTATTCACAGTTTTTCTGTTACAATATGAGAATTTACTCATTTAGACTGTTAAAAAACTATCAGACAATAAATTCCTTGTTCTATGTATCTGGTTTCCTTTTGCCATAACAAAATTTTGGATGTAACATTTTGAAGCGTTAAGTCTTGATCCAAAAAATTCCATCTGTGTCTGCTTTGCAACAAAGTCTACATAATCCCTTCTCAACCCCTGGCTGTTGAGCCTAGCCCCTGGTTCATATTAGCAAGCTTCATGTTTCTCTGTGTGCTTCAAGTTCCACCCTTACTGTCATTCCATCTCCTTGTCCTACCCTTTCATTTTGCAAAGGTGAACAGCTCCTCTCTCACCTCCACCCTCTGGAGGATTTGGGTGACTCAGACTGCAATATCTGAAACACAGAAAATGAGTGACTTTCTCCAGGTGACCTAGCTGCTGCCTGCTAGAGAAACAAAGCCCACTGCAATGAGTCACCATACCAGCAGCAATAGCAAAATGATGAGGTCCCAGGATCCTTTCATAGTTCATTTCTTATTCAGACTCACATTGTTCCCTAAGAAAGCTTTTTCTCTTAACCAATAATTTTTAACTCTAGGGTGGAAATTTTCATAATACCTGAGAAATGTACTGACTATCCTGATGCAGACGGACGGGGTATAAGGATGCAAACTGCTTTCCTTTGATTGTATCACTTCATGAAAAGATACTGTTAAGAGAAACATTGATGTTTCTACTGTGGCTTTTATGACTAGGAAAACATCAGATTGCTAAAAGCTAATCAAATATGGTATTTTACATAACTATAGTCCAAGTTCAAGCCAGGCATATAGGAAACAATGGAAAGGGCTAGCATACACTGTGATAGATAACTTTTTTTTTAATGTGGACACAAAATATTTGGTCCATTAGCATGTTTACTTGTTTAATATGATGCAAAAACTACATTGCAATTCAAATGGGTAATATTATAGCCTATTGCTGTCTATCTGTTGTTCACTTTCTATGTAGTGTCAACACAGAAGCTGCTACCATGTCTTCTCTATTAAAATAGTTTCTTTATTCTACACAGTGTTGGCAGTTAATTTCAAAATAAACATCACCTTTGAATTCACTTACTGAATTTGAAAAAAAAAAAAAGACAGTATGATAGTTTCATCCATTATTATAAGCATAAGTACCAAAATTGAGCTTTACTGAGTAGCTTTTAAGAACTAAAATGTTAAAAATGCTATTGCAATTCCAAACAGCTATAAAACAGACTCCACCTGGTTGTATTTTGTACAAAGAAAAGAATAAACACATCTATGCAATTAGTTGGTGCTGATACAGCTACTTGCAGACACAACCAACTACATGTGTCTTGCTTCTTGCATGTTTTTGTATTATCATCATTGACAGAATTAAAAATGGAGGTATGATATAGAACAGTATATGTAAACTATCTATAGCTATCTATCTATATATTTCAGATAAATAAAACCTTTGTATTCTTAACGCATCATGATGTGACAGTCCAAAGTCCAATGACACTCTTCAAACATACTGAAAATAGTACTCAAGCAAGAGCATAGCTTAAAAATACGAACCAGGTAAATTCTAGAAAGACATATATAAATATGTATACATGCACATGCATACACACACATTTATATATATAGATATTTCTGTGGCCTCAGATGAAGTTCAGTATTTATTTGTACTATATATTGGACCATTAGAAGGAAGAGTTCTAACATCTAGCTCTGAATTTTAAACTGGAATCATGTTCAAAAATTTGTGAAGGGATGTTCAAAGAGATTTAGCTTGTTCCCTAAACCTGTTTTTGCCTCCATTTTTGACCTAGTAAAAAACATATGCATATGAACCAAGCATATATATAGTCATTGGTTAGTTCACAGAACAGTCTATTAACTATTGTAATACATTCTATTATATTTGAATAAATAAAAAAAGATTCTTTATCCTCATGCAATTCAAAGCATTGTCTGTAAGTAAAAAAAAAAAATCATAGAAAAGTCAAAAGTAGTTAACCTCATCTATTTTGCACCCAGTCAAACCTTGATTTCTCTCTATAACTTTGATCTATGCATTTTAATTTTAAATGATAAGGTGTTAACATTTCACTCTGTCTGGTGGGAGACCACTTCAAACACCACACAGCCTAGGAATTAGTGAATAATCTTCCTATTTATCCTCACATTTATATGATTTTAGGGGTTGTTCCAGATACACACAAAGAATTTTTAACTTTTCAGTATAGCTGTTGTTTCTTTGCTTGAGTATTTAACAAAGTTAAATATATTTAGCTCTAAAATCTATTTCCAATTGATTTGCTGCTTTAATACTGAAATCTGTAGAACTACCTACAGTGTGCAGCACCATCACATATTTGTTTTGCTGTGAAGAGTAATTTAGCCTATATGATAAAATAGGGAATATAAAACAAAGAGTAGAGTTATTTAGGTAAGAACAAAATTGCAATCACATTTATGGGAATTGCTGAAAAATATTCTAATAGTCCAGCTTTTCTAACTGCCATAGAGAAAAAAGAATGTTTCACGTTCTTAGAAGAATTAGCATTTTCTTAAAACCATATGTTCTTGACTTTTATCAGCATTAGCTACTGCAACACTTTTTCAGCTCTACCAAACTTTAATACAAAAAGGTGATCTGAATTTGAATCAGATCCAAGTTTTCTACCCAAATATTGCAAATTCACCAGAACCAGCATCACTAATTCTTTAATAGAATAGATATTTTATGAAACTTGACAACATTAGCAGAGATTTTTACAATTGCAGATTAAGCCTTTTATGGAAAATCACAGATGAGTCAGGTTCAATAGAACAAAGATTTCATCTAATATTAGTTTCTGGCAAGTCAATTTGCAAGATTATTTTTGCAGATTAAATTAGCTGTATTGGGAGGTCACCGTCTTACTTCTAAATCAAGAAAGAGAGACAGTTGCATAATAGCATAATGCTGTAGATATATTATTAACCAATCTTTCACAATAAAGAAATTACCTATTCACCAAGAAGGGGTGAATTAAAAAAAAAAAAAAGTGTTTTATAACACAGTGAATATCTCTTGGAAGAAGCTGGGGAAAGGCCAGCTGAATATCACTAGAGGAGTGCAACCTGTCTGCATCTTAGTATTCAATCTCTGGAAAATGTAAGTATTTAGCTAAGAGTCAGAGAAAGAAGATACCACAATTTCAACTGGCTTAGGATCTATCTATTCTGCATGATGCATTCATATTCTCAAAAATGGGATTTCTGGTTTTGGACTACTTAATTAATCAGAAGATATCAGTCTATCAGTAGTTGGTGACTTATAATATCAAGCCAAAGCAATTAATTTGGATTTGAAAGTTACCACTAAGTTTAAATGGAGTCCTTATATTTTTACATATATTTATATTTTAGAAGTCTAGCTATTTTTTTACTTCTAAGAGAAGTCCTTGATACAATTATTCACTGTATTATAGAATACACACAGAGGCTGAGGCAAAAAATTCTGGGGAAAATAAAGAAGAAACAAAACAAATAATGTAACTTGCAGACAGGTTATATCTTGAATTATACAATCTCTTGTTTATTTCCCAGGAACTTTTGTCATAGATTGGAAAAATCTGTTAGTATCGCATCTTCCACCTGTCCAAAAACTGATTACCTTCCAGGGACAACACTTGCTTACACCAAAACAACATAAGCTGTTATGAATAAAGCATGAAAAATCATAAAACCTAGAGATTTTTTGAGCTAACTAAAGACTCTTTCATTCCTGCTGCAAAGGGTAACAGGTTTGTAAAAGGCATGCCCAAATCAGCAATCTGCATTTTTTTTAATTAACTTATTATTTAGATTTACCAGCAATATGAAATACCCACAGAGAAGTATTTAAAATTGTTATCCATTTAATTAATTTATCACAGTGTGATCCTTGGCCAAGAATAAAACTCCAAAGCAGTATGTTAGTCGAGGTAAATATAATAACTGGCATGGTTTTCCCCCACAAAAGCATTTGTGTTTCATCTGAAAGTGCAAGTGAATACACACTAGGGAAAAATTCCTGTCTTATAACAATGTTTAGTCAGTGACATTATTTCCCCTCCTACATGCCTACCTCTCTGTACAGGTAATTGTTGGGCTCCTTTCCTACATCATGGATGCCCCATCCCTGGCATTGTTTAAGGCCAGGTTGGATGGGGCTTTGAGCAACTTGCTGTGGTGGAAGCTGCCCCAGCCCATGGATGAGGCATTGGAACTTGGTGATCTCCAAAGTCCCTTCCAACCCAAAGTGTTCTAGGACTTATTTATTCAGAAGACTTTCTCTGAGTTATAGAAACCTCTCCAACAGCGTTTTTTCTTCTCTAATGCCATGTGACTGCAATTCCTGATTAGCAGGTGGTGAGTAATGGATTGCTTTATTTTTAAAGCAAATGTGCATAATCACTGTGTTCTTGTTTCTGGTGGCAAAATCAGTAGGGAACTGAGGGCCAGTATAGTAGCAAATGCAAAATCTACAATATTTTCTAGTGGGAAGCAGTAACAAATAGAAATACAAAGCTCAACTAGCCTTTGAAATTAACCATAAGTGGTCCTTTTGAGGCAATCTTAGGCATTGACTGCTGACCACTGCAAAAGAAAATGAACCACCAGATTTTTACAAGAATCAGAAAAATGAGGAGGGGGAAAGAGGAACAGTAATGAAGATATGGAAGATTTTTTAAGCAGCATTTAGTCAATTATATCCTTCATCCTTCTAATTTTGTTGCACTTTTCAAATTTCTGTTTAAAAGACAATTTTCCCTTAACTGCTTCCAGCTAATTTTTGTGTTGTAACTTCTATTGGTTATGTGTCTCACATACTTCAGTTCTCATTTCTTTCATTATCTTCTTGTTCATTGAGCTATTCTTCTTATTAATTTAATTATCTGCTTTTGCTTTCCTTTCATTCATTTTATCTTCACTTGTCTTTATAGTCTTCTGTCATGTCAGTTCCCTTCTGTTTAATTATTACTCTTTTCCAGCACAGGAAAAGGAAAAAATTGCCCTGTATTCTGCCCAGGCCACCTATCCAGCATTTCCACTTCCTGAAAATTTATTTTTTACTCAGAATTTGTGCAACAGCTCCTTAGCAATCTGAGGCCTCCTGGCATTTTTGCCCAATTTTCTCTGTGTTGGTATCCACTGTTCCTGAGCATAGAGGAGGTGATCCTTGAAATTCAGCCAGAATTCTTTGGCCCCTTTACCTTCCAGGGCTCTATACACTGGCACTCTACTGAGCAGATTCTTGAATAGACCAGAGTCTGTTCTCCTCAAGTCCAGGACAGTGAGCTTTCATATTTGTCCTGATTTCCTTTAAAGTTTTAGCATATTTTAGCCAATTTGGAGAAGCAGCAGAGCAATCTAATAGTAATGGGATAGTTAATGGGATAATCTATATACTTTTGGTTAAAGAACAGTGTTTGCATAAGAGCTAGAAGTCTGAATTTGTGTGAAGTTGTCACTTGGACTGTCAGCCATACGAGTAGATTACTTAGTTGACAATAGTGTTTTATAGAATTCATCTAAATTCTTTTGAGCTTCGTTTTCATAATTTTTTTCATAGGACAAAGGAAATAAATGGGCAAGTAGAAAATGTTTTTTCTCTTTTTTTCCCCAAAAATTAAGTCAACCTCTTGAATTTTGAAATTTTATCCCTGGATTTTCAGTCAAATACCTGGAACAAGTGAATAATCTGTTCAGTGTTACCTTTCTCCTGATTTCCTTCAGTGCTTAACTCTCCACAGAAAACTTCAGAAAATTGAGCTGTGAGGGGCAGCTGGGAACAGAGGAGCCTAAGATGGTCACTGTATTTTCCTCCTTATGATAGAGCAAAGGAAAGTGAATTTCAGTTAATTATGTGCCTTGTGTGAGTACTTGTTCCGTCCTTATTGCTGTGGTACCTTACATGCTTTTAATGTTGATACAGCTTAGTTATGAGTTAAAATCAGATCCAGAACAGTCATGTTTGTGTTCAGTAATAAAAGACACAAAATTTCGAATTTCTTCAAAGTCAAACTTATATTTGCAGATACGTAATAACCTAAAACTCAGATAGGACACTAAATTGCAGAGATTAACTTAATCAGCTGCTACATGCAATGTGCAAGATTTTAAGAGATATTACTATAGAGAAATGTCTAAAAAATCTGATGTTACCCCATAGAATGTCAATATATGCACTTCTTTAAATAACAGGTTTACTTCATGTTATGATCACGTCATTGATATTGTCTCCCCCTGGGCATTTTAGAGTTCTAGCCAATGATGAGAGTCACACTTTATATTTTAATTTACTTATTGCCCCAACATCACTCCCATATCCCCTTGTTTCCCTGACACTCTCCCCACAAGACCAGCATCTTTATTAAATTTTTCTGTGCCAAAAAACTGGCAGAAGTTGTGGTCTGAACACCTACAAATGCAATTATTCACTGAAACAGCCTGCAGACAGAGAAGTGTTTATATCACAGTTTTGCAAAAAGAGAAATTGATGAAGAAACATGAAGTGTCTTGTCCAGTACCACGGAGCTGTCAAAGTTAGTGCCAAGGTTGGATTCACTCATGATTCATATCCCTGTCCTTGAAACATGAGAAGATATCACTCAAGGTCCATGAAAGCCTCTAGCTGAAAAAAAAAAAAAAAAACAAAAACAAAAAACCAAAAAACAAAAAAACAACAACAACAAAAACAAAAAAACGGAAACCAGCATGTTTCTGCAGTGTCTTATAATATTCTAAAACTTTAGGATGCAGAGAAACACGGGTGAGCATAGACTGTAATATGGGTATGAAAGCCATGGTTAAGTAATAACAGTCAACAGGAACAGCTGCTTGGGTCAAAATCTTGCATTTGAAAATGAAGGAGCACAAGGTTGAAGCATATGAGGCTCCATAGGAAACTGTAAGTTTAAAAAAATTTCAACATGAAAGATAAAGAAATCCAAGAAAATTCTCATTAAAGTATTTGGCATTTGTATTTGGAAGCTGGCACGGGTTTAGACTTCAACAAGAATATAGCATGTGATCAAATAATGTGTCTTCCTTGAAATTCATCAGTCATAATTCAGCTGACTATTTCTATTTCTCACTTCCACCTAATTCAGTTTTTCAGTCAATTCTACTTCAGGTCCTCTCTTCCAGTCTCCTCTTTAAATCACATAGGTTTTTCAGATCCACCTAGCTGCTTCACATTTTAAATCTCTTCAAGTTTAAGCCTCTTCAAGTTTAATCAACTTGCCATTTCAATTGTTCACTGAGAACTGAATTAGGCCTTTGAATTGCTTTATTTTCACTGTCTGCTTCAATTTCTGGACGTAAATCATATCAGTTTTATATAAACTTTTCAATCACTCATGTCAGACATCTATTTTTAAATCTTGCTTTAAATCACATCAACTTTCACACTGATGTAAATTATATATTCTATTACTTGTTCTTGGTATATTGACTTCAAAAGTGTTTCAAATTTGTATAAATCTCTGTATATTTGTTATGTTTGTAGTGCGTTTATGTCTCATGCTGCCTTAAAAATTAAATTGAAAATTATTTTCCATATGAAAATTTTGTAACCGGCAACATGGAATTCTTAAAATAGAATGTTTTTCCTTAACAAAGACTAAAACAAATCTTCTGAAATTAATGGGAGTCTTTCCAAGTAACATTTAGGAAAAATGCAAAGACAGCATTTTAAAAGAAATATACTCCCACATTATTAAACTCAGATCCTATTTCACTGGAAAGATCGAATATGAGATACATTTAGGAGAGAAGTTAAATTTTAAAATAGACATAAATTATAAACTGATGCTATTTTAGCAACACCTGTTTCTAAATGACAAGATAAGTAATGTAAGCAAATATAGCTTACCAAGGTGATCCAAAAGAAGGAAGATGAGACCACTTTTGGCTTGGACTTGATCAGAAAGGCAGAAAAGAGTTGACTAACTCTACTCTTTTCTGCAGAAAAGAAATAAATCTGCTTTTTTTATGACCCTGAAGACAAAGAATATAATGTCAAAGAATATATGTTTTACCAGTCTTGATCAGTCTGGATTTTCAGCCATGTACTTACTACCTGCTATATAGTTGCATTTTTCAGATTAAACATGGAGATGTTAAAATCTTATTACTCAGCTACACAGAAAAATAGATTGACATGCAGAAAACACTATTTCAGTTTGGGGGACTTTCTGATGTTTTCCTGTTTCAGGATTTTGACTTCTTTTCAGCCACTGCGGAAGCTGAGATTGAAACACAGGAGACGCAGATTTTGAGTTTGGACATGGATATTTACTATTTCTTATACATTTGCAAACTCACAAACTGTGAGCTCTAACTAAAAAGTTAGAGAATGCAGGTAAAACTAAGTACCTCTCTATCTCTACAAGATCTTTTCAAGGGCAATCTGTCCAATTATGAAATGCCACCTAAATTATTTTTACTTTAAACTCAGTAACTAAGTACTTGAAGTCTGCCATGTGGACTCAATTGAGTAATCAACCAATTACAGAAAACCACCCAAACCCACAAAAAAGAAGGAAGAAGAAGGTGAAGAAGGACTTACACAACACCAAAAGTCCTCCATATTCCTTCACATATACTACTATATATTAAAGTCCCAAAATCCAAGTTTCCAGAATTCCGACAGTCCTGTATTAGTCATCAGGTTTGGTGTTCTGCTAAATACAGGCACCTGAGCTAGTTATCCTTCAGATCCAATGGAAAGAAAATGGCATGTCATGGTATGCCTCATCTTATCAGCTGAATGACCCAATAAAAATGTCTATCCTTTGTGAACAAAAGGTAATGACTAACTAAATCCTAAGGCAATTAGCTGAGGCATAAAATTCTACACT
Organism: Sylvia atricapilla; assembly: GCF_009819655.1. Classification (NCBI taxonomy): domain Eukaryota; kingdom Metazoa; phylum Chordata; class Aves; order Passeriformes; family Sylviidae; genus Sylvia; species Sylvia atricapilla. Next base: position 6,820,994 of record NC_089144.1, on the reverse strand, counting down.
GTGGGTATTTTCAGCTGAGCAAGATGCAGCCCAGCCATTGTGCACAGAACATGGTGGAATGCACAGGACCTCCCATGGGATGAGAATTTCCATTGTGGTCTGGTGAAGAATGATGTGGCAATGTGGCTGATGGTTTGTGCTGTTCACAGACTTTAAGTGACATCACTTTGATCCATTAATATATGAGAATGATCAACATCCATGCACAAAAAGATTCAGCTAAATCCTAATCTCTGTTAAATGGAAAATGGCTAAATAAAAAAATCAAATAAATAATCAAACAAAAGCAATGCTTTTCCAAACAATCTGTTGATCATAAGTGAGAACAGCCCAGACTTGCAAGGATGGGATTGTTAAAAATTTGCAAAGTAACTATGTTACCAAAAAGAGCATATAAGTACTTTATAGCACTGTGATGACATAGCTAAATAAAATGTATAGATATTTTGCATGTTTTTTTATATAAACATTTTGCACAAAAACATGCAATGTGTCAACATAAAGAGGCAAATAGGATACTAGGAAATACCCAAATAATGATTCTTTCAAGTTAGAGAACAATGAAGAAGGTAAGCACAAAGGACTGTGAATAAGTAGCACTTGGTAATAAGTCCATGAGGACAACTGGGAAAATAAAAACAAACAAATAAAATAAGCAGCATCAGGAGCAAATAAAAACTCCTTTTGGAATGGAGGATTAAGCAGTATAAGTGCATCTGGTAAAAGTAAGGATGATGGAGAAAGATGCCAATTCCACATAATTTTCTGACTTCTTATGTGAAAGACCTTTCAAGCCTGCTCACCTTGCTTACAGAAACTTAGCACCACCAAGAACCATAGCTATTGTTGCTCACAATACAGAAACAACTCCACAGACCTGTTTTTTTAGCCTTAGCCTCAGTCTTAACACAATTTCTTATTCCCTAAATGGTACAAATCTTAATCTATAGACAAATATATTCAGTTACAATACTTACAAATTTAGCATATAAATTATTGTCATTTCGAATTAGATATGTCCAGTGACTCGTTCAGAATAGCAAAACCAAAACCTAAAACTAAAACATATGAATTACAATTGCTGCAGTTATCTGTGCGTCAGAAATTCCTTAGTCTCTTGAAAGGAATCAGAGTATGTTTTCAAATTATCTGGTTAAAACTGGTGGCTTAAAATAATTATAGCAAGGACCACTGAATGATAAATTGTTGTTGCCCACTGCATAAAATTAAATGTGTAAGTATAAAAAAATTGATAATAACTTTTTTTCAGGCACTATTAAGAATTTTTCAGTGACAATTTTTCAGTTGTCTAATCAGTCAGTTTTCTTAAGGAGAAAAAGGCTTTTTTAACAGGCCTGTCTCCTTGAGGTATATACAATGAAGTTTCTGTGGCCTAAAGTAAATGGGATAGAAGACACAGAAAAAACTAGATTTTCAGGATAGATTCTTTGTCCTTTTAGTGCAAAGACATTTCCTTCTTGTCTTTGTTCCTTCTCCATCCTTGCAGCCCTTCCCTAGGAGGAAGAAAAGGTGATCAAAAGGCTTTGAAACTTCTTCCTCCTCCCTCAGTCTTGGATCAGAGCTGAAGTAAACAATTCCTTCTGCCCCTGACTCTAGGAGATAAGATGGAAAACTTGGTGGGGAAGAGAAGTGAATCCACCACTAACCAGCTGATGAAAAAATGATTGATGTAGGACTTACATATAAAAATGTAATTCGTGAAGTAGGTAGAATAGCTGAGAAACTGCAAGAACTAGACAGCTTAATTGATGAAATGAAAAGGAATTGTGGTCTGAAGGGACAGAATTATTTTGAGGAACAGGTCTAATTCCAGAGGATCAGCATGGACAAATCCTTCAAGGCTGTCAGGGTGCTAAGCAAGGGCCAAAGTCATCTTTCTGACAGATGCAAGGCAAATTGTATTGTTACACAAATCATTTCAGGAATAACCAGAACCTTTTGACCCAAGAAAAGCAAAGACCCTTTAAGTCTAATCCTGGGTGCAAGATCTGTTGAAGAGTTTTTAAATTGTTATGTGCAAAGACAGGAAATAGAGAGCTCTGAATAAAATGCAAACAGGTTTTGTTTTATATTCATTGTAAGGTCCCTCATTTTTAAACACCTGACAGCTATTATGTCTGGAATAAGAAACTTTATTATAAATTCGAATGTACTGTGATCTTTTACTACACTTACTCTGAAGATGTAGAGCAGAATTTTCAGCACATATACCATTGCTCAGATGGATCTGGGTCTTTGTGCAGAATACAGTTCAATTTTGTAGCTATAAATATTTCTTTACACTTAATTCCTAATTCCACAAACATATCTACAGGTTTTAGCTGAAACTATTCACTACTTTACATTATTTTAATTTTATAACCTGTCTAAAAGCAGCTTTGCTAATCTGAGGTAACAATAAACAAAGAGTCTATTTTGATTGTTGTAATTATACACTCTTCTTTAGGAATAACAAAATCATAAAATCATTAAAGTTGGAAGAGACCTTCAAGATCATCTAGTTCAATGGTCAACCTAGCACCACCACAATCACCACTAAACCATGTCCCAAAGTGCCATGTTCAGACTCCTCTTAAACACTCTACCAACTCCCTGGGAAAATTATTTTAATGTCTAACCCCTCCTAGCATAGAAAAAAAAATCTAGTATCTAATATGAACCCCTCCTGGCACAAGTTAAGGCCATTTCCTTTCGTCTTTTTGCTCAAGAATAGGCAGAAGCTTTTCAGATAGCTCAGAAAGATCAATGAGTCTCCCTGAGACTCCCCCTGAGTCTCCTTTTCTCTAGACTAAGCAATGATTTTTCTTCAGAATTTAAGGAATGAAAATCTTTAAGAACCAAGAGGAACATAGACATTTGACATCAGCAAGGGCAATTTCAAAACACTTGAATTCTGACAGAAAAAAAAAAAAAAAAAAAGAAGATGACAAAATGCAATTTAAAGTTTTACTGCTTTGTTAGGAACATGGCTTAAACAGCCTATATATTGATCCTGGTTTTAATTTTTGTGAATAAGTTAGAAATTGTTCAGTCATCAGTTCTAATGTTGAGGAAAGCTAGATTTGTACATTTCCCTTTACAATTTAGAAAGAGGCTTTAGCTCATTATTTTTAATCACACCTCTTCTTTGGTTGCAGTTTAAAATCTGTCATCCAGAAATCCCTAAAGCTTACAGTGTTTCTTAGTCTGCTGAAAATACTTTTGCCTTTGGCTACCCTTAGGGTTGAGGCTAGAAGAGCACAGGGAGGTTTGCCAAGATCTTGGATGGATGCACAAAGAGCTCTACTGAGTCTGTGGTACTTTAAAGCATTTTCCTTGAAGGAGGGCAAATAATCATCAGAGTGTTTGAATACTGGGAATAAAGCCCCCAACAAATTCAATGAGGAAAAAAAATTGGAAGTACTTCTATTGCTTTAAAGCACCTGTATTCTACATCTGGGCAAAAATGTTCCAACTCTTTTATTAAAAGCGTAACACCTCTGACAATATAATCTATGAATGAACTGTTAATAATTACTTTGGTCAAAAGAAAAAAATCCTCCTCCCGGTTTTACTAGCTTCTTGATATCATAGTAAATTTGTTTTCATTAGTACCATCAATAACTTTTAAATTTCCTTAGTAGCAAAAAAACAATTTTGCTGCTTTATTTTCCTTTCCTCATCTTTAATCTTGGTTGCAATTAAAAAGGGAAGAACCCAAAAGGTAAGTGAAACAACACTATTTACCTCAGCTCTGTAACACACAAGTAGATTAATGTACAATTGTGCACTGTCATTATTAGTGAGTATTACTGTATATATTCAGTAACCTGAAGGGTGTTAGAGCAGCAGCTGAGATTGTGTGCATTGTGTGGTATCTACAATTCTGCTTTCTATCTGACAAGCTCAGAGGAGGATGTGTAACTCTAATAAGGGATAAAAAAATCAAGAGACCACGACAAAAATTACTTCACAAAAGGCTGGTACTAAAATGGTAGCCATCTACAAAGATAAAAAAACCCCCACAAACCCAACATCAAATTATATTAAAAAACATTCTGAAGCAAAAAAAACAATTAAAAAATATCTACTGAAGTAAACATTTTTATGGAAATAAATATAGGGAATATTTTTATTAGGAAATAGGGTGTTTTGGGGTTTTTTTTGCTATTTTAAAGGAAGCCTTAGAGTGCTGGACATCAAAAAATAAATATACACAGCTTGGCTCTCCTAAAGACAGTCTGTTTTTCCAGGTACTTTGACCTTCCTTAGGGCAGTCTATCCCTCTACAGTCTGAGAATTAAATTAAGCTTCCATGTTCAGAGTTACCAAGGCTCCCTGCATCCCCTTGAGTGAATCTAGTAATTGTTCTTTAAATCAATTAATTAAAAAATATTAGTTGCATCCCTAAACTTGAATCCTCACTGCCCCTCTCAGGTAGACCAAGTGTTCTGATTCCTTGAGGTGTTGGATTTTATTGGAATCATCACAGTCACTGGAAAGGTGACAGTCTCCACATGAACAGGAAAAACTAGGCTTGGCACAAGCACCAATAAACAAAATATAGCAGCAGGCCAGAGTAGGAGAAGAACCAAAATAGCCAAAGCAAGCTGAGAACATAAGCATGACCAGCACGTCATTTTAAAAATGAGGGACACTCAGGACTGTTAACTATTTATCAGTCCTGCAATTTGATAAATTTGATGGCTTTGAAGAGGAGCAGTACAAGCTCAGGGATTTAGAGCAATGTGAGCAGTGTAGAGGTGCTGTGCTACTACTCTGCAGAGAATTATTTTTTCCTATTCAGGAAAAAAAAAGTGATCAGCGTGTCAAACTAACAGGGAATTTCTGCTTTATATTTGCTTCAGGTTAAACAGTCGTGGATATTTGAGCTTCTGGACTTGAATGCTATACAAGTTATGAAGATTTTTGTGTCTTGGTTATGCTTCTGCTGGGTGTGTGGACTAGTAAAAGTGAACATCATAGGGATGCACATTGAAATATTCTGCTGGAACCTATAGGCAGTAAAATAAATTAGTGTGTATTCTGATATTGCATAAGAGACTTTGTAAAGTTCAAGAATGAACAGAAAACATTCCGTATAGGAAATGAGAATTTTAGAAAAAAAAATTCTGCACTTCATGTTTGTCATATAATGGCAATGTTTATTTTAATGTAGGTAGAGTGTGATGTATATATATTTAAATTGCATGGTTTGTTGAGCCACATGTAATAAACTCAGTGAATCACTGTATTTGCAGCCTTGAGAAGAATTAATTATAATTCCATATCCACAACAAGCTTTAAACACTTTAATTTGCAGAGAAAATGCAAAAGCATTTTCCAGATCTTGACTGTCTCTAAAATATAAATAATTCCATTTTCAATGGGAAGAACTTGGTATTTTGCTTATCTATCATATGGTAAAGTAGTGACTTCCTCTATCCTTAGTGATCACAAAAGTGAACATTATAAACTCTCTTCTTCACTTTTTCTTCTCAGTCTGTCCTCTTAAGGTAACAGAGATAACACCCCTATTTATTACTTGGTAACTTAAAATATTATAAAATATACTGTTTAGAGCCACATGAATCAGCTGTGATAAGGTAAAAAAAAAAGCCAGCAAGTTCCATATCTTGTGCCTGTGTTTTATGATGTATTTTCTAGATTAAAATATCTAGAATTATCTGTATAAACCATCCAGTGATATACCAATACTTTTTTTTACACTTTAGCAACAGAAGAATTTAAATGGATGTATGTTTACAATTCTTCTGGATACAAGTAGCTTATAATTTCTTACTGTTTCCCTTGACCAAATTCAGATCAATAATCAGGACTCAGTCTTTTTCTTTGTGTTGGTTTCAGCACCTAAAGACATTGAAGATATTTTCAGCCTAGAGGAATACAAAACTAAAGATGTAAAAGTGTACAAAGGTAGTCATGAATACATCATACCAGAAAGAGCTAGCTATTTTAGGATATCATAGATGTTCTTCAATTTAAAAATGCATTACTGCGTCACCACATTTCTTCATATAATGTGTTCATTAACAATTTTCTCTAATTGTAAATGCACCATGAAAAAAGATTGCTGATTGGATTTTTCATATATTTCTATGGAGCTTAGCAATAATGATAATTCTATGATGAAGAGAAATTTACAAATTCATTTTTTCTTTTATTTACTCTTCTGATTGTTATCCATATACAAATATAAAAGAACACTGAGTCAGCAGTAGTTAAATTTTCTCTAGTACATAGGGTAGTTAAGCATATTATGCAGTTGGACTAGAAATGCTGGTAATTAGAGTTATTGAATCTGGCTGGAAACAATTACATTAATTTCCGTTGATTTTATCACAGTGCTCAAAAACGTTATCAAACATAAAGATAAATGCATGAAATCCCACTAATATAAGGTTATATTAAGGCCATAAACCAAAGCTAGTAAATGAATGAGAGAAAGTAAAAAAGCCTGTTTTTTAAATCTTGTCTCTTTGTTTTTCTCTAAAGTCATGAGGAGAGGATGTAGGCCTGGATTCAACCTTGGTGTAACTCCACTGGAGTTAGCTGAGATACACCAAACGTGGTTTTGCCCCAGAGGATTTGAGATTCATTTATTTTAAATGAAGTCCATACATATTTTAAAATGAGCATTGCCCTTCAGAATGTCAAAGTAGTGAGTGTAAAAAGAAAGACATCCTGAAAGATAAAAGAAAATGTGTGTGATATGAAGTGTTTTAGGACAGAAAGTCAAACAATTGAACCACATTTCCAGCCTCATTCATCTGACTCACTTTGCTTATGCAATTCCTGTGAATTAAACTCTAGGAAAGACAGGAGAGGGCAAATCATATGCCCCTTGTGCTTCTGATTGACTTGGAACCTTCCTGAAAGGGACAACATCATTCACTTGTTGGGCACGCTGTCATACTCAGAACAATAGAAAGAGATGATGCCTTTAGATATGGTATGTCATCCCCCAAGACAAAAGGGTAAGTAGAGCCTTTAGTTCACTTTTATTTTTTTTTTTTTTTAATACATTTACAGCCGTATAACGGCTGTCTGAAGAGAGTTATGGGCTGCATAGAGAGGTGCATGTTCAGTCCTTCCCCCAAATCTTCCTTCCTTGTGTGCAGAAAGGTGGGAGAAAATGCAGAGGTCATAGAATGCTACCTTATCCTTGCTGCCAGAGATGGAAGTTAATTTTTAAAGGGATGTAGGATCAGTTGCTGTGTTCATATCGCGACATGAATTGCAGATCTAGCAATGAACTTCAAAGTGTTCAGAGTCCTCTCTTCCATCTACTCTGTTGTTTTTAGCCAGATGTATGCTCCAGCATCCCCCTCTTGGCTTCCAGCCACTGCTTCAGAAGACTAGTGTCCTAAAAGTCCTGAATTGTGTCTATAAGCTTCATATTAACATATGAAACATCATAGGGCAAAAGAATGGTTGTAGGTGGCTGTATGTGAGCTATTGTACTTCCTGCTATGAAACACAAGGAGCATATCACTACCATTTGCTAAAGTCTGAGTGGGATGGAGAGGAAGGCACAAAACCTATTTCCTTTCTGCTATCAGTTGAAATGACTGAATCTACTTGCACGTGAGGCTACAGTAGAAAGTGTATCTCCATATCTCCATATCATAGTTACAGGACTCTTTCCCTGAGGCAAACAGTGAATATGAACTCTTGCTACTTGTGAGAGGTTAATAAGGGAATACAATTCCTCTGAAAAATAAGGAGCTTTTTGTAGGTTTTTGTTTGTGTGTTTTTGTGCTTATGCAAGGCTATTCTCTTGTGGCATGTTCAGCAGGATTAAGCTTTCCTTAAGTAAAGGCAGTGTTTTAGGAATCGTGGTAGGCAGTTTTACAAATATGTACATTATATCTAAGCAGGGAAGAAGAAGATGTCTGTTGGGCTGTAGCCAGCCTCCCTTACCAGTGAGCACATATACTACTCCCAGCATGAAATTACAGCCAGCTAGGATGTGTGAACATGCTGCTTCTGCTTTGCACAGGAAACTCTGTGATGTTCTTCAATATGCTCTGCCTGGAAGAATCACTACAAAAGAGTCAAACCACTTTCCTATACTAATGGCCTAATCAAGTTGAATTTAGTTGTGTATTTGAAGACCTGTAGTTTACAAATTCTGCATATTTTGTTGGGTATGTCTTTACTTGCATTAATCAATTAATTATCAATAGTTACAGCAACTAGGAGCCTACAAGTCAGTACTGAGACATGAGACCCTGAATGTTAGAAATTCACTGTTAATTCACTAGGGATTAATTTTTCATGTTACCTCTGCTACAGGCTGAAAAGTGGGAACCAAAAATCCAGTGTCTCTAAGGAGAGGGATTTGAGAGTGACAGTAGAACACAATAAAGATAAAGAAGTTTATAGTTAACATATGTGTCATAAATATGCTTCTTCCCTTTGCTTAGATACTAAACTGACGTGTTGGCTTAGACACTCAGGTAAAACTTATTTTCAGACCAGAAAAACTCTCACACAGGTATTTCTGTTAGTCTCAACTATGTCTCTCCCATATAACTGGGTGGATTTTGATGCATAGATATTATACAGAATGAAAGTTGTAATTTTTTCCCTTAGATTCCTATCAGTTTCTTCTGACTTCTATAATTAGTTTAGAAAAAGATCACAATAACACAAGGATTATTTCACAGTTATTTTGGGATGAGATTTTGCAGATTATGTTTATGCTGGCATTCTTCTGGAGCAGCAGGTATAGACATGAATGACTATGGAGACTACCAGCTATGCTGAACACATGCAGAAAAATACCTCTTCCTCCCTATGTTCTCAATTTGATATTAGGAAGATTGATACTGGCTTCTCATGTTAAGTATTACAGATAATTAAGAGCCAGAAAGTCTTACTGAATGACTTCCTTTCCACACAAATAGGTGTGTAAACTAATTTCATCTGACTTGCATCCAGAGAATGCCTATATTATTAGTGTCTCACTATACCTTTTCTCTTTATCTGCAGTTTTCATTTTGATTTCAGTAGTGGTAAAGACAGAGTAATCTGTTATATAAATCTAAACTGTATTATTCTTAGATTGAGGAGCATATACTGTTTATCATTTCTTAAAAATAAAAGTGCTATTACAGAACTAAAGCAGATGTTAACACCAATCTAACATAGTTAATTGGCTCATCTATTTTGATATTTAGAGTTAAACCTCAACAGAAATAATAATTAGGAGATGAAGAGCTCACATCTGAACCCATATTTAGATAGATGATCAGATATCAGCTCTTGTTGGGAGTTAGAATTTTATTGGAGGAGGAGATTGTTTGGGTCTTGTTTGCTTTCTTTTGTTAAGTATTGCTGTAAACTGATTTTTATTTTCTAAGGAAAAAATGCAGCAAGAGGTTGTTCTTAAAGTTTTCTAAAACAAAAATGCCTACACTCTGTTCTCTCACTCTTCCACTAAGGGCAGTACACAGTCCTGTAGATGTTAGCCCTGTATGTCCTTTCATTACATCTGGGATATGCTAATCAGACTCCTGACATAGACTAAAATTTATTGATCACATTATCCCTGAAATGGTTTTGGGTGGGTTTTTTTTGTTGTTGTGGGTTTTTTTGTTTTTTCTGTTTTGTTTTGTTTTGTTTTGTTTTGTTTTTGTTGTTGTTGTTGTTTTGTGGTGTTTTTTTTTTTTTTTTTTTTTTTTTTTTTTTTTTTTTTTTGCACTGCCTCAGGTCCCTGTTCCTTCTGCTGATTAACAAATATGATTCCACACAAAATAGTGCATGTCTTTAGTTGTCATTAGCTTATGGATTCGTGCCCTGAGTCAAACAGTTGTTGGAAGATGTCCTGCTTCTCTGTTGTGACTCCCTTTGTGCAACATACATTGTTTATGCTTTGTTGAAGTCTCTGAAGATCATGAATATTTCAGAACACCCACCTTCTGTTTTGATGAGTGGGAGGAGCTGACAAATACTGAAGGATTAAGAAACTTGTCTTCTGATAATCAAGATCCACCTAGTGAGCATCATGTACCCTGATTTCTAACTAACTTCAAAGTTTTACATATATATATATATATAATGGAGGAATCTCTGATAAGAAAGGGGAATTATACTGCTCTGCCAGGCAAAATTGTTCTGCACAGCTCTAATAATGACAAGATGAGGGATTCAGAAAGGTGAAAGGTCTTAGAAACAGGTTAACCCCTTTATCCACTCCTGAGGTCTTTCAGCAGGTCACAGACATTCTGTGCATTCTTGCAGTCTGAATGCAAGAGAATGTTGTTTTGGCTTGGTGGTAGGCATTTGCATTTATCCCTACATTTGCAGGTTCCTTGAGATGCTCTTTCTTTGCTCCACATGAAACATCAAGCCATGCACATTTTTTATAGTTAATGCAATTTTGGGGATAAGTTTTGTCATAGATTGTAGCTAGAGAAAAGTGTCAGCTTTTTAACTAAGTACTCCCTTATTTCCTAAAATGAACATTCAATTCCTACACAAATCTGAGTCATCTTCAAAAACAATACACAAATGGTCTTTGCTCTAAGTGTTAAGGTAACACAAAAATTATTTATCCAGTGGGTTTCCACAATTTTAAAAGAACACTTGACAGATACTTAATTAAGTACAATAAGAAAGATACAATCTTAACTTGACACTGAAAATAGAATCGGAACCTACTTTTGTACTGAGTCTATTTAAATATGTAGAAATATTTTTGCCTTTATGTTATATTCTTTTCATTTTCATATTGTGAAAGAAGTCAAATTTGAAAAGAGAATGAACAGTTTGATTTAGAATCGAATCAGAGTCTGGGCATCTGTTTAGCTTCTCAGTCCAAAAGCCTTACAAATCACGGGCTCGTTCACTGATCTGTTACTGCTGCTCTCAAGGCTGGTGCTGCACACAGGTGACATAGGCACTGCCTTCACCAGCCCTGGGGCTGCAGGAGGTCGCAGGTGTAGGCACACACACACAACACTCTCCAGGTTCACAAACACGTGCACATTTGTGGTTCCCTTGGGAATCAGCAAGACCCTTTTGTCTGCCTTCCACCTCTGCCTCATGGTCCCCTTCCCCACCCATGGATCTGCTCTGTGCTGGCTGGTCCAGCTTGGCAATCACTGCACACATGCAGCACTCACACAAGCACTCCACAATCACTGGTGCCCCAGATACCAGTGCAAATCCTCCACCCACCAGATACCCCTGCTCCCCTCCTTGTCAGCTTAGAGTTTTCCAGAGAACATTCTAGCCCAGTCCCCAGAGCCCCAGCAGCCAGCACATGGCACGTGGCCTCTGTCCTCTGCTGCCACTCCAGCCACCAGCACAGAGCTCCTCACTCACGCTGATGACCTGTGTAGCTGTTTTTTGGGATCATCACCGTTCCCACTCCATGACTGGAGGTTAAAGATGCCCACTCATCCCAGCTGCTGAGACCACACTTGTTCCCACAGGTGACACCAGAGCCTAGAGAAACCCGTGCCCCCAAACTGTGCCCAGTATCTGGCACCACATTCCACTCACACATGTACAGGTCTCAGCAGCAGCTGGAATTCAGCCACTGTATTGCACAAATACACACAAGACAGAGAGTGAGATGGCACAGAGAGAGTTAAGAAAATGTTTAGAAAAGAGATATGAGAAGGTAGGATAGACTGAGGTGATGGGACACAGGGATCAGTCAGAGAAGTGTGCTGACTGACCCCATTTTTCATGTAGCTGCTCCCTTTTACACCATTTTCTGTCTGTCCCTCACTTTGTTGCTCCCTGCTTCCCCTTACCCTGCACGTTGCCTCGCCAGTTGGCATTGTCCCACCGACCTCCTCTTGGGTACCAAAAACCATTGTCCTGGTTTGCCTGCAGCTTCTGAGAGCACATCATTTAGTGCTAATGACCAGGTTTGTTTCCTGTTCTCTTTGAAAACATTACTTTCTTAGGTTTTATGAGTGTGTTTTCTTCTTCCTCTTCCTTATCCCTCCAGATGAATAAAGGAACATTCTTACCATCCATATGGCCTGAGTGATTTGGGTGACTAACCACAATTGTTTCCATCACAACCCCTGTTATCTGTGTGGTCAGGTTTGTCTCTGTGTGTTCTTGTTTATGGCTGCTGTGACCAGATGACATTAATGGCACAGACAAGCCCCTTACATTTACCCTCATATATTATTTTCAACTGCACTAAAGCCACTTCTGAGGAGAAAACACACATAAATCGTACAACACAAAAAAGAACAGAAGAAACACAAGGAGGAAATGTGATCGAAGATGTTCTTTTTACGAAAATAATTTGAATCAATATTATTTTATATAAAGCAGAACCATCCTACATTTAATGATGCATAAGGAAGGGGTACCATAAACAGAGGAGGAAAAGCTTCTAGAAAGGTTTTAAAACATCTCCTTTGTTAAATCTCTCAAATGAACTCTTTCTTTCTCATATGTGCAAACTCTTTAAGAGCACTAGAAGTCTTACCTGCATTTACAGATTAAAATTACAGCTGTACATGAATACACTTTATACTGTTGGTTAAACTCAGAGTTTATATTTAAGCATACAATTTTAAATATAAATGCTTGGCCAATATTTCTTTTTCAATAGCCTTTTATGACAAAGTAATTGTGTCAGAAAGAGATTCAACTATTTCCTGTAGGAATTTTTGTTTGAAACTGAAATTTAGGAGAAAAAACCCACCTTTTTAAGTATTAATGTAATGAAATCTGTGAAGTAATCGTGTGAGCTCTTGCTCATCCAAGGATCTACTTTAAATATTTTCCTTTAGGGAATAAAAATTTATTGACACTTCAAGTGTTGATAAAGCAGAGTAACAGTAATTTCTTTTTGTTTTCTGACTTCTGATATATTCTTTCATTTGTTCCTTAAAGAATACATTAAATGAGTCTCTTTATCTCATTTCATTCTCCTTTCTTCTCTTACTCTTGGATTTCACTGTTATATAGATTGTTATTTTCTTTCACACAGCTATAACTTTGGAAGCAGAATCTTCTAGGGGAATGATTTTCTCTTGCTGTGCTCCCAAGGGTCTAGTTATGCTCCTTACAGTGATGTCCCTGGTGACTATTTTGTTTAAACTTGAAGAATATCTGTTTTGCTTTCGTATTTTACCAGTGAAAAAAACTGTATCAGTCACAGCAACAACAATAGCAATATTGAAAACCTGTAGAGGAAAAGGATGAAATCCACCACAGACAAGTCAATAAGCAAAATCCAAGATGATATTTTAGCCCCAAATATTGACTATTACAATATCCAGATGCAAATTTGTAGATTGAGAAAAAATTAAGATAAAACAACCTTTTGTTAGCTTGTACTGTGATCCTGTAACAGGGATAGAGATGGAAATTTTCCTACGGTTATTCTTGAACTGCCACTTTTTTTAAAAATCGTATATTAGATCCTCCTTTTTATTTGAGTAGAAATCAAATACATGAGTGAGAAATACTGTGCATTGCACAGAGAAATTAGATACTTCAAAATATTCATGTGTTGATTAGGGATTTAGGAAATACGGACTACCAGAGAGTTGGTACCTGAAAATCCATCGCTTTTCAATCTCAGGACTCTGACATATATGCAGGTAGATATGCTCATCAAATTAAAAAGAAACAACTGTAGACTATCTAAACATCTATAATAAATTACTGCCCATGGGCCACTATTTCCTGCCAACTTTATATAGAGAGTTTTATGAATCATGCAAGAAATTGGTGATAAAGATAAAATATCCATTTCAGTCCAGCAGTTTCAAATCCATATCTCACCACGACCACTTCTTATAGGCTAATTATATAACAAAGCTGCATCACTCTGCAAATCAAAGCGTATGATTCATGAGACCATGGCAAAAAAGAACAAAGTGGGAGCGCAGCTGAAGTGCATTTGCTGCGAATGATAACTTAGGAAGGAGGCTGAGCAGCTTCTGAGTGAACAGTTTTCCAAGCCAGTTTCTTGCTGGACCCAGCCAGCCAGTTATTGCACCATTTCATTCCCTGCTGTATCAAAGCTGTGAAAAGCTGGGCTCCCTTTGCTGCCAGCTCCAAAAGGAGAAGCTGGGACAGCAGCTTCTGCAGAGGGGGAGGACTCTCCTGTCTGAAGCTCAGTTCTCTCTTTCTTCGCCTGCTCCCCCAGTCTGGGATGTGCAAACTATGAGCTCTGTGCATCCTCTGCATCTGTTCTGTGACATAACTGGCCCAGCCCATGGTCCTCTTTCTTGCTGGAGAAAAATTACTCTTCATTCAAAAACTCATGAGACAGCCTAAGAAGTCACGCAGCATTTCAGTCCCTGCTCAGTGGGATGTTAATGTTGTTAGCAGTTTAAAATTTCTGAGATCTTGCAACCTGCTACTCTCAAAAATTCATTTTGTAATCATTCAGACAGCATTTCAAAAAGAATTGTAAAGGAAGCTATCAAAACTTCAATAATGCCAAAAAAGAAAGCTTTTTGGGGTTATAATTTTCATTTTTATTGAGTGCAGAAGAGACACAATATCAGCTTGCTGATATTTTATGTACAAATATGTACATAAAATTTATGTACAAATCTCTGTTTTTGTCAGTTTAAGAAAGATTTTTTTAAAAAACTGCAATCAGAAAAGTATTTTCCTTTGTATATTATTTAGAATAGTTTTTCACATTTCGTCACTCTTGATTATTTTTAAAATAGCCAACTGGAACTAGTAAGTATTGTCTCTGTTACTAGAAAAAAAAAAAAAAAAAGATATTTTCATTGTTTTAAATAAATAAAGGTGTGGAAACCGAAGCAGAGATACCTTTATTGTTGATTCCTGGCCTATAAGTTTCTTTAGGTCCTGTGAGGTTGTATTAGTCACAGTAACAGCATGTCAAATTTGAAATAGTAAGGAAACAAAATAAGAAACTCACCAGGATGTGTAATGAATAGAACCAATTTATCTATTTATTCCATAATTCTTTAAAGGAGCAATCTATTTCAGCAATGTATTGGGAATGTTTTAAATAATTTTTAAGGGATCTGCTCCACAGTTTCCTGTATTGTATAGCAAGCTGCTACTACTCAGAAGTTTTGGGGCCAATTCCTGGTTCACATGATAGAAGTGTTACCAGTATCATAAAATAGATGGAAACATATGTTATGAAGTTAATGCTAAGATAGAAACAGCTTGGGCTGACAACATCCTGGAGACTGCATTAATGAATCATTTGCATAAAGTCACTTCAGTGAAAACTTTATATTCAGTTTACTCATTTTTTCAGCCTAAAGAGAGGTAATTTAAAACAGTAACAAAAAGAAAATACCTCAAGAACTGGTGGTTAGAAACATGTACTGTAAGTATTTCCTCTAGTATGACTCGGGGTTTCTCCCTATATCTTCTCTATTCTCTCTTCCATTACCTTTCTAATGTCTAATTTCCTTTTTTTTTTTTTTCAATATACGGAGAGAGATTCTGCCTTTCAAAAGATATTCTTATACTAAAGTTTTCCTCCCAGTTTTAGGGACTTTCTAACCAATAGTGTATTTGCATTGAAGTCTCTGTGTGTGTTTGTACCAGAATTTCCAGAATTGAAAATTTGAAGCCAAATAGACAAAAATATATTTTTTGTAATGATAATTTCTTTGTTGTTTGATTTTCTTTTTACCTAAATGCTTGCATATTTATAGACAAAGATTTTAAAATTATTTTGCAACACGTGTACTACTTTAAACGAGTGCTTTTCTGGTAAAAATTTGACATTTTCTGGCAAAAATTAGCCATTCTTACAAAACATTCTATAGTTATTTCTTATACAGATAACTGGCTATCTACTTTAGGAAAATTGTTTTTAAAACAGTAAGCATATAAAATTGGAATGGTTTGGAATTTCCTTATTTCAAGATTTGTCATGAAGACACATGGTTTGTTGTATTATACAGAGTTATGATAATGCATAAGCTTGTTATTAACAAATGATTTTTGCTGACTCAGGCCACCTGGAAAGCATGGAAGTAAATAACTAATAATAATTATCTGTTGATTTTACACTGCTGTCTATTGTCTGCTAATTATGATTCTGACCTCTTTCTTTTTCTTATTTTTAAAGAAAACAATAAATCGTTGTCAATATGCTTTTGGCTTATTCAATCAAAGTTTCTTTCATAATACTTTCAAAAAATAGGATGCATTTGTAAAAAGCTGAAGCCGGGGATATTATTAAAGAAAAGAATCTCCAGTGAAATACCTTGGGAAAGATTAATGTTGTCCTTTTGAGGATTTAAATTGAGTGATAAAAGAAAATTTCTCTTCAGATATCTAAAACAAAATCCTTCAAATATCAATAAGTGAGACAAAATGGTGGGGTTTGCCAGGAAGATGCAGCTTGACATAAAAAAAGGTATTGCAAAATACACAAAACACAGAATAAAATATAGCAGCTTTTCATGATAGAGGACCCAGAAAAGGATGAGGCTCAAATCAAAGAAATATGATTTCCAAGAAATTAGAGATTAAATTAAAAAACTAATTAATCAGATTGTTAACTTGATTTTTTTTATAGATTTTCTGTACAGTTTCACTTTGAAGAATTATTAGATAGAATTTTGATTTAATTAACATACATTTAAATCTCTACAATGAAACAGTCCCCATGTGTTTGCTAAAGTACCTTTCTGCAGGCCAGGAAAAAAAAAAAAAAAACAAAAAAAAAGAGAGAGAGAGAGAGAGAAAATTGGAACACTGTTATGAGAAAAGGACACCAACATTTCTGAAGTGAAACCTTTGAGCAACTTGTAGCTGCTCATAGCTTTCAGCTTTGAAATGGAATATTCACTTCAGGCTGCCTTGCCATGGTCACCTCATTTGGCTACCAGTGGAACTCTGTCAGTGAACAGAATGCAGAATAATTCAAATTTCCAAAGTGGAATGAGAAAACTAGCAAACTCTCCACTTAGGTATTACTTATAATCCTAAAGAGACTTAAACAAGTCTGGTCACTCTCTTTAAAAATAAATTCTGTATTTATCAAATGTCTTCTGTTTTCTGTATGTTTACTTCTTGAGAAATATTAATTGCATTCTGAGATACAATTCAAGTTGAAACTTTTTGGTCTTGCTATAACTATCAATTCAAAATAATCAACAGTTAAAAAATAAACACAGTTTAATGTCAAATATTAACAATTTAAGACTTCTTTTTTCCCTGAAACATGGTCATCATCTGAATTCCTACAAATAAATATTCAGACCTTAAAGACACATTGATTTCAGTAGCAGGACAATCTTATTTTCTATGAGAGTAGAAATAAAGAGCATTAGTATGTCCCCTATTTTACACATTTTATGAAATCCATCTGGGAATTACAAAGAGTCAA
This sequence comes from Sylvia atricapilla, assembly GCF_009819655.1. Lineage (NCBI taxonomy): Eukaryota > Metazoa > Chordata > Aves > Passeriformes > Sylviidae > Sylvia > Sylvia atricapilla. The sequence continues at coordinate 6,803,638 of NC_089144.1, read as the reverse complement.
ATTTTTATTCTAGACCCTTTCTATTCCATGTAAACTAATAGTGAAAGTAGCAAATAATTAGAATATGGTCATGATCCTGATGATTGTTGTAAGGCGACAAGGAAATACAACAGAAAGTAAAAGCTCATTCTCACAAGGACAGCTAAATCCATGACTGAAATTTTGTCATCAGATTTTGCTGTAATTTTGTATCATTTTATACTGAAAAGGCCTTTCAGAGCTTTGGGATGTGACCAACTAATCCACTTAATACTTATTTAATTATCTCAGCACTCTGTTTTACAATTCTCCATGCAGTACTTAGATGTGAACTGATACCTTCTCATCACAGATCTTAGAATACAACCTTCACAAAATTTAATCAAGGGGAAATTAAAGTAGAACAACAGTAAAAAAAAATCATCTATGTGCTAGTGGTTTTGTTCATTTACAGAAGATAAATGAATAACATTTTTCATATGCACCTCATAAATTAGTGATAAATTTTGAAGATACAAAGACTCCTAATAATTGAAATCTCAAGCATAATTGTATAAGATATAGAATTAATGGTAATAATTTATATATATATATATATATATATATATATACACACAAAATATATTGAATTGCAAAGTTTTTTGGTTATTTTTAGCAAGTATATATTATCTTCAGGATCTTGACCTGAAAATAATCTTGCAGATAAATTATAAGGTCAATAATAAACACTGAAAGAGCACTTTATGAGTGATACTTATGTGATTATCCCTATTAGTTATAATAGGAAGTAAACCTAACACAGACATTGAAGAGGGGCATATTGGATAGATGTCAAGTGTTTGACCATAGCTCCAGCAGTAAATGCTGGTGTACATGAAATTATGTACATCATGTGCTGGAGACCCACAAGAGCATATGATGGAGAAGAGTCATCTCAAGTAATGAAAATTTAATGACCTTTTGTAACTGTTGTAGTTTCATTAAGATAAATTGTGTATTGCAATGGCGTTTTTAACATTCCAATGACTGTAAGACTATTTTATCATTCTGACTTCAGGGAACAAAAAAACCCAAATCACCTCTTACAAAGTTATATTCCCTCCACCCCTTGTCATCCTGTCTTCATTAGGAGCAACTAAGAACATGTAGTTTCAGAAATGAGACCAGAATCTCATCTAAGATTTTAGTTTAAAAAACTTTAAGGTTTTGTTTTATATTTTTATTCTGACTGTGAAATTGAAATTGAAACCTTTGTCATCACTGTGGAAGTCAAACGGACTAATTTCACTGGTGAACTACTGTAAAGTGTTGTTAAAATACAAAAGGTGGTGCATAACTTACATGATTTGAATCTTACTTACACTATTTTTCTTCTCTTCACTAGTAGTGACTTGATATTAATTGTGAGTATGCAGCTTCAGGAGCTGTTCTTCTGTCTTCATCTCCTTCTTTCAAGAGCCACAGAACTTTAAGTTTCAGCTATTTGTGTGCATATTTGAGAAACACATCAAGAAGTGTTTGTTACATATTCCTAACAGTTTTAAGTATGAAGAATTTGTATTTATTGATGCTCTTCTCCCACACTGATCTTTCTCACACTTAATAATACTTTTTTTTTCCTTGAAAGGAAAGACTCAGAGCATATGTGGATGATAAGAAGCTCTATCTATTTAAGCTCAAATTGTTCAGATTCCAAATGAATTTGTTTGGTTTTGTTATGTAGTGTACTGTTTCCCACCCCCCATTTTACTGGTTTTAAAATCCTGATTGAGTAATGTTTGGAGGTGCTGGCTGGAGTTACTTTTACTCCTGTTACTCTCTCTCCCATGCACCAGGAGGAAAGCAGCAGGTGGCTGATGAGGGTTAAACCAAGACAATCCTTACAGAAGATATAGAAGCTGCTACACTCTGCAGATCCTCTTTCAGAAGGTTTCCTGGATAGCTCTTAGCCTCCCTGAAATCATCATCAAATGAGGGTGTGCAAAGGTATACTGTAACTCACAGAGATAAGTATAAGCAGCAAAAAATCCAGTTGTGACCATAAGAGGTATTTGCTCTGGGAAGTATTTTTATCTGTGGCTGCCAAAACAAAGGTCGATTATGTTTCTCTGCTGTAATAGGTGAAGTTGAATATGGGATGGTCAAAACCTTTAGAGTAGAAAATTCAGACACGGATCATCAAAAGTAAATTTCCTACATAATCTCTCTTTACAAATCTGTTTTAGTGGTTGTTTTATTTTTACTTTCCTGTATGCCCAGAATTGTCCTGCTGGCAGTACCCATTGTCTCAGTGACTCCTCACTGTGTGGACTGCACTGTCCTTTCTTGCATTGCATCCGTAAATGAACGGTGTGTTAGAAAAACCTTGCAGAGCCATAAATGACACTGAACTTTAATGCTAAGCTTTTACTACTGTTTCTTTCATCCTGCAGTTAGACAACAGCTTTCATTGATAACTACCTCAATCCTGCATTTAAGCTGTCCTTGACTTGTATGAACAAATTCCCTACACTGTGTAACGCTTCTGTTTATTGATCAAAATCTTGACTTAGCCATGAATGTTATCAAACATCTTACCAAGAGTTCCCTCATTCCAAACACCTTATTATGAGAACATACCCTAAATTCTGAACCTTCGTGCCTGGTATAAATTTTTATGTTCCTGAGCTAAACTATATGTTTTTTTACAGAACAACTGGATAACAAACAACACATAAACTGATTTTACATATGTTCACTGTTCTCAGTCACATACAATAGGGCTTATATATTTAAAATAGTCTTTATTAACTTTATAGTCAATAAAATATAAATTTTTTTTCTTTATTAAAGTGAAACAATGTCTTGCATAGTTAGGCATTTCAGTGGGAGACCTAGTTTTAAATACAATTTAAAGCATTAGACTATGTATCAGACTCCATAATTTTCAAGATTCAAGTGATTTTATCTTTTAGTAACCATATGGCATGGAAAGAATTAAAGCAAGGAATTCAAGAATAAAAGTTCATCCTCTGAGGAGAGAGTGACACGCCAAGAGAAAGGGTTGTATGAATCTATTTATTTTAAGTACTTGACAAGATCTCCATTTTAAAAAATAATGTGCCACACATACCACTATGTTGAAGTAAAAACTGGAATCCCTTGGATGGGAACACCAGACACAAACTGTCTACCTTTGACCCCCTGAGACTCGTGCATTATTTCAGGCTTGCTGTGCTCATGTTTGAATGATTGTGTGTTTCAGGCTCATGATTCTAAGTATTCTTTCTGTATTTCTCTGGAGAGAAAAGTTTCTTGGTAATTTTATGTGATGTGGTACTGTATGTTTACTTGATTAAAATCTCATGCGTGAGAATTGAGTTTTGCTTTCTGATTTCTTTTTTTAAAAATCATATAATATTTGAATTATATCTCTTATACCAATCAAATTATACAGAATGATAAAATACATTTGTATGCAGCAGTGCTATTTTATTAAAATTAAATTGATTTAATCTCTGTTTTAAAAGTGAGGTATAATACAAATAAATCAAGTATCCTCTCCCTCAGACAAGAGGCAATGGGAAAATCATGATGGCACATGCAATCTTGTTAGCAGGCTATCAAGCAAAAATAGCTGTTATTAGTCTCATCTGTCTTAACTGTATGAGCATGTGGCCAGGGTCTATAATTAAGTTTCGGTTTCTAGGATGCAGAAAATCTAGAAACCAAGAAGTAGAATTGTAAGTTCAACCTCCTAATGTGATTAAGCCTATTATGACCACAGCTTACAAAAGAGATTGTATTCTCCTTTTATTTTCACTCTGGTCATCACTAGTTTGTGTGGATTAGGTTTTGAAATGAATACTATCTAGATTTACATGCAGTTTTATCTAAATCACTAAAATCTGAGAACACTGGAGAAAGAACAGCTTGGAATTTTTGATGAAAAAAATTTTGTCAAAACACATCTATTAATCCAGACTGAAAAAGTTAGTGGGAACATATAAAATTCAAGGTGGTTTTTATTTTCCTTTTTAAGAAAGCACTTTCTAGCCAAAATAAATGAGAATTCTAGATAGAGCCTAAACCCTCAAGGGTCCGATAGCTTCATTTAGAACAGCTAGAGTAAAAGTTTGACCATGTCTTTTACTGATATACATATCTTCACATGAGTTTCTTTATAAACAAATTGAAATATCTCAATTTTATACAGTTACTGAATAAATTGCAATCTGCAGTATTTTTTCCATTGTAGATTTTCATTTTCTGATCACCCCTAATAAATTTCAAGTCTTTATTTTTGATCTACTTCCAATTTAAAAGGTTCTGGAATAATGCAAAACACAATGGGTGAAATTTGCTTAGGTATTTCTGGCACAGATGGACAGCTAATGTGTCCATATTGACCAAGAAATTACTTTTCAAAGAGAAATAATAAATCCATATACTGTTTGACCAAAATCCTATTTTATCTGAAATTTGGTTTAAAAATAAGCAGGTATGTATTTGCTTCATGTTGCAACAAATTGACATAAAGAGGGAACTTTTTGTTTGAGAGACTTATATATATATAGACATAGATATAGATATGTAGGCAGATAGATATAGATATAGATACAGATTAGATATAGATAGAGATAGAGATATATAGATAGAGATATATAGATGGATGTGTTATTACATATTTTAGTTTGTTTGAAAAGAATAGAAGTAGGAGTTTATCATGCAGCAGCATTTTCAGCTAAAACAATTGCATCCTTCAAATTGATTTCCAGCTTTTGTGGAAAAGCCCTGACACTGGAAGCCTTTGTGCAGGGCACAGGACTTGTACTCTAGTTCAAGTGTAAGTAGAAGGTACACCTGAGCTCAGAGTAAAGCACTTTTATCCTTTGCAGTCCATAGGAAGAACTCTGAGAGTACTTTCTTCTGGACACTACCTTTATTCAGTTATTCTGGCAATATAAACCCACCCTGATGCTGGGGGAAAAGAAAAAGTGAAATTCTCCCTTCATCTTGCTGATCAGGCACCTCAACACACACTTCTTTTGCTGGCAGGAGTGAGCAGTTATGATGACTTCTCAGCAGCTTCCAGCATGTAATAGTAGACTTCTCTGTCCCACATTTCGTCTTCTGATTATACATTTATGCCTCATTGATTACACTTTTGTGCCCCACTGAGTTAGGAAGGATCAGGTCAACAAATAATGCAGTGCATCAGCACTTCTGCAAGAAAAAAAAAATTGTTTTATTTAGGGCAGGGCAGACTTCTTTTAAAAACTTTTTTGTTTTGTTTTGTTTTGTTTTTCTTGCTATCTAAAGAGAGAGCATTTGAAACTTTAATTAGCTTAGTTGGTTCTAAGTAATTTTTTTTTAAATCTTCTATTTGAAGTTTAGACTTTCTAATGTTGTAAAGACCAATACGGCAATAAACCATGCAGATTTATTAAAGTCTAAATAAATCAGAGAAAAAGATCCATGAAGAAAAGTTCAGGGTGCCTTCAACAGAAAAATGACCATCCACCTTCCCACAGTCCCATCCACACAGATGTGTAGCTAAAAGATTTAATTAGAAAAATGTTCAATCAGGAATTCTCAATAGGATCAGTTCTTGTCACTGAGATTATTTGAGCTGTAATTCTCTGATCATCTTTACATACTTCCAGTACAATTTGGTGGAGGTATGAAAGGGCTACCTTGCCCATCCTCTGCAGCCACTGTTACACACAGATTCCTCTATACTCACCTCTATTGCTTGTCACTTAATCCCGCAGGAAGGATTGGTTCTGCATGTCCAGTCAATGCAATGTCAATTTGAAGCAAGTGAACACACTTAGAGAATGCAGAATATGTCATTATACTATTGGTCTAAATTAAGATTGGAATTTAAGAATTACTGCAATTCAGTCATAAACAAATTCCAACAGCATGTCAAGAAAAGCCTCTCTTACTAGTAATGCACTTCTTACCAGCTTGGTATTTGTGCTTTTTCTTACAATGCATATAATGATACATCATCTGATTTTAACTTTTTTTCCATGTTGATATTTCAAAGGGTGAATAAAGAAGGAAATTGCTGAGAAGAAATTGATGACTTTTCTTGGTGCTGGGAAGTACTAAGTACTTGGTACTTACTAGGGTTCTGGGAAAAGAAAATAATGTCTGTTAGATTTCTGAGTAAAATACATCAATGGTGTATTAAAGTTAATAGTCAGTTCATGAAAAAGAGGTTGTGTGCCACCAGAAAAGAGTAGCCTGATGGTTATGCTTTGGAATTTAATGGAAGAACTCACATTTCCCTGGATTTGATTTGGATCAGGCAACAGAGAGTGAATTCTTCAAGACATTTGAGATGCACAAATATGATAAGTCCCATTATATAGATTTTTAATTTGTTTAGATTATTGATATTTTTTCAGATAATTGATTGGCCCATCTGTGTCCTAAAGTAAGGGAGAGAGTACCTCAGAGACAGAGTACTTAAAAAAGCACCCACTTCTATGGGCTAACAATTTCTGGCTCCCATTTCTGACTCAAGACATTGACAAGAGAGTCCTCATCCCCTTACACAAACCCTTAACTCAAATAAAAAGACAGAGACTTCCCAAAGAAAAGTCTTCTCACCCATATCCAGATATCTGAGACAGAAAAAAAGAATTGCATTCAAACTTGCTTTGCTAATTTTGGAAAGCTTATCTAATTGAAGGAAGAAAGGAATTCAACACTAATTATGAGACATTATGAGAGTGGCTGCAATGATATTTTTTCTATGAATGTAAATTCATTTATGAACTTAAAACAGTTTGTATGGAAAAAATATTAATCTCCCCACCTCAGAAAACTCCATAATCAAAAAATCTGCAATATAAAAAAAATCTAAAATTCTTTTGAAATAGGCACTTAAAACATTACATGATCAATATTATTGTTAAATTATTAAAGTGAATACAGTTTCAGATCAATTTTATGAGAAAAATTATCATAGAACCACAAAATAAGCTGAGTTGGAAAGGACCCAAAAGGGCCATTAGGTCCAACTCCCTCATGCCTCATGCCCAAGAATCACACCCTGTGCCTGGGAGCATTGTCCAAACACTTCTGGAGCTCTGTCAGGCTGGTGAGGTGCCCACTGCCCTGGGGAGTCTTTTCCAATGCCCAACCACTCTCTGAGGGAAGAATCTTTTTCTAACATCCAACCTAAACCTCCCCTGACACAACTCTAGGCCATTCCCTCAGGTCCTGTTACTGGTCACCACAGAGAAGAAATCAGTGTCTGTCCCTCCTCTTCCACTCATGTGGATGTTGTAACTGCAGTGAGGTCTCCCCTCGGTCTCCTCCAGGCTGAACAGACCAAGTGACCCCAGCCTTTTCTCATACAGGTTCTCCTCAAGGTCCTTCACCATCTTCATTGCCCTCCTTTGGAGACTCTTTAATAGTTTAATGTTTTTCTTGAATTGTGGCACCCCAAACTGCCCTGATGACTTGAGCTGAGGCTGTCCCAGTGCACAGCAGAGTAGGACAATCCCCTCCTGTCCTGGCTGCTGATTCTGTGCCTGATCCACCCCAGGTCATGCTTGGCCCTCTTGGCTGCCAGGGCACTGCTGACTCAAAATTTTCCATCACTACCTTATGAGAATAAAACATTTTCAGGACTGATGAATGAATAGGGTGTGTCTGAAGAAGATTTTTTAAGATTCTAGATAAAAAAAATAAATCTGTAATATGACAATAATATATTTAATTTTAATAGTTTGGCAAATAACTCGAATATTTGTGTGAAATTTATAGCATCAGTTGAGCACCACTTTTTCAAAACTAGAACACATTAGACACTCAGCTGGGATAATTTAGTGTAGAAATGATCTCTTTGCAGTGTTGCTTAAATAAGATTAAAAAAATATTATTTTAGAAGCAATATTTCTTAAAAAAAATATTTCTGTGCTTTAAGATGTCACTTAGTGATACTTTTCTGGTCATAGTCTCAAAGTGAATGATATTCTGGCACAAATTGCAATAAGTCATTAAGGAGAGCTGCTATGAATTACAGGAAGGTGTTGAGCAGAGGTGGACTGGCTGCTGACCACCAAAGATTGCTTTCTCCACATCTTACTATCAAGCCTATCCTGCAGATTTCTGGTGGGTTTTTTGGTCGGCTCCAAACTGTTTCTAAGGATGTAGCTATATCCATCTGCCTACATCCCTGACTTTCCTTGAAGCTAGAATTTATAACTTTATGTAGAATGTGATATTCTTGGAAGAAGCAAAAATAAACAAGACAATATGTAAGCTGAAGGACTCCCCAAAGTGGCGATGTCCTTGGAGTTTGACTGTGGGTTAACAGGAAAAATATAAAGACAATACAGTGAGACTATCTGGATGGTAACAAAACCAGTCAGGTTAGATGATCACAGAAAGAAATTTTTGGTGGAAATGGGAAAGGAAATGCTGATTTATTCCTTCCCTTCAACATCTTCCTAAGAGAGACTGCACAGACAAAGCTGTGAATATAAAATCATTAGAAAGCTTCAGCAACTCAAAGCAGGTTTGGGGATGTTGTGGTTAGAGAGTTAAACAGCATTATCTTTACTCTAAAAAAGGGAGATGGAGATACAGATCTGCTCAGTATTATATAATGAATCTTATATTGAATCAGGAAGTGAATACTGGTCTCCTGAGGGCAAGACCAATATCTGACCTACAAGTCTTTCCTTTTTTTTTTTCAGAGAACATTTTCTTTTCTTCTTCTGCCTTGTTTAAAATCCTGTTACAAATTATTACACCTTCTGTGTCAGGTCAGTGAGGAAATCTGGGAGTCTGAATGTCATATTTGCAGATGCATTCTGGATTTTTATACATGTTCTTGTGGAATTTTGCACTCATAATCTGTAAAAGCAGCTGTGAGAAACTAACAATTTTCAATCATAAAATTTGCATTAAAGCCTGAGTCTTTAACTGGATGACAAGGGACATCAACTGGAACTCTTGGAGGTTTTGGAGCTGTATTAGCTCATGGTCAGCTTTGAATGAAACAATCTATTACCCTCTCAGATATTAATTCTGTGGCTTGTATTAAAGCCAAGTTGCTGGAAATCTGGTGGAATGAGACCTTTACTGATCCCAACCATTTTTATTGTTAAATTTTTGAGGGAAAATCAAAACTATAAGAATATATGAAGCACCTGCTTCCTCAAATGTTTTTTTAAAAATGGCCTTATTCTGTAGACTCATGAATCACAGGTTCGACAAGAGAGGACTGTGTTCAGTTTCATTTTCTAATAGAGAAGAAAATAAACCAGCATGGGTTTTTAAGTACTCATATTTAGTGTTGAAAAGAGTTTTCCAGCTAATCATGCAAATTATCTTGGTGATTATATTGCCATTGGAGGAAGCTAGAACCCAAATAAAAGTTTCAGATTATATTAAAATAAATTTACTTCAGGCTAGTTGTCAGTGTTTCTAGATTTATAATTCAGTAACTAATATGTTCAAAATTGTAATTAAGAATTCTTGCCTGAGGACATCAATACAAAGGAGTAGAAAGTTAGAGGTGGCTAGGACAACCACCTCTGTGTATTTGTGATTGCATTTGCCTGAAAAACAAGGTATTTTTTGGCCCATATTCAAAGAAATGTTGGAGGTTTTCTTCCTTTCAAATATTAATGCTTGAAAAGCTCTATGCAAGTGGCTTCAGTGACAGAATAAGAGATTATGTCAATTCAATCACTGTATAAAAACAACTTCAAATACTGTGATTGTGCATTGTCATGATTTAAAGATTTCAAGAGAATGGGATCTTTTAAAGCTCAGACTTTGTCTACTGGATCTCTAGGAATGCTTGATGGCATGTTCAACTGCATAGGGAACTGTCAGTTCACACTGAATGCATATTTGAGATATACTGGAGACTGTAGCAAAGGTCAAAACTCCTTTGCACAATACAAGATATATCTTCATGCATATGCTGTTTCTTTTCAATCTAGGTCTCGATTCATGGAACCATAGGATGTGCTGAGTTGGAAGGGATCCATCAGGATCTTTGACTCCAACTTCTAGCTCTCTGCAGGACACCCCAAGAGTCACACCTTGTACCTGAGAGCACTGAATAGGTTTTCTTGCTGTGCTTTTACTGACAGTGTGGAGACCCAGCATCTTCCAGAATCATCCCCTTGAAAAAGAGAAAGAAACTTAGCTGAAATCCTTCCTGAATACGACTGGCTTTGGTTTATTACTGATCAACAGTGACATTTCCATGAATTGAAGTATGAGCACAATCTCTCTCTTCATTCATGAGCAGCTGACCTAAGTATCCAAATAGACACTTTGTGATCAGTATCTACCTTTTGTTGGATTTTTTTAATCTGTGCATGATTTTGACCCACCTTATAATTTTGCACTCAGTTTACCACATAATAGTAGTTTTTGGTCTGTCATGTATATGAGCAAAATATTGCAGGTGGATTAAATTACACTTGTAGATCCTTTCAAACAGAACTATTCTATTCTATCCTATCCTATCCTACTTCTTAAATAGATTTCACAGCTTAGTGTTCTGTGTGCCACACTGAAATTTCTTTAGCCATAGGAACACCACACAGAACTGAGATAAGCCCTCTCAACAGAAAATAAAGTTTTTCCACACTACTGCATGGCTGCATTGGCTACATCCATACAGATGCTGGAGGGATCAAGACAGAGACCTTAAACATTAAAATTGTCACCCTTATCACCTGATGAAAATGAGTAATTGTTCTAGTGTGAACTTCAAGTTATCATTACTAGAAACATCTCTTAGATATAATCATGTTCTCAATGTCTGTATATTGCATAAGTGCTTCACTAATTTCACACTCCAGTACCTTGGCAGTGTGCATCTGTGAAACACTTAGGAACCACGTAATTTGTTATATTCACAGTCATTATCCTTGTTTTTTGCCAATCAGTTAATAGCAGGATAAAGTTTTTTTTTTTCTTGTTATAAAATCATTCTCAAATGAAAATTTAACTCTGGCATTGTATCTTTGGAAAATTGTATTCTTATGTTTGTTTCTGCCCCTTAACTGCTCTACCACATTTTGACAATATTTAGAGAGTTTTATATAATATATTATAAAATAAGACTTCTATTAATTTCTCTTTTTCAAAATGCATCTTCTTATATGGAAACCTTTTAAATATTTGCATGAACTTCACTTGTCATTACTGATACTGGTGTAATATGGTAGCATTGGAGCTGCAAAGCAAACTCAGTTTTATGTTAAGCTTGATTTTTTAAATATTCTTATTTTTCAATATTTCTTCGGTTTGGATTTTAGATTGTTACTGTTTTCCAAATCAAAGGGCAGCAGCAGAACAATCAGCACTGAAAGAAGCAGCTAATTCTTCAAGTACATTTTTGTATGATGTGAAGAAGAGTTCTGAATTCATCATCTTTTTTTGCTTCTCCTTGATATTCCTAACTGAGAGCTTTAGTTAATATCATGTCGAGTTTAATGGAAACTGATATGGTCAGCACCCAGTAAAGTAAAATTTTATGGTTATAATATGTTCATTTTTCTTCACAAGAGTTCCTTAGAAAAAGCTGGGAATGCCCTCACACAACTGCAGTATTTACTGTAGGCTAGAAGACCTGAAGTCTTAGAGGAGGAGTTCAAAATAGGTTATTGAATAGACAGCCAGGTGAAACTGAATAATTTCATATGATTATTTTTTAGTCATAAAAAAGAGGAACACCTATTATCTCTTCCCTAAAATACAGAAATTCATAATGTTTGCTAGAATTCAAAACAAGCATTTAGAATATAATACTTCATGTGTTTCATTCCAAAGGAAGGGAAATCTGTTACAAGCTGAATGAAAATAAGCTAGACTGAGAAGCAATTTCTGACTTTACATATTGCACACTGTCTGATGCCCAAGAAGTCATCTGTGTCACTTTTTTTACTGCTGGCTACAATTATTCTCCAGATTTCTGACAGGGCTTTTTTTAGGTGGTTTTTTTTGTTTGTTTGTTTGTCCTTTTAAATTTTTTTTTCATATTTTTGATGAGTAAGAAGATAAAAATGGCAGGGAAATAATTCATTCAAATTTGGGTATTTAAAATTGGGTTTATACAATGGATTGTCATCAACCATAAATCTCATAAATGTTATTGAATGGAATATGACCCAGGACAGCACCTAGCAAAACCAAAATCTGTAGGAATGATGTATCAGTGTTGACTTGTGGAAGTGAACTAGTAGGGGAAATTATTGCAAACAAGCCCACAACTAATGACATAACTACACTTTCTGTTAGAATTGCCGTATGATTTTAGATTTAAAAAAAAAATTTAAAAAAAAAAAAAAAAAAAAAAAAAAAAAAAAAAAAAAAAAAAAAGGAGCTTTGCTGTCTGGTAAACAGATTGGGGCAATCATCTTCTTCCACAGCCCTATTTCTGCTCTGAATGTGAGTACAGACAACTTATGGTCAAATGAATCTTTTACCCTTTTTTGTAATTCTTAAACAGGTTGAACTTCTTGGGAATGGTCACAAAAGCTGACTCCTTACTAGAATATGTTGCTATGCTCTCTATAATAAAAGAGGCAAAGGAACTGCTGTACCAAAAAAAATTTAAAACAGTTCCTTAAGGTTAGGTGTAAGATTTATTTCCTGATGCTTAGATATGCTTGCAATGTTTCTCAGTACCTGTTTTTCGATACATGAATGTCCTTTAATTGAGGAGAACAGAGGAAGCCTTCATATTCCAAGAAAGACAGGCTGAATCCTTCACAGGCCAGGGTTGTACCAGGCTCCTCCAGGTACAGTAGGTTGCTGTTTGTCATCCCCAAGTCTTTAGAGCTTTTATTCTTAGGATAGAGGTCCCATTTTACAAGTATTCTTTACACTGTTGTCCCAAGAGACATAATTTCATTGTCTATAATGAATAATTGTTTATACCTCATATCTGGTGGACTCCAACTTGCTTGTCATCAATCTTTTCTTTTACTCATTTATCCCTCCTCCATTTGTTTGTGCTGTTTTGTTTTTTTTTTTCCCAGCAATAATGGTGTTATACCAAGGCTGCAAATAAAGTCAAAAATAAAAGGCCTCTGGCATTTTTTTAGAATACATGCTCATTGATAATTCTTTAAATACAGCATATTAAAACCTACATGTTAGAATATTTTATTCAGCTTAGTATGTATAATAGTGTTCTCAATTTCTTCTTTGTTAATCAGCATGTTCAGTGTGAAATGAAATGACCTATAGAAGTAAAACAAGATCATCAGCATCATCCTCACACGAGTTCAATGATAGCTTTTCCTGATCAGCGTACAAGCAAGTTCAAAAGTGTGTCTTTCCTATAAGCCCATGCTGATTGCCATTAATTATATTATCCTCTTTTAATAGGTTATTCATCAAATCCCATATCTCTTGTTCCATAATTTGTCTGGGATCAATGTCAGGATGACAGGCCTATAATTAGATGTCCCATTTACACTTTTAAAATATTGGCATAACATTAGCTTCATTCCAACCCTTTGGAAATGCTCCAGTGCTCCAAGACTTATTGAAAATCATCACTGATGATCAAGAGATCTGCTCAGCTGACTCTTTACAGCACTTGCAGGCAAAATTATTTGGACCTGCTGATTTAACATCTATCATACTGTTATTTAGCAACCTTGTTATTTCCCATTAATATGGAAAGCCTTTTACAATTTAAATCTCATCCAACTACAATGTTGAGTTTTTTCACAAAACCATAAAGTTAGTCCCTCATTCCCAGTGCTGTAATTCAAATTACTTTTCTGTTTTTTAGGGTTTTCCCCTTCTGTAATTTTTCTTCTACTCATCTTTTTTTCTTCCTCTCTCTCTCCCTATATATATATATATAGATATACTAGATATAGTCTTCTAAGCTTTTGGAAATTGATCTAAAGTTATGAAAATAATTCTATTACTCTGTTAGGTAAACTGGGATTACATGCCTAATTTTTTGTGTCTTTGAAAAGGTAGATTAACTCTGCACAAGGAATACACAGGATTAATGAAATTTAGTTATGTTTAACACCTCAAAGTTAGTAAGCAAACAGATGAGATTCTGTTCTCTGCAAGGTCTAATCTGATATCTTTATTAACAAAGCTAAATGCAAAAGTAAAAAAGAATCCAAGCACATAACTTGTTTTGAAGCGTGGATGGGTTGCTTGGCCACTTTAAGAAACATTGCCAATGGTACTGTAAAAAACAGTGTTTATTATGAATTTATGAAAATAAAGTTTTACAGAGTTCAATGGCAAGGTTCACTCTATTCCTTGCTACAACAACTAACACAAAGGAAGGTCAAATTAGAAGTAATTCTGAATTATTTACATGGAATCCAGGAATGTAAAAGAAGGTGAGAGCGAAAAGGATTTGGATGGAAAGATAAGGGTACAAAAGTGCATAGTGGCTCTTAATCAATGTGTATTTTAACATTTACAAGGTGATTTGGTAGATTTCACTACTGTTGCAACAATGACTTAACTATAGATTTGAAATAGCAACATTCTGTCATGTTTTAACCTCTGCTGTCAACCCAGTCCCATCAGCTGCTTGCTCACTCCCCCACCAATGAGACTGGAGAGAGAATTAAAAGGGTAAAGGAAAACTCATGAGTTGAGATAGACAGTTCAGTATGGAAAGCAGAAGCCAGGCACACAAACAAAGCAAAACAAGGAATGAAGTCACTGTCTCTAATTGGCAGGCACATATTCAGCCATCCCCAGGACACCAGGGTCCCATCACACATAATGGTGACTTGGGGAGATATATATCATCACTTAAAACATTCCCTTTTTTTCTTCCTCCCCCTTTATATACTGGACATGATGTCATATGATCTGGAACACCCCTCTGATCAGTTTGAGTTACCTATCCTGGCTATGTCTCTCTCAATCTCTCATGGAACCCAAATTTCCTCATCAGCCTGGCTGTATGGAAGGCAGAAAAGGCCTTGGCTCCATGTCAGCCCTGCTCAGCAGTAAGAAAAACATCTCTGCATTATCAACCCTGTCTTCAGAACAAATCCAATACACAGATCTATACCAGACACTGGTATATGTTAACCCTAACCCAGACAAAACCAGCACACATTCATGCAATAATCAACTCACACACAGAGGTAAAGAAATCTGTACAGCTATTTCTATGTGTTGAAAGGTACCTATCAAAAATTCCCCTCAAGTTCAGAGAAACACTCACCTCATTTAAATATATTTGTGTTTCCCCACAGACAAAGGGTGGACATCAAGGAGTGTGGAGATGAAGATGGGGCTATCAGTCCAGGCCTCCAAATACAACTGACTTTGAGAGCTCTGAGAGGTGCCACATTCAGAGGGAGGAGGTGGCACTGTCTCCTGTAATCCCAAGATGACTAACTTCTGTCAGCAGTAAGTTTCCATCCTGGCTACTTCTGACAAAATATCCAAGTACCTGGAAAGTCTGTAGAAGAAAATGCAAGGTGACTAGTGAACTCAATGGATAACAAAAATATTGGCTGCTATAGCAGGCAACTCTCTGCTATTCATCAACCAAATTCACTGGCACTTTAAGACAGCTAAATGCAGAACAAGGTAACTAATCAACAAAAATTGTGGGAAAACTCGAATGTCTTTGAAATGTGACTAATCAGAAAGCACTTTGAACAAACCTAGGGCAGACAATATTTTCAGACTATTGAGTCACAATAAGCAGAAGACTATTGAGTAGAAAGAGGGAAATTGTATTGTCACATTAATGAGGTCATTACCTGAGTACTGACTGTGTAAAGCTCTTTAGAGCAAAGATGGCAGATTGAAACAGCTTCATAAAACAGGTAAGAGTATTCATGGTTTGACAGTGACCTAACCAGAGACATGCTTTTCAGCTTATCCAAGAGAAGTTTCAGAGGTGACTTCATCATAAACAAAACATACTGAAATTTGAAGTATAACTGCTTTGTGATTTAATGAGCCATTGCAATAACTTATGAAAGACTAGGACACATTCTACTTTATATGATGTCATTCATTCAAGAGAACTGACTTTTGGAAGAGATAATATAGCTGAAAGTAATGAATGCATCACAAAAATGAAGCAAAAATGTATGCTTTATGCTGTGCAAGATATTGGATTAGCTGATCGTGTTGATTTCTTCATGCTTTAAAATCTGTGAGTCTAGAGAAGAATTAATACTTGAATTATACAGCTAGAGAGGAGTATTCAGCACTTAACAGAGCAATAGCAATAAAAATTTTACTTTGCTAGAGATGAGCTTGATACTGGACCATTGCTGCCAATGAGAGGGTTATTGCTGAGTTCAGTGAAGCAGCTTTCTACGAAGCCACTCATTTGGGAAAAAAAGAAAGATTACAAAAGTAGAATCTAAGTAATGATAAAAAGAGGAATGCTGGATGGAACAAAAGATAAACCAAGTCAAAGGTAAAATTAGGGAATATTGTCAAGTGGATTGTTTTCAGTTTATTAAAACTAGGTGCTACACTTTGCCTGTGCTCTGACATTGCACATTTGTTTAAGTTTATGCTGTCCATAGTCTATAGAACTTAATGAGAAATATTGCCTGCGTTGGATATTGGATGTTCATGCTGACAAGAAAATGTCACAATCAATACCAAGGAGCTAAGCTTGAAGGGTTCACCTCCAAAGAGCATGTTGACTTCTGGAGGCTTGCCACATATAGAGTGAGCCAAGGTCTTACATTTTCACAGTGAGATTTAACTCTACAAACATTCCGGCTGTTTTTCATATAGAAGAGTGGATTTTTTTTTTTAATATTTTCTACTCACTTCTGATATAAAAAGAATAGCTTCTAGTCATGTTCATGTACTGCAGAAGCCAGGCACAGTTGTCAGGCAGTGGCATCATTAATGTTTTAATAAAAATTAGCAGAAGTTTTCAGGGTGAAAAATTAATTTAATTCCATGCTGCTCATAATGTAAAAGGTACATGAGCCTAGCATGCTGATTCAGTAAAAGTCTGAGCAATATCCTCTATATCCCAAAAAAGAATCACAGTAATATCAAAAGAGAGCTGATGAACTCAACTCAGTGAAGGAAGAATGGGAGAATAATAATTTATGCTAAGATTTTGGGACAAGAGATGTGAATCTGTTCTGTTTGAGACCAATATTTTCCACATAATAGCCCACATAGTGTTGTTTTTTGTATTAGTAGCTGGAAAGGAGTTGATAAGACACCAGCATGAAGAAGCACGCAGAAGGGCAAATATGCTGGCAGAACAGGATTTGGCTGCTGCTGAGTGGTGCTGGCACAGCACCAGTGCTGTCTCACCAACATTGCCTCCTTCATCATCAGGCTGGGGCTGGAGGAGTTGATAGGGGTCATAGTCAGGACAGCTGACTCTAACTCACCAAAAGTAATATTCCACACAATATGCCATTTCTCTGTAGCAGAAGACATGGTCTACTTGTTGGAGTCAGTACAAAATTTTTCATGAATTAGTTTTACCACTATAGCAGAGGCCTTGGCAATATCCTTGAGATTTTTCTATGGAGTAAACTATGTGTAAATGTGGCTTGGCCTTCTAATATGGTGTTGTTTTTTTTTTTTTTTTTTTTTTTTTTTTTTTTTTTTTTTTTTAATGGAATGGGGATATTGTGCCTCCTAATGTATGTGTGAATACATGAATCGTTTCCAATTAAAATGAAATTAAAATTGAAGTTTTAAATTGTTAAAAAAACTTCCTAGTCTGACCATTCTTGAGCCTCTCTGGCAGTCACACTACCAAGGCCAGAGACTTTCAGAGCTGGGACTGGAGCCCCTTTGCAGCAGCAGCTCCAGTGACCCGAGGGGAGCTCCCCTGACCCCCTGCACACCCCATTCACAGCCACACACACCAGGCTTCCTCACTGCTTCAACCCCAATATCCCACCTCAGAGTCTCACATGTCTCATTCTATAGAACCATTTATTCACTGTGCACTGACACAGAAACAGCTGCAGCTGGTGCTCCTGAGGAGGGAGCCCCAACAGAGGAACGCCATGGCTTTTATATCCTCACAGTCTGTCTGCAGGTCTGACTCTTCCTCCTGAGGCCCCACTCCTGCCTTTCTCTATGTCCAACCAGCTCGCTGGCTGTCACTCCACTTCATGTCTTCTGTTGCCCAAAAGATCAGCAATTCCAAGCTCCAGCTGTGTGTCCTAGTGTCCATTCATCTGGCTGATGTCATCAGTTTTCATGCCCTTTGTTATCCCAAAGTTTCACAGTTCACAGCCTCTTGTCTCAGACTCCCACCCAAGCCCAGTCTTCATCGCTCTCTGCAGCTTCAAGCCCAGCTACCTGGACCAGATGTATTGCTCAACAAAATGTGCATGAGATTTCTTGCAATTGAAAAAAATCAGACTGTCTGGTAAAAGTTATTTTCTACATAAATTCTTGGAAAGCATCATAAGCACAGCAGAAATGTGGCTGCCACTTGCTTGGAATCAGTTAACTGTTTGAAAAACAAAATTTGCTGCTAACATAATTTTTTGTCGTAGTAATATTTTTATGCTATTTTAACATGCATGACACATCCAAATGAAAGGAAACACATGCTGTTTATTCAAACTTCTTTTTCCAGGTAAAAAACGTGTAAGAGATAATTAAGAGAAAAGCTCTTGGTTCCTCAGAGAAATTTTAATTGTTTTATGACTCTATAATGAATCAGAAACAGTTTGTTAGACATACAGACTGGTAATGGTTGGAACTGCCAGGAATACCTAGCAGCTCAGTGGCAGTCAGGATTGCTATGTAATATAAGTAACATGGAAAGATGGCCAGAGAAACTTGGTTTTTTTTGTTTAAAAGACATTTTTGGCTTTTCAGACTTTACCTTCAATAGTAGTGTCCTCGGCTGTAGTAGAGGATGTGCACAAAGTATTCTATCACCATCTTCATGAACTGATGAATCCAATTGTTGGAGCAGTGCTGTTCCCAGGCCCCCTCCCTCTGGGAGACCTTCAGTTAATGGCCCACCAATGTCTTGTGCATGACTCACAGATAACTCCCTCTGGCGCTATCTCTCTTTAATGGGCCATCAAGGAGCTCCTGGATGACTCATCATCCCATTGTGAGATGCTCCGCCCAGGGGGAGGAGCCAAGCATTCTCACCTGCATATAAGCTGAGATTTGGGACAGTACAGGCAGCCCTCACATACTGGATTTGCAGAGGATGAGAGCTACCAGGACTTTCTATAGGATCACTGCTTCAGGAAGACCACCTCCCCTGGACTGTTTCCATCACCCTGCTCAGGTTGTATTCTGACTCTATCAGTGGTCTTTTTGTATTGCATTTATTTTATTTTACCTTTTTTCCCTTTTCTTCTCATTAAATTGTATTTCTGACTTGGAGCCTCTCACTGGTTTTGCTTTCAAACCACTACAAGTAAAAACAATTATATTTTAATTAATTTACACAGATTGTAGCGAGTTCTGTGACAAAGCTAGGAAAAAGAAGGCAGATATTATAATTTAATTTAGTTTAGCTACCAGCTTTTACATTAGCCAATATATATATTTTTTCCCCCTTGGATTTCTTAGCTCCATATGTCTCCCATGTATACTATTATTGCAACTTCACTGAAAGCCATTCATAAAAATGCACGGAGAATTTCTTCCAGCCTGGTAAACACTTGTTTTATGTAAACCAATCTCTGCTGAGTTTTGAAGTTTTGCCCCAAGGAGATTAACCACAGCTCTTGACATCTTGGGGGAGGCAGGGGGAGAATTATTCGCTTTCTCATATTTAAAAATTAGACTGTTTTTAATACTTTTCTTGAATGCTTCCTGTTATGTCTCATTTTGATGTTCTTGATATTATTTTTTTCCCATAGCTTAATTGTACTGCTAATTATCTGGTTGATTTATTCACCATATGAGTCAAGAAATAATGTAATTTATCATTCAATAGCATAAGCTTTGAAGTAGGAAATATTTTTGCCTGCTATCATAAACTACACAATTAAGAAATTTTGGGTTGTTTACATATAAAAATGCTTTTAGTTTATTTACATATAAAAAGAGATGATAATCAGAGGGAGTCTAATGCTTCTTTTCTTTCAAGATTATTCACTAATTTATTTTTTAATTTATTTTTAATATTCTTTCTACGGAAGGAGTGGAAAGAACCATGTTCAAGAGTCTCCAGAACAGCATTTTTTTACAGAGGAACCTCATTATCTGAGTATCAAAAGTTTCTTTAAGAAGTTTGTATTGCAGCTTGCTAACAAGTGTTGAAGGTAAAATATGTAAGATAAATGAAGGTAGAATATATAAGATAAATGAAGCAATACTTCTTAATGGTATCAGTGAAAAAGGAAGAAATATGTTCACCTGTGCTCCATATCAAGGTAATAAATCACTTAGCTTTCATAGCAGAATCTTTCACCATTTTAAATGGTAACATATAAGAAATATATCTTGCAAGTTTTAAAGGACAGAATTCTTTGAGTTGCTTGCTTTCATACTGCCCAGCTCCCTGAAATTAAGCTAATTGAAATAGATTCTCCCATTAGAGAGGATGGTTGAGTAAATACCACAATTCTTTAAAATAGTGTCTGTTTTAGAAACAATATTTGACCCTGTTATGTATTGTGTGACATTTTCCCAGATACTATTGGCCAAGGGAGTTTATTACCTGTGCAGCTTGTTGACTGAGTCATCACATTTAAATTCATATCAAACACACAAGCTTTCTCATGTCTCAGGAAAACATCATTAAAAGATGTGTTCATTCATTGGTAATTGAACATCAATAAAGATGTTTTCAGGAAGGATTTTTTACTCTATTTTCTCTTTTATCTGTCTAGGATCAAATAATTTTTTGAGACATTTAACTTTTATGAAGCATTTAAAAAAACCAAAATATGTCTCTTTTCTCAGAAAACAGTGTCTCTTTGAGAGGAAGAATTATATAGAAAGAAAATGCAAAAACAAACAAACAAACAAAACAAACTAAAGGGAAAAAAATAAAAAAAGAAAAAAAATGTTGTTGCAGCAGAAGAAACTAGTGAATCTGTTGCCTTCTATGTCCACAACCAAATTTTTCTTAGATGGAGTTGTATGCAATTTCTACTGCACAGATTTTTTCATTTCCATACTGTGTGATTTTATTTATTTATTTATTTTATTTTGGCAATGACAGCGTTGACAGTAATTTTTCTCTCATCCTTTGAGTGTGATTTTCTACTGTCATGAGAAGAACAGCATTGGAGACAGAACATGAAATGGTCTGCTACCATCTGTTGAAGGCAGACACTGTAATAGGGAGATCTGAAAAGGTAGAATCCAGGGAGGTTTCACTAGGTTTTTACAAGTGGCCTTCCAGGAGAGTATTCATAGATACTGTCCAATATTACCCAAACATTTGTTTAACAATCCTTTCAGATGATTTATCCAGAACTTTGATTTTTCAAAAAAAGAGAAGGCAGACTTCTATGACTGGTGTATTCTTTAGAGGGAAAATTCCAGAGTATTCATAGAATTTCATAAAGTACTGTCCTTGCTACAACTAAAGCTGGTGTATAGAAATTGGCCTTTATTCTCACTGACTCAAGAACAAACAAATTTTGATGCTTGAGTAAGTAATGGCCTATTTGCTCTCAAGGCACCTAAAAAACTGGTAGTCCAAAACTACTAAGGAGGTTTGTGTTCTTCTCTTTTTATTT
Organism: Sylvia atricapilla; assembly: GCF_009819655.1. Classification (NCBI taxonomy): domain Eukaryota; kingdom Metazoa; phylum Chordata; class Aves; order Passeriformes; family Sylviidae; genus Sylvia; species Sylvia atricapilla. The sequence goes on along the minus strand of NC_089144.1, from coordinate 6,781,994 downwards.
TTTAAGATAAAGGACTCCTAATATTTAATTGAAGTTGTATGGCTGTTCTGGGTCAATGTAAAAGTGGATAATACCATCTTTGCTGTCAATTCCATAAAATGCTCTACATATATATGTTGCTTTAAAATAATAGATCTTAAGACATATGAATATTTTGTTTTCTAGTAAGGAATGGTGCACTGACGTCCATATAGATTGTACAGAAATTATCTCAAGAAAGTTGTTATTTACTCGAGCCAACAACAGGGGTATGACTTACTGAAGGAAAGCAGAAATATAAGTGACATGTCTGAGCATTTCTTCAGTATTCAGATAAATATTGGCTATGTATCCGGGGTCTTGTGAAATCTGACAGAACAGAATTTTATACAACCTTTTATCTTTAACCAACTATTGCAAACATGCTGAACATTTTAATATTAAACCAGCATTTATATTAGGTGGATGACTCTAGTATATCTTTTGTGATATGTAAGACAGACATTCTTTTTCATCGCTTAAATATTTTTTATTACATTTTTGGCTTGTTTTTTTTTTTGACATTGAATTTTCTATATTTTTTATGGAAAATTGCCACAAGAGAAGTAAAAGATGTGATGCATTCTTATTCCAGAAAAGCAAATTATATCATTTTTCTGCTGTGTTTTTCTGTCTTTCTAAAGAAGAATAAATTAAGAAAATACTTTCAGAATAATAATTTTGGTTTTCTTAATACCATTTTGGACAATCTTTTCCACAGAAAATTTGGCTGCTGCTGTTGCCACTGCCAGTTTTGCTGATACTTTGCAGTGAAGCTCTCAAACTGCAAAATTAAAAGGCTGTAGAAGGTCACACAGGATTCAGCAGAAACCTGTTGTTTGGGTGTTGTATTGTCTTTTGGTGTTAAACTCATTGTATTGGGTTGACATGGCAAGGGCTTGGTACCACACTATGCTGAAGGAGTCATTTTTGTGAGAGAAAGACTGGGGCTGCCTCCTGTTGGACACTGCTGGTCCCAGCCAGCTCTGAAAGGTCTCAAAACTGAGCCCATGATCCAAGCAGATGACCACTTTGTGATAACATAATTAAGAAAGGGTAAAATAATGTTTTGTAGCAGTTGTGAGAGAGAGGAAAAAGAAGTGAACAGCCCTACAGACACCAAGGTTAATGAAGAAGGAGGGAGAGGAGATGCTTCAAGTACCAGAGCAGAGATTCTCCTGCAACCTGTGAAGAAGACCAGGCCTGCAACCTGTGAAGAGGACAGCAGCAGGTGTTCTGTCAAGAGCTGTAGTTGTGTAGGCAACCCAAACCATTCTTGAAGAACAGTACACCACGGAAAAGACATTCCTGGAGCAGTTAATGAAGCTGGTGGAAAGAATCCACACGGAAGAAATAATTGAAGGGCTCTATCCCATTGTTGAGGAAACCACACTGGATTAGAAGAGTGTGATGAGGAAGGAGTGACAGAGTAAAAAGGTTATGAACTGACTAGAACCCCCATTACCTGCCTGCCTGCACCACTTAGGGGGAAGACTTAGAAGAGTTAGGAATGCAGTTGAGTCTGAGCTGGAAAGCAGGCTTGGAGTAGGTGTTTTTAATTTTGTTTTCATTTCTCACTATTCTACTCTATTTTTAATTTACAGTAAATTAAATATATTTCCCCAAGTCTAGCCTGTTTTGCCTGTGTTAGCAATTTATGAGTGATTTTCCTGTCCTTATGTCAACCCATGACCCTTTTCACATTTATTTTCCCCTCCTGTCCTGCTGATAAAGGGGAGTGAGAGAATGGATGATTTGGCAACTGGCAGTCAGCAAGGTTAACCTACCACACTGATTCATATTCCTTCTTTAGTTATGGAAGGCTGATTTTGATTAAACCAATTTTTTATGATTTTTGAGTAAGGCAGAAATAGTGTCTGTTTATGATCTATTTTGCTGTAATAAAGACAGGCTCATAGGGGGAGGTAATGAATGTTAAAGACAGGTGTATGAAAATTGTTGCTGTGTAAGCATATACTAATATTGCTTACATTTGGAAGAATTTTTTTTTCTTTTGAAAATATTGTCTGAAGAAAATTCTATTAATTAATATTCTAAAGCTTATATTAAACAGATTAAACATTTGATTTTTGTGTGTGCCTATTATTAAACTCTTGACTTATGATAGCATCTGAAAACACTGATATTTGGAAAAAACCTATTTCAACAGTAAATAACTTAGGAGTCATTGAATGCAATTATGCAATTTTTCCTACTACACAGCAAATTAACTGCCAAAATAAAAGAATTCTCTACTCATATGAATTAGCAAAGATCTGCTGTCAGTGGCAAGGTTCCAAGGGCTTACAATTTGGTTTCGTTCTTGATTTTTCCACATATTTTTGTGCATGAGCAGATTATTTCCCCAAAATTTTAGGACAGATTTTACAGTCACACTTGAGCAGCACTGGAGAACTGACAGCAACATGAGGCAAAGTGAATACCAGTCACACGTACACATTCATGGTTCAGGAAACATTTCCAACCTCCGCAGGGCTGGGCCATCTTGCACAAGGTTAAATTTGTGGCGTAGTACTCAGTCTTCCATTCCTATCCTTCAATATAAAACATCCCAGGATTCAATGTAAAATATAAAAATACTGAAATGAGTCAGAGATGCTTGAGATTTGACAAGCATGACCAAATCATCTTCACAAATCTTTTTAGGGCTCCCCATTTTCTGTCACTGCCATCAATGTCATACAGCATCCTCAAGGATGTACCGTCAGTTAAGGTCAATAATGGGAATATAATACTGAATTCTATTTGACTGAAACATTTGGGAGCAGGTCATGTGCTATGGGTTTCTCCATAATGCACGTATCTGTCATTGGTAGATGGGAACATTTTTCATATAGGAAAGGAGAAAAATTGCCTTTTCCTTTCTCTTTCTCTCTATGTCTCTCTCTCTTTCTTCACAGTAATGCATTCCTGTTTTTTAGGATTTTTAATTCTTAAAAAACAGCCCTGAAGTCCAGCTTGAGTATTCACAGTTTGCAACAGCACTTTGTTACATATATTGCAAAAAGCAATGTATAGTTTTCAATTTCCCTCTGGTGTTCTTGGTGCTATATTTTTATTGCAAACTAAATAATAAACATAATTGATTCATAATATGAACACTGACAGAATCAAATGTCAAATAAAAGCATGATCACATGATTTTATTTATTTCTAATGAATCTTCCAAATGATGGTCTATAGACAGTCTGTAGCAGAGCTGTATTTGATTGAATTAGGTTGGTTTGAATTCTAGCACTGTTTTCAGTTTAGTGAGGTTTATGTTATTCAGTGCTGTGTGTTGCCTCCTGTGGATTACCATCACTAGAGCCCATCCTGTCGTGAGTAACATCAATGCATATGTCAATAGTCTTGTAGCCTGCTTCAAATTATTTGACTGTTCGTCCCCTTTACAGACACAAAAAAGCAGAGCTAATCACAGGGCATCGAGCTCTGGAACATTTAACACTGAATAAATTAACTTGTTAAAGTGAATTGTAGTGACTGAAAGGATTCCCAAAATTAAACTAGTGGGGGTGCAATTACCATCACACCAATCCCAAAAGAAGCATCAAATTATTTTTACCTTGTGTTTTCATCTGCTATGCAAAATCATCTTGGTTTACTGTTCTTTTGTTATTACTAATTTTTGAATAAATATCACCATAAAATGAAGATAATAATTCCTCAAGATTTTAAAAATTCAAAATAGATTTGCTAATATATATATAGTGCAGAAAGTGTCAACAAGCTTTCAAATATTCAAGAAATTAGCCAACTGATATTAGATAACCATGTTCTAGTAAACTGTAATAAAACTGCCAGACCTGAAGGTTGACCCATCACATCATATTGTGAAACAGAGCTGTTGATGGTGACAGTACTTCGTGCAGATAGTACTTTGTGCTGGTAGTTTCAGGACATGTTATTCTTAATCTTTGAAGATAATACATGGACATTCATATGATGAAGAACAAGACAGCTTTGTATTTACAGAAACTCAGATAACTGTTGAAGGCTGATAGTAGAAAGAAAATCATTGACATTGGCTTGGATTTTGCTCTCAGATCAAAATGACTCCAATTGCACAAGACTTTGTCAAATGATGTAAATGAGTGATATCAGGGTTAATTTCATAAAATATGATTTCGTTTTCAGAAGAATTTTCCTTTAAAGGAGAATTGAGTTTGAAGTATAACTAGATGAAATGGAAGAAAAACAACCAGCTTAGCAGGCATTTCAAGAAAATAAAATTTTTAAAGGACAAGAAAAGACAAAAAAACTCCCAAATTTTATGGCATTACTGAAATTTATCATAGTCTTTCAGCTCCTACAATGTGTGTTCTAATATCCTGTAATGTCAAAGAAAATATTCAAGGCAATGACTTCTCTAGTTCATTAACTTAACAAATTAAGCCACTGGCTAGTGCATTAGTATGTGTCAGAGACAGATTTCAGGACTAGATGAATCTTTTTGAGGATTTTGGGCTGGTAGTTTCACATCTTGTCAGTCACAGTGGTTCCAGGTTAAATGCCTCAGTCTGAACAGTGGCACACAGGTGGTTGCCGTTCCTTACATTTGCAGTTAGTTAACTAAAGTATATTTGAAAAACTTTGGCTCCCCTTTGGAATATTTCTTATGGGCCACAGTGTGTGAGCAAGTGCAAATGACCTAAGAACACAGGAATGACTTGTGCCTGCTGAAATACTCCCATAGTAATGTGCAGTCTCATCCTGCCAGACCTCATCTGTAAACACAACTGTATTTCATGCTGTGCTTTGTAACATTCCTGCTGTGTGGCTTTGTTTTGTGTTCTCTTTTACTAGCCATCTCTCCAGGTCTTACCCTGTCTCTGGAAAAAAATACTGCAAGTGTCAGTACAGCATGTATTTCAGTGCAAGTGACCCAGGTTGCTGATCCCTGATCCATACAGGAAATGAATGCAGTTCACAAAAGGATGGAGCTCTGCAACTCTACACACTACAAACACCAGCACTTTAAAAATAGTGATCTGAAGCTGCTGACAGGTTTTTGTCATCTAGAAGCAGGGAAGGCTTGATTATCATCCAGCTAATCCCATATGGAGACGTAGTTTAATAGACTATAATTTTGTGCACTTCACAGTAGCTGCACAGCTTGCCTTAGTTTCTCACTAGCTCTACAAAGTACCTTGCACAGAGCTCTCCCCTTACATTAAAAGCTGATGCCAGCAGAAAGAGAATGAAGAATGGGTTCAGGTGGAAAGGTCTAATCAGGAATGTACTGTCAAGTCCTTTCAGTTATATTCCTTCAAAGGAATTTAGGCATTTCAAGTTAACTCTCTCTCCAGTATTCATTGCCCTTTTCAGAGCATCTGAATAAGAGAATTGACAGTTATGTCATGCCACATACTGTGTATTTGGAGGACAATTTGAAGATGGTGCTGTAAACTGCAAAGGAACGAGTATCATGGGGATGGAATGTATATACATACACAACACACCTGGCTCAACAAATTCACATTTGAGTTTATAAGGTTATGTGTTTGCAGATATATGAGTTCTTTGTTATCTTTGCTACTAATCAATATAGCTGAGGAAAAAATATTTGGTTAGTACAAACAAATACTTATTTTACTCGATAATATGTACATATTTGAAGATTAATTTTGTTTCATGAAAAAATTAAAAATCATAATTATTTTCAAACTTCAGTGATTTATCTACCTGTGGTTTTGGTTTGTGCCTCTCAGAGGAAATGATATCACTGTTAGGGTATATTAAGCTATTGAAAGTGAGACAACCATAAGATTCAGCTAGCTCAAGTGTTTAGTCAAAAGTTGTATAAAAATGAAAGTAGCCACATTTAAATAACTTAAAATTATTTGAATTAGAATCTTTTCCCAGTAATCCCCATGTTCTATTCCTTTGTTTGCCCTTGTGTCACTGCCTGCTGCTTGCCCTCTCTGTAAATTTGAGTGCTAGCCTAAGAAGACATTGGAGCTGATTATAAAAGATGAAGAAAAGGGAATTTAAGTTTAAAAGCAATAAAATGGTATGAGAAAAAATAAATTGAAATGAAAAAAAAAAGATGTTTTGCAGTGTAGTGCTACTGAGGGAATAATCCTAACAGAATTAAATAGCCACAGTACAACAGGCACTTGGTTTATTGAAGTCTTTAAAAGATCCTTTAGGGTCTTGAGCATGCAGTAAATGGGGCCCATCTCTCTCTCAGGAAAATCAACAGGAGTTTTGTTGTTGATATTAGTGCAAGTAAAACTGATCCAAAGAGAACATAGAGGGGAAAACTATGTTATCCATTTTAGCACTGGCTTTGAGTTAATAATTCTAATTAAAATCACTATTCAGAAATCAGAGCATTCATGTGAACCGTGAGGTTCCTGGATTCTACCTGAAATACTGCAGTTATGGAGAGCAAATGAATCTTTTGTATTTATCACATCCAAATGAAAGTTAATATCAGAAAACCTTATGTTACTTTACTGGGGCCTACCAGACAAAATAAGTAATCTCTCAGTGGTAAAATGTATGCCTGTTAGCTGACATATATGGATCAATGTATCAAAGAGATAGGTTCTTCCCAGTTTTTTGTATCTTTATTAAAACAACAAATCAGCAAAAATGAAGACTAGTTCTAAAAATGTGTTGGATAATGGTCCTACAATAAAGAATGTGAACAGCTCTCAAATTCCTAGAATTTGGAAACTTTTATTACAAGACATTTCTGTGCAGATGCAAAGCTTGGGCTTGTGACACCAGTGTTGTGATAAGTCTTTTAAAGGCAATGTCATAGCCATTTTTTTCCCTAATCTTAATGAGAAGGCTTCTTGCAACACTTCGCCCGTTAATATTGTTTGTAACAGGACTGATATAAATATTATATGGTATAAATTCAATAAATTATGTACATTAATAAATTTTTCATAATTTTTTAGCAAAACAATTTTTTAAAAAATAATCTATTTCACATTACAGGCCCTGAGATAACCTCTTGAGATGAGCAGTTGCATCTCATTTTCATTTTTATCCTAGGGTCATTTTTCTGAATGAGAAACATCAATGTCTCAGCTACAAAGATTTAAGGGGTAATGTCCTTCTTTCCACAAGAGACCTGCAAAACTTTGAACTGCACAGTGACAGAAGCTTAGATGATCTATAAAGTTCAGTCCTAAAGCTATATATCATGGTGGCAGAGACTTTTGGTCAATAAGCTCATGTGAACTTGTTTCCATTTCTAACCTGCATATACTTACATCATGTGTTCCACACAAGTTGATCTTTGTCCTGGTTCAGGGTTTTCCAACATTACATTAGAGACATAAGATTAAAAAATAAAAGGAAGGTCACATGTTGTAGAATTTTCACTATAGATGCTGGGCAAAACTCCCAATCAAATAGCAGCATGGATCATTTCTCATGGTACCAAGGAATGGGGAAGATTAATGAGAAGTATTATGACATAGGGCTGCAGTCAGGTTGTCATGGGTTAACACAGCTTGGTTTTTAGTTAAAGGAGAAACAGCTCTCTGTAATCCTGTAAGGACCTGGTAATTTCCTGTGGAAGGGACAGGGACTTATCAGAGGCCAATTTTTAGATACTGACATATTGTTTAAGCACTGAGGAAGCTGGATGTGACTTTGGGAATATACATACAAAGCCCTGATGCTGTCCGAACTGGCCCTTTCCCTTCTGGCCGGAGGAGCAGGTAACAACCGGCCCCTGGGGCTGCTCTGTGGAGTGACCCTGGCTGGCCAGGCCCCATCATCCCTCCCTGTTGTGGGGGAAGGGGAGGCTACAGCTTAACATCTAGATAACTTTAAAGCCTACACCCCACCCTCCCCGGCCAGGCTGAGGAAGATGTCTGCCAGGCCCCTGGCAGCAGCTCTGGGCTCGGGTTGGGTTGGGCCTGCCCTGATTGCCATCGAGGGGTGGGCAGAAGGCATCCACCAGCCAGGCTGATCTGAGATCCCTCTGCGTGAGAGGCTGCCACCGGCAGAGACCATGTGATCACCTCAGGCCCTGGGCAAGATTAAAGCTTTCCTTGCACAGATGAAACTTCCAAATTTCTTACTCTTCTCTAAGTGAGAGAAAAGGCTGAACTGGGGACATATAAAATACAATATGAAGACACTGGAGTCAGTGAAGGAAGAGTGACCATTTAGGTGGAAGAGATGAGAAGATGCCTTGGTCCTAGGCTGAAAATCTCCTGTGAGCTGTGGTAACAGACTGTGATTTGCTAGAATATCCCTTTAAATCATTGACAATACGAATTGGGGAAAATGATTGTTCAGATTTGTGGATTTGAGCAAAGGTATTTGTGATGGACGGAGTGAATGCTGAATTAGTAGCTGCGATCCTGTGACCCCATGAGATATTTAAACAGAGAGAGATGAGACCAGAAGTTCTCTGCACCAGTAAAGAAGTGAAAAAATACCTCTGTTCCATGAGGTGAAGAAACCTTTCACATTTGAACTGTTTATTTTTAAAATTATATGCCATGAGTCCACGGCCCATATGTAGTCATGGGAAAGGCTACGTGATATGGGAGGTTTACAACTGCAGATTTGTCCCCGGGTGGCTGCTTTTGTGAAAGTTAAAAGCCACAAGGAGATAGTTCTTTCTTGTGGAAAGTTATCACAACAAATCAGGAGATACTTATCTCTCTAAAGGGACTGATGGGGATACTGTTTTGTAAGTGGTACTGACCTAGAGTTCTGACTTTTGTTATTATGCATTGTCTGTGAGAAAGTGAAGAAGCTGGTGGAGGAGGAGGAGTGTTTTAAAAGTTTCATTTTGATTCTCATTTTCTTCTTTTAGTGTGTGTTAACAGATCTATCTTTATATACTTCAAGTTTGAGCCTGCTTTGCTTTTCTCCTAATCTTATCTCACAGCAGAAAAGGCACAAACTACTACAAAGACCTATGGTATAATATAGCTGTTGAGATTTCTGTAAGAATTTTGAAATTTTGTAGATCCAAAATAAATGTTCCTAATTTAAGGAAGTCACATATAAAATCTTGACTTGAGCCTATTTATTTCACAATAATAATATAATTAACATTTGTAAGTCTAATGACTGAGATCAATGATACAGGTCACAGAAAATATTTACAAAAAAAACCCACTCTCAATAACTTGCCACCATTGCTTAAACAAGCTTCTTTTGTCTTTTTCTACATCATATTGAAGATAATGGTTCTGCATTGGAAAGAAGAGGATTCTAATAGCTGATTTTGATATCAAGTGCCAAAGGTGACATTTTATGAACTGAACTAGTTTAAAGACACTGTTTTATTTGGACTGGGATTATATTTTCTGAAATACATGAACACTCAGTGATTCCTTCTTACTCTATATGATGTCTGACATTGCATTCTGAACTCAAATAAAGAGGTATATATCTGTTTTGGCTGTGGCATAAGACCATCCTTTAGTCTATACTGGAAAGGGATGATGAGGGGACCTTAAAATCCAAGAGGATTTCCTTCATATCAAGTGTTTCTTGCTTGCTCCCTGATAGAAGACCACATATTAAATAATTGTGGTCTAATTAAAATTAAATATATAACTACCTAAATTTCTTGCTGCAATTCAAACAATAAATGGCATTAAAAATAATTAATTCCAAGAGTTACACAATGTTCTCATTGAAATACCCACTGCTATATCAAATTTGTGTCTGAATTATTATAATCATAGACATATAGATACATATAAGTTATAAAAATTTCTCAGTCTCCTTTTTGTTTGTAATCTTTCTTGCCATGAAAGTCAGAAAGTTAAAATCCATTCTGCTCTTTCACCACTTTTACAAGCTTTTACAAGCCAAAAATGTTGTAGTTGATGAGTGTTTTTTTCTTCAGATGGGAATGAAGGCAGTAACACTGGCTGGGAATGAACAGGTAACTCTGTAAATATGTATCTTCACTCTCCATGATCTCACACACTGGGCACAACAGGAATTCTTGTTGCAAAACAGCAAGGACCAAATGGTGTTGTAAATGCTCTCATCTAATTCTACCACTTTCATCCACTTAGTAATGTACTGTTAGTGATCACACTCAGCAATTCAGCATCCAGCAGCCCCCCAGGGAAAGTTCTTATTCAGTTATCAGTGGCTGACTGGTAAATTATATGAAACCACCAGGGTCCTATTAATCTAAAGTGACTTCAAAAGAAGAATGATGGAGTTGTAGACCTGGACTTTCTTTTTTTTCCCCATGCAGGCAGCCATCTAATAAAGGTAAATGATTCTTGTGAAGTGCTAAAATAAAAGTAGTTGTCAAAAACCCTTATAACTTGTTGTTTATAAAACTGATTACAGATTTCAGTCATCATTCTGTTGTAAGATGGCCTGCTGTGGCAATTATCATTTAAAATATCTGAGGCACTGCCTGTTGGTCTCTTCATGCCAGAGGTACTTTTCATTTATCAAGGACATACTGAGGGCTCAATTCCCAACATGTAAAGAAAGGTCATTTATGGAGAATAGTACATTGTGGATGCTACTAAATAGCAGGGCCATTAATACTTCCTGCTGTTTTTGAGATCTGACATTTTTCCACAATATATCACAAAGTATCATTAAACTGAAGTTACCAACAAATAAAAGAAAGATGAAGTGAGAAATGTAGAAAACCTTTTACAGTATTTCCTCTTAATCTGGGCACAGTTTATTACTTAGCTCGTTAATAAGAAATTGTTTTTCCTGGTGGAAAAAATAATCTCATAAAGAGTAAATAAAAAGGATCTAGTTTCATTAAGTTATTTTGTAAGAGCCTCAAATAATTAGTTCTGAAAATACCTGCTGACAATGCCACTTGAATTGTGGAAAGGATGAGAAGTGCAACTTTAATATTTATTTTCTATTCAATGTCTATAATATTTAAGCAATATAACATTAAATGAGAAATTACCTCTAAAACTTGAGTATGATTCTGCCCTATAGACAATTATAAATTACTTTATTAAAAAAAAAAAAAAAATTGGAATGTGGCCCAAAGTCCTTAAGAAATCTCTTTCTCCTTTAGTATGCTCTCTATGGCATACTAAATTGAAAATGTATTGAAAATGTTACAGGTTAAGTCAATTATAGTAGCTCATGATACATTGGTCTCAAATTTATATGCAAAAAGATTTTTCTTCTTTCCTTTTTCTTTTTTCTTTTATTTCTTCTCTCCTCCCCCCTTTTTATTTTCCTATTTTTAAGATTTTTTCACACTACTGTAATTTATTACATAATATACAAAATATGAACTTCTGACTGGATATTTCATACAAGTTTTGCACTTAGGAGTTTCAGACCATTGTGCAATGAGGGTCTTATGCCGACTTGTATATCCCATTGAAGATGACTTTTAAATGAAATAAGCCCAAATTTTTGAAATTGATGAAAAGTCTTCAAGAAGCCTATGAGTGGGGTTATATCCCTTGGCAATATTCCCATTGAAATCAGCAGAGCAGAGAATTGCTGATTTCAATTGTAGATTTGATAGTGATAAAGAGATAAAATAGAAAACCAAGAAGGAATGTTGGACTCTTATGATTCTTGTATGGCATGAATTAGGTGCCTGATATTTGGTCTCATCCTCTGTCCTGGGGTCACCCTCCTGATGCGTGGTGTAAAGTCGTAGTAAATTGTGTAAGAGGTGAGCACACAGAGGCCTCTGCTAAGGGCAAAAGCCAATGACTGTTCTAGCAGGAGGAGTTACAGATCTGCCTCTGGCATGCAGCCTGTCCTCATGATGTCAGAGACAGGGATGTGACATCACACACTGAGTTCTTGCAGCAACAACTCTTGATTGTCTGGCAGCTCCTTTTTATAGAGCTTTCAAATTTCCAAACTTACAGACAGGATTGGTCAAGAGCCTCAGCTCTGCCAATGATATGGGTGTATTTGTGTTTCAAAGGGGTTGGCTGAGGTGCCCTGCTGAGTTTGAATCTGACCTATCATGGTTGTGTCCAGGAACTTTTTTACTTCCAGCCAGGCTGATCGAGCTGGTGTCTGTTAAGCTGAATTATCTGTGCAGCTATAAACCAGCTGTATCTGTCAGTAGCCAAAGGAGACATTTTTCCTTTAACCTAGTTGTTAGTAAATTCACACAGCCATGTCAGGGGATCCGACCTTTATATCTCATATTCTATGAAAATTTCCAGTTTATCAAAGGTGAGCTGGTGTTTTCAGCTCCTTTGCACATCCCTTGGCACAGGACTTTATAAGCCCGGATAATGACTGAAGAATGAACACAGTCTTCTGACTTGATATCTTGCATTTAAAGCAGTCAGTAGCTGAGAAATAATCAAGATTCTAGGCTTTGTTCTTAATTTTCTTTAAAATCCAATTAGTCTTTACTGTAAAACATAAATAGAATTAGAGCTGAGATTTCCATCATCTCCCTGTTGAACCCAACATTGGATTTACTCCTGCTTGATTTCTTTTGATTTTTTTGACTGCTCTGAAACTGTTCAACTCCTTGAATTTCTCATGTTTAGTTCATTAATTTTTAGGTATGTATCTGTGTAACCTCTGGGGCTTCACACAATACTATTATTTGTATTTCTGCAGAGTGTGGGATTTGCATTGAGAATGCAGACCTCTCATGCAAAGCTCAATACAGCCACATGCTACAGTGTGTTATCCACAGAAATTACAAAATTAATTAAGGTACAACTTCTATTTGCTACTTCACAGCATATGAAACTATAATCGAGCTATTTGAAATATGTTAAGTGTTGTTGTAGATTGAAGTCCTTATTAGAAAGTAAGCATTTGCACTGGCAAAAAGCCAGATAAGAGACTGATAGCAGGGTTTGGCATACAGTACAGAGTAACAATAATTTGCATGTCAGTATTGGAAATATATGCTCATGCATGCCATTTACCTTACCAGATATGGCTACAATGAATATGCAAACCTTAACTTCCATATATACCCATTCTACATGTGTAAAATTGAAATAATGCACATTCTTCTCACAAGACAGCAATGAAATAAAGTCACTAATAACCAAAGAGAATTTATCTTGATATATGGTAAAAAATTGTCCATTATATATTAAGAATTATCTCTTCAAACCTAGTTTTGAACATAGATATCTAAATCTAGTTAAGACAGGGAAAGGCAGTGAACAACAAATAGGTAACAACTACATACCTACTGATTGATGGACATTGTCCATTACACACACTGATAGCAGCAGCAAAATTAACCTTGGGCTACAGGTTGTATCATAATTCATAACAGAATTGGGAAAATGCTATGTTTCTATTCTTTTTTTAATTTTATGTTAAAAACGCTGGCTTTAAATAATCAAACTCATTAATGGAAGGAAGCAAAACAACAAATGTTTTCCCCAAACCTGTGAAATTTTAGCTATAATTGTTTTTCATTCTGTCAAAGCCTATCTTCTGTCTGAGTATCTCTCTAAAAAACTGACGAATGTCCAACAATTTTTCCATGAAGTCTCATCATAATGATTTAATGATAACACAGCTCAACTCTATGACATTAGTAAATACCTAAATAGTAATGGAATTATTCCAGTTTAATTAAAGCATATACAGTTTCTTCTGTCTGTAGCTCTGTTTTGATTCATGATATTCCACTGGGAATAGTTTTAAAGAGGGGCTTTTGAGGCGGTACAACTATTCCCAAAAAATAAGAGGATGAGGTGAATTTTCACATGCAGTGGGAGACAAAGAATAGGGTAGATAATTATGCCTATTCATATCTTGCATTCAAACATTCTGTTTAAAACAAATAGAATAAACCCCTACACTTCCTAGAAACAATTTCCCATGCTTTTTAACACAATTAGAGCACTCTAGGTTAAAATTATTACAGTGTTATTTAAGATTAGAATAAAAACTGTGGGCCTAATTCGTGCTGAAGTAGGTTTATGCAGGTCCCTTGTGACATATAAAGTTCACTGTTGTTAAACTCCACAACTGAATATTCTGCAACACATATGACTAATCTTGTGTAGGTATGTCAGAGAAGTACTTTTAAATCTCATTGTTATTGTTGCTACAGAATATTCACGAAGAGATCTCTGCCTTAGGAAGTTTATTAATGGAGTAAGACTGCTCATAACAATGTTACAGTTGTCACCACTCTAAATTGTCCCTTAGAGAATTTTCTTTTTCTCTGTTGCATATAGGGAGGAACTTGAGGAGATGGGACTTTGAGGTAAAGTAATGCTTTATGAGTATTGCTCCATCTTTTGTTTTGCAACTGTGCATTGTACTGTCCTGGTTCTTTTATTTGTCCTCAAGATGCAAATAAGTCCTTACCCATAGCATACCAAAGTTGTTCAGTAAAAAAAGGGAGAAATTTCAAAAGGTAACCTTCATATCCTCTCAGTCATCACTGCTCCTTTCCCATGCCTCTCATCTGCTCCAGATAACTCATTCTGCTCCAATGAAGATGGAAGGATAAAAGTAAAATAGTGTAGAAGGCTTGGTCTGGATCTCAGTTTGGCTGTGGTGGCCACTGAATCACCAGATGCCACTGGTATTTCTCCACAAAGACAAGTCTATACAGTCTCTTTCAGAAAAAACAGGGTTTGTCTAGTGAAAATGAAGAGAGCATCCAAACTACTACAGATGAAAAGAGCAGAGCCTGGTCTGAAAGTTTGAGTACCAAGGCTGCATAAAAAGAGTAAGTTAATAATTTCTGGACAAAGAATAAGTGTTGGGTAAAGTGTAACAGTGCACACAGATATGACTGCATAATTCTAATTGGGTTTTCACACCAGCTAAGAACACACTCTTCCATGACTCAAAAAAGGTATCTTTGTGAGGAGGAAAGGAACAAACAACTTTGTTCAGAACATTCAATATTTCTTTCGCATTTCCCATGTTTTACTCTTTCTTACTTCCTCAAACCTCAATGAGAGGATGTGTTGAACAGCTGTCTACAACTCAAAGGTGGAAACATAAAAAAAGACATAGAGTGGAAATATATGAAAATATATTATGAATATTTGCAAGGCTTCCTTAACTGTTCAAACGTTGTCTAATCACTCTTGCTCTACAAAAGAGCTCCATAATATCTGTCTGCAAACTCTATTTTCCAAATGTAACTTTTCTTTCACACCAGACTTCCATCACTGCAGTTATCAAACTGCCTATGTGCTATCATGTCCTCAGATACAATAGCGTCCATTGTTTATATTATTATTGTACTTGCGCTTGCCATGTATAATTATTTTTTGAAAACCTGCTAAACAAGTCTTTTGTCTCTTGGCAGCTGATATAAAAATAATACCACAATGAGGTAACTGAAGAATACTCATTGAATATGAGTAGCAAAATGTGCTAATAATTTGTCTTAAGTGCCTTTGTTTTTAGCTTGTCCATATGTATATTAATATATTTCAAAAGTTTAAAAATATGTCTATAATGTAATATATTATATATATATATTGCCTCTAAAGCTCATGGTAACTTGTAAAGGAGTCCCAACATAAAAAACTTGTTGAAAGTTTCAAAATTACTAATAAGGAAGAAGATCATTTTGCTCACTGCTGGAAAGCAGCTTTTTTCCAAAGTGTTTTTCTGTGCAAAGTGTGTACACTTCAGGAAAGAATAAGGCATTCACTTCTCCCTTTTGAGTAGTATTCATAATTTAGTACACTTGCTATTTCTTTATCTCATTCACCAACATTACATATAATTTTTAAGACTGAAAATTTCTTTCAATATTTATTCTGCTTCAGCTCAAGCCTGTCACTGAAACCTCATTGTGCCATTTGATATAATACTGCAGAAGAACACCTACAGTCCCTCAGCCTCTGGTTTCTCCTTAAAAGTCTTTTTTTCAATGAAACATTGGCCTAGATAAACTCTAAGCTTGTGATTTATAAAAACCACAACTCCAAATGCTATGTGTGAAAATCATCACACGCTGCACAGAACTCCCATCTTTCCTTCCTCTCTTCTTTCCTTCCTAAAATTCTCTTCTTTCCTTCCATGTGAAAGAAATCTTTGCAAAGCCATTAAGGACATCCTTTCAGTATGTCTTTGTGACTTATGGCCATGACTTCATTATGTCTCATGAGCTGCAGGATGGAAAGGTTTTGATGGGTTTGGAATCTCAAATTCTCACCAGGAGGAACAGGTCATTTAGAAATGCATCCCAGATTTGTGTGTGAAGGTGGAGTGCATCTTTTTGCTTCACTTTGGTATGCTTGGATTTAGTTTTAAACACTTTAAACTCTGGCTGATGCTTCCTGGCTGATCCTAGGTGTGGCATGAGCATAACCCTCACCACTTCCCCCTGCTCAGACATGGGGATGCCCTGGGTTTGCCAGACCCTTCCCGTGGAGGTGCTGGCACAGCTCAGGCTCAGGCAGGGGAGGCAACAGACACATGGACCTGAGATAGGAGCTGAAACCAGCCCAGCCCAGCTCTGGCCAAGGTAAACCCAGGTTGGCCCTGAGACTGCTGCTCTGAGCTCAGGAAGCAGCCTAAAACCTTTTACTAGAAATGGCAAAAAAGTAGAGTTTACTATGTTAGAATTCTGGGCATAGATGAAACTGTTATTTGGTTTTGGGTTCTGTTGTAATTTTTTTCTTTTTTTCCTCAATTATTTTTATAACAAATATGTGCAAAGTCATATCTTATACTCTTACAAAAAGGCCTATAATAAAAACTTTCATCAATATGATAGTCTGTATTTAAATATATCTTATTGGTGAGTTTCCTGGAACAGATGAACACATACTACTAAGCTGTTTTTCACATGGACTTGATTCAGTAAGTTAACTAGTGGTCTGTTAGCCACACTCCACATTAGTGAAAAAGCTACATTCGTCTAAATCAGTTGCATTCAGGTTTGCTAAAGAGCATTAGCATCTTTTTTTTTTTTTTCCTAGAAGTACTAAGTGGATTGTGTATTCATACATATAGTAAAAGCTTTTTTCTTAACATTTTCTTGCATGTTGAATATCATGAATCTAAAAGTGCGATTTACTCTGTAGCTCGATCTGTGCTTTTATGTGAATGTATAATATTTATTTTTAATGCTAATGCATCCTCTCTGGAAACATTACTAGTCTATAATGACATCTTTCTTTTCATTTAAAGCTGGGCATGCTTGCATGAGCTGAGAGAAAAAGTTTTATTTTATTTCATTATTGCTGTTCTCTATTAAAAGAAGATAAAATCTGCAAAATGCTTTATAAAACTTTTATATGGTGCATGCATAAATTAAACTGTAAAAGGTGTGACTTTTCTCATTGTGACCAAAAATGATTACAGGAATATGAGAATCAACTGAATGAACTCACATACACCGAGAAAGTAAAGCTGTATGTTTATTCTGTACACTTCTGACTGATCTTTGACATTTGGCTTTTGTTTTTAAACACCAAACAGTGCTAAACAGAATTTTCAAAATTATGTTAAATAATTGCTTGTGAAAAGGTGAAGGATATTCAAGTAATATTGGGTTTCAAATTGTTTCTCTTTTCTTTCTTGTTGTAATTTGAAGCTCATGGCAATTTATATTCCTTTCGAAGGGAAATTGCATTGAGTAGTGGTAAACTCTGATACTTCTGTAGACCACACAAAGACTATTATGTGTTTAACAGATGGTAGTTAATTTCTATAGCATACCATATTAGGATAACACAACTTAGACTGGATAGTTGATACCTCTGAAAAGGGATTAGAATTGACATTTCATGTGGGCAGACATCATGCAAATGCCAGAAAACTGAATGAGTTGGTCACTTAGCTTAAATATCTTCCTCCACTTGAAAACTTTGAAGATGTGGTTATTGTTTGTGTGAGTGTTTATTGTTAGCCAAGATTCTTGTCATTGTAATCAACAAGAATGGATAGGAGGTAAAAGTAAGAAAAATATACAATGTTTTTCAGATACAAATCTTTCCTTTCATTTAAGGTCTAGCTCAGAATAATTGACTTTACTGGCTACTCCAAAATGCTTGTATGATCATTGGAATGCATGAGGCAATTCATCCTAATATGGGTTAGATATACAAAATAGATAAAGTGTCAAAATTAAGTGGAACAATACTTACTGCTAGGGAACCTCTTTCTTCAAAGGCATCTGATCTAAAAAAATTATCCTGATGTTCCAGAGTGTACCGGAATAACATGGAAGTTTCAACATCTCTACCACAGAAAGAAAATTGCTACTGTGGATATAATTTTTTTTCTTAAAAATTTACATTTAAATACTGAGAATTTGTCATTAGAATTCATAGAATTATATATATGTACATATAGATATAATACTAGTTAGTTGTGAAAATTACTTGACTACTGTTTGTTATTTGTATTTTATTAGTAGCTTTCTGAAAATTAATTGAGTAAGAAAGTATAAGAGGTAAGAGTAGCTTAAGAAAAGTAATAGATGTATGCAAACAAACATCTAGATGCAGCATTAATGAAATTGTGAGATTTATGATTTAGAACCCAAAGCATAAGGAAATGTGCAATGAGAAACATCATTATGTTATCCCTGGTTCCATTGTTAAAAGCCATAATTTTGGGTCTTGTATTTTTATTAGTTACTCTTGTGTATCCTTAACAAATATATCCAGCATGAAAAACTTGTCTATACATAATTGGCATAGTTTTTTTTCTTTCATGCCTTTCACATCTTTCACACTGAAGAAAAAAACAACTGTACTTATTATGAATATTCCTTACTCCTGAAAAACAGAGTTTGAAATCTACAGCACTGTTTACTCCTCTTGTTCTACAGGAATAATAAAAAATAAAAAATAAATTTGTGTGACTTGCTGTACGTATCAGCCCAAATCAGCATAATGCAGTGACTCTCCACAATGTACCTCTTGCTTTACAGACTCTGTGAAGTCATGGGTAAATTTTCACATGATGAGTTATGATGCTGATGGGGTTCTAAGGAAAGATAATTGAAATTGTCAGGAGAGCTATCACATGGAAAAAAACAAACCAAACCAAACAACAAACCAGCCAACCAACCAACCAACCAACTCACCAAGAAACCCCGGAAACAACAAAATAAAATCACTTTAACATCATATGCCAGTGATTTTTCTTTGTATCAAACTACCAGGGTTAATAGGATGGTATGCACACACACACACACACACATATACACACACACACACACATATATGCAAGCAAGACCAGTGGTATGACATGTAGAAAATATTTTGTTTTCTGTCTTCAAAAAATCAGAAAATATGTTTTTTTTCTTTCCATCAAAGTATTTGACACCATTTCATTTTAGAATTCTGTAGGATTAATGACTTCAAAGAAATTGATATATATATTTCTAGATGAGCATGTGCTTGGATCTTTGGTTTGATAGAGACAAAATTTCTAGCAATTTACCAGATCAAAATTTTGTGTGTGTGTATTAAAATGAGATATTAATCCATAATGTTTATGAGAAAAGTAAATGAAAGCAAGAAATATCTTTATAATTGTGTGCATATGCTTTCTTTGCCCAGTAATGTTTCTGTCTGTTCTGTATTAAATGTCTCTTACTTAGGTATTAAAACATAGTGTGTACTGACTACAATCTTCTGAAGATTAGCAGTAAGAAGGAAAATTAGAGTAGGATGAAAGGATGATAAAATTTTTGTAGGGAAAGTGAATAAAGACAAGCTATAAGCAATAGCAAAAGTGCACTAATAACCAGTGCTGGGAAATGAGGCATTCTATATTAATAAAGCAATTTTCTTTTTACTTTGAAATATTTTTTTTTCTCAGCATTAGTAATAATAATGATTCTCTTCACTGTGTGCTAGTGAACACAGAACTTTTACAAGGATAATCACATGGTTTTGTGAAAGTGTCCTGCTGTTTCACTATTCCACTATTGAACTCTGCAGACCTTTTTTAAATTGCAGCTGAGGGAAGATGTGGGATGACATTAATGATGTATGTTCAACTAGAGAAAGTAACTTCTTATGTAATTTACATATTTTTGAGGATTCAAAATAAAATAAAAAGGGAAAAATATTTAAATACATATTTTGTGATTTTTTTGCTTTTTTCCTCTGCTTTTTGGTGAATAAAATATGCTATTCATATTTTTATTCTGGAAGTAATTGCTTTTAAACCAATTACAACAAAGAGAGTTTCATAAGACTGCAGCTATGTCAGAATAAGTAAACGATTTAAAAGAGCTAGCATTTGGTTTTGGGACGGTTGTACATCACAAAGGATGCTTCATTCTTCTCATAAATTTGTATTTCCTAACTGTCAGAAGGAAGAAATTTGCTGGTCAAATTTGGAATTATTAAAATAAATTGGTTTCAAAAGTCTATATAAGTAGTTAAATGGCATCTTCCTAACCAGGTAGATGTGAAAATTTCATATCCAGAGGAAACAAACCACCCAAACAACCAGTCATGAGACCTGCAGAGCTTTAGTCCCATTCCACAAGTCTTCTCATACTCTCTCTGAGATGCGTAAATAGCACAGAGACCTTTTTTCTTTTTTCCCTCCTCTTTGATTCTGTATCTGGTTATACTGCTTGTGAGAAAAAGTATGCTTTTTCATATTCCTTGGGTGCTGCACACTGTGCCGAACAGCTTAACAGTTCATGTGATCTCCAGCTAAGCCTCGAGATCTTAGTGTTCACAAGCCCAAGCGAAAGTGAATAAAGATCTCCAAATCTGACCGATGATGAAGTGCTAAGTACCTAATTATCAAGGGAATTAATATTTATTTGTTCCAAACTATCTAGTCTCATATTGGAATGCTTCTCAGGCTGAATATGTTCAAGTGATGTGGCACAAAACCTCCTCCCCTTTCTAATATTATACTCAGGTAACAGCTCTTTTAAGCACCATGTTCACCATGACAGAAAAAAGTATTTTCTCTCTGGAGTTTTCACTTAATTTCTAATGTTGTTCTCTATGTGCAGTTTCATAAATAGATAACCGTCTTAAAGTACTCATACAAATTCAATACCAAGCTAGAGCTACACTAGGAAAAACCAGATGCCAAGCTCACTGTTAAGATGGAACTTTAACCAGGGATTTCTTATAGGAATGCATTTTGTGATTGGAAGCCCAGTCCTTCATTATAATGAGCTTAATGTTTTTGCATTAAAAATTACTGTAAATTTTGATAGAACAACAACTTCCCTAGATAAAAATTATTAAAAGGCCCATTCCTGTCTTCCATTCCAGGTTCTTTTCCATTATTAGGTAGCAGATTCTAGATATTTTCACAGAATGATGAGAGATGCTCAGTTCTATCTAAAGTCAAAAAACTGGAGAGCCTCAGAAAATGCTAATGCACTTCAGAGATTATTCTTTCTTGGCTATGGTCCGTGAACATGGTGACAGCTATAGTGCTGATGCTTCCCATTCTTAAAAGTCTGTCAAACCCAATTAAAAACTGCATTCTGGTAATCCTTGTCCTTTTCAGTGTGTCCTGGGTTGTAGTTTAGGGTGTATTCTATCACCATCTTCAGTTAATGGCCCATCAATGCCTTTTGCATGACTCAGAGATAACTCCCTCCGGGCGTTATCTCTCTCTTTAATGGGCCATTAAGGCTCTCTTCCATGACTCATCATCCCATTGTGAGATGCTCCGCCCATGGGGAAGAGCCAAGCATTCTCACCTGGATATAAGCTGGGATTTGGGACAGTAGAAGCAGCCCTCTTCCACTGGATTCCCAGAGGACCGGAGCTACCAGACCTTTCTACAAGATTTCTGTTTCAAGAAGACCACCTCGTCTGGACTGTTTCCATCACCCTGATCAGGTTGTATTCTGACTCTAACACTGGTTTTTCTTTTTGTATTTATTTTATTTTATTCTATTTTATTTTTCTTTTCTTCTCATTAAATTTTATTTCTGACTTAGAGCCTCTTACTTGGTTTGTTTTTAAACCACAACATATTTTTGGCGCCCAACGTGGGGCAGAGGCAATAAGAAAAGTCAGAAATTACAATCTTATTGAGGACACCTGTCTGTTATGATGCCCAACATGCTTACATGTGTCTTATACCTATCTCTCTATATTTTTCCAAACATGGGGCACTATCTGCCGGCCTTAATACTCCTGCATAGACCAGGATATGGTACTAAAATTGCTTTACTGGTCTATTATGTCCATTGCTTGATAAAATCTGAGGCAATGAACATTATTCAGAATATATACCCAGTTTTGTATTCTTGTTCTAGTCTAGGATGCTACGTCTGGAGCCTCAACAATCTCACCCAGCCCCTGTGGGGAGGAGTAAAGAATGATTTTTTCCAGCTTTTCAGGAGGGACACAGCAGTTTTTGAAAATATTGAGTACCCTCTGGATGCCAAGGACAGCATAATGTTCTTGTTAGTCTTGCTTGGTTTTCTCTGTACAGCCTGCACCATGCTTAGAATCAAAACACTGCATGGTGTGTTGGAGCATGTTCTTAAAGAAGTAGAAGAGGTAAAAAGAAGCAAAGCAATAACATCGACGACTACACAGACTCTCACAGAGGAAAAAGGAACCAAAAGTGCTGTCAGCATCTCCACACAAACCGTCACTGAACTGGAACAGCCTAAACCAGTAGCAGTTGCCACCACTCAGAAGAAGAAATCAAGGAGCAAATCAGTCCGCATAGCGACTGACGAGGATGGAGCAGGACCTTCGCACTCAGCTGAAGAGACAGAGACAGAGATCATCACCCGCTCTCTATCTCTGGGTGAACTGCGTGACCTGCGAAGGGAATTCACCCGTCAGACCAACGAGTCCATCCTCACCTGGCTGCTCCGCATCTGGGATGCTGCAGCCAATGACACCATTCTGGATGGAACTGAGGCCAGGCAACTGGGATCACTGTCCCGGGATGTGGTCATTGACCAGGGAATTGGAAAAACCCAAGAAACTCTCAGCCTCTGGCAGCGACTGCTAACAAGTGTGAAAGACAGATACCTTTGTAAAGAAGACCTCCTAGTGCACCAAGGAAAATGGAACACAATAGAACAAGGTATCCGATGCCTAAGGGAATTGGCTGTGCTGGAGATCATTTTTGCAGAAGATGAGAGATTTCCTAAGAGCCCAGATGATGTCCAGTGCACATCACGGATGTGGTTGAGATTTGCACGGCTTGGACCAGAAATGTACTCACGTTACCTGGCAACACTGCAATGGAGAGAAGGTGAGGACAAGGTGGGTGTCCTGGCTAATAAACTAAGGATTTACGAGGACACTGTCACCGCCCCAGTTCGTGCCCATGTCTCATCTGTGGAAACAAGACTGGCTGAGCAAGTCAGGAACTTAATTGAAGAAGGCCATCAGAAACTGAAAAAAGAACTTAAGGAAGAAATTTACGATATTTCACCAGAGCCGACGAGAGTCTCTGCGATTAGGAGCAGGCGTCCCCCAGCCAGGGAGAGAGGATACACACCCCGAGGTAACCTTTGGTCTTTTCTTCGGGAGCATGGAGAAGATATGAAGAAGTGGGATGGAAAACCTACCTCCTCCTTAGCAGCCCGGGTACGTGAACTGAAAAGAGAAATGCCTACAACAAAAAGCTCATCTAGAATCAGTGTTGCTCCGGTCTCTCGTGCACAGAACTCCAGACGTTACAGGAATGATGATATGACTGATCCTCTTGAAGGAACCTCAGCAACTCATTTACAGGAAGAGAACAACGTATGCGATGACCAGGAATAGGGGGGCCCTGCCTCTAGCCAGGAAGAGGAAAGGGACAATCGGATCTACTGGACTGTGTGGATCCGATGGCCTGGCACATCTGACCCACAAAGATATACGGCATTGGTTGACACTGGGGCCCAATGTACCATGATGCCATCAAGGTATGTAGGAACAGAATCCATTTCTATTACAGGAGTAACAGGAGGGTCCCAGGAACTGACTGTATTAGAGGCCGAAGTGAGTTTAACTGGGAAGGAGTGGCAGAAACACCCTATCGCAACTGGCCCAGAGGCCCCATGCATCCTCGGCATAGACTATCTCAGGAATGGATATTTCAAAGATCCAAAAGGATATCGTTGGGCTTTTGGGATAGCCGCAGTGATGAAAGAAGGCATCAGACAATTGAATACCTTGCCTGGTCTCTCAGATAACCCCTCTGCTGTGGGACTGCTGAAAGTAGAAGAACAAGAAGTACCAATTGCCACAGCAACAGTACACCGTCGGCAATACCGCACAGACAGAGACTCTGTGATCCCCATACATGAGATGATCCGCAAACTGGAAAGCCAAGGGGTGGTCAGTAAGGCCCGTTCACCTTTCAACAGCCCGATTTGGCCGGTGCGTAAGTCCAGTGGAGAATGGAGACTGACGGTGGATTATCGTGGTCTGAATGAAGTCACGCCACCACTGAGCGCTGCTGTGCCAGACATGTTAGAGCTTCAGTACGAGCTGGAGTCCAAAGCAGCAAAGTGGTATGCAACCATTGATATCGCCAACGCCTTCTTCTCCATTCCTTTGGCAGCGGAGTGCAGACCTCAGTTTGCCTTCACCTGGAGGGGCGTGCAGTACACCTGGAACCGACTGCCCCAGGGGTGGAAACACAGCCCCACCATCTGCCATGGACTGATCCAGGCTGCACTGGAAAAGGGTGAGGCTCCAGAGCATCTGCAGTACATTAACGACATCATCATATGGGAGAATACACCAGAGGAGGTCTTCAAGAAAGGAGAAGAAATTATCCAAATTCTGCTGAAAGCTGGTTTTGCCATTAAAAGAAGCAAGGTTAAGGGACCAGCTCAAGAAATCCAGTTCTTGGGGGTCAAATGGCAGGATGGTCGTCGCCAAATCCCCACAGAGATAATCAACAAGATCACAGCCATGTCCGCACCTACCAACAAAAAGGAAACACAAGCTTTCCTAGATGCCATAGGCTTTTGGAGGATGCACATTCCTGAGTACAGTCAGATCGTGAACCCTCTCTACTTGGTGACCCGCAAGAAGAATGATTTCCACTGGGGGCCTGAACAGCAACAAGCTTTTGTTCAGATCAAGCAAGAGATTGCTCATGCAGTAGCCCTGGGCCCCGTCAGGACGGGACCAAATGTAAAAAATGTGCTTTACTCCGCAGCTGGAAACAATGGTTTGTCTTGGAGCCTTTGGCAGAAGGTGCCTGGGGAGACTCGAGGCCGACCATTGGGATTCTGGAGCAGAAGTTACAGAGGCTCCGAGGCCAACTACACTCCCACAGAGAAGGAGATCTTGGCTGCCTATGAAGGAGTTCAAGCCGCCTCAGAAGTGATTGGCACTGAAACACAGCTGCTTTTGGCACCCCGACTGCCAGTGCTGGGGTGGATGTTTAAGGGAAAGGTTCCTTCCACACATCATGCCACCGATACCACATGGAGCAAATGGATTGCCCTCATTACACAGCGCGCCCGCATTGGAAACCCAAATCGCCCTGGGATTCTGGAAGTTATAACGAACTGGCCGGAAGGTGAAACTTTTGGATTATCATCTGAAGAAGAAGAAGAAGAAAAGCAAGTAACACGCGCTGAGGAAGCCCCACCATATAATGAGCTACCGGAGACTGAAAGACGATATGCTCTGTTCACTGATGGCTCCTGCCGAATTGTAGGAGCTAACCGGAAATGGAAAGCTGCAGCATGGAACCCCACACAACAAGTTGCACAAGCTACCGAGGGACAAGGTGGATCGAGTCAAGTTGCAGAGCTTAAAGCTGTCCAGCTGGCTTTGGAAATTGCTGAACGAGAAAAGTGGCCGAGGCTTTATCTCTACACTGACTCATGGATGGTAGCTAATGCTCTGTGGGGATGGCTGAATCGCTGGAAAAAGGCCAATTGGCAGCGCAGAGGAAAACCCATCTGGGCCGCTGACATTTGGCAAGACATCGCCGCCCGAGTAGAGAGGCTGACCGTGAAGGTTCGACATGTGGATGCGCATATACCCAAAAGCCAGGCTAATGAGGAGCATCGCAACAACGAGCAGGTAGACAAAGCTGCCAAGGTGAAAATATCACAAGTGGATCTAGATTGGCAGCACAAGGGAGAATTATTCCTAGCTCGTTGGGCCCATGATGCCTCTGGTCATCAGGGAAGAGATGCAACATATCGATGGGCCCGTGACCGAGGGGTGGACCTTACTATGGACAGCATCTCACAGGTCATCCACAGCTGTGAAACCTGCGCTGCAATCAAACAGGCCAAGCGAATGAAGCCTCTGTGGTATGGTGGACGATGGCTGAAGTACAGGTACGGGGAAGCCTGGCAAATTGACTATATCACCCTTCCCCAAACACGCCAAGGAAAGCGGTACGTGCTGACCATGGTGGAAGTCACCACTGGATGGCTGGAAACCCACCCTGTGCCTCATGCCACTGCCCGGAACACCATCCTGGGCCTTGAAAAACAAATCCTGTGGAGACACGGCACCCCTGAGAGAATTGAGTCGGACAATGGGACCCATTTCAAGAACAACCTTATAAACACCTGGGCTAGAGAACATGGTATTGAATGGATATACCACATTCCCTATCATGCACCAGCTGCCGGGAAAGTTGAACGGTGCAATGGACTATTAAAGACTGCCCTGAAGGCACTTGGTGGGGGAACCTTCAAGAATTGGGAACTAAACTTAGCCAAAGCCACATGGATAGTTAACACCCGAGGGTCTGTCAATCGAGGTGGTCCTGCCCAGTCTGAACCCTTACACACAGTGGATGGAGACAAAGTACCTGTGGTACACATGAAGGGCATTTTAAGAAAGAGTGTTTGGATTAATCCCACTTCAGGCAAAGGCAGACCCGTCCATGGGATTGTCTTTGCTCAAGGACCTGGCTACACTTGGTGGGTAATGCAGAAAGATGGAGAAACCCGTTGTGTACCACAGGGAGACTTAATTTTAAGTGAGAGCAGTGTGTAAGGTTTCATTCTGTATGTATATATGCATTCATCTGTAAGAATGTATTGATTTAGGCATGTTGTAGATGGTAATAGAATAAGGGGTGGATTGTCCTGGGTTGTAGTTTAGGGTGTATTCTATCACCATCTTCAGTTAATGGCCCATCAATGCCTTTTGCATGACTCAGAGATAACTCCCTCCGGGCGTTATCTCTCTCTTTAATGGGCCATTAAGGCTCTCTTCCATGACTCATCATCCCATTGTGAGATGCTCCGCCCATGGGGAAGAGCCAAGCATTCTCACCTGGATATAAGCTGGGATTTGGGACAGTAGAAGCAGCCCTCTTCCACTGGATTCCCAGAGGACCGGAGCTACCAGACCTTTCTACAAGATTTCTGTTTCAAGAAGACCACCTCGTCTGGACTGTTTCCATCACCCTGATCAGGTTGTATTCTGACTCTAACACTGGTTTTTCTTTTTGTATTTATTTTATTTTATTCTATTTTATTTTTCTTTTCTTCTCATTAAATTTTATTTCTGACTTAGAGCCTCTTACTTGGTTTGTTTTTAAACCACAACACAGTGGCAGCTTGCTATGGAGATATTTATCGTACTTTCTACCTGCTCCAAATAATCCTTCTGTGTTTACATTCTGTTCCTCTTCCCATATGTAGACACGGGTGTACATGAACATATTTCTCAGAAAAAAGTAGATTACCTGCTTGTTTTGCCATGTGTGCCAGCATTTCATTATGCTTGCTTTTTAATGTAAAGTTTAAAAAATAAAGCTTGTGATCGTGTGTTTTCCCTTGCTGTCCTCCTTTGAAAGATTACCTGTTTTTAAAATGTTTTCTGGCAATGCATTCATCAGTATGGTTTTTTTAAAATGAGACATCTAATTTATGAGTCTATGTTATGATGTTATTTTCCAACTGTTATGATGTTCTTTTCAGGGTTTTCCAATTTCAGAAATTGGCTCCTCTACAGGGTGGTTTGGAACACCACAGACAAACTCCTTCTCTGTATTGCCTCCTGGAGGAGACTGCATAAGGACAGTAAGTATCTTGGTCAATCATACTGAGCCCCAGGTTAGTTACCTTTTCCAATGGGATCAATATCTTAATTTTGCTGGAATCAGTAGAATTTGGTAATTTCAAACTACAGCGAAGAATTAAAACCTCATTAAGGAAATCTACTGAGTTCCTTGTTTCAGTGGAATGTACATTCCGCAGTGAAACTTTATTTTAGTAAGGTTTGCAAAGCATAAGATCCTGAGAAAAGATTGTGACACTATTGTCACAATCAGTCCCAGATTGTGACCATGAAGAATGTTTCTGAGTTCTTTGGCTTCTAGTACAAATCTAGTGTGTAAAATTACTTTTAAGATGAATAAATATTGTTTATACAGAGTCGCCAAAGGGTCAAATACCCAATATCTCTAATTTGGCTTTTTTTATTATTGCTTTTGGGGAAGTTCTTGGAAAGAAAATACATTTAGAGATAGAAAATATAAAGAAATTACTTTTAGCTCAAGACGTTACTCCGCCTTGAATAATTCAAAGCTGTCAAAGTAGGTGGTAGAAATAAAATGTATGCATATACACATGAATTCAAAGTCTTTACTTGCAGAATGAGATGCAACAAGGCAGCTGAAGGAGTATTTGAATGAGTAATGGCAGTTAGATATATCTGAATTTTGCTATTAATTTAACACTAATGTTTATTGTGTGAAATGTTTCTACAGAGACATTTAATATCTCTAGTCCTTTGCCTCGAAAGTCAGCATTTCAGTATAGAACTCTTAATATACTCAGTTATGGTATTTCATAATTGTAGATAAGATCACCAAGTTCCGTTTCAGAAAAAAATGAGAATTCAGAGTGGAAAATGTAGGAATATGGAACTAAATTCTCTCTGTTAATGTGGCTTGCCTACAATTCTGTATGTTTTTTGGATAACACAGAGAATGTTAACAGTGGTAACTCATAAGTATATGCATATTCCACACTTAGCTTATGCCTGTTATCAACTTTGATTTTTAAGCACTCTGCAAGAATTTTTTCTTAAAATGTTAGAAAATGCAATTGAAATAGCTAATGGCACAGTTCGAATGTAGATTTGTTATAAACTGTTTATCACTTAGTAGATGGTGAAGATAGCTTTTTTATTAGTCTGTTATAAAAACTTAAGAATACAACCAAGTTCTTATAGGAAGGGAAAAAAAGAGCTACAATTCATCCAGCACATCTCTTCTATCTATACCAATTTTACTCACACATATAAAGTTGGCAGGTAAAATCTGGAGTTTTATTCCAAACAAGCTTTGGGATACCATAGTTTACTTGCTAAAGATTACAACTAAGTTGGGAAAGAAATTACCTGGAAAATAGGAAAAGTAACTGGCAAACAATTTGTAAAAGGGTATAGTGTTTGGGTGAAAGTCATGCCCCACTCTGCTTGACTGGTTTATGGGAAGATTGGTTGATTTATTCTGGGCTGTGCGCAGGAGAAACAATAAAATTCTCAAGAGGTTCGAAAACACACTTTTACTTGCAAACTTTTGAACATTATGGTAGAATAAGGCACTTGGCAAATTTTAAAACAACATCCAGATAAAATAAGGCATTTCACAAACTTTAACTTAGCAAATTTATATTTTGCCAACTAACTTTTTCAAAGAACAAGGCACTTACTAAGTTGTTGACTGGAATTTTTTAACCTTCCTTACAATATATTTTGAGAGGAAGTTAGGAGAAGAAACAGAGAGGAAAAGGAGACAGAAGGGTAGTCATCACCCACGATCTAGCAATCAATTGTGAGAGATCGATTTGCAGAGATTTGGCTGCTGCAATTTTAATGTCTGTTTGTCAAAGTGATGGTTGCAGTCTTGATCCATTGATGTGGATAAAGCCCCTAAACCACAGAGTTCAACGAGTTAGCATATGGTCCTGTTACATGGGAATGCCCAGGTGCCTTTCCTGGGATAGGGAGTTTTACAGTTACAGCATCATTGGGCACTTTGGGAGTCTCTGATGGTTTATCACACTTTCTAAGACAGCTGTCTGTTAGTCAGCATAGTTGCGACAATTATACCCCACCAAAAGGGTTGAATACCTTTAGGGGAATGTCCCAACATCTCCCTCAGAGAGGAGTTTTCACACTTGAAGCAGTTGTGAAAGGGCAGAAATTGGCATGAAGAAAAGCGTTAACCCACACTGAAGGGGCTGTTTCTTATTGGCCTCTTCCCTCTTTCGGGCCAAACCCCAGATATTAGCCTCTAGAGGTCGGTGTGCACTCCCTCTGCAGCTGGGCTGTGATCTTGAACTCCATCAGCTCCACTGCTTTTCCAAATGTCTGACTCTTGGCCACCAACATTTTAGTCTCTCACAGTGATAAGAGAAACAGATTAAGTGTCAACTGGCTGTGGAACATTTGGTGTGTACAACAAAGAGAAATTTTAAGTTTTAATGTACATATGCATCAAAAATAATCTAGGGGTTTAATTCTATACTTACGATATTATTTCCTAGATATATCAAAATTTGAAATCAAATGATTCTGTATTTCTGAGGAAAGATGGATTCAGTAAAGACTAACCACTCTACAAAGAAGTCAAATCAATTCTGGTCAGCTGAGTAAAGTGTTGCTGGGCCTTCTGGCTCAAGGTAAAAGAAATGAGAAACCCAACATCCCAAACCTGAACATCTTTTTA
The DNA here is from genome assembly GCF_009819655.1 of Sylvia atricapilla. Classification (NCBI taxonomy): domain Eukaryota; kingdom Metazoa; phylum Chordata; class Aves; order Passeriformes; family Sylviidae; genus Sylvia; species Sylvia atricapilla. The sequence continues at coordinate 6,751,439 of NC_089144.1, read as the reverse complement.
TTGATATGATGTCTGCTTTTTTTTCTCCTTTTGGGAATGACGGTTCACAAGAACCTTGCAAAGCAGAAGAAGCTATTCCTATTTGTATTCATCAGTAAACTTTAAATTACATCCAAGACTTATCTGCTAATGTTCTTCTGTTACAGCACAAAAGAAAAAGAAGTATAAAGCTGGAAATATGAATTTCCATATGTTTTGAGTTGTTGGAAGAGATGCCTGTTAAAACTAAATTATGCTAAATTTACATAACTTTATTAGGCTGTTGAGATAAGAAAAAACTTGTTGAGAAAAAATGGATGGAAACTTCTAAGAGACTTTCTGGATTAAACGAAATTCATTGGATGTCTTTATTATACATCAGAGACAGTTGTCCAGACTCTCTGTAGAGATCAGTATCTGATTCTCATCATCCCAGAGAGGGTATTTAAGTTACATCTGAGAAATGCTCCTGTAAGAAGCCTTTTGATCTCCACTCTTAAGCAGATGTAGAAGTCTAAGGTGAATGAGAGGAATTTCATCAAATTTATCACTAACATCAAAGGTCTATCACAGTGCAGCCTATTTCATATATGTATGATTTGATTTGATTACATGCCAAGATGTGTGAAGGAATTGATTTCTATAGGGAAAGAGAGGAATTATTTTTAAATTTAAGATTGAAAAACTAATCTTTAAGGAGTTTTTTCCTATGTTGTCTAGAAATTGATGTGATTATAAACTATGACCCCAGAAACTTGGTCATGGAAAAATGTCACCACTAACCATTCCCATGGCTATGGAATTTTCAGTACTGTTCCCTGTGCACAGATTGAGTATTGCTGGAAATATTATGAAAAAATCCTGTTTGAATGCCCAATTTGTAAGCAACATTTATTGCACTATCACAGCTTCACTTTTGCATGCAACAAAATATGAGATTAAATTTACTTTTTTTTACAAGGGCAAGCTCGAGCAACGAGAATCTGTTTGGTCTGTCTGAGCAGGAGTTGATTATCTCACAGCAGCTCTTACAGGGCTGTGCTCTGCCCTGGTGGCTGGAAAGGAGCTGAAAACCCTGCAGTGTTGTGGCTGCTGCTGGGCAGGGCTGGCTCAGCACCATCTCCCCTTCCCATCGGGGGCTGGCAGTGGGCAATATCCTGGGACACAAGCAGGATAGCTGACCCAAATTAACCGAAGGGATATTCCATATCATATGATGTCAGCACAGGTGTACAAGCTAAAGGAGGGAGGATGGATAAGGGATGATTGCTATTTTATAATCTTTGCCTTCTGGAGCAACTACACCATGTGCTGAAGCCCTGCTTCCCAGGAAGTGGATGAACTTCACTCACTATGGGAAGTAGAGTTTAAGCCTCTTTTCTCCTTTTTTATGTATGGGCAATCTTTTATGGGTTTTTTCCTTATTTATTTTTTGGTTTTTGACTTATCTCAACCTACAAGTTGTTTTCCATCTTATTTTCTCTCCTCTCCTCTGCTGGGAGGGGGAGTGATAGAGTGTCTTTGTGGGTACCTGCATCCAGCCAGGGTCAACCCACTACAGAGAGCAAATATAAAACCTTGAAGAAACATCACTGGTAATCAAGGTTTAGCAGAAATTATGGGTGAGAAGATTAAAGAAGCAGATGAACCACTTTACCACTTTTACAACAATTTTTTTTTTTTTTTTTTGATGTTACAGTAAAGGGAGAATTCAAGTTAAGCAGTACATGGCAATGTAAACACAGGAGGAAAGGAGAAAATATGAGGTTATTATTCTTTGTTTATTTTCAACAATAAAAGGTCAATATAACTAATGATCTCTTCACAACTAGAAAGGTATTTTCAGTTTACATTAATAAATTTTAGAAGTGTGAGTGTGAATTCATAAACTCTATTAAGAGGTCCAACTTTCCCAGTCACAAATCCTGAAAAAAGACTGACTATAAAGATGAAAATTAGTATAAAGAGGGATAACACCATCATAAACATCAGAGAAAACAGTTTCAGATTATACAGCACATAATTAGACCTGACTCTCAGGTTAAATTAAGTATTATCAAGTATTCTGTTGTGGATTAGTATCTAGACCTCAGGAAAACACTTGCCAAATGTCCTTGAGAAGATCTTTGTTCAATTATACTTACAGGTTGGCTTTTAAAAAAGATCAGCATTGAAAGTGGGTCTCGGGAAGTCCTCTAGCTCTTCTACTGTGTTATTTCTCACACAATTTTTATGACAGCGCTTACAGCAAATACGTCACATGAGAAACCTTTATGAAAGGTTCTGGCACAGAGTACATTTGGAGACAAGAGTGTTTAGGGCCTCTGAGAAAAATCTTACTGCTTGGAAATAAACCCTTTGGCACAAGAATAGAGCTCTTGCCCAGGCTAACAGCACTCCAGGGGTCTCTTTTACTCCTTTACATTCTATACTTAAAATCTCCCTGGAGAAATTACACAAATTAAATTCTGTGGGACAATACTTTTAATTTTTAAAAAAGTAGCAATAAGAGCCTCCCCGGACCTTTTGACTTTAGGGCTAAAAATCTGAAGTAAGCTTTGCTACCAAGTAAACTGCAGTAAGACTCAATATTGATACTTCTACTTACAGGTTGGCATAAAGTTCATGCTAATTTTGGCACTGCTGCATACGGTGACTTGCTGCCACATTACATCTTGAATTTGTTATTATTTTTATTTGTCATTATATTTTAATAACAAAAGAGAATTCAAAAGATTTGGAATAAGTAAAGCAAGACATTGTATTAAATCTACTAGTTTAGGAATGTAGATCACTTTGTTTTATTTATTTTATTTTTCTGGAAAGCAGCTCTGAAGAGAAAGACCTGAGACTCCTGGTGGATAACAAGTTGTCCATGAGCCAACAGTGTGTCCTGGTGTCCAAGAAAGCTGTTGGGATACATTAGGAAGAGCACTACCAGCAGGCCAAGGGATGAGATCCTGCCTTTCTCCTCAGCATTAGTGAAGCTGCACATGGAGCGCTGTGTCCAGTTCTGGGCTCCTCAGGACAAGAGAGACATGGAGTTCCAGGAGCAGGTCCAGGGGAAAACAACAAAGACTAGGGGAACGGAGCATCTCTCATATGAGGAAAGGCTGAGAGAGTAGGGACTGCTCAGCCTTGAGAAGACATGACTAAGATGGGAGCTCACCAACGTCAATATTTGAAGGGAGAATGTCAAGAGCACAGAGCCACACTCTGCTTGTTTGTGCCAAAGACAGGAGACCACAGACAGAAACTGAAAAACAGGAAATTCCAACCAAACATGAGGAACAACTTTGTGGTTGACTGAGCACTAGAACAGATTTCCCAGAGTTGTGGAGTCTTCCTCACCAGAGATATTCAAAAGCTGCCTGGACACAAACCTGAGTAACAAGCTCTAGGATGACTCTGCTTAAGCAGGGAGGTTGTATCCATGACCTTTGGTGGTCCCTTCCAACCTTACCCATTCTGTGATTCTCCTGCTCTTGAAAAGGATGCATGGAAAACCCATGGAGAATAACAGAATTTAAAAAGTCATACTATATTTTGTCAGTTCTCTTGCTTTTGACTAAGTTGGTAATGATTTCTCATAACTCTGTGATTTTTATGAAGTATTTTTGAGATACAGAACTTGAAAGGATATTTGAAATAACCCTTCTCTAACTTGTAGAAAGCTGCAAATATTTCCAGAAAAAAAAAAAAAAAAATCTTTGGGTTGTTTTAGACAAGCAGTGGATAACAGGTAGAATTCCGAGCAGTTAACAGAAATAAAAGAAATATCTGAAAGACAAGATCACTAATTTCTGTTTTCCTACTGTTTTCTTGTACTGTATTAAAAAGCCTTCGGGGATTTAAATTTTTGAAAGATTCATGAGTCTGGAACTTCATCCACTTTCATCTATTTGTTCCTTAATAATCTACCATTTTTGAAATTCTTTGCAATAGAGTCAAAGAAGTAAATCTGTTAGTATCTAACTGAATATAGACAAAAAATAATTTTCAAAAAATAGGTACAGAAACAAGCAAATACTTTAGCAATGGAAAAAGAAATAATGTGATTATTTTAAATAAATAGTAATTTGGGTTTTCTTCTTTTGAATATTCTTTGGTTTGATTGGGCAGTTTCTTTGGATGATTTTGTTGTTCCCTTCACTCACTTTTCTTGTTTGTTTTCAGGTTTCTATCATGTTTTCAGGTAATTTAGAAGAATCCTTATTCTGTCTTGATTTTTTTTAATCTTCTTCATTCACTACCCAATCTATAAACGAGAGAGAAAATAGAATTGAGGAAAAGCACAGTCACTGCTGATGCATGGTCTTGTCTCCCATGTCTTTCCTGATTTACTACTGCCTTCAGTGAAAGGTGGGAACACACAGTAAGTCCAAAGAGAGTTCCAATAAGAAAGTAATTATCCATCTATTTTAAAAAATGAACCAAGTCCAGCTATCCTACTGGCTTCGTAATGTTGTACTATGTTTTATGAGGCAGAAAGTGGTGCTTCTATTGGCAAGATTTACCTAAAGCTGAATTATTAAAAAAAACAAAGAAATAATTTTTATTTTTTTTTAAAGATAATTGCCTAAAGAAGAGAAACATGATTTAATTTTTAGGCTAAATTTAATGTAAGACTGGGTGTATATTTTTTCCTGATTTAGTTCTTCCTTTAGAGTCTGTGAAATGTAAATGTGAATGCAATAGAATCTAAATCTAAAACTGTCTCTGAATATGAAAGTTCCACTGGATTCTGTAAAAAAGTTATGCAAGGAAAGATTTTTATACCAATTGAATGTGCCTGATTCTGAAAACTATGCATATTTTTCTCTCTAACACCCCAGCATTAAGCTCTTTGTAATACGTGTAAAGGTTTCTCCTTACTAATCAATTTATTATTATTATTATTTTTAGTTAACTTGACATAATGTCTGTTTTAAATGCTTTATCATTTCATCCTTTTATGCTGATGCTATAGCACATTCTTCATTAAAAGCTGATATGTTTTACAGCTTCTTTTCTCTCCTCTGTTGTGTCATAGAAACCCCTTCTATTTTAGTATTTCTCAGGTTTATATCACACATTATCGTCTTCATTATTATTAATAAACCCAACCTCCTGACAGCAGGGGTTAAATGACTCTGCTGATAACTGTGTTGAATACATAGTGAAGCTGAGAACTGGAATGAGAAAGCTGTTCCAAAATAATAGCAGCATATTCTCTGTTAAAATATTTTAATAGAATAAAATAATTTCATAATAATGTCGTCAGCAACATTGTATGTATATGTGCCCCAGCTGATCTTATTCTAGGTCACTGGCTTTTAAAATGTGAAAGCATAAATAGCCTTTTGTGTTGTCTATAGTTTTACATAGAACTGACATGGATAAAGTGAGTAGGAAAATAGTGTGCATTTTCATTTAAGGAAAGTGGTCCAAACATTTTTAAGGGTGTTCATACATGCAGTATCTTTATAACCTACGCTATTGCTTCACTTTGCATGAGTCAATTAGCCAGTCTAAATAAAATCTGCTTAGCATTCATGTTGTACTTGTTTTATTTTATATTCATAAGACACAAATATGAATGAATCATTTAAATTCAGATCTAATCCATTCTTTAGGTATGTTATGTATTGTCTCATTTCCTTTTTTATTACCCTGGATTTTCAGTTGATCTGTTTAAGCATTTTAAGATAAGTATCTATTTTAATAAATGAAAAATCTCTCATTTCAACTCCATTTTATTGTATTCTGCTTTCTGCTTTGAGTTAATTTCTTTAACATTAATGATAAGTTCTTTTCTCATTTATTATGTTTCCCTTGTGTATCATCTTGGGGTAATCTTGTCTCCAGCTAACTAAAAAAGCTGTTAGGGAATTCTATGTAGTTTCATATAAATGACATATATAAAGTTTGCACAACTGATGTCAGCTAAATATCTCTATTTAGGCTGAGGAAATAAGTAGTTGCAGAAGGGGAAAACATTTCAATTTGTCCATACCACATTTCATTTTAATTCAAAGTCAACATCTGAAACAGAGTTGAATCCTCTGTTCATAATTCACAATTGCACATAGAAAAAAGCCACAGAAAATCTTTCCTATAAAAACAGACTATAGGTGAAAAGTTTTAATATTTCATAAGTATGGTCACGCTTTATTATTTACTAGGTTTTAAACTGTTTCAGGCTGTGAGTTTTCTAAATCATATGTATATGAATATAGATGCAACTGAACTATAAGCCTCAGCTGAACTGCAATTACATTGTGTCATAATTGAAATGACTGCAAGTACACATCATTCAAATTTTCCATGAGAAAATCTTTCAGATGATAAAAATTAAAATTAATAAAAGACCATATTATGTTATAAAAAAGGTAAAAATATTACTCTGGATAATGAATTTTTTTAAAAAAAAATTGAAATAATTAATCTGTCACACATGCTACAGGACTATGTCTAATATTCTATCTAATAAAGAATGTGATTTAAAAAAAGTACTTGTAAACTTAATCACATTTTAGAAAATGTTTCTCTTACTACTCTATTTTAGAAGATAAAAAAAATTGCTTTCTTTCGATACCCCTGATGACCAATGCTGTAAATTAATTATAATCATCAAATATGTAGACCTTATCTAGTAGGCCATCGGAAAGACACCACATTGCTGCTTAAAGTGTATTGGATTTTGTGTCAAATACATGATCAACTAAACTGGAGTGGTTTTCTTGTAAAGAAATATTGTTCAAAAATGTCCTGATTTTTTAGACCTTTTTCTGCTTTTATCTTTTTTTCTGAAATAATTTAGGCTTCTTCCTGTGCATCCCTGGATATGTTCTCCATGCCTTGTCAGTAGAGTGTGGTCATTCATGGAAATTCCTGCCCCAGTCAGGCATAGTGCGGGTGGGTGAAGGAGGGGATTCCAGGAGCTTTTTTGCCTCTAAGTACAGCAAAAAACACCATAAATACACTTATTTCCTCCCAGCCTGACCCTATAGTTTCTTTCATTTCCTTCCTATCTCTGGCCCTAGATGCTCCTCTTCCACCAAGACATCCTTCACCTTTTCCAGTAAAAACACCTTTTTAGTCTTTGTGAAACCCATTGGCATGCCTGTACCAGGGATGAGAGAACACAGATGGGAACATCCTATGGCTGAATTTTACATGGGCTTTGAAGGAGCTGGAAATTCAGGATATTAGGCTTTGAAGGTGTCTGTGCCATGCCTGGAAGGAGGAACTGTGATCCCTTGTTATGAAAGCCAGTGGTGGATGTACAACACACACATCAAGTGGGTATTTTGATCCTACTCATAATTGCCTATCTCTATTTACAAATATACAGGTATATATGCATTATATATAAATTTAATGTTCCTCCTTTGCCATTGTCTACTTTGATTCACTCTCCTTTTTGCTTGACAATCCCTGTAGCACATTTTGCTTTCAGTTTTACTTGAACTGCTTTTCATTTGTGAGCACACTTTATCCTCCTAAATCCTTTCTTCTTTAGAGTCCATGCCTTAAACCATCCTTCCTGCTTTCAGATTTAAAGCCTGCATCGGCTTTCACTTGAAATGTTATGCGGATATTTGTCTCCTCTTACATTACAAGCGAATTTTGTTGTAGAGTTGCTGAGATAATATATGTAAAGCACTTTTGTGCTCTGTTCAATTTGCTTGAATCCTAAATGGATACGGCATGCTGGCTTCAAAGACAGCATGCACAGGAAACCTGGTATTAACCTCCAGCCATCTTGCATTCTGCAACTTAAAAGACACAGACACTAAGGCACTATGCATAATGAATATGAAGGAATGATCTACATGGCTGATAGCTTTAGAGGGGTTGTACCTGAGACATGTGTGATGAAATATTGTCAAATTTCTCCCAATTCACCTTTAAAAAGAAACAGACTTTTTCCCTGTTTAGTAATTAATTTTTTGTACTTCTCTCGATATTTTCTTTTAAATACTTACGTCTGTTCACTCCGGCAGTGATTTTGTGTTGCGCAAAGAAGTACACATATAGCTTACCCTGCACTGAAACTCTGGTTTGGGATTTGAAGTGGGTTGTGAGACATGCATAAGCCTTCTGGGGCACTGCAATACTTAAGACGTGGGTAATATTTATTTAAAATTTGACTGAGGTGCTTCACCTCCTAGCTGAACCTTCAGGATAAAATCAAGTATTTAAGCTTACTATATTGTTTATGAGGAGACGAAGCACTTCAGAATGGGAACAGGCTTTCCTGTTGCTATTTTTTAATAGTACTCAGGGGAAGAAGTCTAGCTTAGATGAATTTTAGGTATAAATCTATAAAGAGTCTATTCAGCTCATTATACATATTCAATGAAAATCTATAATACTTATCATACTCCAGTGGTTTGGCTAAGTACTAGTAAAAAAAGGGTCATTATGTATTCTATTAGCAGAACTGTTTTGCAAGAAGAATTAAGGAAGTCTCACATCAAAATACCTAATAATCCAGTGTTTGAACACTTTTAAAGGCTGTCAGCCACTCAACCCATGCCTCTGCATCATTCTCATGCCTTGCTTTCTCCTCCATGACATACTTCCTCCCACATAACAGCGGAATTGAGGGCACCTTCAGCAAGGTTGCTGACAACATCAAGCTATGTGGAACATTGATGGGCTAGAGGGGAGGGATGGTATCCAGAGGGACTATGTTAAGCTTGGAATTTGTGCCTGTGCAAGCCTCATGAAGTTCAACAAGGCCAAATACAAGGTCCTGCATGTAGGCCAGAGGAGTCCCAAGCACAAATACGGGCTGGGCAAGAAATGCATCAAGGGCAGCCCTGAGGGAAAAGATTTAGGGGTGTTGATTGACAAGCAGCTTAACATGACCCAGAAATGTGAATTTGCAATCCCAGAAAGCCAGCCATGTTCTGGGCTGCACAAAAGAAGTGTGGCCAGCAAGTCGAGGGAGGAGATTCCTCCCCTCTACTCCACTCATGGACTACCCTGTCTGGAGTACTGCATCCAGGTCTGGGACCCGTGATACAAGAAGGACATGGACCTGTTGGAGTGAGCCCAAAGGAGGGCTGGAAAGATGGTCAGAGGGATGGAGAACTGCTCCTATGAGGAGACACTGAGGGAACTGGAGTTGTTCAGCCTGAAAAAGGGAAGGCTCTCCAGGGAGACTGTACAGCAACCTTCCAGGGAGCCTACAAGAAAACTATAGGGGGCCGGCTTACAAGGATATATAGTCTTGGGATAAAGAAAATTACTTTAAACTGAAAGAGAGTAGGTTTAGATAAGATATTAAGAAGGAACTCTTTACTATAAGAGTGGTGAGGTACTGGAACAGGTTGTCAAGAGAATCCCAGAACTGTTATTGATGGAAGGGACTTCTAGAAATCATCTAGTCCAACTCCTCTCTCTGCCAAGGAAGGGGACAGTTGGGTTTTGATTGGTTAACATATAAATGTGTCCAGGTGGATTTTGAATGTCTCCAGAGAGGGAGACTATATGACCTCAATGGGCAGCCTTTTCCTGTGCTCTCCCAACCTCAAAGAAGTTCTTCCTCATGTTTAGGTGGAACCTCTTGTTTTAATTTCTGCCCATTACTCCCGTCCTGTCACTGGGCAGCCCGAAAGAGTCTGACACCCTCTTCTTGGTACCCAACTTTGAGATATTTATAGTTGTGGATGTCCCTCCCAAGAAGTGTTCAAAGCCGGGTTGAACGGAGCTTTGAGCCACCTGTTCTAGTGAAAGATGTCCCTTGCTGTGCCAGGAGGGTTGTAACTAAATGGTCTTTAAGCTCACTTCCTACCCAAAGCATTCAGTGATTTTGATTCTCTTTTGCTCCACAACTATACATCTGCTCTAACAATTTAATAGTACATTTCTCTGGTAACAACTGCTCTTCCAGTTCCTTGGGCCTGTGGAGGATGTCTTCACAGCTGTTAAGATTTCTTAAATGTCAAGATTTGGCCTTAAAAAAGAATCTCACTTGTAATATGAGATCTGTGGGTTGGAGGCAGACACACAACACAGACCTCTTCTGAGTCCTGGACAATATCCCCTTTATTGTTCCAAGCTTCTCTCTATAGCCAGTTTGAATTTCCCTGGCTTGAGAAGCCTGTTGTTTGGGAATCTCTGCCCTGTTTAGATCTCTGGGCAGTGGTATGTCTGCATCCAGGTCTGAGGTGGGGAGCCTGAGGTCTTTGTTCCCCTAGGGATTTCTAGAAGAAGCCAGATTAGCTGAATTAGGTCTGGTATTACCAGACTCATTATATCCAGCTGTAAACCAGCTGGATATTGCTACACTCACTGGCTAAGTAAAGGCACAGAACTAAGCAACAAGTATTTGGGTGAAAAGGGAATAATCAGACTAATGATCATATGTGTGATAGCTAAAGTTGTGGGATCCCTTTTAAAAATATTTGTAAGGACCTATCACTTCATAGACAGGAGAAGAGAAGAGAAGAGAAGAGAAGAGAAGAGAGAAGAGAAGAGAAGAGAAGAGAAGAGAAGAGAAGAGAAGAGAAGAGAAGAGAAGAGAAGAGAAGAGAAGAGAAGAGAAGAGAAGAGAAGAGAAGAGAAACATATTACACGTTTTCTTATGCATATTACCATTTCTTGACCTTGCTGATGCTAATAGAAAGGGACAAACTGGTTACAAAACAGGTTATCTCCCTCATCTTTGGTCCACAGAGAATTATTTCCAGTAAAGGAATAGCCCTTTGTATTTGTAGATTTTCACATTTCTGTTATTCCTATTTGCAACATGTCAAAACTTAGCCAAATATACAATTTTGCATTATTACAAGTTTTTAACATGGGACACAAAACATTTTTTGCGGGAAAAGTGTGCTTCATTATTACATCCTTGAGGGCTGTCCTCTTTGTGTTCTCAGAATAAAATTTAGCTCTTCTTCGAAAAATGCCATGGAAATAAGGCAATTTAAACAATTACATTTTAATCCACGTAGTTTCTGATTTCCCAGCAGTAGCTTCCCTCTGGAATGCTCATAATTTTCATTTAATATTTGTATCTGAATAGTGACAAAATAATTTCCCTTCCTTTCCCTTTCCCTTGTCTTCTCTCCTGCAGTTTCTTCTCTTTTTGAACCTAATGAAATATAATTTTCTGGTTTCAGTGGGACCAAATGTTTTTTTCTCTACATTTGAACAAAATATTGAATGAAATATACAAAATAATGAAATACACAAAATATTTACAGTGTGGGAGGAAATTGACTTAGTGCTCCATATATACCTATATTTCTGTGAATGGTTCCTCTATCCATTTCAGAAAAAATAAAGATTAATTTTAGTCCTGAAAGGACAGACAAAAGTCAGAAATGTCACACCAGAAAGGATGTCATGGAGGTCATCTTTATCTGATCTTTAGTGGCAGGAAAAAGTTTGTAAGGTGACAGCATCCTTAATCCCAATATCCAGAAATAAGACCTGCCTCCTAAGCAAAAATGTGGAAACCTCAGTTGTCTATTTGCCAGTGTGTTGGAGAGAATTCCAATTTTTCCAAAGAAAAACCCTAAGTATTAAAAACATATATTTATGAGACTCAGTTTATACAAATGTATGAAAAGTTTTATTTGTTTGTTTGTTTGATTATTGTCTTGTTCTTTGTTTTGTGCCACCTGCCAGCTTTCCACTTAAAATGTATTTTAAGGGAAAGAACAATTTGTCCATGAATGACACCATCTTCGGAATAAGTTGAACTGACAGGTAAAATTTCAGGAATGGTGTTAAATGCAAAAGCTCTATCAAGTTTCTTCCCCGGAATAGGATAAAAATTGTCAGTGTTCACATCATTCTGGAGAATCACTGGCAGAATATCATCCCAGCCCAAGAATGTTGCATAACCCTCTTCTGAATAAACTTTTTTTTCCAAAATTTTTGGCTGACTTGTGATGATTTCTGTTCTAAAGATATGTAAATCTTTTACATAGTCATGAAAGAGAGGAAGGATCCTTCCATGCACTAGACTTCAGACTGCAGTTGATATCTGCTTCAGCTCAATCTTTATGCAACAAAAGTTTTCCCCTCTTGTTGCTCCATGAAGCAAATTTTACATTTCACAAAGGGAATCGCTCACAGCTACCCACAAGAAAGAGGCCTGTTAAGTGCAAAAGTCAGGGATTTTTATTTTTTTTCCTTAGCTTTAAATCTGGTTGACTTTTTAAAACTAAATGTGTAGTGACTAGTGCAGTGAAAACAAGATAATTTTTAATATTGGAACAAAAGTGTGAGGGAAAACACTATCAGTCAAGGAGCTTTTCACATGCTGAAGAATTAAAAACACATTTTGGATCTTTAAAAATGAGTCAAGCTATTCTGTCAAGTTGCAAAAAAGAATAAGATGACTCAGATAAAAATGAATTTTAAAGTGAGCCAGATGCTGCAATGTAGATGATTCAGAATATACTTCCTCAGACATGTCTTCCAGTAGCAAAATGTTATTAAATATTTTAATACATATGGTTAAGTTTATTAAGAGTGGCTTTGAGTCCCTGTCAACCATGTCTTAGAAAAGAAAGACAAAGTCTATCAAAGTGCTCTCACATGTGAATAACAATAGACATTCTAAATATTTTAATACAATATAATTTTATGCAACTAGATTTAATTTTAATGTTAAAAATTACCTTTGAATCAAATCCGAAAATCAGTGTTTTCAGAAAACTAAAAACCTATTTTCATTCATGAAACAGGAATATTCAGTATTCCCCTTCAGTTGTGTACTTTCCTAATGAATTGTGTCTTGTATGCATTCCTGTTGATCACTCTCAAAAGCACATTTAAAATACTTTAATAAATGAAATTAATATATTTTATAAAGTACACTACGACTCTGTCCTTAAGACATAGGTACTTTTTCAGCATTGCTTATACACATTTCCTTGTCTATATGGACTTTATCTCTGCTGCCTAGTGATACCTATTGCTTTAAACAAGTAAAAGGCTCTTGTGCAGATTATAAAAGCACCATAGGCATTCTTGAAAGATAGGACATTCTTTCTTCATGAAAATATGAATTTCTGTAAGGACTACAAAAATTCTGTCATTTACATAATATTTTGAATATTTAAACTTTCTTCTTTTCTTGGAGGTCTTTGAAAAGACAAAGTAGAAAACTAAATGGTACTTTGTTTTACTTGTCTTTCAAGCAGAACACAAGTGCTCCAGTGTGAAAACTTAAACTCAAATTTTCTTATCTATTTTTCGATTGACAGCCCTTGGCATTTTGTAAATGTTCTATATTTATTAAATAAGGAATAATACCATATGTCTTTAATTTTTTCCTGTAATTTCTTTGGTAAAAACTTGCCATACAAAAAAACTGCATGTAGGATTCTCTTGTCCCTGTTCTAATGCAAAATCTCTTTTTGAGCAGAATACATGAAGAGACCTTATTTTTTACACTCCATTATACAACAGCCTCAGTTTCAAGGGAACATTCTGCTCTTCTGATAATAATTTTTCAAACATCTCAGAATGTTTACATGCTTAAAGGGACACTACTTAAATATGCTATCTTTAGAAACACTGCATTTTGTTACTGGAAGACTGAAAAAATTGAATTCTGAATCAATAAAATGAAAAACAATAGATGTAAGTAATATAACATAGTGCAAGCTCTAATGTGACAAATGTCTGGACAGCAACTTTGATGATCGTATTTATTCAGAGAATGGAAATCTACTGCATATTGCCTCATTTTTCCAGAAAACTTAGTCATGTATTTATCTGTAAGTTACCCCTCTGTGCTTATCAAATCCCATCTGTGTACACAGAAAACATTTATCTTGTTGAAAGGCAGGGTTATGCTTTTATGCTGTTTGTTTTTTGAGGCATCAGGACTTGCAAAGAGCAAAACTGAATTGGGATGCCTGCTTCCACACTGAAGTTCTTCTGCATGGCCTCTGTTTCTTAATTTTCAGATTTTATTTCAATTCAAGTATTCACTGCATTCCTACAGATATATTTATATTTTGAAAGTTTGACTACATGATGACAACTGGAACAGCATCAGCAGGAGAGATCTGAGATATGTGTAAATCAGCAAATGATCTGGTTGAGTTGGAATGGATTTATGCACCGGAATGTTTGGTGCTGAGAATCCCATGTCCATATGTAGCCTTGATTTTCAGCCTTCTGATTGTTTTCATTCTTGGACTGGAGAGTTCTCACACATTTTAACATAAACAAAGTAGATTGTTTTCACATTCCTCTCTGAGAAATGAGTTGATCTGCTGCTGAGTTCACCAACTGTTGAGTAGACCACAGGGGTCAGAGAGGTGCTCCTCTCATCCCCCAATCCTTGACCAAATCCCAAAAACTATATAAATTGAAATTCCCAAAATAAAGTTCTTTTATTTTTCTTGCTCTCAAGCTGACAAGTGTCTTTCTTTTCATGTCATCTTGTGAAATCCATGTAATTTCTGAGACCATACTTCAGGCTGACTTCAGTGCAGACTCATGGGCTGACTGATTTATAATCCTGGATTTATTGCATTTTCCAATTTAATTTCATTTGTAAGAAATTCAGCTGATGTCTAAGAATGGTCCCCAATGTGAACTGAACAGTATATAAACACATTTAACTTCAAGATTCACTTTTGGAGAACAATTTTGATTTGAACAAGTTAAACTAATAACACAGATGCAAAGAGTCCTGAATTCTGGACATGATGACATTCCTAAGTCATAGCACATGATTTAAAAGTCATTGTCCTGAATCACAGAATAGAGAGTATTCAAAATCTTATTACAACTTTTAGGTGGACTATTGTTCATTCTGAGAGGGCTGTATGGGACATAGCTTGTCAACAAGATAAATAACAAAAGAGATAAACTGGAAACAGCAATTTTATCAAGCTTGTTTATGACTTGCATGGGGGAAGTTATGAATGCCCAGGAACATTATGTTCCTTGAAAGCTTATGTCCTTGTGATGGTTTGTAAGGTGGGTTTTCTCTTGGTTTTGGTTTTTTTGTTGTTGTTTGTTTGGTTTTCATTTGTTTGTTTCTTTTTGGTTTTGAATGTATTAAAGAAATTTCCAAATTCTACTTGACACACTGAACTTTCAGTTTTTAAATCTGAGACCAAATAAAGGTGGAAAACCAGCAGCATTGTTAGAATTCTCTAGTGGGCAGCACCACGTTCTGTTCATCAATCTGCTGTACCCATTTTCTTAGCCCTCACTGGGAAATTAAATAATCCTGACTGACAACTGACACATTAATTGCCTTTGAGGGAGCACACCTTTAAAAAGCAGTAATTTAAAGTCTTCTGCTTTGGTGGAAGAACCAATTTGCAGCATCATCAGTCAGGGTTTTGACATGTAACTTTGCACTTGCCATTTTGTTAATAAAGAATCACACTTGAATCCTGAGAGAGTGTTTCCCTAAAGAGAAACTTAGATGTCTTTGTGAAATTAAGATGACTTTGATAGGGACATGTAATGAATGTTTAAATGAGTTATTAACCTTTCATGACTTCAGTGAGTGTTACTGCAAGACAATTCATCATTTTATTGTCATAAACTGCAAAAAAGGTGAATATCACACTAAGATCAATTTCTTTAAAAGTTTATTTCTAGTGAGTTTTGTGAATAACAAAACCAGCTTCTCGTGTTTTTAATGTTGAGGAAACTGCACAAAAGAAAGAATACCTTGACAATACCTTTTAGAATATATGAGTAAATAAGCAGGTATTTTTAAAAAATCATCCAATAATTAATATTTTCAAATATTTAATTCAGATCAAGCTTTTCCATGCATGTTTATTAAGTCGAGAACAGTTGTATCACGTTCCTTTCTATCAAAGATAATCTCTGTATGTAAATCAATTTATTAAAAAACCTGTGATTTTTTTTTCTTATTCTATGCCAAATATTAATGAAATGGAAAATTTGAAGAATTTTAAAAGTTAAAAAGGTCAAATTCAAGCATGTGTTTACATTCTGAGTGCAGAAAACTTTCAATGCTGTAAGGTTTTAATTTTTTTAAATGAGTTGGGTGCATTCCAAATTCACTTTTGAGGAATGGACCAAATTGTTTTATCAGTTTTGCTTTTGTTTTCATCAATCTCAGTACAAGGCAGTTTTGATAAATTTTCTTTTAAACCTAATTTAAAATTATTTGATTACCTTATGAGTTAGCAAATGGAAAAAACCAAAAAACCATCAAATTCTTTTCAGGAAGAACAGTCTTCCATGATGAAAAGAATCTACACTTAACAATTACCTTGTGCAGCTTTTAAGTGTATTTACAGTAAGAGTTAATAGCAAGCAAACAATTGCTTTTCAGTAGTTTATAAAGCATGTCATGTCTTTAGGTGCTCTGTTGATGTATCTGCAGTTCTATGAAATCAGACATGTTCTTTGTAAAGGCAAAATTGTATCTCACAACAAGAATGCCTGTTTCTGGGACAAACTGTGCATTTTTTAATTGTCATTCTATTGGTGGAAAAGTATCTTAGTCAACAGTTTCTTTTGCTGATTAAAACAAATTAATATGAACATATCCTTAAATTATAATAAATAACAAGATGTAGAATTTGTATTTGTTAATTTTCAAAATAATATTTAAAAAGAAGTTGAGAAATTTGCTAACACTTTGAGGATATGAAATGCTGCTTCATTTAGAAATACACAGTAAGTATAAAGAGAAAAAAAATTGGGAAAAGCAAGTGACGTTCAAAACATAATAGAGAGAATGAAGACTTTAGTCAATAACTTGAAGAAGCTTTTAAGACTGGAAATGCACTGTTTTGGGGAGGTGACACTTGGCCCCCAAGAGCTGTAAATTGTTATACACAGTATGAAACCGGAATTGAACAAAAATACAAGATTATTTTCCACAACAGGAGCTATATGTCCTTTTGACACAATTCTGTGACAATTACAAAAAAAAAAAAAAATCGTGCCATTTCCTGTAATGTGTTTGCTCTCATTATTTGTCTTTTTTGTCATCGTGTCAGCAGTTTCAAATTTGAAAGTTAAATCATGGCAAATTGTCACAGTGGTGGTTCATGCAGTGTTAGAAGTACATTTATGTGATTGTTTTAGTAAATGGCTCATTGAAAAAATATTTTCTGCTCAGTTGAAAGTTTTGCTGCAGGGATTAAAGCATATGAATCTGAAATACAAATTCAAGTAATTCGTGTGTAAAAATTGACCTTTCTCTGATATAGTCTTAATAAAAATATTCGCTAAGTTGAATGTGAACTGGAACTTTGTGTTGATTTCATTTTACCTTTGGCAATAAAATAATGCAAATTTATGCCATTTGAATATTAAAAATTTAGCTAAACCAGAAAATATATGTATTTTTATGCTTCTATGTTACAGAAATTATTTTCTTTAAAAATTGTCTTAGAAATTTCTTATGCACATTGTTCTCATATATGTTATGTTCTGTTTATTCTAAAGAAAACCCTAAAAATAAGGAAAAAAAGCAATATTTCTTTCTGAATTTTAATAGGATTAATTTTTTTACAAAGTAATTGTGAATTCATAAAAAAGCTACCCTAGAAATACTGAAGATATTTTCGTTCAGAATTTGAAATGTCTGGGATCATCATCAGAGATATGAAAACTCCAGGGAATAGTTTTATTCCTACTGTTTGCACCTGTAATAAATAGTAAATTAAAAAAAAATTGTAATAGATATGAACATTTGCATATTCAAGATAGTTCTGATATTACTATCATCTAGCTGCACCCAGAACTCAAAGGCTATGGCAAATCATGGTATGCAAAAAACCTGTCACAACATTGTCACAAGTAATCCAATTTTCTTCTCTCTTTTCACTAGCTGCTCCAAACTGTAATTAACTTTCATAGGAAATGGAGATTCAGTCTTTTTAAGATATCTTCATAGTTGATAATGTGCAAAAAGGTTAAGCCACTGCATTAGTACAAAAGAAATAATGGGTTACAAAATGTAGTGAACTCTGAACCATTAATCTCGTTTTGGCACTAGAAACAGAAACATCTCCTAACCCTGGCTGTGACTAAAAACAGGCAACACTCTTTTGTTTGAGTTTTTTTTAAAGCCAGTATCTATTTACCTCAATATGATATCTGAAACTGGGTAGGAACTAGCATCTCTAACATAGAGTTTCAGAGTGAGGCTCTTAAAAAAATCACAATTATTTGTGATTTTTGCCTTGAAAATGGGCCAAGAGACTAGTAAAACACTGCTTTCTTACCCAGTCTACAATGAGTTGTCAGAGTTAGGACACACTGACTACTGCCTCAGCCTGAGCTGAGGGGTTTGTAAGTGAGAACTGCTGCACACCAAAAGCCTGGGAAAAGAGAGAGAAGTGTGAATGTGTGTTTAGGTGTGCACAAGAGCTGCAGCTCCAGAGCCATCACTTTCTCTCAAGCATGTTCTTGATTACACAGGGGGATACTGCTTCCATAGAGGGGTTCTTTTACTTACTGTGTGGGATAAATGTACTAGAAGCTTGAATTTAGTTTCTATAGGGAACAGGAATCTTCTGATTCTTAGCACTTGAACAATTGCTTTTGCAACTTCAATAATGTATTTTCAAGATAGTTTCTTTTGGATGCACTCTCCTGTCCAACTGTAACAACAGTTTTAGGACCTCAACTCATTGGGTTGAAAAAAAACTGATCTACTTATTTTTTTTGGGTGGAGGCAATAGGCGAAGAGGCCTGACTTCTTTACTTCCCTGGAGGTCTGGTTCACTAGACAGATGAGAAGAAATTCTCATTTGTAGTTTGCTGCCAGTTGTCTTCCTCCTGGAGGATGGAGGACTGTTCTTACTGCAAATGAAGGCACATGCTGCTGCATGGATGCATCAAACTCAAAATTCTTTTTTATAGAGATGCTGTGAATTTTCATTCTGTTGCTCACAAGGCTCAGACAAATGAAAGGTAGTGACTCTTGCTAAAGTATTAAAGCTGGAGTAGTCAAATGGGGTAGCTTAACGACATCATGGTGTCATCATGGTAATTCATGGGTCAAATTTTTTTCTCACAATAATTTACTGCACAAGACAGTCATTAAGACATCCTATCTCTAGAACATCTCTAGGATATCTCTGCAGAGAATGAGCTCTGTTCTCATATGCTCAAGTAGATAGGAAGAAAACACTAAAATAAATAATCTCAGATTTTGATTTGGGAAGAAAGCTACACTAAACCTTTGCTGTTCTATGAGACTTATTTTCATATATTTTATTTCTGTGGTGCTCTTCTTTTTCCTGTAGTTACTATTTTCATCAGAAATCAAATGCAGAGACAGATATTTCATTGATGTTGGTGCATTTTCAGCAAAATTGTCCAAGAAAAACTAGGTCCAATGACTCTGGAAAACTTTAGTTTAATGGGAATTTTCCCTGTAGCATATTTGCAAGCTGTTCAAATTTCTGCTAAGTGAATCAATCTCCACAGGAAGAAGATAGTTTTATAGAATGCCTGAGGCCCTCTGATTCCCTGTTGGTTTCTACAAGGCAAAAATACTCAGGTTTGGTCAACTTGTTCAGAGGAAATTCCTTGTTTATTAAGAATGCTCCACAACAATATAATCAGAATTCCTGACATCTTAGGCTGTACTCAAAAAAACAAAAAAAAAACCAAAAAAAACCAAAACACACCCAAACAAACAAACAAAAACAAAAACAAAACCAAACCAAAAACCACAAAATCCCCCCAAAAAACCACGACTTTCTGTTACTTGAAGTATTTTTTCCCTTAATTCTTTCTCTTTTGTATCATATTCTGTTTCCAAGGCATCCCAAGTCATTTCAACAATATTCCCTGTTCACCTAGAAATTTGCAACTGCCTCGTTTTGATGAATAGTAATTTAAGTGGAATATAGAAACATACACAATTTTTCAGCACAAAAGAAAATATGAAGACCACATAAATACAGAATTAAAAACAGAATAGGGAGGGGAATTCTGACTGGTGTGTCCAGATTTAATTGAAATGTATTTGCCCATGTGTTTGGTCTTTTTCATTTTGCTTTGTGAGACTGAAGGCAAAAGCAAAAAAGAAAGCCTAACAATACTGAAGTATTAGAATTTTGTGTTCTTGATGCCTGCAAAGTACAAAATCCGAGAAAGTCTAGCCATACTGCTAAATAAAATGGACATAATGTTTTATTAGGAATTCGGCTGTTCAAAACAAGGAAACTTGTGCTAATACTTGTCTTTCCAAGTTGAAAGACACTGTAGGTTGACCTTGCCTGGATGTCAGGTGCCTGCCAACCACTCTATCAGTCCCCTTCCCAGCAGGACAGGGGAGAGAAAATAAGGTGGAAAATAACTTGTAGGTTAAGATAAGGCAGTTCACTAAAGCAAAAAAAAAGCAAAAGTTTGCTCTTGCATAAACAAAAAGAGTAAGAAAAAGGTTTATTCTCTACTTCCCATCAGTGAGTGGTGTCAATCCACTTCCCAGGGCTTCAGCACATGGAGCAGCTGCTCCAGAAGGCAAACACTGCAGAAAACAAACACCCTCCACTCCTCCTCCCTCTGTTGGCTTTTCTACCTGAGCTGCCACACGGTGTGGAATGGCCCTTGGGTTAACTGGGGTCAGCTGGGCTGGCTCTGTCCCCTCCAGGACCTTTCCCAGCCCCAGCCCTGGTGGGGTCAGGATGTTGGGACAGTGCTGATGCTGAGCCAGCCCTGCCCAGCAGCAGCCACAGCACTGCAGGGTTTTCAGCTCCTTTCCAGCCACAAGGGCAGAGCACAGCCCTGTGAGAGCTGCTGTGGGAAAGTGAACTCCTATACAAAAAGCCATAATGGAGGAAAAAGTGTATTGATGCAAAATAACATGCTCCATTTGATATACTATAGGAGTTTGATAACAGAACTGAAATAATTCTAACAACAAAAATCAACCCCTGATTTTTCTAGTCACTGATGAGCATAGGTCATGTTTGAAGAAGATGGAGGTATCATTAAAGTGGTTTTGTTACTGTCTATACCAATACTTGCTCTCAGTGCATGATAAACACTATTATCTGATTTCTGTATGAGGTCCCTGATACCCTGATTCTTTTCTCAAGTCTCTTCCATTCTTATTAATGCAGAAACTGTTTTTCAATTTTCTTTGTTGTTCTTTCATTTTTCCTTTTTCTTCCCCTTTTCTTCTTCCTTCTATTTTTCTCCCTCCCAGCACTCTGTTAAAAATACCCAAAAGCCATCTATCTGGTGACTTCCTTATTGATATATACATAAATTTACTTTTCCAGTTTCTTTCTATATGTAAGAGCAAAATCTGGTCTGGTTATTCATCTTCAAAGGCCAAAGACAAGACAATAGTGGGGTTTTAGGTTTTTTATTACACCCCTTTTCGCTTTCCACTATGTCTTTAAACAATTTTAAGACATCTTCAGAGCATGCCTACACAGTCCATAGCAGGAAGTTAAGTGGCCATACATTCTTTTTAAATCTTTATGGTTTAATGATTTTTCACCTCTAATTAAAGACATTTTTAGGAAAACAGAACTGTTAATTTCAGGTTCTTACAGGAGGATATAGAGCAGTTAGGATCTGCCTAGAAGTGGATGATTTTGTCTCAGCTAAGAGTTCTCAAAAAAGCTCCAGCTGACCATGTGAATAGCCCAGACTGAATTTCATTCTTGGGTATTTTTTTTTTAAGTTAATACTAGAATTTTGGCAGCCAAAAGAAGGCTTCTTTATTTTTCAGATCATTGAAGTGATATATTTGGGGAGCACAAAGTATAGATAAGGGTACATGAATTTCTCTTCTAGAAATTTTGTAGCTTGAAATTTTTTTACATTTTCTGTGGTAGCAAACCCTTCTGTTATTTTGCAGGGATGATGTTTCAGTTGTGTTGTGTTCTTGACTATATATATTAGCATGCATTTTATTTTATTCTCCAGTGTAATTTTTTTTTCTTTTTTTTTTTTTTTTTTGGTCTCTGAGTTTACAACATTTTTAGGATTTTAACCCCTAAGGAAAAATGGAGTAGTAAGGTTTTTTTTGTCTACTGTGAAAGTAATATGGATGATGAATGCCTGACTTGTGAACCTGGTGGAATGTTGCTGAGAACCATAGAGCCAGTCATTGCACAGTTTCAACAGACAGATGTTTCACCATCCCTGTGAACACAAAAAAGACACAAGCCCTTATTGAAATATCAGATAGATACTTAGGTGTTTTAGGAGGGGAGAAAAGTTGAAAAGTGTCTTTTATGGGATCTCAATTTTGATTGAGGTGCCTGCAGAGACAAGTTTTATGATAAAAGATTCTGATCTACCTGTACAGAGGCACACAGAGGAGCAGGGACAGGTGGAAGAAACTCAGCAAACCAGTCAGAGAAAATTTCCATTTCTGAGTCCTCCAGGTGTGTCCCAGGAGTTTCCTTCCCATGGACAAGGTTGCACCCACCACCATAAGACAGTGGGAGCTTCTTTCCTGGTCACCCTTCACACAGTATAGCATGGAGTATGGAGTATGGTGACTGCCTAGGTACATGGGACACAATATGGAATCCAGAGGAAAAATATTTTAGGAATGTACAAAAATTTTTATGGTATGCTTTGGAGGAGTGTGGTGGATTGACTCTGACTGGATGCCAGGTGTTGACCAAAGCTGCTTTATCACTTTTCTCCTCAACTGGAAACAGAGTCATAGCTCAAGATAAGCACAGGGATAGATCTCTCAGTGATTACTGTCATGAGCACAACAGACTTGGAGGATTTAATTTAATTTATTACCAATCAAATCAGAGTAGAATTAAGGCAAAATAAAAAGTAAATCTTAAAAACACGTCCTTCACTCATCACTTCTTCATGGGCTCAACTTCACTCCCACTTTTCTCTATCTGCACTACCTTTCCAGCAGCACAGTGGGATAAGGAATGGTTCAGCTGTAATCAGTTCATCAAACATTGTCTCTGTCACTCCTTCCTCTTCATGAGGAGGACTCCTCACACTCTTCCCTTGCTCCAGGATGGGGTTTGTCCCATTGGAGACCATCAGAAACTTCTACAACAAAAGTCCTTTCCACAGGCCTTCCTCTTCATTAACAGCTCCAGCTTGGTTCCCTTCCACAGGTCACTGACCTTCAGGAGCAGGCTGCTCCAACATGAGTGTCCATTCCAGAGGGCACAGGTCCTGCCAGATGTCTTCTCCAGTGCAGGTTTACACATGTGTGTGCCTTGGGGCTTTGAGTGCCTGGGGACCAGCAGCTGGGAGGATGAGGAGATAAGGGCTGTAATTAGCACACAGACTGTGAGGCCAGCTCCTGGGGAGAGGTGTATCATACAGATAAATACACAATATCTACAGAGGTGTACAGACATGTACATCACTAATGCATCTTCAGCCTGCTCAGCCTATGAGGGGAACTGGATGCTGTTTCTACTTGCATGAATGCAGTGTTTTCTGTCCGTGCTGATCTGTGTGGCTTGCCAGGGGGATACATATGTGTATAAAATACATGCAATTGTCTGTGTGCGGAGTGAGAAAATGTGCCCAGTCTTGCTGCTGGAGCTGAATCAGCCTTGGTTTTCTTGGCCTACTCAGCTCAGCAACCCTAGCAACCATATGACTCTAGCCAGAGGGTGTCAGAACTACAAACATTTCCAGTCTGACCCTTAACTAAAACTGTAAATCAAGAACATCTATAGGATTCTTCTTGACTCCCTTCAAGTATGGGCTTCTGACTGTGTATCACATTTTACAGGGCTCTTTTGTAGGCTCCTTTCTCCTTTGATACCCACACCTTTAAGACTGAAAGTACAAAGCAAAAAGGAGTATTTTTTTAAACAATGTTTTGAGAGCACTTTGAGCTGGATGGCTGTATTTAAAATCAGAAATTGACAGTTTATGTTGGCTAAAAGCATTTCCAGTGGAGAATATAAAGTCTTCAAAGGCAGGAGAATGTTACAGACTTTCTCTTATGATTCATTCTCAGCTGTCTTTTAACTATCAGGGATTTCACAACACAGTTGCTAAATGTAGATGGAGCCGGGCTTTTTTATAAAGGATGTACTTATTTCTAAAATGAATATGGGTTCTTATCCATTTCTCAATACAAAATATACAGAGATATGAGACTAGGGGTGAAACGTAAGGTGCAGTCTCATCCTACTGTGATATGTCTTACAGAATCTTGCAATCTCAAAAGTGTTGTTTTAATATAATTTTAAGTTAGTGATATTAAATGCTTTCCCTTGTCTTGGTCATGGTTGAATCCTGTGCGGCCACTAAGCCCCTTGCAGCTGCTTGATCACTCCCCACTGGTGGGCTGGGGGAGAGAGTGCAAAGAGTAAAAGTCAGGAAACCCAAAAGTTGAGATGAAGACCATCTCATCTTTACCATTAGGTAAAGCAAAAGCTAGGTGTGTAAACCAATCAAACCAGGAAATTAATTCACCAGTTCCCATGGGTATTCAGCCCTTCCCAGTAAAGCAGGACTCCTTCACACTTGATGTTCACTGGGGAAAAAAAACACCATTTCTTCCTCTTTCTTCTTCTCCCAGCTTTATATGCTGAGCATGATGCCACATGCTCTGGAATATCCCCTGAGTCACCTGGGGTCATCTGTCCTGGCTGCGTCCCCTCCCAGCTCTTCTTGCAACCCTGATTCCTGTGCTAGCAGAGTGGGGTGAGGAGCAGAAAAGGTCTTGACTCTGTGCACAGCAAGAGGAAAAGCATCACTGTGCTACCAACACAGTTTCCAAAACACAGACCCGTACTAGCCACTGGGAAAAAAAATTATCCCTATTCCAACCAAAGCTAGCACACACTGGCAAATGAGGGAGAACACAGAGAACTTTAAATGTTAAAAGGGCTCATGGAAACTACAGGCTTTTTGAATATTTTTGCACAAAGGGCACTAGAGAACATACTTATGACCACAAAGTAGAGAAAAGATGAAATCATGATTCTTTTATAAACTTAATCGGAAGAGTGTAATGCAAAACTTTATATAATTCATTTTTTATTAACTTAAATTAGAAATAGGGAAAAATCACAGAATTGAAGGATGAAAAGTTTTGTGACTGCTAATTCCACTGTAGCTAATCATTCAATTTCTCTCATTTTGATCAAATTACATTGTCTGAACATGTGTTTTATATATCTTCCTTATTTTCAATTTTCTCATTAATCTAGCTTTCATATTCTCCTAGAGATAGCTTTAGAATATAAAATGGATGCTCTAAACACGACAACAGAAGAATTAAGCCATCTTTTTTTTGTCAATTTAACAGGACAAAATTTGCTGAGGAGAGGCTGAGGGACTTCACTGGCTGAAAAAAGGCAGCTTTAAGGGAGCTGAACAGCACCTTTCTAATATTAGGGTGAAAGTCATCAAGTAGACAGAGCCAGGCTCATCACAGCAGTTGAAGACAGGAGGAGAAGAGACAATGGATATCTGTTGAAATGAGAGTTGTCATTAACAGAATTGGGAGTGTGTAACCAACTAGATATAAGAGGAAATGCTTTCATATTTATAATAATAAATAATAAATAATAAATGTGGATAATAAAGCCTTAAAGCAAGTTGTCCAAAGAAATATTTACTTCCCCGAGTTTCCATCCTCCGTGTTTGCCCACTTGTATAAATCTTTGAGCAACCTGATTTGATCTCACAACTTCTCCCTGATTACAGAACTTCTAAGATCCTCTTTATTCTGAGTTGCCCATTCTTTGAGTTACACTGAATGTCTTCCCTGAATTTTTGAAGAACATTTTTCTCTCTACAGAAGATTGGATAAAGGTGTTTTGAGCTTTCATTAGAGACATGTGGAAAATGTTAGAGTTTGGATTTCACTGTTTGGTTTGGGTTTTGATGTGTGTTGTTTGGGATTTTCTTAATTTTTTTTGTTTGGTTTGGGGTTTTTTTATACTTTTTATTTAGACTATGAATGCTGTTTTGTGAGATGAGGTTATTGTGCTGGTGAATTTATGTGATACATTGGATGAGTCAGTAACCCTGCATTCTTGGACAAGTCTCAAAGCTATGATTGCAATAAAAACCCACAACTACCAGCAGGCAAAGACATCTTATGTTAATTTGGAAATCCTAGCTTCCTCTTGACAGCAGTCTCTGCAAGAACTTTCATGGTCGTGGACAAAAATTCTTCCACTACAGGAGTTTTGACCACAATCTAAACCAGGACCTTCAGAGCACGGAGCACAGCAGATGGACTGGCAGGGATGGACCTGTAGAAAGAGAAGACAAGAAAGTCTGTGTTTCTGCTCCCAGCAGTTCTAGGAGCAGAAACTGCTGGACTGAGTTCTAGGTATAGTAGCTTACCACTGTCCCTCTCATACTGTTTTGCCACCCCTTCAATTTGCTGCTTCAATTGCTGCCAGAGGGAGTCTTTCAACTGAAAGAGAATGGAAGATACATTTCAGATCCTAATCCCTGACAGGTAAATATATTTTATATTAAATACTGAAAAGCAGAAGCAGTCATAGAAACAAAGATCACATCACCCGGTCATTCTTCCATAAGAAGTTTATCTTGTATGTTGTACTTTCACTGAATACTCTTATTTGTTTATTTTTACCATTTCTTTCTTTGTTCACAAGTCCAGTTTAGATGAGGATGCAGAGTTTAGATGTAGGATTGCAGACTCAGAAGAAATTTAAGGAAATTGAACTCTGAATAGAGTTAAAGATTTTGTATTTTCCTCTGGATTCCTTTTGAATAATTGAATAGAGCTGTGCATCCTAATTTGGGAGGACCAAGAAATTTTTAAAGATGTGTAAAAGCAACTTGCAGTGAATTTGTAGAGCAAGTATACACTTGTGTTGGAGAACATCAAGTCACACTCTTTCTATCCTACTGTCTAGCAGATATCTAATGGTGCACTACTCCTGCCAGGTGTGTTATTTAAGTACATTTGTAGCCATTGAATACATATGTATTCCCAGTTCCATGAACATAAATGCCCAGAAGCTGTATGTAGAGAGTTAAAAGTCTGCAGTCCATTGAGGAGTTAGTTTGAATTTTAACACTTCTGAGCTGTGCAGGGACTTTTTTCAAAATCTCAATTTGACATTGACTTGCATAATTTTAAATCCATCTTTGAAAGCTTAACTTCTTTTTCTTTTCTTTTTTCTCTTTTTTTTTTTTTTTTTAGCTCTGAGGGTAAAATTAGAGGAAACTGAGAAATTATATTCACATCCCAACAGAAATTATAATGATCCAGAAATTATAGGGTACAATGCAGCTGCTGCTGCCTGGATGGATTGCAGTTGGCACATTTGAGACCTAATCCACAGTGATTCTCCACATTTAACATCTGCCAATGTAAGAACCTGCTAACAGGGATGGAATAGAGAGTGGAGTGGAGATATCCAGCTCAGTCTCTGATGAAATCCTTGCAGGGATGGGATCTGAATGATTCTTTGCAGCTGATAAACTGGATAACACGTGTCAGCCAGGGGAGAGAGGAGATGTCCTGCTGCTGAGCCAATAACTGTGGTGAAATTGCTCTCTTTGGTAGAACTTGGTTCATCATAACTTAATCATAATATTAATACAAACCTCCATCCCAAAGTTATCTCACTTCAAGGTACGACCCCTCTCTGAGTGTGCACTCTAGATTTCATTGACTATGTCTGTAAGAGAGAAGGAAGAGAATTTTATCAATAAATAACAAAGGTATGTATGACTGGAGTCACTCAAGCTCCAACTAAATATGAAGAAATATTATAAAAGTAAGTTGAGGATGGGGATATGGGGATATGTTAGGGAAAACTGCATTATAGCTGTTGGGATTAGTCAATGGGCTGAACCTATCTTCTCCTCCATAGGGATGCATATTGGGTGAGAACCACACTCTGTGTGTGCTGACTGTTTTTACTGGGGACTAGAGCTGGTCTGTGTATTGCTTTGAATATGGTTTTGCAGTCAGATATCACCACCAGCTGTCCCCCAACCTTAACCTGTCACAATTTTCTATTAGTAAAAAGTATTTCATAAACTGTTAGTTTGAGTCCCTCTTGTTTGCTGGTCGTTACCAGCACAAATACCATACTCAAATAAAGTGTAAGACCCATGAGGGGTCATTAAAAGAGAAGAATTATGGAGAGATCTCCCCTGTGCTGTGGGTGTCTGCCACTGAGTGAGTACCATCCAACAGTACTCCTCAGTACAGTGCCCCAAATCAGGGCACTGCCAGACTGGTCAGTCCCACCTTTCCTGGGGCACTGACAGACAAATCAAACCCTGATGGTTGAAGAAATCTCCCCACACTAAGGGTCAAAGAAATCTCCACATTTCATGTGACAAACAAGGAAAAATGTTTTGGTGAGATTTCTTTAACAACATGGAGAGCACTTGGAATTTTTTATTTGTTTATATAAAAAATTGGGATAAGATGTAAACACTTTTTGATCTTCATCAAACATGAGAAAAGGATTTTGTTGCTTGTATACCAAGACGGGTTCATCCTTGAGATAACTCTATAGGATTTTATTTTGTGTTTTTGTTTTTACACAGCAAAAAAAAAAGAATAATCTATGCAGCTGCTGAATAATATTTGTCAGTGAATTTTGGTAGGATTAATCTCCCGGACAATCTAAAATCTCTGAACATTGATTGAAGTTTCATTTGAAAAACACACTACAAGAAATTAATAAGGAAACAAATAAAAAACCAAGAGAAAATTCTGTCCCCCCAAACTTAGCAAGGTGAGTATATTTTTATCTTAATCTTACAACATGTATAGTTTACATTTTCTATTCCAGTGATATTTGAGTTTCTATATATAATCTTTCATGAATATCATTGTCAATTTGAACCGTTAAAGCAACAGGTCATTTTAAAAGTACAGAGTAAAGTTATTTCTGTAACAGTATCTGATTTTTCAGTCTGTTAGGGTAACTGTAGGATTTGGATAATATTTGGAACTGTAGGATAGTTGACCTTAGGTAGAAAGTAAGCTTTATTTTTAAAAGTAATATTTGTAATACAAATGTGCAATTTATATTTGATTTATTTTCTTTATCCCACTTATAATTTTTTGTCTTTAAAATCCTAAACCTAGAGTTGGTTTCGTGTAGGAATTAATGAATTGTAAGTTTTTCCCCCATTTTAATCTCAGGAACAAAATTAAACTGTGTGATTAGAATTGGCTTCCCATTGAGTTTTATTAGGATGAGTTCTGATTTCTGTGTGAAACCCTGATGTTCTCCCACTTTTAATTGACAGGATGCATATTTTGGTGGCATTTTGTTATCACGCAGACTTTTGTT
Source organism: Sylvia atricapilla (assembly GCF_009819655.1). Classification (NCBI taxonomy): domain Eukaryota; kingdom Metazoa; phylum Chordata; class Aves; order Passeriformes; family Sylviidae; genus Sylvia; species Sylvia atricapilla. The sequence goes on along the minus strand of NC_089144.1, from coordinate 6,722,253 downwards.
AAACTAATTATAAGGACATATAAGTTTAGATTTATTTTAAGCAAACCCTCAGGAGTCCATCAAGTGTCCTCTAAAAGTGCACTGAAATTGCTGTGTGTTGGCAGGGGCTGACTGAGGGTATCAGATCTTCTCTGTGGTCATTGCTCCAGGCTGCAGTTTTTTCCATGCCTACTGAGCACGAGTGGTGAAGTAGTGGATGAACACTCTGTCAAAGCATCTACCAGGAGGTGATAAACTGCCTTCCCAGATTGCTGCTGGTTGCCTCTTGGTTGTCCCAGTGCCTTGCCAAACTCTCCTCCAGTACAAACTGTTGGCTGAAATATTCTTGAGGCTCAGAAAACACCATATATATCTATATATATCACACTTTACCTGTGCATTTCCTGATTGTTGATTCACCGTCAAAAATTCATGTTGCTCTCTAGTGAGAAAGAACTTGTGTATCTCTTCCTCCCTTTTTTTTCGCTCTCTTTTTTTCCTGTCTGCTTATTTTTTTTTCTCACTTAAGTCAGCAACTGCAAGGATCAATCAAGACATGATTATGCACATTTATTTTCTTTTGCTGTTAGTGAAATAACTCAGGTCATATTATTCTAGAGAACAACATGACTAGCACTTGAGAAAGTACAGTACTTAAAATACAGTATTTAAAATAAGGACATCACCAAGGTAAAACAGAAGAAAACAAGAGAGGAGGTAGTTTAATCCTATTTCCGGGAGATAAATACCTCAGCTTTACAATATTTGTTAAGTTGTTTGCAACCACAAAGGACCACAGATAATTCTCTCCAAAAAGTATGAAAAACAAGACCTGCCATTGTACATGCCTGCTGAATATTCTTTTTTTAATATGAAAGATTGTTCAAACAAAAGTCTCCAGAGTGCATTTCTCAGAAACATGTAATGAAGTCACAAAAGAAAGAATTTCAGAAGGAATTATCAAACTTAGAGGAACTTGAATAAGGGACTGAAAGATATGCTTTCAGGAAATAAATAAAGTAATCAAAGGGCGACTAATTGTGGCACGTGGGAATCCTCTCAGGGATAGGTGCAAAAGATTATGTTTTAGATCTCAAACTGCAAATGTTGTTGCTTCCAGATATGCTTTGCTGCAGTCCTTGAGGAGTTATCCAAGAGTAATCCAAGTGATACTTGTACTTTCTCCATAAATTCACCGTGAAACATATAGACAGAAATTTTACCGATTGAGATATCATATTTCAAACACACTTTGCAGACATTGAAAACATTTAGGAGATATTGCAATTTCATAGGCACTCACCAGCAAAAGTAAATCCCTAACTTTTATTTTCATCAATTTTTGTGCTTCCATACTGAAACTCACAGTTAGCCGCAGCATATATCAGTGAAATAGGATAATTACAGAGTTTAAAGTCTATTATGTCTTTGCTGTGCCCAGTAAATTCTTTAAATATTAATCAAGGCTCCAGGAGATTACCAGAGGGATAATTCATAAAATATAGTTCTTCTAAGGAGATATCAAATGCAATATGAAATTATAAGTTCCTCAGACAAGCACAAAAAAAAAAAAAGAAAAAAGAAAAGAAAAAAGGAAACACCGGTATGGCAAATTTATAGCTGTAAAATAACAAAACTGTATGGAGAAGAACTAATGTGATGATAAAAATTATTAGATGCAGAAAGAAGAAACTATTCTAATCTCTTTATAATGTGTTTACATGAAGTTAAAAGACATTTCTACAAAGTGTAATGCAGAGTTTTTACTGGAACACAGATTTAAGTACTTGTGTCAACAATAAGGTCATATATATAGAAATAGGAATAGAAATAGAATGAGTAGCTTACTAAGTTCCAGTCAGTTAAAAATACTTTAAAAATATATTAAATCCATGTAAACTTTAAACCTTATAATTTGAAGGCTATTTCCATTAGATGACATTAAAGTCTGTGCTACTTACTGAGGTGTAAACTAGATAAATCTCTTTTAACTAAGTTCATTTTCTGTATCTGTGCACTGACTGGACAAGGCAAAATTGCATTAATTTTGCTAAGAAATCATATAGAAATAAAGAAACAGATTTGTGAACCTCATCTGGTTTTAAGCAATTTTTCTTATTCTTGAAGCAAATAAGTATCTTTGGCAAAAAATTTTTAAATTGCTTCCTATGGATTATACTGTTTGTGCCTCATGTCCATGAACAAAGTTAAGTTGACGTTAGAAGATAGTCTTTCACAAATGTGTTTATGAAGTTCTAGAACAGTGATCCTGCAGGAGGCTGCTTGAAATGTAATACAGCTACTTTTACAATGCTTCCATATTAAGTCATTATGCTGAGTTTATGTGCCACTGTTTTGGTAATGAGGGGCATCAAGGGGTGGTTTCTGTAAATCAATGCCAGAAGTTTCTGCAAATCAATGCCATGCCTGATTGAGCAAATGCTAGCTGGCTCCAAGATGGACCTTCTACTGAACAAGCTCAAATTACTGGTGACAGTAGTAGTGCCTCTGTGAAAGCATAGTCAAGGAGAGGAAAAAGTTACTGTGCAGGAACAGCTGCAGCTGTAGGGAGGAATGAGAATATGTGAGAGAAACAGCTCTGTAGAGACCAAGGTCAGTGAAAAAGGAAGAGTTCATGCAAATCTACCCATGGGAAAGACTTAGGTAGGAGAAGTTCATGGAGAGCTGTTTCTCATGAGAGGGATCCCAGGCTGGAGCAGGGGAAGGATTTGAGGAGTTCTTCCCCTGAGGAGGAAGGAGCAGCAGAGACAAAATGCCATGAGGTAACTGCAGGTCCCTTTTCCTATTCCCTCACAATCTTGGGGACAGAGGTAGAGAAGTGTGGAGTCAAGCTGAGCCTAGGTATAAGGGAGGGGTAAGGGAAGGTGTTTTAAGTTTTAGTTCTCATCTCTTATTAACTTAATCTGATTTGACTGGTAATAAATTCACCCATTTCCCCAAGTTTGTTTTGCTGATGATGGCAACTGCTCAGTGTTCTCTCAGTCCTTAGCTCCACCCAGAAGCCTTTGGTTATATTTTCTCTCTCTAGTCCAGCTGAGGAGGGGAGTGATGGAGCATCTTTGGTGAGCACCTCGTGTCCAGCTTGAGTCCACCTGTTAGCAGAGGAAACATATAATCACAGAATGATTATATGTGGTGCTTTATTGAAGAGCCCTGGGAGTCAGGGTACGGACCGAAATCCAACTCCAATGAGGGCTCAAAAGGTGTACAGTCTTATACCTTTCATTATACAACTCTGTGTCAATCATTAAGCCTCTCGTTTTTTTATTGTATACACCCAACCATGAATTTTGGTAAATATCTTCCCTTGTGATTCTCATTATTCTGGTTTAAGGCAATAATCACATTCAGCTACCAACAATCATTACAATTATATCATCTATCATATGATGATTAAGTACAGTTTCACCCAACGTAGTAGAGAGTAGATTTATTTCTAAGATACATAGGCCTAAGTACAAATTATCTTAATCCTCCCTCCTCCCTGATTACCCAGGCAAAGTTATTCTTGGTTTGGTTAAAACAATAGCATGAAAGCCACATCCTGGTCACAGTGAAGCTGAGGTTCTATTCCCCAGCTTTGCAGCTGCAAAAATAATTTTAATTTTAACCCTATATATACTATCACACCCACCAGTGCCAAACTCCTCTTTAGGGATGCTGAAATTAAGTCTCATGCTACTTTGACACTCTTTTTCTCCTGTTGAGTTTGATATGATACTGCAAAAGAGTATCTGCATTTTCAATGAGAGCTTCAATTAAGTAAATCCAAAACTGATAGAGTCATTAGGCTTTTTGTTTTAGGAGTAGTTTCCTGATGGATTCAAGGCCAATCATGGTCAAATTATAGAGCTGTTTCTCATATCCTTGATTCTTCTTAAATGTCTTATGTTTTTCCATTAAATTCTGAGCTTGAGCAACCTATCTTCTCAGAATTTATGTTATGAAAAGAGGTCATGGTACATGCTCAAGGTCTATAATTTGACAATTTCAAAACATGCTATATTCGTATTTCACACCCTTCTTTGTCGGAAGAGATGTTTTTCATTTTGGTTTATTTGCTTGTGGTTTGGGGAATTCCTTATTTTGTTTTGATTTATGTTTGTGTTTACATTGGGCTTTTTTCCCTAGTACTGATATTTCTGCTTTTCCAAGGCTTATTTCAGAGTTTATATAAATTATGCTGTCACCAAGGGAAGACTTTAACTTTCTGCTGTCCATTAAATCTGCACAACAAAAGGTTGAATCTTAATTTAGTTCTTGTGCAATGAAATTTCTGTTTGATTAAGAGAAAAGTCTCTGCTGGCACATCTCTCAGGGTCATTGTAACAAGCTTCCAACTACGTCCTCTTTGTCTTGAAAGGATTCTAGTCATTCCAACCTGCAGGTGTATTCACTGGCTCAGGATCCCTCAGACAGGGCATTTCTTAATTGGAAGCTGGACTCTCCTTGAAGTAATTTCTTTTTCATCTCATTGTTTCATCAAAAATTGCATCCTAAGCATCTGCTATATAGATATACATTTCCAGTTTCCATCTACTGGCTATGAAGAAATGCAGAATCAGCTGTACCTCTCAGTGATGTAGGAGGACTTAGTGTGAGCTATACAGCAGCAAGGATAACAAGATCATGATTGCTGTTAGCCATAGTTTGTTTAATTCTTTACTCAGATTCAGTCAATGTCTTCAATAACATCTTACTCAGTTGATTGAATAAAAGAAAATTCAAACATTTTATAAGCTTAGCTGTTAAGGTTGTTTTTCTATGACATGCCACAGAACTTTAAATATTTCAGAAATCTTAAAAAAATAATGCTACTTCTTTAGGAAAGTCGAATAGACTGATAAAGAGACAAACAAATGCCTTAACATCCCCATCATTTTGCTCCTAAAGGGAAAGCTAAAAGAATTTGTGAAAGCCAAAACTACCCTCCAGAGCCTCAGTTTTACATCAGAAAACAACATTTTTTTACTACTGCACTTAAGATATTTTCAAGTCTACTCCCAGTCTACAACTTAGATTCCTTGGTGAATGAAAATATTTTAGTGCCTATATGACCTATGTTACATTATTTATTGCATTCTGAGATTTTTTTTTTTTTTTTAATCTAAAAGGGAAAACTTTCACAGACTAGGTCAGTTTGGAAGAGACCACAGTGGATCTTACTGTCCAACCTCCCCACTCAAGCAGGGTCACCCCAAAGGGGTTGTGGAACTTGTGTCCAGGATTGTGTCCATATGGCTCTTGAATGTCTCCAGTGACGGACACCCTACAGCCTCTCTGGACAACCTGTTCCAGTGCTCAGTCACTCACACAACAACAACAACATCAAAATTTCTCATGTTCAAGTGGAACTTCCTGTGTATCATTTTATGCCCATTGCCTTTTTTCCTATGGCTTGGCACAATCAAGAAGAGCCTGGCTCCATTCTCCTGATACCCATCCTATAGACATTTATACACAGGAATGATGCCCCCTCTTTGTCACCTTTTCTTGAGGCTGAACAGGGTCAGCTCCCTCAGCCTTTCCTCATAAGAGAGATTCTCCAGATCCTTGACCATCTTAATATCTCTGCACTGGACCTGCTCCAGAAACTCCCTATCTTCTTGTACTGAGGAGCCCAGAACTGAGGCAGATCTTCAAATGTGGCCACACAAGGGCTGTGTAGAGGGGCAGGATCAGCTCCCTTGACCTGCTGGCACTGCTCTTCCTAATGCATCCCAGGATTTCCTTGGCCTCCCTAGCTACAAGGACACACTGCTGCCTCATGGACAACTTGTTGTCCACCAGATCTCCTGGTCCTTCTCTACAGAGCTGCTTTCCCTATTGCTTATGGTGTATCTTGTTAATTCCTGTTTATACCCTATTTCCTCAGTAGCCTTTTCCGTTTATTACCAGTATTGAATCAGAGACCAAGATCCTAATTACATTTTTTTTTTATTTTTCAACTGATCTTATGTATGTTAGAAAATAAAGACATCTCTTCTCTTAAAAATTGAATCACAGTAAAAAAGTACCACACATTCTTATTAGTTACAGTTTTCTCTTTCAACAGGAGTGTCACTGTGAATTTCAGAGGATTAAAATGTGTGAAATAAACCAGTGCATCAAAATGTACTACAAAATCTCTGCTGCCTATAATCTAGACAGGTACCCTGTGAATGATTAAATAGAAAAAATATCTAATGTGAGACAAGACAATGATGGTCACAGAATTAAAATAATAGAATTATTTATGTTGGAAAATATGTTTGAGATAATTGTCTCTAACCATTAACTCAGCACTGCCAAATTCACCATAAAATCATTTCCCTAAGTCCTCATCTACACTTCTTTTAAATACTTCCAGAAAGGTGACTCAATAATTTCTCTGATTAGCCTGTTCCAGCACTTGACAACCATTTCAATTTAGAAGTTTTTATTTCTAATATGCGATTTAAACTTCATCTTGTTCAACTTGAGGATGCTTTCTCTTTTCCTTTGGTTTGTTATCTGGGAGAAGACACCAACTCTCACCTGGTTACAACCTCCTTTCAGGTAGTTGTAGGGAAGGTCAAGGTCACCCCCCAGTAACCTTTTCTCTTGTTGGAAGGTGTAGTTGGTCATGTAGTTGGTAGATGACAAAAACTGAGCCATCTCTCACATTACAAATAGAAAGTGAGGTAACAATTACTAGAGCAACAGATTGAAGCTCATTATAAATTCTTCCATAATTCTTCTACAGTCCTGATCTGTAGGCATTGTAGTGCCTCCATCTGATATCTTTGGACAGCATTATTATTTGTGCCTCTCTTCCACAAAGGGTACAAAATGAAACTGCTGAACATAGCTCAGCAGAGGCCTGGTTACATTACAGATAAGAATAGGAAAGCAGGAGTACACAGTTGTGTTATGGTTCCATGATAAAAAATACTGTTTTGTGCACCCTACTTTTAAAGTAGGTTAGAATGCTATTAGATATTTTTTATTAGGCTGTACATGATAATCTAAGGAGATGGCAGGAATGAATGTCAAATAAAGTATGTGCTCGTCTGGGGAAGACTTTAAAATGACAAACTGCAGTGCATTTCTGTAGCGGTCAGTTCTCTTCACTTTTAATCATTTAATAACATCTACTCTTATGTAATGGAACTACGGACATGGAAAACAGATTTGAAGAATGATCTAGGAGAGAAATATAAATGAATACATATCAAGTTAGTGAAAGTATATTCTGGTTCTCTGGTGATATTTGGATGGTATTTCAGTTTCACTGTAAAGTTTTTTCTAGTCATTAGATGGATAAGAACAGAGTTGATTTTCTTCCTTGTTATTTCAGAGTATAAGGAAAAACCTCAGTGGCAAAAACAGTGCAAAACTGAGCAGTGTCATCCCCAATAAATATTATTAGAAAACATCTACATAAAGACATGTTTTTAATTTCGAACTCTTCATCTGTGATATTTAGTTTTGGATGTACCAAACTCAAATCATAACCACAGTACTGCAAAATGTAAAATCCAGTTTCGCATGATACTCATTCTGATGATGAGCATTAATAAGATCCTGTGCAGAAGTGTAAGAAAATGAGAAGTGGTCATCCAGTTCCAATTTAAGTTGTATTTTCATTTAAGCTAAAAGAACCTGTTTCTTACTAACAGCCATAGTAAGAAACCTCATTTAGTTGCCCAGATAATTGATTCATTAGAGGAATCTGACCTACTGCTCAGGAAATGCTCCTCTAATTTTCTTCAGTTACAGGAGGTTTTTCTTGAAGTATAACACAACCAATATCTGTACCCATTATCAGGTAAAAACAGTCATCAGCATCCACACACTCCAGCATGTGATTAGCAGGAAGGATATAGCAATTCATATTCCCTGGTGTTACTCAAAAAAAAAAAAAATGCTATTTCTGATATGAGTGACTCCATCCAGCCAACAGGCTATACACAACATTTCTATATAGAAATTTCTTCTCGCTTATCTCAAGATAAAGGTCTTTTAACTCTGGTTTAACTTTTAACACTGATTATGTGTCAATAAATTACAAAGGGCTTGTGCACTAATTTTGAGATGACTTAACTGGAATCATTGATAATTGAAGTTATATTGATTTTGGATAAATCTTTGGACATAATTTGTTAACAGCATTCTTCCCTCTGCCTTAGCCTCTAAAACAAAGGCCATCACCATTGCATTTAGATAGTTCACCAGGAGTCATGCTGCCCATTCTTAGATAGATTTCTTCTAAAAGAACTCATTATGTGTTTCTCTTCTCATCTGGAGACCTATGAAAACAGATCTTTGTCAAGGATATAGAATGTCAAGAAAATTGTAATATCTTCCATATCTAAAGTTTTCTGAAGCTGAGCAACAATACAATCAAGTTTAGAAGATTCTTAAATTTAGAGAAAGAGAAAACAAAGACTCAAGTGACCAAATATTCTGGAGTAAGATCTTATGTTCTAGTTTCACTTCTCAAACTCTTTATTCTAGGAGAATAAAATAATCAGAAATAATGCTTGGAACCCAGCTGAAAGTCAAGATTACACTTTTTCCTCTGAAATGCCCATCAACTTAAGTTTTTGATTTCTGCCATATGCTGAATGAATGCCTTCCGTGAAATGGTTATGGTTTGAAATTTCTCCTCAGTAAGTTGCTGTATTTATTTATATATAAAATCTAATATGATGATGAGTTGTGATGATGCATTCTGCCTCCTAAAGACACTATTTACTAAAGCAAGAGTTAGGCAAAAATGGAAAGGTAAAACAATGTTGGCTACTTCGAAATATTCCCTGGAGGACATTATTTAGGAAATATGGCTTTCAGTGCTAGTAACACAAGTCCTTTTCTGGGGTAACTGACACAGCAACCAGCTATGTGACTACTTCAGAAAGTTAGGATAAATTGTTATTGGTCATACTCAAATACTGTCAAACACATAAAAAATAATAATAAAAAAGTCTTCTACAGAATAATTTATAAATATAATGAAGTGGAATAAAGTTTTACTCATATTTTAGATTCAATGTTCTTTAATCAGAACTATTTGTGCATTAATTATGTATGGTAGTAAAGCAAAGAGAATGCATATATCTCTATGATAATTGTATTACTCAAAAACTAAAAGTAAAAAAAGGAAATATCAACCCCCAAACCAGGATAAAACTACGTCAAGACACAAAAATCTTTGTAGCAACATGAGGAGCACTTTAATATTCCATAAATATTCTGGATAAAGACTGAGGAGCTCTCAAGACTCTAGAATCTTTAATACAGACTTGTTGAATGGGAGTGAATTCTGTAGGATTTCTGATGACTGGTTAGAGGATGGAAAGTTTTAATTCACAGATGCTTTTAAAATTTATTGTTATAGCAGTAAATGAAAATATATTTATAGTAATAACTAACAAAACAAAAAAAGTACCTTATCTATTGTTGATATACACGGTATGGACAATATAAAAAGGAAAGAAAAAATCTGCAAATAATCCCAAAACTAACAGCAAGAACAAATCTGAAAACTTTATTTCAGGGTATTTTGGCTTTTACTGACTTTGACTTGATTGATTTTGGCTCTTTATTCTGTTAGAGAAAAAAAATATCCAGCCTCAATTTGTTATTTAATATCCTTGGAAGGAAATTCCAGTTTTCTGAGATTGCATTTCTAACCTCTGAAGGGCATAAAAATACCAAGTACTTCACACTGAATGTTAGTGATAAAGCCAACAGTTAGAGCTGGGAATGTGATGGATTTTGTAGAGCTGAGCTAATGCAGACATCCTGGTCTTGCTTTCAAAACTGTCCTGCATGCCCCAGTTCTGTCAGTGATCAGACGACTTTCAGTCATGTCTGAATCTGCTGTTAATGACAACATCTTTGGGACCTTCTTCATGTTTCTTTCACTATTGTACCTGTGGTTCTTTCAGGTTGTCCATGTCATGCCAAAATCTGCATTTGAATCATATGTGCCTTCAGGTGTGCCAGACACCTGTAGAGCAATCACGCCTGTCCTGCTGTCTGCCAGAAAGACAGTGTCATTATTTCAGCTTTTAGAGCAGGGTCCATCCTAGCTGTTCCTTATAACACCTCAATCCTTCATTGCCTACCTTATAAATTATTTTGTAAGAATTTTGAAACTACATGTTGCTTTGTATTACTCACCTTAAGTCTAGCACCTGCTGGACTTAAAGATTTGGTGAAATAATCAATTTGCTGTTTCTCAGTGAAAATCTGTTTAGTTCACTTAGTTTCTGCTATCCTGAAATTCTAGGGGCTTGTGCATCCTATTTAAGAAATCTTAGTAATCTTAAAAAGAAAGAGATATAACAACCATTTTCTGCAGAAAATAAATTTCTGACTAATTAGAAGAATCTGCAGCAAGTGGAAATTCTTTTCTTTGGAATTTTCAAAGGTTAAATCAAGACAGAAATAGACATGGAGTAAAATGAGACCAGGGGAACAATGCAGACACTTCTTCCCATCTCTGTTAAAGCCCAGGTGTCGAGTTGTGGGGTGACATTTGGAACATATTTTTTTATTTTATTTTATTTTTTCCCCTTTGTAAATTCTTTTATTAATTTGAGAGTGCATATCAGGAAATAATTCAGTTTGATTTCATATGCAGGGCTAGATGGATTCTGAAGCACAGTAGCTGATAAATAAATCAATATGTTATCCATAAACTAAACTAAGCTAAGCAAATTAGTTATGGGATCAGTGAGATGCAATAAACACAAAACCCCACAGAACCACTTCATAATCACTTCATTGTAAAACTACATTTTAATTTCTCATTCTGTCTGCTTTTGCACCCCCATTTGGTGGTTTGAGATGTAGTTTGGATGAACAGTGTTAAAGAAAATTTGGCTCTTGTATTACAACTGTAGGAGCTGCAAGTGTCTATCCACAAAAGAATGTAACTATTTTGGAGGTAGTTTCTTAATGGATCCCATTCAACAAAGGGATAATATAAGAATATTTTATTATAGATATGTTTGGTATACACTTTTAGCTATAGATATGTTTGGCATGCTCCTTTAAATTTTTCTTATGTTGTCAAACATCCACAAATTTTTGATTTATCATCATTCCTTATCTAACATTGGATGTAAACCTAAATCTTAGATACTCAGTTGTCCTGTGGTTACTAAAAATTAAAAAGTGGCAAAAGGCATATAAGACAATAAAAAATAATAATTTTTTATTATAGCCATAATTATATGTAAAATAGGGTGTATGGTGTATCTGTGTGCATATATATATTTTAACAAGTGAACTTACCTTCAAGAAAAATTAATTTTTCTAATATTCAGAGAATAAACTGATCAGATGTCCAAACTGAGGGCTACTTTTCTCTTTCCTCTGTGAGGACAGAAAAATATTAGCTAGAACTTCTGAAAGATACTTATGGAGTCTGTAGTAAATTCTCCTTTCCTGTTACTGAGGTTGCAGGCCCCTTCTGGACACAAAAATAAGTTGATCGTTGCAAGATGTAATATCGTAAATGTGTTATAACTGGTGTACTTTAATTTTTTTAGTATAATTTTAATATAATTTATTTATATAATCACCTTAGGACAATATGTTTACTAGTGAATTTTAGAGTTTGACCTATATTAGTAGGTTTCACATTTCTGTGACAGATACCAAGTCCGTACCCTGGAACACAGCCTGCAGCTGTCAGAGTGATTTGCTGGAAGCTAACAAGTGCTGAATCCTAAAGCAAATCCTCTCCTCTCCTAGTCATATTCCCTGATTCATAACCTTACCTATATGAACAGATATACATACATATATATATAAAACACATGATTAAAATGTATTAATTAATGTTACGTCTTCATCTGCCTTCTGAATGGTTTAGTAAAGGAGAACTATCTGTTTGCAGTTGCCTAGAAGATGCTTTGCTGAGAGAAATTTCTTAACCCTGAGGAGTTTAAAACCAGGCCACATAAAAGATCAGGGACTTGACTGCACTCTTGACTTCACAAAGGTGTTATTCTGATAATTACAGACTAAAATTCTATAAAAACAAAACAAACAACAACAACAAAAACCAAACCAAACCAAACCAAACCAAACCAACAAACAAACAACAAAAAAAAAACAAACAAAAAAACCCCACACCCAAAGATCAGTTGATTGTGTACAGACTTCCACAGTTTTTCTGAAAGGGACTGGTATCATATCTTCTCCAGCCATGTATCAGATTTTTTCATTACAAGGCCTTCAGTTGTTCACTGTCTGCAGCACCCAAGTGAGGACTCTGTAGAGTTTTCACACTCTTTGTGAACTCTTTGGCTGGGCTTGAGTCTAAATATAAAATCAGCATGCTATTTGTAAATCATGCAAAACCAGAATGTTACAGAAGAGTGATGTTTGAAGCTTCATCAGCACTTGAGAAACACCAAGGTTTAATTAACAAGTCATGTAATGGTGTCTTTGAATATTTAGGATGATGTTATAATTTTTGGAAGAGACCAAGACAAGCGTGACATGAAACTAAGAAATACTTCAAAATGTTTTTAAAAGAACCCATTTGCTAAAGGATTCAAAACAAAAGGAATTGAGACAGTGCTTGAAAAAAATTGGAAAAATAGAATGACTGATGAAATTCCAAGTGATTGAACTTTGTTTTCCTAGTGAATGTTTTGGCAATTTATCTGTTTTATGTTATCGGATACATAGTGCATGCAAATCAACATTCTCAGAATTTGGTTTGGGCAACTAAGCATTCAGAATGAAGAAAGATACTCATTAAGACTGTAAATGTATCCCTAATTCCATCTCCAAGTGTATATTATTGCAGGGTAGGTACCCCCTGTACCTTGTGGCAATTTGTGCATAGTAGAAAAAGAAATGAAAACTCTCGCTAGCAAGTCTTTTCTATCCCACAGAAAAATTTCAGCTTTTTCCAACCACAACCCGTATTTCTTTACATGAATTGTGTCCTTTTGGCTGGTTTAAAAATTCTTCTTGTATCCTGTATAGAGCTGATTTTCTCAAATACCTTGGTCTTTTGGTTTTAAAAGTGCAATCCTATTTTAGGTGTGAAAAGGAAAATAATCCTTGGGCTCTAGGGGAAGAACAGATTGAATAGGAAGCAAAAAAAGAATTTCCTAGATTACTTAATTTTTCAGCCAAATCTTAATATTTGGAGGTTTTTGACTTCTCGCAAGTAAATTAGGTTTAGGAATGAACATGGTAAATGTTTGAAACAGATTTTACCTTTAAATATTTTTGAGTCAGAGCACATGTAAATTAATCTTTTGAAAGGCAGAAATGTATTTTTTTAGGTAGTGTTTTTTAAAAAATTTTTATTCAATCTGAAATAGTTTTTAAAGATTTATTAACAGATATTTGTGCTCATAAAATTAAGAAAATCTGTGCTATTCTGCCCCAATGGTCCAGAAGATTTATTTTCCCTCTAACAGATATAATTTACAGATGATGCTGTGAAAGACTTGTTTTAACCAATCACTAACTCTTTCAGTCAAATTACAGAAACTTCTTCTCTGAATAAAATCTTCTCACAGGTAATTTCAAGTAAAATACAAGAAGTAAAGGAAGGTGGAGATGGTAATTGAAACTAATAGAAAAAGAAAAAGAAAAAAATCCCACTCAAAATAATAACAATAATATTTATTTCTACTTCCTTTTCAGCTCAAGATATCCTGAGGTATCCTTCATTGTATCAAATGTCATTATTAGCAAAAAAATATTTTTACTTATTTTGAAGAGATAGAATTGAGAAAAAAACCTACTTACAACATTATAATATTAATTATGTATCTCATGTAAACAGTTCCTGTTTTCTTTTTCACTTTAACATTGTTTTTACTAACTATGCTCAAAGGAAAAAAAATCTAATTTGAATCCTGTTGCTACTTTCCCCAACAGAAAACATCTATGTGAAGTTAAAAGACATTAGAAAAGATAAAGTAGATAATTTTGTTCTTGAATTTTACCCTCCCATACATCCTCGCTGTGGAAAAAGACTGACATATCACCTTTTCTGTTGCTCAAATAGTTGAATTTTATGGCATGGAATTTCTGAAACCTTTGATTTTATATTGACTTCCTAGCTGCGGGTTAGAGATATTCTTACAGACGATGAACCCTTTTACTTGGCAAAGTTGGATGTTTTATAGAGGGAAAGCAAAAAAACAAGAGGTAAACCATAGAATTAGTAAAAAATGTGTAAAGAAAATGTATTAAGGAAAGACAAACATCATGAAGTTCATAGCCAAAGTGTTACTCAGTGGTCATGTAATTGAAAAGAATATAGTGATGTAATTCTGTCTCCTGTCAGACTGTCACTGTTATCTGGATTTTTTTTTTCTCCTTAACAATTTTATACTACAAGGTTAATTGTTCTTTTGCTTGTCTCATTCACGTTGGACAACTTAGGATCCAGGACAACCTTGATAAAATTCCACAATTCCCACATTAATCATAGTATCTGACAGTACTGTGCCATGTTCAAATCCCTGAAAGGATTGAAACCATAATTTCCAATACAAATTAAATAATATCTTGAACTTTTAGAAGGTACCATGTGTCTTGAAAAATGTTCTTTGAGGGAATTTGAATGAATAGTAATGGTCTACATACTCTGGTATACAAGCATGTAATCTTATTTATATACATAACATAAAATTACATTCATAACTATAATATATATATTATATATATTATATATAATTATTTTTGTAATTATAAGATATAAAATTATAGATAAAAATATTAAATATTTAGATAATGCTTCTTAATGATCAGAAATGGAAGGAATATAACTATTGCAGCACTGGTAGTCAATTAGTGAATAAGAGACTGTCACAGAGACTACAGATACAGAAGAAAATATTTACCTTTACTCATCTGATCTTGAAGAGGTATAAGTCAGGAGGACATCACTGGCCATGAGAGCTTAAATTTCTAACTTTATCATGATCTCTCTGAACCCTCATTCTCCACAGATTTTTGATTTTTTTTTTTGGTGTTGCAGATATTCTTGCTGTGTTTTTTTTTTTTTTTTGTTTTTTGTTTTTTTTTTTTTTTTATGGACTGATTCAAATGAGATACAGTTGCTCTGTAACAAGGCAGGGTGTCTTTGCAGATGGAAGTGCTGTCCCTGCCAAGGATTGCAGCAGGCTACTGAAAGTATTAAGGGATGTTGTATGTGGCACACAACCCTCTACAGGATTCTCAGGTGACATGGAATGCTGGATATTCATCATCAGACTTAATCGTATTTTACAGGTCTTTCTGAATGATATAGGCCATAGCCCTCTGGAATACAGATTTTGTGAAAGCATATACATGCAAATAAAGAATGGATCGATATTTTTCTTTTGTATTCTGTAACACAGTGTTATTTTTCTTTAATTAAATGAAAGTGCTTTCTTGTCTTTATATCAAGTAGGGAGTTAATGATTAATTTTCTTTTTTTTTTCTATATGTGACTTTTTGAGGATTCTTTTGGTCTCCATGTAAAATTTGGTTCCAAAATTTAGTAGCTGAAATTTGACTGCCTTAGAAAGGTGACAGACTGAACACATTTTCAGCTCTAGCAACCCAAAAACTGAAAGACAGTAGCATTGTTTCATTTTATTTCACCTGATATTTTATTTTGATGGCATCAGTATGAACAAAATAATCCAATATTCAATATATGTGCTGTTAAGGAAAATACACTCATTTGTGATGATGTAATTGCACTTCATATACTCTAGGAACTGAACACTCAATAAAATATTTATCAAATATCTAACAAGGTATTGTTATGTAGCAAGTAGTTACTAAACAAAATCTCCTTCAGATAAAGCAGCTGGCTTTTATCCTGTAGTGTCTGAAATCATTATCCTGGTTCCAGAGTTTAGTCATGTTTTACAGAATCATTTTTAACAGATAGTTGCTCCTTGCACTTATACTTTAAAAAGTGGTGGAGCCTCATAAAAGACAATTCTCACAACGGTGGAAGTGTCTAATTTAATGAGAGATTTATCAGCTGAAGAGTGTCAAGCAGCAGCATCAAGTGACCTCCCTCAGGAATGAAATTTGGCACATAAAGTTTTAAGCTACAGATCATTTGTAGCACGGGGGCCTTGTTATATTCTTAAATAGAAACCCTGCTTATTCAGAAATGGTTCTGAAATGAAAAAAAAAGGATGTTAACAGTGCTGAATATAGAGAACCTGAAAAAGTAAAACAGAAAACAGAGATAGAGGCTACAAGAGAGCAGCATGCTGCACCTGGACTGGGCTTAAGAGATTTTCTTTCCAAATATTGCTGCAACTGAACAATATGTAAGGTCTGATGGCAGCTGATCAGAAGCAACGGGGTGGCAAAACTGATGAAGAAATGAGGTAAAGAATTCCTTCAGCTCAAATCTGTTACCTAGAATAAAATTATTTCCATTCCTCCCTCCTTTATTTAGCTATCAGATCTCTGGTGGTGAGTTAGATGTGCCTGCCTGATCTCACGTTTTGTATCACAAAACATTAAATGTTGTTGTTCTTCTAGTTTAATATAGTTTATCATGCTTCATAAAATTTGTTATGGCCTTCCTTTTAAATATAAAAATAGGGGATGTGTGTCATTGAAACTTTGCATAGAAATATCCACACAAATACATGGACCACTCCAAGATCCTTGTCACCATAGTATCTTAAGCAAGAAGACATTTTGAGAAAACAGGTTGGTTCAAATTCCTATAAGTTTTCACATGAAAAATAAGAATTAAATAGATTTGATTTGTTAGGAGTATAAAAATCAATGAAGAATACAAGAAGGTTATATGAGTGGACTAGAATTTATTGAAAAGTTCACAAAGTGGTATTTATTTTGAAAGATAAGGAAGTTTTAATAAGAGATTTATAAGATTAATTTGCTTTCATTTGAAGGATTTTGGTTGCATTCTGAGAAAGCTATTACAGCTCAAATATTTTTAATAACTTTTTAAATTGTGCGCCCTTAATAAAATTACAGACATAAGAGATACAACTACAAATTAAAGTACATCCACGAAGCACATGAAAAGTTCCCTAAAATATGTTAATATGCTCAAAAAATGAAGAAGAAAAAAATAAAATTAAGAAAAGAAAACCTAAGATAGATATTCTGTCTCTGCATATCAACCTCTTATAGCAGTTTTTCATAAGGAACTCTAAAACAGCTCAGAGTTAATATCCAACATTTTCCTCTTATACAGTGGGAAAAATTACACCATCCCACCTTCCTGTTTCCTATATTGCATTTGATAATTTTTTTCCTCAAGAAGTAGTAAGCTTTTAGTAACCAACTTTTATACTCTCCATGAAGAATTAGCAGGACTCACAAAACTTTTATTAAACCCTCCGGAATTGAAGGAGCACTAAAAAAGTTTGTTGTAAAGCATAACAGATTTCCTCTACAAACCATGCAACTAGCTACATCTTTGTCTCATTATCAGGGTGGTCTAGAACAATTTGTACATCAGATACTCAGGTTATGATGCTGTCAATCACATCCCACCTGGCAACTCTTACAACTCTAACCTCTCGCATTTCATCCTTACCCATGTCAAAGCTGCTTTTCACAATATCATGTTTTTTCAGACTATCACAGATAACTGATTGTCTCACCACACCCTGAACTTTTAATAAGGCACTTTGATAAGAGATTTTTGAACAAGTTCAAAATATATTTGAATAAGTTACCATAAAGTCTATTTTGCAATGCATCTGCAAAACATCTTTATCTTTTGCATAAAAAATGTGTTGCAAGTCACTTGTTGCAGCCAAAAATTAATGACCATTATACCTCTATGAAAATGTAATATATATGTTATATATTTTTCCTAGGGATAGTGGTCAGCATCCATGAAACTACAACCTACAGAACACTGTTAAACTTGCATAATAATACACTTACATAAAGCCAAGAGCTGTGTGAAACACCCTGAAGTATGCTCTATAAAACCTTAGTCACAAATACACTTAATAAACTATACTGCAAAAAGAACTTATCTTGAAAGAAAATTTTCCAAAATGGTACTTCCAACAGATCCTTCTTCATTTGAACACGAGAGAAAAATGCCTTAAATGAAGAGGGTTGTCCAACATGCTAGATGTTCTCTGGCTACATTTGGAATTGAAATGAAATTAAATACTATTCATGAAGTGGTGACCACCTCTTCCTGCTGTTTGTTAGAAACAAATGAAACTTGGAGCTAGAAAGTACACCTTCATTGATCCCTTTGAATTAATTTCTTGACTTGAACAGTATAAGAATCCCATACCCATAACATATTCCTTTGTGTATATTTAGTTGTGGTTTCAAGCATGTGTTTGTTTATACAGTTGCATAATTAGATTTACATCCGAGTGGTTATTTCAATCTCTTCATATTTAAGATGCTCACACACTACATTTGTGCAAGTTGGGTCTGTGACTATGCTGACACTAATTTATGGGAACTAGGGTTTCAGAACATTTGAAAATCAGTCTTAATAGGTTTTCCATTTGTTCTGGTTTTAGATTTTACAATAGTCAGGAGTTTTGTGCAGTACACTGTAAATTTTGCTATGTCTTTCTCCTTATAATACAACTAAAGTATGTCTGACTGAATTACCCCATGAGATGCCTAATACATAGTCATTTCAGGGTTTTTTATGTTAACACACCATCCTAAATTTTACACTAATAATTTCTTATTGATGTACAATTCTTGCCTATAAAATTTAAAGTGACAACTTCCTACAACATGAATTTTGAAATAATTTACAGGATGAAATAAAGCAGTCATCCTTATTTCCTTGAGATATAAAAAACCAATGTGGTATACTGAAGTATGCCCAGTGATTCAAAGATTTGTATTGTACTTTGGAAATTACCATTCAATGAAATTGAATTTGTTTTTTATCAAGTATTCAACAGATGCTTCTAATACCCTTCTAATTCACTATGTTCAGACTCATATTATTTTAATGTAAAAACTTATAAAATATTTATAAGGAGATGGTGCAAGAGTACTTTTTAATTATGTTTATGCCTTTCTGCTCCATTTAAAATATTTATTGCACCATGAGAAGATATTTAAATTTGGAGAGAGTGAACAAGAAATATAGAGACTTTGTAAAGCTTATATAGATTATGCCAACATCAATATCTTACATTATTTTATCTAATTAAAGCATATTTTGGAGAGTTAATTGGAAAAATCTTTTTTTTTTCTTTTTTTTTCTTTTTCTGAGCAGTAAATCCTTTACAAGTTCCAGCAAACAAAAGGGGGTTGGCATTATTAGAGGAGAATTCAATTTTTTTTTTCTGTTTTCCTCTTGAAATGTTTGTATTCTGTAAACTTTTAACACATGACAGAGATGAGACATATCTGAGGTGCTCCAGTCTATGACATTTTGAGCAGCATGTGTCATGAGTCATGACTGGGGTTACAGGATATTGGAGTCACACTTAGAAGCAGGCTCAGCTGAGAAAGCCAGTGTCAGGGCAGGACACACTGAAATTGGGAAGCTAAAATCAGGAGGAGACATTTCAAAGAACTAGGATAAGTCATAATTGATGTCAGTACTGAGCAGCAGAAAGTGGAGTCAGAAATAAAACCAAGAAAATGGGCAAAAATAATGATTCTAACTCTGCCATTAAATCCTAAGGGTACTTCATTTCTCCCCAGACACTCATGTGGTATCAATCTAATGATCAGATGATTTTAGTTGGTGTTGCAATATTTTCAAGTCAAAAGTTGCATGGTTGTTGGGCATTCCCCATGACATCTAGAGAATTTTTATTTGTTACCATAGCACTGTACTCTGGTAATGGACAAAGATTCATAATCCATTGTATTTTTTTTTCCATTGTGGAAAAGGGATGGTGTGAGAACTTTAATACCCAGACATCTTTCTACTACAGCTTAGATGGGAAGATTGAAATGAAAGTTTTTTAAAAATCAATTGCATCTTGCATTCAATAACTTGGCTTAAGCTTTTCTTACTTGATATGATTGCATTTGATTAATTTAAGCATATCACTAAAACACTGGAGCTTTTCCTCTGAAACCTGTTTGGTCTTGAGATCAGCTGTCAAAACAGGAAAGATATGCCAGTTGTTTAAATTGCATATTTTTTTACACTGAATGGGCTTCCAGGTAAGATTAACTGGAAATAGGATCATGTCTTCAAGAAAGTGATCCAGATAGTCCTCTTCCAGAATTCTTGGAGCCAAGAAGCACTTCAAAGCAAATAGATACTCCTTACAAATAACATTTTGAGTTATAGACATTGGAAGCTTAATGGATGCTGGATGAAAAAAAAAAAAAAAAAAAAAAAAAAAAAAAAGGTAGGTTTTCAAGAGGGAAAATAAAGGAAAAAAGAACTGATCTTTAAAAGCCAATTCTACAGTAAGCCAGAAAGACATGAAAGCAGAAAATAATAGGGTAAGCACATGTTATCTCAAGGAAGATTATCCACGTGAGGTATTAGGAAAGTTAAAGTGCTAAATTCAGTCTCATTTAATTTGTGTATTACTGGAATTTTTAAATGATAAGAGTATAATAAGTCTATATGGACCAGACTGACTGGAAACTGACATTTTGTGTCACTGAACTGAATTAGGTTATTCATCCAAATGCATCAGCAGTAAAAGTAAATGTGCCTCTGCAATTCTTCAAGCTTCTAAATCTTGATGTTACCTTTATGCTGCGCAGCAATCCATCCAGACTAAATAGTTATAGGACAGCCCCTCAAAGTTCACTGCCTTCAGACATGTTCATCTAAATGAACTTGTTTGGAGAAAGAAATCACAGAGTAAAGGAGATCCTGAAGACCCCAGAATGTTTGAAGTAAAGATGAAAAGAACTCTGCAGCGTTGCTTGTTTTCACCTGCTTCCATGGCAGAACTCATTCTACTGGCATTGGTGCTTACACAAATGTGAGTGGTTATATTCTGCCACTGTCCTAAGAAATTGGGAGCTCTGAGGCCATATTAAATACTAGGAAAAACTTTTTTAATGAGCACCAGATACCATACAGCCTTTTCCATTTTACTGTTTCATCTGCATCGATCCCCCTCCTTCCTGTCAGATGAGGGACTCTTCAGGATCAGTTATTTATATAGTAGTATATCACACATTCAGCTGCATCAGAGCTCTGTCCCCTTCTCAGAAATCAAAAGCCTAAAATGTGCTTATTCTTTCAGCTCTGACAGTCAATGTCAAAAGCAAACAGATTTGTAAGGGAGGAGGTAAGGGAAAAGTCAGTGTTTAGCAAAAAGTTTAAGTAAGTCAGTCATATGTTATTGTCTCAAGCAGAATGATCTTGAGCCAATTTAATGAAAGTAAGTTACAATTGACTTTGAAAGGATTAATTTATACTCTTGAGTCTCCTCAGATGCAGAGCTAATAGAAAGCTGTCTGGGTACTTGAGTTTTCACACATCTTGCAGCTCAACTGGAGATTCAAAAGCTAAATCAAACACTCTGGGACACCTGGGAGGACTCAAAATACATACAGCAGTGAGGTGACTGTTCTGATCAGGAGGATTTTACTCCCATCTATAATACTGATAGAGCTCCTCTGTTGTACTCTCGGTTAATGTTAGTGTTCTCTTAATTAGCCAAAAACTTCAGTACAAATTAATTAAGTTAAATGCTATAAGTTAATTTTAAATGTTATTAGTTTAATTTACTTTCAGAATCCAGATATCTCACAAGAAATGGAGGATTTTATGCAGTATTTATGGTGCCTTATCACTGCAGTATCAGAGCTCCTGACAGTTTTTGAGAATATTAATCCTCACATCATGTCATTTGATGTAGAATGTAATGGGGGAGGATAAAAGATTAAGTTTATCTGGTCTCTGCTCCAGGCTGTATATGTGTTTAATATACAGTAAAAAATTCTCTGATAAAAAGCAATTCAGTAAGAGCAAAAAAATAATAGACCTCAGGATTTCCTATGGAGTGCCTTCAACTGTGGCTCAAGATGTTGCTAAATTTTATTCAGGCTGTCTCTGATCCAGTAAATTTACTTCAATATGCATTTAGACTGTCAGCTGGAGCCTGGACTGTGGTCCAAAATACACAGAAGTCACCTACAGAAAGGGTGACTGCCACACCACGGAGTGGCAGCTGCTCCTTTGGAAGCAGGGCAACCCCAAACCTCCAGCCCTTGTGATGAGTTTCATGGGGGAGGTCAGCCAGCTGCACAAGACTTCAGCCAAAGTGGCAAACACAGTGCTGTAGACTGTATCCATGCTCTTGCACCTTATCTGTGAGTTGAAATTTCAGAGATGAGTCCCCCACTGTCTTAGGACCGTGTGAGTTATTAGCACAATTATGAAGAGAGCTAATGGTGATCACCAGCTCTTTGGAGAGAAACAATATGACCTCCTCGTATAAGGTGTCTGTTATCTGCTGTGAGTTTTAACAACTGAATTTCAAACAAAAATGTTCAGAATTTTCATTGTCTGAACCCATAAAAATCACGCATATTTCTTTATGCAGCTCTCCATGACAGTATTTAGGAAATCCGTAACATTGTTGTCTGTCTCTAATTTCTGTTTGCTTTAGTCCTTCATTATTAAAGCTATTGAAAGTATTTTTCTTCTTGTTTTACTTTGTAATGATGATGAATTTCTGCAAAGCAGATGAGATACACGACCCAGACTATAGTTGGTGAGGGATCTGAAATAAATATCTCAATCATACCCTAATAGTTCTACTATTAACTTTGCTGATAAATGGCAAACATAAGGTCTATGTTGATGTCAAGATTTGATACCTAAGTAGTTCTCTAAATACAGAGATTCTGATAAAGTTCTCTTTGATGTTAGTTTTCATGGTTTGTTTTTCAAATAATGTTATTTAGCTGGTTAATTAATATGTACCTCAAATAAAACACTATGGTGTTTCTAAATATTAGATCTGAAGTGTAAAATGAGATGCCTCAAACTGATAGGTAATTCGTTAAAGTATTAATAATCCCAGCATTTTAGAAACACAAAATTTCTAGAGCCTCACAGCCTTGGCAGAGCTGCAGTTGGAGGCAAATATTGCTCAGGGTTTCTTTTCTTGGCCCTGAGATTTTGAAGTGGCCAAACTGACCTTGAGTTTGGTCCTAATTTGCAGTGTTATTGGCCCTTAAGCAAATATGCACTTAGCAGGGGCTTAAAAACACATTTAAATTCTGGACAAAGTACACCTAAATTTGGGAAAACAACTAGAAAAAGAGGTTTTTAAAATCAATCCCTTGTTGCCAAAAGTGTCACTTTAAGACCAATTTACATTTCTCTGGCAGTGCAGTGTAGCTTTATTGAACCAGGAAAAATAAGACATCAAATGCAACTAAAAATTTTAAGACATAAATCTATGTGTGGACTGAATGTGTGACTGAATTTTTTCTCTTACTTCTTTAATATGCTCAAGCCTGAAAATGTAGATAAAAAACACTTTTTATCTGAGTGAACCTTTCTGGAAGATGTTTAGTGGTACACAAGTTACCACATTGTAAATCGAAATATTGTGCTGAAACTTTATACTTTGATTACACATAGCTCCCTATATTATTGTTTATTAGCCCCTTTTGTTCTTCCAATTTGCACAAGAAGAGGGATTTCTGTCTCCTGGTAACCAGCTGAGGGGTATAAAAGCATTAATTTCATTCTACTTCCTTTGAAGAATTTGATCTAAATGCAGGGTTGGAACAGTTTGCTGTATTGTTTCTGACATCCTTGTGCTTTCACACTCCTTTGCATAATGCTCTTTGGGTCTTCATCACTTGAGTCAGCCATATCTATTATGCTTCCTGAAAATCAACTTTCCTGGCTGAAATCACAGCAAAAAATACTTCTTGAATGCATAAGTAGCAGTTGATGTTTCTAAGCCACATTTGTACCTGAACCTGCTGCATGCTCTTTGCATGAACATAAAGTGGAATTTGTGGTGGGGCAGAAGCAGTGAAAGATGAGCTTTGTTAATGAGTGATGCCTCACTGACTCTGCCTTGATTAGTGTCAAAGACTACTGATCAAAAACCCTCATCTTCTCTCACCGACTGATTTCTAAGTATCAATTAAAAAATCTTGTGAGAATGGTATTAATAATGGTGTGAAATTCTGCCTGACAGAGAGATCAGTAACAGAGCCTCTGAGTCACTTGGGTCCCAAAAATGGGTCTTGAGTGAGGCATAAATGGAGGCTATAACTCAGAGAGCCCTCTGGTCTAAAATTTGATATATATATATGCATTTTCTTTCATTTATTCATGTTTTTCCTTCAGAATACAGCAGACAAGTCCTATGAAGATAGAAAATTATTCCAAACTCATCAGAATTTACTCCAGGACTTTGGATTCTTCCCACAGCATCTTCCTTACTATCTTTTCTTCTGTCAACTAGGAAAAAAAAAAAAAAAAAAAAAAAAAAAAAAAAGAAAAAACAAAAAATGGAAAGGTCTTTGTGAAGATCTAATAAAACGTTGAGGTTACATCATAACAGAAAACTTTTTTTTTTTCTTCTCTAGATATATTGTTTTCTTACAACCTTAATTTCACTTCAGGTTCTTTACTCTGTGCATGCATGGAGAATACCTGCTAAACCTTGAAAAAACATATAAAATTCCTATTTCCATTGAATCCCTGCATTTGTTTCAAAATGCAGGTGCTATTGCTAAGGAGCAAGGAAAAGGATTTATTTTCTCTTTCAACACTAACTCTTCTAGTGAGAACACAAACAGAAATTAATCTGCCTTAGCTCACTAATATATCTGTAAACAGCCATTCAAATATGCTTCTCTTTTCCTGTGTTTGGTGGATTGACAATTTATGGGCAGAACCATCAATTCATTTGAGCAACTGAGGAGGAGCAAGCAAAATATCACCAGAGCACTGATTCCTGATGCCCTTCAGCTGTGCTGCCAAGGTGAGGAAAAAATGATGCCCCAGTGGCCTGAGAAATTTGGAATAAACGAAAGCCATTGCTCCTTCTTTGTTATTGCTGCCTTAATCCTGGAAAAAGAGGACATAAAATGTTGAGAAGAGGTGCAGTTTTTCTGTAGAGGGCAAACAAGGGAGAAAATATCACATAGAAAAAACAGATTCTTGGAAAAAATAGTTCGGAAGGCAGCTAGTGTGAGTCAAAGTACAGAATTAGGCAAGAAATGTTGTGCACTGTGCATGTTTCTGAATGCAAGACACTTTACTGTGTCTTGCATTCAGACAGTTAAAAATGTTTCAAAAAAGAGAATATAAAAACTTTTCTACAGAGTTTTGTCAAATTACTCCATTTACTCCTATTGTTTTTTTTCTGTCTCAGATCTTTCTTTCTGTTTCTACTGTTTCTATTTCTGCTGCACACCCATAACATATTCTAGTCATATATTCATGCTGGCTTTCTCCTAGCTAGACTTTGGACTACTTTTTTGCAAAATTTTGCAAATTCTGCCTTTACTATATATAACGAAATTGTCTTGAACCCAAATAGATATTGTAGAGTGTCCTGGCAAAGTTGCTTGTTTTAAAGAAGAGAGAGAATGTGTGAGAAGCAAATGCAGGATAGATAAGTTATATTTAAACCATTTCCATTTACCAGTGTAGGGATTTTTCAGCTGGAACCCAAATGCAAATTTGTTCAGCTAATACAAAGTTGCTAAGAGCAAAAGCTTTTCTCACTAGTGTCTTCTGGGGCACTTCTTATTTCCTTGTTCCAAAACAACCAGATGCTTTTCATGCCCAGGTCTCCTAATAGAAATTGCTAACTCATAGTTCAAAACCTCTGAGCCAAACGTATCCCTAGTGTGACTCCATAGCCTTATATCTGTCCCTCTGTTCTCAAAACTGCTTCATGACACATTCAGACTCCTCTTTGTTCTACATTAGCTGGCATTCTTCAGGAACTATTGCACACAGGGATATTTCCTGCTGGAAAGCTCATGCCAGCTTTCTGAAGTACTTGGCAGTAGCAGAGGATCATTTGTAAAATTAGTAGTCCACTTTTATCTGTTCACTTACAGCATTATTTGGTTAAGTGGCCCATTCTCTGAGAAAACCAAGCAGAGTACAATTCTGCTCTTTGTTACAACAATTGAGAAGTGCCAGAGCTTTGCTATTGAGCACAAATGTAGTGCTATGAAATATAAGTACTCTGCCATGGAAAATTTAAGACAATGTATTTTTTCTCCTCAGACATACTGTTCTTCTGTTTAATTTATCCATGCAGCACAATGGTGACTGATTTCATCCTCTAGAGATATCTGTCTAATTCCATTTGTCTCAGAACATTCAGGAACAGAATTCAATCTGCAGACTTTAGAGATCTAACCTGCTTTCATTGTAGGAGCAATTGTGTACCTATTGAGTAAAATAAGAGAGAAAAAATTTTCCTCTTTTTAACTATTGCTTTCAAAATAATTTCTATCCAGGCACCCATTACCAAGTCTTAACAGAAAAAATTCAATTTCACTTAACATTTCAGCTCTGTGCTGCTAATGAATAGTGTTATGCCTTTGCAATTGTTACTTTATACAGTATTTGTGCTGGAAGTATCATAAGTACCAGATTTAGCTTTATATCCTATTTGAGCAGGATTGAAAATTCAGTTTCCATTTGCTTCCCTCAAGGTCTGCCTTATCTGAATACATAATGCATGCTGAAAAAAAAAGCAGTAAAATACATTAACATGGTATTTAAATAAATGCACATTTGAATAAGGTTTGTCAGGATATTATGATCAAAACTATCCTTGATAATCCCAATGATATCACAGAATTAGTTTAATGATTCAAACATGGTAATTTTAATGCTTAACCTAGACTTAACCACATTGCCCCCTTCTCAGATAAAATGTTGCCTAAGCTGGAGGCATCATACCTGGTCCTGACATTTGTAGGCAGGACTTTGGTTTTAACACACACAAAGTTGTTGGCAAGATCAAACATGGTAACTATAGTGCAACCCCTTTGGAGTATTTGCCTTTCACTCCCTGTGTGGTACACAAGGGGAGAAAAAGGCAGTTGCAGGAATATGATTTTTTACTACACTTCACTTCCAAAATCCCCTTGGACCGCCGAGTGCTGGTGGCTCTATTGCCTAAATGTCCTCAGGAATTTTGATCAATTATTTCCTCTTTCACATAGAATGCAGTAGAAGAGAATTTCGTGGATTTCCTTAAATTCTGTATTACTTTTGGATGAAGTGAATGAAATATGAGAAAATTATCAAGTAGATAGCTAACACAGGAACATCAAAAAACTTTTAGACTTTGACAGTCAGTTCCAGACAACCCTCTTAAGTACTTTCTCAGGACTCCAAGTTTACTGTCAAATAGAAACAGCAGAATTCATATAAATAGATGGTTTTAAATATCTAGAATTAAATGTTAGAATACTTTCATTCCCACGCCCTTTTAGAATATATTAAAATATGTAGTAATTAATGCAATATAAGAATCTGATAAAACCTAAGTGCTGCAAAGGCCCATCATGTTCTTTCCACTACTTGCTTACATTGGAGAAATTCAGTGCAAGGCACATCAAATAACAGCACTGAAAGTCGTGCCAGGTGTTTTCTGCAAATGTCCCCAAGTTACTCAAACAACTATAAGATGGTGTCTGCTTACACACATTTCCTACTGTGCAAATCTGTTCACCTCGTGTTAATTTCCTTCTACTGTGAATGAGCAAAGGCAACCCTTAGCATCAAGCTTATGAGGAAGTATTTTCATAGATACATAAGCTAGCTCCAGCAGCAGTGCCCTGATTCACTAAACCCACAAAAGAATTGTGAAATACCTCATGAGAGCTAGATTTTTTTTAAGAGCAATTCACAATTTTAAAAACTGTGAATGCAGATTATTCTATTGCCTATTGGCAAGAAGTTTGATTTCCCGTCCCTCAGTAGAATGTAGCATCCAGCCACATGGACTTTTTTTATTTTTATTAACATTCTTTTCTTCATTAACTGGCTCATGACTGCTCATGGTTTTTTGGGAGGTTTTTTTTCACCCATGGAGAAACTGGAAGGTTCCCAAATCTAGCTGCATTAAAAAAAAAAATAAATAAAGTCGTTAAGTATTTGAGTATCTTCCATGTGATTCTATCATTAACTAAAAAGAAAGTCCTTCAAATCCCCTTCAAGATTCTGATTCTTGCTTTCTTGCTTTTGGTTGTCTTGAAAAGTGGTTTCTATAATGTAAAACAATTTTAGGCATTGTATGCACAATTCTTGATTAATTTTGAATATTAACTTTAAAATATTTAAAAATATTTTTATGATAATTTTATTTATGAATACTTCATATTTCACTTTACAGCCATACAATAACTCAGTGGTAACTTCTTGTTTTCAGAACCAGAATATCAGTTACTCAGTTTGACTTTGGAACATTTGCATTTACTTATTTTACATTTCCTTCAGCCTCCACAGCATTTACAGAATCCTGATCTCCATTAATAAAATTTCAAAACAGTAAGCCACAATTGCCATTAATAATATCCTCTCCTGGAGAAGCTGCTTGGGACACAAACCAAATTAATTCTTACACTATTTCCCATGACAAATTTTACTTTTCAAGCCAATCCCTTTCAGACCCTTTTCATCTATGTCTTTTATGATACTAACTGTTCTGTGGATTCATTCTGCCTGAGTCAATTATAGCAAAGTGGGTGTTTTTATTATCTCTTACTTTCTACTATCTCTATCTCATTAGTGTTGCACATTACTAAGCAAGTCTAAATACAGACTTGGGTGTGGGTTAGCAATAAAAAAATAAACTATACTAAACTAATAATTCCCTGTGGTTTTATTCATTCTCTAAGTGATGAGTACTGACAAATAATCACCCAGGAACACAATTCAAAAGTGGAGGAGGTGTGTCTGACTGAGCAAAGTCAGGAAAGGCATTCTGCCTCAGGCCTGCAGCTGAGAGACTGTGAGGAATATATGACAAATACGTCTGCTTATTTATATCAGTAGGACTTTGATAGGACATTGTTTCCCTTGGAAAAAATAGATTTTTCACAGCAGTAGTGAATAGAGTGTCATAATGCTAAGTTTCATAAAATGACTAAAGCACTGACACCAGCCATTTCATGAAATGCCTGACACTTTTAGGCATTTCATATAATGACTTGGTGGAACAGCTAAATAGTGTAATAGAATGCCTATAATTCCAGGAACGACTTTCAGTCATATCATGAAATGAATGATTTCTCAAGATGACTGCGAGGTATTTATAAAATCTTCACTGTGAGCTATGAAACAGGTGCTGTAAGCTGGGAGTTTGCCAGTCAGTGTTCCAGGCCAAAGACAGATTGTTTTTGTGAACTGGTATCATAGATTTGACTAATGGTCGGAATTAAAATGTCCCTTTTGTCATTTATCCTGATGCACCTTTTGTAGAACATTGATGACAAAGTTTTTACTCACAATACCTTTTTAGAGAAAATAAACACTTTTACTGTCCAAGAAGCCGACTGAAATGTTTCTGGGAAAATGCATTTTTTTGAAATATTATTTTTTAAATAATTTAAATCTTTCAGGAAGCTGTATATCTTGCGGAAGATTGTTGAGGCTCATAGTTTCCAAGTCTAAAGTGTACATGTCTGTGTGTGCCTGTGCATGCAACAGGAACAAAAACATAACAACTGCTGGCCTGACCTTTCTGAGCAGAAATGGATGCCTTGTGATATACTCACTTTTTTAAAGAATATTTGGCAAGTCCTGTCTTCATTCTTACGTGAAAATCAAGTATGTTTAACACCCTAGGGTTACCAGAGAATAGAATACATAACTTCCTGTCCATTTACACCACTTAAAAAAGCTAAAATCCTATCTCAGATCCAAACAACTCCTGCATGTTGCTAGAGTAGGATTGATACCAACACACCTGGTTGAAATTGGTCAGGCTGGTCTGTTAGGAGGTGGTGCACTTTTATTACTCTATTTTTTTAGAGATGTGATTTAGATTGTTTTTAAACTTTAAAATGTTCACACTGATAGATACTGTTACTCTGCAAAGATCATAACATCAAATGTTTTAACCCATTTCAACTGACATTCAAAGGTTTCTAATCTGCACAAGTCCAAAGAGATGAAACACTAAGAGCTTGGGTATAAATAACTGCAACAACACTCTTCTCTTACTCTACAGTAATTGCATTGAATTCAGTGGAATTAAACCAGCATAAACATGGAGTAAAAGACAGGAAAAATAGACCCCTGTGTTTTATTATCATTTAGAAAATCTGGTTTGGATTTTCCTTTTAAATAAAAATTACTATCACAACATAGAAAAACAATGAAAGGAAGATTCATACTCTGAAACAGGAGTTTTGTAATCAGCAGCAGGGCTAGAAATAAACTAGTATGTTAAAAATGTTGGTGGATTATCATGTGGAAAATGTTTTTCCAGTTCCATGGAAACAAGTGAGAAGTAAAGTTATCAGTCTTTTCATTAAAGAAATTAGCATTAATAAGATAAAAACTACTGGGAACTTGCAAGGATTGTAGGTGCTATCTCTGATGGATAATGTTTTAATTTGCTTCTGGGCAAATTCAATAGTATCATTTTACTTTTAAACATGGCTTACAATAGAAAAGAAAACATTTCATAACTTGATCTTGCCTAGGTAGATATACATGATACATTGACTTTGTAGCCATTTGGAAGCACAAAAATATATATTGAAAAGCTCTTATGACAGCATTTAATGCAACTGAAATGAAAAATGACATTGCAAAGGCACACAGTGGTATCAGATCATATCTAGATTATAGAAGAAGCCTGACTTAGTTACAATATAGTCGCAGCCCAAGTGCAATATAGTCTTATTAAGAAATTCCATGATTTTTGTAGAGCTATTACTAAACATTGTTAGTTCTATAATATACTACTGTCTTTCAGATATAAATTTTTTTAACAAAAAATTATTACTCCAGATATGAATGTTCTCAATAAATTAATTTCACAGATTTGCTGGTATTTCACTGACTTAGAGCTCTCAACTGAACATTTTTGTTTGTGTGACAGTATCATGACTAATGTCTTTATTCATGGTAAAGTGAAATAGTTATGCACACATATACAGCCTTACTCACATTTAAAATCTCATGTCTTCTGTTCAGAATGTTGCCAGATCTCTCCACATCTTACTCTTATTGTATTAAGAAGCACATTTGGTATAATCTTTCTTTTTTGTGAAAAAAAAATAAAAAGAAAAATAAAAAGGAAAATTAAACCAGCATAACTCAGATATTCAAAACATATTTATTTGAATATTTATGTACATTTTTCCTTCATCTACATGGAGATTTTATCGAAAAACTCTTTACATCTGATTCTTTTGGATATTAAAGATGACATCACCCCCCTTTATGTGGGTAATTAGAGAATTTGCCCTTTGAATTACCTATTTCTTCTACAATCAACCAATAGAGCTTTAATTTAGAAGATAAAGGACTAAATTAGGACATATGAATTCTGTCCTCAGATAGCTAAATTTCATTTTAGGCACCTAAATCTACTTCTAGATAAAACTCTATGCTTAACATCTCCTGCATATTAAATGTTTCTCACAGATTGTTTGATCTTTTCTTTCCTTGAAGCACATAATCCAAACAATCCTTGTCATGAGACTTCCTATTAGTCTTCAGAATTCTGGTATACTCCCTATTGCCTTCCACTTACTCGACCTGATCATTGCTATGGCCTGAAAAACATTTTTGCCTCTCAACAACCTTTGGTAACAGCACTGAGATAGGTCTGGAATCTTTCACTGACACAATAATTACTGTTTCATTATCTGGAGAATGTACTTGTGACTAAAAAGGTTTTGCTGTTACCCTGATCTAGAGATAAACAAAAAACTTTTAATAAGGTATCTCTCATCATTATAATGTCAACATAGTAAACTTTTTAAGTACTATTTTAATTGGACTAGTTGTCTTTTCAGTCTTCTAACTGAACACAATGATGATTCTTCATTTATGGAAACGTTGCATTTTTTGAGAAAGCATCACATAGTGACATCATCATGCTATATGCAAAGAAACAACTAGTACCCCAGTGTACATATAAATGTGTGATTGGGACTAGCCATAAGAGTTATTAACAACTTTGGGGTGACAACAGCTTTAAGTTTTAGGAAACTAGAACATTCCATGTACAGCTAATGCTCTAAGATCACAATTATTCCCCATCTTCCCCTTGCTATGATCAATCACTAGGGGCCAAGAAGTTCACCATGAATTCTCATCAGGCTGAACAGACTGTGCACCATGTGTCAGGGATCTCTTATGCCATTTATGCCAAGAGAAAGCTGGTGTAGGATACAAAGAGTATCACTAGTCCTTAGATCTCATTTTAGTGCTGCTATGTGTATGGATGGTTTGGAGCTGGGTTGTGAGATAATGAAAGAGAAAGAGAGGAGAAACCAAGAGGAAAAGAGACAGAGAGACAGAGGATAGAGAGTAAAAGGGGTAGAAGGAGAGCCAAATATAAAGAGAGAGAAGAGACTGAGGTTGGCCAGTCCACTCCCTTTTTAGTTTACTTGATGCACTCATCTGATGAAAATTAGACTTTTCAGATATTTGTTCACACAAGCACAGACATCCCTTTTTCAGCAAGTGAGTTGGCAGGGATGGAAAGACAGTACTGAGCACGAGTCTCCAGGTGGAGCAGGATGTTGGTGCAGAACACCTCTCCCCCACCTCTCAGGACCCTCTCCTCTGACCAGTTCTCCTGCAGCAATACCCAGAATTTTTGAGATAAAACATGCTTAGGTCTGGTCCTCTACACAACTGCACAAGCTCAGTTTCTTTGTCACTTTTCACAAGATCCTACATGCCTTGTACAACATTTTGGCTGGCTTTACAGCACTGCCTGCTTTTAACCTGTCTCCTGTGGGTTTTGGAAAATCTCTTTTTAGAATCTGACCCCACTCTGTTTAATGATTTGGCTTCTGGATCTCTAAGTTAATCTAGGGTTTAGACTAACATTATTGCTTTTCGTGCTTGAAAGATCTCAATAGTGAGAATTCTAATAATTTTAGAAGCCAAATGTTATGCATGTTACATTAGCTAAATTTTTTGAGATGTTCACAGTGGGGCTGCCTGTTTAACATTTTATCTGTCTGTTTATATTTTTGAAACCATGCAAAATTCTTAGCCTTAGTACAGAGCTTCTTTGTTTAAGCACATTACAACTGATGTAGCATTTTTTATTCCTTGGTAGTTGGTAGACTATCATCTTTCACTGTCAGGCTAAAATAGTTGGAATAAAGAAATGGGACAGAGTTTTCAATCACAAACTGGGATATGGATATTAGGACCTAATTTGTTATATTTGAGAGCCCTAAGTGCACTCTACTATTTCCTCAGCCTATAAATATGAAACTGCTCTCTTTCTTGACACAACACAATAGCTGCTTTAGTTAACTTATAGTCTCCAGAAGAAAACACGGTCTATATTTGGTTATATTACTTGACTCATGGAAAATTTTTCTTCATTTCCACTGACTCTGACAACCACAAAGCAACTACACCCAGTGGTATGAGCTCCAATGATTTAATAGGCCTGAAAGTTTTAACAGACTATTGTTTTTCCTACTGTTCTGGTTTAGGGAAGGACTCATGATCACTCCACTTTTCACCCTATAGGAAAGTAAAAATGCTGAATGAAAAATATTTAGGTAAGATAAACGGAGAAGAAACAAGCTACATGAAACAAATTGGAGTCCTGATGCTCTAAGTTATACTTTTCAATTAATTTAGGAGACTAGACTTTATTTATCTTCCATTTTGACTAAGTGCCATGACCTGAAACAACTTCTATCAGTAGATTTCAGTTTCTAACATGATACAAGAAAAATTCAGAATAATTTTCCATAGTTTTTATCCTCTTACAGAAGAACAGAATTTTTCCTTCCTCTTTAGCATGAAATTTTCTATTTCTAGAGGAATATTTTTCTTGCTTCCATTCCCAGAGGACCACGCAAGTATGTAAGGAAAGAAAAATTTCCACCGTCTCTACGCTCTCACACCTTGGAAATATTTTCTAGAGAGGACTGTGGCTGTGATTGGAGAAGGAGTGATAATTCTTTCAAAATGTGGGCTTACTGCTGATGAAAAGATGAATTTTAATTTAGAAATAGGGTACTTGCTCTTTCACTCTATGTCTTGATACACTTTTGATAGGTTTACTGCACTGATTTCCTTTACTGAATAGGGTGTGATCAGTAGGTGGTTCTCTTTTCTGGTCTAGACATAATGGCTATAACTGAATCCCTCACAGGCTAAGGATTATCTGTCACTGCTTTATATCTCAAACCTCTTAGCAAATAAAATTAATATAAAGCACACATAACAAATTGCCTTTTCCAGACTCTCTAAAGAATTTAGCAATATTCTGTTTGCTATAGCTTGAAAAAAAGCTCACAGAACCTAAGAATAATTGCCTAAATTTCTACCTTAACATTTAATTTATTCTGAAGAGAGCAGTCAGGCTAGTTCTACAGAGCTTTTCCAAAATGCTGTTCTAGTATTTGCCTTGCATTACATGAAATTCTGGTGTTCAGTAAGTATATACTGCAATGGCACAGAAGGTACAACTCCACAGGCAGACAATTTTCAATCCATCCTTTTTGAAACATTCTGTCCAGTGCAAGTCTCTTGTATGCCAGACAATCTAAGTTTTAGGTACCTTATGATGCTATCATGAATTGTAAAACTATTTCTTTCTGTATCAATCACATTTATTTTAGGAGCCTGAAATGGGAAAATTTTGTGCACATATTTCTTTACGCAGTTAAAGGATACAGATACAGTATCATTTGAAGTTCGTTCACATTTCAGGCATGTCAAAGGAAGCTGGAAGCATTTATTAATCCCTGTTGATTAGAGAAAAATAAGGGTTAGTATACTGGCTTTGGAGTTTCAGGTGACATGAATTCAAGTCTGTAGCTGTCTTATTAAATACCAGTAACAGAAGTTCTGCAGCTGATTTACTGAGAATCTCATTCCGTCCCAGTTTTCTGCCTTCTGGGTCTTAATGAAAGGCCATCCTATAATGTTGTGAATTATACGAAGTGGGTAGAAGAACCCAAGTGAGTTGAGCTCCAATTTCCTCACAAGAGGTGATTTGGGATTACTCCTAAAACTCGGCCACTGACTACTGCCAGGAGAACAATGGGTTCAATTGTTCTGACACTTGGTCAAAACTCAGATCCATCTGCATTAGTAACTGTCTCAAGCAAGACTGGATACATTAGTAATAGTTTACTAATCAAAGTGATTTACTTACTCACTAATTGCCATTTGTAATACTTAGATTATTTGTTCATTATTATATTTTTTAACAGTTTCTGGTTGGGAGATTATTTTCATGATAATTAAACACATAGATGTCTTAAAATATTAATCATAGATTCATCATGGCAAAACAAAAAAATTCACAAGCCCATATTTTTACTTCTTTGTTAACTTCTGAAACATTCACTCAGGAGAGAAGGGTCAAGATAACCTCAGAAATTCTTTGAGAAAACAGCATTGCCTTTGGTCCTAGAACAGCACAAATAATGTGTGTTAATTAAACTCCACTTTCTTTAAATAAGGAGATCATGAGTTATATCTTAATTCTCTTCTTTTTAACCCTTAAAACTATATATATCAAATTTGATTACATCTTTGTTATAGCAAGTCTGACATACAGAATGAGTTTATGTGAAGTAATGTGAAATATATTGAAGTCACTCTGGTGAAAATGAGATAAGACATCACAAATGCAGAATTTCTCCTGAGAGAGAGAACATAAGAGTAATCTACATGGATTCTCTCCCAGGGAAAGAATGGACCATGAATTCCTCCCATTGCTATCCCAAGAATGAACAAAGATGAGGACTGTGAGGAGAGCCCTAGCAATAAGACTAAGCAGGAGTTTGTGTTTATGAGACAGTCACCAGAGGCAGTTTCTCTCATTCCTTCTCCTTCTCTTCCCTTTCTGGATTCTCTGATGTCCAGACAGAATAATTTATGATGCAGTCTTAACAGTTAACAAGCAAAAATTAATTTGATTCATTATTTTTATTCACAAAATATCTTATTGTTCCCCTAGATACTTTTTTTTTTTTTTTTTTTAAATAAGACAAATGCTTGGAGTCTGTGGGCTTTGAATTTGAAATTGTTACTAACATCTTAGCCCATGTAATTGTTATATTTATTCAGGAGCAGAAAAACATTGTTATGTTTATTCAGAAGCAGAAAACCCTCTCCTAACCCTTCATGGAATGAGGAGTTATCTGATCAGTCCTGGTGTAATATGCTTGCTAATTAAAGCTTTTGATGAATAGAGGAAGCATTCTCCAAAGTATTTTTCTCTCATAATTAAACCAAGAACAAGTAGCTAACCTCTGGCTTAGATTCACCAGCCCCACAACCATAACATGAACCTCAAGTTTGCTCAACCAGCTAGAAGTGCTGTGGTTGAGAAAGATGGAAATTCACAACTTTCTATTTTGTGTAGTATATGAATATAAAAAGAAAACATATATTTATTATGGAAGTTCAGAGGAAAGAGATTAGGCTTATGATTCTCTTTTCTTGATTTCTAAGCATTCAGCTGTTTAGCCTCATATATGAGTCTACTAATCATTAATTAATCAAGAAATCCAAGAGGGAAAGTTCATTCCTGTGCTAAGATTTATTTAGTTTCTTTCCCTTTTATTTCCG
Source organism: Sylvia atricapilla (assembly GCF_009819655.1). Lineage (NCBI taxonomy): Eukaryota > Metazoa > Chordata > Aves > Passeriformes > Sylviidae > Sylvia > Sylvia atricapilla. The sequence continues at coordinate 6,685,559 of NC_089144.1, read as the reverse complement.
AGGATTTCAAAATAAATAGATGCTCTTCAAAGACTGTAGACAAGCAATTATTTTCTTTTAACAAGCTTATTAGTTTATTGACTAATGTTGAAGTGGGCTTCCAAGTTATTATATTTCATTTTGGGAACATTATTTTTGAAGAATGATATGATGATTAGTGTTATATTAGAGTTTCATAATTTGCAATGCTATAGTCAAGGGTTTGCCAGCATTTACATTTCATATCCCTTTGGTTCAATGGCTTCTTCCAACAGCTATTAAAAGAACTTTTCACTGCTGGCCCAGGAGTCTGTATTTCAACAAATTAGTATAAAATTCTTTCTGTAAGTTTCATTAAGGTTGAAAGAACTTGTATAATTTTTGCAATTTTTTAAATATAACTAAATTTTACAGCTTTGATTGAAGCCTCACTTCAAACAGCATTTTATAGGAATAAACAATATTTTAAAGGCAAATATCTAATATGCATATGTATTTGGATACTTCATATAATAAGGGGCATAATTTATATTTTCCTTTCTATATATCATGGAAAACACTAGCTTGAAGTAACTTAAAACTTGTCAACATCATTATGGTAAGGACCAATATATAGTTAATGAGAATTCAGAAAAGCTGAAAGCCTGCAGAACAAACACAGGAGTAGCCTACCTTGTGTTTGGTAATGCATCTTACCTAAAATGATGCAGTCCTGATTCTTGACTCACATATTTATGGTTTCTTGACAATCTTCAGGCAAGAAGAAGAAAATTTTCTGTCTCCTCTCGCTGACTCACATTCTCATCAAAAGCAAAGACACTTTGATTTGTCAATGCAGCTGTTCAGCCACTTGCATTCATACATTCATGCATACGTTCACTGGTATTACCATCAAAGGGATAAGTGCCCACTCTCCTGGGTTGGCCTGCAATACTGCAGCAGTAGTTCCCACGCAGCTGAGCCAACTATGACATTCATCACAACTGAGCAACCATCTGCCTGCATATAAAACAGGGTTTTTTTACTGTAAACTAAGTGCTGTACAGGAAATTTGTTAGTTCTCAAAACACAGTCTGAATGTGTTTAACTTAGCCATATTTAATGTTCTGTGGAATTGAGCAAGGGTAGCCATAGCCTTCTACCCAGTTGGTTTGAGGTTTTTCTGACAAGAATAAATGTTAGGAGGAAGATTCATCTAGAAATATAAGAAATGTGCATTATTTAAATGCACAGGCACTGGTCATATGGCATAGAGGATGGAGAGGCACAAACAAGCAGCTTTGTTAACTGCTTTTTCAAAGACTATTATTTATGTTTCTTTTCTCAGAATGGAGGAAGAGAATTCTTTTCTTGGAATGAACAGTTTCTTTATCTATAAGACTGAGTACCTGTTACAAATCTTCTTGCCTCTTTGTGAACAGTTATGTTTTCATCATGTCATCCTCTTACAGATGAATCAAGGTCAATCAATGGTAGAGGACACAAAAAAAGAGATATTGACAAGGGCTAGCAGGAAAGAGTATTAAACAAGACAGAGAAATGATGAATAGAGAGAGAACAGCAAAAGGTAACAAAAGAGCATTGGAAGCACAGCCACTACTGTGCCCTTTGGACATTGAGTTAAGACCACTGTAGTTTTGAGGTCATCTCTACTCTCTGATGGAAACCTTAAGGAAGACATGGAGGAATTTTAGGCCCATTCCTGACTCTGAGACTAACTAATGACATAAACAGAATCCAAGGTGGCTTCTTAGAGAAAGTCAGTTTCTTTGGGTGTTCTTTCCAAGATGGCATAAGTCCTTTATTTGTGTCCAAAGTACGTTTAATGCCTGAGTTACTTGTTTCTTCTTTTTTTTTTTTTTTTCTTTCAGTAGGTCAATAATTTAGTGAGTGCAATCAGCAGTTTGGGAGATTAGGACCACAGAAGGTTTAATTGTGATTTAGAGAAGGATTTAATGAGCTTGCAACTTAACAGAGACCTTACTACAGTCAGTGCCTGCTGATTTTAATGTTGAGTTACAAGAAAACATAACATGGACAACTTTCCAGAGTGTTGATGGCCACAGTGAAAGAATTTATCCAACACTGAGAGGTGAAAAACAGCTCCTAGTCCAGGTTCTGCACTCCAGCTGCAGTGCATTCACCACTTATTTCAGCAGTTTTATATAAAAGCCAATATCTTTGGAGCATTCATAAATTAGTATTGTAAATAAGTTCTACAGGTATTGTGAAAGTTGATTTTAGATATGGGAAAATTTGAGCAAATTTATGTTACACTACTTTCTTTTCCTATGTTTGTTTTTTGTTTGGTTTAAAAAGTTAGATGAATTTCCATATAATTTTATGACACTGTAATAATAATTCAAAATTGAAGCACATCTACATTTAATGACCCATTGACTATATAGCTGTTAATTTCTTAAGTCACAGTCTTTTCTAGAATAAGTGTGCACCAACTACCCTGCGCCTGCTTGGGAATCCAGTGATACAAAGCATAGCAAAAGGGTTCTGCCCCACAAAATCGTGTAAATTGACCTATTTTTTGCATCTATTCTTCAGGGAAGTAAGACCCAAATGACAGTAAAGTTGGCATATCTCCATTTTTTTTCTCAAAAAGCTGTCATACCCCAAAGAGCTCAAGTTTAAAACCTGCTGGTCTTTGCCATGTTTATCAATCTTTTGAGGGTGGCATGATGAGGTAGTTGGAGGACAACCCTGCCTCCAGTATAAAAGACACCTGCTACAGAAAATATCACTGATACTGCTGAGCCATGCTTTATGGTACAGATGTGCCTAGAAACAAGCTGGTTTGAACATTTCTTCAGTCTCCCCAGACATCCTTTGCATTGGGAGAAGCTTCTCTCACTTGCTGCCTCTACCCAGGCCGGGTACCAGACTGTTTTATTCATTTTGTTGCAGCTTTGTCATAAGTTAACAATAGCACCCTCACAAACTGTTTCTGATGAAAATTTCCCCTGATTAAGTAGAGTTATTAAGGTTTTGTAAACTTTTGGATTTTGTGATTTTTCCTTGCACATGGACATAGTACCTTTTTATAATGTCTGAATTTCATTCCCACTGCTAACTGATATATTTTCAAGGTGGAATTAATTTTAGAACCCTAAATTAGGTAGACAAGACCTTCTTCTCTACTACTTCAAAAGTATTTTCCATTTTACCTTGTCCAGAAGAATATATGTAGCAGGAATGCAGCCCTAGAATCTTAAATTTTTGACAAAATTCAGTTGCCTAGCTTAGATTTGAATCTATTCTTCCAATTACTTTCTCTTCTTTTTTGCTCTCTTTAATGCTTGCTTCTATAGACAGGTTTAACTAGCTGAGAAATTTAATAGAAGTAACCATGACTTTGATAAATGTATATAATACAATAACTCTCCCATTCTCCACAAAAACCAGTGATACATTTTGTTTTCTGGGCGACTGATATTTTCTATATGCCCAACTGATAATTAAAAAAGAAAAAATGCACATCAAAAAAAACCCCAAAATTGCAAAATACATCTCTCTTTAAAATGTGTGCTTTGATTACTCAGTGTAATAAATACCAAGTTTTTGGTGAAAAACATGCCTTTCAGTCTCTACTGAAGTAATATTCAAATGCTATGCATGACTGAATTTTGCCAAACAGATCCTGTGAAGCTATTTACCACAAAGCTTTTGTTTGTCAGGGTTTTATGAGCCAGTCAGACTCATTCAGTCACTAGCTGTAAAGATTAATTAATATTTGCAGTCTTGGTCATGCTACACGTGTAAATTTAACGTGCTTTCAGAAAGAGAACATCTAACAGGTGCAGCTGTAGATATTCTGCTGGCATTACACAATATGATTATTTGGAGAAGAAACATTCTTTAGGAACAGTTGTGGTGAGTATACTATGGCACTAATTCAGTTTTTTAAGATCCTGTTTATCTGCTATGCCCTATGAATGAGAAGTAGTGCTTGAGAGTTGTTAAATGTTTCATATTTACATGCTGTTTGATTATTTTGGCTTTGCATTTTAAGAAGATTAATCACCAAGAAATGCATCTTACCAGCATTTTTTTTTTTTTTTTTTGGAATTGCTACAGTATACACAAAAACTAACTTTGAAATTTATTTGTCAACAATCTTATTTTAAAAGGAAATAAATAGCAATGATAACTCCAACTGCTTATATCCCTGGAGACTTTGGACACCAAATAATAAGAGATTTATTTGTCAATGTTATAATGCTCTTGGAAAGTAATGCAGTCCTACAGAATTTTAATTCTAAGGTCCCTTATTTTTCAGGTGTGGCATGGGAAGAATATAAACAAAAAAATTCTAGTAGGTGAGATACTCATTAAGAATCAGGGAGATCAAAGTTCAAGGCTCAGTTCCACTAGCTACTTAGGCATTTAAATTAAATTGAATGAATCCAACAGAAATTTTAGTTCTGGTAACAAATTTTTGCTGGGAATTTTGTATGCAAATCTGTACATCAAATAACTTCTCCAGCTTCTAGGGTTATTCCAATGGCTGAGGGGTTGTCTTTGCTTTGTATTGAAAATTGGTTCATAGAGAAGCTGGATCGAAAACCTTTCAGATTTATCAGAAAGTTACACTTTATTATAAGTGGTTTCTTCACAGATTTATACTTTAAATGCCCTATTAGCCAATTAAGGGTTTGAGTTTTACGTATCAATACTCTCTTGTCTTTCACAACTGAAAGGTCTACTACAGGTGCTGTGAGATCATAATTTCTTTAAAGAAAGAAATGTGTTTCTCTGTTTTGGTTGAAGAAAGGAAGAGTGTGAAATGAGATATGCTAATTATCTTGAAAACTTCCATAGATCATCACAGCCAGGATATTAAAGACTTTTTCTTCAATCACTTAAACCAATTATGTAGATATAACATTTCAAAAGCCTTTAAAATTTCTTTTCTGACTTGCCATTGTTTTCTACTTAAACTTCTTTGATTTGCATTTGATGAGAAATCTGTTCCCTCTAACAAGAAATAATTACCTTTCCTCATAAGGAAGGTGCTGTTGCTTATAAACATGGATTTTGTTGAGAATAGTTGCAGGGATTATAAATTATCTGATGTTCATGAAAGCAATGATCTCTCTTGTAAATTGTCATCAAAATGGGGATTTGATTCCTGCTCTGTTGAAACTGCTTAAAACTAAGCAGTAAAACTAATGTAACTATTAAATGCAAATTCTCTATATTTCAAGGAAACCAACAAAGCTGCATACTAAATTTGACCACTGGCTTATTCTGTTAAGTTATCACTTCCTCTTTGACATTTAACTGGTGTCAGATGTCATAATTACATTATAATCTCATTATAAAACAGTCTTTCAATTCTGAATGTTCAACATTGGATTTTAAAATTGAAGGATTTATATGCATAACATATACTCCTAATTATATTATACAAGGTTTTTTTTTATATTGAATCAGTCTATTTTTTAATATTGTTAAACACTCAGCATTACAGCATTGAGTTCAACAGGTTTTACTCAAGGGAAAAAAATAATAACCATATTTTAAATTATCCAACTTCCAGTTTTGTTGAAAATCAGCTTCTTGTCATTATAGGAGATGTGATGGATCTGGCCTGGCTGAGATTTCTTTGAAATGATAAAATATATATTTGAATATATTTTGAATATATTGAATATATATATTGAAATGATAAAATATATATTTTAAGACAAAAAGTAAAGGTAAGATACTTATGTATTAAAATGGGAAGCAACACAGATTGTACAGCTTGTTCATGGTGTCCAATTTATTAACTAAAGAATGCACAACATCATATAAATACACTTAGCTTCAACCATGTCTAGAGATGAAAGGCAATGAAACCACTGCTCTTTTTTTTTAGCATAAAATTCCATAGAATAGTAGAGAGACAACATGGTTCTCTTGCCATTTAAATCAAGAAAATTAGGCAATTTTGGTATTTGTTATAATTTCATACAGGAGGTAGAAGCAGTGACATATTACAAAGGAGAACTTAGAAACATTTCCATATCATGTAAAGATGGTATTGGAAAAAAACCAGGCTCAATGACAGATGAAGCTTGGAAGGTACATGAAGGGTGCTAAGAAGCTTCAATTGGTACATGAGTAGTGAAAATCTGAACAAAGAAAATGTGGACACTGCTGAATGATGTAGGGGATTCTGTGGCTGAACGCAGACTGGTCTGAAGCATTCAAGGTGTTCTTTGCTTTGGTCTTTGCCAGTAGGATCTCTGCCCTGGCCAAAGAAATGGTTCCAAGAGAAGAACAAGCAGCAGCAAATGAGAGTCAGGTTCAGGATTTCTGGAGATTGCCTGACTCATAGAGGTCTGTGGGACCTGTTGGTGGCCTTTAGGTAAAGGCATGTCCTCACAAGGTTACTCTCCATCATACCTGAAAAGTAGTGGAGGCTGGGGAAGGGCTTCAAGGGAGAGAGGGAAATGTTCCAAAATCCTTCTTTAAGAAGGTCAGAAGTAAAACAGTCTAAAACCCAGCCAAACTCACCTTGTTACCTAAGAAAATTATAGAACAAGTCCTCTTGGAGCACATTTCTGGGCACATGAAGAAGACAGTGTTTGGGAACAGTCAGTATAACTTACCAAAAGATAAATCATGTCTAATCCATGTCATTAGACCTGAGGGTCAGAAGACTGGATTTTTCCATGAGGAGAGAACCACAGATATAGTGTATAGGGCAAATTTTTTTGCAAAGTCTGCCACAAAATTCTTGTATGCAAACTGAGATATCACAGTCTGTATGGGTAAATAGATATATGGATAAAAAATAGATGTAATGGGGAAGCTCTGTGGTTAATGGGACTCACTCAACCTTCAGGCTGATAAGTGAAATACCACAGGAGTCTTATTTTAGGATATGATTTGGTTAATCTCTTTATTAAGGATTTGCAAGAAGTGACTTTAGAATCCATTCTCCACACTCTCAGTCCAGGTTGCAGCTGACATCAGACTGAGATGAACGAGTTTACTTGAGGCAGAGGGACCTGGACAAGTAGATGAATGAGGAACAGGAACCTTGTGCAATTCAGTAGAATGAAATATAAATTCCTTTATACACGGAGGAAGAACTCTTTACCAAGACACAGGCTGGGTACAGAATGTGGGAAGAAGGCTCTGGAGGTCTTGGCCAACAGAACTGAGGATAAGCCTGCAGCACCCTGGTAGCAGAGAGGACAACAGCAACCTGGACTATATGAGCAGGAAACCAAAGAAAAGTGTCATATTCCCACAGGACCTGAATGCTTCTTCAGGGGCAGGGCTCCTGCAAAACTGTATTGTGCACATAATGGACTCAAGTTTGTCATTCTCTTGTGATATATCATATACAATGCTGAATAATTGTAAATGCCTCAGTAAGTAAACACTGGCAAAACCAGAGTCAGATAAAAAATATATACATATATATATCACAGAAACAGTCTGAAGATCTTTTTGAAGTGGATTTACAAGTTTTATTTGCTCTGGATGTCAGATCCTAAGCTGATGTGACTCAATTTAAGGTTTTTCATATCTTGTTCATTATTTGTCTCTAAAGACTTTTTTTAACAACATCATCATGACAGTCATATAAGTTCATGTTTTGCCTTGCTCTTGTTCTAGTGTGAACTGTTAACTTCAAAGCTTTGGAGACCTTCTGTGACTCTTTTCTCACATGTTTTCTTCAGGCTGAAATACTATATTACATAAGACCTATAACTTAATACTTTTTTTTCCTTTAGGCAACCAAAACTGTTCATCATCCATCAGATGTTCAAATTATTTATTTAGTTTGATACAGATTCCAATTTTTTAATTTGTCTGTGAACCTCTTAAAGCAGCAAAAGCTCTAGTAGGTCAGTGTTAGAAGTCAGACTTCTATTTTAAAGGACAAATTTTTATTTTCAGATGTACTGATATTCATAGCATGAAAAAATTTTCATGCACCTTCATTATTTTGCATGGAAAATCAAGTGAATTTCTAGAGATTGCAGAGGACAAAGGAGTATCTATAATTGGAGCAACTATATTAAGGCAGCACAGACTTTTCCCATTTTAGAGTGAGCAACAGGAATTCCTGCTCTTCTAGATCTTTCTGAAAGGCAAAATAAATGCATCTGCTGTGATGTTCCCCAAGGAAGAGAAGGTTATCTTTTGTCATGGGGTAGCTACAGACAACTTTGTGGGTTGGAGTTTGACATCCTGATTATCTTCCTAATAGTTCTTTATGTGGTCATTTCAATGCAACACAGAAATAAACAACAGGTTCTCACATGAATATTAAGAATAATTGTGCAGTCTATATACAAATTTCAAATGTATTAATGGTTAAATACTTAGAACTCAAAGAAAACTGGAAAAAAAAAGTGTTTAAGATACATCATGAATGTCGTGATTAAGTATATGAAGGTCAGCTAATAAAAATATGGCATGCACAGTTGTTAGACTTGCATCTAGATTTCCATTCATACAGATATGCAAGCTGGATATTTTTATTTCTAATAAATATATCACTTGATTATTAAGTGCACTTAGGAGCAATCATAGGAGGAACTTAATACAAATTACAAGGGCAAAATATTTTCATTCTCACTGTGTTGTATCTTGAGTTATTATCAGTCACAATTGTTGTTTACAGAAAAGCAAAGTAGATTTTTAAGAATTGTCAGCTGAATCCTTATATTACCGATCTAGTTTTTAGCAGACCATTTTTTAAGGTGAAATTGGTAAGAATACTACTGATTCCTGAATAATTTTAATTTTGGTGTTTTGATTTCAGAAGTGTCAAGTTGCAAAGGACACATTTTTTAGAAAAGGTAGATTTATTTTCCTGAAGGTTAGGTTCAGTATGGCTACGCTGAATATTCAAATCCGCTAACTGTTGTTAAAACTTTTGGTTTGAGCCCTTTATATGGTAAAATTCTCTGGCCAACTTCTGAGGAACTGTTAAACTTACATATTGCATATTTATGCATCCATGCTAAGGCAGTGTATTGGGATCAAGTATATATCAGATCTTAGAAATAGGGCTATTTTCACTTCTAGTCAATACTACAAAAACAGTAAAAGAGCAGTCAATAATTAATACAAGTTTTTAATAGAATCAATACATGATAGTAAAATCAATGAGTAGAAAATGCCCCTACAAATATGCAGCTTAACTGTAGGAATCTTTCCCTACTACACTGGTTTTTGTTCCTACTGCTTTGAATGGCTTCCCAGACTGCAAGAACACTATTCTGTCTTCTAGTTGTTCATAAGAAATGGGTGTCAGTTTCTGTTAACTTTGAATGTTATGTTGCTTTTTTCTTACTTAACACAGAAATGCCTCAACCAACGTTTTTCCTCACAGGCTATCTCCTTCCTGTGAGTCTCAGACTGCTTTTTCTCAATATACTTAATCTAATTTAGCTGGTGGTTCTGTCTAGGGAGGGCTCTTTTCTACTCTCCTCTTATTCTAATACACCATCCTCTTTTCCCTTTGCATTGACTTTAGTGTTTGTCTGGCACTTGCTTGGGTTTAGTTCATGACTCCTAGAGCAGATGTAGAAGAGGTGGGAACATGCAGCTGGACACAAAGAGGCTAATCCTTCCAGCAGTGACCTGAAGCTGGATTTCGAATATCTTCTTTATCATCCTTACACGGCACATCAGATTTTTCTCCCAGTGGGAATTTTTGATTGCTTTAAGGAAAGTATAATCCTCACCTCTGTTTGATTGCATGTGTCCCTGATCACAACAGCCAGGAGAGAAGCAGCAGCCAACACCCTCTCTCCTGTTCACCTAGGTCCTTTTGACAAAATACTAGCTCCAAAAGGTTTTGCATATTTTCCTTATTTGCTTTGGAGTAAGCAAAGGATTGAAATAGATACCTGATTATACCTTAAATTTCAAATATTATATTTTGGGATGTGGGTATTTTTATTTGTGATACACCCCAATAAAAGGAAAATAAACACTATCACATCTATTCCAGGATATGAATGGATTTCTTTTAACATCTTGCACCTTTGTAGCTGCAGGAGTGCTGTGTTATGGCTGAGAGAGGCTGTCACATCCCTATTCTTACGTTTCTTATGTTGAGCAAAGTCAGGTTACATTAATGGTTATCAGACAACTGCAAAAAACCTCAGCAGCTTTTATGTGCTTCCAATTAACTCTTTTCTTTCCCCGCTTCTGCTATTCCTCTCTCACCCCACCCCAAGATCAAGTTTCATTCAGAAATTGATGAGGCACAGATCGAATGTTCCTTTTATTTCTCAGATGCAGATAATCATTTCCCCTTTGTTTATTTTCTTTCTTAGCTGTGGACTCCTGACTCTTCTTTCCTTCCTTTTGAAGAAAACAATTTTTTAAACCATAAAAAATCTTCAGCTTTCAGCAAGTTTAATCTGCAGGGGAGGAGATGGAGGAAGCAACAAGCAATTAATTTTACAAAAATATTGTATTTTCAAGAGCTAACACAAATACTTGCTTTTACATCATAAATCAATATTCTTGATATTTTTACCTTTCATTTTGTTGTTATTACCTTTCAGCTTAATATAGAACCAAGTCCAATAGCAAATGAAAGTAAAATAGTAGGAGGATGTTCTTTCAAGATGAGAGAAACTTCTGAGAGGAAGAACAAGTACAAACACGTTTGAATTAAGCAGGAAAGTTGCAACAGGAACAAATAGGAATTTCAGATAGTCTGAGAACCAGCCTGTGTCAAAGAAGGATGCTTGGCTTTCCAATTTTAAGGAAGAATGATAGCTGTTATATAGGATTTTTGAATTATTTTATGACAGCTCTATAGCATGAACTTATTTTTCAATTTTATTCTGATATTCTCTGAAGGAAATAACCTGAACCATAGGACACAGTTGGTTGACTTCTTCACTCATCTGTCAGTCAGGAGAAACACCACAACATTCTGTCTTCTCATAGCTGGAATAAAAATGACAGTGATATCCCCTTTCTTGATCTTCTGTCTGGGAAATGAAACATGGTGCTGCTGCTTGCCTGTAGCTAGTCAGATGACAGAAACCAGTGATAAACAGCTTATATGACACGAACATTTCTCAGATATTTAGAGAAAAAGATGTTTTACATATGTTATGCAACTATATGTTTAATATCCATGCTACTACATTCCTAAATCACTAATTTCTACATTTTGGAAGTGATTGCTCTCTTAGTAATTTGATTATTGAAACTAATCAAGTTTTTGTAAATTTAGGCAAATCTATTTTGCTTCAGTGGCAATCATATAAGTTTCTTTTCTTGATTAGTGGCAGTGAAATCTTAGCAGTCATGTAAGTATATTTTCTTTTAGCTATCTATTGATTTCTCCCAAGAAGCAATACCCTTCTTGCATGGTTCTCAGTGCAGGGAAAAGCCTTAATATTTACAGTATTGCTGTGTGAACACACAGAAATGTAACACCTAATTGGTAGTCACACCAGAATTGTGTTTTTAGGTGACTCTCACTCTATGTTCTTCATTAGCAACATCAACTGAACTTGACAGCTTTTTTGGACTCTTCTTAAATTTTTTAATCCAGCTGGAGAAAGGATGATGCAAACATTGTTTAGTTTGCTTGGGAACATATCTTTCTAATGAAAATTTGGGAACCTTGTGGAAATAGTAAAAGTAACTGCTGAGATTGTAAAAGCATCAAAGTTTTAAAGAAGAGCTTTTTTTTCATACAAAATTTGAAGTCCTTTCTCTCCTTCCTTCCCACAGGTGTTTTTAACAGGTATTGTATTTAACAGGTATTGTAAGAGTTTGCTCATCCGAAGAAAGATAATACCTAAATTTATTAATCGATCTTTGGTGAAGAAGTGGATAATTTTTATCTTTCCAGTACTTATGAATTATTCTGCAAACCAACTGTAATTAAATGAAACAACAGGTTTCATCTGTTTTATTAGTCCAAAGCTATAGATGGAATGAATCTTACTGTTTACAACCTGTCAGGAAGAATAAACTCTGTGTATCTGTAAGGCATAGGCTCTGAGGCAATTTATGCTCTGGGGTAAAAGGAGTTTATGTTTTGCCTTTTTTTGAACTGAACTTTTATGTTAGTTGATGACATTGTAACCTTTGCAACCTTGTTTTAAGGTGCACATCCTACTTATTTGTTTACTCTGCAATGTTTTCATAGTCAGAACAAGCCTTAACATCTGGAACTATATGCCAAAAATGCTGTGTTGGTCAGGAGGCAAAGGGAGCACAGCTGAGACTATGACTCAAGAGTGTTGCCAATATAGCTATGTGAATTTTCCAGCTTTTCCACAGATTCATTTTTGACTTGATGAAGGGCCTAATAACTATAAATCTTGAAAAACCAAGTTCATCCTCTGTCACTAACAATACTAAAATCATCTCAATATCAATATCTGTGGGAAGTATTGCCATCTAGTTTACAGATTATGTGGACAGGAAGGTCTCTTTTGGATTTTCAATCCATGAGGCTAAAGACAATAAAATTTTTCTAACATAGAAACTCAAGGACTTGTAAACTTTGTTGGGGAAGTAGATCAGATAACACAAAATCTTTCTGACAGAGTTCAGCAATACTTGAAGAAAGCTGAATTTTGCTTGTGGGGGCAAAATGACAGACTGTCCAATACAGGCAAGAAGTTTTTGCTTTAATTTCTGAGTTGTTTTCAATTCCTCCTACTTGGTGTTGACAAGAAACATGCAGGAACCAGTTGACTTTATTATGCACAAGCTATTCCCCTGCCTGAAAGGCAGTTGCAGGATATAAATGCTCCATTTGTTAAGCAGATGGATCTCTAAATTCATTTTAGGTATTAGCAGTTGTTAATTTAATGGAAGGAGGAGAAAAGAAGAAAAATGCCTTAACATTTAACATCTCTCAGACATTACAGCATGTATTATTCTTTCCATGTTTTGTGTGAAAATAAAAAAAAAAAGTGTGAGTGGTGACGGTGGTGATCCATCTATGAACTGTAAATGGATGCTGCTCTCTGCCAGTCACTCTCTTTAGTGTTGACATTTTGAAAGATACCACAAGTCCTAGTTCCTGGATCCCTGGCATCCTAGATAGGATAGAAAAAAAAATGCACCAGATCCACAAACAGGTGGGCCTTTTGAACAGGGAGACATTATTTCTTTTTTTAATTATATCTCTCTGTGTATGTAAATAATCTAAATTAATCTAACTGCCTCTTCTCTAGATTTGTCAAGATTTTAATTAAGGTGTCTTGAATATATATTTTGGTTTTGAGTGAGAACCTGCAACATGTTCTCACTTTCACAGATCTGAAAGTTTTTGTGTTATGGCTATCTTTGTGTCCATAGATGGGCTTCCCACACCCAACAAAGAAACTCCTTTTCTCTTTCCCTTATTCATTATTTCTGAGTTAGTTCAAAGTTAGTAGGTGACATTTATCAATACTTTATTTTCTGACTTTGGTTGAAAATATAATTAAAATATTGCTGTTTTAAGCAGAAGCATATTTGAACTCAAGCTGGATGAAGAAACTACCCCATTTCTGAGAATGTGGAATTTAACTTAATCATTGATGCTACATCCAGCTAAACAAAACACAAAACCCAGTTACCTAGACTTCGCTTACCCCAATTAAGGGAATATTTTTAATACACAGCTTTATTTCTGGAAAACAAAACAACAAAAAAACCCAAACTGGAAAGGTATATAAACCAAAATTTTATTTTGACTTTTGATAAAAATGTGGATTTTTAAACTATAACAGGAAGACAAAATTTCTATATTATGTCGTTACAGAGAAGGAGAGAGAAGACAGATGCTTGAAACTCCTGTCCCTCACTATGTCAACAAATTTTAACATAAGTCCAAAACTATAAAACATTTTTGTTTACTGGAGTTTTTTCGCTGCTGATAATTTAATTTATACCTCAAAGCCTGCCTCAAAACCTCCAACAATCCACACTTATTATAACTCCAGGTAACTACATGTCTCAGTCCTCTCACTAGTAAGGATTGCTTTTATCTTTTTTTGTCATCATCTCTATTTCATTGTGAGAAAAAAAAAATCTCTGTTGTTAGTAAATGGTCTAAGAATGATGTCTCGTTATGAAAGCAGATTCCCTGTTTCTTGTGAAGAGAAGGGTGATGTTTTGGTGGCAGCTAAGAGCTTTTTGATTTTGGATTAAGTTTTCCATTGACTGTACTAATACTGTGCCTGGGGGAAGTAACTCCTGCTAGTTTCTTATGATTTTCACCCCAACTATGAATCTCTATAATTTTCATCTCAACATATCAACTGTGTTTTTAATTGTGTATTTGAATGCATATATACTTGAATGTGATAGCAGGCAAAAAATCTAAACATGACCTGAGCTATAAGAAGAGTTGCATTCCTTGTGTATTAAATTAGAATGCAGTTCCAAACCTAAATTTAGAAAAAAAAAACAAAAAAACTCTTGCCTTATCTCAGTATTTGTTGCTCCTTTCTACTTTATGTGTAATTTCATTACATGCTATGTTAATTTGTTAAACTGGGTTATTGTAATGTTACAATCATCATGCCTCCATTCCTAATGGTCAGAAGTATTTATGGTATCTTAATTTAATATGTGTTATTGCTGTATTATCTCAGGTATGTCAGGATTGGATTCATGCCTTGAATTCCTAGCTAGATAACTCACTCAATCATAGGTCATAGTTGTCATTTTCCATGGGCACATGGGCTGTCAGGCAACATAAAATTCTGGTAGATTTCCACACTTCTTATTTCTTCTTGCTCTGTTTGCTGACACGAGTGTTGTCTTCTTTGTCCAGACGTTTTTGTCCAAAGTTTCGTTCAGTTATTGAGACAGAAACTTTAAGCATCTTTTACTACTGAATATGCTTTACTTTCCCTCCTCTGACCTGCTTAATACCCTCTCCTCAACATAGCCTATTCACACAGCTTTTTCCTCCTTTTTTATTCATTTCTAGTTTCTCACATACACATTTATTTTCATAAAACCCCTAAACTTATTAAGTATAATAGTGAAAACAACCTTTCTCACCTTCATTTGTCACTCTTTGCTTGACTGTTTTTCTCCTTTTTTCCTCTGAAGATTTATATATCTGCTATTCTTAATTACTATTTTTATCAAATTTGAAAATGAAAAATATAGATATTCAGTATTCTTTTAGCTGTCATTAATCTCCATAATCTCCAGTTTCTAAATTGTGGGTAATTTTCACAGTGTTGAAATTTGTTACCTTCAACTCACTTCTCACTTCTGTCTAGAGTGTCAGGATACATTACAGTCATAAGAAAAAGTTTTGACTGCTGAGACCTGCCATTTGCTATTCACAACCCCTCTCACACACCTCTAAAACCTTTCCCCACGCTTCTCACTTTGTTTTCATGCAAAATATCTTCACACCTATAGATCCTAATGCTTATTTCTCCACTTTTGGGTTATGTTCTCTACTTTCCTCCCCCAGATTCTTTTTGCTGGGGGTACTTGTTTCTGAGTTCCTTCAACTAAATTTAAATTTAGTTTTGGAGTTCTGGTTCAACTTAAGGTGTCTATTTACACTTGAGCAGTTTATAGCTATAGTGTATTTCTGTTTTTAGTAACTATTTGCCTACAATCTGAAACAATCCTCAGACACATCCCATCCTACAGATGACCATCAAATTAAACAACAAGTCATGACTGGGCATAGAGTGAGCCGAAATATCATTATGTCTGCAACTAGTGGTAGGAGAAGTGTGTAAGTTTAAATATCATTATTGCCACCTGAGAAGTGCTGGCGTTTCAATATAAAACACACTTTATTCTGTCTAGACACACCTTAAACAATAAACATGTTTCTATTATCCCCCAGTGCATTTTTCTCTAAATTATACAATTCTAAATTTCTTAGTCCATGTCAATTGTTCTTTCCAGTTATCATCCCACTTGCCATATGGTGAATTTTCTCCATCCTCCCTAACTGACACTAGCTATACAAAGTGATTTTTTTCTTGTTTGCTACCCAAAGCATCCCATACAGCAAGGGCAATTTCTGCATCTGTAGAGATCTGGAATAGCACAGAATAAAATGGAATGGCTCCAAATTTATACAATTATGTGTCATAGAGGATTTTGTGCCTCAGCAACAGTAGATGTTTCTTCACTTAATCTTATGAGCGCATTTCTAGAGAAATTGTTTTTGTGTGGTGTAGCAAGCTCATTAGCTGCATTCTAACTGCAAACACAGAACTCCATGTATGCTAATCTGTCTTGTTTCACTTTATCTCTGGTAGAGATGTGCTTCCCATATTACCAGATTTATACTGAAAGAGTAGAAGGTTACTGTGAGCAATTAGTATTTCTGATTTATTTTCTTAGAATCAAATCTGATTTGTCTGAATTTAAAGGTTTTTCCTCAGGTTTAAGATCTAGATTTTGCTTTCAGTTTACTATTCAGTTGGATGTTACCATAATTGAACACTTGGAAACATGGCTGAAAGACCTGTTTTTTACTGACTTTTTGCAATTTACTGTCATTTTTGAATTTACTTTATTTAATGTTTTGCAAAAGAATATTGCCAAAATGAACTCAAATTCCAAAACATGCACTTTTACACCAAGACAATCAAATAACAAAGCATGTCAAAATAGGTTCAGAGAATGAATAATACCAAAGCTGTGAACAGCAGTACACTCCTGACAATATTCAGTCTGTTCTTTACAAAAATGAAGTATCCTTAAATCAAAGAAAGCTTTAGCTTCAAGAATAGTGTTTTCTTTTTTCTTCAGAAATAAACATTATAACAAACTTCATATAAGGAAAGATCAGAGCAGCTTTGAAACGTTTAAACAATACATGTGACACAGAATTTTAGAAGCAATTGTTTACAATAGCAGGCTTTTTTTTTTTTTTTTCTGAACTCATCCAATATCATATGGTATTTTACTTACTTTTCCATCTGTCACTGAATGGAATGACTGTGTCTGATGTGTGATATGACACTTAGCAAACTTGTCATGCAACACCTGATTGCATACCATAATGTCAACTATTAATTGTTCTGTCAAATATATCCTATAGTTAAATTTCTTAAAGGGTCTGATGAATATTACAGAACTCTATTTGTCCTGAAGTAGAATGGATTCATCCTTTCTGTAAAGTGACCAGTTGAAAAGTAACTGAAAAAAGGTTTTCTCAAAATTCCATGTTTCTTAAAAAAAATATAAAAAAACCAAAAACTTAAAAGAAGTAAAAATTATTGTATGAAAGGTTGCAGTAGAATTTTTTTTAGCAAATCCCACTCCTTTGTACTATGCCTTTTAAAAATAGGTCCCTTCTTTCTCTTGTACTCTCAGTCAAGCAAATTTGATGACATTTTGGATTACATGAAAACTTCCCTGCAGCATAAAATCTTAGTTCTGCTATCCCAGTGTGCATCTGATTTCCCTCTTCTTTTTCTAATTTTTCCTGGTTTCTACATGTGCAGTAATTTTTCAAGGAAACATTTAATGCTTTCCTTTTATTAGGCAGCGAAAAGTGCAGCAACAATGTTTTTAAAGATATTTTTTAGGTTACATATTCCCATCAAAAACAAGAAGCTGAGTACCAAAATGCCTTTGAAAGCAAGATCATTTAAATAATTTGCATGCAGATTATTGTGATACAAGATAAATCAGGAAAATGAAATATATATCACATTTTTTAAAAATCAGGTCATATAGATTCATCAGAGTTAATCAGGAAATTTTTCAGGATTGGAATACCTTATTCAACAAGGACTTAGGAAGTGATCTCTAAAACTGCAGACTCATAAGTGTATTTTATTTAGAAAAAAAGAAACAAAAACTGTGAGAAGGAAAAAGACATTAGAGGAAAACTGAAAAGTAAAGCGTACTGAGACAATTCAACATGGCATAAGGAAAAATATATCACTCACTCTTTTGTGGTCTTTGATATTGTTAAATTTTGCACTTCCTTTTGTAAGGACTTTTAATTTCTAAAAGTACTGAGACTGTCTCTCACTAAAACAAAAATGTAATAGAGGACTATAAAGTCACAAATTGTTTGTGAAATGTGGAGACATAACTATAATTTTCTATTTCTCACAGATTGTAAATGAAGGACTTTTCCTTGAAATTATCAGACAGCTGGTGTAAATCATTAAGGAGAAATACATACATATTTATTTATTTATTTACTTACTTACTTACCTTTTTTTTTTTTTTTTCCCTAGTACAACTCAACTGTGGTACTTCTTGATTAGGTCACAGCTCATAAGAGCTAAGGAATGGAAATTAAACATCACTAACCCAAGGATGTGGACAGCCCTAAAAACCATACATACAGCACTTCAGAGTATATATCATGGGAAATACCACTATAGATTCCAGAATACCTCAATATTTCTTTCTCAGCAACAATAATAATATCAGTGGGTAATATCAGAATATAAACCAAAACTGGATTTCTAGTTGGGCACTGTCTGCCTGATTTATGTTCTTGTCTTACTATCTTAACATTGAAAGACAGATATTTTTGAAATATTTATATATATATATATTACAGAGTAAATACTGAGCTTCAAATGAAATACTATAGAACATTTTTGAACTATGTACAGAATAATCTATCTCTGCTGTTTTGTCTGCTTTTATGGATTGAGTTGTTTAAACCAGGGTTTTATGAAATGCATATTAGCTTTTTGAAATCAGTTTAATTTAGATGTAATCTGAGAATAAAACATCTCAATTCAAGGTGGCTTAGTCCGACCTAGAAACCTATCCTATAGGATTAGTGTTTGATATCTTCCTGCTGAGAGTTCAGAAATATTTGATAGAATTTTATTGTTGCTTTTTTTCATTTTCATCCTTGTTCTCTTCTGCTTTGCAGCAAGTAAAATCTATGTAAGAGAAATAGAACAAGGGTTAGTTTTAGTTGTTGCCTGTGCCTGTGGATGTGAATAAATGGGTATATCTAGTCTCAGGAGAAAAGGTAATACTTGCAGGAAACAACTTGATTACCTGTGGCTCAGTGGTGAAGGTTTTATTTTGATCCAGTGAAGCTAGAAACTAATTCTAAGTCTCTAAGTACTCCACTAAAATTTATCAGGAACATTTCAGACAACAGGATTCATTTTTAGAAGAGTCTTGGTTGGCTTTCCAGTGTTTTAGGTGTCTTTCTCTTCTGCCTTCTCTACTTTCAAAGACTTCCCTTGTCTTTGTTTTACTATTTCCTTTAGACTTACCCAGCATACTTCCTCATGCAAAATAAGCAATGCTTTGAAAAATTGACTTGAAAAATATACATTCCAAACCAAAACAAAAGTAGTTTCATCAGTACATGTTGTCAGCCCCCAAGACTGCACAAATCTTCCATAATATATACTAATATTTTTATTTAGAAAGGAATAAAAAAAAGGCAATGATCTTGAAGCTTTCTTTTGTGATATTTTACAGGGAAAAGATTGCATTATATGAAGCAAAGTCTTAGGGCAATTTCTGTGAATATTTTTCATTTTAGTACACTTAAATTCCATGTTTTGAACTTCTGTCTTATGTATATTTGCATGAAATTAAAACATTTTAGAAATAGATCAACCTATACTATCAGGAAAGCAAATATTTAAGCATTGGAGCCCCCTTGATATATTAACATTTTTAGACATTCTTCCTTTTATTGCTATAAAATATTACATTTTTAATGCATAAAGTACCCTGTTAAATCAGAACATCAGCAATTATTAGAGCAAGCTTTAACGTGTTCTTTGCCTGTTGTTTAATATCTTGATTTTGTTTGATTTTTTCCACAAAATAATTAGCATACTAATAAAGTAGCTACGGTCAAAGTGTGCATTGTACAGATCTCCACCATTATGTAAACACTGTGTTAGTGAACAATGTAATATTAAAGATGTTTTAAATCTGACCTACAGAAAGAAAAATTTTCTTGATATTTGTAGTTTTCTTTAAAAATCTCTGCTCAATTTATCTGGCTCCATAAGATTTCTGCAAAAAAAAAAATTTGCTGGAGCATAATTTTCAAAGAAACTAAAGTTTTCTTCTAAATTGAAACAGAGAATTTTATGAACAGTCTTTTGCAGCCCAAGATCTGGGAAGACTTTCAAAATAATATTTTTGTATAGTCAAATCAGTGTATTTCCCTTCAAGTTTCTTAAGTTGGGATCAATATATAAGAAAAAAAATCTTGCAATTAAGTACATTAACTAGAATTCATATTCCTTTTTTTGGCTGAAAGGATCATTTGTTAGAGAAGTAATTAACTGGTACACTAAATTTTGTCTCAGTAATTCTTTATTAGTGTACTGTTTGTACATTATTTTTTCAATATTTCATATCATAGAGGATTTATTTGCAAACATTTTTTCTTCCCTTTATTTGATTTTAAATATTAGGGAAACACAGTCTTGCAAATTCACAGTAGATATAAACCACATTTAAGAATGGCTGAGAATATGTATATGGTAAATCCTACCAAACACAGTTTGATAAGATTTCTAGATGTCTTTAACCCTTATTTTTGGGGAAAAAACAAAATAAAACTAAGAAATTCCAAACCTCAAAAACAAAGCTTATTAAAAAAAACCCTAAATCTCAAATGAAAAAGTGTAATTCAATGCTCCATTCACACTAAGCCAAGTGGAAAGAGGAATGCAAAATAAGTGCCTAACCCTAAAGAGATAATGTGAATTCTTCAATTCATTGTGCTCTCTTGACAGATGAGAGGGTCATCATCTTCAACTTCAGCCATTTCTCCCTGGTTAGACCAGAAGGAGCAGGAAAGAGTGTGTAAGTAAGAGAAAGTGATTAACAGAAAGTCCTGGAAGTAAACAAACCCATACATCAAATCATATAAAAAAGATGCATATACATAAAGTACTTGGTATATATCGTATGTCTGAACTTCTATATGATTTCTATCTCCTCTTCTGTTATTTTTTTGTCAGAAAACCCACTTTTTTACTGCTCAGTGTTATTTAAGTTTTATTTATTATTTTATATTAATTGATTCATTACATAATTCTGAAAGTAAATATTGGACTTGTTGAGAAAAAATCTTTTGCAAATGCAATTGTGCTTATTGTGCAGCACTAAAAAAATTCACAGTATTGTAGTCAATCAGTTTTATATGTTTATTATTTCTTTCCATTAGCTTGATATTTTTTTATGTGCTACTATTACTAACAGAAAAAAAAAAAAATCCATGACAAAATTTCTGTATAAAGAAACATCCAAAAGTTTTTATAAAAATTATGAAGTATCACAATGAAGGTTATATTTTGCCCAGAATAACAAAAAAACCAAAAACCAAAAAAAACCCACCAAAAAAACAAAAAACAAACAAACAAACAAACAAAACCACCAATAATCTCTGAAGAAAACCCAACATAATTTTCTAACTGGACATCTTTGACATAATGTCAGCATCCAAAATGGACATGCTATAATCTGCACAGTTCTAATTACCTTTTAGATGGCTTTGCCTGGTATTGATTACTGTGCATATTTCTCAACAGATAATAGTGATTTAAAAGGATAATTCCTGATTAGGCCTGTGAAATATTTGTCTTCACACTTATTACTCTATTTCTTATAATTAAATGACATGATGTTGAATTTGCACGCAAACTTACATCAGTAGAAAGCATAAAATAGGTATTTACAGAAAGCAACTCTATATTCATGGCTGTGATATGAAGATAATAAAGCACATAGAATCCTGATGAATCTTCTTTGGTGCAGTCAGTGCAGATTTGGAGTCTGGGCAGGTAAAATTGTGTAACTTTTGGGATTTTTAAAATTTATTTTTATTTTTATTTCATGCTTATATTATGAAATGCCAAATTCAGGGAGCTCTTTTGTCCATCTAGATTGATGACTTTTAAAGAGGCGTAGTTTTGCTGAAGGGCATAGGACAGCAGGATTGTTCAACAGTCTCTGCTGTGTTTTCTCCAGATCCCAAGTATAAGATAAGTACAGAAGATTTATTATAATGGCTAAGTAACTAATTATAATCATGTCTAAACAGCATTTGTCAAGGGGTTAATAAAATTTTGAGCAAAACTTCTCAGTTCTCTTATGTTACTATTATAGTCTAAACAATTTTGCCTTTTTGTTCTTATCTACCTATCTTGGGTTCAATAAGGACTTTTGTCACCATGGTACCCTTATTCAGTTCCCCAAAATTAAACAAATGTGTTTCTGAAATATCAAAAAGCAAGTAGCAAAACAAAAAGTATAAATTCTGGCATATAAAAGGAAATCCAGCAGAAGAGATGGAGAGAACATATTTTTCCTCTCTTGTGATTATATGTTTTTATGCATTTATGATTTTTTTCCCAAACTGGTTAGATTGATCACAAATCATGCCATAATTGATGCTAATGTAAGCAAAATTCTGATTTTTTTATGTATCAGGTTGGCCTTGTAAGGCCTTCTTTTTTATGTGACTTTAATTTGACTTTAATAAAAACTTCAGTGAAATGAATAAACAAAATCTGAAAAAGAGCAACCTGGCTTTCTGTTGCTAGCCACAAGAATATGAGAATGCTCATTTCGACACCTTGAAATGTTTACTCAGTGAAGATTGAGATTGAACATCATTTAAAGAGAAGTCTAAGAGTTCTATTCATTTTCTGATTTGCTCATCAAGGAGGAATGTTACACAGACACAAAGAAGTCTGTGTGCACTCTATAGAGCATAGACAGAGAATCCAACATGTTCTGAACATATCACATCTGATACTTCTTCTATGATCACCTGTACAATGTGTGAGCTAAGCTCAGCATCCCTGCACAGACTGCTGGTGTTTTGCAGCTCATCTGATACATCCTAGGTAAAGAATCTCTTGCAGTCATCACATTACTAATGTAATTAGTACAAGAAATGTATAAAAACTTATTTGTAAGTCAAATTTCCATAACACTTGACGCTGTTGATCACCATGACACAAAGACTCCGACTTCAGAAGGCTAAAAATGATTCCTTTGTTTTTGGGATGTGTCTCCCTTATGTACTGTTCTACACAGACCAATTTGATTGGTGAAGTAAAGACCAACTTCTTCAATCACATTGGTCAGACCAGAGGGACATCAAGAAGAAGCCCCTCCTAGGGAGAAAAGATAAACAGACTTGTAGTTACAAAAACATGTCTCTTGTTTACAGAAAGTTCCCTGAGAAAGGAATTTCAGAAATCAAAACATCTCAGACACGAACCAGGGCTACATCCACCTAGTCAAGATTTATTTCTTTATGAAAGGAAAGCATGCTAGTGTTAGAATAGTGTAATCTTATTACTATTATAATTCTAATGTCAACCACAGCTACATGTGATCATGACAACACATCTT
This sequence comes from Sylvia atricapilla, assembly GCF_009819655.1. Classification (NCBI taxonomy): domain Eukaryota; kingdom Metazoa; phylum Chordata; class Aves; order Passeriformes; family Sylviidae; genus Sylvia; species Sylvia atricapilla. The sequence goes on along the minus strand of NC_089144.1, from coordinate 6,662,255 downwards.
GGCATGCCAAAGTTTCTTAGTGCAAAATAGACATTATCTTCAGTTTTCAAATTAAAAATATTATTAAGTCAAGTAAGTATGGATAAAGAAAAATTTGGGTTCTTCTTGATGTCTCTATGTGTTTGCTTTTCCAGCATGTTTGTAAATTTAACCAAATAGGTAAAATCAGATCCATGACAGAATTACAATTTCATCATTGTGATGGTCTCTTTAGTGCAAAACCTTCTCTATCTTTTGAAGGAATTGATAAAGAAAACACAAAACTACTATTTCCCTTTTTAATAATTCTTTCAAATTCTGAAAGTTTAGAGAAAAGTTTTCTATTTTATTTCTGTATTTATTTCTGTACTTGGAGAAGGCACTTGTCATAGCCTTGGACATTGATCAGAGAGAGCTAAGAAAAGTTGACATCATGGTGAAATTAAATTCTTTGCCATGTCTTGACAGAAGGTGACATGCAAGCAAATACGTTTTTTCCAGCTTACCAGATGAAATTTGTCTGGACATTATAAGGATCCAACTCCAAGGAAAGTCCAAATTTGAGCTGCTTCAGTGAAAAGGAAAAGCTGAAGGTAAGTCATTTGAGTTGTTGCAAGATGTTCTGTGTTGCCATTTAAGTATTTTCCATCAGCTGATTGCAGTCAACTGAGATGTTTTTGTGTTGAATCTTTTGTAACAAAGGACAAAATGCATTCAGATTTTGAGGTTGTTGACACAACACAATATTCAGGAGATTTTCTTAATTTTCATTACTGTAACATTTAGAGATATTATGTCCTCTAACCCTAAACTGATCTATATGACAAAAAAGATGGCTTACAATGAATCTATTTATTTGGTTGTATAAATTAGACAGTCATACAACTATTCTTCTTGGAAAGTAGAGGATAATAATTATATCCTCTCCTAGGTAAGACCGTAGGAAGTGTGTGTGTCAAGTTTTTTTTGTTTTACCAGTGCCTACCATGTCATTAATCTTCAGTCTATAAGAATTATTTTTAAAGGGAGGCTTAAAGTTTGAAAGAGAGCAAGAAGCAGAAGAAGCAGAAAGAAGCAGAAAGTTATACCATGTCAAGTGAGCAACCTGTTTCATGAAGTAAAACAATCACTTATTTTTTTTATATTATAAGCTAGCAGCTTTTGCTCAGTTACATACCTCAGCTGACTTAGATGTAAATCGGTATGCTTTAATAACTGGCTTACTGCCATCTATATTAAGAAATATGTCACCATTATATTTAACATTCAGTTCAGGGGAAGTACTTGTACATACTAGATACTATCAGCCTTATAATAACTCATTCTTAGTAAATCTTAATAGTAATTACCCTCTCCAAATACTTTATTGAAAACCAAGATAGTGTGATTGAGACTGGGCCAACCATCAGCAAATGCTATCAACACCCAGCATAGGGAAGACAAAATTCAGTCTTTACTAAAGCGTTTATATATCATATGAGATTAAAAAAAAAAAATCTGGAGCACAAATGAATGTAAAGTTCACAAATATTTGCTTACTTCAGTGTTTACAGAAAATGTCTACTAAAGGGACTTTTTTTAAACTGATGTCTTAGTGGATGATTTTGCTTCCTAAATTCCTCCCCTGCAGAATCAAGGTGCGACAGCATGCAGTCTTAATTCCAGTTCACCTATGCACAGCACTAGCTTCAGTTCACTTTCACTGAAAGTGAACACATAAAGGAATATGCAAGGAATATTTGTAGGTGTTTGACACTGGAGGGGTTGTTGGCTCAAGACATTTCAGATGCATGTGTGTGAGGTAAGAGGAAAGTCAGGCCTTGCCCTGGTGAAGAGATGCACTGCCCACCCCTCTCAGCAGCATCCCAGCATGGCAGTGGCTGCCAAACCCTGGAACAGTTGAACTGATGCCCCACACCTGTCCCTGGAGCCTCTAACAGCTCTTGAGTGACCAAATGACTAGAAGTCCCACCTGGGGGAAGGCCAAAGGATATTTAAAGTGGAACATGTGACAATCATGTGTATTGACTGCATCCTCACTTGGAATCTCTCCCCAAGCTGAACAGAGTAGGAACCAGGAATGATAGAAATGTTTGTACTTTTCTATACATTTTCTCTCTTTGTCCTCTTCTTCTAATTCCTTCTTCTTGGAATTTTTGGGTAACATAAAATCTAACAGGCTTAGAGTTTGCTGAGTTGAATCGGTTAAGTTATGCTTTGAGAAATGTTTTATCCTAATTGAATGCTGCTCTAAACTTTTTGTCACAGTTCTCTGATTTTCCAAATTTTCCAGTTAAATTTTTTGTTGTTTTGATGCTTTGAGAAGATCTTGTTGGTATTTCTGCCATGTGTCTAACTCAGAGTACATGAACAATCATAAGTCCTTTTAGGTGTTTTGTCGAGTGACATTTTAGGGCCTAACAGTTGGTCTTGCTCACTTGCAGTTCATTCTTATCTGCAACCTGCAAGGAGACCTGCTGCACCAAATTAAGTGGAAATCTTATTTAAACTATCTACTTCACAATCTCACTGTGCAATCTCTGTCAGTCACTCTCACAGTAATATATATATATTTCTGATGTTCAGACAAAAACTTCTGTGTTGTTTATTGACCTTTGAGTCAACCCATGAAATGCACCACTAGTTACTGCTCTTGCACAAGAAGTGATGTCAGTGATCATCTAGTTTCTCTGGATGCAGCTGTTCAGTTCCTTTTCAATTCACTTCACTACTGCTCACCCATCCCATAGTTCAACAGCTTACCTCTGATAAACATGTGGTATGTTCAGTTTGTGTGGTGGGGCATGTTTTGGATTTTACTTTGTTCTGTTGTATGAGTTATTTCCAGAAAGTTTTATGAAAAATGGTTTGTTCTTTGTACCCCCCTCCTGTTCCTCCCCCTTTGTTCATCCCCAAGTTTTTTGTCAGATATTTGTTAAGTGTCAGTCATTAGTTAGATAACCCTCTGGTCCCGTCAGTCACTCTGGGGCCTCTCCCTGCGTCCAGAAAACTCCAAGAGAGGCGTTGAGTGATTTGGCATAACCAAGGGGGTCCCCTCCCATTTGGTTATGATTTGATATTGCACCTGTATGTCATGTTAAGAGTCACTCCATAATTTTCTGTTTTTGGTTTGTCACGGTACCCCATCCCTGAGACCCACCCCCCTTTATAAGTTGCTTCCTTCACATCCTGAGGGTCTCTTCTGACACAGACCCCTGGGGTGAGGATCCCCCTGATCCAATAAACTCTGTACCCTGTCTCTGAAGAGTCCCACCTTTTCTCTCCTGCCTTCACCATGTCCCTGTTCTTGGTGAGCCAAGAACCCCCAGTGTCATCATGGTGCCAGGGCTAGCCGAGCGGGGGGACACAGGCAGCTGTGACAAGTTTCCTTAAGTGTTCTTAAATATTTACGTTACCTGGGGTCAATCTGCTGTGGAAACACATAGGCAAACACATAAGAAAAAAAGCATTGTGGGAGGTTCATCTGGGGTCTCTGTCCCCTTGCTTGACTGCTTCATTTAAGCTCAGGCCCTTGCTCTATGTCCTTGTGCCCCCAGCACTGCACCCAGGGATGTGGCATCACTGACTTGGCATCCCGGCCTCCTTGGGTCATAGTGTGATCTCAGACTGGCATTATCAGCATGGACATGATAAATGTTGTCTGACTTACTGGTCCCTGACTCTTCTCTTCATAAACACTCCTTTTTAGCAGTCTCTTTCAAGGTTTATAAAGCTATTGTGAACAAAATCATAAAAAGAGATTTGATGATGCACTGGGATTTTGTCCTTTAATAAATTTTGGCTAGATGCTTAAGCATTCAAGTACTGCTTTTATAATGCTCTATGGAAAAAATCCCAGCAGAGTGGCCATTCATGAAAAGGAACAATATTTCCAAACATTCAGAAGTCTAGTTTAATTGGTCAGGTTTTTGAAAAGTGAAGGTGAAGGGTATCAAGCACTGTCTCAGCATATGTGCATATGTACACAGTACTATGGCAGATCTGAAATTCAGATCTTTTATTAAGTGTCATTTAAAGTATAATGCCTGGTTAGCTTCAGTCAGCAGCAAACATTTTCTGCCTGGCACTAAAATCATATTGCCCTTCTCAATCAAAAGTTAACCAGCAAAAACTTCTTGATAGAGGAGAATTTACCTGGCATTTGATTGCAAGGAGGAAGCAGCTGTTGTAGGAGTGAATATTCTAAATAAGATACAAGAAGGTCATTTGTGATTTCCTCCATTTTGTTAAAGGAAAAACCTGAAGCAGAAAATGACAAATAGTTTGCTCAAGGTTATCTGGCAATTGCAGATCTACAAAAAAAGCTTAAGCCTTCTTAATCTTAGAAAAGGTGAAGACAAGATTGGTTTCCTCATGGAATGTTCTGCACCTTCATTGGTACTATTTCTGAAATAAATGAGAAAAAAAGAAATTTTTAGAAATTAGACAGCAATTTCCTCCCTGTCCACTTAAGTATTCTTTGTATTTCTGAGTACTCAATAATTATTTTTTTCCCCTCAGGCATTTTTTTCTGGAAAAAAAAATCCTACAATATTTACTATATTTAAAATGTTTTTCCATTTGACACGACATCTTTAGGAGGAATGGGTTGTACTTGTGGCATTTTTATAAAAAGCTCTGCTTGTTTATTTAGAAATTACAGTAATAGTGTCTGAAATAAGTTTTTAACCACTTCTCTAGTATTTAGAAGCTAAAATTATAGTGAGTTATAATTTGATATACACTTCATTGTAATCTGATTTAAATCTGATTTTAATCAAGCCTTTATTACTAGAAACATTTTCTTTATTAATTATAATCTAAAGAAGACTACTTCAGAGGCTGAAATGATCTTTACTGATGTCCTTTAGCACTTGAAAAAAGTATCTCTTTTGGAACCACTGAAGAAAATATTTAAATCCATTTTCTGAAAAGTTGTATTTTTGGGACTTTCTGTAAAAATTTGGGCTTATTTTTAAATCTGAATTAAAACTATTTCTTTTCCTGCCTGAGTCTCTTTCTACCTCTCCCGTGTTAACCATCTGTCTGGTTTCTTTCCCTCATCTAATCTCCTTTCTCACATGCTTTACTTTTTCTACCACAATGATAAGATTTTCTGTGCAGTAGTCAACTGAAAATGTGAATTTCTTTCAGCCATATATCAAGGACCACAAAGTTTACATTCTTCTAAGTTTCATATTTTCATGCCATTCAGCTCCAGTACCATAAAAGGAGCTGTGAAGAGTGTAAGATTTAATCATCTCAAGGTGCTTGGAGGTATAGTTTTAAAATCATGCTCAGGATCCTTCCAGGAGAATGGCTTATGAACCTGAGGTAGTTCCAAGCAAAGGTTTGTGCAGATGCACTAAACCACACAGAAATAGAAAACTTGATGTTGTTGCGAAGCATAAGATTGACATACGAGTTTATTAAATATTCATTAAATGTCTTGCATGTGTAGATCTTTGATAAAGGTGCCTGATTCACTGGGCATACGCTGAAGTGATTGTGCCTCACAGATAGTATGTGTATTTGGGGTTATTGCATGGCAATTCCAGTTGAAAAAACAGGAGAACTAAATACACTGAAGACTTAAATTACTAAAAGAAGAAATCTACTTACAATCCTCAAGTCTTTGGATGGCATCAGCTTTTAACTGCCTTCTCAAAATGTGTGTCAAGTTCCAATGATATAAAACCTCCTATGTCTGGATAAACTATATATTGGGATCAGCTCACGCTGCTTGCTTTGGGTTTTGAGTTTCTATGACATCTTTATTCTTTTCTTCACATATATCTCTATATTATCTAAGCAAGAGATTTCCAAAATCCTAGTTTCTTCAACAGTGTCTGCCCTACCTACTGGAAGGAGACTTCTCAGATCACTGAAGTCACCAGGCTTCTCTGATCCTGCAGTTTCTGAGATAAATACTACATGAACACTAGTCTTGCTTATCTTTTTTATCAGAACTCCCAAATGAGAGTATTACTTTGTTTTTTCTCCTAAGTCGTTTATGTATCTGTGATTGTGTCTCCAAAACACTGAAAGCAGGATTTTCAGTTAACAGGACAATTTGGTCAGAGGTAAAATTATAAAATAAGACACAGTGAAAATATTGGAGATAGATGATTATCTTACTGTAAAGGCTAGTGAAGGATAAAAATGCACTTTGAGTACCAGTAGAGAATTAGGGGGAAATGAATTAGGTTGATAATATTAATCAATATTTTACTGATACATCTCGATTACAAATTGAAATTTGCTATGCAAGTAATTAAAAAGCATACAAGAAAAGGATCCCCAAAGCAGGAAACTGTAAACAAGTAACTGTTTAAAATAAACTGATTAATAATCCTTATTTCATTGTGATTTCAATGACAATTAAGTCCTTTTGTTCCTTTCAAGCAGCCTAACTTCAGGACCTTGGAGAATTGACTCTGGAGAGGTTCTAATGAGACCTGTACTTTACATCCGTGTTATGAGTTAATTGAACAGTTACTGGGAGATGTACAATAGTAGACATAAGTTTTGTTTTTGGATTATTATACAATGTGTGTACTGTTACTGAGAGAAATAAAGGCAATTTTTCATGGTGATTAGGCATTAAAGCCATTGAACTAGGCATTGAAAGGTGAAACAGAAAGATCTATTCAGCCCTCAGATTTTTTTTCTCAATAGGGATAAATACCATAAACAGACATTTTCTCATCAATAGTGTATTTGGAATTGTTCACTCAATATAGACTTTAAAGGGCCTGAGGACAATGAGATCACTTGTGATGACCTCTAGTTTATATCAAGCCTGACCTAGTTGTAAATGATTCTTCTGTAAGACTTACAGATAATATAGTCTTTTTATTAATATAATACCCTTATTAACATCTTAATATAATTAAAATAAATATAACACTCTTATTATTATAACACTCTATTAATATAACACTCTTATTAATCCTATTAATTTTTTTATTAATATAACACTTTCAGATTTTGACATAGAAACAATAGCCTGCAACTTCTCCACTTCTGTGTGAGACCTGTGATAGTGGGTTGTTCTAATTTACTTCCATTTTCCATTTTAACCATAGTGTAAAAGGTATTTTGAAAATAAATATGATAAAGTAATACAACAACACTTTTATTGTTTGGTGTAAAGCTCTTGTTTACTTTTTATTAAGTTGAGCAAGGAAAAGAAAGGAAAAAAGACATTTCTCATGTTAAGGTTTTACAATTGCTGTCAATGATACTGTTTTCTTGCTTAGGATCAAGTTAATGTGAAGGAACACATAAATTTCCATTGAAGCTGAGAAGCTGGTAGGAAGTTCTCTGAGAATTCCACAAAAATAAAGCATAAATATTCATGGACAGAGAAGTGTTACATTGCTGATATGGATACTGCCATGGTAAGCATTCATCAGAGCTTTATATTTCCAAGACTACAGACAGATTTTAAAGATGTGAGATAAAGTATGATTTTGGTTTCTTGGCTTTTGATTTTTATTTTGTTTCCTTTCGAATGATTTATAGATGTTGTTCCAGTCTATCCACAAAACCAGCTTTACTGAATCACACACATAACTGTAAGTGTTTACGGAATCAGACTTACATAAGCAAAATGCTTTTATTTCCACTTGGTTGATGTGATGAAGTCATTTATTCAACCCATGTATAAATGAGTTGACCAAATTCATCTCCAGTATAAGTGGGCATAAATCAAGATTAGTCATTGGAATTGCACCAACTTTCACCAATGCTGAATTTCTCTCACTCTATCAAGGAGTGGTTAAGGTTGACTCAGTGTTAGTAGTTTAACAGCATTGATCCAGATAAGATGAATAATGCATCATTACATAGAAAACTAAGAATACGCCCTGGTTTCAGCTAGGGTAGAAATTTCTTCTCTTTGGATTTGAAATTAGAATGATGATGATAACACAGTGATGTTTTGGAGTTTTTTTGAGTTGTGTTTTTTCTAAGTCAAAGGCAGTTATTTTCCTTGTCTCATGATCTGCCAGTAAGGAGGTATGCAAAAGAAACTGGGTGGGGCCACAGTGACTCAAGCTGACCAAAGATGTAGAACAACATGCCCAGTATATAAACTGGGGTAGAGTTACCCAGAAGAGGGGTCCAATCTGAGTTCAGGGTGTCAGATCTGAAGTCTGTCAGTGCATGGTGAGCAGTTGTGTCGTGCATCAGTGGGGTTTTCCCCCTTTCTATTATTATTATTACTGACAATCATTATTGCATTTTACTGTATTTTCATTTATTAAACTGTTCTTATATCAACATCCAAGTTTTACTTTTATTCTCCTCCCCATTTTCCACAGGGGCAAGGGAGGAAGGGTTAGTGAGAAGCTGTGTGGTGTTTCAATTCCAGCTGGGCTTAAAATCACAACAGAATACTAGCAAAATTACAGGTTAATATCTGAAAGCTCATAAGAAAACACATCTTTATCCATAACCATCAGTTTTAGAGGCATTGCTTAGTCTTAAGATCAATGGCCCCTAAAAAAAAAAAAAAAACCAAACCAAACCAAAACAAAACAAAACAAAACAAAACAAAAAAAAACCCAAACAAACAAAAACCAAAAACACACCTTTACAATTTGTTTTTCTATGCTCAAAGTCTAAGATTTACAAAAGTAAGTACCCATCAATTACATGTCTTAAGTTTTTTCCTAGGGGTGTTTTATTTTTCCACTCTATATTCTCTCCTGTGATATACACTGAAAGTGTGTCTGTGCATGCATTATGCAGTATGGGAAAAATTGTCTCAGTATTTAGAGAATTGGGGTCACAGTGGTAGAATTTCTTTTAGAAATGCGTTTGGTTTAGAAGAGTATCTGGATGTAAAATTATAGAAAAAGGTAATCAACTCTTCGCCTTGAATATGGAATTGTGCTAGCTATAGGAAATCAAATCTGATTTATCTGACAATAAAGTAAATTCATCATTATTGCACATATTTTTTTTCCCTAAGTTAAGGAAGAGATGATAGTACTCAACTTTAAAAAAAAAAAAAAAGAAAAAAAAAAAAAGAACATTTTTATCCCTGTGTATTCAAATTTCAAACCAAGAGAGACGACTTCTGTTCTTTATGATAGGAACAAGTAGTGCAACAGAAACAATACTGGGAGAGAAATCATCTGCACATTAATGTTAGAAGCATATATCAGTTTACTCTACAGCTTTCCAGATGTATTAATTTCCCAGATGACATTGTTAGATATTTTCTATTACTTGCTGAGGGAAGCCAGTAGCTGAAAAATATATTTACAGAATTTGCATTGAAGAAATTTTCTTCCTAATATTGTAAAGTAATTACTTCTTGTTTAAGCAAGTCTTGAGGCAGAATGCTCTAGATGTGATGTTATGTATAAAGATAACTATTGGTTAGCATGAAATATGCATTCATTCTATCAATGCAAAGTGGTAAGTAAAAGAGAAGTGTATCATAGTAGAAGCAAGGGGAATATTATATAATGCACTTGTCTACAGAGACAAAGTAATTGTATTGCATGCATTGAAAGCAAGCTTTCCCTCCCAATAAGGGAGCTCTTCCATTACAACATTCTGCTTGCAAGACTAGAAAGACATATATTTTATTGAGTGCATAGCAATAACATATTCTTGAACTCCAAAAATATTGGACTGGCAAAAAGTTCTTGGTGTGGGATTATGTGCACAGTATTGATCATCAGGGTCATCCAGGGAGAGGTCGCCATTCCTGTTGATAGCAATGTACCACCTTTTTTCTGCAGGTGCAGTGACAGAGCAGAAGGAAAAAGGAAACATATCCTAAATCAGCCACAGACAGCTCAAAGATACATGGAGTGAATGAGTTTACAGTACAGACAGGGCAGTGAGATTAATTTCTTCCCCAGTGGGGAAAGGAGGTCAAGATGTGGAGATGGTCACGTGAGAGGTACAACACATCTGTGAGAGGCCAATGAGAAGAATCATAAATTTTCCTGCACAAGGTGTCTGGTCCATTGGAATAGATCTGGCCACTGGAATGCAACAGAGGCTTGCATTCACAGACCTTTCTGTCTGTAGTATTTTCTCACCAGGAGTTTCAGGAGTAGAGGTGTGCAGCTGAGGAGGATGGAGTGAAGGAACATGGCCATGATATTTCAAAATTAAGTGACTGATGAAGTTGCCAACTACTTTTTTGCTTTAAATATGTGTTCAAGAGACAAACAGAGTCTCTGAGTGTTCCCTGAGTCCTCAATAAAGTGGAATACAATAATTTATGTCATAACAATATTTAGTGGCATTGCTTTACATCTATCAGGATTATCCTTGCACTGTAGAAATGTGTGCAAAAACCACTTGCAACTAAGATGTCTGGTGGGGCTGATTTCCATGATCCTTGTATGAATGTTGGAATAGAATAAGGAGTTACAAGGATTGCTAATCATTAAAATATTAAAAATTACAATTTCTTTTACTTTAATTCGCAGATCAGTCCCTTCTTCAGCTCCAAGGAACACAAACAAATAACATATATCAAAGAACAGCTGCAGGTGTTTATGTTGAACAGGTATTTATATTACTTTTGAGGTGGCTATGTTGTATGTATATCGAGAGAACTCCATCCTCTCTTTTTGTTCTTCCTAATCACCTATTTTATTTTAATCTATTAATGTAAACTAACCATCATGAGTAAGTCCATCTCCTCTATGAGCACTCATCATGACAATTCCTCATCTAACTACACACTTCAGCTTTTACCAATTGACATGTGTGAAATACAAACTTACTCTCCTGAGCTTTTAGTACTTCCTAGTATTATTTTTAGGATTTAGTGAAAAATAACACAGTATTTTATAATCAGGGAAATCCTCCAAGAACAAGCTGGGAGACAGGCTTTTTAGCATTTTGTTGATCTTCTTTGGAAAGAACTGGAATGATTCAGTGCATCCTCTGCTGTAAACCATCCCTAACTGGGTAGAGTAGAAAGGTTTGCTATGGAGAAACAAGATTCAGACTGTAGACCTAGAGGCACTAAGAAAGCAATCTTAAAGGAATAGAAAACAGAGAGCAGATTTGAACAGAAATTTGTTGAGATTTGTGGATTTCTTTCCTGGTAATATCTCAGCACAAGAAAAGGATAAGAATAGATTCTGATTACCACAGGAGCTGTATTTTCAAGGCATGCTAGGAAAATTATCTTACATGACAGATATGTTATGGAAGCATTATATTTTCTTACATAGTTGTTTATCAGTGTGAAATTAAGATAGATTTGGGAAAGAGAAAAGCAAGCAGAAGATTTCCTGCATTAAGATCCTCTTTTCTGTCCCTTGAATCAACACCTGCAAGTCAAACATATAGTATTTTATCTCTAAAAGACTGCAGTCTAAGTCTTCTATTCAAAAGATGGTAGTGTAGTTGCACTGCAAAGTTGGTCCACGCAGACTACAGTACTCCAGAGAGGTCTTCTTTGAAGTATGTTTATCAAAGATGCACCTCCTGTCCTGTGGCTTCTGTATCCTCTTTAAATAACCCACTACAGTGCTTTCTTTTTTTACAGGACTGTTGACTCAGCTTGTGGTCCATTAGAAGCCTGACTGTTTTCTGTAAAATTGCTTTGCAGACAACCTTCCCAATCACGAGCCTGGTAGTCAATTACTGCTGCCCACTTTTTGCAGTTGTACATGTCACTGTTAAATATCTTTTTCTCCTGCCCAAAAAAGAATATTTTAGTCTTAAAACTCTAAAGTATGCTTTTTTTTTTTTTTTTAATTTATTTTTTTATTTTTATTTGACAGTATGGACTAGATTAGCTCAGAAGCTTATGTAATGAATACAATGTCTAGATTATACTTGTTATCATCCAGACCATTAGCAAAAATTCCATATTGTATGAGCCCTGAATGAATCCCCATGAGACTAGGCAATGGACATATATAAAGATTTTGTTCAAAATTCAAGCAGAATGGTTTTGCAGACAAGGCTGAGTATGTGATAGAAACTTGTGCCTACAGGTCTGAAATACAGATTGGGGATACATTTTTCAGAGTAGGATTACTGAATTGTATATATTTTTTTATTATTTTTAAATATTTTTAATGGAATACCTTAACTAATTATAGCTCAATCCATGGATTACCTTATCCTTTTATGCATATATCGTGCTGAAAATGTATGACCGGATATATTGGTGAACATATGGCATAAGTATATAGAAATGAAACTCATAAACAGTGTGTAAAATGGGGAACAAAACCCACCAGTAGAACATGGAGCTCAGTTTCATACAGAAAAAGCATGAAAATTCTATGTAATATAACAGCCATCTATCTAATTTCATTATTCTCTTGAATAAGTTGAATGAGTTGAATTTCAAACTTACTAAAATAATTGACACCATTATATTAGTTTGACATTACATATACTTTCCTGACTTTATATATTCAGGGAACTTGTAAGTGCCTGCCATGAAGAAGACCGTGCAATTTTAACAGTCAAGTAAAAAGATGGATTCAAGTTTCTTCTTTCTGGAACCAGAAATACGTACACAAATTCACGCAAAGAAAGCAGATGTTCATTTGTATCACTCTGGTAGAACTGGAGGAACATGGGCAACACAGGAGTGAGCACCAAAAATTAAATCTTAAAAAATCTGATTCAAGAAGTTTCCATAAACAGTAGATAAATATTCAATTATAGTGCCTCCCTTGTCAGTGAACATATGTTTATATGGGAATTTTTTCCAGTTTACAGGAGGACCAGAAGCAAAACAACAACAACATAATAATAATAATAATATAGTCCCCACAGCTCATATTATTCAATTTATCATAAAGGACAGGGGAGAAATTTGCATTCCCCATCTTTAAGTCCTGCACTCTTTCCCCAAGATCAAAGTAATTGTTTTTGAGAATGTGGGTCACATTCAATATTCCCTTGGAATGGAACCCACCAAACTATTACAATGAACTCAATATCTTGTTCTGATACTCTAAAATAAGGTATTACAACCAGTTGTTACACCAGAGAAAATTCTCTTGATATCATTAACACTCTTTCACAAATTTGGAAATTTAGACTCAGATAGATAAAGCTTTTGACTGAGTTCCACTTGAAAATCACTCACAGATCTCTGAATATCATTTTTATCTTCTCTCAGTCTTCTTCTCACATCACTGACCCTAAAAACAAACTGTTTATTGCCACTTAAAAAGTTCTAGAAATAAATTCACTAAACCATTGATTTATACTTGTAAATGGGAGAGTTAATTGGGATGTTACTAGTTGCAGTATCTTGTCTTTAAGTGTCAAATGGAATTTTCTTCTAAAATATTTTTCAGAAGTGGAAGTTACTTGCATTAATCCAGTCAAATTCTGCTTTGTCTGATACTTGATCAAAAAAGAGTACTTCTATTCACATTTATTTTAGTGAGATATCTGTAGATAACAGAAAAGAATTAAGCTAATTTTATCTCACTTTGATATCTGTGTTCTGCATATTTGCTTAGCAATTTGGTTCTGCTCATAGTGGAAGCAAAATATTTAGAGTAGTGATAGTAGAAAGATTATAGTACATTTCAGTGTGTGATCATGATCATTTCTTTATTAATTCGGAAAGGCCTAGCTAGAGACAAGAACAGAGCTCCACCCACCCCAAAAGAAATATACAGAAATAAAAAAATATGTTTCTGACCAAAGTTTAAAATAAGTTCTTTCCATTGAAAACATTTTTTTTTAATTGTGGTAACAAGGTCTTGAATCAAAATAGTGCTTATTTCATTAGGTAAGACATGTACTTTCACTCTTCTTTAATAAGTAAATAAATAAACATTGATCACTACATGTTGAAGCTAGCAGTACTTAATTTCTTTGTCAGTGTTGAGCGACAATTTTTGTTTTTATCATAGAATCAAAGGTGACTTGTTTCTTTTTTCTTCTTGACAGGAAAAGAATTGTTTGCATTATGAATATCTGTTGGGTGCTGACAAGTGAAAGAAATTTCCAGCTTTCAGTAACTCACTAAAACAAAACCAGAAGTGCCCTTGAAAGATGAAGATACAAAAATAGAAACTTGAATATATCTTTTTACATGACTGTTAAAACTGCATTGTCATTTTCATGACACCTGTATGAAATCTGACTAAATAAAGGCTGTAAAATTACTTAAAGAGCATAGACATGTCTTAGGAAACTGTTTCTGTGTGACATGAATGCTGGTCTAAACCCTTTTCCTTAGGAACTTGGAATCTCTTACTGTGGGTAGAATTGAAGTTGTCCTGAGATTGCTCAACGCTACAAAAATAATTATGTTGACTCTTCATCATTAGGAACAGTAGATTATACAAGATTTTTTGAGTACTTATTGTAAAGAATCATGTAGTTGGATTGCTGTATGGCAGGAGTTCTTAATGGAAATTTGAGAGATAAAGGATTAAAAATCCAATGCTGTCAAAGAAATAGATGGAATATCACTTGTCGGATCACTTATACAGTGATTTCCAAGCTGCAGAAATGATTGTGGTAAAAAGAAATTGATACATAAATGCATTCTTAAGAGAAGGGGAATTTTTTTTTTTCTAGTTCTAGACCTAGTAAAAAGAATGGTCATTTTTTCAGTTTCACTGTTTCATAGAGAAGCAAGCTAAAGAATTGATGTCACAGCTGTCAAATTTTTCAGCAGTTGCCAATGGGCCTAGATTCTTCAGTGCTGCCCATGTCATTGAAAGGACCAAATAAGGTGTTCCCAAAGCAAAATAAATATGTAACAGATAGGTGATTAAACTATCCTGACTACAACAATGAACAATTTACAGTAGGTGACCCAATAGCTAAATAAACTACTGAGACATGGACCATTTTCCACTATTTCTAATTGTTTCAAGATATACTTGAGGGACAAAAGACAACATTTTGTGTACCTAGTTTCCAAGATAATGAAGCCAAAAATTCCAGGTGTTGCCTGATTTTAATTTAGCATAATCATAAATAGTATGTCTTATGACTCTTAATGAAGTTATGCACTGTAAATTGTTTTCTAGTCAATAGATACCAATTACATTTCCTTTCCAAAATATGGTGTTCTTTGACTATGTTCCATTCTTGTACTTTTTTTAATGCTAAAATATCACTTTTTTATTAATTAATATTTACTATTTTATTAATTATTGTTACTATTATCAGGTTTCTACCTGAGGAATCTTTGGATGAATCTTGCAGAAGTTCCTTTACTTCAGGTATTGTGGTTTGTCAATTTAGAAGAGGTTTTAGAAATAAATGTTTGCTTTAAAAAAACACAGAAAATTTCAGTGAACTCCAAGAAGCATCAGTCCATTAGGATAAGACAGGATCAATCTCTTTTGTCAAAGATCAAGATTCCTGGAATACTGACAGCTTCCTGCCTTTTCTTCTTCATTTCTACATCTTTGTCTCCCACAACAGCTGTCTAGGCATGCTAGTTCCCAGAACCACCAACCCCTTTTCTCTCTGCCAAAACTGTCTCACCAAGGTAATGATGGATACAATGGTCTTCATCCTCATTAGATATCATTTGTCCAAAGGAATTTCCAGGGCAGTCTGGATGCTGACAATGAGATTGATGTCTACAAAAATAGGTCTTGATTCTTAGAGAGCTAAGACATGCTAATACTGCTTCATGGATCTAAGACCAGATTTATAAAACTGGATTTTATCCAGACAGTCCAAAGCATGAGGAGGGGGAGCCAATTTGTCTGCAGGGGTTTGTACAGTCATGGTCACAGAATGCAGAAGTGAAAACACCACTGTTATCACTGAGCCCTATGATACCCTTCAGCCATCATGGATAGACCAAACCCACCAATACAAGGATAACAAATCCTCCTAAAATACATTTCTTTGAATCCTACAAGTAATGGGGAAAAAAATGGGGGAAAAAATTGCATCTCTTCTTTATTTAAATCATTGAAGGAATGTTTTGCCTTCATGTAGGCAATAAGCATATTTTTACACTTACATATGTTTATGGAGCTCAGTTGGGTTAATGTAAACTCAAGGTAAAATATTTTATCAAGTAGTTTGCAGGACAAACAAGCTGCCATTTTAGAATATTTGCTAAATTTTCATTTTACAAGCAAAATTGAATTCTTATGATTTCTAGGCCATTCTATTTACTGGGAGATGTGTGAAACAGTAACATTTAGCATATGGGAATATGCTGGAAGCACGAGAAGATCACGATAGGGAGAAAAGAAGGAGCAAAGGGATACAAAAGAGCAATTGACCCAGTTAGTGCACCAAATGAGGTCCAATGCTACTAACTACATCTCATAACAGTTTCATCTGTGCGCTCTTTAATACTGCTGAGGCAGGAAAAAAGCAAGGGAAATAAATTATTTTCTCCAGTAAAATACTG
The DNA here is from genome assembly GCF_009819655.1 of Sylvia atricapilla. Taxonomy (NCBI): domain Eukaryota; kingdom Metazoa; phylum Chordata; class Aves; order Passeriformes; family Sylviidae; genus Sylvia; species Sylvia atricapilla. The sequence continues at coordinate 6,645,910 of NC_089144.1, read as the reverse complement.
ATTTTATTGGACTTTGTGATAAGAATCAGTTCTTTAGGAAACAAAGCATCACCTCCAAATATATATGCATTTCAGTAACAAAAAGAAATACGTTACTTAAAACATGATGTGAAGGAGCTAATTGCCATATTTTGCCACGTAACACAAATTATGTTCTTACAAAACTTGAACTTACACTGGGTTATTCTTCCTGTGCAAAAAAGGTTTTATTTTGCTTTTTTTTTTCCATGGCAGTTACATACCCTAGAAAGCATAGGACTGGATCCTATGTTCAAAGAAATTGTTCCAGCAAACATCTATGTTACCTTGTGACATAGCTAAGTAACAAACTAAACATACAGAACCATGTATCAGCAAACACCAAAGTGTCTCTCCTTATTGCCCCGGAGTGACTTTATGATGCTTGTATCCCCAACTGTGTGTTCTGCTTATGCTGGATATTGAGTTTTGTTTAAGGCTGGTTCCAAGAGCGAAGTGGGGGAAAAGAAGTTTGTTTTCAGAAACTGCACTCACTCACATTCATTCTCATGGACCTGGTGTCTGCAGCAGAGACAGCTCTCCTTTGCTTTTGGTTAGTTATTTTAGCTAGCTGAGGCAGAGAAGCTCCCCAAACTGTGGCTTTTTTCTTTTTACTAGAACTCTTCAAACCTGTTCTGCACCAAAAACCCAGAAGAACACCAGGAGCTCACACGTGGCCCACCAGGGCCCGGGATGTGGCATTTTCCAGCACTAGAGGGACTGATGAGACAGAGCAAGGCCAGCTACACCCCACAAAAAGCACCATTTTTGCATTTGCCATCTCTTTAGTACAGCAAGAGGCTTCACTGTTTAATCTTATTCATTTTTTCATGTTTGTGAGTATTGCGATTGTTAAATGAAGAGTTTTTTCCATTTCTCTCAAAGGAGATTTTCCTTATGAACTGTTTGGGGGAGGGGCTGCTAAAATCTGCTTTTTAGAGGAGACCACTTCAGAAGTTTCCTCCTTAAATTTGCCCTAAATTAGGACACTTATCTACAGAAATCTATCACACGAAGAATTTTTTTTTTGCTACAACTTTTTTTCTAGTTAGTGTGAAAGCAAGAAATTTCTGAATTGTTATCCATATTGTACTGGATGTTCTTATCCAGGTGTTGGTAGCAGGGATGCTGGAGACATCTCTAAGAGATGGCCAAGGCTGTCCTGTGCTGGGCATAGCTGAACCAAAGGACCCATCACAGGACATAGCTGAACCCATCAGCCATGCTGGTGGTACCTCTGTGAAAACATTTTTAGGAAAGGTCAAAATGCTACCCAGTGAGTGAGGAATGAGGGAATACCTGTGAGATAGGCATGTCCATGAACACTGTGGCCAGAGAAGATGAAAGGTGAGGAGTGTTCCAGACACCAGATCAAAGACACCCCAGCAGTCTGTGGAGGACACCACAGTGGAGGCGATCACATGGAGGACCCCATGACGAAGTGGGTGGATATGCCTTGAAGGAACTACAGCCCATGGAAGATCCATGTTGGAGCACAGAATAAAATGCATGAGAACAGAAAGGAGCAGTTATGGACTGACAACATTTCCCATTTCCCATATCTTTTGTCACACTTGATGGGGGAGCTAGAAGAGTCAGGAATGAAGTACTGGACCTGGAAAAAAAAGCAGGGATAGGGAGAGGTTTTAATTTTGTCTTTTTCAACTCCATTTTAACAGACAATAAAATGAATATTTTTCCCCAAATTCAGTCTGTTTTGCTTATGACAGTGAGAGATAAGAACTTCCTTGTCTTTATCTCAACCCAGGAGCTTCTCTATCTCGTTTCTGCCTATCCTATGGAAGAAGGGAAGTGAGAGAACAGCTGGATGGGCATAGTTCAGCCAGCTAAGCTCAAACCACACCTACAGCAGATTCCATTGTACCTTACAGGACCTTGCCTTTTTTTTTCCTTCTAAAATTTTAATCCAAATTTAGTCCTTCTAGTGGTTTCCAGCATTCTGCTGCAACCTTCTGCATATTCTCAGCAGTATTCACCTCATCAACTACAAGTTTGAAGGGTAAAACTGTCACTTATATTTCACAACACCACTTTCATCAGGCTTTTAAATGCCATTTAGGAACACATTTAAAGAATCAAGTGATAAATCAGACTTTGAAAGGTGAGACAAAAGAACATGATAATTTATTGAAATAAGAGTCAAGAAAAATATTTTACTCGGAAACAGGACTTAAAACATGTTGATTTTATTTTGAATAATAATAATAATAGCAAAACTGTAACATTTCTTTATTTACAGTGGAGATATACTTTTCCCTAAATCAGCACTACATGATAATCTTGAATTGCTCTTGCTGACAGTGAAATTATGGTGTATCAGTGAGTTATAAAAACAGAAAACTTTTTAAACTAGGCTCTGTCCTTTTGTAACAAAGATGAGAAAAACAATATACTTACAATATATGAATTTGCAACCACAACTGGAACTAGCACATGGAAGAGAAACCTAGAATTAATGCAAAATCACTGATCTCCAATTTTCTGATATGTAAACATTAATGGCAAAGTATCAACTTAGATTCATTGTAAAAGCATTCTTTTATATGGCTGGTCTCACATTTTTATTTTTATTAGTAATAATATTGACAAAACAAGACCTATTCTTGATTGCAAGCTCTTGTTAAAAGTGATATTGCAACAATACCTGATTCTGGAAACCCCTAATTGTCAGAGGAAATTAATTTCTGAATTGTATTGTGGGCTGCCAGAGTAGAATGAGAAAGTGGTGTGATTTAACTCCTGCTGTCAACTAGGTCCCACACAGCCACTCACCCACTGTGGGCTGGAAGAGAGAACATGAAGAATAAAAATGAGAAAACTCATGGGCTGAGATAATTTTGTTTTATCAATAGATAAAACAAAAGCCATGAAACCAAGCAAAGCAAAATATGAAATTTCTACCACTTTCCATGGACAAACAGGTGTTCAGCCATCCCCAGGAAAGGAGGGCTCCATTGCATAAGAGTAACTTGGGAACACAAAAGCCTGAACATGCTAAGCATGATGCTGTATGCCTTAGATTATCCCTGGAGACAATTTGGGTCAGCTCTCCTGCCTCTGTCCCCCCCCAAGGTCTTGTGTACTCTGAACCTACTTCCTGCTGATGTGGGGTGAGCAGCAGAAAAGGCTTTTACTCTGTTTTTAGCACTTCTCACTGGTAACTAAAACATCTCTATTTTTATCTGCACTGCTGCTAGCATAAACTCTCAATTAATCCACATGCTTGCTGCTCTGAAGAGAATTTACCACAATCAAAAGTAACACAGGAAGCCACCTCGTAAGTGACATGAAAATGGTTAGAGACTGGAGAGCTCCACAACTAGGGGGTTGGGGGGGAAAGCTAAATTCTTCTCTAAGAGAAAGTATTACCTGGGGATCAAAACAGAAGTGAGGGATTTTTCACAGTTTTTCCTCTGTCTATTTTGCATTTCTGCTTCTTATTAAACTGAAATTAGGTAATCTGCTCCTCTCCTGAAATCTGGTTAAATATGAAGGAACTTCAGTGATTTCCTCTATACAATCAGTGATTAAAAGATCTGTTAATTAAGTAATACCAATTAGTCCAGAAACATATGCAAAAACACTGGCATTGAAGTAAAAGATAGATCAAAACTTCATAGTTATTTATAAAGTGTTGGGCGTTGAGAGTTTTTTCTTTCCTTTTTTCTTGTTACCAGTGGAATTTTTTCCCATTGTGTTGCTAAGAAGCTCTGATGGTGGGTGTTTCAGACAGGGAGGGGAGAGGAAACTCTCACTCACTCGATCTGAGCCTTTGGAAGAGAGCAATGTAGCTGCTGCTTGGGGAAAAGAACTCACTCCTGCTACAGAAGTCCACCTTGGTCCTGTTTCTTCTGGCGTGGGGTGAGCCTCTTCTCTTGGGAACAGGCACTGGACTGGGACCTTGTTATCTCCTGCTTGCTGGATGAGAAGGCTGTCACCATCCTGGGAGTGGGTCCCTGTCGTCCCACCTCCCTGATGCTTCTTCAGCACTTGCTTGGAGCTTTTTTGCTACTCCGTAGCCATATCCCCTGCCTGCCAAGACCTCCCATGTCTTCAGCCTCAGCTCTGGAGTTTCTGATCCATCTCTTCCAACCTTTCTCACCCCAGACAAAGCCGCCATGACCATGTGCTCCCTGAGCCCACGGCACAGCGCCCCCTGCAGCCGTGGAGGAGTCACCACACCCACCCTGCCGCCGGGAGCCACCAGCGCCCCTGCTGGCTGTGCCCGGAACTGCACCCAAAGCCACCAGCGCCCCTGCTGGCTGTGCCCGGAACTGCACCCAAAGCCACCAGCGCCCCTGCTGGCTGTGCCCGGAACTGCACCCAAAGCCACCAGCGCCCCTGCTGGCTGTGAGCGGAACTGCGCCCACGGGGAAAGCGCCGTGCTCAGGGAAGCTGTTCCTGGGTTCCGTTTATTGTTAATGCTGTAGTAGTTGTTTGTTTTGTCTTGTTATCTAAACGAGTAAAGAACTGTTATGCCTATCCCCATATCTCTGCCTGAGAACCCTTTAATTTTCTAAACTATAATAATTTGGAAAGAAGGGATTTGAATTCTCCATTCCAAGGGAGGCCCTGCCCCTCCCTAAAAGACAACTGTCTTTCAAACTGCTACATAAAGTTATTAGAGATTTATAAATAAATCTTTTTTTTCTCAATTATTTATATCTTTCTGAGTCTTCAGAGCTCCAGCAAGATTATAAATTAAATGTTTGTACACAGATATAAATAGAGATTGCAGATTGATTCTCAGACTATATCTCAGTGTTAAACTGGAAGTGGATTACTTTTGCACTTCAGCTATTACTTCAGCTATTTTCAAACCAACTGCTCAATGTAAATATAATACACTAATATTTAAATTACATAACATTTAATACATTGTTATGTGAAAAATTCAGGATCATGGAGACATAAAATTTACTGTAGTCAGTGACGATCAAACGATGAGCACCTATCAAATTACTCAAAAATTTAGGCAGTTCAATGAACTAGTTAGTATTTCTATTTTTGGAAAGCATCTCGTGTTGTCTTACATACTCAGGTGTAGATGATATTGGCATATATGAATGTACAAGGCGTCTCACTGAATCGAACTAAGGCTACTGTCATAATTTTAAATCACAAAGAGAACAATCTTACCCTATAACAAATGGCTTTCCAGTAAGCTGGTTGTGAGATAAAAATGAATTCTATGTCTGACTTTTCCAAAATATTTGCTGGATATGTATGGGAATATTCAAAAGAGTAAAAAATACCATTTTCCTGTGTGTACACCACTTGAATGACCATAGTCTCATTCTCTGCTCCAAAAGTTGCAGTGCAATTAATATCGAAGTTTGAAAAAGTATTTATTAAAGAATTTAATCAAGTATTTGATTAAAATGATGCATATGTCATTGATTAAACAAAATCAGAATAAAAATAAAGCGCATGATTAATGGTGAAGCTGAGAGCTAGTTAATTAATTCAGTTCTCTGGATCATTTATATTCTTTCAAGTAGACTATTCTAAAAAGATATGAAAAGCAGTAAATAGTATTTCATCACACTTGACCACTCTGCGAGTTGAAACTGAAAATATATATCTGAAATGGAGGAAAGTTATTGGAAATTTTTTTTTTTGTTAATTTTCTCCAATCCCATACATGCAGATGAAAACAAATGCTGCAAAAAAAAAAAAAAAAGGGAAATTGAAAAGTTTCAAATAATTGTATCCCTAAAAGGGTCAAAAGAAACTTATCCAACACAAATTTGACGTGAATAAGCAGACACCTCTTTACTGGGGGGCCAGGAAGATGGGAAATAGCTCATGTAAGATATATCCCATTCAACAAACGCAACCTGTCTCTTTCATATACTTTTTCTGCTAAATCATAATTATGTAAGTTCTTTTAAATATTATGCATATTATGTCCGCTCTTAAATTTAATCTTTACATTGATTGGTTCCAATAGTTAATATCTTTGTCTATATTCTTATCCTAAAACAATTAGTTTTACTAAGATCTACTGATCGGAACCCTTGATATTAAAATCAAGACAAGAAGGGTAAGGGGTTTCCAAGAAGCATAACTGGTGAGCATAACAGTTTCCACAGTTTCTTGACTGAAACACAAAGGTTCAGTAACTTCTTGGCAAGGTTTCTACAGTTATATATTTTAAACACAGCACTACTGATATTCCTACACCTTATACTTCATAATTTTCTACTTATAATCATAGCTAACTCATTCATGTGATCTGTTTATTTAATCAAAATATTTATAACAATTGTACCAATGAAGGTTTTATATGATTTCTGCTGATGATATTAAAAAAACACAAACTATTACCTTTATAGTACAAAACACAAAGCGAAAGGACAGACTAGATACACAATACTAGAATTTTGAAGGCTTGGTGTAAATGGTTGATCAAGAAAGCTATATAAAAAAAGGTGGCTGTTGAAATTATTAAACAGCTTTCGTGTTGATTTCCTTATTTATAACTGACGTATCTTTGTTTTTCAACCTGAACTGGAACCCAATAGCTCCACACAATGTACTACCTCTTCTGCCCTGAGTGACGACCACAACAAATTCCTGGACTAAATTAAATCAGTAGACATTTGTAGATATTTTACATTTATTTCATGCTGGTGTACTGTAGACAAAAGGAATCATATCTATGTACAATATCGAAGGAAGAGAAAGTGGATGGTGGTTAATGAGGATGTATTGGATAGTGTGGAACCCAAGCATGATATAAATGGCATAGATTAAGGGGTGTGGAATGTGCTGGTTTTGTCAGGGGTAATTAATTTTCTTTACAGCAGTGATTAGTCCTGGTTTAAGAATAGTATTATATTCTCAGTGGGAGTTCAGTGCTCCCACTGAGACTCTCTCAAATCAAATCCTGCTCAGCCTCTCCCCACCTTCCCCTCCCTTTCCTGCTCTGAGGAGTTGAGAACTGGAGGGACAAAAGGTGCAAATCACTGATTGAGATAAAAACAATTTACTGGAAACCAAACAGAAATAAGAAAACTAAGAAAACAAACAGTAAAAGAAACAACCCTAAACAGTAAAAGAAACAATACCAACAAGAAAAGTGTACAAAGAGTGGGTGATTTTTATGCAGAATACTAACCCAACCAGAATTGATGCCTCACAACTGCAGCCAGTGGTGGCAGCTATCCCAAGTGCTCCATCCACCAGGCTTGCTCCAGGCCTTTCTCCTCCAAATCAAGTGAGAGTCACCATCTCCCATCCCAGCAATGATGTAAAATGGAATTGAGTAACGCAATGTCCTGGCCCTGTCCCCTACTGCTGATCTGCAAGGCACCAGAGCAGGAGTACAGAGCTACCGTTTGCATTTGTACCGATAGCACAGAGAAGTTTTGATAATGTTGAACAGTGAAGGCCTTTTCTGCTACTCACAGTGGCCTGCCAATGAATAAGCTGAGGGTATACAAAAGACTGGGAAGATCCAGAGATGGGACAACTGATCTCAATTGGCCAAAGTTATATTCCATACCATATGATGTCAGGCTCAGCACATAATCTATGGGGAAAGTTGGCTGGGGGCTGGCTAGGCATTGATTGATTTGTGGTGAGCAACAGTTTCTCATTTGTTATCATTTGTCTTTATTGGGGTTTAGTTCTCTCTTCTCTTTTTTTTAAATTTTTTTTCCTATTTCCTTTTTCATTACATTATTATTGTTGTTATGATTATTACTGTTATCTCAATTATTAAATTCTTCTTATCACAAGCTATTTGTTTTCTCACTTTTACCCTTCCATTTCTGGAGGTAGTGAGTAAGCAGTAGTTTAGTGCTGAGATGTCAGCTGGGGGTAAACCACAACAGAGCATTATGTCATTCTGCTAAATAAAATTAAGCTGAGACCACTGTCTGAAACTGAGCCCAGCTGGCACAGGCTCACTGAATTCACACCGTACAGCATTTGGCCCAAGGCTTCTTCAGGGTCCATATGGCATCTCTACATCCAGAAGAAGTAAATCTAATTCTAATTCTGTGTGTGTATGCGTGTGTTTCTGTATGAAGGAGGGGGTTCATTTCACAATAAGTCAAGAAATTGCTGAGATATGTTACAGTTCATTACGAGAATGTTTTCACAGTAACAAACTGAAAGATTTTGTGATGAGCCCTGATCAGTGGGATGGAATCATGTAATTGGTGTTTGAAGTTACAAAGCCAACTGGGCTAATGTTAGAGGACCCTGAAAGTGCATTATTATGTGTACCATCTATGGCAAATGATTCCTAGCATGTGTTAACACCTAAATCATGCCCAGGCAAAGTCTTGGAAAGCAAATGGGAATGGCTCAAAAATGCCAGGGAGCATGGAAACTTAAGCAGTATGGATGATCAGGAGTCTAATGCTGACTTTGCCTCCTGGTGATGTCTTACCTAACTGTACAGATGTAACTTATCTGTCTCCACTGGCAGTAGAGGAAGGTTTGGGTGAATAGGTAAGCTTTCCACAGTGTCTTTTATTTTAATTATACAGGTCAATTCCTAATTAAATTGAAGATCCAGGAGATGAGATTGGTAAAACTTGTGAGAAAAAACAAACTGAGTTTATTTATGGGTTGATTTCCTTCGCAGTCTTTGGTCTTTTCTGAGTGGGTGTTTTTTTGTTTGTTTGTTTTTCTTGATATGTTGAGTCATATATCGTTTGTGTTATAGATGGCCTGGTAGCATAAGTAGCAAAGGGAAAAGGAGGACTATTTTGGTATTCAAAAAGACATTGGTGTATCCTGGAACTCTGAACCTTTTTATTTTATTTTTTTTTTAATGTTGTGCCTGTATGAGCTGTCTAGATCTCTTTATGATATCAGTATATACATTCTGTGATTCAAAAGCCAGCTACTGACTTCAGTACCCAGGGCTCAGGGTTCAGCTTTGCCAGAGCTGGCCTGGGCTGGTTTCAGCTCCTATCTCAGGGCCAAGTGCCTGTTTCCTCCCCTGCCTGAGCCTGAGCTGTGCCAGTGCCTCCATGGGATGAGTCTGACAAACCCAGGGAGTCACTGTCCAACAAACAAGAGCCTCTGAGGGGACTGAGCCTGGGGAGGCTGCAGGGCCATGCTCATACTCACTGGAGCAGCCACAAGGCAGCAGTCCAGGGCAAGGAAGTTAAAATTAGACCAAGTTCAACATCATTTCCCTCCTAGTCAGAACTTTGGGATACTGAAGGTTTGCTGTTACCATTTACAGAATAGTGACATTGGAGGGACGTTGTGAGTGAGAATAGCATCAAAGGAAGCAGCAGTTACTAGTAAGATTTCTATACAAGTTAGAGTATATCAATGAATGTTTCCCATATTAATTTGTACTTAGAGTCCCAGTGTTTCTTTAAGTGAACTAACAATGACTATTTGTTGTATTTTAGTTATGTTATTTGAGATGTTAATTACACACACATACACAAAAACATAATTGTTGAGTCCACAGACGTGGCCTCTTTTCTTTTATCTACAGTGGAACACGGCTGGTTGGAAGTTAGCTTAAACTTAAATACAAAAGGATATTACAACCCCACTGTGAGTTCTGTGCACAGCTCTGGGGCCCCTGACACAAGACAGACACTGACCTGTTGGAGTGAGGCCAAAGTAGAGCCAGGAAGATGTTTGGAGGGATGGAGCACTTGTCCTATGAGGAAAGGGCAAGAGAGATGAGATTTTTTAGTCTAGAGAAGAGAAAGTTTTGGTATCACTTAACTTCAGCCTTCCAGTGCCTAAAGTAGCCTACAAGAAAGATGGAGAGAAACTTTTTACAGGGGCAGGTAGTGATAAGACAAGAGGGAAGGTTCAAACTGAAAGAGAATAGGTTTAAATCAGATATAAAGGAAGAAGCTCTTTACTGTGAAGGTGGTGAGGTACCGGAGCAGGTTTCTCAGAGAGGTTGTGAACAGCCCATCCCTGGAAGAGTTCATGGCCAGGAGCCTTTGAGCAAGATGCTGTTCCTGCCCACAGTAGAGACATTTGAACTAGATAATCTTTAAGATCCCTTCCAACCTACACAATTCTATGATTCATTCTAAAATAATCCATGGTTTTGAATAATATAAGTCATATAATGGTGGTTATAGAACACAGGGATGAATTTATTAATTTTGGAAACCATATCTACCAAGTGTTGCATACTCTAATAAGGTTTTTTGTTGTTTTGCAACACTTAAAATATTGGTTTAATGCCTGTGTATGTAGGCAGGAACTATTGATGTTTTTTCTTTGTTCTCATTTAGTCTTACTGTAGATAGGACAGAATTCAAAAAATGCTGATATATTTCCAATAAAAATCAATATAGTCTGCCTTCCAAGAGGATTCAGTACAAAGCAGCACTTAATACTTGTTTATAATATGGGTTAATAAACCTAGCCTTACTCTTAAGTCAACAAAGCTATCTGGACTTGATGGTTTTAGAACAGAGCTTTACTAAACACATGATTAGTCTGTTTCAGAAATGTTTAATGCTTAACTTTGGAAAGGATGACATCTTGAGTCATTGAGTGCATTTGCTTCTAAAGGCTTTTGAAGGAACAATCAGAACCCCTTAGGATTTTAGACCATCACAAATTCCTTGATAACTATTTGCACAAAAAAAGGGTTAGGATTTGCAAGCACATAAAGTGCTCTTTGGGCTTGCTAACTCTAATCAAACAGGCTTCATTTCTAGAGGGTGCTTGATATAATACTCTTTATAATTAATACATTTCATTCCAAGTGCAAACTGTGTTCTTGGCCTTCAGAAGACAGAAAGCAGTAGAACAGTGTTAATGAAGCTAATTAGCTAAAACATTGGTTAAGATTCAAAAGGGTATTTTCATGTAACAATATCTGGATATACCATTTGGTATTACTTTTAGGTTTGTGGTTTTGATCTCTTCTAGTCTGCATATGGAGCATCTTTTTCCAGAAGTTGTATCTTAGAAACAAAATATTTTTGATTAATAGTGGGGGTTCTTTTTCTTTCTGTTTGAAAGGAGATTACATTTAAGAAGAAAAGTGAGATTATTTTTAAAACAATCTGGACTCTTATAATTTAAATGTCCAGGTTGTAATTATGGATCCTGGAATAGCTGGAGTTTTTTTCCTCTTACTATTTAATAAATTAAAATGCAAAATGTGAACATAAATTAAGGCCTGCTTGCAAATAACAAAACTTGAAGCCACACATAAAACAAACTTTAAATATGGAAAAAAGTATTAGTAATGTTATTTGTATTTTATGTGATAACTGGCACATCCATAACTGCAGAATTAAGAAAAAATAATATGTAAACAGACCAGAAAATCTGATACTGCAGTCTCAGAGATAGAGTAGGAAGAAAAAAAAAGTCAGTCCTTGCAGATGCTTACTTTTCATGTAGTCTTTGAGTGGAAAAAAATTACATGTTTACCACCAGCTGAAAGCATTCCTGATGGTCTTTGCCTTTTCCATAGTTTCATAGTATGCATTTGGAAAGTTGTCAAAAGACTAAAAGCTGCTACATAAAGGAGGCTGTGTATATATTTAGCTGTTTCCTGATGGAGGTGAGCTGCTGGGCATGAAGAGTGTCTAAAGAGAAATTATCTAGATATACTGAGAATAGCACCATAACCCCCCAAAAATGTCAGCAATCATTTCCAACAAATATTTCCTGAGAGGGGAAAAAGGCTCCACCCAAGATTCCACATCAACTACTCCCCAAAGAAATCATCTTAGAGATTTAAAATTTTACTTGTTCTGTGTTTCATAGCCACTTCTTGAGAACCAAGTGCAGACAACCTCAGTGGCAAAGTGCTTGTTGATGGTTAACAATGGAATTGCCCCTAAGTGGAATTCACAGCCATGTTGTTAAGATACTTACACTCCATACACATTTACAAAGACAGTTAATTCTATTAAAGTTATATAAAACCTCCCAAGGGAAGAGAATTTTCCCTTGAGTAACCAAGATGTGTTGACAATACAGCTTGAAAATCTTACCCAGGTATTGTAGCTGCAGGGGCAGGAGGGGGCCTCTATTCACTGATGTTCCTTTCTAGACCATTTTTATGGAGACATTCCTTTTGACTGCTGAGAGGGCACTGTTTCCTCTCACCCTGTCACTTGTTACCTGGGAAAAGAGACTGCCTCCCCACCTGGCCACAACTTCCTTTCAGGTAGTTACAGAGAGCAAGAAAATCTCTCCCAAGTCTCCTTTTCTCAAGGCTGAACAATCTGACACTGGGGAAGGGAAAGAGGAGTCCAACTCATGAGGAAGAAGGAACGTCAGAGACAATGAAGTGAACTGACTGTAATGCCACTTCCCTGCCCCTGTGTATTATTGTGGAGGAGGAGGTACAGAATTCATGAGTAAGGTTAAGCCTGGAAAGAAGGGAAGGGTGGATGAAGGTGTTTTAAGATTTGATTATCTCACATGATCTCACCCTGATTTGACTGGTAATAAATCCAGTTAATTTTCTCCCAAGTTGAAAGTGTTTGTCCATGATGGTAACTGGTGAATATCTCACTCATTGGAAAACCAATGAGTTTTCCATCTTATTTTCTCCCCTCCCCTTTGTCCAGGTAATGAGTACAAGTGATAGAGCAGCTTTGGTGGGCACCTGGGATCCTGCACCTACCACAACCTGAAGACTCATCAGTAGATGCAAGAATTTAGCTGTTGATCCTGAAAAGCTGCATGAATACACAAGTTTCAGTAAGAAGATGCATATCTATATAATTATGCATATGTAAGTATTTCAAGCTTGGAAAGATACAGGCCAGATATAAGTACTCAGGGGTACATTTGTGGAGACAACAGGAAACCCTGATAGTTTTATAAATAGAAATACAGACTTCAGAAATGGACATAGCCACATAAAAAATCAGGGCTATGAATGGGCACAAGAACTTGAAGGAAGATTTTAGGTGACATTGCCAGCTGTGATGTGAGAGAAGATTGATTTTAGCTATGTAAAAAAAAAAAAAAAAAAAAAAAAAAAAAAAAAAAGTACTCACAAAGAAATAAGAATTTCAAAAGTTTTACTTTAGTTCATTGAGGAACTAAAGACAGAATATGGACTGAATGATGGGGAAGGATTATATGAAATGTGCCACAGAAAGAATAGGTATAAATGACAAATGGAGGTGAGTATTAATTGAATGCTATGAAGTATAAAGAAGACTATTATGTCTATTAAGTACTGATGCTTTATAGAGATAATACAGTTTAAGTTATGACTGATTTTAGGAGTAGGGATATATGTAAAAATAGAAATAATATAAAATTAAAATATGAAACATGTATCTACTAAAATTGGGAGTTCTAGGAAGGGAGAGATGGTGAAGTAATGTGTCCTCAAGATCAGAAAAAAGGACCCAAGTCAAGATTGCCATTTTCATACTCAATGCAGTATATAAAACAGAAGTAGTGCAACTGCTACATTGCACTGTGGTCACTTCATTTGTGTTTGTCCAAATCTTTTTCAGTTAGGCATAAATACTGGAATGAATGTTAAATTTCAAGCAGGGCTTATCTGAAAGGATTATTTACAATGAAATTTAACAATATTGAGGAAAGAATCAACTAAGGAGAAATGTTTAGTATTGCATACAGGTAGAAATCTAATAAAAGAAAGGCCTTATAAAGTCAGGCCTTGCTCTGCTGAATTACCAGCTGGTCTGTTACTGCTTCTAAGTGCAGCTAGCTAAGTTCCCATGTGCAAAAATCTTGAGAATGAAAATCAGTTTGCATAACAACCAATTCTTAGAGAGAAAAATAAGTTGCACCTGTAACAACAAAAGATCTGTCCCATGAGAATCCACAGGGAAAAAATGTAAGCACCTATAATAGAAAATCTTAACACATACACACCAAAACAGCTTCTAACCAAGCAGTGGGAAAACTATTAGCCAATTAGAGCTGAACACAAATCTGTAACAACTGTATAAAAATGTATTATGTGAATAAAGAATGGACTTTTCCTGCATGAAGAAATGGAGACTCTGCTGCTTTATTGCAACAGTTTAGTGTTTTAAAAAGTTTACAGTGAATGGTTTCATGTAATAACTTATGTCATATAATTATCAAGTTAACTGAAATAAACACTCTCGAATAACTAGATAGATCTTTCTTTAAGAGCTATCAAATGACAAAAGAAATTTTTGAATTGCAGACCTTGAGAAGAATGCTAAAAAGGACAAAAAGACAAAAGGGATATTAAAAATGCAGAAAAAGATAAAATAGAAATCTGAGAAGAATGATGAAAACAGTAAAACAGATAAAGGAGATATTAGAAAGGAAAAGATAATTGAAACAGATATGTGTATTAAGAGATGCTATTCACATTTCTAAAAAGATTTTGAACACTGCAAAATAAAAGATCAGTGAAGGATGAAGTTGAAAATTTCAAGATCAAATAAGATACAGAGTAAAAGAGAATAGGAAAATATATAAACCATTAAATTGACTTTCCTTCCATGAACTGCACAGTATTTATGAGAGAATAAGCAATCATGTCATCTGTTATTAGCTGGGTGTCCAGAATCTTGAAGGCTTTCAAAAAGTGAAGAAACAGGATATTTGGGCAATTTTAACAGCTCTTGAGAGGCAAAATAAAACCTTTATCTGACATTTAAGAAAATTAAGCAAGACATATATATATATACACACACACATACAGTGTAGGGTTAGTTATAAAGTTGAATTTTCAAGATGACACCTTATGAGTAAAGGACCTTGATATATTCATGACTGATTTTTAATATAAGACTAAATAGTTATTTTTCTCTTAATTTAAATAAAATAACTAAAGGAAAAAAAAACTCAAAAATTAAGGATAAATAATTTATTAATTATTATGGTCCAGATCCTGAAAAATATTTATTTTCATCCTAAGCTCCTCTAAAATTCAGCTTCTTCTCTTATTGTTGTTAGGCAAATTGTAAAACACTATGGGAATTCATTCAAAGCTTCTATATCTTTCAGGGTCTGGACCATGAGTACCTATAGAAATATACAGAAGGGGTATGAACATCTCAATTGCAGGACAGACTTTCTGTACAGTGCACAGTATATGTAAAAAATGGCAGCATATATTCTCCTTGCCTTGTACATTGAGTAAGGAGTCACCTAAAACCCCATGAAACAAAAAATACCTGAAGTAGATAATGGAAGAAGAAATAAATCAACAAATATAATTCATGACAGAGGTGCCTCATAAGTCCTGTTTCCTTTTTTTTATCAAAATTCTCAGCCTGAAGTCTTATGATGTAAGTTATGTGTCCATATATTTTCTTTACTCAAGAAAACTAGTCAGTGTTTTCTTTCAGAAAATACCTCATAAAAGATATTATTTCACCCTCTTCATCTTTTATGCAGCTATTTAGTAGGTGATGTCAATTCACAGTTCCTTTTTACCTTCCAATACGATGTCTTAAAACCAAGAATACGCTCTGAATTCGATTATTTTTTGTGCTTTCTTCTGAAGATGTTATGCTATGGATAAAGCAAACAAAAAATTAACTCAGTAGCTTCATAATCCTGTGGTATCCATTTACCCATGAAGTAGTTAAATGATCCCACATCTTGGTGCTAGATATTATATTTTAATGACAACCCCAGCTCCCATCCAACACAACACTCCTCATACCTGTAGTCTTCAAAGCAAACACAAGAGATTTTTTTGCTCAGCCAGCACACACACTCTAACCATAAATCTTAGGGTTTCATTTAGCTTCTTCTTTCTGACTCACAAATTTTAAGTTTCATCTAGTTTCAACACAATGCATTTAGTGTCCCATCTCCTTTGAGACTTTAATCCATAACAGGATGCATTCTTTCTAGAAGGTTTGGAGGAGCATTTTCTCAGAGAAAGAGCTGAACACCTCTCCTGAATGCATTAACTCAGCTCTCACTATATACTCCCGAAGCTGAGAAAGTAGTAGAATGTATTTTTCTTGGAGCATGAGCTGTTAGACTGAAACCAAATTTAACTCTGCTCATCCATTTTAATAAATGCATAATTAACAGAATCAGATACTGAGTAAGCACATACAACAATTTATTTCCCCCAAAAGTAGTATGAACATTAAAAAAAAGTTGACTTGTAAGTGGAAAGTTTTAGTATCAAAAAAATTAAAGTAGATTATTCTGGTTTCAGCTGGAATAAAAGTAATTTTTTTCTTAGTATCTGGTACAGTGGCATATTTTGGATTTAGTATGAGCTTAATGTTGATAACAGTGGTGTTTTGGCTGCTGCTGAGTAGTGCTGACCCTAAAGTCAAGGGCTTTTAGTGTTTCATGCTCTGCCAACAAGGAGCACAAGGAATTGGGAGGGAGCACACAGCTGATCCAAAGGGATATTGCACAACATAGAAATCCAGGTCCAGTGTATAAACTGGTGAAGTTGGCTGAGAGGAACTGATCATTGCTGAGGGATGGGCTGGGCACCAGTCAGTGGATGGTGAGGAATTGTATGATTTCTTACTTGTTTCTTCTGGGTTGTAGTTCTCTGTCTCCCTCTTTTTTTTCATATTCATATTATTATTATTATTAATAATAATAATAATAATACAATCCTTAAACTTTTCTCATATCAGTGCATGGGGTTTACCTGTTTTGATTATCCTCCCCTTCCCACTCTGTTAGGGGGAAGAGTCAGCCAGCATCTGAGTGATGTGTAATTGTTGTCTGGGGTTAAAATGCAAAAAGATAAAAAACTTTAGGCTTTCCACAGTAAGATGTCAACAAAGAAAAGTCATCTGAGCATTACATGTAAAACCTAAATTTCAGCAAATTCATTTTCTATGAACTCAGCTTTTAGCATAAAATCATATTTGGCAATAGGATGAATCACAAAAAATGCAATAGTGGCACTATTTCAATCTGATGGAATTTACCCGGTTACTGCACATAATTATGTAGTTCTCATTGGGCATGCCTAAAAGCTTAAAAAGAAATCTCATGTCACCCTCCTGTCCATTTGTGCTTACATTATATTTTTAGTTTACATTAATTTCCAATGTCTGTATCTGGAAATCTGTCTCTGCAAATACATTTATTGTGTGAAGCAAAATGTGTGCAATGTTTTAGTGTTAAATGGAATCACATGGATAAAAAAATCAGTTTAAATAACACTGTAAAGTAAGATGTAAAATGTGAAGTACTTTTATTCACTTAAATACCAGTCCTTAAAGTCAATCAAGTCTATGTTTTAAGAATATATTTCCATATGATTACTCTGAGCTCAAAATTGCACATAATATACCCCTCTAACTTAATTTATAATATTAATGACAAAAACATAATACAGACTTTGAAAATGTAGATGTTTTTGTACTTAAAGTACTGGTTTTGAAAGGAAAAAGGAATCAGCAGGCAATAATAAATATGCTCAAAAATTATGTAAGGATTTGTAGAATTATGGCACATAAGGCTCAGTATAATTTTTTGGATAGAAGATCTATATATTATTACTGTAATTTTCTATGTGCTCACATTCATGGAAAAGATTTTTGTTTTCATGTACACCTGGCTTAACACCCCATTTTGAAATGAAATTGAGATCAGAGCTTGTCTTTCACTTGTTCTTGAACATTAGAGCACACTGTTTGAAGAGAGCACAGGATTTAATTTTAATTTAACTGTTTCATTGTTTGTTTGTTTTCTCTCATGAGTACAAGATTGCCTTCGTGCCATTCTTTCTTTTCCATACCTTGATCAGTTGTAATAGCTGAGTTCTAGCAGACAACCATCCATCTGGAATTCAGTGTTGCCAAAGAAAAAGACTAGTCGGGATTTCTTCTCATCTCTTGCAGTGAGTATTTATATGCACATGTAAAAGGTGCACAAAAATTAGAATCCCCTGCAGGTCTCTGTAAACACTTGCCTGCCTGTATCACTCTGATTTTGTTCAGGCCCTCTCAGCTGTATCAAAAACACTCTCCAAAGATGGGGAGTGGGAGGAGTGGTGTAAGGAGAGAGGAAGAGAGGGAGGGATGTATCACACAGAATTTTTTATTTCTTTGGACTTTTTTCAAAGGTTTACAACAGGGCTAGAATGATCTTACACTACATGTGAGAAGAACCTTGAATAGCATCATTTGTAGGGGAAAGGTACAGAAAAGCAAGGTACTCCAGTACTTAAAACACAACATTTGGTCAATAATAGTAATAACTGGGGCTGAAGTGTAGGTATTTAGGAATTCTGTGGTTACATAAAAGACTTGTCTCCTAAGGAAAAAAATACCATACTGCATTTCAGGGGGTTATAATTTTCTTTCAAATGTTACATAAATAACTGCAAAATTAATTTTCAAATGATAATTTACAATTTGATGGAGCTAAATTCTTTTATGTCATGCCATTTGACACTTCTAAATTTAACATACTCTGCTTAAAGTTTTTAATTTTGATATCAGTTTAAAAAGTTAAATATATTCTCACTATAAGTCAGATAAATAACCACACTATATGATGCAAAACATTTCTTTTGGAGAATATTATGCCCATAATGCAGTTCTTTTGATATTTTTAAGTTATTTCCTCTTTAATATGAAAAAAACCTACATTTATTCTATCAATGTCCCTTCTTTGGAATCATATAATCTGAAGTATGATAATTCTCAATAATCAATACAAATATGGATTCATACTAATGAGCAGAGATTGGTATTTATTAGAAAAAAATATAACTATACCAATTTAGAAATGGTGTTGAAACCACAGCAAAGGATGAGCTAACAAAAATACTGGATCTAAGAAATAGTCTGACAAAGCTGGTGAGACTTACCATAACTGATACTGGAGGAAACCACTCTGCCTATAGAAGGTAGGAGATATTTGGAAGTTGACAGGATTTTTTTTTTATGAACCATGACAATATTAAAAGCGGTGTAATTACTCCACCTGACACCTGACTCCACTAGGTCCAGGCTTTCTTCTGTATGAACTACGTACATACAGATGATTTTAAATTTTTCTAAATTTAATTTTTAATTTTTTTTTTTTAATTATAGCTTTGATAAGTGTTCCCATTTTGGATACATGAGGGACTGGTTTTCAGCCTGTGAAAATTAACAGAAGCAATTGCAATGCATACACATATGCAGATCTGTTTATATTGTCTTTCCTTCTCACCAACCTTAACTGATTTTTTTTCACAACAAAATTAATTATGACAGAAAATTGGATTTCTTTGTCCTTAAGTGTTTCCTTCACTCCATATGTTTCTTATTTGATCACTATCTTAGTCTCACTTGGCCATCTCTGGTTTCTTGACTGTGGACATTAGGATCCTTTCATAGTCATACCACAAGGCAGAGTCAGCACAGCTGAGTTTCAGCAAATCATATCTTTTAAGTCTTAATATATAACTCTTTATTTGTATCAATCTATTGTTATGCACTCCCCTGGTATGTTTTATACCCCTACTTGCCTTGTCTGTTTTATTTAAGTCTGCAAAGCAGCTTGTAAAAAAGAATCCTTGTCTGATGTAAATCCAGTTAGATTCCAAAGGAGCTACCTCAAATTACATCAGCCTCCAGTGTAGCTCATTATGTTCCTTTGATATCTACTTTGCCTTATTTATAGCAAGAGAATAAGCTATGATTTACATTAGCTATTAAATTTTAGACTGAAACATCTAGCTTTATGTTTTCTCTTTTAGCATTTGTCTTTAACTCCATTCACAGCTGTCAAGGCTTTTATATGCCCTGATAGGAATTCTTAGAGGAGTGTTCCAGGTACAGAAAGAGGCAGATGAAACTGCCAAACAAGTTAGAGATTTCCCACTTCCTCCAGACATCTTTCACTATACCAGCCTTAATATTAACAGATTCAATTATTCTCCATTCCTATCTTACAGTAGCCCCACTGTACACCTTGGGTTCTTAAATGGCCTGATGGGGGTCATGTCTTTCCTTCCCTGTCATTTTCATAATCCAGAACATTTGCTTGTGTGCTATATCAGGTGCACTTATGGTATTAATGATTAAAGCATTTTATTTTTTTCTGGATTTAATCATGATAACTTGCTGCTGTCTAAACCTATTACCTTTACCAGAGGTTCATACTTATATGTCTTTCCTTGTGGGTAGCTTAAAGAACATTTTGCTGTGTGGAGATGTGTAACATAATTATTTTAGGTGTAATTCAAGTATTTCAAGTTAATTAGCCATCAATTAAATGTAAAGCATAGCAATTATTTTTACACTCTATACAGACTTTTGAGTGACAACAAAAAAGGGTCACATTTTTGTCTCAATCAATCAGACCTGCAAAAAATCTCCATGTTAGAAATTAAATTCTGCAACAAAAAAATTGTTTGCAAAAGTGAACAGTATCTGAAACATATTTCATTTTCCACCACCTAATTTTCCTGCCACTGTGTAGCTTGTTGGAGACATATTTGTTATTGTTGTAAGTTAAATCAGTTTCTCTAATTTCATTACTGCAGTGCACCTTGATAGGCTTTGGACCATCATTTTAAAAATATAGGAGTAACACAACCTGATTTATGATAAACACCACACCTGTACCTCTAGGGACTCACTATAACTTCTAAAATCATTTAAAGATGTGTAGGGATGCTATTTGTGGCACAAGACCAATCTTCTCCTTCTTACACATTGGTAACAGCATAATGATCATAAATCATTTAAAAGGTGTTCTACCCCTGCCAGATGTGGATGACATATAATTTTTTTATGCTCAAGCCTTATCATCATACAGTTGGAGTTGTTGTTCTTGGAGGTCTTTTCTGACCTAAATGATTCTGTGATCATCACACAGGGAAGAGACTACTGTGTTAAAATAGAAAAGCAGAAAATAATAACTCAAATAAAGATGGCCAGTGAAGTGTCCCTCTGGATTTATGCCTTTGGTAAATCATAGCCATAATCAGAATATTCCTTGAAAAGACCTGTTAAATCATAACTAGAATATTGATTTTTGACTTGATTCTAGGTAACAATTTAATAAATATGTAGATGTTGTTAGTAATTTCTCTATGTTTAATTTCTTAACTCTGTTCTTGAGCTGATAAAAAATGACCCTACAATTTGTGTACCTATTTCTTATGAATATTTTAATTTCAAACAGGTACATAATTTTACTGGTATTTTGACCCAGATTGAAAACAAAGCTTAGAATTCTATATTAATATATTTGGATAATGTTTCACTTAAAGAAAAAGAAAACTAAAGGGAAAAAATGGTATAATGCTCTGAGTGATATTGAACGGTGACCACTTAAATTGCATATAGTTTTTCAGTTACTCTCTTTTGTGAAAAGTGACCATTCACTGAACTGTCTTTATCTTTGTGATTCAGCAGCAGAAACTTTTACACTTGAGCTACTTCTTCAGAAGTTTCAAGTACAGTGATTGTTTATGAAAAGTGTACTGTGAAAATCAATTTTCCCCTCCAAATATTTCAAAGGAAGCATCTGTCCTTTGTGAACATGTTTTTTGTTAGTCTTCATTGGAAACCAGATGAAGTTCAGTCATATCACAGTTGTCATCTGCAGATACAATTATACAGCTATATTTAATGCCTCAGTGGATAACCCCACATTACAGTTTAATTTTCCACAGAAATCTAAATTTGTTCTTGGACTGTGTATTTTCTATCACATTAGATAATCAGTCGGAGGAGAAATCCAATTTTAACTCAATCAACAATATTTTGAAGAAGGTTGTGTAAAATAACTTGCACAGGTTTTAGTATGCAATCCAATATGTGGCTAGTCTTCTCATTTATTCATTGCTGGAAACATAATCTGGCATGAGAGGGAAATTCTATGAATGATCCCTGGAGTGTCTTTTTTTACTGTTTTGTGACATATTATTCTCCTGGAGGGCTTTATTTGTTTGTTTGGTTGTTTTGGTGTTTTGTTGTGGGTTTTTTTTAGCAAAAAATATGGCAGATTTTTTTACTGTTTGACCTGGAAATTTCTAGTTCTAACTCTGAGCCCGAAGATCAAAGTTTCTTCTGATGATGAAGGATTGGTTTCTGCATACTTATTTTATTTGGCTTTAAACTGATGGGAATCACTAGACTTCATGTGATCTTCACATACACAGCTTGATACGTACCGTTATACCAACCCCACCCCATGGTATTCACCTTTCATCTTGTCTCAGTAGTTATTCCTTATTATTAATCCCAGAGATTTTGAGTGCCAAATATCTTGTTTTTCCTTGTTTCTGAACTGTAAAAAATAGTCATAATTCACTGACACAAAATTCTCATTCTGAAGCAGGTCTGTGTTTCAGTTAGCTTCATATATATTTTTTGATAATGTTCAGTACTAGAAACTTTAGAAGAAATTGTAATAGGATGATTGCATTGTACCATGAGGCAGAGTGATTAGACTGAAGGAACCATATGTCTGAACCTGGCCAGTGTGGAGATTTAGAAGTGATTTGTTCTATTTCCTCTTCCTGATCCACGGATATAAATTAAACACTACCATGGATCCCAAATGTCGTAAACTTATAGCAGATTTCTTTTGTATTGCCTGAAAGACTGATTTAATAATAGCATTGCTACAGTTCTTTCTCTTTAACCCCATGACCTTTTTGTGAAAGAAAACAAGCTCTATAATTTCCAGAGCCAGCATCCTCAGCTAGACTTTAGCACACTCTTCAAGGTTACCTGAGACACTTTTCCTACCTAAGTCTGAGGACAGAATTATTGCAGCTGAAGATTTCAGATTTTATTTTTTTTTGCTAGCCTTTCATGTGATCAGCAATTTTGCTACACTTTCCAAGAGGAAAACCACAACTTGGTAGCAATAAAATATATATCTCTTGTCATAGAATCTTGTTCTCTTGTTTACCCTTTAGGAAGTCTTCCTTTTTATCATCCTCTGACAAGAAAGTGCAAGTTCTAGGTGTTCTTACCCAATCCAAAGTCATATGTCTACAGAAAGATGAGTGCAGGCTATAGCATAAAGCAGAGAGGCTTCATTATAGAAGAGGCTGATGAAGCATCAATGGTGATTGTTATTCTCCAGCAAGAATGTGGAGTGATACCTCCTCTGCTTTCCTTTAGATAACAGATGTGATCTACATTGTTCTCTCAATGCATCATGACTTAACCATAAAAATTGTAAGAAAGCTAAATACAGATTAATATAGTGTAAGGGAGACAGAAAAATATTTCAATGTATGCCTTTGTGGATATATGAATGTGGTAAAGTTGTGGCCCAACCTTGGCTAGTGACTAAGGACCTTCACATTTGGTCACTAATTCTCCCCCTCTCAGTGGGATGAGGCAGACAATATAAGAGCAAAAGTTGTGGGTTGCGATAAGGACAGTTTAGTAAGTGAAGCAAAATTCTATGTGCAAGCAAAGTAAAATAAGAAACTTATTGACTGTTATTCATTCACAGGTAGATGTTTAGCCACTTGCTCTAAATCAGATCCTCATCACAGGCAGCAGTGGCTTGCAAAGACAAACAACCTAAGCACCTATGCTTCTCCCTTTCAGCTCCTTTCCTTAGTCTTTTTTTTTTTTTTTTTTTTTTAATTTTTATTTTTTCTTGTTGTAGTGGTGGTGGGGTTTTTTGTGTCTTTTTTGGGGGTTTGTTTTGTTCTTTTTTTCTGAGCACGATACCATATGACCTTGCTTTGATTCAGTTCAGCTGTCCCACTGTGCTGCTTCCATTTTCTTGCTTACCCCAGATTATTTTTGCGGGGTGAGAGCAGGGCCAGAGTGAGAAAAAGAGAAGGACTTGATCGTGTGTAAGCACTGATCAGCAGAGGGCAAAATACAGGTGTGTTACCAACACTGTTCACCACAAATGTCAGCAGAGCACCCTACAGGCTGCTGTGCTGAGAGTTAATTTCGTCCCAGCCAGACCCAGTAAAAACAGAGCCTTGAGTGTGTCCACTCTGGCAAAGCTGTCTCATGGAGTAAAGGTTTTGAAAACTTCTGTTGGTATACTTTGGGCAATGCCTTTTCTGATAAGGAAGAAGGGCTATTGGTACTCCGCTTAAAGAATATTTTTCACTCATTGACAGATGGCAAACAATGAGAGGGAATCAGCACTTTTTTATCTGAAAATGTTTTCAGTTAAAAGTGCAGAAAAGTGTGACGTGTGACAGTAAGTAAATCCAGGCTTCTGCTGCTGTCATCCCAACAGAAGTGAAAGTCACAAAAAGGCTTTCACAAAAAGGCTCGAGACAGTAAGGAAAACTGGAGTAAATTATTTGAAGAAGGAAAAGAGGAAGATATTGAAAAAGGAGTTTGATATGTTTGCATCAACAGAATGGTTCATAAGCATTGTACTTCATGGAATTTTATTGCTATTAAGTCAAATTGTGGTTTATTTTGCTCAGACAGGGGATTAAGGCTGCATTCAAGCCTTTCCTACAAAAATGTTGGAAGTACTTCCTTTATATTTTTGCTCAGTTTTCAGTACATGCATAGAGATTCAGATTATATTCTCAATTTAGCATCTACCTGATATCACAGGCATCTGTTTTAGAAAATTTTAATGGAATTTGTGAAGGTCATTAAGACAGAGTTTAGAGCAGTTGCTTTCCTACATTGATCATCAAGGCAGAGCTATGTGAAAGATGACAGTGGAGACAATTGTCTTTGCATTGAGAATGCAGATTCATGTTTTCTGGATATAGAAGTGATTTTGTGCTGAAATAAAGTGCCATTTGCATCAGGAAGAGTCAAATGTTCAGGCATGAAGAATACTATCAAGTAGATGGTTCTGACATGCCTGAATTTTCTGAACTGATGGGTAAGGTCCTAGAATATCTTGCAATACCAGTAACTACTGGTGTTATGACAGGGAATGCCTGTCATTAATATCTACTAGGATTCACTGGGGACTTACTGGTTGGGGACATATCTGTCACTGATGGTCACAGTGAAGTTGGACATGTTGCTTTACCAGAATTCAAGAAATACAGGTAGTTTTTTTCTGATAGGTAGACAAGATGATGGTAATAGCACCTTGCAGAAAGACAACCTTGAGGGCAGTCTGACAAATAGCTGATGAACACACAGAGTGTTTAATCAGGCAGAACAGGAAGCTTCTTGGGATCTGGAATGGTCAAGACAGGAACTGAGGAATTACATTCCCACAACTAATAACTTGGTCCTTGCAGAGGTCTGAAGGCTATTCCATAGCCAGAAAAGGGTGATACATGTTAGCTGATGTTAAGAGTGAGAGGTGGTCCTCATAAAATTGCATACACTTTATTATCCTGCCTAAGACTGGTAGCTTCTCTTACTCAGATATGCTCTTGAAAACCTTGTGCAGTGTTATGACCAGTGTAACTTAATGATAAATTATCTGGTACCTCACCTGTGATGGTGATAACTTTCCTACTGCTTAAGAGCTCTCAGGCATTTGCAGTCTATGACAGCATACCAGAGAGCACAGAAGCAGAGAAATCATTGCTGAGGAGCAAAGGAAGGAAGTTATTTCAGATATTGGTGAAAGCAGGTCAGAAATTCTTCATAGATTTATTGGGTTTTGATACGTTTATAGTTCCTTTGAGGTAGGTGAGGCCTAGGAAGGACTTGGAAACAGTGAAAAGTGTACAGTCTTCTGGGATAGATAGCAATGGATTATATTGCACAGCTAAGAGAGAGGTTCTTTGAAATACCTCAGAGAATGACAAGCGTTTTGTTAAGGCTACTGGATATGAAATGTTTGTATCATCTTTACACATCCTAATTCCTTTAATTTGACCATTAATTTTTGTATTATATATACATGTTTTACTTTTGTGGTCTACCTCTAGAAAAAGTGGTCTGTAAAGCAGAATTACCTCAGTGCAGGATGTCTAATGGTACAGGTCTCTGCAGGAAGTGTTTTTGTCATCTTATTGCATGCAAACTTATATGTAGTTTGCTAGGAGGTATCCTAATACTTTTGATTGTGGCTGTGTGAGCATGTTCTGTGAATACTTTCCTCCAGCATACATTAGAGTAAAACATTTTATGTGCTCTTGAGAGTTTTTGACTCTTGTTTCTCCTCCTTTATTATTTTTCTATATTTCAATGGTTCTATCTAGTAATATATTAAGGTGCAAATTGCTTCTGTTCCAAAATTATGAAAAAAAAAAGTTTAGCAAGAGCAGACACAGAAACAATCAGTGTGTTTTGACTGTAACTAAACTATTTCTCCCTATTCAAAATATTGTTATCCTTTCATTTAATACTTTACCTTGTTTTTTCGGGGGACAGAGGGAAAGATTGCAGACAATAAGTGATAACTTAAGCTATGCTTTCCTTACTAGAAAATTTCTGCAAATAGTCACTTTGACCAAGATTAAAAACTAATTTTGTGGCAAAGGGTTGGGCTGAAAACAGGAGTTTAGGGTGAAAACAGGAATTTATTTTGGAATCTCAGTGTCGAGAGCTCTGTAGTGACACAGCATGTATTGGATTTGTTGTAGACATTGACTTTGTAATCGAATCTTAAAAGCATTCAGCTCTGTTCTGTGTTCATGGGAAACTGGAGCATATGCCTACTACTTCGTAAATCTTTTGACAGAAACTTAATTTCAGAGATGTCACTCATAGTATTTAACATACCACGCTTCCTTCATTATAATTCCAAGAACATATTAGGATAAGTGCTTGAGCAATTAGTATCAATTGCTCTATGTTTGTGCCTGTGAGTAATTTGCATATTTGAATTCATATGTTGAGTTAAAATAGATTTATATCGACCACCACAGGAAAATCTTAATACATTCGATTTCTATAATACAATAATTCATTATTTTATTCTCCTTTGAGAAAGGGATGTTATAAAGATGTTTCAATAAAAAAAGTAATCATCTGATATTTTTAATAGCAAATAATTTTGTAGAGAATAATTGTAGTTACTGAATTATACATAATGGTACTATAGTTATGTGAATTATAAATTGATTACTTATAGCTGACGATTTATAGAAAGAAAAAATTAAAATGTTTGTTATGAACTTCTTTACCTCTTTATGACATGTATCTTGTTATATTAATAGTCTTGTGCTAACATAATGCTCTTGTAATGTGACATTATTTGAAGCATGATTTGAAGTGTGATACCATGCCATTTAAGTCACAGCCAGTGCCTTTTCATTTCTAAGGGAAAAGTCTTTAGGCACCCCGAATCACTTTTTGCGACACTCAATAAGAAGGCCTTGGAGGCACCAGTGCTTTTGCTGACTCTAAACCAAGAAGAGGACAAGGGCCATAAAACAATGGAAGGATTGGGTAGATACAGGAAGCTCTCATAAGTGTGTGAAAGAATTCAGCATCTCCTGAAATGCTAGTTCAAGGCAGTGGTGACTGGTACACTGTCTGTCCTTGTCCATCCTCTCCAATTCTGAAGGAGACAGATGTCTCAGCACTTGCCAGTGCAGCACTGACACCTCCGGTGAGTGATGAGCTATATCTCTTGATGCTCTAAGAGGAATAAAGGAGCTATGCCAGCAACTCTGAAAAGAATTCTCTGACATGAAGGAATATGGAATGATGAAGAAGAAATGGAAAGAGCAAAGTGGAAAAAAAATAGCTGCAGCTATATAATGAGTTCTCCACTTTTTGTAGCCAAAACTTGGGAAAACACCGGTAGAATAAAGACCCTGGCTGGACTCTCAAACTAGTTTAAAAATGCTCTGCACCTCACAAATAAGAAGTATACATGGACTCTGGCCTTTAAGTATTTAAGTGGCATAATCCCACACTAACCGTATGAATAGCATGGGGAAAGGAGTAGATTCTCTCTGCTTATTGACCTAGCATCTCATGAGACCCAGTGTTTATGTGACATTTACTTACTGAATACTTAATATGCAGCCTTATCTAATATAGTGAGCTATCAGCAAACCAACTAATGAGTTCTAACTTTAATTATATATGTATTTGGCTCATCAAGGGGCCTTCTTGGGGCAGTATAGCAATTGGGCAATCTATGAATTAACATGAGTTTATACAAGTAAGGGCTAGTTAAGGGTTGAAAACTTTGGGGAGACTACAACAAAACAGTTGGCAGGAGTGAAATTTAGGGGCCCTTACGAAAAAATGAAATGTAAATTGCCTAGGGGCATTGCACATCTAATTTTTCAGCATTTTTAAATTGAAAGACATACTGAGTTTCAAAAGTGAACACAACAGGAAAGGTGATGTGAGCTAAGAAACTAGATTTAATAAAATTATTCACATTTGAATGTCTAAATCATGGAGATCAGTTCAGACTTTTGCCTTTTTAATAAAGGATTTAAATAAAAGAAAGTATAAGTTTTCTTCCAAAAGCTAGATTTTAATGGATAATAGATTTCTAGAACAAAGTAAAGACCCTTGAATGAAAAGTGTTATAAGTTATGAAGAACTAGTGTGACTGCTATCATAACTATTTTCTTTAGAATTTTGCATACAAAATTTTGTTTCTCTAGCTGCACAGCAGATGTAGAGGTTTTGTTGTTTTTTTCTGGGAACACATCCTGGGCAGATAAACTTAGAATTCTGAGCTCCGTACACTTTTTGTGAGGTATAAACATGCAAATCTGTGTGACTAGCTTGTAGTGGTTGTAAATTTTCATCAGGCTTCCCACAGATAATTTTAAGTGCTTTCACTCTGGTTTTGGCAAGAAACCTCTTCACTGTCCCTGTAGCAGTTGCACAGGTAAAATAACATAACAGACCATTGAAAAGCAAATGCTTACAATGGATTTTCTCCTACTGTTCAGAAACAAAAGTGAAGGCCAGTGTGAGCAGTAGGAGGTCAACCTATCTTTATTTGATTTAATTCTGTCAGAGTTGTATCCTGTAAAACCTAATGAAAACTCAATATTATCAGCATGGTGTGACAAACTATTCAACAACTTGAACTTAGAAAGTTCTCAATGATTAATTCTTCCTTATACATGCTCTGCATAAAACTGCTGGGCAAATGTATTCAAATGTGCCAGAAACCAAACAGGAAAGAGTCCCCCATGCAGTTCCCTACACTTGTTTCCATATGACTTTTGCTCTTAGAAAATAGAAGAAGAAAGCAAATGAAATTGCAGACAGTATGAAAAATGCATCTTGGCAACAACTTTCAAAATTACAGCAAAAGAGTTTATTCTTCTAATATTATTTTTAAAAAAATGTCCTGTCTGTTTGTTTTGAAAGTTGTAGCTTGAACCACATCTTCTGTCAAGTCATAGATTGAAATTCAGACTTCAAATCATACAAGGGATTTATGCTTTATCTCTTTGATAAGGTTTCTTTCACAGTTCATGAAATGTCACCACCTCTGGAGACTGCTTACTTAACCCAAACAAGGGCAGCCACCTGCACTGAATTCCTGACTAATTGGCCATGTCCTTTCTTTATTCCTTCTTCAACTGATAATTGCCTCAACATATTTATTTGCTTGAATAACCTCACAAAATATATTTATAGTAAACAAAGGATATGATTTAAATTTTATTTAATACCTCCAGGGTCCCACATTTTGCTTCAACCAGTAGCATGGAATTTTCAATTATTTCTTACAATTTTTCTGAAAGATTATTTTTTCAGTTTCTGGTTTTTTGCTACATATTCAATTGATCTGCTGGGAAAAACATTAAAAAAAGCTACCTTCTGCAGCTATCAGAGAGAACTGCATTTTTTTTTTTTCTTTTTAAAATGGTGTTAAGTTAATGTTACTTTTTTTTCTCTCACTAGAACACACTAGAGTAAAACTAAAACTGGGATAGCTTGATCATCTTTTAAAAGAAGGTCAAACAAGCTGACAAGGAATTTTGTGAAGGAGAAAATCAATGGACATTGTTGGTGAAAGCACTTATGGCTATAGCAGATGGACAAAATACTCTGTTAGCTTGCATGTGTCTGTTTGACAGTAAATGAAACATGGCACAAAATTAAATGATGATTTCAAACTTGATTCTGAAGTATAATCGTTTAGATTAGAAAACAGAACAAAATGGATCTTGATAAAGGTCATACTGTTTGATATTTTCCACCAATATAGGTCCATAGAGCTGGTAGATGGTGGTAGGTAATACAGCCACAACACTGTTTCATGCTTGCTTTTGTACCCTTGAGTGATCTCAGCCAGATTTTACAAAGTGACTTTAAGAGAAAAGTTCGGTTTCTTATAGACACTGCAAGTTATATTCTTTTTTAACTGAGCTGTCTGTCAATGACCTCAACACTCTTTTATCAACCAATAGAGACAGTGAGCAAACCCAATAGCCAGTGAAGGAGGCCACAAAGAGATTTTTCCATGCCCTGTCTTACCTGCTCTCTCGGGTATGGTTTTGACATGTCGCAGAGCTCATTTCCCCATAGCTGCTTGAGTCACTGCACCAGCCATGTCACAGACCTCCAGCCAGACAGACCTGTTGGTAAATGCAGCTCACCAGGTCTCAGGATAACAAGAGAGTCTGATGACTCTCCGTGAGGCTGGGACTAACAATTGTGCCTTTAGCAAAAAAAAGTGTGCAACTGTCAATGAGCTGTGTGAAGGAATTACAGGTGGAAGTGAACAGGTGTTCAAGAGAATGAGCAAGAAATTGGTAGGTTATTCTCAGAGCTGCTGCAGTCTCAGGGACCTCAAACCTCCACTGTAGTGGAGATGCAGGTGATCTCACAACTCCATCAAGTAGTTAATCAAGAATCTCTTGAACATGAAGGATGGAACATTGTCAGTGCCCATACCAGAAGGAGGGCTCCTCCTTTCCTGAAAACTTGACAATGACAAATGGGACTGGCATTTTTGCAATAGACATGAGGCTCTAAAACTAGGACAGTTTCGCCACAGACAGTTTTACCTGAGAGGTGAACAAAGGTACTGTGGCAATAGAGAGACCACATGGGCCAACACAGTCTACCCCTACACAGTTTCTCTTTCTGTTATGAGAAAAAGAAGTTACCATAGGTGACTCCCTTCTCAAGGAAACAGAGGGCCCAATATTCAGATAGGAAAGTCTGCTGTCTATTAGGGGCTCAGGTGAGAGTCACTACTAGATAACTGTCCAGTCTGTTACAGCCCCCTAATCATTATCCTCTGTTGGTGAGAAAACAAATAAAAGCCTGAGGGCAAAAGAGATTTCAAGGCCTTGGAATGACTGGTTGAAGAAACAGGAGTAAAGGTGATGATTTCCTCAATCTTTCCAGTAGCAAGGAAGAATATCGAATGGAACAGGCAGACTCCTCAGACCAACAGAAGGCTCCAAGCAACACTAGAAAAATTGTGGGGTTTTTTTGCCATGGGATGGTCTGTACTCCACCACGTCTACTGTTGCCTCATGGGATGTACCTTTCTTAGAGGGGAAAAAGGGTTTTGGCATAGGAGATGCAGAACTCATTGATAGGGCTTTAAACCAGCCTGGAAGAGGGAAAGGAAATCAGACTTGACAGTGATAAGCAATGGGATGGAATGCAGAAACCTGAGGAACTGAGCACTACTGAGATCCCTTAATCTGCCAGAAAATGTGTCAGCTAAAGCATGTCACACCTAAAATTTTTCTTCATCAACATAAGCAGCATGAGGAACAAATTAGAGGAGCTTGAAGCTTTGTCTCAGTCCCAGAGATGACAACATTGGCATAAGGGAAACCTGGTGGGCTGAGCCCTGTGACTGAAGTGCCATGTTGGATGACAGGTTGGGTGAGGCAGGGGTGTGGTGTTACATGTAATAGAAGGGCTGGATGGAGCTTATAGTTGGAAAAAGCATTGCTGAGGGCCACTGAGTAAGGATTAAGGGGCAAATAAATAATGCTGGTTATCAGGGGAGTCTACTATAAACTGGCCAGCCAAGACAAAGAATCCAACTAATTACTCTTCAAGGAATTAGAGGACACTTCCAAATCAAATGCCCTTGACCTTATGGGGGACATCAAGTTGCTGGATGTTAACACTGCACAGATGGAATATACAGGTCCAGGAGACATGGACATGGGCAATGCAGAGATGTTTAATTCTTTGTTTTCCTCTGTGTTCTATGCTTTATGGGTTAAGGGGGTTCCAGTGCCCTATGCTTGAGTACTATGGCTGTGAGAATGATAAAATCCCTGTAAACCCTGAAGCTGTGCCAGATCTGATGCTCCAGCTGGATCCCTATAGGTCCATGAGGTCTGATGGGATTCATCTGAGAACACTCAAAGAGCTGGATAATCACAGAATCACAGAGGGGGTGAGGTTATAAGAGACAACAGTGAAATCACCTGGTCCAACCTTCCTGCTCAAGATGGTTCATCCCAGTGCACATTTCACAGAATTGTGTCCAGATGGTTCTTGAATATTTTCAGAGGGGGAGACCCAACAATCTCTCTGGGCAATATGTTCCAGTGCATGATCACCAACACAATAAATAATTTTTGCCTCATAATCCAGTGAAACTTCTTGTACATCAGTTTCTGGGAATTGCATTTTGTCCTATTTCTCGGCACTGCTGAGAAGAGTCTGGCTCCATCCTCTTGCCACTCTCACTTCAGATACTTCTAGATATTGATGACTTGCCCTCTTAATCTTCCATTCTCAAGTCTGAAGTCCCTCTGACACAGGCCCCCATCTTTCAGCCTCTCCTTGTAAGAGGTGGTTCATGTTTGTCAGAACTATAAAGAACATTCCCTACACGGAATTGCTGTTTGACTTGGGTTTGACTGTAGCTTGGCCCTGGACATGGGGCATCCAACTGCTGTGTACTGAAAGATGCAAATTATTACCATTTGTTCCCATTTGTTTTGCTGGGAGGGTATCCTGGGACAAAGCTAACTACAGTAGCCTTTACAAGATTATACTCCTACAACAGCCTGCATACACTGGCATGAACCCTTGCACAAAGAGCATAAGCAGTGCCCTGAGGCTTCTGTTATTATTGTTTGGAGAACTGAAACATGACTAATATGAGGTGCAGTGCACATGCTCTTTACTCCCTTGTCTGGCGATTGAAAATACACCACAATTTTCCCTTTTCAGGGGCCTACATTCAGAGAAGAAAGATAGGACCAGATCCACACAAGCACATATGAAGGATGATAACTGCCTTTCCTACTTTTTAGTAATTTTATAATATTTTCCATGAGGAGAATTCATAAATCAAATTTGACAACGTGAGGGAGGAGTTTATAACACATAGAACAGTCCACAGGATTAGATTAAGCTAATTTATAGCAGATTATGAAGAGCTTGCTACAAGAAAAACTTTTACTTCCCTAAAAGATTCTCATTAGAAAATATTTTTTTCCAATTTTGTGTCAAAATTTAATGGCTTAAATCGTAATATAATCAACAATAGGAGATAATTGTACCTGTAAAAACTCTATTAAAAATTACTAGCTCTCTCTCTGACTCAGGTGCTTTATGAAATTCAGTAATTTGGCTACATAAGTTATCCAAACTCAGGCTCAACTTTTTTTCTTCCAAAAAGTAGCTAGAGGAGTCTGGCAGACACTCACCATTTGTATATAATTGATTCATTTACTTGGTTGTTACACTGTTTGTCAAGGAGGTGAAAAAGCTCTCCATTAAAGGAACTGACCCACATCTCTTTTGCTCCTCAGCAGAGTGACTGGTTGGAAGCAATAAAGGAAAAGGTGATTATTCTTCTCTTCACCATATGTACTAGCAGAGCAGAAAGAAAACTTCAAAGGGGAGAGATCGAGTGAATAAGAAAATACGAGTATGATTCCATGGCCCAGAAATAATGCCACTTCCTGGCAAGGGAAATTTTGGGCCTGATGTGTGATCATAACATTATTTATTCATTTTATCTAGTGGGTTTTTTACTGCAAAATGCAGGAACAGTCTCAGACTTCTAGGCTGCAATGGCTACACCCTTGTCTGCGTACCAAAGCTACTCTAAAGTAACTTCTGTCTGCTTATGTAAGTTGCACTCACACAAATGATTGCAACATTAATTTATCTTTCAGCTGCCTGTCTCTTCTCAGGGGCTGTCTAGAGAACCTGGATGCATGACTCAAGGCTGTGAGAATCCCCTAAACAATGATGTTCAGGCGCTGCAATGTTCAGTGATGAGATAGCCAAGTGTTGCAGCTCCAGCTCTGTATGAATAACCATAACTGATGTAAACACTTTGAAAAAATAGCTCTTAGCAAACCAGCATAGTATGTTTACCCCCTGCTTATCCATTGTAACAGTAGGACAACAATCAGAGCCATATCTCTATGGAGAGCACTGCATACCTCTCTAGAAAAAAAATAAATCTATCAACAAGTTACAAATCAGCTGTAGAAAGCTCCAAAGATATTTTAACTGGAGCTGGTGACATATTCAGTTCTTACAGTACAGCATAAAAGCTTTTATCTCTTTGATTTTTTTTTTTTTTTGTGTAAGACATAAAGCTACTTCAGCATATTTCCTTATTCCTAGTTCTCAGTGTTTATTCTTTGTACCTCAGTGTTGTCACTTCTGATACCATATAAACAGCTGTATACACACTATTTGTAGCTGGAGGCACTGTAGACTCTTGGGAAATAAGCTGTAGAACCAAGAGTTTCCTCTTCCTAGGAAGACGGTAATCAATTTTAATTGAGAAAACATAAAATAACTGGTGCATGAGCTTGCTAAATCCTAGACGTTTTTCTAATGGGACTGGATTGTGGAAGAAGTTTTTAAAAAATCTAGAATAGAATCAGACGTGAATCTTCCCTTGTGCTGAACTTTGGCATATCATATGGATAGTGTCAGCAGAGACACAGAGACAGAAAACATTAAAATCAGATATATGACCTACATAAATTTTCACACAGAAGATACATGAAAAACATAGTAACATTTCAAAATCAAACCCTTAGAAGCTAGAGAAAAAAAAAAGTTCACCTGAGCAACTGTAAATTAATCCAATCAATTTATGCTTTATATGCCTCAATTAGATGATCATACACTACTATTTTGAAAGAGCTCTTGCTTCAATAAATACTTGCATTACTCCAGTATTCAGAAAAGTATCTGTTTCTCAAAGTTTTTATCTTACCTGTGGTATGAAACCTCCTTCCTCTATTTGTGCCTTTATATGAGGTGTTGAGGTGTTGAAATGTTTTTGTTCTAGAGGAGTACACTGTACATGGTTCAGGTGAAAGTGAATGCAGCTTATCTCACATTACCCTGAAACCTTTTAAATTCACATGCACATGCTGATGTTTTCAGAAAGTTTGATGATATGGTCAAAATGAAGAAGATTAACACTGTTGTATTATATGCAAATAAACCAATAGACAATATTATAAACTTACTTTATATTACATATTTCAGCTTACTATGCTGGGCAAATTTAAAATTTGTAACTTAACATAAAACAATAAAAAATTACATTGGGAAAAATTACATTCTAAAGAACAGCTAAAATACAAATTACAAATTCCATAGCAAGTTTTTCTATTCATAGCTTGGTTCACATCACAAATTGACTTAAATGGAGATATGGTAAATTATGTTGTCTTAAAATGAATCTCAACAAAACCCCTGCATGTCTCTTCCTCAATATGATTTCACAGTGCTATAAACTTTCTATGACAAACTTAAGAGTTCAGTTGGCAAATTGAGCCAGACGCATACATTTTAAATTTTGTGTTGATGATGCAAGTACTTAGGCTATGATAGCTTCTCATCCACTTGGTTTAAAAGTACTCAACTTCCATGACTTCTCCTGGAAATTAGCTTTTTGCTGTGGACACAGGTGTCTTGTGTTTTGGTAACCCATTTGTAGTTTTCTTGTGTTTCAAAGCTTTTAATCCCAGGCCAGGATCCATCCTCACTATAGCAGATTACCTCTTTCTACAAGTTGCCCTTTTGCAGAACTAATATGACAGCTAAAGATATGTCTTGTGGGTGTTTGTAACATTTCATCATCTTGCCTTTCATCCATACACCATATTTCAACTAGCCATAATAATAGCTCTGGGCCATCTTTTATCAAAATACAGAGCAGATGCCCAAAGCTGTACTAGCTGGCCTACATTCCATTATACAGTGTAGAATAGTGCTTTAAGGTGCAAGGGTCTAGGACCTGACCCTGCAAATGTGTGCCCAGAAGTGCATGAAAGAAAATGTCCTTGGGATTAATTGAGATGCTTAACATATCACCAAATAGTTTAGTTTTGTTTTGAGCTGGATCCTTGTTTGGATGTTTTAGTCTTCTCAAAATATTCCTTGTTTTGTACTCTGTGTGACTTTCTCATCCATCACAGAGTCTTGAGGCACAGGGGGCCATAATAGAAGAGATTTACAGGGATCAGTGCTTTATTGACAATGTTGATATTGGTCTTGACAAGTTTTCGTTCAGATTGTGTCTGGAATAGGACTTCTTTTTCTTTATGTTGATACTCAAACCAAGCTTCTTAGCAATATAATAAAAATTATTATTATTAATATTTTTATATATTTTTAATTTTTTCACAATGAGTATATTGTGGGAGAGTGGTTGCTGGAAACAGCAGAACACTTGTAATTTCGAGTATTATACATGACTTTTATTTGATTAGGAGTAAGGTCTCTGAAAACTGTTTTCTCATATGAGGGCTCCTGTCTTTAACTGCAGAAAGCAGTGCTTTTCTCTGCATTTGTAAATGAGTACCAGTCAAGCATTTTTAGTCATACCATAATAAAGTGGCATTGCTCCTCAAAATTCTAGTCTTCAGTAATTATGAATTATCATCATTCCTCAATATGATTAATATTTTATTTCCTAAAACTGAGTTTTTGAAAAGAAACAGCAAGTGACCTAATCAATATAGATAATACCTGACCATACCAGATATGGAAAACCACAAAAGGAATGTTAACACCTTAGCCCATTATTTCTTGAATTTTACATCTAACTTGCATTCCAATATCTCATCTATGGAAAAAGTAATACCAGACTTTTAATGCTCATCTTCTAACCTGCCTATTCAGTGGGAAATGCAGAATTTTTAAAAAACAAATATCATAAGCTAAGTAGATTTCTCTGTGTGAACTTCAGTAGATTTTGTAGTGGTCAAGCTCATACTATGGGAATACCACGCACCTTTCAAATTTTGTGTCAGTATTACAAAGTAGCTCCATGTCCCAAATGACAACTCAGTTCAATCTAAGGAAATCTGTATTACCCTGTGCTCATGTAGGTGGATATGGGCATGTTTCTAAGCATGTAGCTAATACAGTGAGTGGAGCATATCAAATGACTGAGCTGCCACAAAAGTTGACTACCTGAAGACCATCCAAAATATAGTCACTTAATACAGTAACAATATCAGAACATTCTTGGCTGGCCAGTGCCACTCATGCTCGAGTGTCTCTCCCTTATGACCCATAGAACACCTGCCACATAGATATCTCAGGTGCTCTTGGGCCTTTCAAGCAGCATGAGTTGCAATCAACTAATAGATGTTTTCAGACTTCTGTCATTAGCTTGACTCTATTAACTAGCTCTTGTACAGTAACCTACAAGTAGTCACTGAAGTTTAGATGTCTTAACTTCAAGCTGAATGCATCTTTGGAACTCAACTTGAGGGAAGCTTGAACACTTATGGAGTGTCAGCTGAGGACAATATGGAAAACACACTGATATGCACCACCACCAGCCCCCAAAACCCATCTCAAATTATTCTTCATGTATTCAAACACCTTAAAAATCCTATATTTTTCCAATATTAGTACCTTTCTTTGTTTCAAGAGTAGTTTCTCAACTGAGTGACAGTGGGACATCACACAAAATTGCGTGGACTCTTCATGTTTTCCTACTCAATGGCAGATGGAAGGTAATCTATAAGTTGCACTTTAGAATAGGCAAAGGAGAGTAAGGCAGAGAAAATGAAATTAAAGGTGTGTCCCTATATCTGTTCAAGTTAAACTGAGACCTGTGCCCATATTTTACAGAATGCATGGTTCAGATAATTATGACTCTGTAGGTATCTTTTCTGGTTTTAGGTGAAAGAAGTTATACTCCAGTTGAAAGCACACTAAGGATTCATTTTCCAGTTACAGTGTTAATTTCACAGGATACCACTCCCAGACACTTGCTGTAAAAAGGATAGGGACACAAAGAATGAATGCCCTTTGCACAGTGAAAAAACAATCTAATTATGCTGCTCAAGATCTGCTGAGAAAATGGAATAGACACATCAGCATAATTTAAACTACCTTCTATTTATCAGCACTTCCAGCCTTCATTTTGCTGGCCTTGCCCCATTAATACAGATAACAATTTTATATATCTCAAAGTCCTTCTCTTGTTGACTCATGCTTTTTCTTTGAAGCAAAAATGAAATTAAGGGTTTATCAATATGGAATGTGACTCAATTTCTAGTACCTTGTGCTTTTTGAGAGATTTCAACTTTTCTGCAGGGAGATCTGAAGAGGTAGAGTGCTTAATATTCCCAGCTGTACTTTCAACTCTACCCCTAGTACTATAGTTTTAGTGCTATACTCCCCTAGTACTTTATTGCTGCTTCATCAGCATCTTCAAACTTTACAAAATGTCAAAAATATTTTATGAGCTTTTGG
The DNA here is from genome assembly GCF_009819655.1 of Sylvia atricapilla. NCBI lineage: Eukaryota > Metazoa > Chordata > Aves > Passeriformes > Sylviidae > Sylvia > Sylvia atricapilla. The sequence continues at coordinate 6,607,442 of NC_089144.1, read as the reverse complement.
GCTAATCAAAACACAATAGCTGCCTCCTCAGCAGGAAAGTAAATAAATCACCTCATTTCTTGTCTTGCTGTTGATCCTCAGAGATCTCTCTCTTTGTTGTTTCACATACATTTTCCATACTTTTTAAGGTCTGCTTAAATTCAGGTCCAGATACATTCTTAAATATCAGGAATGTATCTGGACCTGCAGTGCAGAGATGGGGGAGTGAAGGGAAATATATAAAAAATATATATTGACATTGCATGTCTGTACAAGAGCTAGGAAAAAACATTTATTGAGGAGTGTAACCTAACCACTTCTCATAACTAAAAAAGATATGAAAAGAAAGACATGTAGCTTTCTCCCTTTTGTAAGAGACAGCTGGCATTGTTGAGAATAGGAAATTTAGTGATCTGTCTCGACTTATGTATCTACAATTTAAAGAGCCCAAGTTGCTGATATCCAAATATTTTTTAAAGACACTATCTCATTTTAATGCCTATATTAAAGGCTTTCTTCTGCCTTTTGACTTTTTTTTTTCATATTCTATGGATTATTCTAGAAATTGTAATTAAGTATCTGAAAGTTTTTTTCCAACCTAAATGAGTCTTTACTGAGATGAATAATTCTATTATTCGTTTGTTTCGTTTGTTTTGCTACTTGCTCCTGTGCATTATGTAAGAAGAGATTTGATGACCTTCAACATCTCTTACTGAAATTTTGACTAGTCTTTAATTTGAATAATGTGTGATTTGGTGAAAGCTATATGTATACAGATTCTTAAAGAAATAAACAAAAAAACCCCACACCCAAACAATAAAAAACAAAACAAAACAAAACAAAACAAAAAAACAAAAAACAAAACAAAACAAAACAAAACAAAAAAACAAAATAAACCCAAAAACCCCCAAAAAAACACCAAAAAAACCCAAAAAAACCCCCAAAAAACAAAAAACAAAAAACCCAAAAACTTTTCCCAAAAGCAACACAACTCTGAAATCACCTTTCCTTGGTAAAAATTCCTGCTTAGATTCTTATCACAGTGCATACTCTGCATACTCTGGGAATTACAAAATATCTGCTAACATCTTCTCTGAATTGAAATATTCCAGTTAGTCTAATCTACTGACTATAGTAGAGTAAGAAGAGCACTATTGGATCGGTGCAGTCTTTCTGGGATAATTTTACCAGAAAAAGAAAAAGAAAACTTAAACATATATGAGAAGGTAATCTTGCAGTAGTTCAATATGAATTTTTTGTTTCACTAAATTCTATATTTCATTAAATTTCACTTTATCTCAGTGAAGAATCTTTTCTCCTGTCTTTTCATAATTCAGAGAGTTAAAAAAAATCGCCAAACAACAACCCAAACCCCATCTCTGAAATTAACTCCTGAGAAGTTATTACCACACATCTTCATATTTATTTCTTGTAGTTCAACCAACCTTCTCAGTTACAGAGACACTATTTGGTCTTCTGTTACCATATATAAATTATTACACATAGGCATCAAATTAGTTCTTCTTCCACATTATTTTAGTGGCTTACTGCAATTCTTGCTTGACCCATTAAAGAGGCAAAGGGTAGCAAAAACCCAGTGTGCACTGCAGGAGCAACGTCATCCTGTCCATTGTCCTTTAACATGTTGATACACAAGGTATTACACACCAGAGTCTTGAAGTACTGGCTGAGAATACAAAATCCTTACCAAAGACAAGTAAATCTGTCTTGTATTTTGCTGAAGCAGCAGAATGAATCAGTTCAGTTTCTGATTCTCTGTTTCTGAGCTAGTAAACTTATTCTTCTTTAGTCAACAGAGAGAAATATCTCTTCTTATGATGTATTTCAGCTGCCTACCTTATAGCCAGCTAAATGTGCTATGCCCTGCAATTGCCTATTACTTTCTGATGAACTAGAATGGTTTAGATTATAAATAAATGGATGTATACATAAAGCATATATTTTATGTATAAATATATATAGACATTCCTGGAAGCTGAAGACATGATATAACCAAAAATTGAGGCTGTTTGCTTTAGATGAAACAAGACTGGATATACTAGAAAAAAACCTTCAAAATACTGAAAACTACAGGGAAGGGGAATTGTATTCTCTTTTAAAGTCCGACAGTACAAAACCCTAGGATATTTGGTGAAATTAAAAGCAATATATTTACAACTTTTGGAAAGGTTCTTCCCTTAGGACACACATTCACTATGGCTTCAGAGCAATATTTAAAGACTCTCTGTTATATATGAGATATATGGGAGCTACAAAATGTAAGACAATTATAAATAGGTTGGATAATGAAGGCTATAGAAGAAGTATCCTCCAGTGAGTGATGGGATAAACATCAAGTGATTTAACCCAAAACTGGTAGGAGCATCTCTTTTCTGCTGCAGCAGATCTGCCATTGACTTTCTGCATCTATGCAGTTCTACCACATGGAATGTGTATATAAGGTTAGAATCATAGCAAAATAGAACAACTCAGGTTGGAAGGCACCACAGAAGATCATCTGGTGGAATCTTTTGTGAGAAAGGGAGCCTGGATGAGATGAACTAGCACCCTGAATCACATCTGGCAAATGTGCAAGACAGCTGATGATGTTGTGCCTGATGGCCCTCAGGACACAATTGGCCCTCCCAGCTGCCAGGGCACTGCTGACTCATACTGAACTTTCCACTGACCAGCACCTCCAGCTCCCTTTCCATGGTGCTGCTTTCCAGCATCCCACTGCCCATCCCAGTAAAACCCGTTGTACATCCAGGGTTGCCTCACCCCCTGAATTCTTTTCTGATCTTTGGCTGGTGATTGCCCAGTCCCCTCATTAGTTGAGTCCTTTTTGCAGGGCCTCCCTGCCTTTGAAGGAGTCAACAGCTTCTCCCAGTTTTGTATTTTCTTAGTATCCCTTTTAAGTTTGAGCCTGCTTTGCTTTTCTCCTAATCCTATCTCATAGCAGAGAAAAAAAGTAAATGATTATGGTAGACACTCAGACCATTATGCTAAATTTGGAAAACAGAAATTGGCAAACGTGAAACCACTACACCCTTCCAGTCTTGGGTCCATTTATGTCATTTATGAAGAGGTTGAAGAGCACAGGGACAATGATGGAGCCCTGCAGAACCCCACTAATGACAGGTCACCATCTGATGTCACCCCATTTGCTCTAACCCTTTGCACCCCACCCATGAGCATGTTGCTCACCCATCCCATGATGTGTTTATCTATCTGTGGCAGGACATTTTGTCCAGAAGGATCCTGTGAGAGACAGTATTGAAAGCTTTACTGAAATCCAAAAAGATTCCATCTACCGCCTCCCCACCCTTGATCAACTAGATGGTTTACCTTGTCATGTCAGGTTTTTTAGGACTCTTCTGGCCTGGGTTGTACCAGCTGTGTGATGTTTCCAAGTTAATTTTTGGCAAATTGAAGTTTCCCATAAGGGCAAGAGCAATTGACTTGGAAGCATTCCCTAGTTCCTCAAAGAATAATTTATCAGTGTCATTGTCCTGGCTGGGAGGTCTATAGTAGACTCCCATGATGACATCCACACTATTTGTTTGCCCCTTGATTCTTATCCAGAGGCTCTCATCTTTGCCATTGCCAGCTGTGAGCAACATGTATCCTAACCCTTCCATAACACAGAGTGCCAACCCCTGCCTCTTCCACCCTGCCTGTCCCTCCTGAAGAGCCTGTAGCCATCTGACAGGGCACTTCAGTCACAGGACTCATCCCACCAGTTTCATTTATGCCAGTGATGGCAAATCTCTGGGACTGGGCCAAAGCCTTGAACTCTCTTGTTTGCTCCTCCTGCTGCGTGTATTAGTGTAGAAACATCTCAGGTGTGGTGCATTGTAGCCAAGACCTCTTAAAGCAGATTGAGAAATCCCATTACTGCTCCTTTCCTCAAGCCTTGGCACACCACCCTGTTGGTCATCACTGGTGAGTCTTGTTTCCTCCTGTTTGCTTTCCTGCTTCCTCCTGTTTACTTTTCAGAGTTTATAAGCTAGTTTAAACTCTGACAAGGAGCCCCACTAACTCCTATGCTAGAACTCTTTTTTCCCTCTGAGAGAAATGCATCTCATCAGGTGTCAGCAGACCAGTTAACCAGTTTGTTGAATCTGTGTCAGCATCCTGGGATGTGGGGTCCAGCTGCAGCTGGATAAAAGGTTTTGTATAACTGCACATTCTCAGGGAGGACCTGAGGTCTGGATTTCACATATTACTTTAACATGGCATTAAAAAGAAAATAAATTTAGACTGGTCACAAGATTTAAACCTGATATAATTGCTTTGTGGATTTTAAATCTTTTCTGTGTGATATTTATGCAAATCCCTTCTGTATGTTTTCTCTGACAGAAAAAGTTTCTAATTGTATCCACAGAAGAGACATCGTTAATTCTCCATTCAATCTCAATATTTTAATGATCACATATAGAGTCTCTTGCATGAAAGTGCTACACAACAGATCAAATAGATTATAAATGAGAAGCTGGATTTTACTGTGATCATACTTTTTCAATAACAAAAGACAAAGACATTAGGAAGTTGTTGGGTTTGGCTTTATTTTATCCATATTTATGTACAAAAATGCTTGTTTTTTTGGAAAACTGTATGTCTTAGATCATCCTGTTTTTTAGATAACTGCTAAATTGCCATCTTCTAAGATGCAACATTGTGGCTGTCGTTCAGTGTGCCAAGATTAGCAGAGATTCTCTGTTACACATTTTGTCTCTTGACAGCTCAGTGGTATAATTACTTAAAATGTCATTGCTGTTGCTGCAGCTGTAATCAGCTTCTACTCTCTCTTATTCTGCCATCTTTCAGTGCTATCAAGAACCATGCATCAGCCTTGCTAGCTTGGACCTCCTTAACAAAATAAACGTTTCCTTGCACATATTGGAAAAAACACTGTCTAAAGAAAAGGCCTTCAAAAATTGTCATCCATGTCATCATGAACAGTACTAACATTGTCACAGCAAAATGATAAGTGCTCCAATAAAATTCAATGATTTTATCACACCATCCTTTTTTTTTTTTTTCTTTTTTTTTAAATCTCTGATGTTAATCAGAGACAGATTGCCCCCAGAGAGGAACAATTGCTAAAAGAAGAGCATGTCTAATTGTTTTTTTATTACTTCAGGAAAGCAAATATACAGCAATTGATTAATGTCTGATCTTCCTCAAAAGTTACCTTGGATTCCTAAATACTAATCTATAAACAAGCAAAACACATTTACATATTTTTTTCTTTTGGGGGCAAAATGAGCATGCAGTGTAGGAAATATTTTGTATTTTACCTCTTAGGTGACTGAAGATATGAATTATCTATATCTAGATGAGGGTAGGAAGTCATGCAAACAGTCTGGAGGGGAAAAAGAAAATAAAATATCCAAAAAATCTAAAAATATAAAGACACAATTCCAAACTTTTGCCTTTATAAGGAATGCTAGCTAGTTGAACTTGGATAAGAAAATTACCTAGATATAATTAATAGCTTGGTCTTTGTGGCTGATTCTTGGGAGTCCTTATTAAAAGGTAGGTCATTACTCTTCTTAAAAGACAGCAGTGGTCTTGGCTCTGATTCTAGGAACAAAAAAATTGTAAACTCTGGGCTGATCCATATACAGTGATCCTGATAAAAACATTAGGCATATAAATAAATATATTTTTAAGAATATTATTTTTTAAAATAGAAAGCAAAAATGTTGATTTTCTTTTTAAAAGAGCAACTTTTGCACCTACATAGGTTGAATGTGACCAGCCACTGTCAGATTTTTATCTGATGATCATAGCTGTTTATTAGTTACAGTAATCTAATCAAGACTTGAATCAAGGTGAGGTGATGGAGTTGCTCTTTGTGTGAGCAAGCAACTGGAATTCATCAAGATCTGCCTAGGTGTGAAGAATGAGTTGAGAGCTCACAGGTAAGAATAAAGGAGAAGGCTAACATGAGTGACACAGTTGTGTATGGATACTGTGGGCCACCTGAGCAGGAAGAGAAAGTCAATGAGGCTTTCTGTAGGCAGCTGAAAGAAGCCTCAGAATCACAGGCTGTGGTTCTCATGGGGAGCTGATATCTGCTGGAAAGACACCACAGCCAGGCACACACAGTCCAGGAACTTCCTGAAGAGCACCAATTATAATGTTTTTTACAGATGATGGAGAAGCCAATAATGAGAATTGTATTGCTGGACCTATATTAGCAAAGGACTAATTGGGGACATCCTTGGCTTGAAGTGACCATGAGATTGTGAAGTTCAGGATCCCTTGTGGAGGACATATGACAAAAAGTAGGGTTATGACTCTGGACTTCAAGACAGCTGACTTTGGCCTCCTCCTTGGAGGAATCCAATGGGTCAGAGATCTGAAAGTTAGGAGGTGGTCTAAAAGAGTTTGTTAATATCTAAGAATCACCTCCTCCAAGCTCGAGAATGGTGCGCCACTCTGAGTAAGAAATCACAGAAAAGGAGCAGGAGACCTGCATGGTGAGTGAAAAACTTCTGGCAAAACTCACATGGAAGAAGGTTTGTGGAAGAAGAGACAGGGCACATATGTAAGAACATTGTCAGAGTATGCAGGGATGCAACAAGGAAGGCTAAGGTCCGCTTGGAATTAAATTTGGCAAAGGATGCCAAGAATAACAAGGGCTTTTTCAAGTACATCAGCATCAAAAAATGGTTGGAGAGAGTGTGGATCCACAGCTGAATAAGACAAATGCCTTAGAGGACACAGAGAGAGAGGAGTTCTCTGCTTCAATTCTTACTGCTAAGGCCAGTCCTCAGGAATACCAGAGCCTGGTGGCAACAGAGAAGGTCTGGAGAAAGGAAGACTTTCCCTTGTTTGAGGACTGGGTTAGAGACCATTCAGACAAACATGAGATGCACAATCCAACACTTTTGAAAGTTCATGGAAAATGAGATGTGCTTTAGGACTGGAGGAAAGCTGGTGCCACTCCAATCTTTTTGGGGGATCCAGAAAGCCACAGGCTGTTATCTCTACTATGAGGAAATAATTTTCCTTGGAGGGTGACAGAATACTGAAACAGGTTTCCCAGAGGGGTTGTGCAGCCTCCTCTGGAGATCCGCCTGGATCAATCTTGTGCAACCAGCTCCAGGTGAACTTGCTTTAGCAGGAGTGTTGGCATAGGTCATCTCCAGTAGTGCCTTCTAACATTTATTATTCTGTGATTATAGGACCTTCCTTTTGACTGCTAAATATTTAAACATTTGAGAAACAATGAGGTTTTCAGTATTTTAAAGGACTGTAATTTTGCCTTGGTCAGCATGAGTTACTCATGTTTCAGTCTCTTTTTTGAATAGTGTTTATCTTATCTCCCCTCCATTGTTAAAAGGAAGATCTGCATACATAAAGGAAAAAAAAAAAAAAAAAAAAAAAAAAAAAAAAAAAAAAAAAAAAGGCAATGAAACTAGAACTTGTGAGCTCCACACCTGGCAACATTACCAAAATGTGGGTGGAAATGTGTTCTATTGTACAAAATATCAGGGCAGAACAAAAGCAGACTGCAAGGAAGTAGATTTTTCTGTTTTATGAAATCAGATGAAGTACAATTTTTGAAGAAACCTGGCATATTGATGCTTATCTTTGCAACTTTTTCTTAGCCCAATTATTTAAACTTGGCTTTTTCTTCCACCATCTTTTTTCTGTTTCAGAGATTCACTTTTTTCTTATACTTCTTCCCAGCCTGTTTCCACTCACATGTCCTATGTTCCTTTTCTTTGTATTTTTCAAATAGAATTAAAAAAAAAAATTAAAAGGGAAACAAAGAAAAGTACAATGCACGAGATTAACACTGGCAGAAGAAAAGGCATGCATGACTAGTTGTTGGCAGTGTCTCTAATATAAAGCCCGCATTTCTTCAGCCTACTTATTTTAGTATGATAAATTGCATTCCTTTTTCCTTTATAATGCTTTTTTTCCTTCAAATGTGCTCACATGTAAGTATTCCAAAAAAATTTAATTACATTTGGCAGCTCATTGCACATAAACACAACATTCTCGATGGGCTTTTGGACTTTGCCCATATGACAAGACTGGCAGCCTAAAAATGATTCTCAATCCACAGATGTTTACAGGATTTAATAATTGTATTTTGGAAATCCATTCTTGCAGGTTATTCTCATAGCCTGCAATAAAATATGAAGATATTTAGCTTGTCTCTTAGCATTTTTAAAGCCAGCTATATTACTAATGATGTGATCTGGAGAGAAAATTCCCCAAAAATCTTCTAGTTGTTTTGCTAGTATACATTTTTTAAATTAAATTTTGGGTGTGGGAAGGTCTTATCAGTAAAATCTACATTTTTTGCCTTACAGGAACCTGTAATTTTATTTAGATTTTTTCTACTCCGTCCTGAAAATTGAAGTGCCCTGAATGGAGAATTGTTTGGATTAATTTCTCTAAAGGAATGACATCTGGATTCAAATCTAAATTAAATTGCATCTCAGAATTTGTTCATATGAACTTTTGTATCCAAATGGAAGGAAACTTCTGTGAGTTTACCAACTTATATCTAACTCAAAAAATAGATACTGTAAATTTTCATCTAGAAATAGAATCATTTCAGAAATTTGGATTTAGCTTCTCATTTGTAGTATGTAGTGATCAAGATCAAGTTTTACTTAAAGAAAAAGATTTTTTTTTATCAATTTTTGAAAATCTATACATTGGTGGTTTCAGAAATACAAGAATAAAAGGTTTATTCTAATATACATTAGCAAATATTTAATCAATCCATCAAAGGCAATTGTTCAATCATTATTGTTTTGGAAGTTGTGTGAAGATACAAGCCACAATATAGATTAAATTGAGATATAAGCAGAGATGTAATCACTTAGAAGCTGTAATTTCATTTTTCTACTCCTAACTTTTTGCATTAAATATTCTTCCTACATATGTAAATAGCTCAGAATGAGTATGCTTACTCAATGCTGTTTCTGTCTAAAAATGCAGTTTCAGATTTCTAGAAAAGGTTTTGGTTGGAGCACCAAAATTCTCCAATGTCAGTATATAGTTCTCTGATTATTTTTTAATACTTTTTTTTCTTGAGTACACACAGGATAATTAACAGAATTATAGGAGGTAGCAGGTTAGAGATACAGGCAGAGCAAGAGATACTAATACCAGGAAAAACGTCTGTTTCAAAGCCCTGTGAGAGAGGTAAACTTTAATATGGCCTAGGAAACATAGTCAAGAAGTCTATTTATGAACCTTCCTAAGTAATAGCCTCTAGGCAGAAGTGCTTTGAAACCAGGACAGCTAAATTAATCAGATGTATTAATGCACAGGCTGTTTTCAGGTACTGCATTAGGGGATGTACTGCTTGAAAATAAACTGAATACCTGGCAGAGAGGTTCCAGTCACTGTATTTGCCTGTGATTTAAGGAATCACAGAGCAAAAAGCTTCAAAGTACTTGATGCCAATTACAGTGCTTATTAACCACTGGTTGTCTTTCACAATAGGTGTTTGTACTAGCAGAAAAAAACTCAAATTAATCTACACAAGTTGATTTTCTTAAATATATCTTTTACTGGATGGCACCTTTCATTAAATTCAAAACTTTGGGGAGGACAATTTTTTATGTGCTTTTTGCAGTAGAGCTGACTGCTAAAGCTGTAATTTTCTCTTACTCTTGAGCCTGCTGTGACACTGACAAGTGAATGACTCAAGCAACAATACCAAGAAGTAAGAAAAACAACGTTCAAGACCTACGGTTGACAAATATCTCTGTTTCTTCTCCCAAGAGCCTTTCACAACAGTGGAAAATGAACCTGAGTGCTTCTTTCCCATCACAGATGAAAGCAATCAGGGATCAATTAATAAATGGTACTATTTCCCACAGCTGTGAGACTGTGATTACAAAAGGGATCGAAACAGATCGACTTAGGAAAGACCACCTTGCTAGCTTGACAGGGTCACAAAACCACCAAGGAAGTAATTTATTACTGCTATTCATTAAAGAAAGGTTATGGTCATTTTTCTAATTATTTTTCTTACTTAAGACTGCTAACTTTTTCCCAGATTGCTTGTCCCCTGTACTGACCTCTGTATAAAATCAATTCATATTTGCATTTTTTTGTGCTCATTATGGTGAAGCACAGCACAGACTGAAAAGAAAATGTATCTTTCTCTGTAAGAGCAGGAAAGCAGTGAAAACACTGATGACAAAGGTTAGGATTTTATCTTTTTTTGTTTCATTGATTCTTTTACGTATTCTGACAAAATTATTATAACTATGCTTACCATGAAGTTGCTAAAGGAAGCTTCAGAAAAAATTAAGCCAATATAGTATGCAATTCATTCCAAAAACTAAGGTATTATATAGATATTTTTTTCTCTTAAAATTTTTAATTACTAAGGATCACCAAAAAGTTATTTAAAAGCAAACACGTTTATCTCTTTTTCTTGATGTTGAGCTAACCAATTATCCCAAACTCTGTATTTAAATGTAAAAATGAACTGACAATAAAATTTGGAGCTATATCTGGTTGTATATTTTGATGAAAGACTACTGTTTGCAGAGTAATTTTGTTCACAGAATTAAGATTAGAGTCTAGTTTTTTATTTGAATACTAACTTTCGTCCAAACCTGATCTCTTCTCATAAGGCACAAAGTCATATATTTAGCCCTGTTCCTACCTCTATTATCTTTAAAATCTCAAAGAGAGCTGTCACTTTTGTCAGGAGCTGAGACACTTAGGGATCCTATTCTAAAAAACACTACTGGCTGTAGTACTTTTTAATAATAACAGAAATATTTAATGTTTCTCGTAAAACATCATCCTGAATACTTATCCATATACACTAAGGAAAAATGCTATTAAATTCTAAATAGTTCAAAGTCATTATTTTCTATCTTTTACACGGGATTATATTTAACTAATGATTTGAAACAATACTGTTGGAAAAAAAAAATCTCATTTCAACTTTGCTCTCCATGTCTATTTTAAATACAAAATTATAGTGATCATTTGAAATAGAGTAACTAAACAATTCATGTGATTAAGAAAATGTAAAGGAAAATTCACAGTCGTTCAGAATAAGAATAAGCAGTATCTTTATTTTGAGACAAAGATTGACAGATAAAACCAGAAATGCAGTGTGTTTCTGCATGACTGTAAGGATTTGAAAACAGTAACCACTGGGCATGTATTTATATACATAGTAAAGAAGAACTTGATTTTGCAGTAAAGAATGCTAAATACACCCTGGGCTATATTATCAGAGACAAAGTCGGTAAACTGAGGAACCTAGTTATCTCAATTCATTCAGCATTTATTTATTCTATACATCTAGAGTACTGCATCCGGTTTTGGTCTTCCAGTACATGCAAGATATAACAAAACTGGACCAAGTGCAAAGTAGGCTCACTACAGTGGGGACTTGGTGTAGTTTCCCTATTAGATCATGAGAGAGCTGATCTTGTTCATCCTGGAGCAAGGTCAGCTTTAGGTCCAGCAAACAGCAGCTCCCCTACATGAGTAGGCAATGGAGAAGATGGAGCCAGGCCCTGCACAGAGGCACAAGATGAAACAACAGAGACAAAGGAAATAAATTGAACTGAGGGAAGTACTCACTGTCTATAAGGATAAAACTTTTCAGCCTATGACACAGGCTGCCCAGAGTTGTTGTTCATTCTCTCTTCGTGCCTGGGAGTAAATGAGTCCCTGATCAACTGTGTCTGACCACACACTTTGTGATGATCTGGATTTCTGTAGGAGTTTGAACTGGGGATCTCTTCACTTTTCTTCCAACTTGAATTATTCTTTATTCCTCTGAAATAACAGCAGACACTTAAAGTGATCCTAAAAATGTTATTGTATTTTATTTGCTGTTTCATGTGTCATTTTATTCTCTTACTGACCTAAGTTTATCATTTTCACAAATCAGTGAATTCAGCTGTTCCAAAGAGATCTGATTCTTCTCTCAGCCGTACTGGGGATGAATATGCAGCAACTTGATTGAATGTAACACTTGAGATACATTACTTGAGAGTCTGGAAGCTTAATAGACTTCAGGTAGTGACCATCTGAGATAAGAGCAGACTGTAATCTTCAGGCAGTAGCATTGACTATGACTAAAGGGATTTGAGCTATGTAAACAGAAAGTCAGGGGAACTTTGTCTTTTCATTCACTGTAATTCATTATTAAAAGCTGATGAGTGAAGTGTGGATATTTCTCTTGTTATTTTTTTTCTCCATGAGGAGAACAGCAAACTGTTAAAAAAAAAAAAAAAAAAAAAAAAAAAAAAAAAAGCTGATAAAATATTTTTGGCAGAATGTTAAAATTGCCATAGCTCTAAAGATTTGTATTCATAGTATAGTATTAAACTACCAGTAGCTATAATTCATCATATTTCTAATTTTACAGAGGCACAGATGGCTGTCCACTCTAGTGGTCCCAACATTACTGAGTTAAACATGGAATAGCATGATTGATTAAAAATTATAATCAGACATTACTCCTTGTAATTGTGATTAATATGAGTTTACTATTTCTGACAATAATTACTTTTATTCTTTCTTTTTAACAGAGAGAATAGAAAGTAAGTAGATTACAGGCTTAAAAATCAAGGCTTTAGGGCCAAATGAACAATTAGTTTTAATTGTGAAAAGAGGAAACTGCTGTTCATACTTTATTTTTCAGATGGTTTAGGGATTACTATTATCCTTTTAATACCAGGTGTCTGGTTTTATTCCCTGTGGGGAAAGGATAGCTAATAATTTACTTGTATAATTTTCTCTATACCTTTTTTTTTTCTTATGCTTACCCTTTCAGTAGTGCCTAGTAACAAGATTTTTTTTTTTTTTAGGAATGTTGGGTAATTCTTTAAAATTAAAAAAAAATATATATTACCTGAGGCAGTGAAAAAATAATGGACTGATTTCTATTAATGCATTTTGCATTCATCAGAAACACAGTTGATGGGTTAATTTGGCTTTGGGTCAGGCCATTGTTTCTTTCACACAAGATTCTCAGAGTCAAATCAGGCCTGGATTGTGATAAAATCCTTGACTTCCATATGTCTCTCTTTTCTTTGGAAGACCTTGTGAAATTTACATTTAAATTTACACTATGTCCCTATAACTTAATTTCCTTAATGACTGGGTTTACCCAACAAGCTTTTGATAGCAGGTGAGCTGCAGGGGTGGCTTCTGTAAGAAGACATCACAAGATGCCCTCATGTCAGACACAGTTTCATGCAGCTCCAAATCCAGCCACACAAAGCTGAGCCCAACAGGGACAGTGGTGGTGCCCCTGTGCAAATATATTTAAGAAAAGATAAGAGCACTGTAGAGCAACTGTGAGTTAAAGGAGTGAAAAAAATAAGTGAGAAACAGCCCTGTAGACACACAGGTCAGTGAAGAGCAAAGAAGGAAGGGGAGCAGGTGCTCCAGGCACCAGAGCAGATTCCCCTGCATCCTATGGAGATCCACCTGCAGCCTGTGAAGGATATCCCTTGTGGAAAAGGCTATGCCCTGTGGGAAGCTGCAGACCATGGACATCCCTTGGAAGAGCAGACTCCTGGCAGGAGCCGAAGCCCAGGGAGAGGAACCCATGTATGAAGAGGTTTTCTGGCAGGAGCTGTGACCCTGTGAGGGACCCACTCTGAAGCAATTTGTACCCCAAAGGAATGTACCCTTCAAGAAAAAACTCATGCTGAAACTGTGGGAGACTCCTCATTCTGCAACAGGGTAAAAACCTGAGAAGGACATGGTATGGTAGGATACAATTTGTTAGTTTTTATATCTTCAGTGAAACATCTTCATTCTCCATCTTTCCTGCCGAAAAAAGATCTAGTCTTTCAGCAAACTGAGAGATGCAGGCAGTGAAAAGAAAAGAAGGATGCTAAACATAACTTTTGGGCAAAAAAGTTCACAGAGAAATGCTGCTGTTTCTCAGCATCTCTTGTACAACCTTTGGCAGACAGATCTTATGAAGCCCAAGGCAGAACTAAGAGCCATTTCCCTCGAGTAGAATAATCACAGCAGGCCTCTTTCGTCTTGTTGCCACTGTTTCTCCAAAGTTAAAACAGACAAGTATGGTTCTATCCTTGGCTGCTAGTTAATTTTTTTCTTATTTTACTCATAGTAACAAATTCTTCTTGTTTTATTCTCTTCTCACCTTCCTCTTATTTTAATCTTCATGTCTCCAAGATTTTTTTCTTCTTCTATCCACTTATATGATGCTTTTATTTTCTTTATGTGATGCCTTTGACTAAGCAACCAATTTCATAAAAAAAAAAAAAAAAAAAGGAAGAATTTACATTAATTAGCAGAAATTTTCTATCCAGTTTGTTAAAAAACAATTCCAAAAAAATTTTAACTTTATTTTGTGTTTAACAAGATAGACTGCATATTCTCTTAAGTTTTAATTTCAAATGGATGATACTTCCTTAGACCAATGATTCTACTAAATTCATTGAAGCAGAAAGATGGATGGTAAGATGTCACGTGTAGAGGAATGTTGGGTGTTAAGTCTTCAGTGTGCAACTTTCCCCAAAAGGTGATCAGTCCTGTATAATACAGCTGCTATGTGCTGTATCACATGGCGTTGAAACCTGCTATCCTGAGAGATGGCTAATTGGCCATTTGATTAATAGCTCTCCACCAGACTCCATCTGTAGAGAGATTTAGCCTACTGTTCTCAAAGCTGGCTGAGGCATCCTCCACCACAGCTTAGCTGAACAGCTTCATGGAGCAAAATCATTACACTGTGAAAAAGCAGTTATGATTGAGCAAAAGGTGTCAAGTATATGCAGCCACTGTCAGAGGGTTGTAGTTCTTCACCAATTACTCCAAAGTCCTTTTGCAACTGTGCAGTGACTAGTTTCTCCTTTAAAGAAACTATTTCCTTTTTCTTGCATTGTAACAAGAAAATAAAGAAGATATCCATAACAAGCAAAAATCCTCTCCAAAACCACTGTGTCAGAAAAGCTTATAAAATATGTACCTTTTGATTAGCCAAAATTAACGTGAGAAGTGCAGTAAGATGGAGCCAGCTGCAACCCCAGAAGCAATGCAATAATAAAGTTGCCAGTGGCCCTAACCCCTTTTTTACATACCCAGAGATAAGTATAGTTGAGCAGGCAGTTGTCTATGCATTGCACTATCCAGGTTTTGATAAGTGTTTTAACAATCTGGTGTAGGATGTTAGCTAAAACTAAACCCAAGACCTAACAGTCTCTTCTTAGAGCCACTAAACAAATGAGGGGGAATTCAGTGAGCTAGATCTACAAATACTACATTCTACATATATGCCTTCTTATCCTGATGATTTTGGTTTTATTGTTTGCAACATATATGTTAACTTAGGAAAAATGACAATGAAGTAAAAAGAAATTGTCTATAAAACACAATAGTCAGAAAAGGAAGCTGCAAAGAATAAAGCACTGTGAAATTATAAAGATTATAGATTATTTTAGTTGTTGCTGTTTTGGTTTGTTGTTTTTTTTTTTTTTTTTTTTTTTTTTTTTTTTTGTATGAGACTAGTGTCTAACAAGTCTGTGAATGGGAGTCAATATAAAAATGGTATTTGTATTGCCTCTTTTAGAAAGTAAAGAGAAGTGTATTAAAAACTGTTGCAGATTACTTCACAAGGAGGCATAGGCAGTGCCCAGAAAAGCACACCTAAAAAGCAAGCTTTAAATGCTTGAATCCTAACAACTAATTCTATGTACTTATTTGCTGTCCTTTTGAATTCTATAGCTCTCTAACACTAACAACAACAAAATCCTAATTGGATTTCAGGCAGTTTCTTTACAATCGACCAAATTTCTGAAGACTTTCAAAGAGACATGAATACTGGGAAAATATTTGGAGAGGTACAATTCTTACAGAACAAGTCTTTCTGGATAGACAGTCCAAAGAGAGGCAGTAGAAAAGGCTGACCCGAGTGTATTCAGCTTTAAAATTCAGTCTTTAAAATCTACCCCATCCATTCAAGTCACAGCAATACTGCTTTTTCTCACCTAATAGAGAACACCTCTTGGTACAATACTATATACTTTAAATGTAAAAGTAAAGGGAATGTAAATGTAAAGGGAATATATTCCTTCTTAAATATATAAGCTGCTTTGCCAATGCACAGAGAAGTTCCGGCAGCAGTAATACAGGAAAAAAGCAGAACATCCAACCAAACCTGTAACAATTCTCCAACACCTAATAACTCTATGAATCAGGCTGCAGACAAAATTTTGTACATTTTAGATCTTTAAGGATAATTAAAGTGAAAGCTTTATTCTTCTGAAGAATCACATTCTTATCTTTTACCTGCTTCTCCCAGTGGTTAGTGTATTTTGTGAGTATTTAACCAGGTTTTTGCAACTACAGAAAATAGCTCATCTCTGATTCCTTAATCCCTATTTCCACTAGAAACTTTAGTCTGCTATTTTAAATTTATTAACTATAACATAAACCGTAATTTCATCTCTTTTTTTGGAAAGTATTATCACTCTGTATATACAGAGATATAGACATGAATCTATATTCAACTTTACTAACCAAGGCAAACTGACAGGAAGTATTCCATGTGTGCATGATTTACAGTACTTGTGATCTATGTCATGTTAAAAACACTGCTGCATCTTCCACTCTCTTGTCAATAGTACAGCCTAACACACTGGGAGCATAACTATTCTCAGCACCATTTTTCTGTTTATTGTATATGGACAATGTAAGGATGTATAGAGAAAAGGAGATACCAGAGCCATTTAATCAAGTACCCTAATGTTTCAGTATTTTTCATTCTGTTTTCTGTGACAAGTTAGGTGCTTTTCCCATATACATGAAGGAACAGCTTGAAATACTTAAAAAAATCCAGTAAAAAGAAATAAAGTCCTTGTATTCTTCATGTTTTGAGGCTATATATGAAGTTGAAAGACTTACTGAAAGAAGTCCCAGCAAACCAGATGGAATTATTTGCTCCTAGAACATATTTTGAATTCAGTTAAAAATCTACAGATTTTTGCCTCATGTATTTTTATACTGAGAATGAAAGTAAATGGCAAAAGAAATTTCATTCTGTGAGCCTTTCTAATTTTCAAAGAATTAGATTTATATTTAAAGAAGGAGGTGTGGACTACTTAGTTTTAAAAGAAATTAGGTTTGGTGGTTTTTTTTGTATTTGTTTGAATGACACTATCTTTAGTAAGATCTCTTAAATAATATATTAATAGAAAATAACTTAATTTTTGAAGTACATATAACAACAGAAGAGGTGACTTAGGGACATTAGAATGAAACTCAGGCCTAAGCAGGATTTACCACACTTATTTTCACTAGTCTAAATTAATATCATAACCAGCACTAGCATCAGGGATTTTACAATAATGCCTGTGCTAGCCAGTTGAATTTGTCAAGGACATTGAAAAGCACTTTAATATTAAGAGAACACATTTGATAAAGATCCTTATCTTCAGTGTAGAGGATTGAAATGTTGGAAAATGTAAAGGAACACTTACATACAAGAGAAAATAAGGGAGGAATTACAACATAAGCAATAATATAGCAAGATACCCTGTCACTTCTTTGGTTGGAAGGTGATAACAGAGTTGTGCATTTGTTATTATGATTAATTTAATATAGTCTTGTATCCACTGCAATCTTGTGTGTTTGCTAGCACTGTATACACATGACAGTGCACAGAGCAGGGGCCTGGAGAGCACATAAATGTGTGTAAGCCACCAGAAAATAACCACAATATTACAGATTAAATGAAAAGTTGCCATACAGGACTCACAGAGCAGTGCCTCCAAAGAAATCAAATTTGTTAAGGGTTTTCTCATACAGCTCTCTGATGGTAGCCATGCTGTTTATATTTTTTCTCCCAAAACCTCTGCAGTATGATTCAGATGGAGTCCACTGTCTGAGAACTTCTCAGTAACTAGGAGTACACATATTATTATGTCCAGACTTTTTTTGACTTATTCATCAATGCCTTGGATGAAGGAACAAATGCCTCTGCAGTACATTTGCTGAGGATACAAAGCGGGGACACATGGCTGATACTCTGGAGAGTGCTGTGCAGCCCTTCAGAAGAGTCTTGCCAGGTTGGAGAGATGGACAGAGAAGAACCTTCTGAAATTCAAGAAAGGCAAATGCAGGCTCCTGCATGCAGGATGGGGAGGAACCTGGGGAGGAACAACCCCACACCCCAGGCCAGGCTGGGGGCTGGCCTGCTAGTAAGCAGCTCTGCAGAGAAGGATCTGGGGGTCCTGGTGGACATAAACTGTTCAGGAGCCAGCAGTGTGTCCTTGTGGCCAAGGTGGCCAATGGTGTCCTGGACTACATTAGGAAGGACTTTGCCATAAAGCTGAGGGATTTGGTCCTGCTCCTCTACACAGCTGTGATGAGGTTGCACCTGGAGCATTGTGTCCAGTTTTGGGTTTTCCAGTACAAGAGCCATATGGAACTCCAGGAGCAAATTCAGTGAAAGGCTGCAAAGATGACCTCTTGTTTGAGTATAGGCTGAGGGAGCTGGGCCTGTTCAAATTCAAGAGATGACTGAGATGGGATGTTATCAATGCTCACAAATATATGAAGAGAGGCTGTCAAGAGGATGGACCAGGCTCTTCTTAGTGTTGCCAAGCAGTAGGACAAGAAGCAACAGGCAGAAACCTATGCACAGGAAGTTTCACCTGAACGTGAGGAAAAACTCCTTTATTGTGCACTGGAACATGTTGCCCAGAGAGGTTGTGGAGCCTCCCTCATTGGAGATATTCAAGTATAACAGACGTAGACTATATCTCTACAGATAATTTGGATTAACAGATACCAGCTCAACCAGCCTAGCTCAAAGTAAACAAATCCCTAGACACGATAAAGATAAGTCCAATCAAACCCAGTCAGAAGAGAGCCAACCTCTTTGAAGCACAGACACATCCATAGCATTGGCCAGGGAGCTAAGCAGAGTTAAGACC
Source organism: Sylvia atricapilla (assembly GCF_009819655.1). Taxonomy (NCBI): domain Eukaryota; kingdom Metazoa; phylum Chordata; class Aves; order Passeriformes; family Sylviidae; genus Sylvia; species Sylvia atricapilla. The sequence continues at coordinate 6,588,519 of NC_089144.1, read as the reverse complement.
CTTTACCATTCACATTTATAAGCCCAAGAAATTTCATAACCCTGTAAAAGGAGCTTCCAATCAATAAATGAGGCAGTTGCCACACGATCCTCAGCATGTGTGTGTCACATCCTTCTCTCCAACTCCATTAAGACATTCAAGAACCATCTGGACACAACCTTATGCAGTGTGTTCTGGGATGACCCTGCTTGAGCAGGAAGCTGGACCTTCCACTGTGGTCTCTTCCAGTCTTACCCATTCTGTGATTAACATGCCAACATAGCACAATGCTCAAATAATAGTGATTTTTAACTTTATTTATCCTCTTGCTTTGTTTACCTTTGTCATTTTATTGTTAGAACACAGGAGAAATAGGAAAAAATGGTGAAATGAGAAACAGTAAAAACAAAACATTTCAAGTAAAAGCCTGAAGTGCTGACCAACTATACAATGGTGATAAAAATGTCATCACCTTTCAACAAATATGTCTGGTCACTGTAATGTTCACTGGCTGCAATTTTCTGGCAATCTTGAACAATGTGAGAAATAGCCATACCAAAAAAAAAAAAAAAAAAAAAAAAAAAAAAAAAAAAGTAGTCTTTAGAAAATACATATTTAACATCAATTCTGAGTGGTGGGCCTCACCTAATATAGCTCTACTGAGACCAAAGAAGACCTAACATTTATGCTTCAAAAAACGTATGGTTTTTTGAAACAAAAGCCAGAGGAAAAAAGCAAAGAAATAAAACTTGAAGCTTAACAATTTCAACTGAGCTGAATTCAAATGCTTCATCTTACTAGTGTTTTGCAGATCAGAAAGATAGCATGAATTTAAATCAGTGTATTAAGAGTAATGAGAATTTATGATGTGTGCGGGCTAATATTAGAGATTAATAATTTTAATGAGAAATGGATGTGTTTGTTTATCTATGGGCAAATTAACCCACTTGGTGACCTTTCTCTATTTATAACTCAATGTATCTATATTTAAACCACAATTATATACCATTTTATGTCTAATAATCTTACCTGATATCATTAAAGTTACCCTATAAGACCCAAGTTGAGGTCTGTTACATGATTTACATTAGTCATGATAATGATCATTATGATCACAATACCATCCCCTAAATCTGTCTTCTTCTGACAAAGCAGTTTTCTGTATTCATCGATTCTGATGAACTCCTATTGGAATATCTGGTTCTTGAAAGTATCTTAGCACCTTACTTGTGATTTTCTATTTTAAAAAGAGAATTCTAAAATGATGGGGTTTTATTCTTTGAAAAGTGAGACACCAATGCATTTTGTTGAAAAAACTGATCTCGAGAATACCTAAAGGCTACAATGGTAAAAACATCCTTCAAGAGAGGCTGTTTTCAGGTTTCTGACCCCTTAGAATAATTGGTTATTAAAATGTATAAATATCAATTAGAGCATAAACTCTTTCTTGTATTTAACTCTTGGCAAAGAGTTTTCATCAGTTTCTCAAAGACAACATGCTGTTAAAGCATAAGATCCAAAATTTTTATTTATTTTACTCACACCTAGCTATCAGTTTCCTGCCAATTTAACTTACAGAAAAAAGGGTTCCAGATAATACATATTTTTAGTGCTGAGAATTCTGCCAAGATACTACAATTGCATTGATTCTCCAAATACTTTGTTTTACTTGAGTGTATGAAAACAGAATTTCATGGGGTTCATTATTTTTTCCTTCTTGAATTTCTTCTTACATCTTCTTAATGCAAAGTGATTTTTTTTTGAAAGATTGGGGACTATTAGTTTTTATTATATTATGGTTTTCCTATGTTCACTAAGAGAGCCTCACAAAGTAAAGTGTTCCTGAGAAATCAGAAATAATGTTGAAACAAAAGCAAATTAAAGTGAATATATTCAAATAACTCTAGCAGAACTCTGAAGCAGTTGTGAAAATGCAGTTCAACAAGAAATAAAAATTATTTATCCATCTTTTCCTCTACTCAACTGCCAATCACAATTACAGCCCAGTTAAAGTGATTTCCACGATTACAAGTTGTACTGTGTCTGGGTGGAAAGCTTCTAGCTTTCCTCTTAACAGCCCATCTGGGGCTGTATTTTGGATTTATAGCTAAACCAGTGTTGAAAACACAACAGTATTTCAGTTATTACTGAATAGTGCTTGCACAGCATCAAGGCACTTTTCCTTCACTGTGGCCTCCCAGAATTAGGCTGCAGGTGGGCCAGAAATTGAGGGGCACTGCCAGGACAGATGACCAAAATCAGCTAAAGGGATATTCCATGTCATGTAATAGGATGAGCATCAAAACCTTAGTTAAAGGAAGAAGTGGGAGGACTTTTGTTTTGCAAGATGATTAGTGGTCAGTCACCATCTCTGCTGGGAAAGGCTGTGACTGCCTTTGCATCCCTTGAATCCCAAACTTCTCACCTACTCTATTATCTTTATCTCAACCCACAAAGATTTGTGGGGTTTTATTTATTTATGGATTATCTGCCTTCTTTTTTTGGTCGATTTTTGCTGATGAGGCTGTTCCTGATTAAGACTATTAAGATGAAAATATTAGCAGGAATGTCTAATTAGCTTCACATATGTAATATGATCTCTTTTGGCCACAAAAAAGAACTAGTAACATCATTACTAGTACTCCACGAAATTTAGATTCCAGGAATGCTAACAGAAGCATGTTTCTGCTTCAAGCATAGCAAAACTGGACATAAGTGATAACATTCCTGCAATGAAAATGTTTCAAAGTAGCATTTCTAGGAATCAAATCATCATACTGCTGTCAACAGATATTTTTCAGGCTGCTATTTGCAACTGATATTTTGCCTCATACCTTATATGTTAAACTAAGCTCATATTTTTAGACTTCATTTTTCTGGCTGTAGGAGAAAAAAAAGTATTTCCAAGTAACATTGTTGTATTGGTAGGTACTTATGATAAAGAAGAGAAAGGTGTCTATCTTATGTAAAATGTTTGTGAATTTTTTATAAAAGGACATTAAAATTAACCAGTCTGATGTTTAGCAATTCTCCTTTTAAATGTCCTTAGTCACCCACTGTGCAGTCACTCACTGAAACCATTGAGATTTGAGTGTGTATCTAAGTGGATAACTAAAATACACATGGTCTACATTCCTGATTTAATATTTCAAAAATTACCTCACTATATATTACTGTATCTTGTATTGGATTGCAATAAAACAATAGTTATGATAGATATAATATTATGTCAATTATAGCCAGTATTAAATCATTATTTTCTTCATGTTCATGCATTAGAGAGCACACCTGAATGCAGTTGCAAAACTGAAACCCAGTTCTTTGAGGTAGAGCAGACAGCTACCAGTGTGGGGTTCCTCTCTCTTCCATACCAAGTTGCATATGGGAACCTAATGATATCATTCACCTATTCTGCAACATTATTACTCCAAGAACTCAAAAAACCCCCCCAAAAAACAAATCCAAAACCACCAAACAAACCCCACCACCACCACCACAAAAAAAAAAAAAAAAAAAAAAAAAACCAACACCAAAAAACCACCAAAAAAGCCAAGCAAGCAGCCCCATCCAAATTCCCCTTCCCCCAACCCCCCCCCCCCCCAATCAGAAAAATAAGCTATTAAAACATTTTAAACCCTCTGAGAGTTATCAAGTCTTTTTGTACTATGATATGACTCAAACTAGGAACTCAAGTGTCTTCTAGCTTTTCTAGTGTATACAAAAGTAATCCATGGAGCCTGTCCCAAACAAATAGCTGTTTTTCCTGATTCACAATAGAATAGACACTTTTAGCACATTCCTTTGGCATCACTCATATGACTCATATAGATTTAGGCATTTTAGTTTTCATTTTACTTTCAAGAATGTCTGCTGACAAATAACTAAGAAGTAGTTCAAACTCTGCATGCTTTTCACTTCATCATCTCAACTTGGCTGAAATAAAGAGTACACATGAAATACTTATACTACATACCAGAAATCCTTTCTGCAGGGAAACAGCAGAAGTCTAGGTTCAGTCCTGGCATGGTTCTATAGCACTTTACAAACATAACTTTCACTCCTACTACTAGTGACTAAAATCTCAGGCACTCAGCCTTCCATTTTGCTAAAAGCACTGGAAGTTATTTATTTAACTTACAGCAGTTAATTATGGAATAAGAACTAAAAAGTCACTATAAGAAAGAAAGACAGTTTGTAAGAGACCATTTAGAACTTGGACATCTCTCCTCACAGGGAACAGCAAGCATCTCCCTAAGGGCTGGAAAGCCAAGAGGGACAGAAGCCAGACCCTCATCTCACAAAAGCCAACCAGGAGAAGCAGGGCAAAACCTGAGATGGTGACCCACTCCAAAGCCCAGGCCATAGGGCAGTAGTGCAGTGGTGAGGCTGTCTTATGAGTCTGAGGTCACTCCATAGGTCACAATCAGGATCATGAACATTGGATGTACCAGGCAGAACCAAGGTCAAAACAGCCACAGGTCAAACTCAACTCCCAAGGATCCTGTAGCCAGGCACAGCTGAGCAAGACAGAGCACCACAGCTTGGGAGAGAAAAAGTGCGCAGGGCAGGGCTCAAATACAGCTCCTGGCCCATGGTTGTGGGTGGAGGCCTCAGGTGAGGCTGGTTTGGGTCATTAAGGCTGAATAATGTGCTCACCACCCTGACACACTGAATATCTATCCTTCTGCATATCTATCCTTTTAAAAGATTTCCAGTATGTACTCGTACTATAGCATCGGACTACTTAAAATGCACATTATTAGAGCTTTTTGCCAAGATTTAGAGCTCCTTTTTTTGTGTGTGTGTGTTTGTTTTTTTTTTTTTTCATGGACTTGAGTTTGCCTTCTGGATTTTTTATACATTATTAATTTCTGATTGATAAATTCTGATCCTTGTCTTGCTTTGGGTTTTTTTTTTCCAGTGTTTTTTTTTGTTTGTTTGTTTGGGGTTTTTTTTGTTTGTTTTTGGTTTTGTTTTGTTTGTTGGGTTTTTTTGAGGGGGGTGTTTGTTTGTGTTTTGTTGTTGTTTTATTTAAATTGGGAATTTGTTTTGGTTGTCATTTAGAATACATAGAATTCATTTGATAACCCATTTTTTTTCCCACTTCTTTTCACTGTAAATTGAAAAACCCTGGTTCAGTCAAGCCTGATACACCAGGCTGGTTCTATGACACTGCTAAAATGCTTCAGGGATTAACATCAGTTTTGGAGACATACTTACAGGCTACGCAATGGCCACAACAGCCCCAGGAATAAAAGGTCCTTTCTGTGGATCTATGAATGTAGTAAAACCAAAGAACAGCAAAGCTAAAGGGAATCTTACTTTCCTGAGCAGTCAAAACCCCACAGGATATACAGAATCAGAGAGAAAACTGACAGTAACTTTTAGATTTCTGGCAACTGCTGTGAGCCAAACAGCTGCTGCTGACAAACCAGGGAATGCAGTATCTCCCTTCTGCCCCAGTATCCCATATCTCAGCTGCAAGGTACAGCTGCACAGTTATTTCCAGGTGGAAAAGAGTGTGCTCTGGATGTATTCTAAGCCTGAAGGTTGGGATAATTTCCAAACCATGAGACATGTTGCCAAGTTAGCATGATCTTGAGCTATTAAGCCTTGCTGACAAGCTGCACATAAAACACAAGTAGATGCCCCAAAGGTAAGGGTTGAATTTTTCCTCTCTTCCTGCAGAGTATTGCATGGATTTGCATCTAATTCCCAGTTCTCCATATCTACCTCGCCTGCATCTGTGTGTTGATAGGGCAGCTGTTTTCAGTGTTTTAAGGATGTTTAGAAATTCCTCAAGTGAATTAATGCCCAGTGTCAAGTACAGAGACTCTTGATTCATAATATATATCAAGAAGGTAAAATGTCTTAGTCCATTACGTGCTTCCAGAATGTATTTGTATATTCATCTTCAGGAAAGGATTAAAAATTCCTGCCTCCATAAGTATTTCCTATTTTTATCTACCACTAAGATGTTGAATAGCAAAAGCTGTTCAAGATTTTAAAAGGAAATAGAAAAAAAAGTGTATATGTAGATATAGAAAGCTAAACAAGCCCAAAATATTAATAGTAAAGAAATGTGAAAGATGCTTTAAAGGATAAAATTGCTGTGAAGAACTTGAACCAGCAAAGTGAGTGTTCATAAAATGTTTAACTGTTCTTGTAGTTTAAGGTGCATTATTTACTTTTATAAAATTAACTTTATGAGCAGCAAATTCATTGTACAAGAACAGTGTTGCCTATGCTGATAATTTTATTTTTGTACTCATAGTATTTGCTGGTTTTCTTAAAGCTGTGGATTTAAACATTATTACATTTCAAGCAACTCTCCATTTTATTTTCAAAATAAAAAATATTTTTATTGGTCTTGAGTTTTAGAGAAAATAGTGTTTATATGCTAAATATTCAAAACTCAGAAAAGAAAACTGAAATATGTAATAAATAAAGCCTTAGAATTAATAAATTCAAAGATATTTTAATCCAGTCAAGTCTTTTTATAAAGTCTTGTTTCAAATTCTGAGCAGCTGAGATTATCCCTTATACACAGTTTCATGCCTTCTCTGCTTTGCCCTAAGGTATTTGTTACACACAGAGCTGAAACAAAAGCTTCATGTAATAATGTCATCATGGGTTCATTTTTATGGCGTATTTTTAGACGTTTTCACTCATGTTTCAAAATGTATTTACGAGAAAGCATTGCTGCAGTCAGAACCATGTCAGGAGCTCAAGTTTTAATAAGGAAATTTCTGAAAACGTACTTTTTATCATGAAAATCATGCCCCTTTGATCCAATTCAGCAAACCTCCAGGGCCACAGGCAGGAACCTCTTGTTCCTGCCTTCTAAATGCAAATCTCTTCTAGGTAATAGTTATTTCATTTTTTCAAACATAGAGAGAATGACCAGTGTGATAACATTTTAAAATGCTTTCTTAATGACCATAATGTTAAATATTTTAGCAGAGATCAGTTAAAAGAAACTGAAAACAAGAATAGGCACAGAAGTTTAACACTGTATAAGACTCCACTTCTTTCCTGATATTGTGAACATTTCAAAGACATCTAAAATTGCACATTATGAAAAAAAAAAAAACCCAAAAACAAAACAAAAACAAAACAAAACAAAACAACAAAACAAAACAAACCTAAAAAAACAAACAAACAAAAAAAAAGGCACCAACACTATAGGATTATACTGATTTTAATCTGTTCAGTAAATGTCATCTAAGCCCTGAGAGGAACCTAAATTATATTTCTCTCCTTGAACTCTCAGCAGGGACAGTGCTGTGTCAGGAAAGTTGTGATGTCCTCTCCTTCAGGCTTGGGAGGTTTGAGCTGATGGCTTTCTCCTCTTAGGCCTGGCCTTGACTTTCATTGTCCCTTTGGAAGAAAGTTTAATGAGTCACTCACAGAACATAAAAGAGGCATTGCTTTAGCTCCCATTCTTAAAACTGTTCCACTTTTTAAACAAATGGCCACTGAATTATCCCATCTCCTTGGCAGAAGCAGACAGACAAACCCTTGTACTTGCTTCTCAGACTGAAAGAATCAGAAAGCCAGAGAGTTTTTGAACCCTAAGGTTCCTCTTGGTTTTCAGGACAATTTATAATTTTAGACTGTGCAACAATATAGTCTCTGAGATTCCTGTTCATGCTAAAAAGATTTGTTTAGCACGTACTAGTTTCCTAGAAAGCATATTTATTTAGGGAAACCTTTGCAAAAGTTTTCTGAGATTCTAACTCTTAAGCTTGAAAAGCTTGAAAATACTGAATGTCATCTTCTGAAAATCAATACCTTCCTCCAGGTTCCTAAGTCTAGTACCTTTTCTTTTTCTTTCCCTGAAGATAGACACCAAAACACCTTTGAGAACTTGGGACTGAATGATGGGAGGCAACAAGAGTTAGTCACCCAATGTACACCAGTGCCTTGAGGCCATACATATATACATTCCTGTGTCTGAAAAGTTTTAGAAAATACAAGATTTTGATTCATGTGTACAGAAGCAATCATCTGAGGTTGTTTTAGAGGAATTAACTCTGAACTGAGACAGAAAACAGATCACTGTGGGGTGTTGCCATTTTCAGATGCTGAAGAATTTTTGCCAGATTTCATCTACCAGCCTGGCAGCTCCTAAATCACTGAGATATTTTTGAAAATGTTACCTACGCTCTGTTGTGACTAATGATAGCTGAGACTCTAGAGACCAATTTGGAGGTCATTCTGTGCTTGCTGCCTCTATTTCATCAGTCCTCTCATGGGGCACACTCCATGCTTTGGGAAATAGTTCGAATTTGTTGTGTTTGTAGTGCTTTGAAGATGAAAACCACTGTAGATTAACAAGCTTTAGGTTTCAATTACTCTGATTATACTTCACAAAATGTTATTTATTTAATTCAGAATTACCATAGATGATCTTGATATTCTGATTTTGACCCTGCTGAACAAAAGGAAGGATAAACATTTCCAGTTCTTTTCCATTTAGTCATTACTCCTTTCCCTCTATCTTATGTGTGGGTTGTTAAAACCAGAAAGGTAAGATGTGTTACTCTCTTCAATATAAAATTTGTCTTGACCACTATCTAACTTCTAATTTATAAAATCTTTTATTAGAAAAATGAGTTGTTTTGGCACAATTTAAAGCACTAAAGATTTTCAGCCTTTTTGCATTTAAAATCCCTTTAATCCTGAAGTGAAATATTCTTGCAGTCACATTTTCCCATTGTAAAAATTTTAACAACCTATGATCCCACCCTGCATGACACCTTCAAATTATCTTCTGAAGCAATTCCTTTTCAAATTCTATTCTCTTTTCTCTCTTTTAACAGTTTTGAATTCAACATAGGAAGGCTCCTTTACTTTCACCACTGGCTGAGAGGACGTTTAGGTTAATAACTATAGCAATTTCACTGCAATTAAACCAGGAGGCTGTTGTGGAGGCCATTTCCTCTTGTCCTGTCACTGGTTGCTTGGGAGAAGAAGCCAACCCCACCTGGCTACAGGCTCATTTCAAGGAGTTGTAGAGGGCAATCAGGTCTCCCCTAAGCCTCCTGTTCTCCAGTCTAAACACCCTCAGCTCCCTCAGCTGGCCCTCAAAGGACTTACTCTTCCAACAATTCACCAACCTCATCATCCTCTGGATATGGTCCAGCACATCAATGTCTTTCTTGAAGTGAGGGGCCCAGAACTGAACACAAGACTTGAGGTATGGCCTCAGCAAGGCTGACTGCAGAGGTACAATCATTTCCCTAGGTGGCTGAACAAAGATAGTCACTTCTCTGTGATCTGCTCCAAATGAATTGTTGTTACCCCTACCTGCTGATCAATTGTGGCTACAGAGTGCTTAGAGTGCTGGAAGCACATAAAAAAGGTTCTTTGTTGTGTTCTGCTAAGTTATGTTATAATGGTTTGTTCCTTTCCCCCTCTCTAGTTTTAAAAAATGTTATTTCCCAAGTTTGTCCCTTTCCCCTTATGCTGCCAACCCTAATGTATCATTCCCAGCCTCCTCCCCTGAGTCCTGTCTGTCCTTTGGTCACCCTCCCCTGCTCCTGGAAAGTTCCTGGAAGAGCATTTAGTGATAGGACAGGAATGGGGAAGTCCCTCCCTTTACTCTCCCATTGTATCCCTGGTCAGTCTGTCCTACCCTTACCTGCTCCCACCTTGTCCCTTGTTGGTTAATGGTTTAATCCCTCCTTTGCCACCTCCCTCTTTATAAGCTGCTGTCTTCCCTGTCACACTGTTCCACTGGAGCAGCTCTCCTGAGACTGGCAGCTCCCAATGGGGACTGTAATAAAGGTCGTGGGTTTTGCTTTATCTTCACATATAAAGAGAAAGATAAATATAAAAATATAAAGATAAAGGAGCCTGATTCCTTCCTTTACCAGCATCACAAGCCTCTCCTGCATCAAGGGAAAGATTCCTGAGCTTCCCCTAGGGTTCTGCCCATCCTGAGGAGTGTCCCCTGTTTGTCCATGGTGTCGAGCCACTCTGAGCGGACAGAGGCTTCACTCTCTGTGAGGGACACTGTGACAGTTCTTCTGATGGATTTCAAAAATCAGCTTTTTTATTTCATGGTAGAGAAACATGGTACAGTGTGAAGAGTATGGTCTGTAGGACATGAGTCTATTTGATAGTGAAAAACAAACGTTTTCAGGGATGTGAACCAGGAGAAGGGAGAAAAATTTAGTGCTGCCCTGTCTTTCCTGTGGCTGAGGAATGAAACAATCAAAACAAATGCAAAGAAATATTCAGTAAAACTTTATTTCCATAGTCTTTCTGGGTTTTCATGTTTTCAAAAAAGCATGTTTTAAGGTATTTGATGCCAGTCTGTGTATATTTCAAATATTTATTGTTTATCTTTGGCTTTATTTTGTAAAGATTATGATCTTTCAGGATAAGACAAATATAATCCACTAACATTTAACATTTTGCTTTGTATGCATTCTCCATCCATGCAGTAAATCAGCAGGTGTTCTTTGAATTGCTGGAAGACATGTAACCTTGTAACTTTGTAGAAGGTTTGTAGAGAAGAATTTTCAATGTTTTCCTTCCAGGTTAGCAATCTTTTTTAAAGTTTTATTCAAGCATTCAACTTCTGTGTTGTCTTGAAGGCAGAATGTTTTTCACTACCTGCATATAAAACCTCTCCTTCTGATAAAAATAAGATTTTGACAATCTTCTGAAAAAAAAAATTATGTATTGCATGTTGAAAATGTTATAATTTTAACAGTATATGTGATTCAAATTGAGTTAATAAATTTCAGATAATATACCAAGGCAGTGGGATAGCAGATATGTCAGTTGTGACCTGAAGCACTGAAAAAAAAGTCATGTCTAAAATTGAGGATGAGTTGTAATTGCAGTATATAAATTCATGCATTTTTTGCATAAGACTGGTTTGAATGTAGAGAACTTTAACACGCAATTCTGGCCACCAGCAGAATTCTCATAGTCACAGTTTTGTCTCAGCAGTTGTTGGTGCTTTCCATGAAACAATTGTACCCATTGAAAAATAAGCCGGAAAAATTGAAAACCAAGCCTGTCATGAATATTTTGCAAGAAAAGTCTTATATTTTATATAATAGAGTATAATGCTGTTGCAGAAATAAATTAAAATATTTGTGATTCTTGGGTCACTTTGTTATCAGGAAAACACATAATTTTCAGATGAATGAGATGTGTTAAATTGTTGTTCTAAATTGCTATCTGCACTGTAGTACATATGCTTGTAATCTGTGCAAGTACTCTATATCATCATTTATCTGGGCATCTGGTAGAGATAACGGCAGAGGAGATAAGCAGCCAGCAATCACAATTTCAGTTTCTGTTCTGTACTCTATGTCACTAATGGAAGTATTCTTACTGAACATCGGGCAATTTGCATTCCTGTTTATCTGAATCCTTTTATTGCTAAGTGTCATCAAGGAGCTTTGACCTGATTGCAGTTAGAATCTATATACCCAAAGATAGTTTCTTCAGTTTCCCAAAGCCCTTAAGCAGTGATTCTTTTTCACAAGTGGGATACAATTTGTTGGCTGCTTCTCTTTAAACATTCTTGACATGAATGTTCTTCTTGGTTTGTTGTCATGAGCTTGAGTAGTGTGAAGCAAACACTGCTCTCTTGTAAACCATTGTCATAATGGCAAGTAACATAGAATCAAACTGTAAGTGCTTGCCTGTTCACTGTGAAGTCTGTAATCAGGCTGAACCTTGTTTGTCTCTTATCTACCCAAAGGCAGGTTGGTGTTTTCCTGGAAAAATTATCTCAACAGCTAAACATATTAAAACAGAGGTAAGAAATAACTCCACTAGAATAAAAAAAGTATAAGAGAATGTAATGGTTCTTATCTGTGGTGGAATGTGGCCCTGGTAACAATTTAAGTTTCTTCTGATGAGTAATAGACCTAAAGAAGCTCAGCTGCCTGTCTGAAACAACATTTGACAAAGTTTTATTTCAGTCTTTCAGTGTTGTGGCACTGCAGAATGAGCCAAGTGTCAGGAATCTTTTGAAGAGCAGTAACATCCAGATGAAACTGAACTTGACAATGGCTATTGAGAATTATGGATGTCATTTGTCCAAAAAGCACTTGATGCTGGAGCAACTTTATGTAATACATACTTAAAATAGAAAAATCCAGCATATGTAAGAAATGCTGGGACATTTCTGCTGCCTTATGCTGCCTAATTTGTTGATGCACAGTCTTGAAAACTAAAACTACACTATGTCTTGATATCACTGAATTCTACAACTTCTCCAGTGTGTGAAGTTCAATCATCACTACAGTTAACCTGGTTCGGATAAAATAATTGAAGTGTGTCAGATTTGTCTGACTTCCTTTCTTTCTTTTTGTCTCAACGTCTTTCTGTCTTTTTATTTTGTTTATGAAAACTGAAAAGTTTAATGTTGTAGCAACAGATTTAGTAATATTTAACGTAGTTCAAACAATCTGTTTTGAATTTTTTAGAAGGAAGAGATAAGCTATTTAAAGTCAAAACCATGATCATATTCACCACATTTGAAATGGGAAATGTCTGGTATCACACTGATATATAAATCTAAATGCAAGCTTCACAATGGGAGATGGTGTAACTCCTAATAAAAGGTGGAATTCTTTAACTTTATGTTAGTGTTTAAATAATATGTCAAATTTCCATTTTTTAAATTCTGCTTTCTGATGCTTAATGTCTAGTATAAAAAAGACAATTTAAATCACTTCTTCAACTCTCTTCAATCAATCAAACATACCTGAAGAAAACTCCTAAACTGAAACCCTGCAAATAGCACATATTAGTTTGTTTTCAGTAAAAGTATAATATTAATTATAAACTCATAAACAATTATATCTGTAGATCATCTGATGCTTTTCATTAAGTTAAATAAATTTACAGTTTTATCGATTTTATGTCAAAATTTACACATTTTATTAATTATATGTCAAATATCCAGTACTGACAGCAAAATCTATAGATGAAAGTTAAAAGCATTTCTCCAATAATTTTTTTTCTCCAATTCTCAATGTGTGTTTAAAATTTGCTGTCTGTAAAATAATCTGTCTTTTTATGGCTAATAAACAATTACTAACTCTAAAGATATTCTGGACTGTCTCACAGATGCAGGGTGGGTATTTTATTTTCTTAAATTTGAATTAGTGTTGTTGAGTCAATAGGATTATTACTGCTGGATTAGTGTTTCTCCCATTTAAATGATTGAATTTTAACTGCAGGTCTGTAATATGTTACTGTTGTACAGTGAATTGATTTTTATAGAATAGTTTAATTTACTTGAAAAATGTCTAGTCTTTTAATGAATGTGAATTACAGTACATTTAGATTCAATTTTTAAATAATCTATTTTAACTGTTCAGTATTGGTGTGTCACTACTCATTACAGAACATTTTAAGAAGCACTTTTAACTATTTGAAAAAAATTTACATGCTAGTGAACATATCTTGAAATAAAGAGTAATATCTATATTTAAAAAATGTTTTTATTACATTGTGTATAATTCAGTTTTACTAAAATAAGGTACTTCTTTGTCCCTTGAAGTCCTAGAATAGTTCTAGTGTAGATGTGTGTTGTTATTGCTCCACTAAAATTATTTTATGTATTTTTGTGGTATGAATATTCCTTCCATGAAATCTCCAACCCTCTTTAATGTAACTTCCTATTTCCAACAGCTAATGGATTTGTCCCATTAGAAGTGTGATAGTGGGCTAACATTGTGACTATGTGTTAAAGGATCTGGGGTCAAAATATGTGCCTGTTTTCTCTATGGTTTCTAGTGCAGCTTAATATTTTCATGCAATAATTATATGCAACTCTAATTGGAATATTTTTATCTAATTGTGGGGAGATGATTTTTTAGCTTTCATTCAAAAAATTGAAAACTGACTGCTCCTAGAGTTTCATGGTTCTAAACCACACTTCTGCACCTGGAGCAGAGTGACAGCTACTGACCAAGCTGTAGCAGAATCTAGGGACTTGATCTAGAGGCTTCTCTTTTGCGACCAAGGAAGTAAAGTTTCACCAATGTGAAATAAAGTTCTGGGCAGTTCTGACGACTGAATGACTGAAAATAGGTAACTCCTCCTCCATGGTAATGGAAAAGAGTATCATTTAAGCATTTTCCTCTACAAAGATGGAATTGTCTTCTGTTATTCATTGTATGAGAGGCATAAGGAGATAGAAACTCCATCAGTTTAGAGTCAGCTCTCTACTGAACTGAAAATGAGAAATTTTCTTCAGTCAGATAATCTCTGTGCAGTTTTACTAGTCAATTTTCACCACTGGGATATTAGTTTTATCATTTTATCTTCTTTGGTGGAACAAAGGCTTTCTGATTACATTTTAAAAGCTATAGCATAGAAAAACAATAGACTTATCTATTAAAACTTTCATCAGATAGCTATAAAACTATGTGGTATGGTGTGGAAAATTTTACAATTACAAGATAGAGCTGAATACTTACACTGAAAGAAGAGTAGCACTTAAACAAGGTTTTATCTGGCCTTTGAGGTGCATTTTCATGCAATGTCTTTAGTATTTCTCTGTCTTCTCAAATCTAACATATTTGATACAGTTTTTGTCACCCCAGTGGGAATCTAGATTGGTCCTCAGACTTCCTTCTTCATTCACCAGGAACTTTATAACTGTTTTGTAGATGTTTTACTTGTCCCGGAATTTGTTGCGTTCTTTTTCTCCCTTTTGCTGTTTTTAGGCTTCTGGTTTTCTTCTGTTTTGTTTCTTCTTGACTCGACATGGTGAAGAACTATGGAACTGTCTATAGCTAAACATGTAAAAAAGGATGTAATTAGATTTCACAAATGGGAAAGGGCATCTCCAGTATCACATTCAAAGGCTTGAAAGAACAAATATCCACATATAATTGTGAAGTCTAAAGTAATACATCAGTGTAGAGTTAGAGATAGGTTAAAACACCTGTAAATTTACTTGCAACATTAGAAAAAAAGGTCTTACTTGCAACATTAGAAAAAAACCCACACCACAATGACATAAATAATAACTTTTTTTTTTTTTTTTTTTTTTTTTTTTTTTTTTTTTTTTTTTTTTTTTTTTTTCCCCAGAGAGCTTGAGCTCTTTCTAGATTATTCCTGTTTAGATTGAGTTGAAGCAGAAGGGCCAGTTTTAATGGAAGCAGGATAAGTGCTGCTTTATTGTTGCTTTTATCTTACAGTGGAATGCCATCCATAATGCATATCAAAAAAAAGATCTATATCAGAAGTGTAGTTTGTGTGGCCACCTGAAAGATTAAAGAATATATTGACTTCTTTTATCTGTTACTTAATTTTAAGTCCCACTTTACCTATTTCTCAGTGCAAGTTCAACAACAACAGTATTAAGAAAGTATGATATTCTTGTCACAAAATAAAGTGTAGAATCAGAAAAATGTCGTCTCCCACATTCAACGACCTTTAAAAAACTGCATGGCTTTTATAAGTATGTGAAATTTTGACAAGGAGGAAGAAGCTATATGTTGTAAAAGCCTGTCCACTTCTGGTTTCATTTATCAGAAAAAAAAATTATTTCACTAGTATTCAATATCCTGGAATGGCAGAGAATCCCCCTAGTAGGCTTAACTTTATAATTCATTAAGATTTTTATTAGGAAGTGTGAATAAGAATTTTTGACATTACCTGTGAAGGGCTGTTCTAGATTATTCAAATATCTTGCACTAATAGATTGTTAATCTGTATTTGGACTAAGAGCAAATCCTCATTTTTTTATGTATGCAGTCTTCCCTTTGCTCAGAAGAAGATTTTCTGTTAAACACTAGGTAATTCTTATTTGTAAGACTTAATGATTGTGAAAGAACTCGTAGTTTTCACTAAGGTGGTAGCAGGTAGTGATTTATGTGACCCCTTACCTCTACAATATTGCTTCTTGTGAATAGTAATGCCTTCAGCAAATGTTACATTGCATTTCATAATGTTGTGCATCATAGCTTACTGCTAAAGGTTCTGACAGGGAAGCTGCAAAGGTTTCAAGTGAAATAATCAAAGCTTTTTCTGGTCATTGCTCTACACCATTGAAACATCAGTGTTTCTTGCAAAGAAGTGGCAGCCAAGTGCTTGTGAAACGTTGGTATCTTTCTCCAAAGTTTTCTCTTCTTCTTGAATGAATGCACCATCCCTTGGTTTGTGTGGTGCCTTTGAAACTACCAATCTCCCTCCGTGGTTTTCTCACTGCCCTGCAAGTCTCATTTTGACTATTGCTCCCTCCAAGAGTTACCTGCAGGAGCCACAGTTCTTTCCCCTTTTATCCCTTGCTCCCGGACGGGGCAGTAGTTTGGTGCTGCTGGCCTCTGCTGGTGACAGGTTAGTGTAGTCTGCACATCAGCTCCTCCCCTGGACCCTGCTTGCAGTCCACATGTTCTGGGAAGCAGCTCCAAAATTATTGTCCTTGTGAGGATCTTGGATATTTTGATTAATAGCGATAGAAGGAAATTTCCCTCCACCTTGTGATTCAGTGCACTGCATCCAGGGCGCAGTTGAGTTAGGTCTGAGTGTATAGTATCCAAATTTTCTGAGAGTCACATCTGCAGTGGCCAGGAGTACAATCATTTCCTCCTCTGAAGGCAAGAAACTCGCCCCTCAGGAAAGCTGTATTTGTGCACACATGAGAAATTCTCTGCACGGCTCAGTGCCAGCTCTGCTTTGCACTGTGTGCCTCCTGTCGACAGGCAGCACAGGACAGCTGAACCCTCGGGCCGTGCATGAGATGTATGTGAACTCCTGATATGCAGATCCTCTTCTTGAAAGAAACCAGTGGGTAAATACTCTAAATCTTTTTGGATAAAGGGCCCTGTTTTAATTTGGTGGTGGCAATCTCACCTCAGCAGAAGTGAAATGCGACAGGGTGACATACCCTACATCATCTCTGCCTCTTACATTTGCTACGCTGTCTCAGTTTTGAGACAAGTTTAGGAGGAAACATCTCTTTTTGCTGAAGTTTCATTTTTTGTTTAAAAAGGTCTTTGAAATTAAGAATGAAAGAAAAAGGCTTGTCTGTTTACATTTTTTAAATATATGAATTGAGAAGATATTGCTATAATTATGGTATTTCTCTCTGATTTGGCTTAGTGCTGAAAAAATAACTGAGTGCACAAGATGTTTATATGCATGTACTGTCATATACTGTTAAAGCTAATGAAAGCTTGCAAAAATAACTCTAAGAATCTTCTTAATGAAGTTCATTGCAGTTTTGTATGGAATTTTGTAACTAGTGCACTGAGGTAAATGTTATAAATGAGAATTTACTAAGAGCTTAAATTCCCCAAAAAAGAACCATGTAGCTAAGATATGCTAAACAGTAATTTCACTGAAAGTTTATGTTTCGATAAAAGGTGTCACGTGTTTTTAAACAAAAATAGTGGTATATTAAACCAATTTTTAGCATATTTCATAATAAATGTCATCCTTTCATTCTTAAATAAATATACAGCTGTAGTTCTAGAAAGCACAGGCAATAGAAATGTCAGTGTTAGTTTTTTTTTTTTTTTTTAATGAAATGTATGTTTTTAAATTTAGCAAATTTTGTAAAAATCTCTCATTAATTAGACATTAAGTATTTTAAAGTCTTCCATTAGAGTTGTGATGGAAGTCATTTGATAAACTTGAACCATGCAGGTTTTTGGTTTTTTTTTGTTTTTTTTTTTTTTTTTTTTTAATTTGTGGATTTACTTTTAAGGCTAAAACCAAGCTTAACAAGGAAGGGAAATCAAATATCCTTGTTCTAGTGGAGTGTTCAATAACAAGTGTGAGTGTGGATGAGGGTTGACCAAAGCAGAAAAAAAACCCAAGCCAAAATAAATCAAACAAAGAAACAAACAAACAAAAGAAACCCCAGAGCAAAACCAACAAAGAACATTGCCTTGAATGCTTTCAAAGCCATTAAAATTTTCTTCTTATCACCACCTGTTTGGAAATGTTCTTTGTTAATTTCTATCCAGTCATAAATGTGTTTCCAGTCCTTTCTGGTTTTGCCATTGAAAAAAATTCCTTTTTATTCTAGAACTTTTGCAGTCCTAAACTTCCATCTCAAAAATATCACCATGTTTTATCACTCAGACTGTTGAAAAATGGCTGAACTTCTAAACTTGTCATGTACAGTAAATAGTGCTTGTTAAAGAGCAAGTCTACAGCTAAATTTGTACAACAGTCTTAGAAGTTACTATAAAATGAAACATACATTACTGGATGCGGTCAAAAGATATATACCACCCTGTCTGGTCCTGAGCCTAGCAATTTTCCTCTCTTGTGTGAAAATATGACATGCAGAGCCTCATGACATTTTGCCGTTTCACGTCTAAAAAATGTGTTTCTAAGTTATGGCTTCAAGGTGCAAAATTCCCAGAGTGAATAATGCAAAAATTGAATTGTTGCAATTCAGAAGAAACATAACCCCCTCTACAACTTGACCTTGTTTTAACACTTTTGTCTTGAAAAGCTGAAAGTGTATCACAGCATAGTAACAATGTAAAATGCTCACATCTGTAAAAATTTTACTGATGGATTTATCTAAGCAGTGGAAGCATATTCCTGTTCCTGGAGCTTCTTATTTTCTGAATTAGTCGATGTTTAACACTGGTGTACATAGGGAGATAATGGGTAGTAAATGGCTTCATTTTATCAGAGCATTTTGTGACGTTACTTGGCTATTTTATTTGTTGAACTGTAAAATTTCTTGAAAGCATCAGAAAAGACAGTTCTAATGAAAAAAAGTTTGGAAGAAATGTTTTTGTTACAATAATTTATTCACTGTGGAGAGAAGTGAAAAAATAAATAGTTCTGAAATAGTTAGAGTCCCATTTAGTCATTTTTCAAAATGAAAAGGTCGATTTGCACATGAACTGTTTTTTTGTTTAGAATTTTGAGCTGAAAACACATAATACAGAAATCAAACATTATCAAGAAGCAGAAACTGGTATGTGAGGTACTGGGCATTTTTAATAGTCCATTATTATAATAATGCATTTTTTTTTTTTAAAAATTTGAGTTTCTGCCCAGACTTGGCACAAACCATAAAAAAAGAAATTTGCTGTTTGACCTATTACTTTTGACTTATCATTAGAGCAGAATGCTTCAGTTATTCCAGAAGATCTCCAGTGTGCAACATAAATTTAACAGATATTCTGAATGACCCACAGGATTCTTGTGATACAATTTCTCCACCTTATTTTAGTTTCTGGCACTTTACTTTTGGGACAATTACTTTAATTTTTTTTTCTTCAATTATTTAATCCAGCATGTCATCTCTTAAGATTACAAGTGTTTGGGAATAGTATTTCAGATACATTTGGCATTCTTTCACAGCAAGGGTGCTGAGGTTAAAACAGCATGTTCTAGGTCAATGCATTTTACCTGTGTGACTGGAAAATAGCAGCAGATGTGAATGATGATAAAACAAGATGGTCTGGCACTTCATGCGATCAATGATTATGCAGAATTAAAAGCCTGACATATTTGATCAAAGAGAAAACACAAATTTATCGGAACAGGAATGGCCAGTAATTGCTGCCACCACCAGATTCAGCTTCGGAGGGCAAAGCTGCAGCTGCTGGCAACAGAATTAACCTTCACTCTGGAGGCTCTCATGATGATTTAGATTCTGTAGAGAATAGCATAAATAATTCTGTTTAAAATAAAGCCCATTGAAATCACACTGTGGCAATGCAGTTTTGCCAAGACTGAAGTCTACAATGATAGAGACACAATGGCTTTTCAGAGAGGGAACAGCAGGACAGCTCATATGTGAGTGGTTTCACTGAGGCTGCCAAAAGAGATCTAATTCCATCTTTTTCCATCCAGCAAAATTATGTAGCACAAGAGGTTTTGTAAACTGCAGAAGCATTAATTCAGATAGCTTCCTACATACTGCAGGGGAGAATGTAGCTGTGTACTGGGAAAGGCTAGAAAAAAATAGATTTGCAAGCTAAACTCACCAATAATAACTTCAGCATAAAAGAGTTTTTTAAGCACTTGATTTAATAGAAATCAGGATGCTTATGTTGGAACACAAGTAAATATTGAACTCCTTAGTGATTTCTCACTGCAGTTTCTTCCAACTGTCCATATTCCAGAACTCAACACTGGGCTAGACAACAGCCCACTCTCTATTAATAAGGAAAGTTTGATCTACAGAGAAGCTTCTCTCCATAATCAGTTTACAATAGTATTTAAAATTAAGAAACAAAACAAACCTCTACTCTGCTTATTCCTGCTAGCCTACGAATGAATAGTTCATAATTTTAATACAATATGCAGAATAAAAAGGAGAAAAAAAATCCAAGGTCGTTTAAGCTTGAAATATATTCCTAAGAAAGTGCTGAAAAAAAATGAATCAGGATGTGTTTGTCTAAAATTTCAAGGGGCAAAAAAAGGAGGACTAAAAACCTGAAGGATCTTTTTATGCATGATCATGAATACTGATTTTTCTGACTCATCTGCATCCCTATAGAGAGAGAAGAAATAAGCATGTTTTCTCTTGGGATCTTAGTTTAAAATGCATCCATGTAGGATTTAAGTCCCAACAGCAGACTGGAACATGAAAAACAAATAACATTTTTCATCTTAAGACAGAAATATCGCTCCATTTTTTTCTGATATTCTAATGTAACATAAAGGTCATTGGATTTTGCATAGCAATGCAAATAACAAGAAAGCAAAGCAATTAAAATCTGTACTGAACAAAAAGAAGCATTGACATCTATTTTTTATTTACCAGAACTAGAAATTCTAGTGACATTCTTGATATTGGACATTCTTGATATTGTTAGTAGAGATAGTTATTTGCAACATTTCTTAATAAATTTTAAAATATTTTATGGAGTTTAGGTGTTTTTTTTTGGTGTTGTTTGTTTGTTTGGTTGGTTGGTTGGTTTTTACTATTTTGAAATTTATTAAACAAATGGAAATTATCCCCAGCTGATATTAACCATTTATATGGGTTGGCATTTGTAGTTTCTTAACCTGTGATAGTTTTGTTAAAAATTAGAAACCCACCAGCACAAGTAACATGGAGATGACATTGTGTGGCAATTTGTGTCTTCATAACATACCAAATGTATTAACAGTATCTCAAATTAAAGACTTTGACTTCCTATTGTTAGAATGTTTCCCAAACTAGACTTCATATCACATGTTCTTCCTTCAGATTTATTTCTTTGTTAAGTTCTCTGGAGCCAGAGATATAAAAGATACACGATACAAATTAACATGCCAGGATGACCTCTACAGAATACTTTTTTATAAATTAAATTCTAGGTAAAAAGTCACACCCTGTCGGCACTTGAGCCCTTGGCATTGCAAAGTCCCTAATGTCAAACTCTTAAAGCACTTGTCATCAAGGCATGTCTAGTTCTGAAACAGACGCCTTTCTCGGTGAACAGTGAGAGCAGATGCTTTAATTTCTCTCACAGAATATAAAACTGTCAACAGCATTCTATAAACAGTTCACTTTTCCATCATTAAAACTACACAAATGTGAAAGGAAACTGGACCTGATATTGGGTCTTAGGAGCTGTAGGAGCTTTTCCCACAAACTTGACATAATTTCCTGAGTAATGAGGAATCCTGTATCCAAGACAAACTTTTTTCCAGAGATTGTCATGTCATTTGGCAAAATAAATATATTTCTGTTTCATAAAACTAATGATTATTGTCCAAGTTTGTTTAATGCCAGAATTCATTTATTATTTTAATGGGCTGAATAGTCTTCTCTAAAGTCTAATTAAACTTTTAATAGCCAACAATATATGTGTATTGAAGAGTAATGAAGATTATTGTGCTGCCAATGTACTGTGTCCTGGGAATTCCCTGTATCAAGAACAGCCACAGTACAGGAGTATTGCAGAGGATCATTATAAAGTTCTGCACAGCTCTTTTCCTCTGGTGACCAGAGTGTAAAGGCTCCCAGTGACTGCTGTCCTAGCGGTGTGTCTGAATGAAGCTGCCACTGGCTCTAGTCAATCTAGAGCCAGTTTACAGAATTTCTAGAGAATTTCTAGGTTTGTTTTCCAAACCTAGGGTATGTATTTCTACCCTTTGTAATCAATCTCTCTTTGTACCCTTCACCATGAGAACATGAAATTGGAACGTGAAAGGAAAAACTGCACCAAGACTATAAAAGCATATGGAGAAATTTAATTCTGATTTTGCAGAAAACCCAGGTTAGGGTGAGGAAACACACTAATGCAAAATGCAGACTTTGAACAATAATTTCAGGGTTATTGCAAATAAAACTGTAAAAACAGCTGTAAATGCAGAACCTAGGTAAACCAAGAACAAAAAAGCAAATGCAAAAACAAAACCAAAAGCCAACAAGAACAACAACAAAAAGACAGCAAAGAACAACAAAATCCCAACCCAAACCCTCACTCCTCCCCCCTAAAAACCAAAAAAAAAAAAAAAAAAAAAAAAAAAAAAAAAAAAAAAAAAAAAAACAAAACCAAAAGCCCAGAACAAAACTAAACCAAACTAAATGAACTAAAGTCACAAACAGCTAATCTGTCCCCTCTGGCAAAACTCCATAAATATTTCTGTAGTTGTCCTCCCATGTGCTGAGCTCTTTAGAATAGAAAATACATCCCATTTCGCTCTCTAGAGAGGAAGTTCAATTGACAGCCTAGTTATGATAAGCACCTTGTGTTTAACTATGGTTATTTACAAATGGAAATTAACAAACATTGTAGAGATTAAATATGGTTTAGTAGTTGTCACTGTCATAGTTTTTGTCTTTTTTTTTTTTTTTTAATTTTCTAGTGAAAATTATTCACTTTGAGGTCCTTGCAAGAATTAAATGGACCAGAAAAAAAAATCTGTTTGTATTACGATGATGGCTAAATTAGTTAACACTCATTTATGACTATTCTAAATTCTATCTCTCATTTTGATAAATGCACAAATATTCTTTGATTCCTGTGCATCCTGTGTAATTCTTTAATTCCTATTGGAAGGATAGAGAAAACCCATAAGAAAAGATGTAAAGAAAAAAAGCTTTTTTTTCAAAAAGCTTATTTTAACCTTAAGGGAAAACAAGCAAAGTAAATCTAATTTTAGGCATCCCTTCCAATTCTCCACTCCTGTTGTTGAGTTTTAATTGAAAAGATTTCCCCAAAGTACATGATATTAGAGCAATGATATGGGTTAATTGCAGAATTTATTGGGTGGTGATATGGAAAAATTAACAGGCATCACAGTGTAATTCAAATAATTTTCTATGGCAATTCTGTGAAATAACCTAAATTTTAATGTAGAATAATGTAAGCTTTTATTTCTGTATCAATTAGGAAAGATATTTCATAAGCCCTGTTGGGAGTCGGATACCCCAATACCACTGAAAGTCAGTGTGAGTTGGATTCCAGTCTTTCTATAACCCCAGAAAAACACTGAATTCAGTGTTTTGGGGTACAGTGTCAAAAAAAAAAAAAAAAAAAAAGAGTCAAGAGAATAGGACCCTTCAAGCTGCTAAGTTCTAAAATAGTTCCTGTCCTTGTTTTGGGATGAAGAAGCACCATAGATGCAGAGGTTTGAAATATGATTCAGCGTTACCCTAATTCATCTCTTGGCTTTTCTTCAAGTTTAGACGACTTGGAAGACAGGGAGGGTGAGTGTCTTTTTACATGAATATCTGGGAAAACCCTGCAATATGCCAAATTATCATCATCCCTGGAAATGTTTAAAAAAAGACTGGATGTGACACTCGGTGCCATGGTTTAGTTGAGTTGTTAGGGCTCTGTTGAACTCGATGATCTTGAAGGTCTCTTCCAACCCACACATTCTGTGATTCTGTGTGTGATTCTGTGCATGACTTTTTTGTTGTTGTTGTTGGGGTTTTTTGGGGGGTTTTTTTTATGTTTTCAGTGACACTGTTGTAAGATGTAATAAACATGTTCCTTTCATGCTTTGGTCTTCTCAACTTGAATGTTAAGAGCTAAATAAAATGTTAATATTTACACTTCCTTTATTTTCTTAAAACTCTGAAGAGCATTTTGGAAAAAAAAAAGACATAACTGAGGTATCTTGATTTTGTTTTCATGTCAAACAGAAGAAGAAAATGAGAAATTGATATACATATTAGATAAAAAACTTTTTTCTATTCAGTAGCCCTTTCTCCTTTTAGAGGTTTTTTTTTTCCTACACATCAAGCTGGCTACCTCAATTTTGAATATCCTCTGATATTAAGGTTATCACTGTTACACAGTACTAAATTTTGTGATTGTGGGCCTCTGGCTGAAATTATTTGCTGTAGTTCTTTAGGGAACAGTGATCTTTTCTTTTGATTTTCAGTTGATACCTTTTTAGATTTAATATTTCTTAAAAGCCTTTATATAATCTAGAGATCAGTTATGTGCATAAATGACAACAGCTACTATTGGAATCAAATGCAGTGATTCATTACAAATTTTAATGCTGACACCACACATTTGTCTCTCTTGTGACTTCCCTTCCTATCCTGGTCATTAAAATTATATAGTAAAACAATACACACAATTTGAAAGTTGACTTTTCACTTTGCTTGTTTTCTTTTTCATCAGAGAGTGCAAGAAACTTTGTTAGATGAAATTGCTGTCGGACTTTACCCTAGTTCTTATGTCACACTTGGCATATGATACAAAAGAAGTGGCAGATGTGAAAGCTGATTAAAGAAGAAAGGTCTGAAATGGAGACAATTCCCACTCCTGGAGTTAGACAGTACACTCCATGGGTAAGAAACACACTGAGATTGTGAGTTTGGCTTGTTTGGTCAAGGTGAAAACATTTGCAAATGTTTTTCCAGGAAGACCAGTGAGTACTGCCATAAGTTTACACCCAGGAGGGTTCGGATGCAATTGCTGGCGGCAATATCACCAACCTATCTCAGAGTCCATGCACTTATTTAGCATCAACAGCAGGAGAAAAAGTGAGCCTGCAGATGACCTAGTACTGACAAGAACTGTTGTATTTGTCCATAGTAAGAGGAGATGCTTGTTTTCCCTTGATGTTAAGTGCTGTCATTCAGAAAAAAAGTTGAAAGAAAAAGTAATAATACCAGGGTCAGGCATATGTTCTTTCTAATGAAAGAATGTAGCTGACATGATGCACTACAGAATTTGTTCCACTGTTTCCACCACAAGAACATTTAACCTAAAATTTGCCATTATTCCCTGATAAATGTTTATTTTGAAATTATATACAGAAGATGGACATTTCAGCAGTGCGATTGCTAGACCAATCATATTTCTCTGTACGGCTTTTAGTTATACTGTACAGACTAGATTTAATTAAGATAGAAAAACTCAGAACAATTAAATTACTGAATTCAGATGAAAAATTTATTACAGAATACTCAAATTTAACATGTTTATGCAGGTGTATTGGTTGTTTGAACGTACTTGTAGTATCAAATTTCTTCTGCTGTTTCCTTAAATCTATAAATTGGGTCATTTATATTTATGTGTATAATGTAAAGGAGACAATCATAGAATCATAGAAGAGTTTGGATGGGAAGGTTCCCCAAAACAAGTGCAATACTTTGCACCTGGTTCAGCTGAAGCTTATGAAGTTCCCATGGACCATTTCTCAGTCTTGTCCAGGTCCCTCTGGATGGCATCTCCTCTTCAGGTGTCTCAACTGCACAACTCAGCTTGGTGTCATCTTCAAACTTGCTGAGGGTACACTCAGTTCTTTTGTCTACTCCATTCATGACAGTATTAAACAGGACGGATCCCAGTATAAAATAACCCTGTCATGAGGAGCCTCACTCATGATTGATCTCCATTTGGACATGGAGCCACGGATCTCTACACTCTTGATGTGATCATTTAATTCTTCATCCACTTAACAGTCACCTGTTGTATCCATTTCTCTCCAATTTAGAGAAGGAAGTTGTGGGGGACCAGGTCAAAGGCCTTACAGAATTCCAAATAAATTTCATCTGTAGCCATTCCCTTGCCCACTGATGTAGTCACTTCAGCAGAGAAGGTCACTAGGCTGGTGACACAGAATTTGCCCTTGGTGAAGCCATTCTGGCTGTCACAAATTACCTCCATGTTATCCATGAGCTTTAGCAAAGCTTCCAGCAGGATCTGTTTCATGATGGTCCCAGGTACAGTGGTGAGGTTGACAAGTTGGTAATTCCCAGAATACTCCTTTCCATTTGTTATAAAAATGGCATGTGATATTTCCTTTTTGTACAATCATCTGAGACTTGACCTGGCTGCCATGAC
This sequence comes from Sylvia atricapilla, assembly GCF_009819655.1. Taxonomy (NCBI): domain Eukaryota; kingdom Metazoa; phylum Chordata; class Aves; order Passeriformes; family Sylviidae; genus Sylvia; species Sylvia atricapilla. The sequence goes on along the minus strand of NC_089144.1, from coordinate 6,562,318 downwards.
TTTCAAATATTAAAGAGAGTGGCTTGGCAACTGCATCAGCCAATATTGTCATGACTCTGGGAGAAGTAGTATATCAAATATACATATTTCTTTCAAATCTGTTCCTTAAGTTAAACCTAGAAGAGAATGTGGAAATATTTTTCTACAAAAATAAATAGGAGAGATTAACAAAGATACTGTTGTCCTTAGGGTTTAAATTTTTGGAATTAACACTTTCTGTTCCTTTTCATTGTAAATTTTTTTAAGTTTACTTTTCATTTTTCTTCATCCATCTCTTTCTCCAGAGCAGAGCAACAAAGCTGGTGAAGGGTCTGTGACATAAGTCTTCTAGAAGTGGCTGAGGGAGCTGGGGGTGTTTCACCTGCAGAAGAGAAAATTCAGGGGTGACCTTATTGCTCTCTATGGCTTCCAGAAAGGCAGTCATAGTGAGGTAGAGGTTGGTCAGTTCTCCCAGAAAACCTTAGGACAAGAGAACACAGTCCTAAGCTGCCCCATGGGACATTTAGGTTGGACATTAGGATAAATTTCTTCACAGACAGTGAAGAAGGGCAATGGAATGGGCTGCCCAGTAGTGGAGTCATCATCCCTGGAGGTATGTAAAGAAAGACTGGATGTGTCACTGAGTGCCACGGCCTGATTGACCAGGTGATGTTCCCTTATTGGTTGGACTTGATGATCTCAGACTTTGTGACCTGACTGATCTTGTAATTCTGTGATTTCTTCAGGTTTTCCCTTTAATTCCTTGAACTTCCTGATCTTTTCTAGGTTGTTTCAACTTTCAATTATTTGTCTCTCCTGGGCCTGAGTTTATTTGTCTGCTTATCTGTCTATCCATATTCATAACTACATCCTGAATATGTATACTCTAATTTTATTAATATACCAGAAGAAAAGATCAATATCTATTTAGGCATTTGGACGGGAGAAAAAGCAGTAAACAATTTTTTTGAAGGTTAGAATGTAACTTCTTTGCTATCAGGTACAGAAAAGATTTTTACTGGAGTCCAGTGACAGGCAGTCCTTCAAAAATTCCTTTTGGAGTCTTGAAGAGAGTTGTAGAGATCAGCCCCTCCAGGAATGCTGCCTATCATGGCTAGTTTGCCCTGACACTCAATGCCAGGATAGAGAAAGGGATGCAGTGAGGTTGCCTTTGATCATTGTGTGTATGAAACAGTAAAGTTTTCTGTACTGTAAAGTTCAGGAGACAGAAACTTGATTAATTTATAAAATATTTTCTCTTTTTTGATCATTTTTTCAGACCGATTGAAGGAATTGGGGAAGCTCCCTCTCTTACCTCTCTTTGCAGCTTTTAGATAGGATGTAGTCCCCAGTTTGAGGTGGTTATGGAGATACATTGGATGTTTTATTTCTCCATTTATAAAAAACTCCATACTGGGCCAAGACAAGATCGGGTACCTTAATTATGTTTTACAGGATGCTTGCAAAGAAGAATTTCTGAACAGACCAGAAATACCTTCTAGAAAATGGGACATAAATGTAAAAAGAGTAGTCCAAATAGCTATTTTAGAGATATCATCAATCAGAAAATATCCTACTCTTGTAGAGTCTCTGGTTGCCTCAAAAGAAGTGCATAAATAAATGAAACTCTTTCTCTTTCTTTCTCTTTCTTTCTCTTTCTTTCTCTTTCCTTCTCTTTCTCTTTCTTTCTTTTCCTTTCTTTATCTTTCTTTCTCTTTCCTCTTTCCTCTTTTCCTCTTTCTCTGCCTAATTTTCCTCTTTTTTCTTTTACTCCCTTAATTTTTTTGTATTTCTTTCATTCTAAGTATTTTTCTCCCAGAGAGAGAACTGTTAATGCACTGCACATTCACTGGGGAAGGTTTTTGGAACAGATCCTAAAACACTCAGTATTTTATGTTCATATTATGACAACAAAAAAATTCCTATGCAAAAAGTACAAATCCTTGTATTTCATAATGATTTTCGCGGTCAAACTGAATGTTGATCATCTATTTGCCTTATTTCTTTCTTCGCTTTCTTTCTTTGAGAATAGAACCATAACTTGTAGACAACGTTCATGAGGATATGTAAAATGAGATTTTCCTTAAAATGAAAACTAATCCAAAAATATGCTAGGATGACTTCAAGTCTTAGGTAAGCAATGCAATCAACCAATATGTGAGGATGCAAGTTAAAAGCATAACTCTTCAAATTCTGTTTTTCTTTTAGTTTAAGATTAATTCTATAGGTAAGAACCAATGGAGTATTCTAGGGTGGCATAATCTGTGCAATACATGAAAATTTTATCACTCTGCATTTATTTGTAGTCCATAGTATGGAAGTTATATCCAGCACAAATTGGAAATTGGAATCTCTGCTCAGAGATGTTGAAGAGAAAAAGTGTCCTTAAGACAGACTAAGAAAGGTTTGCCTTGGAATAATCTGTACTCAAAGTTCTGATCATCTTCCCACAGAACAGGAAATTGAATTTTGACACATACACATAGTGATCACATAAATAAAAATCCAATTACAAAGTTGGCTATTTTAGATGAAATATCAAACCTTCTTTATCAGAAATTCCATTTAAGAAATATTTTTTTGAGAAGATGAAATTATTCCTTCATTTTGTAACATAGCCAAATTTTAATTTTATAAGGACAAGACACGCTATTATGTTGAAAAATTCTTGGTCCAGTTATTTTTATGTCCAGAGGTGTAATAGTAATTATGATGAAAATCTTTAGTTGAAAAAAGTATTGTTTATCATGGGTGTTTCAGTAATAAGACATTAATATTCTTCCTGAATTTTACAAATTAGCAGTTCTTAGTACAATATCCTGAGTTCTATTATTCGACTCTATTATTATTTATAATTCCATAGAAAGAGAAAACTCTTCTAGCATAAAGTATATGCTAAAAACATATAGAAATGCAATTTAACACAATTATCATCCCGAAGATAAATGGAATGTGTCTGACCTGTGCGAAGCAAAACCTCTCTTCCATCCCATCCCAAATGCACTTTTGTTTTTGTCCCATGTCTCTTCTATACCCACCTGTATGACAGCCTTACTAGTTAAGGTTTTGTTTGATGTACTCAAGATTTAGCTAGACATCAAAGGGGTGCAGAAATAACTTCGAAATTAATAATCCCACAAGTAGTTCAGGAGCATCTACTTGAGCTGTTCCTTTAATGAGAAAGCAAAATAAATATATAATTTATATCAGTACAGGTTTTTAAATTAGAATGCTGAAATTTTATCAGATATTTTAACTACTTGAGTAGACATCAGGTCTATAGGTAATATAGGTCTCCTACATACATCATAAAAATACATAAAATCACAAGAAAGAGAGAGGGAACCCTAACCATTCTTTAATCAGATATGCATTACTGCTCATTTTGCTTACGGATGAAGTGAGTTTGGGTTCACACACATAGGGAACTTGAGTAAGAAAATATTAAAAAGAAATATGCTTTCTATTTTTTTGCTAATAAAGAAGAGTTGAAATAGGCTTGCTGCACTTGGAGCTAGGTATTTGTCTTACTCTTCTAACGAATGTAGTTCTTGCTGTAGAAAGGCTCAGAAATACCTTCTTTAATCAAACCAACACAATTTAGAGCATTCCTGATAGTTGCTACTATATAAAAACCACAAGCTTCTCATGCAGCCTGGGGAAAAGGAATTCAACTCTCTTTAAAACCATCATACTTTTTGAGAGCAAAATATATGCAAATAATTTTTGAATTTTTTTAAAGATGGATTTCTGATAAATATTTAAAGCTACCAATTAATATATTCAAGATAAAATTATTTTTTTCATTTCCTGACAAACCTCATATTTTCTCTGATTAGGTAATAATCTATATGGGTCCAAATAGATCAATGTTTTCAACTTTTGAATTCACTGTAATGACGGTTAAATGAAAACTTCAAGAAAATGAAAATCAAGATTATCACAGTAAGAAATCAAAAACTAAGACATCCAAAAATTTTGTTTCACAAAACCATGAGAAGAAAAAAGAAAGTAAAAATTAGTCAACAAGCTGGCTATACTATTATAAATAATTACAATATAAAGCCTTCAAATTTTTGACCTATTTTCTTGGTTTGAAAGACAGCTGTTTGCTCTAAGGAAGTCAGGATCTTCCCTTGGAATGGAAAATGTAAGCCTTCTCTCTCGGAATTACTGTAATTTTAAAATTAAGGGGCTCTCAGGCCCTAAGATATGCGAATAGGAATAATAGTTCTTTACTGATAGGTATAATAAAGCAAGTAAACAACAACAGCCACAGCACTGACAGAACCCCAAACTCAATGACCCCTCATCGGCCTCAGGCGCTTTCCCCTTGGGCGCAGTCCCGCTCACAGCCAGCAGGGGCGCTGGTGGCTTTGGGTGCAGTTCCGGGCACAGCCAGCAGGGGCGCTGGTGGCTCCCGGCGGGCAGGGTGGGTGCAGTGACTCCTCCACGGCTGCAGGGGGCGCTGTGCCGCGGGGTCGGGCAGCACACGGTCATGGCGGCTGGGACCAGGCAGGAAGGGATGGAGGAGAGGGCTCACTTCACAACCCCTGGGGCAGCTGATCCGGTGGCCCAGCAGGACTCTCGGAAACCGCAAGCTGGGACAGCAGGAATGAGCAAAACAGTCCTGGAGTGGTAGATGGGAGGTATCAGGAGCTCTGGAGCTGTGGCTGGAGCTGTGGGATGTCTCAGCATGCAGGGGGTGTGGGGATACAGTGCACTGAAAGGTCAGAGCAGTGCTGAAGGAGCAGTGGGGGCAGGACAGCAGCAACCTGGCTCCTATCAGGGCAGGGAGAGGCGAGAACTCAGGATCCCAGGCACCTGAGCAGATGGGGATAGATAGGTCCCTCTATTAGTGAGGTGGGTGTTAATAAGGTCCCAGTTCAGTGGCTGCTCTTACAAGAAAAAGCCCAGAAAGGAAGAAGCAGTACAGGACTGGTGGTGACAGTGAATTCTCCCCACAGTAAGCAACAGCTTGACCGTCCTCCTACGATGCTGAGAGCAAGAGAGCAGCCATATCAGCTGCCCCTGCCCCTTCACCTGCCAGTTCTCATGGTACCTCTGCCCCTCAGAGAGAAATCCCCAAAAGAGAGATGCAACAAGATGCCCTTATCCCTTGAGGCTTTGGCCACTTCTTTGTTGTCTTAAGTACCCAGTTGTCAATATCTTGTAACAACTTAATGGGAAAAAGTTCTGCAAGTAAAAAGGAACAAAAGGAAAGAAACGGAACGCACAATAGCCATTCGAGTAAATTAAATATGTCTGGGAAAATCTCTGGCTACTGAGGCCAACTGGCACAGAGGGGCATGTGTCTATGCTAATAAAGTCTCTTACTCTCCAGAACAAGGACACTACATGCAAAACGCTTGTTAAGGATAGTTCCTGGGATGTACTGGATCCCAAATCCTGGCTGGACATTATTTGGAAAAATGCTAGTTGGCAGAAATAAGTAATATTTCATATTGGTGACTGAGGTCCAATACCAAGGATCACTGACCTGGTTAATTTCCTAGTATTGTAGCAGTGGGCTATGGTTAAGTGTTGAAAGATAAGAACAAAAACTCAAGTGTGCCATCAGCTTTAAATTTTCTAATCAAGGATCTTCCTTCACTTAGACAAGAAACAGTTTTGGATCCATAAACTGAAGAGGTTTGAAAATTATAAGGATGGATGAGATTATCCTTGAACATGCAGGGAGAGGACAGCGTTACAATTCATGCAGAGGTGAAAAGAAAATGCTTTGGCAGACTCCTGTGAGCTGTTCTCAGGCTGTTTATAACTTTCTCATAGGATGGAAATGTTGGCTATTTTGGTAGAAGTGTATGTTTCACTAAGTGAGCCAAATTAAAAGTCTTCAGTTGGTGATTTGAGTTTAAATTGACTCAGTTTTTTTTTTTTATAACAATGAATGAAGCACAATGATTTCCAGAAAAAAGGTGGTGGTTACAGGAACTATCTGTATAGTGTGGCATATTTTAAAATTCAAGAATAGTTGAAGTTCTTAAGATAATCTGGGATGCAGGTTATTGTAGCTGTGCCTTCTTGATGACAGCCTGAGCTGCTGAAATAATCAATGTTTCTTGTTATCTCTGTGTGAAAGAATGATTTATATTCCCTTTGAAATAAAACCTGAGAACAGGACATGAAAAGCTGTTACTTTGCACTCTTTATTGCCCTGTTTGCCCTATCTCACATATCAAAGAAGGTATTTCACCACAAGATCATACGCTTGTCATAGGTGGGACTGGTAAAAAGTCAAAAGGGCCATGTAAGGAAGCCAGAATTACTTTAATGCCCACAGAGAGATAAGAAGGTAGGTAACTGGAAGAGAAAAACACGTGTCGGACTGCAGCACGGTGTTGGGGAAGATGAATCAGGGAAACCTTATAAATATGATTGCTTAGCAAAAGATTCTGAAAATATGAAACCTGTAATCAAAATAGAAATGAAAGCTTACTTTGAGTTGTAGGGTACTGAGTCTTAGTTACTATATAACCTGAAAACAATAGCCTAGCTAGCTGAAGGAGAATCTCTTTTGATTGAACAATACCTTTCTGCTGGCTAAGGGATCCAAAGGTCAATGTAGTAAAACAGAGGTTTAACGAGTAGTTTTTAGAGTTTAAAATATAACAGTATGGAAATATAGTGGTTCTTACAGGCTGTATGTAGATTCTATAGGATTTTGTGTCTTGTATGGGTTGGTCACTGTAAATTAGAATATTCATCACCAAAGAAGATATAATGTATTGTAACCAAGACCTCACTCTCTTGCCTCTTCCTCCTCTCCTTCCCGCTACTCTTACCTCTCTTAGCTCTTACCTCTGAACTCTTACTCTTACCTCTCCTCTTAACTCTTACCCTTCCTCTTACCCCTACTCTCGCTCCCTCCTGCTCTCTTCGCCCTGCCACTTTGCTCTCTCGCTCCCTTCTCACTCAGCTCTCACCCTCCTGGTCTTTCTCCCTCTCTCTTTGGGACTTCCCTCCAGCCCAGGCTGGTGGCTGAAGGCAAGGCTCTTTTTCCCACCACCCTTGCAACAAACCCACATGTTCTAGAGTATACAGGTTGGCAGAATTCCTTGCCCCAGCCATCCGCGGATTCACCTGCAGCACGGGAACACACTCACTATTAGGTCTAATGGGAAGTAGATTGCTCCCACCTAAGAGCTCTGGGAACAACTTGAAAATTCTCTCATGGGTATATACCATTGTAGCAAAATGAGTATGGAACAGTAGAAGGCAGGTTTTTAAATGTACTTGCTGAGATTTTTTAAAGCAGAGCAGCAGATTGTATTTCCCCCTAGAGGTGATAGGACTGATACAGCAACATTCTCAACTTTGTTTCAAGATATCCCAGTACATATTCAGGTCTCTTAATATTCTATAAATATCAGTGCTGTCAATGCCAGGAAAGTCAATAGTTAAAATGAAGGCTGAGATAATAGATTTCTTCCTCAATCTTTAAAAATTAAGAAAATAAATAAATGAATGAATGAATAAATATGTGATCTGAGGATATTGTTTGTGGGTGCCAGCCACTGGCAAACGGTTATTACAAGGGAAACTTGATTTGAGGTTGGTTTCTAACAAGTGGTATTCAAGTTCTCTCTGTGCTGGAGTTCTCTACTTTCACTAGAGTCTTGAGGCAAATCTTCCTTCATTTTCTCCTTACACTAAGTTTTTGTAATAATAGCAAGAGGATTTTATTCTCTAAAGATAATTCATCATTATTAGAACAAAAACAATAAAGACAACTCAGTTCTGCTGGGTAAAATGTAATGGACTGGAAGAAGTTTGAAAGCAAAATCCTGGCCACTGTGTTACCATTAATTCCCACACTTTTTATACTTGCATAAGCAATTTTCAGTACTCTTTTGGGCTGCAGCAGTCCAGACATTTGTGTGCTTTGATATTTGGCTGATGGTAAACCATTTCCAGGATGTCTGGCAAACTGCAGCTACTTGATTCCCACGAAAGCAGCAGTGTTTAAAAAGTAGTTGTGGTATGCAGTGCTTGGGGTTGCAAAACACATGCTCCACACATGAGTAGATCCCTAATAAAAAGATAAAATGTGGTGGTGGTTTATTAAATTTATTTATTTACTTATTTTAAATATTTGTATGTGTGTGTTTTTTTTTTGTTTTGTTTTTGTGGGTTTTTTGTGTGTGGCTGTTTTTTTTTGTTTTTTTTTGTTTTTTTTTTTAACTTTTACACTACATAGCAGACCTAACTGTCCATTTCCTAATGTCAGAAGTCACTTAAATATCTGTGTTACAGCCTTTTCTGCCCTTTGTGTCTGGCTCAATCTCCCTGTCCCAAACCATTCTACAGAAGATTGTCTCCCTCCCCTACTTGCCCTTTTCCTGGCTTTCTCAGTCACTTCCAGTTGAAGAGTAACCTAGAAGAGCAACAAGTCCTTGCCTCCAGAGGCTCTCTGTCAGGACAAAGCAAACAAGCAGCCTAAATTTTCCTCCTGAGTAGTCACAGGTCTTTTAAAGGAACATTACACACAGTGCATGGTGGACAAACAAAACAGATATTAAGGATAATTCACCTCAAAGATTGGGTACTATCCTCAACTTAGCTCGGTCAATGTTCTCTTTTGTGTTTGTATGGCTGCTTAGTTGCATAAGGATAATCATCAGTCCTGACATCAATGGCTCATTTAGTCAAACTTTGAAAATGCTTCTCAAGCGCCCCACTCACCATTAAAGTGAGGGACTTGCGGGAACATTGTGTGAAATTCTGAAAAATAACTGGAGAACTTTTTTTTGTTGTTATTTTCCTTGCCAAGAATGACATTAAAAGGGGTGCAAATGGCTGTACATTTCACTATAAGAATGGAAAAATATGAGGAAATAGAACACATAAGTTTTTTTAAATTTTCTGTGTCACCTTCATTTTTAATAATTTTACTGATTTTAGTACTGAAGAGGAGAATTTTTTAAACTTATTGAACATAAGCTTCAAAATTCATTGGTCAATATAATGTATTCTAGTTAAACGCAGTGAAAAAGCAATACCTACACAAGACTACTGTACAGGAAAACATAGTACATAATAGGCATGTTTTATCATGAATATAATTTATTTGTGAATATATATCATCATATCACGGTCTCTGAATCTGCAGTCAAAAGGTTTATTAATAAAAGAGAGCAAAAAGTCAGGAGCAAAAATATTTATCTTCATACTGTTGTTAATGTTACTGCCAATCTGTATAACACTTTGAGAAAATGACTTCTTTATGTCAGGCAGTGTAAAAGATCCAAACAAGAAGATTGTCTCTTGGTGAATCACTTACAATCCAGGCAAAAGGTGGATCCAGGAGAAGTATTCCTCAAAGAATCTGTATATCCCTGAAGAAATTATGACATCACAATGATCAACAGTTGTATCCATAAACAATGGCAAGAGCAGATCGACAGACAACATAGTGTCAAATTTTCCATGGAAATCACAGCAAATCACAAAGCTGAAAGTGGAGAAGATATAAATGAAGTACTTTTGGGGAAAAAAAAAAAAGTATTTTCAAGGAAGGCTAAACCCAAATAAATATCTACCATGAAAAATGTAAAAGAAAATAATCCATTAACCCATTGAATAATACTTAGTAATAAAAATGTTTTAAGGTCTATTAAGAATTTCTCAGGGCAAAACATTTGCTTCAGAGGCTTTTTATACTGACTTTTATTTTGAAATCTTCCTGCTTTCCAGAAAAGAATGCAATTGAAATAAATGATGCTATTTCATGAATAGCTATCATATGTTAAAAAAAACCCAAAAAAACAAAAAAACAAAAAAACAAAACAGAAAAAAAAGAAAAAGAAGAAACCAAATAAACCAAACCAAAGTAAATAGAATGGATAGGCTTTCCAAGTGGAAAAAACCTCAATTATAGAAAAGTTGGATTGGAATATATATTAAACCCCCTACCACTTTACCTATCACTAATTTAGAAAGATATGTTTTTAATAGACCCTACTATAATTACTGCACTTTATGTAAAACAAATCCATTTGCATAAGATAATGACAGCATGACAGGATTCTCTGGGGCTGAAATAATGGAAGTCAATTGTTATAATATATATTTTAATTAAATTGAAGTTAAAAGCTTAGGAGGTGTTTTTGAGTAACTGACAATATTAGAGACTTAAGAGGCCAGAACAACCTTCCTACCTACAGTGAGAAATTTTCATTATCATTTAGTCTAACTTGAAAAGATCAAAGGCCTCTCCTTTTTCTGTTTTACGTGCCATGTATTTATCTCATTAAATGGCATTAGATTAATCAACAGCTTTTTTAGAGTACCAGTTCTTGTGTTCAGCAAAAACCAAAAGAAGAGATAATGACACAGAGAAAAGCAAATGAGTACTTTCAGAAAGAAGAGTCAGTCGCCTCTGCTTATAAAATAGGAACAAATTTAGCAATAATAAGCTATTCCCAGCACAATATCATGACTGAAGATAGCTTCTAGATTAAAAAGAAAAGAAATCAAAAAAGAATCCTAAGATTGCCTCTTTCTGGTCAACCTTTTTGTAGTAGACTGCTGTCAATAGGAGCCTCTAGGAAGGCTGGCAGCCTGAGCCATGGAAATGAAATTTTTCTTGCTCCATATCTTCCATTTCACCAAGGGAAGGCCATTTTGAGTGCTTTTGTGAAAAATAATTTTCAGGAGAGAAAATAAAAAGTTCAAATAATAATAATAATAATAAATAGTTTTCTGAATTGCATTTATATTTAAAATTAATTTTCAGATTAAGCTGACTACACTTAATGGCAAATATTACCCTACCTCCAAATGTAATTGACACATTCCCCTCCTACAAGGAGGGAAAGCACCGTTTATTTATACAGAAAAATAAGCCTGTATTAAAAGCTTTCGTATCTTACAAGGATGTTGACTCACATGCATTGTGGAGGGTATTTTACTTTCCTCTGAATAAGCTTATCATGTCAGTTGCTGGAAAGAGACATGCAGTAGAGTCAGGGGTAATGTGTCAAAATTTGAAGGTCTGGTCTACTGTCACTGTACAGAGCAAGGTGATGTGATAGTAATGCAATATTCAGGCACCTTCAGACCAATTGTCTAGAACTGCAGTTCTCATTTACAATCATCTGTTTGTCATTTAAAGAGGCACCTCTTTACTCTAGGAAAGTTATTTGAATGATATTTTCATGTATGATTCTAATAAGATTTAGGATGCATTCCTGCTTTTCTCTGTAGAGTTTCCTGAAGTTTGATTTTCAGAGGAGAAACAGTACTATACTCTGAACTCTACTCAGGGTAACTATTTTAAGCAGTCAGCCTGTTTTAGAACAGCAGAAAATCCACTTAAATTTCTTCCATTTTCACAAGAATTTGATGTAGTAGAAGTGTGGTGTTCTTTAAAAATTCTGTCTGTAGTACAACCTAATATATATACAATTATCCTAGGGATTGTATCGTTAGTGGGTATCATGTGTTTTTAAATTGTTGAATTCTTGTAATATTTACTTTTTATTATTTAATATGACACATTTGTAAACAGAAGTAAAATAGTATTCGGCTTCTGTGAAAGGTCACTTAGTGTGAAACAATGTAGATAAAGCAAATGAAAATTAATTTTGTGGAGATGTTATGGCAAGCCACATATGTATTTCAAAGGATCCTGGGGAAATTAATGGCCTGCATTTAATCCAAACCACAATTATGAACTCACTGAATTAAAACACCATAATTCTTCGGAATCTGCTCAATCAGGAAATGTTTCTAGATACTAAGAACATTCTAATATTTTCCTCTGTTTTTGACTAAAATGTATGTATATTGCCTTTTTGTGATTGTGATATTTAACTAAATAAAACTTACTTCATTCTCATCTTGTAGAAGTGATAGAGAAAATCAGTATTTTATAATCTTATAAATTTTTGTAAGACTGCAAGGCAAAAGAAACACTTTGTCCCCCTCTCCATTTTTACTTATTTCAGTAGATTCACAAACTAGTATGACAAGAACATCCATAGACTGAATATAATATGCAGTTTTATCCATATTATCCCTCATTCCTTCTATGTATTAGTCACAACCTAGGCATTAATCAAAGTGATAGAAAACAGTGCAAATGGGATGGCATAATAATATAGGCTCAAATTAACACATTCACTTTAATATTCACTCCCAGAGAAAAAACCTTTCCAACTGTCAGATGATCCATTAGGTTGTTTAATGAGTTAGAATAGAGGGTACCTCCAAGCTGCATCTATTACTGGACTACGGTATCATAAGCATATTAAAAGACTATATACCTGCTGATTCAGATCACTGCTTCCTTGGCCAAATACAGCTGGCCAGCAGATCTCTGACCACATTTTCATTTGAGACCCTGGTTAAGTCTCAGGTTAATCCCTACTGCTGTGATATGGGGCTGGTGGGGCAAGTCATTGGCAGCTTTGGTGGCTTCTGAGGGGACAATTAGCAGTTCTCTTGGGAGTAAACAAATATTTTCTTTACTTACATGGCAGCAAAGCACAAATGATCATAGTGTATGTCCAAAAAAGTGGAAAGGGTCCCTGTGAAAGCCAAGGCACGAATTCAGGGATCCGGAAAGCAGATGAAAAAGACAGAAATGCCAAGTTGGACAGGAGAGGGGAAAATCTTGGAGTGCACAATCAGTTAAGTCTGGCCAGCTCTCTCTCCAAAAGGGTGACTGAGCCAGGAATCTCAGCTGTTTGGAGGAGATAGCATGGCTTCCAGGCTCTTGGGACTGTGATTCTGATTCACAGGCTGAAGGATTAGAAGTATTGGATTGCTTGAAAAGGCTTAATCAATGCCAAGATATTTTTTTTTTACTCAAGGACTCAGGGACTATGACTTCTGATCTTCTATGCCCAAATTAGGGGAATTTGCATATTTTTACTATAATTTTCCCCTTAAAATATTTAAAAATCTATCTGATTTTTTTTAAGTGCAAAATTTGAATAGGCTTCCTTTTCCATCATGGATGTATATTAGTTTAGGCTGTGATCCTTATACAAAAACCTGTTGAACATTTGCTTGTTTTGAGGGACAGAGATTATGTTGTCTTTAATTATCTGATTTAGGTGTAAAATACACAACCTTTGAAATAGGACACTTATAAAACCACAGTGCAATGCAGGGCTGAGTAAAATGTTAAAACACAAAAATTAAGAAGTGCATATGCACAAACCAAAATGAGTTATAAAGTGAAGTTTATCTTGCACCAAGCAAGCACAAACCTATTACCCAAGGCAATAGAAAGCTGATTGATGATATCATGATGACAAATGAATTCTCATTTTGAATTCTGCCTGCTAAGTAATTAGTAATGTCATCAATATCATTACTAGCTCCTCATTCAACTTCATCAGCAAGCTGTTCCCGTTGCTCATTTTTCAGCTTTTCCTTTCTGTGCTTCAGTCACAGGATGAATCTACATTGAAGACTGTTTCTAGCAACTACCCAAGGGAGCAACAAAAAATTAGTTGTCAGGCACAAGGAGTTTATTGAAACTCTGAACTACATTTTAATAGCAACCACATGACGTTATTTTGAAGTGGTCACTAACTTGAGAATTAGTATAAATAGTGTCAAGGACATCTTTCTTTTTTTTCCTGATATATATTTGGGAACTGACAATTTAGAACGAAAATACAATTAGTGGAAATACTTAGTGATTATAACTGAGCAAGTGACTGCAAGAAAAAGCTTATTAAAAATGTCTTCTCATTCATTTTCTCCTGCTACTGAGATAAAAAAAAGCATTGCCAAAGGAAACTGAACAAAATACTGCCAATGAAGATTTCCCCCAAGCTTCCAATGTTATTTTTCATTTAAATCCTACAAAACTTTTCTTAAAAAAATAACAAATCCTAATGATTGCTGAATTAAATATTTGAAATGCCCACAAGTGCACCTTTGAGGCCAAGCTATAATCTGACCATAGGGACACTGTATTAGAAAAGGCCATTGGATTGCCAGTATTTGCCTTTTCTCATTTTTTCTGCAACCAGGTTTTTATTTTAACAGAATGTGACTAAGTTATAGATATTGTTGTGGTTTTTGTTTTATCTTTTTGGTAGGGGGGTTTAAACACTTTATCCATTGCATTTTCATGACATTTGGACTTTTATTTTAGACAAGCACACTTGTCTACTTTATATTAATTTTCAGCTGTATTTTTGTGGTTCTGAAACAAAGCTTGGCTGACACATTTAGTTTTTAAAACTAGATTTTAGTACATACACTCAACTGGATTTTGCTTAACTGGATTTAAGTATCTTAGTTTAAATAATAATATTTCAGTACAGTTCATTTGCAGATTCTTCTGTTCAGAAAGAATTGTATCAAATTACTAAACAACAATAAATAAGGAGGAAATATGTTTCCTCTTAATGCTGGTATCCATTTGAACAAAAAGTTAAATTACTTTAAACAAATGTAATTCAATTCCAAAATAGGCTAAATAGATAATATGCTTCAGTCAAGGTTGTTTTTAATATTAGAATACTTTCTCTGGTGTTTTCATTGTGCTCCAGCTATGATCCTATTTTGCATTGCCGAACAGAAAAGAATCAAAAAGAAGTGTTTGATTTTGTCCAAAGATGGTTGATAATTAATACTCTGTGTCCAAGTTACTTTGTTTTAGACTGTCTAGTTCATCTGATCTTTCAGCAGGATAGAAAAAGATTACAGTTTTGATGACACATCGTTTATCTACTGGTGTCAAAAGTAAGATTCCCTAAAATTTTCTTTTCAACAAATCTCAGAGTATAACCAATGAAAAAATTGAAATTGGGGCTTATGACAGATGATCAGTAAACCATAACTCCACCTGAATTTCTGTGGTAAAACCTGTCACAGTAACTTTATCACCAGAGAGGAACTGGATTATGGTGACATTAAGTCTGTTGCCTAAACAGGAATTTCTGTGTCTCATCCCTGCCATTCCCTGTCCTGGTCTCCAGCTGCCTCTGTGGAAGGGCTGGGCCCCCACACAATGCCTGTTTCTTCCTCTCAGATCCCTGTGACTATCCCAAGAGCTCTCAGGTACCAGATACAGATATTTACACAACTGAATTGAGCCATCAGCATTTGTCTGCATAATCAGCTGTTGAGATTAACAGGAAAAACTAAAAAAGGTAAAAAAAGAAAACGGAAAGAGAGGATAAAAACAAACAAAAAAAAGCTACTAGATCCATGGCAATGTGTTTTCTAGCTCTAACTGCTTAATACCCTTTTAATGCCCTTTTAAACTATCAGCACATTGAACTTTTTGCGGATTTGTAGCATTGGATATAATGAGACAGAACAAAAAGGAAGCTTTTTTTTTTTCTTTCTTTCTTTCTTTAGGTGTATATGAGATGACTGAAATACACAGCATTTTCATTAAAATTCTGATTCCTTTTTTTTCTAAATTATCTTAATGGCTATCTTCAAGATTATAAGGGGTTTTTTTTATTTATTTCTGCAAACATTTTTGGAATTGAAATACTTCATTGAAATTTACCATTTGGTCTCACTGGTTTATTCCTTATCTGTTGGTAAGTCTACAGGATATTCTGATGGTTTTTTGTTTTTACTGGATCAATTTCCCATTTTTTTGGACACTTTAATTTGATATGCAGCTTGAAAGGCAAATAAAACAACAGTTTTAATTTAAATTCCAGTCAGAGGAAAGTGAAATGAGATGACTATGCTCACAGTTAATATATTGATTTTGTTTAATTATGATAAACAAAAAAAATGGTTTATTGCCAGACAACTGGATATGATTTTGTGTTTGCTTTGTCATAAGGAATTTTTTCTATCAATTTACAAGTTCAGTAACCTGAGAAATGAGCTAAATAGCAGTAAGTTTTAGTGCAGTTATGGAATTATGCCACAAAAGTGGCATTTTTTAAAGTCTCATCTACCCTATAAAGAACTTGTTAAAGAACTGGAATTTACATGAAACATTAATGAACCCTGAATTCAAATGAAATTTCAGTCTGTTTTACTGTAGCTAATGAATATATGAGAAACTGACCTAAACTAACATTTCAGGACTCATTAAAAATAATTTTCAGTGGCCTGCACTGTTGCTTGTAAAAGATTTTATGTAGCTCACTAAAACCCAGGAGTCATGGTAGCATTTTCCTGCAAAACAACAGTGATTTTTATGGATTCATTCAGATAATTTTATTCTTGTGATAATAGTTCTTCCTTGATACCAATTTTCTTTTCCTTGCTCCAAGATTATCCATTCAATGATTCATATTTAGAGCTCTGTGTTTTCCGTTGTTTTTGGGAGGTTTTTTTGTGACCCTTTCAGCAGTCTTGGATTACATAATTTTCAAGGTGTAAATGTTTTTCCTAAGCTTTTTTGAATATTAGGAAAGTACCTTATAGAGGGTGACTGACTCCAGCTTTTACTGGCTGTCAGTTCTTCATTGACCTATTTCTTCAGGGAGCACTGTCTGCTGCTTCTTCAGTCTATGCAAATGTAGATTGATAACAGAAGTCATTACATTTTTGAATTCTAATACAGGAAATCTTCAGAAAACCACAGTATTTTACCTTTTTTTTAAAAAAATTATTATTATTCAATCCATTCCCGAAAGTGTTATCAAGTTCTAGAAATCTATAAGAGTATTGGGAAAAGATTTTTTTCAGACTTTTTACCATGAGTTTTTAGCCTAGAGCTTGGTTTTGAGCTAATTTTCCACTGGACGAGTCCATACCTCATCAGGCTCCTTGTATCAATTGTTTCATGATAACCTTCCAGATCCAGGGGAATTGATATGACCAGCCTGGAAAACAAAGGGTAATACTATGTTCTAGAGATCAAGGAATTTAGGAATTTTTTTTGTTGTTTTCTTATATGTTAAGCATGAAAGTCTAAAAATATATTTGAACATGATTCTTTCTTTTAGATTGTTTTCCTCACATACAGAATTTGTTTTTAATTTTAAATTATTCTTTAATACTTCTATTTACATAGCTGATTTCATAATCACACATGATTATGACATCAGCTACTGTATCTTTGTAATACTACTTGTTATTGTCTATTTATAGTGGAATATAGAGATGAGACAAAATGGGAAGCCACTTGGTCTTGGCTTTTAGTACCATATGATAGAGAACATGTAATTTTGTAAAACTGCCTTCTAAACAGGAAAGATACTACACGGCACAGGAAGGAGAAAAGCTGCAAAATGAATGGGATAGTAGGAATTAAACATCTGTGTTCTTTACTGTATTTAAACTGTGATTGCTGCCAGCAAGATAAAGCAATGGCAAATATACAGATCTTGTTCTAGAATAAGAAAAGTGTGTTTATCCAAAGATACACCTACATCTGTGCATTTTTTTTTTTTATATTTCAAATGCAGAATCAAATATGTCATCTCTGCCACCAATGGTAAATCTTATGAGAAGAAAATGACTTATGAATATGAGATTGAGAAAATTATACTCCAAACCACTCTATGAGTTTGTGATAAAATAGTTAATATTTTTAAGCACAGGTTATGAATGAAAAAAAAATCTGTATTAATTTTCAAACATTAAATTCTTTCTTTTTAGAAATTCATAACAATTTTAGACAAGCTATTAGCTGTCATGAAAGCAGCAGCTGCCTGGGCTGCTGCTATGCAGACTTCCACACTGGGAATTACCTGAGCCTTTTTTTTTTTACTGGTGATTTCCAAAAGGAATAAGAAGATAGAAACAATCATATTAGAAAGAAAATTCTGCATGTAAGTGTGAAAGCTAATAGGTAAAACTGAGACATGCTCAACGATTTTCAAACATTCTCTTTATATATTTAAGAGATTGACAGTAAAGGTCCCATGGCATTTTCCAGTCCCACTGCAAGTAAGTAGGTGACAAACTCAGTGGTTCAGAACCTGGTAAATAGAGGCAGACTGATGGAGACCCAGTTTGTTCACACAGCTTTGTTTAGATAGACCGATGAGCAACAAAGCAAATTTTATGGCAAATAAGCTTAAGTCAAATAAAATCTCCTGTTTTTCAGAACAATCATTATCCCCTAATTCCAGTCTTGTTTAAAGTTTAAGCTGAAGTTAACTATTCTTTTAAAGGTCAAGAGACAAAGGTTTATAGTGTTTCTTCATCTTGTCAGGGGTACTAATTCTAGCTTAATTAAAATCCACTGCTGTAGTCCAAAAGGTATTAATTTTAAATATATCTGAAGGGAAATCATAGATTTTTTTGAAATTTCCAGTATGAAAAGGTCTCAAATAACTGAAATCCCTCCTACTGTCTTAAGCGACTAAGTGTTCATAAAATATAGGGAGATTTACAGAAGGACAAGTTTTAAAAAAATTGTCAAAAATGCCTTGATTTGCAAAGTCCCTAGTCTATAAACAATATTTAAAAGAGAGCTAAAAATAATTTAATAAATTATTTTTATTAGGAACACTTACATTATTTAAATGTTGCCATAGAATATTAAACATTTTTTAAAACAACATTTCAGGCAACATTTTATAAACTGTAAATTTTCTTCTTGATTCAACTCACTTTGATTGTCTCATGTAAGAGAGCAATTGTAATATATAAAAAGGTATTTTTTTTTTCCTGCCCAATAATCTTTCTCATTTTTCTGGACAGTAAAAATGAGTCTTGGGGTTACTTTAGCTTGATCTAATTTTTGAAACTAATCATAGTAAAACTCCAGATATAATCAGAGAGAAACTGTTAAGCAGTTTCTCAGTAAGCTCTCCCTAATGTTGTCTGAATCAATGAAGTTTCTCAAAGAATGACTCAGGGAGGAAATCTACTGTCTAGCATTTAGAGATATATTTCCAACACAATTTCTATAATTCTGTGAATATTTTGTTACAGCCATCGACAACGCAGGTAATACAGTTTCTGCAGGTGGAAGAAAACTAATGCAGAATAGTGCTTTTACCCCACCTGTCTAGGATGACTGACAGCAATAACCTGCCCTACATGACTATATTATGCTTCTTGCCTGAACAGAACTTAACAAGTAGTCAAAACAAAACTGAATAAGTAAAATCATGTGAAGAACTAGGATCTGGGAATGTGAGGAGATAAAGTGCTAAAGATGTTAGGCTGGAACATGAACAAGAGAAGCAATGAAGCGTGGTGATAGTGTCAAAGAAAATATCAAGGAAACAAGTTGATGTGAGATGAGGAATGGGAGTTTGGCTCTGAAATTGTGAAGATAAATAATGGCAGATATGAAATCAGTTGAGAAAAAGAAGGTATAGAAACTTCAGGAAATGTATAAGTTAGGACTATATGTGACAAGTAAAATACAGGCAAAGCTGAAATAAGATGTGAGAAGGAAAATGAATTTATGTATTGAGAAAAAGAGAAAGGTGAGGCTGTTACATGTTTGTTCATGGTTGTTTTTATGTATGAATTTAGTGTATGCAGAATCGAATTTGAGGTGGGAATTGAACGCATATTAAAGACTGAATAGTTAACAGCTGTTAACAGTTCAAAGCAGATCAACACTATATACTTCAAGTTCTCTGGAAATGCTTATGCTTTCATTCTGAAAAAAATCAGTTATTGACATATGATATCAGTTTTATAAATTTTAATGGTATTAAGCTTTTGTAGTGGAAATTAATTGGAAATTTTAGATTTTTGTCTTGATTTTTCTAGGCACCTCAATCTTACTGAAAGATTACATCAATTAGGTATTTCCTTCCCTGTTTTAGAAGGCTCCTTTTATTATTATATCAAGGTTTGACTGTGAGTCTCTCAGATCATTGAATCTAATCTCAGGTCAGACATCAGTGCTTAAAAAAACCTGACAACAATTTAGGAGTTAATTGTTTGCACCTAGTTAAATTAATCATTTGATATCCTAAAATCAAAGGGCAAGTTAGGTTAGAAGAAACAAAGTAGTCACAACCTTAATTGTGACCTATCTCATGCTTGTCTCCCAAATGGCTAATACATCACAAACTGAATGACTCCAGGTGTTTCAGTCTCAAATTTTGTTGATGCCACTAAAGTTATAATTACCTTTCATTAGGTGCAATAAGGATTTATTTATACTGTGTGTTTCCCTATCAGAAGGAGACAGAGGAGAGGTCTTTGTGAAGGTCTGAAGTCTGTCACTTGAAATACCTAGATATTATATTGTAGTTAGGACTTGTAAGAAAATTTCCCATGTTTTTACTTCTAAAAACCACAGTGTGACAGAACATATTGAGTTGGAAGGGACTTAGAAGAATTATGGTGTCCAGCTCTTGGCTCTGCACAGCACCATCCCCAGGAGTGACTGAGAGCATTGTCCAAATGCTTCTTGAACCCTGTCAGGCTTGGTGTATGCAATCCATTTTATTTCTCTTTGCAGGAAATGTGAAT
Organism: Sylvia atricapilla; assembly: GCF_009819655.1. Classification (NCBI taxonomy): domain Eukaryota; kingdom Metazoa; phylum Chordata; class Aves; order Passeriformes; family Sylviidae; genus Sylvia; species Sylvia atricapilla. The sequence continues at coordinate 6,541,978 of NC_089144.1, read as the reverse complement.
TCATTAAATGACTATTAATATATTACAAAAATTACTGTAACACCCAATAAGGGATCATGCTGATAGGCACTGTACAAATACATGTTAAGTGGCAATATAGAATTTATAAAGCACCTAAGGGACAGGTCAATAACTACAAGTATGTAGAAAGAATTTAAAAAAATGTGTTAGCAGCAGGAGTCAAAAAGATTGGCAGATTTTTCTTATTTGTGCAGACAAGCAAATGACAGATGTTGCATATCTTAGTCATTCTGGTGGGTTTCAGTTTCTAACTGTCCTTCAATCAGAACAGGATCATTCAGGATCAGTTATAGCTGATAACAATAGGGAGACACTGGATCTCTCTCGATCTGTAAAGCTCCCTTTGCCTTCCACTTATTCTATAAATGTCTCTCTGTGTTCTAGATGTTTACTGGGAAATATCATAACATCTCTGCATTATTTTGACTTTTTTTTATTATTATTTGTAGTATCAATAGTATTTTTTCTTTTTTGATCACCTGTGTTGTTCTTCTGAAAGAAGCACTGCAAAGTTACCAAATTCAGCAGTATAAATCCTCATTGAAAGGGTTTTGAATTAGAATTCATCCAACACTTTTGAGTGGTCAGGAGCATGGAAGTGGTCATTCAGCAAAGAATTTGTGACTCACTGTACTGTCCTCTATTGAGGCTTAAACAGCAGCTGCTTGCCATTCATTGAGAAATGAGTTCCAGATGTCCTTTAGATATATGGATTTTTTAAAGCTATGTCTGCATTGTCCTTTTTTGTTTGTTTCTTTGTTTCTTTGTTTGAGTTTTTGCTAATTTTTTTTTTTGATTTTGGGGACTTATGGGAGGCGTTTTTGTTTGTTTTTCTTTTTTAAAAAATTTTAATATGTATGTATACTTGAAGGAACAGAGGAATAAAAGTGAATCAACTGATACTTTCATGTAATTACCAAGTAGGTTCAGAGTATTTCAGACCTTTCAAAGTAAAACTTTGGAGGCAAGGAAGTAACATTTATCATAAAGGAAAAAGTGTTATTGTGTATACAGTTGGAAGGAAAATGTAAAGGCAAGAGATGTTAACTGATGAAGAAGAAAACTAGAAATATAATCAGACAACTTGGGATTATGTATATTGCTTCTTTGGGTGGGTAGAAAGAAATTTTCTGTGTTTATCTGCTTCTCTGTGAATTCTGTCTGCCACGTTCAACAGAAATATTCAAAAAGGAATGTGAACAATGGATACGTAGCTCTGCTAGTGGTCATGTACTAATCTGCACAGCAAACTGTGCATTCAATATTCTATGGAAAGCTAAATTCATTGTTTATGTTTCAGCTTCAGCCAAAAGATCAATAGATGGAAGTTTCTGTGGTGTTTCAACAATGAAAAATTGAAACTACATTCAAATCCCTGAAGTGCATCCACGTGAGCATTTTTTCTTTAAGGGTTTGCATGGAAATAAAATATGTTTCAGTGGCCACTAAATTTCTTCTTCAAGACATTCAAGTGGTGAAAGAGTGTAATAGCACTCCCTTGGAGATGGGTAATGTTACCCTGTGGCAGAGCTCCTTTGTGATGTTGCATTAACCTCTTTCCTCCTTCCCTCTGGCTGAGTCACAGCAGCAAGGTATTCCTCCTTCTTCTGACCCCTCTGTGACAGGCATAATGGTTTGACAGATCACAGCTAAGGCATGCAGTTGTGATTGTCATGTGGGATCACAAAGTATGACAAATGATCTGGTTTTCTGCTGTAAAAACATATGGTACAGAAGTGTTACTGTGAGAAGGTGCAAACCAAATGCCACTTGTCTAAGTCGTGCTCATGTTGTGAGACGTGATGGCTCTGTTCATAACATACCAGAAGGTTTTCTAATATCCTGGGATGTCTTCAACAATATAGCAGTCAAGTACAAGACTATTGGAAAAGAAAATGGAATTAAAAAGAGAGCATATTGTCAAGCATCATATACTATGTACATACACGTACACATATAATTCATTAACTGTGAGGACATCTTGAGTGTGAAACACAATAAACACAGTGTAAAGCTAACATATAATAACAATAATATTATAACAAATAATATGGAACCAGAGTTCCATACATAAACCCCAAAACTATTGAAAACCCCTGAATTTAAAGATGTTATATTCCTCTTATTGATACTTTTAATGCTAACATTCATCTAAATTCTTGAAATTTTTCCAGCTTGTAATGCCACCTTTCATTCAATCATATATTATCAAAATGCCACAAATTACTATTAGCAATATATATCAGATAAAATTATTTCTAGACTGAAATGTCATATTTCATATGTCAGGTTTTAGTTTTTGCATAGTTTCTAACATGGAATAAAACCTCTAAAAATAATGATATATAATGAGAATGCTGACATTTTGATTTTTTTCTCTGATATTTCACTTTTTACTTGTGCTTTTGGATTTCCTTTCTTCTTAGTATATATATATATACACTGTAAGTTGACTCCAACTGAGACACTCATATTTGTGATAAAACTATTTTTTATAGGGAATGAAAAAGAGGATAATTTGCAATGCTGTCTTTTAAAAACAAGATAAGTGGGAAGGGCTATTCATATGGGATGTGTTTTAGTCCGATGAGAATAGCAGAGAAAAGAATCAATAAATTAAAGTGTGCTGAAATCCCTTATGATCACCCAGGAAGAACTTTTAAATTCATTCCAAAATGACTAATGATGTATTGATATAATTCCTTGGGTAGACAGAGGCAAGACTGTGACAAAAAAAAAAAAAAAAAAAAAAAAAAAAAAAGTCCTTCCTTATATTACTATGGAATCTTTGTTATAGAAAGATATACAAACAAATTAAAATCATGATGCCATAATCACTGGTGTACTTAATTGGCTCTATCTTATGGTAAATGAGAGCTTGAAGAAATTCTGATCATCAATTTCCAGTTGTGAAAACTATCATTTAGAATCTGCTCCTCTCACTTATCCTGAATTATTCACAGTATCTGAGTCAATGAAAGCATAATTTCCATAAGGAAAATCTTCTGTTAAATGTGGATCAATTAAGCATCAAGGAATACAAAAAGATACAGCTTTTGTTGAAAGTAAAGGACAAAACAGAATGAGTGCAGCGTTTTCTGCATTTAGTCTTTGCTGAGGAAAACCCCATGAGTCACATTGATAGAACAAAGGACAGGGGAGTGGATTAAGGGGCAAAATTGCTACAGAACACAACGTGTTCCCCCCGTTTTGAGATTTCTCTTACTATTTACACTCACAGCCAGTAATAACAAGGGAGCTCCTGCTGAGGAGGTAGCTAAAGCAACCTCAAGCTAAAGAAGAAACCCAGAACCTTCACCAACACTGCACATTACAAATATGTTTCATAGTAATTTCATAGTGGTGACATAAATATTATTGCAAGGTGTTGGAGGAATACATTTACGCCCAAGAGAGAGTATAAAACATGAGCTATCATCTAGCTTTTTTTCTTCCTCTCACATATTGATATGTAAGATAGGAATATTTAGAGAATGTCGTGCCTAGATTTGTTTCCCTGGGGACTGAAATATTGTGTAAGGATCCTTTTAGCTTCATGTTATGGTTGGTTTAGGTCAGATGCCATGTGTCCACCAAAGCCACGGACTCCACTCTGCAGCTGGACAGAGGTGAGAAAATATAACCAAAAGTCCATGGGTTGAGGTAAGGACTGGGAGATTTTGGTCATCAAACACCATCAAGAGCAAAACAGGCTCAATGCAGAGATATGAAATGGATTTATTTTTAACAAAACCAGAGCAGAATAATGAGAAGTAATATAAACCCTTAGAAACGCCTTCTCCCCACCCTTCCCTTCTTCCCAGTTCTACTGCCTGCTCCAGCAGCACAAGGAGACAGGGAATAGGGGTGATGGTCAGTGCACCATGCATGGCTTCTGCTGCTCAGGGAGAGAAGTTGCTGCAGCAACTCTGCTGTAGCATTGGGTCTCTTTCACAATAAGCAGTTCTCCACAAACTCCTCCAACATGAAAAAAAAGTTTAAGGTGAACTGCCACGATGCGAATCCATCCGGTGGGCAGCAGTTTCCCAAAGTTGCTGTGGCAGGGGTCACTCTTCCACAGCATGCAGTCCTCCATGGATAGGCTGCTCCAGCCTTAGAGCAGAGCTCTCTTTCTCCACCAGGACTCTCTCTGGACCACAATCTCCTCCAGTCATTCACCTACTCTTTTGTGAGCACCTCACCCCTAGGCTGTGGGTGGATTTCTGCATTCCTCAAAGATCCCCATGGGCTGTGCATGGATCTCTGCATTCCTCAAGGATCCCCAGGGGCTGTGGGTGGATCTCTTCATCCCCTGTGGATCCCCAGGGGCTGCAGGGGCACAGCTCCCTCACCATGGTCTCACCACAGCCTGCAGAGGAATCTCAGCTCCAGTACCTGGAGCACCTCCTGCCCTCCTTCTCCGCTGACCTTGGTGTCTCCATGTTGTTTCCCTCACATGTCCTCACCTCCTCCTCTCCTCTGGCAGGAATTAAAACTGCACCACCACCTTCATTTTGATTCTTCTTAAATCCATTATCACAGAGGTGTTACCACCATCTCTAATTGGCAGCAGCGTGTCCATCTTCAGAGCCATCAGGGACTGGCTCTGCTGGACATGGAGAAATGTTCCAGCTGCTTCTCACAGAAGCCACCTCTGTTGACACCCTGTTAATAAAAAACAGGCCACACAAATCAAATACACTTCAGGACAAGAGTTTGTGCTTGTGCAGGCACAGTGTAGTCTAGAGAAATATCTCAATTTTTGGACTAAATATAATTTAAAAGTTGAAATGAATGGAACTTGAAAGACACCCTTAGGTGCCCAAGAAAGGATTTAAAAGCCTAGAGGTAGGCTTCTATTTTAGAAATGTTATAAATTATTTTGTTCAAAAAACAGACTGAAGCCAGATTTTGCTAGTTATTTGTAAGAAAAGCTGTTACAGTGGGCTATTCATTATTTAGGAACACCTACAGATAACAGCCTGCATTATCAGTATGCAATCTATATTACACGATCTGCAGGGGCAGTAGAGAAAAGCACACACCTGAAAATCATGAACAAAAGAACTGCAGAAAACATTATCCTTTTTCAAGGCATGCCAGGATTATCTTTAATTGCTTTATACTGCTAAGGGCTAGTCTAAACTAAAGGGGGATTGCTAAAACATCTATCTCAGCAAAAGCTCTAAAAGGAGATGCAGCTTTTACTGATAAAAATATGTTTCTTTGGATGTAGCAGACACCAGGTTCCAACAGAAAATAAGCCATGTGAGAAGAGAGACTTTTCTTTGTTCAGAATTGCTGCGTCTACTTTAAGCCCTTGAGTGGTCTAGGAGTATAATAAAAAATTTCCAAATGTCTATAGCTGACAATGTTGTGCTGGGCAAAGTTTCTGGGGTAGATCCAAGAAATATTTGCCACAGGGACAGAGGAGCTTGGAGTTATTTTGGTGATCCTACACATCTTGGCTCAGCCTCATGTTCTCTTTGAGTGGTCTTCCTCAGTTTAGAAACGTGAAGAAGGGAAAGTCATTTCCTAAGTGACAGCTCATGTCCTGAGCACAACAGCATTTTTGTTGGTTTCACAGAGTAAAAAAGACTGCCACGTAAAAATAAATGTCTGGAGCATCCTAAATATTTTGTTGTTCAAGAGGAACAGTGAAAAAAAAAATGTGTTACTACTAAGTTACATATAAAATTCAATTATCGAAGTGAAATCACTACAAATACTTTATGGAAACCAAATTGAAGGCATGCATGCAGTTTTTTTCTGTAAATACACACTGTGATTATGTAAGTGAAACTTGATTGCCTTGTACATATGCACTGCTACAGCAGTTAATTTTACCTTATTTATCAATAAAAATTGTATTTGTAATGAAAAATATTCAGAAGAATCATACATATAGGTTTAGAATGGTGGAAACTTTCTTAATTTCTCCTGATAAAGTCTCTTGCAGCTGTGACAAATCCCAGATTCATAATATTGTCCTGTGATATATGCCAGATTCATATTTTCCTAATTTACTTCATCTGAAGAAGAAAAATATTTTTACCATTGCCTCAGAACATACACACACGTTCCTCTGTGTTTGTATACATCTTTAAACAGCAAATAGGTTTATTCCAGTAGTTTTCTATATGTCTCCTTATCCCAAGTTCTTTACTACCTTACATGGAAGAAGAAATACCTAAATGATAAATAGAGTTACCTAAAGAAAATACTATATAATTTACTAAGTAAGAATGAATTTGCATAAAAACTGAAGGAACTAACAAGGCAATACAGAAAAAAATCTAATATATAATGACACAGATGGACATATGTTTTAATAAATAAGAATGACACCCTTTCAAAACACTGCCAGATTATTCTACAAAATTTCATAAATGATAAAGCAGTGTGTTATAATCAACAGTGTCAAAGATGGCATTCAGATCAAGTAAAATAAAATGCTTGAGCAACCCAAACCAGAGTGCATTAATAAATCATCATAAGCAGCAACTATAGCTGTAACATGATTGTGAAGTAGATTGTTATTTCTCAAAGGGCTTGTTTTGCACTAAATAGTGATATAATTCAGAAACACTGACCTGCTTTATGTTCTTGTCCAAAACCAACAATTCTTAACATGTCAGTAACTCCAATCCCCATTTCAAATCAAGAATGCTTCTTCAGTAGCATGGTAAACTATTCTATTTTTAAATACAATGGAGCTTTTCTGCAATTTAACGGTGTTGAGAGTTTGCAAAAATAAAGATTTGGACTATATAGATATAATTACACATAGATAAGGCAATCTGTTATGACTGCAATGTAAATGGGTGAAATAAAAATTCAATTGAAAAATACAGCAGTGAAATCCAAACATGAAACAGACAAGTTTGTAGGGCTTAGGAATTTTATAGCTGCACATCAGCCCAGTTTGCTTTCTTCTGTGGGAAAAACCTACGGAGCCTTCTTGTTCTCTTCATCAGGGGGCAAGATTTTTCTTAGATTCACATAGAGCATGTGTTCTCTTAGCTGTAGTTGCAACATTTTAGAATTCTGTATCATATTACAGTAAGGTTGAGGTATGAACAGAGGGAAAATAAAGACTTCCTTGGTCTTCTTTAGAGAAGGACACAAGAGCTGCTGAGTAACAGATCAATAAATATAGATAAATATTGATTTTAAGATGTATGGAAAATGTTTATAATTCATAACAGCTGAATGTCCAATTTAGAAGTAAAATATCCATAGAATGACAAAACTATGCTGATCTAGAAGACATTTCAGAGAAAAATGCCATGAAAGTAAAGAAAAATATACTCTGCTAAATTTAGGAATGTAGGGTGGAACAAAAAAAATCTACTGAAAGCATTCATTATGCAACAACTTGTGAATCAAATCTAACATCCTTCAAACTTAGGATCATGGAATCAAAGAATCTCAGTGAATATTTAAGAACACATTAAAAAAAACCCTAGCCATTTAAATTCCAGTTTACAATATGTAAGAACTCAGCAATATTAAATTCTCTTTACAAAATATCTTATAAAATCTGCAATTTAAATTGTAGTTCATAATTTTGAGGATTTTGCATCCTAAAACTGAAAAAAGAGCATAACTATTTAATTTACTACCAGTATGTTTACTATACCTTTTGATTTTTCTTGTCTAGTCTATACACTTGACTGTAACAGCAGTATTAAGAAAAAAAAAAAAAAAAAGTTTTTGACATTGATATGAGAAACTGTTTTCAAGGTCATGGAAGGTGTAAATGCAATCCACTCTCCATGTGATTATGCCAGAAAGACAATATCCAGTTCTTCACACTGGTGATTGTGAGGCTTCTCAAGCATGAACTATCATATTATTATCAATTCAGGTCCATGTGATAAACACCCATTTTTCTAAAGTAAATAATGGACTAAGAGACTCCTGACTTACTTCAGTGACTGCTTCTTAACAGTTGAAATATATTGAAAAATAGCTAGGAAAGGTCACAGGCCATTTACAAACTATTAGCATTTTGCCCTTTACTGGTTTTTATGCATGGTTTAAAACTGAATTATCACTGCTGAAATGCATTTTTGCCTTTCAGGAAATTTTGTACATAAAATTAAATTACATTATGAAATGCAGAGACAGTAATACTAATGCTAAAAGCAAAGAAAACTTGATTGTGAGCTCTGATTTTATGTGTGTATGCTTTCCAGTAATCCAGTTTTGCAATTGTATTTTTTATTATTGGAATAACAACTGCAGCTGCAATCGTATTGTAGCTTTGTTTGGTTTTTTTTGTCCTTTATTAAGATTTCAGGGGGACTTTTCAGCACCTGACTTGCTTACATGGCATGTAAAGTTAAGGTTAATGAGTACTGCGCTTGCATGCTATAGCAAGAATAAAGCCCATAGCTCACTCCTTTGTTGTCTCTAGAGCACAGATTGCGAAAATAATATGTGTCAATATGGTCAAATCAAGTTATATGACAAATACTACAGTCATAATACTTACAAAGCTAAATTATAAGGAGTAGATTTTTTTTTTCATTTTTAAGATTTGTGAAAAAGGTTCAGCAGCAAAAAAATGCCTCATGGTTCTCTGTGTATTTTTCTATGTATTTTTTTCCATGTATTTTTTACAAGTCCTCCCTATTTCCAAGGGGGGAGACTTGTAAAATTTAGATTTATTTTACCAGGAGGGATTATCTCTGTAGAATGCAAAAATAATCCATATCCCACAGCCAGTTCAAGAGACTTGAAAACTATGAAACCTGTGCTGGCCATTTTTCCCTTCTTAGACTATCACAGAAAGTCCTATTTTTGAAGCTGAGGAGCCTTCATAAAAGCTATTCCTGTGGGCTGTATTGAAACCATTATATAAAATGAGCGGGTTTTAAAAAATTAATTTTAATTAAAAAAATTAAAGAGTACATAGTACTTACAAAATGACTCATTTATGGTAACAGAAATTCTTCTGAGAAAAAAAAAAAAACCAAGGTAGAAGCAGAATAGATAAAATTATTTATAATTTTCTTGGATCTGGTAAAAATTTTACGACAGAAATGAGCAACATTGGGCTCAAGAAATGAATAAAATTATTTTAACTTATCTACTGCCAAGTCTGCAGAAAGTCATCGCTTCTACTTGAACAGCATATACATAATTAATTCATTATTTGATGTTTGTGAACTCTCTGAATGTTGCAAAACACTGCATCTCTCATAGAGCAAAGTTGAGACACTGTAAATTGTTACAAATTAACTTGTAGTTTATTCCAGGCATAAAGATCATCTAGTCCCATCCCACTGCCCTGAGCAGAGACACCTTTCTCTGGACGAGTTGCTCAGGGCACCATCCAGCCTGGCCTTGGACTTCTCCAGGAGTAGGTCATCCACAATTTCCCTGGGAAGCCTGTTCCAGTGCCTCACCATCCTCACAGTAGAGAATTTCCTTCTATTATGTAATCTGAATCTTCCCCCTTTCACTTTAAAGCTACCTCCTCTTGTCTACATACACTCATAAAAAGTCCTCCAGCCCTCCTGTAGTCCCATTTAGGCGCTGGAAACCACAATGAGGTTGCCTCAGAGCCTTCTCTAATCCAGGCTGAATGGCCCCAACTCTCCCAGCCTGTCTTCATAGGAGAGGTGTTCCAGCCCCCACATCAACTCCATGGCCTCCTCTGGACTCATTTCAGCAGGCCAATGTCCTTCTTATGTTGCAGGCACCTGACCTAAGATATGAGACCCAAATAGTGGCTACTGGTGGCACTTTTTCAATGGACTGAACTTTGAAAATGTTCAGCTGATCTACAAAAGATTTTACTCTGAATTTTCAAATTCACTTAAAAAATCAAAGTTATTTTTTATGTAGTTTTTCTCTTACATCACTGAAACTGTCTTCTGATGTTATATCTCAAATCCACGTTTTTAAGTTAATCAAATGTACTTTCTACATTTTTGAAGAAAACATAGTTTTCTCACTTAATGTTGTCATTGGTGAATATTAGGACGTGTTGTCTGACCAAAATATCTTATTTTATGATGAAAAAGAGGTTAAATTGAATTCTGTTTCCTTTTTCATTGCCTTTCACATCTCTGTTCTTCCATTTTGCTCAGACTATTTTATCCTTGTTTTATAAGGATGCTTCATTCCTTGTAGAAAAACTTTCTGATAACAAAACCCACCCTGTTCGCTGTCTGCAAGGCAATAAAAAATTTGACCATGTCAACCCATATTGGTTTAGTAATCTATGATCTAGGGTCAATTAGACATCAACCTGAGAGGTTTATTCTAGTAAGAATGTTCAAGTACAATACCTGTTCACCAGATTTCCCGTTCTTTCAAATAAAATGTCCCTCCATTAAATCCATTGCTGCTAAATCCCATAGTTCATTAACTATTTCTGACCAAGAAAAATTATCCAGAAAAATAAGAGTGGATACAGAATAAAAATCAAAAAGAACCATAGAACATATAATGAAAAATTTTTTTGTATGTATAAATAGTTTATAAGGAAATTATTGAGAGATGATGATCATGGCTTTCTATGTTTCATAATATTGATAATATTTTCATTTCCTGCTTTTCTTTGTGTCATTTCTAGACAGAATCATAATGTGGATGCAAGTGCAACAACTTTGAAAAACATGACACTACGCTTCAGCCTACGTGAAAACTTTAGATGTACCAGCTAGTAAAATACCCCATATCAAGTCTTCTGCAGTTTCTGCTGCCTTTGAGGAGGGGACAGTATTGAAAACACACTCTGTCTTCTCACCCCCTCAATCCTCAACCTCACAAACAATTTATTAATTATATTATATTAATTACAGGATCTCATGTTTATTCAAAGTATGACATTATTCCTTGGGTTGGAGGAGATTTGTATAAATATGAGCCTTGAGGGCCCTACAAAGAGTTATCATTCCCAAGTTCAATAGTAAGTCCTTCTGTAGCATCTCATTCCAGATTGATCTCTCTTTGCGAACCAGACTAGGAACCCTGAGTAAACAAGACAATCAGAAAAAAGGAGGAGGATTTTTAGACTGTTTTCTTCTAGATCTCACTGTCAAGATGAGTTGATGAATAGTATATTGTCTTTTGCATCACCTACATGAGAAAGCATTTTAATAATTAAATTAAGGGTGAAAAAAATGTCTGCCACAGAGGGCATATAATGGAAAGAAATGTTGTATGTTTATTTATCATGGTCCAACAACAAATGAAATAACCCTTTAAATGTCTATTACTTTTATAATGAGGAGATACAGTGAATTAAAGCCTTTCAAGATTCTGAAAAAATTTTCCTCTCCCTGCTGCTGTTGCCAATATCTTGTTTTAGGAGCTCTCCACTGCCTGGTGCCATGTCTGCAATTTGTGTGTGATGGTCTCACTCCAGCCCAGTAAATAAAATTATTTACTTATGGAAAAGTCCTTCAAAAAAGAGGCATCTCAGTGTCCTGCAGGAACTGAAGATCAGCACTCTTAACCAAAGGCTCTAAGTGACTGTCTGACACTAAGAGGGACAGCCAAGTCAAGCCTCACATTATCTTACACACAGGTGATTGAGAAATTGTGGCAACAGCTCCTGACACATTCAGCCATGTCAGCAGTGATAACCGTCCTTTATTATTCAGGGCATCATTATGTGAACTATTTTTTGCAGCCTGCTTAGATTGCAACCTTCACATTTATTTTAAATATGTCTGGGCTTATTTTGTGTTAAATAATCACTTTGTATTAAATTGGTTTGACTATATAAAATGTCTTCTCCTAGTAGAAAATCCATAAGTTAAAAGGAAAGTAGAAAAAAATCTGTGATGTTTTAGTATTGAAACATCATGTTTTGTCATGCTAGGAAAAAGATTTCATTTTTTTATTCCTTCTAAATCCTTCTAAATTACTTTGGAAAGGAAATTGCCATTTACAGTTTGGCAAAATATTTTTGAAATGTTGTCATTCAATGACAACAAAGCTATTTAAGTGAATTGTGCTTCAGGAATTTTATTTTTCAGAGGAAATTAGAAATGCTTTATCAAGACAGAAAAAAACCCACTGTGATGAAATGTAATGAGAACTCAGATTATTGTGGCACTTGCATTCTTTAAACTTGAAAACTTTCTTTCAGTTCTTAATGAATGGAAGAGTCAAGAAAGAAAGTGCTGATACTAGCTGGCATTAATCTTGGTATAGTTATATAGCTGGGAGATGAGGAACGAGTTTCTGCTCCATCTATTTAACAGTAGAGAGAACAGTTACTCTGTAGGCTGATTTAGAGGAATTTTCAAGCCAGCAACAGTACTATTTCTTTCATGGGATTTAATGTCAATGATAAAAATGTAGAAGGTTTTTTGTGAGCATGACATTTATGAGGAAAAAAGTAACATATAATCAATTAAATTTGGCATATCTTCAATCTATAAAAAGAATAAAAATTAAGGACTGACATTTAAATGATTTTCATATGCCTGCTACAGGATTTTCAAAATTTTTGGTTTTTATTTGTTTTAGAAATGAGTCAAAAAGTCAGTGAGACAGAGCACAACTTTTTTTAAGATTTCATGCTTTCAGAATATTTATGATATTTATTTTCCTGGCTGCAAGCATTTACTATTAGTGTGCATAGGGCTTGTGAATGATAGTCTGAAAACTAAATTGTCAAAAAACACCAAAATTTGTAACGAATTGACTATGGACTGGTGGTAGAAAATATTTTCTCACTAAACTAGGATTAGAAGTGGTTATTTTTATTGAATATCAATATCAATGTAAGAAATGTAACTGAAATACCTTCAGAGATGCAGCCTGACTCCCCAGTAATTGAACATGATGTGATAGCTAACTTCAGAAATATTTCATTGAATTTCTCTTTCTTACATAGAATCTGTAGCTTGTTTTTTGGATTTTATTTCAGTCAGAATCTGTCATTCTTCATGCACAGATGAAAACCCTTCTCTTTCAAAAAAGAGGATAAATAAAAGAAATGTGTCATTTATACAAGCCTTGGAAAGAGGCTAGTGTTCCATCATTATTGCCTATTGCTTGGGGGATCGTTTCTTTGTTCAGAAAATTCATTGAGGGGATTTGTTTTATTCTGAGGTAGATATCATCTAGGATAATGTCCCCAAAGATTTTCCATGGTAAACTAGAAGTGCTGACAACAAGGGAAATGAAAGCAAGAGTGGAGAGGCATGTGAAATGCCATGGAACATACAGTGTGGCATTCTCCTGCTGCTTCAGAATTTTTGAGGCTTCCTGTCTATTATCTGTCTTACCTGCCAGTCCTTGTGGATATCTTGGACACCTTATGGAAAATTGTGTGGTGTTATATAGCTGTTTTTGCACAACTCAGTCCTATCCTCAACTTCTACTGACTGTAACAAGAGGAAAAACATCTACCAAAGATGTTCTGATAGATACTTAAAATGAGTCTTTAATCAGTGAACTGAATTGCATTCTTATAGTCATATCCTCTATTCTTAGTCACTTCTGAGACTTTTGGGAGTGTAATAGCAGTCTTTATAGGAAAAGGCTGTTAAGGAGATGTAAAGGAGGAAGTAATAAGCTTCAAGAGCAGGAGAAGTTTTCTGAAATATAAAATTTTAATTGCCAAAAAGTGATGATATTAATTTATTAGATGCAAGTACATACCCACTTGTACTTCATATTTGTTTAGACCAGATGTGTGATACTGTTTTAATGTCATCCAAGCCTGGGCCAGTGGCCCATAAGCACAAAAGTGGAATTAGGTTAATAAATTGGGAATTTCTGCATAAAAAAATTGAATAGAAAAAAAATAAAAAAAGAAGATGAAGGAACTTGGTCATTGGAATGGGGTAGTTTGAAGAAAAGAAAATAGAATAAGTAAAGAGTGGGATGTAACAGAAGCTTCTTGAGACAGATTACAGAGAAACCAACTATAACAATCAAGTGGCTAATTAAATTAAATTAAATCCTCCCCAGCAGTGATCCAAAGTACAATGAATACTATGTCCACACAATATAGGCTTAGGTGGATCTCCATATATAACTCCTGCAGCACATTTCTCATTACATCTGGATTGCTTACTCAGAATTTTCCTTTAACGTAAGGGTATTTGAATGTGAAGTCAGCTCATTCAAGTTATACCAGCCTCTATAAGCTTTGCTTTTCTAGTGGGATGCTGTACAATATTGCTAATCTACTTTGAGCAGTAACATACAAAGCAGCCTTGTCACTCATTAAAAGCCATTCAATATTTTCTAAAAATATACGAAGAAATGTTTGCTAGTACAGAACAGATCGGTTCTAAATTCAGAGATCAATATTAAATAGGATATCCATCACCTAACACATAATAGCAGACCTCTGCCTGGCTTTTTGAGAGGTTTATGATTTTAAAATGACTGTGTTGCATTTACTATGCATTCAGAATAGATTAAATTAGGCCAAAAGCCAGTAACATAAGAATTAGACAAACAGTATTATTCCTATCCTTTTAGAAATTATCTGGTGACAGATTGTTTTTCTCTGTTTAAAGTATCTGCTAGTAAAACATATCTGCTCATAAAAGAAAGATGATTAGTGTGATGGCAATTTGCTTGTTCTTATAAGAATATGTGGAATATTTGTTATAATTAAATAAATTTGTTTTAAAGCTAAGGACAACAGTCTTATTAGGATTTACCTATTCAGCGTCTTAAAAGGAAGCAAAACTAATATTTAAGTTTCAAACAGCATCCACTCTCCTTACAAAGACTTCAGCTTTGGTTTCCCTAAATAGGATATGAAGTTGCTTACATAAAATGTACATGAGAAAGATTTATTTTCAGTTACTTCATAAGACTTAAATTACATGCAAATCAACAGACATTTTGTGTGCCTCACTAACAGGAACCACTTAACTGGGGTAACCACATATCACTGTGAGCATATCACTTTAAAGATACTGCTTTAGTTTCTTGGGCTGGTTTCTGTTTGATCTTTCAGTCTGGGTTCCTAAGGGGACAGAAAAATCAAGGTCCTGCCTAAAAACTGTCTTATATAGGAACAGATGGTCAATAAAATCCAGCAAAATCTTGGGATGTTTAAATGCAGTAAATGACCAATCTCAGTGCTTAAGATGAGCCAAATTGAATATAAGCTGTGCCACAAGATTTCACAGTTTAAAGACGTAGTGAGGTTTTTGCCACCACTTTTACTCTAGAAATGGTGAGACAGCTTTCAGGAAGATCTGATAAATAAAATAAGTGGGTCTATACTGTTTATTAGCTCGATGTTCTTCATTTCTACATAGCATCCCATGGAAAAGATTTCAAAGAAATTAAATGCTAGGTATGAACAGCTCATTCTCTCTCTTGGTGGCAGAGAAATTACTAACAAGATGTTTGCTTTTTATCTACACGTTGCTCTATCAGCTCTCAGAAAAGTATGCTTTCCATGAAGAGCTGGGATTTTGCAAATGAAAGTAGTATAACAATCATTGAGTATAAAACTATACCAAAGTATTAACTATTTCTTTTAAGGGATTTTAAAAATAGTAGTTAAAAATGGTGACATTGACCCTGAAAGGCATTTGCCTTAAAGGAGGTAATTAAGACTAATCAGCATATTATCAACAAATAATACATTTAATATCTGTTCAACTATCTGGAAATAGTTGAAATGAAATATTATTCATCTAATTCTGCAGGAGGTTCTGCACAAGCACACAAAGAATATATGCAGAATACTCCCTCCCCATTAAGCTCCAAAACATTTTAATTTGTAAAATTAGCTGAAAGAATTTGAGTTTATTTAATTTGCATTTATGAGTTGGTTTTCTGTCAAGATCATTTAATTATAGTAAAAGAAATAAAAATACCCACAAAATCCTCATTACCCCTTTTAAAAGTTTTATTATGAAATTCAAAAATAGAATTACCAAAAATCTTTTCAATATATTATTCAAGCATTCTTTACTATAAAAGTATCTATGTAAATATCTGATAGGATGGTGCGAAGGGTATCTTCCCTTTGGTATCCAGTGACAGAAAAAAATGCAATAAGCACAATTAGTTTAATCATAGGAAAAGAATGTGAAGTTCATCACACACAGGAATGGGTTGTTGAGAATTGGGCAGTTTCCATCTGCAGAGATATTCAGGACCCAGCTGGGCACAGCTCTGGACAAGCTGCTCGGGCTGAATTTGCTTTGAGCAGAGAAGCTGGATTAGACAGTGCCCAGAAGTCCCTGTCAACTGCAGGTATCTTTTGATTCTGTGATGCTTTAGGGATGGAAAAAATGAATAGCTGAAAAACCAAAAAATATATCTGCTAAAGTTCAAGCAGACATAATAAAATCTATTATGAAAATGACTAAAAATTGTGGAAAAAAGAATCAGGGTGGGGAAATGAAATGACTCTTTCTACAAAACTTATGCTTGAAAAAATAGAATGACTATATGCATATACAGAAGTACATGATTATTTTAAATGGATAGCACAAAATACTTGGTTTTTCACATTTTCAAGTAAGTTTGGAAGGACATCGTACATCTGATGCAAAGCCCTGTGATCTAATCAGGTCCAATAAAGTGCCTCACTTAAGTCATGAATTCACAGTCTAGAGATTATTTTCAACTCTCCAAAACCCACCTGGGTTGGGTCCACTATTGTCCTTATTGCACATATTGAGGTAGGTAAAGTCTCCTACCAGCATGGGTTAGTTTTACTAGTTGTCTGAAGAAGGCATTGGTACCCATGGTTTCCCCTTTCTCATCATAGGCCAATATGCAAAAACATAGTCACACTCATGCAAAATTTCTGGCTATGTATCACTCCTCAGATCTATTAAATTAACAAGAATGACCACACATACCTTTAGCTCTTTGTTATACAGGCATTTCTTTATTCATCTTAATCCAAAAATCTGTAACTTTTCATTCTTTATGAAAATTACTCTTAAGGTAAGGAATCATGAAACTTGGCATTTGCCTTGTTGAGTTACACATGTGGCAGCTTGTGTAACTTAACTAATGACTTGCGGCTAAATCCCACAAAACAATAGAAAACTTAAGAAGAAAAGAATCAAATTAGGTGATTATATAAATTCTGTCTGATTTCCAGTCTGTTAGATTATGGTGCCTGTCCTGTTGGTTATTTTAACTTGACACAAATACAGGCTTTTATTAAAAGAAATGTGTCTTTTTTTAATAGGGCATTTTGTGGGCAACCACTATATCTTGCTAATTAGGCATTTGTGGCCAAATTCACCCTCTGCTGGAAAACCACTGTTTTTAAAGCAATTACAGCAATGTGAATCCAAACAACTTAGTGCTGAGAAACGACAGAACGGTGGAAAAAAAGAAAACAATAAAAATCAAACCTACCAAACTCACGCATTGGGCTGCAAAAGTGAGGCTGGATACAGGAGCTCTTAGCAACAAATCTATTTTAGTATTTTGGATGTCGCAAAGAAATTTAATCATGTTTTCCTATCTTCTCCATTACTCCTTTACTAGCTGGAAAAAAATCAGTAATATGAACCGAGATGAAAATTAGAAGTCCTTTTAAGAGGAAGCCTTAACTGAGGATTAGAGAACATGGGTAAAGATAATTGTGGAGATGTTATACAAAAAATTACATAAGATATTTGGAAGTAGGAAACATTCAGTCTTTCCATGTGATGTAGAGTAAAGGTAATTAAAATTATTTCTGTCCTGTAGTTTAATTATTTATAATAAACAGTTATAATAATTATTCCCAGAGATTATTCCATTACTTCATAAATCTGGTAACAACAACAACAAATCTGTCAATAATATTAACCAAAGACTAGAATGAAACTAAAAGTATTACCTGCCCCTTTGAGGGACTGTAATTTGCAGTATGCCCAACTTTGAATTATAACAAATCAATGTTATCACAGCTTCTGCTAATGCACTATATGATTCAAAGGAAGAATTAGTATCAAAGGGTCAGAAAAAGGAAAGCTAGTGCTGACATACTGAAATAACATGTTAAAATTAGGAAGAAATCAACTCCACCAGTTGCTGAAGAAGTAAAGGAGTGGTGTTATCCCAAAGTATCCAAGAAGCTGCTGAGATTTTGTAGAACCATTTACATCTATGATCATTTCTGAAATGTTCTTGCATGAGTGAATAAACATAGGGCAATAACTACTGTGTTCTAAGACAGTAATATAGTCTGAGAGAGAGAGGTAGATAGATAGATAGATAGATAGATAGATAGATAGATAGATAGATAGATGATAATAGATATAGATAGTAGATATGCAGAGTTTGTTCTATCTATCTATCTATTTATAGCAAGAAAGGAACAAGACAACAAGACTTGCAAAGTTCAAATGAAAGATATTAAAATATGTTAATAACTTAGTTCAGGCTTCTACAGACTGACTGAAAAAATAAAAGTAGGGAGCACCAACATCTGGACATTCCTTATTTTGTTCTAACTCATGATTTATTGAAGGATTGTGTACATCTTATGGCATACATAACCACTCAAAGAGACAACATGAGTTAGCATAGAAACAGCTACTGATTTATTACCACAGGGAGGCGAGTCACTTATTGCTGCTACTGGAATCTGGAAAAGTGTTGAATCTGGAAAAGTGTTATTCATGAAACAGATCTTTGTATTCCTTCTCAGACTTTGTTTGCTAATGGTCAAGATGGCACTGCTAAGAAAATATTCATTCCCTTCTTTTTTTTTTTTTTAATTTTTATTTTCCCCATAACTGTATTTTTCTAATAGCATCCACTCATAAACATTAGCAAAAACAGTCCAGGTTATTTTCTGTCTTATTCCACAGACTTTCAAAACTATAATTAAAACAGTTATAAGTGACATTTTCTTCAATTTTATGCTGCTGTTAATATCAATAATAATGTTATTTATAGTAATATTTTAATGTAAAATAATTAAAATTTTATATTAATATGAAAATATTTGTTGTGAAAGAGGCTACTGTAGGCATACTCATGATATAAAAATTAGGAAAAAACCCACTTGTGTATGTTGTTTCTATGCCTTAAATTTGTATGTAGGTCTTAAGTAATTACATTACAGCAATTAGTGTCAATGTATGTATCATGGACTCCTGAGGTAAATCGATTTCAAAATGATTCTGGATAATATATCCCAGAATTATAAAGTGACAATTCCAGCCTCTTCAAAGAATCCCAAAATATCCAGTTAGCCTTGTTTATGTGAGTGACATTTTTCCTTCATTGCTTCTGGTTTACTTTTAAAATTTGTCTGGATCTTTCATTTTTGATTGCTATATGTTAATTTTTATACTAAAAGGTACTGCCAAAAACTGTTTCATTTTACAACAGCTGCTTGTGACAGCTGTGTTTTTATCACCTGTTTGAAACACTGACCTCTGTGGGCTTTCCTTATGCAGATGAAGTTCAGCTTTCTCCCAAGAAAGTGGCTAGTGCCTTACATCTTTTCTTGCATTATTGTGTCTCTCTTGATGGGCAGTTTGGATTATGATGATTAACCAGAGAGATAAATTAGAGTATTGATTTCTGGAACTCAATATAGGCTGTTTGATATAGGGTTTGATATTACAACTCATTTCCTCCCAGTCCTCCTGCACTGCCCAGGGGAGAAGTAGAGAAGTTAGGAATGGAGTTGAACTTAGTGAGGAAGAGAGGAGTGAGGAGAAGATGTTTTAGTTTTTTTCCTTATTTCTTATTATCCTATTTTTTTAATTGGAAATAAATTCTACTAATTTTAACAATTTGATTCCTTTTTGCCCAAGATGGTAATAGCTGAGTGATCTCCCTGTTATCTTGGTACATGAGTCTTTTGTCACATTTTCTCCCTGGCCCTTTTGGGGAGAGGCAGTAACAGAGAGGCTGGGCGTCTGGAGACTAGATAAGGTCAATCAACCACAAAATAGTATATAGCTTAATTTATCCACTTGCAGTTGATTGATTGATTGATTGATTGATTGATTTTTGAAAGATTCTTGAATGCCAGAATACAGAGGAATGAGAAATATTTCTTACACCAATAAGAAACACCTTTATGATTTATGGAGGGTTTTAAGAGAAGTGTCAAGATAAATCAGTCAGTCCATGAAAATCACTGTGATTTTGGAGGTTCCAGACTGGAGAAATACATGCGAAAACTGAGCTACTAAGTAGCATGACTACGTACCACAGCCTGTTTACAAAGTACAGATTTCCAGCACGATATTACAAAATAATACAATATTATTGTATCTGTTCCTGATTTCTGGCCAAAGTCTGGACAGCATGAAAGCTTCAGGTGCTTCTCAGCTGTATATTTGTCCATTCCTCTGGATGGCAGGAGAGTAGCAAAATGTGGTTAGTCTTCTAATGAGAGGAAAAATGGAAAAGTCTTTTAGGGATTATGCTGCATATTTAAGGATAAGAAGACTTAAACTTTGAGCAATATAAATGCTTGAACAATATTAACACCAAATATTAAGACTTTCTAGTAAAAGAAGCACCAATTAACAAACCAGACTGACTAATAAAAATGTGAAGAATAAATGCTAAATACAGAGGAAAATAAAACAATACAAAGCAAAGCAAAACAGTGTGTATTTTTACATGAGTTTGACTAAAAATTAAGACATTACCAATGGGATGAGACATGACGTATAATAGAACATATGGAGTACACAAAAACATAACATTTTTTAATCTTTTCATTCATGTAAGAATATTTTTGTAAGGATATGGAAAGTAGGATTTTGTAACACTGCATGTTAGCATAACTACTTGTCTCTGATTTTGGACAGCCAAACCCATTATTTAGATGGATCTAGACATACCTGAGTGAAAGATGTTATTGAAATTCACTGTTTGAATTCAAGCTCTCTTACTGATTTTTTTTTTCTACGTCTTGAATGGAACAAATTATATTCTCAGCTACTGATTTTAATTTTATGTATAATTTACAGATGAGTAAGAGGGTAATGATAGAGTTCGAAAGGGTAATACTCATATCACAGTTAAGCCAGGAAATTACAAACTGCTACTCTTTGGGTGCTAATTCTTTACTTATTAGAAAACACTCTGGATAAAAAAGGTCAGTGGTGGCAGCCACTCATAAATATATTCTGACATGTTCCTACTACCATATCAAAAATATTAAAAGAGAGAGAGCAGCAACATGTACTCCTGCTATCTGCTGGTCCCACAAAGAAGTGCTTGGTAGGAGATGTGAGAGGCATTTAACCAAAAGCTTTAAACTGACATTCTGTCCTTTGGATTTTGTAACTACACTTATGTCTATCAGGCATAAAGAAGTTGTTCTAAGAATCCTTTGAAAGAGGTCAGTGAAACTGCTGAGCGCTATCAGGGTGGTCAAATGGGTTTTGGTTTTTCTAATTACATGTATTGTTTGCATTAGAAGAGACTTAGTCCAAAGCTTTGAGATGGTGAAGAGGGGCTTTTCTGGGGGGGAAAATCTTTGAGAGTATGAAGAGGCTTTTAAGACACAGTCTGTGTCCTCAGAATGTGCTCTGATTCATGGGGCTCAAGTGGGTGTGACCCTGAACAAATCAGAGTCACACTGACAGAAACAAAAGTGTCTAAACAGTACTAGTCCAGAGATGAACCTTGTGGTTCAGTGAAGAAGCACTTTTATTAACACTCTCTTTGTGCTCTCCTGGCTTATGGAGATAGAATGGTGTGGAGCTGTGTGATAAGGCACAGATTCAGTTGTATGGGTAACATTTAGCTGTCACTCCTGGACCTGTTTATCCTGATGGCATGGAATAAAAAACACCTAAAAAAAGGAACATGTATAAGTCTGATGAATGTTTAAGTGCATTCACAGAAACAAAAAAGAAATCTGATATTTGGTTATAACATATTTTCTGCTTCTTCCATACCACTTTTCTGAAATTTTCTACTTGCTTTTTTTGCAGATTGAGTCTGACACTTTGCTGTCCTGTTGCAATTTTTATTTAGCTGCAGGTGGACTGGTTGATATTGATAACTGTATTCTTTGCTTACTATGCTTAAAGTGCCAAATCATGGCAAATTGGTGTGTGGCTTTTCACAGTAACTTTTCCTTCAGCACTTGACCTGTGAGTTGTTAACATGTCAGAAGAGAATGGACACATCTTAGTAAGTAAATAGATACTCAAAAAATGTGTGACTTGTCATCACGCCTGATAGTTTGATCTTAAGCGGTCACTAACACCCACTCAGTGTTCCCAAATGGACCTGTACTGAACAATTTGAGAAATTTGAATTGTCTAAGCAACCCATGACTTGCAAAATCATTTTCAATCTAAAATACATTGTGAGTTATTTATTAGCCATCTCATCAAGAGCAAGATGAAAAAAGGATTACTTGAGCCATCAGAAAATGACAGGCTGGGGAATGAAAAGGAAAATAATTATTAATTCTTCTAACAGAATCTGATAATTTTAGAGTTAGGGGGACTTCTAATGCTGTTTCCAGTTCATAGCTTTTCATCAATGAAGAATGCTGTTTTAAAAATGAAAGTGCATTTTTAAAAATTATATTCATCATGTGGAAAATCACTTGCATATACTCTTACATTTTAGTGTGAATCCACTAAACCAATGGCTCCCTCAAAAGAACATGAGCATCCTTTACTTTTAAGCTATGGGTAAACATTTCTGAGCTGTACATTTAGGATGTTTAGGGTAATAACTGAGAAATAGAATTTGAATCAGGAAACTCATGACATTAGTTTCGAATTTTAAAATGAGGCCAAGCGAAAAAATAAAGTGATCCTCTAAATTGTATACTTTGGGTACCATTTTCAAAACCAAATTACTTCAGGGACTGCTTTTACAGTGGCTTTTTTTTTTTTTCCCTGGGGGTTTCAGTGAAGGTTAGGGCAATGATCTTCTAAAGCTGCAGTACACAAAGCTGAGTTTCAAGAAAGGAACTGTACAGCTACACTACTTGAAAAAAATTTGAAACACTTTGTGTGCAATAATTCTGTAGGGCATTCTTGCAGATATTTTCCAATTACCCAAACTAAAGGAACAGACAGAAACTTCTAGGGTCCTTTCATAAGGCACTCTAGTTTTTTATGTATCATAACAAGGCCAGTGTAACTTCTTTAACAGTCAAACTAGTCAGGCAATCTGGAACATGCTCTTCATTTTAAAGTTTGTTTCAAAATTGATCTGATAGTAAACTAATAAATCAGTCTTAAAAATGCATGTAATTCCTTTAAAGGTTGTCACCCATAGGTCTGATATTATCTGTCATAACTGTTATAGTACACCTGAAAAACAAGTAGAAAAACACTCCCTCTGAACCTAGAAAGAGGAAAAGGAGTATTTTATTTTATTTTATTTTATTTTACTTTATTTTATTTTATTTTATTTTATTTTATTTTTTATATCTGGTTCTAGTTTATACCTGAAATATTTTAATCAGAAGATAAGCATTAAAAATGTAAACTGAAAAAGCAGCACAAACTAGGATGCTCTTAAAATATAATGATAAGTCTGGGTAATGATAGACAGTATAACAACCTCCATTACCTAGGAAAAGGAGTATCAGGATTGATGGAGTACACTGGGGAAACATAACACACAGTAGGAATATATTTTACTGCCTTTTGCACTGGATCAGAAGTCCTGGGAACAGAAGCTAAAGACAAGAAGAAAGATTAGAACTCAGCCTCACACCAATACATGGCTGTTCTCTAACAACAGCTACTCTATTTGTGCTTCAGTTAAAACTCATGGTAATATGAGGTTGTTCACTTTATAACCCTGCCTTCCTCTTTGCCTCTAGAAAGAGATTAAATTCTAGAAAGACATATCTTATTCTGTTAAAATCAAAAAAGGAGCTTGCAAATCACTATTTAAAACTGGACCTGTGGCTTTCCTTCTGAATTTACTTTTCACTTTTCATATTATACTAGAAATTATATGAATTGTAAATTATACATATAACAAAGAAACTATGCCCTGTCCTCTCTTTTCTCCTGTCATAATAGCTGCTTTTTGAATGAGGAAATTTGGAAGGTGAAGAAGGAGGCTAGAGGAGAGAGTGTGGGATTGAGATATTCTGTTGCCTTGATCTTTTTCAGCCTTCTGATATTTGCATTTTTGTAGTGGAGTTTCTCACAGATTTTCATGTAAATAAATTGATATTATTGTAACTGTCCTTCTTGGTTTTCATTCTTCTCTTGAGGAGGGACAATTGATGGACTTCTAGTTTAACCAGTGTAGTTGGCGAGGTGACAACTAATCCTCCAATGCAACTCCATGGTCATTGTCCAAATTTTTTATAAACTGAAGCAGAAAAATAAACTTTTCTCTTTTTGCCTTGACACCTTGACTGTGTGCATGTCATTCATTTTGTTTCCTGTAGCAACAATATTCCACGTCATTTGTCCCTCATGGAGAGGAGCAGAAAATGGCGGCAGGAATTAGGACTACTGGGAGAAGTAACAGTGGAAAGGAAGCAGAGAGAATCTAGTGCACTTGCAAGGAAAGAGAAGGGAAACATGCAGGAAATTATTTGTGATGAGAGGCAAGAAGACAGGAGGAGAACAAGAGGAACTGCAATGAACTGAAATTGAGAGAAAATGGACAGAAAATAAGAAAGAGACACAGAAAGACTATGGAGCACACCTGGTGAGAGAACAGCAGAATCTAAACCTTTAATGCTGACAGCCTCCCCATAAAGCCCCAACTTTTACAAGTAAACAAGACAAGGATCAAACACGGAGCCTCTCACACATCCCCCTGATCATTGCTTGGTCAGTGACTTTGGGAATAAACTAATTCTTGCTCTCTGGGCTTGACATCTCTTGAAGATTCTCGCTGTGATTGTACAGCTATCTTTCTTCACTCTCCCAGAGGACTTTCCAAATGAATCCCCTCATAGGCTCAGTGAGATGACAGGCACTGATAAAGACTTACACAGGAGTGAAAATTATCTTTAAAAGGATCTTTCCAGTTATTCTTTAAAAGTACATTTTTTAGAAGGTAAGCAATGTCCTGGAATGTAAATTTTGTAATCAGACAGTTGCATGCAGCCCTCTAGAACTTGCTCTTTTACCTTCTTGTTATTGTTTTGTTTTGTTATACTTTCCAATCCTTTTATCTACTTACTCTCAGATATAGACTCTAACCACTTCGATCTTTTTTCATCTAGCAGGCAAGTGCTTTCCTTTTCTGCTCAGTGTATTTTTTGCCTTTTAACTTTAATTCCTTTACTTCTAATTACACTCTCTTGTATCAGGCAAAATTATTTCTCTCCCTCCTTTGTGTTTACTGCCTTCAGATGTTTGTAGTTTATTATGTCCTCCTTTCTTCCCTAACCTAATTACTTCACTAAACTATTTGTATTTATGCTTTTAATCTTTTCTAATAAGTAAGTCTATTCATCCCTTTAATCATTTCCACTACTCTTCTTTCAAAAGATTTTTAGAGCTTTTAATGACTTACAAAATGCTTTATTTATTTTTCTTGTTAAACACTGATTTAAAATTTATATTTGACATCTTAACCATGCAAGTAATTGTCCTTTAAAAATTATTTTTTTATTATTTTATTAACTCACTTTTTCTTATCTACATTTACTCCTTATTTTCATGTCTCCTTTTACATTTTGATCTTTATGGCTTAAGTATGGATACTTGTCTTTTCCTTCAATTTTGTTTTACATTTTCTTACCACATAGGCATTGGCAGGATATAGACAGTGAGACAGAAGCACAGACACCCAATCCACCTCTAAGTCATTTAGGATTCAGTGACAGAAATAATTTCTAGCTTGTGCATCTTCTGTAGGTACGTATTTACTCTGAGTTCTGTGCTCCCTCCCACTCACATCACCTGGTTTTGTCTAGAACTGGCTTCAGAACTGATAAGATTTTTGCAGTCCTGCTTTGTGCACATACATACTTCATCTCCCACGTGGCACAAAGAGTGGATCTCCTTTTTTGCATTTCAACAATATATCAACTGGTTTTACAGCATCTGCTGAATGATGATATTCCAGTGTGGAACAGTTTGGACAAAATTAAGATTGAGTTACAGAGATATTTTTTCAAAAGTCTTACCACATTTGCTGAAATGTAAATTAACTTGTACTCTAATTTCACTGATTGACAAAGCTATAACTAGTTGGTAAGACAAGGTATTGTAAAATTTAAAAAAGCCTTTTGACAATTATAAAACTCTGACTGAATGCCATTGTCACTAAAAAGCAATTAAAAATGCATCTGCCAGAGTGTCAAGAGATGAGCAGGAATTTAGGGAGCAGAATAGCTCAGCTAACAGTTGTTGTTAAACAGACTTCTATTTCTGTCTGCTTCTAAGTGAGTGCAGTTGAAAAAAAACCTGTCTGGAATAGAAAGACCTGACAACATTACATTATACAGAAATTAAGGCAGAGGGAGACATGGCTTTGAGCTCAGGAATACATGTCAGTGCAAAGAGGAAGCTTCTGTCTCCACCAAAATGGGAATCATGCTGTTCCCTTCAATCAGAAAACAGCTCCTTCCTTTGAGGCTGCTTTGACATAGATGCCTTCACCAAACACTGCAAATTTTTGACTAACACCATTGTGTGTCACTCGCCAGCAGTTTCTCTGTAGTTCCCCTCCCTATTTCATGCTTGCTTTTTAATGTGGGGAGGGATGTAAACTCACAAATTTATAGAAGATGATAGGTAAAGGTTTCTGCATTATTGTCACAATATATGTAAGCTTGACCGACTAGAAATGCTTCATAGACTAAGTGTATATTTTGTAATTATGAACTAGCAAAGCATATATATATATATGTAACATTTTCAAAAGAAAAAATAATCTGAATCAAATTAAAGGAGTTCTATAGTTTTATAAAATAAAATGTTTTGAAGAGCTCAGTTTTTTTAATCCATTGGCCTGTTATTCAATTAGGAACAAATTACACTCTAAATTGCCTGTTGTCAACCAACAGAACTAATGAGTTATTTTATTCAATTCTCTGCTTTTTCTTTTTATTACTTCAGACTTACAAAGCACATACCATAGAATATAGGTTTGCCTAAACATTTTTCATTTAATAATAATTTTATTTCTAGAAGAATTCATGCTTTTTCTAACCTTTCCATGCAGATATTACATATTTTCCTTTCTAGTAGCAAGAACACTATATAATCCTTCCTTCCTTTCCTTCTTTTCCTTCCTTTCCTTCCTTTCCTTCTTTTCCTTCCTTTCCTTCTTCCTTCCTTCCTTCCTTCCTTCCTTCCTCTTTCCCTCCCTCCTCTCATTTTCTTCTTTTTTCTCTGGAGTTGAATGTCTCTTTTTTTTTGTACTTATGCCAACTTGGTTATTGCATTTATGTGTACTCAGGGAAAATGGTTCTTTCCGTAGCTGGAAAACGTTTCCTCTGTTGGAAGTGAAAACAGAAGTTCAAGCTCTGCATTCCATAATGAAATACTTAATGCAGTTAGAGATAGGACTGTAATGAAATATTTCTCTATCAACATGCAGCATAACATGGAGGCTTAAAACTGTATATATTCAGGTTCAGGATGAAACACTGAGGTCTGGCCAAATGCATATTTCTTTACATAATGAAGTCTGAGATCAAGCACTGTGTATTTTTAGTAAAACTGACATCTCATAATACTTCTAGTCAGCTGACAAGTACCTTTCTACTGTTAACTTCCCTTTCCTCTATCTACCTAATTGTCTTTAAGCTGCCTGAGCACAAACTTATACAAATATGTCTTAGGCGTACTTAAAGCTAACAAAAGCTTAGAATAGAAATTTGAGTTGCTTTTGAAGATAATAGATTCAATTTATGTATGATTATTGTGGCTGCAAGCATTTTTATTCATTGCAGGTATGGGCCTTATTAAGGGAAGATTGGGCCCAGGGAAGATTGGGAAGGGCAGCCTTTAGGGTGTTTGAGCAACTGTCAAACTGTGTCTGTTTTTCCAAATGACTTTTATATAAATAAAACATAATTGGAAAAATATATTCTCAAGGCTAGCTATATTTTATTCTTGTGATACTAGATAGCTTACATGCATTCTGTTCTGAGATGATAGAAATACTAGATAAAAAATCTAGTAATCTAGAAATCTCTGGAGGAAGAGAGATCAAATATTTTGAATAAACATTCTATAAAAAATATGCATTTTTAAAATATAGCCATATAACAATTTTTAGATTTTGCAGACACTGAATGGTTTATCTTTGCTTTGCTTTTGCTTCAGCCCATAGAAAATCACATGCAAGTAATTCATTTTTAGCATTTATTAGTGCATTGACCAATGTTTGTAATTGCTCACAGAATATACAAAAATGCTTTTAGCATTGTTGAGCTACACATGACATAAACCACAAAAGAAATAGTCTCTTAGAATGGTGCTGTGGATACTCCAGGCTTCTCTGATATTTAATTATATTTCACAATTCAAATTTTAATTTTATTTTTGTGTAATCGGGTTTAGTCATATATGTTTCTGCATAACTATTTTCTCAAAATATTTCTTCAAAAGAATGAAAACAGTCTGAAATGTCAACTTTCAGAGTGAAACATGCACAAATCTGTTACTTGAAGAAAAAAAAAACTCTGATAAAAAGGAATCTGAAATACTAAAATAGGTTTTAAACACACCACATGTTCAGTATTTCTAACACATGAAACCAGCATTCATGGTTGTATGAGTAAAAAAATATCTACTTTGTCCCCTGTTTCAAATGCTTGTACAATCCATCAGGGATAAGTCTAGAAGAATCAGTTGGAATCTTTCAGTTAAAAGGTAATGATGTACAGAATTTCTGAAGCCTCTTCACCAATTCCTTCTACTTTTGAACAGGCTATTTGAAAAAAAAAATAGTTAAATAAGGAAAAGAATTTTCATATGACTGTTGGAACTACCCCAAATCAACAAAGAGCTACAAAGTTGTAAAAGTTTTACATTCTAGCAGGATTGTGGTTTTAGCAATGGAAATTTCTTCTAGCAGATAAATATGGAAGATACCATTTGGTATAGGCTACAGTAGCTATATTTAAATTAATTATATATTGAGAGGATGTGTAGGAGAGGAGGAAAGCCCTCAATTTTGCAGTGCATGCCTGTAACTATCTTTTTGTACTTCTCTAATGGTAGAGCATGAGTCTGCTTTTTATCCTATGAACATGCTGTATTTGCTCAAGGACACAATGTTATTGCACAAAATAAATTGCTCAGAAGAGGCTGTTTCTTCTTGATGAAGAACGAATTGAGGATCATGTCTTCTCCCTCTCTTACACTACTTAATTGGTAGCAGCCAGAGAATATCAAGTTGTCCCACATAAATGTGATTGTTCATGTGATCAGTTAGCATAACAAATTCCATTCACTTGATGAACTTCAGCACTACAAATTCTGTTGCACAACCAAATCTGTTTACAAGAATGGCAACCATCTGCTGAAGTTTCAGAATAAACAGCAGGTATTATTGAGCTTCATCCAACGCAGGAGGTGATGTGTGAAACCTTGTAACGGCTGATGAAACTAGAGCAAAAAATCACAGCTATATATGTATTGGGTTTATGTGGCAAGATTTTGGTAGTGGAGGAGATACATGGGTGGCTTCTGTGAGAAGACATCATGTTCTCCACACATCAGAGACAGGTCCAGCCAGCTCTAAAATGGACCCACCACTCCACAGCTGAGCCCATCAGTGATGCTGGTGAGATCTCTGTGTTAGGATAGGGTTAATAATTTCAGTTACCAGAGAAGCTGGGAATAGAGTCTCTGCTTCACTGCAACCAGGTGTTGCTTTCATTGTTTTAACCAAATCAAGTATAACTCTGCCTGGGTAATCAGGATGGGGGGAGAAGGAGAAGATTGGGACGACTTGTATTTGGAAACTAGGTCAGGTGAAACTGTACCTAATCATCATAAGATAGATGATCGAATTGTAATGATTTTTGGTAGCTAAACATGATTATTATTTCAAACCAGAATCGTAAAGAAGGTATTTACAAAATTCATGCTTGGATGTATACAATAGAACAATGTAAGTTTAATGATTAACATAGAGTTATGTAATGAAATGGTATAATACAGGGCCCTTCTTGGACCCTCGTGGGAGCTGGATTTGGGTTTGTACCCCGGCTCCCAGAGCTCTTCAATAAAGCACCTCATAATCATTTTGGTAGTTATGTGTTTTCCTCGCTAACATCTGGGACAACATATTTAAGAAAGGGCAAAGAACACTGCAGTGGTGCTGTGAAGGAGTGGAGTGAAGAAAATAAGAAACAGTCCAGATGAGTGAAAGGGTGGGAGGAGGTGCTCCAGGCATGACAAAAGCCTATGGGAGAAGACAAGAGTGATACAGGAAGTCCCTGCATCCCATGGAGGTCTACCAAGAGTGAAAGCAGAGGACAGACTGAGGGATAATCACATTTTTGAGTACTATACTTATAGGAGATGTTAAATACATAAATATATGTTTCGCAGGACGACATGAAGGAAGTATGCTTTCAGTTTAAACATAAGCAAGATCTCTAGATATTCTTTGAACTTCTGGTACATCTCTGCCACAAAAGCCAATGATCACCAGAACTCCTCTCTGCTTCTTTAACAAGACAGATCAATGACAATGGACTTTCTGGCAGAAAGTACATTTTGAAAATGTGATCAAGTGACTGGCATCCAATTCTACTCATCTGCTATGACAAACAGGCATTGTTGATTATCATTTGGGTTGTTCCAGTCTGTGGGATTGGAATAAATCTCTGCTAGACATAACCAGATGGGAATGAAATGCTTATCATTTATGACTCAAGAAAGTTGACATCAACTGAATGAAGCTATGCACAAGACAAGTGCTTGCTGTTGAAATTCGTAATGATGTTGATAGTCATAAGGTGGAGATTCACATGAATCACAAATGTATTCTAGACATTGCCAGCCACATCTTGATGACTGCAGAGATGATCCCTTTGCTTGCACAGCTGTTTGCAAGCCAGAAAAACTGGCATGATGAGCTTTCTGCTGAGGCAAATGTTGAGGCATCTGAGTTTACATCTGAGAAGCTGATAGTGGAATCCTTCCCTGACTGAAGACTGGTTTCTTCAGGTCAGAAATTATTGTCAGTGATCCAATAGAGGCACAGTTCAGGCTGAAGAGATGGCCAAAAGACAAACTGCTAGCCAGACTAATTTCTTTTAATTCTTCAGCATGAGCAGACTGTGACAAAAGATTCTTCTTGTGAAGAAATAATATTATTCTTCCTGACTGAGCAGTCTAGAACCACTAGCAATCTTTTTGAAGCATATAAAAGCCTTGTTTCCATGAAAGCTGTTCCACTTGCAGTGATGTAGTGCAGTGAATATGATTTTTTGCCATTTCTAGTAAAAATCCACAGGTTCTGCCCTGAGGGCTCCAGTCTCAGAGCTGGCCTGGTTTCGCTTTCTGCTTTAGGAGCAAGTGCCTGTTGCCTCCTCTGCCTGAGCCTGAGCTGTGCCAATGCCTGCATGGGAAGAATCCAGAAAACCCAGGAATTCATTGCCCTGGGGGAATTTTTGAGGCTGGGGAGGCTGTGAAATGGGCCATGCAGACAGAAGGCAGGAACCTAGAGCAAGAGAGACATATAAAAAACTTCAAACTTATTGAGGAGAAAGGAACTCAGTCACTGTGCTGTATTGTTCCCAACAAAGGATTTGGGACTCTAATGGCAATTACTTGTCACTGCTGGCTGAGGATGACTGGCATGACTGAGCACAGATTCAACAGGGTATTAGAAGGGAGAGTACAATACTACTAATACTGCTAGTAAAATTATTAGAGAAGGAAAGCAACAAGACACAAACTACAGAGAAAGGACTGTGTTGAATGCCAGCATGCCTGCTGGGTACAGGGACCAGGAACTGATTTCTGACTGTAAACCACAAGGCCTAAAACAGTCTAGCAAAAAAATTCCAGAGAAGAAAACAATTTTTGAGATCTTAAGATTATCCCAGTATCTATTCAAATTAATGTATATTCTTTTTCTAAGTCTAGAGATAAATGCCCCAAATATTCCATGTCTCACAGAATTATTCAGGCTTTGATCTTTGATCTTTCGTAAGAACTGAAGAAAAATACTAAGATTAAATGAAATAAATTTTCATTTAATCTCAAGAATCAGTTTACAGAATTTTCCTACTTTATATTATGGCTGTCTGAGATTTTCTTGTGATGCTAATAATTTACTGACTCTATGAAAGATTTAGAGATGTCACTAAGACACATGAAATGCAATTAAACTTTGACACTAATCACTTTGATCAAGTAAGGTCAGAGACAATACTTGCACCTATTAATATTTTATGAAGTGAACTTTTTGCCTTGATTTCTGAATAAGAGGAAAAAACTCAAAGGATATGATATGTCAAAAGTGTCAGACAGAATTTTTAAAAGTAATACACAAGTGAATCATTTGGTGACATGAGTTATGCAGAAGCCATTCAGGTTCAAGTTATTGTGACAACTGTGCTAGCAAGAATTTTTTTCTCTAGATACAGCTGGTGTTTTATCTGAAAACTAATTTGAATTACACTTCTGTTTTTCAGTCTCTCTGCTTTAGTTTTGTACTGAAATGGATTTATTTACGCTTGCAACAATAAAATAAATGCTTCCATTTAAGAAAATATATAGAATATAATTTAATGACACAAACTCATCTATAAGTAATTATTTATAAATTAAATCAGTTAAAATAATATTTTAAAATATTCTGTTGAAGCATTGAATAGATATAGAATAATTAATGTCTCTCTATCCATGGTATAGGATTCTTCTGAATTTAAGTTAAAACTAAACAGTGAGTACTACACTGGCAATCAGGAGTAGCCCAGATATAGTAAACTAAAATCATAGAATTAATACTGCAGTCTTTTATTTTCTATACTTCAAACAACCATTTTTCTTTAACTCAATCAAGAGAGGCATTAAAAATTTGAACTCACACCAGTCATTGTTGTCCAGCACCAGAGAATTTACTCTCAAACTGCTGTCTCTATCATTTAAAGCTTGGTAGAAAGTAGACTGGACACATCGAGTGTGAGTATGTGGATCCTCTTTATTTTTTGTGTTGTTTTATTGTCACAAAAGAAAATATTTTTGACAGTATTACATACTGAATCCCACTTAACCTCGGTGAGAATATAGCGAGTGAGGCTCCACTTAGTGTACAGTAAGCCTCTACAGCAGAAAATCTCTTGAGGATATATCTCGTGATGTCAGCACTGTTTGGGTTATTAAAGCAAAACAAAAACATAGCTTTAACAAAATGCTTGGTACAGCTTTTCCCAGATACAGTGGAACATAACAAAGGCTTGCTTCCAATTATGATGAAATTCTCTAACAGTTACTGAGAAAATTCTTTGTGATATGTTTTTCAGTATCTATATTTTTCAGCTTTTCATAATCCCTCTGTACTTCCATCATACTTTCATGCAGCATAGTTTTTAATATTTGTTTATTTATTTTCTGGCAACCATCCTAAGCAATCCTTCATCTCTCTTATATTGTTTCTCTGTTTTTAGGTATTGATATCCTTTGTTCCAGAGAGTTTTGAAAAGAAAAGTCAAGTGGGAAATTTGCTGGAATTCCAAACACTAATTTTATTCCTTCTAAGACAGCTGTTTTGTGCACAGCTAGCTGTTCACCAGCTTTTCAAATAGTAATGATATAACACAGTATTTAAAGTCATGTATGTCACTGCTAAAATTTCGTATGGAAAACAGTTTAGTGAATCTTACTTCTTAGAGTAGTAAGTATGTAAAAATCAGACAAAATAGTTAAAGTTTTTGGTCACACATATGCAGATGAAAGATAATAAAAAAACCAACCAAACAAAGCTGGTCAATCTGTAAAGTCAACTATCTTATTTGTGATAGGTGGTCTAGGCAAATTTTGAGAGATATTTTTTGGACTTACGAATTCAAATTGGTTAATCATCTTATGGCATACAAACAAACAAGTATTCATTAAAAAGCACAGATCAAATACCATACTCCATCATCATACTTGTTTAATCTTTAATGATCTTTTACCACACTTGCCATAAAGAGGCATAGGCAGAGCCAGAAGATACTAAGTCTGGTAGCCTAAGCAGCAGTTTGCTTTCTTTCCTAACTCTAAAGTTACCATCATGTTGCAGCCTCAACATCCAGCATAAATCTTAGTGGCTGCACATGAAACATTGCAGTGTGTAAAGGAAACAGTTCCTGTTCATTGTAAGGCACTGTGCACATTTTCTACATGAGGAATTACGTGCAACCTCTTTCAAGGACATCAAAGGAGCTAAGTGTAGCATAATAGCGGTGGGGTTTTTTGTATAAATAATATGTATCAAAGCCTTACTAATGCCAATCACAGAAGTATTGCTAAGGATCACTTTCTTTGATAGTGTTATCCAAGGATGGATGCAATATGTTGCTTTTCTTAGCAGAAGCTGCTTAAAGCATGAAGTTCAAATTTCTGATCTTCTGCTATAGAAAAAGAACTTAATTCTGAACACAGAATTGTGAGCATTTCAAGGTAGTACTACCAAATTAAACATATTTTTGAGATAGTTTAAAAACATAAAAATCATTAGTAACAAGTGTCCAATCCAATCCTCAGCATAGTCTCATTATGAACATCCTTATCTCTTCATAGAATGTTAATAGAATGTGGTTGATAGTTTTTGTAATCCTGTTAAGTCTTTTTAAAGTGAATGATAATAGAAGTGCAAAGAGCTAAACCCACAGTGGGATTTCAGTGCTACCAAAGACACCATCTTTCCTAAGGAACATAAAGCATCCAGTAAATCAAGTGTTGATTATTAGGGGCTACACAACTGAAAACTTTATCCAAGAGCATTTGTCCTGCATAAGTTATTTAAGATTGCCCATATGGAAGGACAAGTTTTTGACTCTATTACAGAAAGAGCTGGATACCTATTTTTCTCAAAAATCTCACAGAACATTTTGTGAACATTTGTCCTGAACTTGTTGCTCAGGTCAGGGTTGTCTTTCTAAAGATGAAGAAATGAGAGATTGCTGCAGCCAGATGATTAAGAATAAACTTGTTGCAGTCAAACAATAAACTAGGTGCTTTATCAGTGTTGACATTGTAAAAAGAAATGTTAAAAGTCACTGCTGGCAATATCCTAGTGTTAATGCACCTCCTTAGAAAGAAGGAAGATTCTTTCTTTTTCAAGACTTTATATTATTTTATAAACAGAGCAGAAATTTTAGCATATAAGTGTTCAGACTAGGCAATTCCAAAAATGGTGCAAATTGTGGTCAAGAGAGAGCAGCCAGACCAAATCTCTTTCTGCTTCACCTTTTATTTTTTCTAGGGTAACTGACTAAGAAGAAGGAAGAAATGAGCCCTACTCTCAGTCTTGGAGGCAACTGTGTATTGGAGAAAACTTGACTGTTGTCAGCATGTCCCCATTCACACTTTAACTGGGTTGGTTTTAAAGTTCTACTTCAGCTTGGATATGAATTGACCTACCTGCCGGTTCAGCTGCCAGATGAATAGGGAGACATATTTTGGTGCCCATGCAACTTCTGAAATTACTGAAAGCTGAGTAAACATTCAGAGATAGTTCTGAAATTCCAGATACTTTTATAACAGAGATAAAGTAGACATGTATAAAAGGACAAGGGTCTAACTCAGTCCCCTCCCAAGGGTCTCAGATTTATTCAATCATTTGTAAAACACATGTGACATCTTTTTAAAACCAAGCACTTCTAGAGAACTTTCTACCTTCAAAGTGCCTTTCAGATTTTGCATCTGATGATAGTCCTTATTTTATGGACTTTGATGGTGAATCATACAACAGACAATCATTACTATCTATTAGGTTCCTCAATTAACATTTTGAGGGAAGAATAAAGAATAAATACAGAAATATCTATATAAAAACTCTCTGAAAGGGAAGGAAGGGAAGAGCTTCAGTTTAGGTATTGCTCAGCTTGGTGACCATCTATCCTGAGCATGGAGCTTTTCCACACCGTTATTCAAGTGAAAAGAGATCAGCATATCTGGAAATCAAATTCACCTGGCATGTAGGAAGATGCCAATTTTGCACCTGGAGATAGTAAAGACAGCAATTAATTAAGCGAAACTACATCAAGTTTTATGCAGAGGACCAAACTGAAATGCAAGACCAGCTGTACTTTATGGTGCTTTAATATAAGTACGTGATGTTTTTCCCTCAAAGTTTGCAGGAGAACTCCTCAGTTTGAGGTAGCCCAAATATCAGTCAGAAATATCTACCAATTGATGTAGATATTTACTAAATATTCTCCATGATTAAGAAAATATTTCTTAATCTTAATAAATGGCACTTTCCTACTTAGTTTTGAAGGATACTTCTCTACAATTTGAGAATCATAGTGGAAAGCCTATGAAATACTTTTGGCAAATATATACCAGATATACACTCATTTTAACACTATTTTGCTTTCAGAAGACATACAAATCTTAAACATATAAAATCAATAATATAGATAGTTTGAGAGTACAATTCTTTAAAAGTAGGGTTTTATCCAAAACAACAATAATTTTTTGTAAATATTAAAAACCTTAAAATTATGCCAAATATTCCCTTTATATTAAATTTTATGAAAAATCAATTACTGATTACTATGCTGAGACAAATCCAAACAAACCTTAAATCATGATTTTACTCTGGGGATTTTTTTTCTCAGTACTGTTAGTATGCCACAGTTTACCTAACTCAAATCACCATTATATCAAAATACCAATTATGATTTAATTTCTTGCCTGCTGTCTTGGATTACACTGAGGTGTCCCTATACTGGAAATCACCATTTAAACACACATAGTTTTTAAGGCTGGTGTCTGCAGATTTAACACCTTGTAACATAGTCAAGAGACATGATCTGTTGCACTCAAAGAAAAACTTTATTTCTTTATGGCCTTGTCTTTCTATTTGTCAGTTCAAGGCTGTTTAGGTTTTATTTTCACTTTTCATTTCCACAAAATTTCAAGAAAAAATATCTGAAGAGATAAGCCAAATGTACACTGCACAGAAAATTAGGAGGAAAAATAAAAAGTGAACCAAAAAACAACCAACAAAACAACCCAAAACCAAACCCTTTTGCAAACATTAGCAAATTTGGTTCAAATACTTCTGCTCCTCTGGGAAAGAGAAAAATGGATTTAATTCAGAACCCACAGTTATAAATATTAATTATGCTTCCTCTCCTATCTGGAAATGCATCAATTAATTAATTAACTATTCATAGAAGTGCTTCTTTTTCGCCTCACTTTCCATTCAAATTCTTTCTGTATTTGAATTCTTCCTCATGCTACATTTAATAAGCTTTTGCTTCTGCATTAAATGGGAATATGCATCTACATGAATAAAGAAATTATTAGTAAACAGATATGATCATGGTTACAGTCTGTGTAAGAAGGAAAAAGGAGGGGAGAAGAAAGAGGACTGTGGATTAAAATTACATTGCCATGACTAAAATATGGTTCACTGTCATACCTGAATGTTATGTGGGCTTACAAGAGTTATGCAAATACCTTGCCTTCTTGCACAGTGTTCAGTAGATGGTTAGGCAGATAGAGATACTGCACTGAAGAAGAAAGGTTATAATGTACTTATCAATAATATATTCCTGTGTATATCTTCATCTGGAAGTGATCAATTAGAGGTGCTAAAATTTTGGGTCATTACAAGATCCACAGGATCCTGTGATATCCACAGATAATTTTCTGTGATTATATCAAAGATGAAGGAGTTTTTTTATATGAAAAAGAAAACAAGACTTTTTTTGGATGTTTTACACCTTATTTATCAGTGTAAAGAAAACAGGTGGAAGAGGTTCTAAAATTCTTAGGCTATTATTATTAGGCTACATGCATAAGAGAGAATCAATTTTAAATTATAGCGAGGGACTGGACTTCCAAAGTGATCCAAGTGGAAGAATTTCCAGATGTAGAAGTTGTAATTCTTGAAATTCTTTTAATTACGTGATTTCCTTAATAAAAAAAAATCATAGTATGCCAATTCTGCCAACATTCACAAAACAACAAAACCAAGCAAACAAAAGGAACTCATCTTTAGTTTTAATTCCTGGAGGACAAAGATATACAATATATGAAATATGAAATGTACACACCTGAGAATAGGAAGAACAATGTGTGTGCTTTACTTTTAGCAAAAATCATCTGACAATTTTGCTGAAGTGACTGCAATAGAAGAAGTAATAATTTTTGTTGTCTGCATTTCCCTAAGCTTGTTTTAAGGGATGAGGCTAGTCTTAGAGCATGGGAAAATATTTGGTGAGAGTCTTTTTGCTCTGAAATTATTTGATATTTAGAGAGAGTGAAGAAAAGGGTAGGATTTGAGCACTACAATTTAGGGGCATATAAAGAGCTATTCATCAATCAAGACAATTGATTAAGAACTCTGGGGATAAAAGGTCACAAGGGATTAATTTAGTTCAATTTTTTTTTTTTTAATTTTAAATGAAGTGTCAAACGA
Organism: Sylvia atricapilla; assembly: GCF_009819655.1. Lineage (NCBI taxonomy): Eukaryota > Metazoa > Chordata > Aves > Passeriformes > Sylviidae > Sylvia > Sylvia atricapilla. Next base: position 6,503,500 of record NC_089144.1, on the reverse strand, counting down.
TCATGTGGGACAGAAGGGAATTTCTATATTAATTCATTGGTATTATAGATAACCAATTTTCCATCCAGTGAAGAAAGGTGGCTTTGGTTATTTGATGGATTTTTTTTTAATTCAATTGAATCCATGCTAAGACATTGCTCAGAATTTTCTATTAAAGTTTTCTTTTTTCCTTTCATGCATATGAAGAAAGAATCCATGTTGGCCTAGGTGTTTAATGGAAACAGATTAACTCAACAGAACTCTTAATTAGCATCTTTATCTAACGTAAAAGTTTGTGCTCTTAATTATATAGAGTTGAACTGGATATTCAGTATTGATACTTTGATATTAAAAATATGAACCTAAAAATCTCTTAAGCTGATTTTATTAATTACCTCACCTCTCCTGCTTGTTAGTACATAGTTTGATGCTGGGGGGAGAGGAGCAGAAAAGACTAACTCAAATTTATTCCATCTTAGTGTTCATGATGAGTGTCACTGGTATGCACACATGCTAGTTTATGAAGCTCATGTTGATGAACACTTGAAAGAGTCTTTTTATTAAGTGTTGCCTACAGCAGGGTTAGTAAAATTTGAACAAACATTCATTTGAGTTCTACCCGGCTGCAGGTTTGGGTTTTTATATTTAACTCGTTGGTTTTAAAACTGTTAAATAATTAGCATTTGTCATTGCCCTCTATTTTCTCTTTTAATTGTACCTTCCTATGGCAATCAATGACTCTGTTTAATAAAATGAGGAACTCCTAGCTGGATATTTTCTGGCCATTTGCAGATTACAGATTATATTCTCAGTGTATTTCAGTGGGAGACTTATGAGGCATAGAGTTTTCTCTATTTTTCCCCATGATTCCCCATCACATCTCAGCAGATAGCACTGTGTGCACCATAGGTGAAATGTTAAGGCTCAAAGTATGTGGTTTATTTGCAGTTGTGACAAAGTCAATTATATTTTATTCTACAGTAATATTTATTCACATTTGCCTTGGTTTTGTGGTCTGTTTATTTTATTTCTTTTCTTTTTCCTTTGGTTTTTTACTTCTTCACTGCTCCCTTCTTCTAACTATTTTATGCACTTTGGGTTCTTCAATTAAGTCCACATTACTTATTTGGGGAGCATTGTGTTAAATGTGTATTTTAACACCACAATTTGGTTTGACAGAATGATTTGTAGTGCTGCAGTAAACCATTCACCAGAGATCTGAAATCTTGTGCACAAACTCCCTAATCTAGCAAGCTTTAATTCATAAGCTTACTGCTGTTCCTCCATTAAGGTAGTGATGAAATGCAAATCAGAAATTGTTCTGCAGAGCTTCTAAGCCGCTAAAAATTGCAGAACTGCTGAAATTCTACAGGACTGTGACATTTAAAACATCATTGTGTCACAGTAATTTGCTTTTAATTAGGAACAGGTAGAGGAGAGTAAAGGGAGTATTTACGTGTATGTTATGTTGATGGGAAAAGAATGAGGAAGTGTCCTCAGCATCCTCTGCTTGATTACTAAATCATTTATTCATTCCCTGCATTTTCAGGTCTGGTATTCGTTTCACAATGGCACATTTGCAGTGAGAGGTAATAAAAAAAAAAAAAAATGTCATCGCATCCTCACCAAGGGTTTGTTGGTTAAAGCACACTGCAAGAATTCAGTTCTGGGTTGGACACATCACTCTGGTTGCCAACATTTGCAATCCAGCTCTGTCAGTGCTTTCATCCCTGAACAATTTTATCTAAGAGACTATGGACCTCTTCTGTTACTAGGCAGAGCTAAAAGTGTCAGCTCTACTTCAGGGCAAGAATCAGGTTTATGGCATTTTGTTACAGGAGAGAGTCCAAATAATGCAACAAAGTTAACATTTTTCGTGTTGGTCATGACCAACAAATTGCTAAATGTTGTGTTTCTCATTCTAAAATTAAATTTTCAGTACAAGGAGAAATTTTTTTTTTTGTGTTTAGGCAAGTAGAAATAGTAAAAATATAAGTACCTTTGGAACACTTAGATATAAAGCCTCTATACTTCAGTCTGAGGTCAGAATTTTACCTGAGGTTCTTCAGGTGCAGATCCTATTCTTGGTATTTATTGTATATGGCAATGAAACCACTATATTACATTGTATTACTAATACAGAATTAAATAAATTACTATTGTCTATGTCAGTGATTTTTTTTTTCATTTAAAAGAATTACATTGTCTTTCGAAAATGAGCCTAAACTTATTCCATGTGTCAGATTCATAATTCTGAGTGCAGATGTTAGACAGAGGAGGAAATAGGATGAGGTACACTGGTCAGGTTTTCCCCTCCTGCAGACCATATTGACCCTCTTCTCTTTGGTCCCATTTTGCTCCTTGCAACAACTTTCCATGGCTCCAGTAAGCCACAATAATCTTTTTTCTTGATATCAGAAATGTGTCATGGCACATTCAGATTCTCTGTTCATTCTTCTTCCTTTTCATTAACAAAAAAATAGTGTTTTTACTTGCCTAAGCAAAAGAGTTTGCTTCTTTAAACTTTCGAAGAAGCTTAGATTTTCACTGGCATGTAGTAAATATAAATGAAGGCCTTCTTTTATGGTGGTAAAATGCTTAGTACACCAATATACTAGAATGCTTTGATAATTTAATCAGTTAAAGATACTAAACCACCAAAATATTTATAGTGATCAATTTAAATTAATGAATATTTTAATTAATTTATTTTGCAAATACTTAGTTGCTTCTTAATAAACAAGATGATGAAAGGGAATTTCTAATACAATGATAAGAAAGAGACCCAGTACCATTTGTGATATCTAAATTTAAATTCTTCCAAACAATTTCATTTCATCATTATAACAGAATTTCTTGATTTTATTTGAAATAGGTGTACAACTCTGATCAAATACAGAAATGTAGCTCCAAACTTTTACTTTACTTGCAAAAATGTCTTCTATTCTTTATAGAAATAAAGCAGAAGAAACTTAAACTTTACATTAATCAGGTTTTCGGGTTTTTTGCATAGCCATGCACAAATGCAGGTGTGTAGAAGGAAAACACCATTTGTAGTTTTGTAAAATAAATGTGCCTGCCAATAAATAAATCAATAAACACAGGACCTAAAAGATGGTATTACTTAAAATAATTTTATGAAGAAAATAATATTTTTAATGACTTGCAAGTCTAGAAAGAATAGACAATTCTTTTGATTAAAAATTTAAAACATTCCTCAATTAGCTTTGCTCAGAAGAGACAGTTAAATGAGGAACATATACATCTTGTAAATTTCTTTGCTAATTCTCTGGTAAGAAATTATAACTGCAGTGACTGGAATTGCTTGTTCAACAGTTTTAAAGATTCTGAATTCTATTTCGTAAATCAAGCTTAGTACAAAATAACTGAATCTCATGTCAAACCCATAATTCAGTGATTACCTATTTTATTTGAAGATTTAGATGTTTGAAAATAGTAATTTATTGGCTCCATCTTTACTGTGACCTCAATTCAAATTGTTCTGTCTATAATTACTTTAATTAATTGTACTAATATGCTTGCTTAGGTGAATACTTGCTTGGTTAGCCACTTTAATCAAAGTAATAAAATACACAAGAATGGTTTATTCTATCAAGTTGCAAGCTGGGTCATGAAATCTGAGTTTAGCTAACTGCATTAAATAATTTTTCAAATAATTTGTAATTTTTTCAGAGTAAAATAATGGCATGGACTTATTCCCTCTACCCTTTCCCCCCTTTCTATGTATATGGATCCTGATAGCTAGATAGAACACAGTCTTTTATGTCAAAACCTGTGGTCTTAAACAGTCAAAGATCCATCTAAGGTTAGTTTTATCTATTTTTTTTTTTTACTTTAATTTTAAGCACCTAAGTACCTGAAAGTTTTTGTCCTGACTATGGCCATAGGTCTCTCAAAATAGAGATTTTTGAGATATGTATCATCATATGAAAGTCTCTGTCTGACTGCAATTCAGAAACCAGCACAAATGCCCTCAGGGGCTCGACCTCATGGTGTTCAGAGAATCCCTAACACACAACAAGAAGATTGGGCACTTCACACAACATTCTGGGAGCTGCTGGTTTCTTTTTGAAGGCTTCTACTACCACCAGTTTATTTTCATAATTGTGGGTAATGCACTTTTCCAGGAGGTAGAAGACTTGATTTTATTCTCACTTCAGTCTGTCAGGATTTGAACCCATGCCTACTTGTGTGGAACACGGAGTGCTGTAACCATCAGGCTGAAGACAATGATGGAGATGAGAAGAAAAGGAAGGGATTAAGACTCTCTTTTTTAAGGCTATGCTGCTCTGCTGAAAGCAAGTCCCTTGAACCATGACACAGAAAAAAAATAAATTGTATGTCTCATAGGGAGTAAATTTTCACAGGAGGTAACTTCTTCCATACAAGGTGTAAGACTCAGAACTCAGTCCCTTATTTATGTAAGTTACCTCAGAAAGATGTTGCTCAAAGCCCAGAAGTAGCACTAAAGGAAGTGCTATACAGCATAATTCCAACTACTGGTCGTAGTTTTAATTTCTCTAAAGTTCCCCATCAGTGTAGAAACAAATATATTTCACTGTTTTGGGTGGGGTTTTTTTTTTTTTTTTTTTTTTTAATTTTTTTTTTTTTTTTTGTTTTGTTTTTTTTTTTTTTTTTTTTTTTTTTTTTTTTTTTTTTTTTTTTGTTTTGTTTTCTGTGCAGTGGACTACAAAATATACTGTAATTCAGTAATCATTATGGTTTTCTTGCTTGTTTCCATTAAAAAAATACACAAAATATTTTTCAGATTATTTCTGATAAGTCAGATCATAGTTTCCTATGGATATTTCAAAAATAGTTCCAGATGATTAAGCAGTGTCAGCCATATATTTGAACTAAAATACGAAGGTTTAATTGCTGTCTCACTGGACTGCTTTGTTGATTTAGAAAGCTGACATAATATTGCTCCCCACATTTACATCCCAATTACCCTGACAATCGAAAAATCTGACAAGGACTTTCCATACATTCTCATGTATGGAAATAAATTGCCAGAAATTGCTAGAAATAAATTGCCAGTATGTGACTTGAAATTTCTCAGAAATATCTCTTTCCAACTCAGGGTTCACTAATTAATCTCCTTCTTTTAGTTCTTCTTAGTATCTGTTCCTTTATCAGCAAATCTGAGCGAAACTTGAATCCTTATATAGTTTTTGGTTAATATTGCTCACATAAACAATCTTAGCAATTTGTGGGTTTCAAAGCAAAATTCACAATTCAACAGTATGTTTACTGCAGTCTTAGCTGGAGGTGTTTTCATCTTTTCACAGATGACATGGAGATAAGACTTTCAAGTGGTAGAACAAAATGAAATAGATTATTATTAGATGGAACTGTGAAGCTGCTTCAAAAATACTGATTCTGTGTACTAAAATGACTAGCAGTTCATGGTATTTTATTTTTTTCTGTGAAATGATTGAGCTATTTAAAAGGAAATAGCATTACTTTACTGCCACAGCACATTTCAAAAGCTTCAAAAATTAAATACTTTCAGGAAAAACAAATAAAAGCATACCTTAAAATTTTTTTCATGCAATTTTATAGTTAAGTTCAAATTTCTATTTGTCTGATGCCAGAGACCTGATTAAAAAATTTACAAACAAACAAAAAATCTAAAGCCACTTCTCACAGTGATATAGTGAATTATAGAATACTTTAGAAAAAAAATTTGGAAGATTTGGAAAAAATCTCTAAGGCCGTGAAGTCAAACTGTTAGTGCAGCACCGCCACCTCCACCACAAAACCATGTCATTAAATGCCACATCTACATGTATTTTAAATACTTTTGGAGCCAGTGACTAAACCACTTCCCTGGTTAGACTGATTCAATACTTGACAACCCTTCCAGTGAAGACTTTTTTCCCCAATATCCCATCTAAACCTTCTTTTGTGCAACTTAAGGCCATTCCCTCTTGTCTTGTCACTTTTTCATTGGGAGAGCTGACCAATCCCTGCCTGGCTGCAGTCTCCCTTGAGGTAATTGTAAAGAGTTACAAGGTCCCTCTCAAGCCTCCTTTTCTCCAGGCTGAGCAATCCCAGCTTCCTCAGCCACTCCTTGTGTTCAGACACTTCACCAGCTCAGTTTTCCTTCTCTGGATGTGCTCCAGGTCCTCAAAGTCTTTCTTGTCATGAGGAGCCCAAAACTGGACACAGGATCTGAGGTGCAGCCACACCTGTGCCAGGTGCAGAGGGATGATCTCTGATTCCATTCCTGATCCAAGCCACCGACCTCAGCCACCTGGGCACACTCTGGCTTATGTTCAACTGGCTGTCAAACAACATCCCCAGGTCCTTTATCCCCAGGCAGATTTCCAGGTAATTTGCCCCAAGCTCCAATTTCATGGGGTTGTTGTGAGCCAAAAGCAGCACCTGGCACGTGGCACTTGGCCTTTTTAAACCTCGTATAATTGTTGTTGGCTCATTGATCCTGCCTGTCCATAGCCCCCTGCAGAGCCTTTCTACCCTCCAGCAGATCAACACTCCTGCAGGCTTGGTGTGGTCTGCATTACAGCTGAGGCTAAGAAAGGGGAACCCTTTCCTGCTGGATGCATATCAGTGGGGTCGTGGGCAACCGGATACCTGAAAGTTGTTAAATGTCATCATGTTTTAGACAAAATAATGTGAAACGACAATTGAAAACATAAGTTCTGCCCTGTCTCTGGTATTTAAGATTAATTAAGTATATTAGAGTATGTCAAGAAGACTGTGAAAGAGATATTTCTTGGGTGCTTATGCTATAATTAATGCACCTGTTCCAGATCTTCAAATAAGACAAAAATATTGCAAAGTTATCATATTGCAGAGCAGGAAAATATTATGAAAGCTTCTCAATAGTTGTAAAAGAAGCAGGTAAAAAATCCTAGCATTCTTTATAGATAATTTCTGTAAATATATAATAGCAGATAGATGAAAGTGTAAGTAATGTTCCTAGAATTAATCCTGTGCTAAGAATCTTAGCTATGAAAGCATTTCATAAACAAAGTAAAATAAATTAATTGTTATTGATTGCCATAGAATAAATAATTTGTACACATTATTATGCTGTTTTATGAACATATGGAATAATTATTGAATCCTTAAGAAATTAACCTCTCAGGATGTGTGTACCTTTATAGAATTACATAATAACTCCCCAGAACAACAACCATTGAGTCAGTTGCCATTGGATGTCTACATTTCTTTTTTTTTTTTTTTAATTTCAAATATTATGTAAGCTTATATGACTGTCTTCTAGGTTTTTTGGGTTTTTTTTTTTTAGTCTTGTCATTATGCACAAGAAAAGGTTGTTCCAGGAGACCTAATGTATTTTTCTAGCAGGCTAGAAATAAAGCCAGTTGTATTGGAGGCCTTTAATGTTACTAACAAAAATATGAAGTTCATGTATCCATATATCTGCTTGGTAAACCAAAGGAGTAATTGAGTCAAATTAAAATTTAACTCATAAAAAGTCTCAACAGACTACATTTCCAAATTCTGTTTTCCTACTTGATTAAATATGTTATATATGAATGTTTATGATAGCAGAAGGCGGGCTGAAGTACAGGGTATGACATTTGTCAAACAAAGAGTCCATGGTAAGAAATAATATCTAAAGACCAGATAACTCTATAGTATCATAATGCAACAGGATTATTCCAACAGCATAACCTCTTGTCTGATATCTGGTCATAACCATCACATAATACGCAATTCTTGCCACACTATTATACCATGTAAAAATTGTACAATCTATTACTAGAAATATTTGCTTTGTTCTCTATTTGGGACTTAAAAAAATAAAAAAAAGCAATACAAGAAAAAATACATTTCTTGAACTTAAAAAGAATACATGGCAGGTAAAACTTAAAGGTTGTCTTTAAATCAATGCATAGATCCCTAGAAAGAACTTTCCTTTGATTTTTTTATACTATAAAGTAGTTGTGCTCTAAAGGTAGTGTGTTATTTCAGCTGAACCTTAATTTGTGCATGGCATTGATTGATCTACTACATTGTTAAAACACATTGACTGCATGAATTCTTTTAAAATAAAGTCTTAATGTCATTACTGTCTGTCAATAAAGGTCTGCTGTGCAAACAATGAATCTCTGCTAACGCCAACCATTGCAAGATAATGAACATTCTAAAAGTATTCTGGGAGTCTCTGAGTAACATCAGTGTATTAATCAGATTAATACTGCAGACCAGAAGTGGAGCACCTATCTTGACTATCTGTGTTTGCCACGAATGGATGAAGATGAACAATGAATACATGGTTTCACGTGAGAGACAGGGGTGTGAAAAAGAACCTTATGACATTATAATTACACTTCGATTTTGAATTCCTTTCAGGAACTCCACTAAGACCCACAGTGTGGGAGAAGCAAAGGTGAGTCTTCTCCATGAGGAAAGAGAAACTAGAAGCTGACAGTCATCACAGCACTGGCAGGAATCTGGAAACTTCTTTCCCAGTGAAATCAATGAGGCTTACATTTCTAACTCTTTATAAGGAAAAAAACATTTTAACTTAGGAAGTTAAAATGGGACATATCAGGAAAATAAATATTTAAATCCCTCAGAATAATGCCTTTCAGTACCCCAGGCTAAAATCCTGAAACCCTGCTTACCTGTCTGCTCATCTCTAGTTACCTCCTTGGACAATCAGAACACAAAACCTCTGTTCTATGGTTTTATTCTGTTTTGTCTTGTTTATTTTTCTCTCCTTCATCATCCTCAGAACACCATAATGAGAGTTGTGACTTACTTGTAGTAATTTTTTATGTAAGTGTACTCCCTTTACATTCATGGCTTTCTGGCTGTCATAGGACTTACTTTTATGCTGGATGGAATCCACTTTGTTTTTTCCCCTCAGTAGCAGTAAGGATTGACCAGCAGCTGATGCTACACTGGAAAAACTCAGCAAATTTATCTGGGCTTCTGTCACTGGCTGTCTATTTTATATGAAAATGATAATTTTCTAAACCAGATAGCCAGGCTTTGAGCTGAGGATTGGCATTTATAAACTTCCATTTATTGAGTGCCCTACCATGTAGACTAGAGAATTATTTAATTTTCACTGCCCAGGAGAAGTTTCAAATGGAGATATTTTCTTCTTCTTCCCTAGCTCCCTACACAAAAACTATTCAAAAGTTTCTGCCTAAAGCATTTTCCCCATTATGTGGTTCTTAATTTCTCCCAGGTGGATGAGAAAGCTGAACACTCATCTCAGAAATCTGTGTTGGAACACTTTAAACAGTCACCATTCTCAATACACTGGGAAAACTGTCCCATCCTTGTGTGGTCTTTTAGTTTGGTTTCTAGTTTTGGGAGAGCTTGTATTGCTTTGTTTGTTTTTGGGTGTTTTTGATTTTCCAAATGACAATTTCCAGTTATTTAAATAAATCTGAGTTGGGAAGGTTTTCTAGCAAGGCACCATGTGGACTGCAGAATTTTTCATGCCACACAGATGATATACTTCTCACAAGAGACAGTTTCTAAAAAGCAGTGGAAAAACAATCAAGCAGGTAAAATTACCTGCAGCATCTGTTGCTAGCCTTGCTCACCCAAACACTTTAAAAAAAAATCCCTTACAATTTTGCAATAATAATAATAATATCACTTTTATACCAAGTGTGCATATATTCAGTCCACACTACTGAAGCCTGGCAATATGATATACAACCAAAAATTGCAGATTTAAAGAAATACTGAATAGTCACAATATCTGAGCACCAGAAATTGTCTCTATAATTCCCCACGCAAATAATTTTCATAAAGATAATTGTAAGCTATATGTTAATAAACTATTTCAGTAATTTCACCATAAACAGTCAGAAATCCTCAGGACTTTCATTACCTCTTACAGTAAATTACTTTCTGTTCTCCTGAGTTTTCTCATGAAGACATATTCCCCATGCAGCACAGTTCACACATATGATTCTGAAATGTCTTTAAAGAACCATAGTTTCAATAATATATTTGCTAAATTTGTACCATTAACATCAGAGCTTAAACTCTGCCCATGAACATTCCTTAAAAGTTCAGGTATCTGCAGACAGAATTCGAATTTTTAGTAAAGACTCATGTTCTTTATTCACATTTTGAATTATTCTGTTTATTTAGAATTACCTCACTCATAATAAATTATAGGGATAGTTTCTTTGAAACTTTTAATTTTCTACTTCTCAGAGAAAATATTTATACAATCATTACCATATCTGCAGAAAGAATTAATACAAGTGTCTTTTTAACTCACCTAGGATTTACCAGCTTCATTTGTATTTTTTAATCTCTGAAAATGTGTAAGAAATAACAATCTTTGTAACTGGGATATTTTATTACTTTTAGTGTTTGAAGTACTCTAATCATTAATTAGCAGGTTGTTTCACTTACCTGTTAGGATGTCATAACTGCCCAGAGATACAGTGTTAGAGAAACTAAGATTTCTTTAGTTCATTTGTTTAGTTTTGTAGGATTTAGGGCGGGGGGTGGGGGTGAAGCTTTTGGAATATTCATTCAGTCACCATACATTAGTGACTTGCACATCCTCACAATCCAGTCCCTGGTTTCTTTTTGGAGGAGAAACAAAGTGTGGTCCCCTTACACAAAGCTTGTTGCAAACCTGTAAATGAGTTCTGGGACAGAAATGCTTCAGGGAAGTTACACATCTCATTTCTGGAGTATGAACTTGTTTCTGTACGTGAGAGTGTAATTTTCAAAACCCATAATCTGCATTAGCTTTCAAAGGCGTTTTTTTGTCCAAAACCAGTTTCATTAGGAAACATGGAAAAACACTAGCAACCATAGAATGCAAGAGAAGAACAATTGTACCATAGTTCTGCAACAAATATTGCTTTCATGCACTGCTTGACAAATCCTTTTCAGAGCACTACTGGTTCTAATTCTTAGTATTGTTCAGGAATTGCAATGTTTGTATTTTAAACAGAGTTTTTTTTCCTCTGTATACATACTCTCTTTTAAGATCCTAAGGTTGGAATGTAGCTGCATCATTGCTCTCAGGGGACATTCCCAGCTTGTTTGATATTTAACACAATCTTAAAAGCCTGCATCCTTTCCTTAACCCAAAGAATAGAAGAAAAAACACTCTATAGTAACTTTCCCAAACAGAACCCAGAGCAAGGTAGTTTGATAAAGTACATGCAAGGATATTACAAGCTGAAACTTCTACAGTTTTGTCAGTGTTTAGATTACTACAAGGATGGAGGAAAAAATCCTTCTCTTATGATCACATTGGATCAGAGACATTCTTTCAGAAGTAGGTAAGACATAATATTTTTATTCTTCTAAAATCAGAGGTAAATATGCTACTGAGAATAATTTGAGATAACTAAACTGCATAACCAATAACTCATTTAAAGAATTTCTCTGTTCATTTGAAAGCACAAAATCTGGCCTAGATGCATGAGTCACATTTTTTTTTAATTAAAATCTTATTGACCCTTTTTAGTCACTTGAAAACAAATATGACCATGAAGACTCATCACTGCTCTGGGTTTCTGACTTTCTCCTCAAAATCCTCATGGCAGCCAGAGGTTTATTTCAGGTAATTGAATATTTTTGTTCTGCTACTATTGACATTTATGCTTTTAGGCTTGCAAGTCTATACACGGATTTCCAGTTCACCCCTTCCTTGTGAAATTCTCCATTTATAGAACTCTGCAGTGCTTAAGAGCTGTATCTTGCCACGAAATGAACTTTAATGATGTGCCAGACTTTGGTTGGCCCTATGTGAAAGGAATTCCAGCCTTTCTTGTTCACTTGTTTATTGTGCAAAGTTATAGGTTTTGCTTTTTCATATTTAGTAACATTGTGAGCTTCTTAAACACTACTAAAGATGACTGACCATCAACACAATTGTCAATTATTTTTAAATAGAAAAATTATATTAAGTAAGAAGTAGGAAAGAAGCAGACTGAAGATTTATCATTCAGCTCTGTGACACCTTATGGCCGTCATCCTAATAAGTTATCAGAGTTGCTAAAATATCAATTTGGCACATGGTTTCACATGATTGCTTACATTTCTACTTAGGGTCTATCACTTAATTCTTCAGTCATTAGGAAATTAAATCAATGATTCTGGCCAGAACTGGAGATAGCCTGATATTTATATTTAAATTGACTATTAATTGTTGCATCAGAGAGCTACTCTGAGGCCTGAAGTACTCGAATTGGATAATGAAAAATGTGATCATATTCATACAGACAAGAGGAAGGGAGAAGCAAAAATAAAAATATATCAGAGAAGCTTTTTATCATGAAACACTATTGATTTTCCTAAGACAAAATGAGGAAAATAAAACAAACCAAACCAAACCAAAAACTTGTGCATGGTTAATTAACTGTAAAGAAAAACTTACAGATTTTTTTTTTTCTCATTCCTGTCTTTGCTGGCAAAATCCCTGCTTGGAAAACAGTGTCTGATCTCTAAAGTGTTAAAGAGCTATTCAACTGTATTTCTCTCAGCAGGAGTACAATTAAGTATGAAAGTACATTTGTTTGGTCATATAACTCCCTGATGAAGACAGGTAATTAACCAGAATATAAAACAAACAAACAAACAAACAAAAAATCAAAGAAATGTTGTCATGTATCTATCAACACATAATTTTAAGGATAGAACAGATCACATTTGAAAACAACTTCTAATAAAATAAACAAAGAAATTGTTAAAAAGTCATATCTAGTTACACTCTAGAGAGAGAGGAGAAACTAGAAATCTATAAAATGCTCCAAGCTGGCAATGTTCTAATCTTAAAAAATTTGTTAATATTTTTTGTCTGTTTGAGAGAGTGAAGAATAAAAAAATTTTGGGAAACATTTTCCCTCAAATGAATTCTCCTACTACTGAGAATGGAGGAGGGAGAACCCTTAGCATAGAAAAACAGGCAAAAAAGATTGTATCAAACATACAAAGAACACTTTTAGTAAATTAAAGATGAAACTTATGTGTGCAGTCACAGAACATTCTGAGTTGGGAGGGACTCATGAGTATCATTTAGTCCAGCTCTCAAATGAACAGTTCATATAGGGATCAAACCCACAACCATGGTGCTGTTAGCACCATGCTTTAACCCACTGAACTAATACCAGAGTTCTTCTCCTTTTTACTGTGTGTTGGTATACTTTGTCTTTTTTCCACAAAGGAAAATATCTGCCTCCGTACAGAGTGTGACAAGAACTCTATTTTTTCTGTGGTGCTCAAACACACTAAATACACAGATTCTGCTTCAAAATCATGAGATACATCACTTTTAATGAGCTTGAACTGTGCAGATGATCATTTGTTCAAGATTTCCAGATTTTTGTAGCTCAATAAGAGAGATGTATGGGTCTATGGATGGGGAAGCCTTGTGAAAGAAAAGCTGGAGCTATGACAGCTTACTTTCATGACAGCTGTATGAAACTTTCCTTTCCTTTATAAGGATTTTTGTCTAAAGAGTTTCTGAGTGTGTCTGGATCCCACAGCTAGATATTATCTGATGAAAATAGTGAGAGCATCAAACAGGGATCCTGTTTGCTAGATAAGATACTCTAATTGAAACCTTATTGATTTATCTGCAAAATTACCTCGTCCAAGGAAGAATAAAAAAGGATTATATTATTCTTCAGTCTGAAAGTAGGGCCCTTTCCTTAAACAAAGAACATGTAGATTCTCTGTCAAACAATATGTCACAAAAGAATTTAGAGGAGCATGAGTACCTCCAGTCTCCTCTGCATCCTCAAGTGTCCACATAACATCCATAACCAGGAAGTCAGGACAAATTCATGAGTGATGTGGCTCATTAACCACATGGATGTGAGTATATTTATGAGGTAAGTGGGGATGAATTTCTGTTTTCCATGTCTTATTTCAAGGCTGTATTTTTGTAGCTTTCTTACAAGGGAGGCCAACTATAGTGAAAAGCGGCTGTGGTTTCAAGCCAGTTTCTGAATTTATGTAATTTTGCATTTGTTTCTGTGTTGTAAGTGTTCATTTCATTAATTTTGCAAGAGTAAAAGATATATCTGTTAGAAAGAAGATATAATTTGTAGACTGAGTTGTTAATAGACAGGAAATGGAGTTGTTTCATGTATCTCATTGGCTGAATATTTTGACATGAAAACTTTGACCCTGTTCCTATGGTTTTGTCTGCCTGCTTTTAAAAATACTACAGGAATAGGAAAATCATTGTATTAGTATTCAGTTGTTAGTATTCAACTGGATTTATCTTCTTTGGTGAGAAAAGACAGAGAAATCTCTTATTTATGAATATCACATAAGTATGGTCCTCAAAAACAAGAGAAATTTTCCTCAGAAACCAATGGAATTGCTTCCACTGGTAAGGAGAAGAAGGTGGTGACAGTCACAGTGGAATGTCAGGTAGCCATCCCAATGATTTTTTATCTTGAATTTTTAAACTTGAGGATTTGATTTCATTTTTCATTTGTTTTTTCAAATGGTACTGTGATTTTAAGATCCTATTGATTATGCCAATGCCAATGGGTCGGTTTAGAGTCAAATAAGAACCCACAGTGGGAAATTTTCAAGTGTCATACGTTGAAAAGGATAGAACTCAGATCTTGAAGCCAGGATTATTTTAATTTTTCTTTTTCCACAAATAGCATTGAAGAAAGTTTTTAAGCCAAGGGAAATATTGAAGTATGGTCTCATTTGGGCACTTTTTTGGAAATAAGAGCACAATTTCATAAATTACACTGAAAACAACACCAAAAAAAATCTGTCTAATAGACCTGTTTTAATCAGAAGCTACTTGTGTGATTTCTACACCAAGGCAAACTGGGAGGCCACAGAATAGTGCTTACAAAAATTTACCAAGTCCTTCCGTGTTGGCATTTTGTCCTTAGTTTTAAGCTAGTGTCACTACAGCAAGATGAAAACTCATCCTGTGTTACTTGTGATAAGCTCTCATTTCTGCTTTTGATTTAATTTTCTCTATTGTCATTGTTTATAAAATTTCATGAAGTAAATTATGCTGGATAAAAGTGGAAGTCTTGGAGCACTGTATCCTGACTTTGTGCAATTGCCAAGGTACTCATAGTGTATTTATAACAGTATTAGGAATTTGATTCATACCTTACATGCACAGACCTCATTAGTTATCACTTAAATTATTCCATCTTTCCACAGATCTTTCACTTCTGCCTAAACTGCTTTCATTCTCCACCAGCCAAATGCATCAGCTCTCAGATATAATATTAGAGGTGTCACTCTAGTCTAGTAATTCAAACATCATCTGTCTTATCATATTTTCAGTTTCACAGCTCCCAAAGACATCTGGCTATCTTGAAGTCAATGGGAGTTAGATATATAATCTGCTTATGTGCTTTTGAAAATCTCTTACATGCCTAATGACATATTTAGGGCTCTTCTGTAAAATAAACTCCTGATTATTCTGTATAATATTATATTGTCTTATACTGTAACCCTTTGATGTGCAGATTTTCCTTGGGTAAAATCATGTTAAGCACTGAGGCTATTCTTTTCTGCACTATTGACTATCATTAGAAGAAAAAGAACACAGTGGGAGAAACAGAGGGTTAGACAAGACATAGGACTACATGCTTGTAAAATCTTATTATGTGTTTAAGGAACAATTATTAAAAGCTTAATTAAATCACCTTAAGCATATCATTGAGCAATAACACTACTATAAAGTATAAAGAATGAGAGGGGTGAGAGGTATCAGATGTACTTATCTGGTATCAAACTGTCAAAACTACCATGACAAATATTACTCATATTTCCTTATTGAATTAGAAGATCAAAATTTGGCTTTAACTTAATCCCAGAGAGAACATTTCATTGAAGTGCTTTCAAATATTTGATAAGTAGTCTGTGCAAAAAATAGAGCGCATCTCTTAATCCATAAACTTGTGGTAGTCAATTGCAATGAATTTGATCACATTTGAGTGAGTTCTTGCCAAAATTTTAACATGTATGTTGAGGGAGTAGACAAATATCTACTTAAATCAGTTTAAATCAAGAAGACTCCTTTTAATCTGAGGGGACAGTGGGAGTGCAAAGAATGATTTCTTTATGATTTTAAGATTGACCAAGTTAGCAATAGATTTTAGAGCTTTGAAGAAGCAAAGAATATTGCTCTCAGTCAAGAGCAGAACAGGGAAGTGCCACTAAAGCTCTTCACAAACCATCACATGGACAAAGTAAGAAAATGCTCAGTTTTCTCATGTTCTGAAAATTACAAGAAGGTTAATTTTCTGATTAATTCTACTACAATACAGTACAGAATATATGAGATATGCATCAAGGCTTAAACAAAGCTAAGACCCAACTATCAATTTTTCCTTAATTTTTGCCCTTAGACATTTTTTACATTTTTATCATAAAGATGTAGTATTAAGAAGAATTTATGAAAACAATATTTTACTATTTCTACAATTATTCTTAAAATTAATGGGAATTTGAGAAGCAAGAATTTGATCTAAACCCCCTACAAACATGATCGTTAGTCATTACAATGAGTTGTGAAGGGCTTGAGTTATGCCTGATCAACACATATTTTAAAGTCTGAAAGCTGTTAATGAATTACTTGATGTTCTTCTGCAATAAAAATATGAATTAAAAATATTGATCTCAGCTTTAAATTTTGCTTCTGAATGATATTCTTGATTTTTGGATTTGATATTCTTGGGAAAGGAGACAGGCACAGCTTTCATAGAAAAATCCCATTACAAGCACACCATGTATAAGGGCTAAAAGTTTATTCTTGGGCTGATTAAAATTTTATCAGTGAATCAAAATAAAACAATTACTGTCATTAGTCTAATTTACAGCACCATTATTACTGACTCCAAAATCCTTGCTCTCTTAAAAAAAAATGTAAATTGCATATACTTTCATCCTATAACTCAAGAATGTCACTTGAGGACACAAAAAGAACAACATTCATGCAGTCAGGTCGTCAGAGCAAAAAGAGAGACAGTTTATTTTTTACTTGGGTTTATATGGACTCTGGACAATGACCAGAGATTGGAGAATGAGGTTTCCACCTCTCCAACCCCACTGGTCAAACTAGAAATCCATTAATTGTCCTTCCTCCAGAGAAGAATGTGAAAACAATTACTTCGTTTATGTTACAATCCGTGAGAAACTCCACTACAAAAATGCAAACATCAGAAGGCTGAAAAAGATTAGAGCAACACAAGAAGAAATTAAATGTTGTTTAAATGTAACAAAATATCAAGTGTGATGAGATTAGATCGATATATTTTACACATTGAAGTCATATGGCTAAATATTTTCTGTTTGATGACAAACCCATCTACTGGAAGGATGTTGGGGTTTAGTATAATTAGTTAGCAGATAAAAATGTTGAATAAAAAAGCTAGGCTGGTTTTCTGGGCATAATAAATTTTTGAGCTAGGTATATGTCTAAGAATAAGGAGTTAGAGAGAATGTAGGAGAATGTAAGCAATATATTTATCTTCAAGATCAAAAAAGAATGAAAAAGACCAGAGGTATCCACTAGGTGTATTAC
This sequence comes from Sylvia atricapilla, assembly GCF_009819655.1. Classification (NCBI taxonomy): domain Eukaryota; kingdom Metazoa; phylum Chordata; class Aves; order Passeriformes; family Sylviidae; genus Sylvia; species Sylvia atricapilla. Next base: position 6,485,982 of record NC_089144.1, on the reverse strand, counting down.
ACAGTCTCTGCCAACACTGACCAAAAAAAAACCCCTACCAACCAACCAAAAAAAACCCCTGGAAAAAACCCAAACCAAAACAATTACCTCAGGACATCCTCCTCTCAATCCGCAATTTCACCAATATCTTAATATTCTCTAAATTTGTGATTATAGGAAAAAAAGGATACCAAGAAATATATGTTCAAAAAACCTTTGTGACCACTGGGGAGTAAAGCTTGTCTCCAGATTTGAAATTATGACTGTACACATCCAAGATAAAAGTGCATTTACATATGCGCACAGACACAGATGCATTTCGAATTTCTCAGACAGCCAACAGAAGAACTACACTATATATTCAAGCAAGAGATAGAAAAGCTATTATTTTTCAATCAAATATTACCCTATAATTTTTTGTTTTGGTTCTGAAGGCTATCAGTCAGTTTCTCAGATATCATATTGTCCACTTTACAATTCAGGGATCTTGTTTGCATGCTTTCAACTCAGCAACCTTTGAAAAACAAAATATGACACCTTGTTCTGATACATCTCCCTGGAACAAAATAGTGAAATATTGCCCCCAAGCCCCCTCAAAAAAAAAAAAAAAAAATAGAGATAGGAGTTTGATTCTAATATGATTGCTTACATGAAGTTGAGGAAGTAAAAATTTGGTCACTAATTATGTAATTCAGATATCAGTACAGGACAAACATTGCGGTTCAACACTTCTCTTTTGTATCAATATATTTTAATTATTCTATTAGGTGTTTTGTAAATAACTTGCCTTTAGCACTTTTTGGGTTTTTTTCTTTTTGTCTCAGTGAAAAAGAAAAACAGAACAATACTTATTTTTCTACCAGGGGACTCACACAAAATGAAATCTGTGGAAGACAGTTTTTCATCATCTGATTCCCTGCAACATCTAACATTTTTGTTGCTCAGTCTAAATCAAAATCTCAAAAAGAAGCTTGCTATTCTTTAGAAATATTTTTTTTTCCTCTGAAACCTTTGACAAAAATGCCAAGTAGGACAGTGTCCTTGATGTTTGCTTTCTCATCAGATGGAAAACAGATCACCTGTTACAAAATAGCTCTGACAAGTCTATTGCAATGTCAGCTTTTCTTTCTGCAGCTTTATTGTGAGAAAGATAGTTTCCCCTATAGTTTTAAAGGGCTTTAATTTCAAATATGTTAAAAAGGTCCTCTCTATCAGAGCTGTAGGCTCTGACAATTTCTGAGGAGAATTTGCATGTATTAGTTTATGGGCATGAATCACAACTTGCTTGTTCCTGTTTCTGTAAGACATCTTTGATCTTTTGCTTAAAAAAAGGGAAATCGCATTTGAAGGTTTAAGTAGAAAAATAAAGAACTACCATATGTAATGTTTACTTCAGAATTTCCTGATCTTAATCAGAAAATTGAATTACAATTAAATTTTTCATCAATTTTAACGATGACATGTAATATAATACAGATTATACAGTGCACATGATATATTTGCAAGCCTACATACATTGCATTTAAAGTGAAAAACTAAGTCTAATGGTAAAAAGTGGTTTCATGGAATACATTGAAAATATGTTTTTTGTGATCACCAGTAAAACAACAATAATAAAATTTGTACATACAGAAAGCCATTAAAGGGAAGAATTTAGCTTAAAGTCATATGCACAAAAATGTTACTAAACTTTTTAGAGACATTTTCTGAAATTAATTTTTATATATTCCAGAAGGTAAATAAAATTATTATGGTCTTTGACCACTTATATATATGCCTTTAATGATATGTTTGTAACATATCAAGAGATTATAGCACATTTCAAAAACCTGCAAGTCATTTATGACTGGCATCTTAATAATACCTGAGCCCCTCAAAATAACGCTAAATTGTACACAAAACATTGACAAAGAAATTTTTACACTCTATTTGTATGATTCCAGCCTTGGTGGAGGATAGCACTGTGTGTATGGTAGTGTGATCACAATGATTTTCATTTTCTAGTATTAAAATCATATTTTATAAAGAAATCATCAGAAAGGTATGTAATAGAATAAATTGGATGAGCAGTGTGACAGCTAAAAGATTAGTCCAGTTTTTAAAACACATTATTATTTTACAGGGCAGTCCCACTCTGTCCAAGTACTAAGTAGAACAGATGTGGTGGAAGAAGTTGTTAGACAGTTTGACACATTTCTGACCCCTTCCCATGTATTTCCTGAAATGAAGCTGTAATTATTATGCATGTTGCAGGTTATGCTGATGAGCTGATAGAAGAGGTTGTCAAATTATACAGCACACAATCACTCAATGACACAGCAGAAAAAAGTGTGGAGCAGGGTTTGCAAATCTGTCTACAACACATGAGTTTCCAGGCAAAATGAGCATTCTGGAAAGCCATATGTCACACTTAGGTAAATGAGACATGCATATGCTGTGGACATGAAAACACTCATTAAAAATAAGGTGGTGAATTGTTTTAAGTTATCAGATGGGATCTAGATCAATCACTCTGTACAAATGAGAGAAAAGAAAGAGACACATTCCGATTTCCAAATGGACACCACCAATTCTACTCAAGAGGCTGCCAATTTATCTACTCTCTGCTTGGTGAAAAGAAAAAAGTTATATAATATGAAAAGATTATTATTAAAACCAATGCAGAAAGCACCTTAATAAAAAAACACTAGCTGACAAAAGCGAAGAATAAATATGAAAGGGGATTTTAATAATTTAAAAAATAATTATTTCAAAAGAGTCATGAGCCACTTCATAGTTAAAAGTAAAGCTCACAAAATCCTTCATTAAATTACCAATGCTGGCAAATCAGTCTCGATAATGACAAACCAAGAAATAAATAAATCTTTATTTCACCTTGAGCTTTATTTTAGTATATTACAAAAGCAAAGTATTAAGCAGGGCCTTTGGGTGGCAGTATAGTCTACCATTTTTCAGTGATCCATACACATGTTCTGCTTGCTTCAGGGTGTTCAAAAGTGATCCATTTGATCTGAAATGTTCTTCTCTCCAAATAACATAATTGATGATAAAGATCTTTAAACAAGCTTAAAAATATCTGTTTTTTACAGAATTTTTCAGACAAGAAAAAAAAAAGAAAAGTGAGGAAAGAAAACAAAAATAATGAAGGAAGGTGAGTGTCTTCTATTTGGAGCCATTTATTTTGGTTTTTTACACAATTCAAGCTAAAAAAATCGACTACATATATCTACTAACAGATCCTCACAAAATTTTATACTTTATATATGGGCAATAAAACTCATAAGTCTTCTCCATTACCTTTTTCATCCATATAACTACTTGTTATTATTTGATAGCTGAGAAGATATATCTGCGTGTGGCCGGGCTGCTCATTTTGATAGGGAAGGGGGACAGAAAAAAAGAGAATTGCTTCTCTTATTTTGTTGTGGTGATCATAATCATCAACATATACTTTTTTTTCCTTGTTTTTACTTTCTCTCAGAGAAAATTTAATTTCATTTGGTAAACATTTGAGAGATGTCATCAATAACAGATGATAGAATTTGTCTCACTGTGTCGAATTGTTACCTGGAAGAACATGTAAGTAGAGAGCACATAAATTTCAAATTTAGCCAATATGTTAGGGTTAATGCTTTTGCTACAAAGATCTGCTGATCTTTGTCCATTCATGTCTTGGTTTTCTGTTGACTTTGACAGGCTGACTTGCCTTCCAATGTTGAAACTTTCATTGGAGGGTTTTCATTAGAGGGTTTTCATTAGAGGACGTTACGGATGATTCAGAGTAAATACAAAACCTCTAGTAAGCCCAGCAGTACTTGGATTTTCATCTCTAGCACTGGTCATGTTTAGCTTAGAGAAGGAGTTGCTACGAAACATTAAATATGACAGGAAAGCAGATTACAAATAGCTTAGTACCATCCTAATATATACACCTTGATTATGAGCACTGTTTAAGGTATGATCTCATAGAAATATGCTATTAATAACAATTTCTAGAAAGTTAAGTTTAAACCAAATGACAGATAGAAAATGCAGCTAGTCCCAGAGTTAATTGAATAGCTGTAGCATTGTCATTGACAATAGAGTATCACAAAAATGTTGGACTTTGAATATTAAAAAATTTTAGCTGTAATTCAGGTCTTGTTTGACATGAGATTTTGTAAAGGAAAACTCAGTAACTTTTGTATTTAGTAGTAATAGGATAACATGCTACAGTAGTTGCAGTAATTGTCCAGTATCCCTATTTCTTAGCTGCCTTTTCTTGGTTGTTTTTTTTTTCTCATTTTATCCTCTATTCCCTCCTTTCATTTCCCATGAGGAACAAGCTTGCATAGCATCACATATTTCAGGGAAAATAAAACAAAACACTCACAAGCTCATAAACAAAATAAAAGACAAAAGAAACCCCAGTCTACTCAAACATCTTTGTGAGGGGTAGAAATCACAATGATTTGTGCAAGTGACAACATATTTCTTTGAATACAACGAAAACATATTTATTATTGAATCAAAGATGAAGTGAAAAAATTACTTCTTGAATGATTTACAAATTTTACATATGTTAAAGTTTCTTTTTTTCCTTTAATTTTTCTGTGTGTGGTCATGTTTATTCTCAAAATAATTAGTTCTGCACATGTATTGCAGCCTATAAAAATCTAAATATATTATCTTCTTCTCTCCTAATTTTCTTGCTGTCATTATACTGGACCAAGTTTTTTTATATATTACTAGTTTTTCTTTAGGCTGACAAGGAAGGCTAAAGGAATTTCAGATAAGGATTTGGAATAAATCACCAACATGAGTTCTAAATTTAATTTTGCTAAAGCAAACTAAAGGATATTGTCCAGTCTGAACCATATGAAGTGCTAATGACTTCTTAGTGTAAGAGATATGGCTAATAGACCAAAGAATGAAATGCTACCTGAGGCAGAAAGACACACTGGGTTTGATGTGGGAGTTAATGAAATAAAATAAACATGTGGACATGTAAATAACCTCAGTAAATATTGTGTTCTATGTTTAGGAGGAAAAAAGAAAAGGAAAAAAAAATGAAAGAAAAAAAATAAAGCAGCCTTACAGTGAACTTAAGAGCATTGAGAGAGCTTCAGCTGCTCAGAGGTAGAGGATGACAGGAATGCCACAGGTAAAGTGGAATTTCTCATAAGAATAATGTGTGATAGAAGATGAGTGGACTAGCCACATGGCAAAAAAGGAGCACCTCAACTGGACACTTATTTGCAGTTCTGACTTGAGCAACTCAAGGAATAGTAACACAGGAAGAGTAGATATAACATAAGAAACTGAAAAAGACTTCAGGCTATGATAAGCACCATGAAGTAAAAAAAAAAAAAAAAAAAAAAAAAAAAAAAAAAAAAAAAAAAAAAAAAAAAATAGATGGATAAATTACAAAAAAGGAACAGATGAGAAGATCAGGATAAAAAAATTCTGTTTGGCTAGAAAGAGTATGTTGATTTTGTGGTCTCAAAAATAATTTGTATCTTTGAAGTTTCAAGTAAAAAATAGCTTTTTCTTCAAATGAGATTAAAGGAGGCCTTTGTAGAGAACAAAGCTGAAAAGCTCAAGTGTTTTGCAATTTGCTAAGATACTCCTTTTGCCCTCAAGTTGAATCTAATTTACGAGATGAAAAGAAGTGACTACTCTTACTTGTTGCTGTAGCCTGGAAAGACAAAATCTGGAGGAGCTTTTTTGTTTATTGATTTATTTTGGTTGTTTTGGTTGAGTGGATCATCAGTCTTTTTTGATGCACTTCTTCATCAGCAGTGCTTGCACCGCTGTCCTAAACAACACTGTTGTTCACATCTCATCTCACTGGTGGAAAATGCAGCAATGAATACAGACTTTGCTAAAGTTTACACGCATCTGGTTTGTGCAAAGAAAGAGGCTCTGACAGATTTTGTAGAGATGAGATGTCTTTTGTGGCAAGATGCAATTGTGTGGTCTGTATATATCTACATTCAAAGTAAGTTAATGTGTGTCCAAGTAGGTAAATAAAAAGTGATGGAACATATGAAGCAGTATCCATAATTTCAATCTTTTTATACACTGAACACCCTCAAATCTCCATATCCAAACTCTCCATATTCTTGAATCCGTAAAGAAGGTAATAGCAATGGAGCCCTAGATCTCAGGTTTTTTTTCCATTGTCTGGTCACACGTGATTTTTTTTATTCTCCACAGACATTTTTAGAAGTAATCAAAAGCAATATTTAGCACTTTACATTTGGCATTCAATATTCTCAGAATTACCAGCATAATTCCTGAGTGCACCTTTGTGTCTACTTAACTGAGTCTTTACACTAATAGCTCCAGGTCTACTAAAAAAAAGTGGGGTTTTTTGTTGGTTTTTTGTTTGTTTGTTTTTGTTTTTTTGTTTTGTTTTTTTTTTTTTTTTTTTTTTTTTTTTTTTTTTTTCATTAAACAGTTAGTCAAGTATTTCTTCAGCATCTTTGCAGCTTAGAATTTTAAGTTAGAACTAATACCCACCATATAATGGCCTGGGTTGGAAAGGATCTTAATGATTTAATTCCACAATCCCTGCCATGGACAGGAACAACTTTCACTAGACCAGGTCACTCAGAGCCCCCTTCAGCCTGGTTTAAACACTTCCAGGGATGGGTCACCAACATAAACATGCCATCCTGTTACAGCTTTGGAAACATCTGCCTAGATTCCTGGAAGATCTCTCTCTTAATTGTTATTTAAAAAGATAAATTGTATTTCTTCTTCCTATTTTTTTCTAAATACTGCTTCATGCTGAAGGAAAAAAAACATATACATGGGTGTAGCTGACTCTTTCAAATTTTTAATGGATGTCTTAGCTTATAAATATAGTGCAACATATATGTTTCAAATAATATGTGTGTGGTTGTTTGTGGGTTTGGGGCAGTTCTGTTTTTTTTTTTTTTTTTTTTAAAGAAGCAATTTCTAAGATCATCATGTATTCATTTAACTGTTTCCACCTTTAGAGAGACCTAGTCTATGAAAAATCCTAGACAGGTCCTCCTCAGGTCTTATTCTAGTTTAGGTGGGGCATTTTCACAGCAGGTAGCCAGACTGATTCTTACAATTATGCCAGGTAAGGTTTATTTTATGAATTTTACTGTGATCTGCTGAGGACACCACTTCACGATTTGGTTTCCCCAAGCACATGAAAGTGAAAACTATCCCAAATTTCTGCTCATATTCAAAGTGTCTGGACATTTTCAGTCGTAAGGACTCAGAGCCAAATGCATTAAACACAACGCAGTTCAGAGAAATAGGAAGTTCTGAGGCAAGGTGTGAATATCCATGGGGTTTGTGCTTTTTAATCTACTGATTTACCTGATGGCTTGAATAATGTTTCAATAGATTACTCAAAAAAAAAAAAAAAAAAAAAAAGAAGAGAAAATTCTTAACAGCATTGTAATTAGGTTCTTGTAGCCTCTAAGAAAAGATATGTTATAATTTCTACCAGAAGGTGTAATTAAATTGTTGTGAATTGAAAACATCTCAATTTCAGAAACTACCAATTCTGTGGTACAACGTGTATTAAGTTATACTGAGGTGATCATATTGATTCATTTAAGACATAAACTCTGAGAATATGTGAAATTGTGAGACCAAATCTCATGTATATCTTGCAGTAGAATGAAAATTTAAAGTGTTCAGCTAAAAAAACAAACAAACAAACAAAACCGAACAAAGTGATTCCAGTTACAAGGATGTCTCTTGTACTGAAGATCATAATAGATTGTGACATCATAAAGCACCCACTTTAGGTATATTTAGGTCACTACATATTCAGCTGGACACTTAACAGTTAAATTAAATCATATGCTGCCTGCAATAGCTCAATAATTCTATGTGATAAAAGTGAATTTCCTAAAGCATAGTTCGATGTTTTAAAGTAAAACTTGTGAAGGTAACTTAAATTGCTCGCTACCCTGCCCTAAGAAGGATACCTGAATTAGCTCTGAAAAAACATTGCATCTTGTGTTCCAGATGTGCTAAAATCTTAGTGGAATTGATTTCTTTGATGAGCTCCATACTACCTTTGTGCTGTCCTATTTAGCTGTCCTCCAAAATCAGCGAAAAGAGATTAATCTCTTTTCAGGTATTTACAGTGCAAAATGTACCTATCCATTAACTGTAAAGGCAATCTAGTCCACTTGGCAGTCAAATTAATCCTGCTCATAACATGAGCATGGTTCCAAGTGCATGCCTACTGCTCACTGAGATATCTCTCTTCATTCACCTCTCTAAGACTACCTCTAAAGCAAGAATCAAGGATAAGATCTATCTACCTTTACCTTCTGACCTTACAAGTAAAATTCTCTGTCAGCTTTTCTAGCACAGTCTAGTGATGATATTATTTATCATGTAAACACCAATTACCTTCTGAAGCTGTAACACTCACCTTCCATGCAAAAATTTACAATACATCCCTGTGGAAAAAAAAATAAAATCTCCTGCACCCTTCTGTTTTATCTTTAAATATTTATGTTAATATAAAAAATGTGATTTTCAACTCATTGTTTTACTGGGTTTTGGTTGTTTTTCTTCCATAGGTAAAATGTTAAGAGGTAGTTATCCATAGATCTGAAGATTCTACAACATTCTCAAACATTTCCTCTTTTACCACCACTAAGGGACAACATTTTCTAAGTATGCAGGTGTGATATTTGTTTTAAATATGCTTTCCTTAATTCTCTTTGTGGTAGAAGTACTACAATACTTGGTAATTGAACAAGCAAATGAGGAGTCATTGTTTTACAGTTATCTACATATTTGACTCCCCAGATTCAAAGCTAAGACAGGTATCTCCAGATCCATTTGTCCTAAAAAATATATGCAGTAAGGCTTGGACTTTGCCATGAGGAGCCTTTATAAAAAATTCAGTGTGATCTTCAAAGAACTAAAGGAATCAGGCATTGAATATGTAAAGAGATAAAAACAAATGTTTGATGAAGTATTTGCTTCTCAGGAGTACCCACTCTGGGAACAACAAAACAACAAGCATGATCATAAAAACTGAGGGAAGAATTGGAAAATATGATGTCATTGCTCTTAAAAACAAAAAATTATATCTGTCAATATATTCTTATCTTACAGCAGTTTTTATCATAGTCATCACTAACTTACTCCTTCTTACTTTCTCCTTTTCAGGTAATATACAAACTCACATAGACTGTTCAGTTCAATTAAAATCTTCAATTTAATTTCTTATCTTGTAAATAATTATTCATCTGCAAATAGCTGCATCTTCAATTTATTGCATATGTAAATAATATCAAAAGTCAAAAAGCCTGACATTGGTAATTTTGAAGAAAGGGGTTTTTTTTCCAAGTTTCAGAATTGGTTAGGGTGAGTGATATGATTTTCAGGCATAATGAGATTTTTAGACACATTTATTAGAAAGAGCAAAGTTGTGTTTACAAAACCAAAGGCCACTTGTCAATTCAGACAAAAACCTGTCTCTATTTGCTTTTGAGTCAGGAATCCAATACTGTTATTTATTGCATTCTGCCTGGTTTACTTTATATATCTCTGTAAAAAATTGGTGAGTTGATGTCTTTCTAATGCACGAGTTTCTAGAGTAATTTAAGCTCTTCCAGGTATTTGAGCTAAACCATTTAACTATTTCTATTAAGGAGGGGCATATGCATTCCCTTTAATCACATCAAATAAGCTAAGTGTAGTGATATTTATATTCTCATTTTGGGTTTTGATCCTGTTTCTATTTCCTCTATGTAGTAGAAAACCATCAGACTTTTCCACCTCACCTCTAACCTGACCCTTTGGAGCAGCTATCAGGTGTGTCTCCAGAGGAAATGGCATCACCCAGGGCTGCTTTCTCCTCCAAACATCAGGATTTAGTGAACTGCCATCTGACCCACTGCCTGTACTGCTGATGTTTCTGGCATTAATAAAGCTGCCCTGCCACTGAAGGCTGTCTGGAATTCAGCTCTCACTGCTTCATGTCTTCTCAGATCTTGCTAACATTTCAGTCTTATTATTGCTGTTTTAGAGGAATTACACAACACTGACACATTCAGACTTCTGTGCATTTTTCTGTCTCATTAGTACACTTTTGATAACAGAGCTTGATCTCAAACTTTTAATTATTTTTCCATCTCTTCTTTTTTTTTTTTTATATATGTTTGAATTAAGATCTGAATAAAAAAGGAGAAATAATTATATGAATGGATCAACAGTCTTCCAGCAGGTGTATGTGATATATTTTCTTGCCAGGTTTCAAGTGGCTTTAGTCTGGGCTCACACAGAAATCTTTGGATGAACCTCTTGGTTAGCAGTTCTTACTAAGACTACAAATAGTCCAGCTGAAAAAGAGCTTTAATAAAACTACTGTTGTGGCTGCTCTGCTTGAAAATATCAATGAATTTTGCAGTGATAAGACTAATATGTATAAAGACAATTGACATAGCTATGCCTGCTACAAGCCAAAACTCTAAAGATCTACAGGAGTTAAACAATTATCATTTGGTGCATAATTAGTCAAGGATATATTGCATTTTAGTCTTAAAAAATCTTATATCATAATAATCATTATCTAGAAAAAGAGAAAGAGAGAGAGAACAAAACTCATGGGAAAAATATTACTGATACTTTATGCACCAATGAAAGCTGCTCATTTTTACAGTTATGAAGGTGATATAAAAATAGAAATAGAATGGAATAGATTTTATCTCTGCTGATGGATATGTCACTAAATTAATAATAGTGCTAAAAGTAGGAATAACGTTTTTTGAAAAAATTGGCTCTATAGCTAAGCATGTGTGTAAAATCAGTAACAATTTCATTGATAGCTATTTAATCCAATTACTTAGATATTATGATTACTTCATTGACTAATGCTTTGTAAGTATAGTAAACAATCAGTATTTCTACATGCTTGAGTAAGGACAAACCACGCTGATCTAGCAGTAAAATGAGTTTACTGCTTAAATGCTTTTCTACATTTTTAGATATGTGTTAAATCTCTTGCTTGATTCTAAGAAATCACTTTTAATATGGCATTGGAAAGAGAAACATTTTATCTATTAAGTGGTGAAAACTGCAGTATTTTTGATTAAGAATTTTGATTTTTCTTGCTAAATTTATAGGTGAGATTAATTAAAGGAAGTGAAATTAGGCTATTTCTACCTTATTTGACAAAACAAAATTACAGAAGGAAACAGCTTAAATACTAATTTCAGTACTTTCCCAACACTTCTGTTTTTCATTTTGAACTACTGCTTTATTCACCATTTTTTCTAGAATTATGAACAAAAAAGGAAAACGTTACAAAAAAATCTTGTTCTGAGACAAAAAGATTTAAATGTATACAAACCAAAATATTTTCAGTTTTTAAATTAATTTTGAAAATTAAAACAATTGCACATTTGCATGAAAATGTTTGAACTTCAAGACCTTCAATAAATCAGGCGGAAATAAATTAAGCTATACCTTCACTGATAAACTATTATTTTTTACATAGTTTTCTTTTAAGGTAAAAATGTTGACTTATGTTTTTAGCTGAGATTCCTTTCATCATGAAATGAGGTGTATCAAAGTTATCCAACTGTTCCTCTCCAGACTCATAAATTAGTAGAGGGAGAAGAGGAGAGTTGTATTGTCAAAAAAAGAATTTATTTTCCTTGGCCAAAATGTGAAGTTCTTGGTAGTTTCTTGGGCAGTGCGAGGAAGAACTGAGCTTAGAAACCACTCATTGTAGGTAATTTCAAGAGGAAAAACAAGGGCAAATCAAACCTCAGTTTCATATGTATTTTTGTAACTCACCTCCATTTAAAAAACTGAAAACCTAATTTTTTTTTACATGAATTGAATAGTTTCAGAAATGAACCTTAAGATTATTACTAACTGTATTTTCAAATTGCAGAACATCTTGCAAATTATCTTTATGCATAAGTTGATTAAAGACAGTACTTCCATCACATTCTTTTTTTTTTTAAATACATTGTTAAACATTTGTAAAAAATTTTGGAATTCCTATTTGTATTCAAATCTATGAAATCCACCTGACATTTATTTTCCAGCTATCATAAAATGAAATATGTTACCTTTTCTACTTGACTTACTCATCTGGGCATTAATATGACAGTAACATTTTAAACAATACAATATTTACATTTTATTTTCCAAAACAGTTTTACTTGATAAAGACATCAACATATTTTATTGTTTTTAGTGGCAGAAGTCATTGATGGGATGTCCTAAGACTGCACAGCTGAGTTATTACATATGGTACAAATATCTTAAAATGCATCTCAACCACATTTTATTCATCCACAGGGGAAAAAAACCCTGAAAACCAAAACAAAACAGAAATGGATGAAAACAAGTGCTGTTCAAATTCTACTGGTAAAACAAAGTGTTTTAGCATTAAAGAGTTTTGTAGGTCTACTCCTTAAATTAACAGTGTCTAGGATTTGAAGCAATAGTTATCATTTCAATGCCTATGAAAATTCAGAGTCAAGCTAAGAAGAAAGTCATATCTCAAGAGCACAGCTCAAATAATGTGTAGGAAGGACTATTCCAGCCCCTTCCTCTTGATGTGGGGCATGCATATGCTACTGACAAGTAGAATCTTCCACAAATGTGTTGATCTCCCTATTGTTTTCTGACAGCAGAGAAGCACAAAGCATTTTTCTCACCCTTTTTCTACCCTGAGGACAGTTTGTTACATCCAGGTGTCTTATGTAGATCTTATCTTTTCTTGTTAAACAATTTACTATGATACTGTGACAGTGAGACTATTTGCCTGGGGATCTTCTACAGCTCCAAAGTTTTTAAGGGAATTTTTCCAGAATTATTAGCATCATCTTCTCTTCAAAGTCCTAGCTCCTCACAAAAATAGTTATCATCCCAGGGTGGAGTGATTTAAGGAACTATATTATAAAAACATAAACTACAAAATATTGCTTCACACACTGTAAATATTCCATCTGACTTAGGCATCTAGAGGAAAATCTTTAAATTAATTAACTTAGTCTTTGAGTCTAAAATACCCAGTGGTGCAAATAGCACATTCATTCACAAATACCTTTTAACCACTTTTTTTCTCTGCTTTTTACACTTTAATATTAACAGCAGTAATCATACTTACACATGAAAAGTTTTCAACTGCTTATTATTTCAAATAATAAAAATAATGCAAGAGCTTGAATATCAATCTGTCCCTTTTAGGAGAAAAGACATAAACAATTAAGTAACAGTATCTGAAGATTGATAATTCCAATTTGCTTTGGGCTTGGGGGTAGAACAATCTGTCTTTTTCAACCATACTGTTTGTTATACTCAGAACAGGATATAGGGATCTGGGATTTTTTTACCTCCCTTTAACTAGAATTTGCTGCACAACCACAGATAATTTGTTCAAAAATCCTGAATTTTTCAGATCTTGCAATAGGGGAGTGCTTAGCAATTAAATACTCAGAGCTAAATTCTCAGTCACTGTCTAGATGGTGAAAGTTTCCTTTGCAAGGGTTCTTACAGTGTGTTTGGGTGATTTGGATTGGGTGGGATTCTCCCCAGTGCTGTTAAACTCAATTGTTAAGTTCTCACAACCAGCTGGTTTGTGCTCCTACACAAGCACTCCAGCTCAGACACAGTCTGTCCCACTGCTGTTGACTTTAACCACACACAAATGAGCTAATTATGGTAATGGTATGCAAAATCTTGTCTAACTTGAACGTTTTCTATTTGTAAAGGTCTTATCTATGCAGGATTTGGTCAATCCAGCAGCAATAACCTCTCTAAGAGTCCTCAGAAAGTCCAGCTTTCTCCAAAGAATTTAAATCAACACAGAAATATATAATTCAATGTAGGCATTTCAGGTCCTGCTTGAGGAAATCTTCAAGTCAGTGCAGAATTCTTACCTGCAGAGCTCTTGTACCAGCTAATCCCAAGCTTTGTTGTAAGGCAGCCAGCATTCCAGCCTCCTCATGGGGCAGACCATCACTCATCATCCCACTATCTCAGCTCTGCAGGTGAGTAACTAACAAATTTGTGGAGCACCTGGGGAATGAATGGCCTGAGTGAAGCAGATGTGTGTGCACATAGCCACAGCCCTGATAACCAGCCACACCACTTTACACCACGAGCAACTTTTAACTTTCATGTGTCCCAAATTCCATGATTCTTGGCACAAACGCTATTAGAATTTCTGGTGACGCTGGTTAAATAGATAATGTTACCTTTTTTCCTTCAAATAATGAAACCAATGCTCTTAAAACATCTTTTAAAATTTAAAAGAGGATCTCCAAAGTAAACTGCTTAAAATTACATTAGCATTCCAAAATTCATTCACTGTTTATGAAAATTCTAATTTATTTTTAGTTCATGAGTGTCTGAGTGTGTTCAATGCCCCCAGTATTGCTGTTTCAACCCAATAACTATCTTTAACTTCAAAACCACCTTGGTTGATTAATTTTCTCCTTCAGGCTACCTCAGATATCTTGTTCTATTTCAGCCTTTTCTGGTTGCATCACTGCAGACATCTTGAATATAGTTTTGTTTTTTTATCTTACTTTGTTCCTGAGTAGTGCTAACCTGCACAGTCTAGTATGTGGTCCTCCACTTATTCCACAAGTCACACTTCCCCATTATCTCAATCTCTTCTCCGCTTTTAACTTTGTCATTTACCTTTATTCCTTTGGCAAACCCTTCCCATGTACTGTGTACCTTCACTGGCAATTGTCTAAGCCACCTTTCCCTCTCCAGTTCTCTGAATCTTTCATTGTCTTTATTCTAACCTTTATACTGTTAAATGTATTATTCCTTTTTTGCCAATACAGAACTCCTTTTGTTAAAGACTACTTTGGTTTGGGTTTAATCTGATGCTTCTTTACCAGTCCCAGATCTATAATATGTTTCTTCAATATGTAAATTATTTATTAAAGACTTTTGTTGAAGTATTTATTTATACTAACTTGTGTTAAATTATTGTGTACATTAACCTAACGTTTTGAATGGCTGAAATATAATCCAGATAATGAAAGTATCTCTGATAAAAATCGACTTGATTGTCTTTGGGGACTAGCTGGCATTTTTTTGAGTGATAAAAAGCTATTTAACTTTGCTTCATCTGAAATCAGAAAAAAGCACAGGGCGGGGCAGGGAATACTTATCTTTTTAGATCCCTGATATTGTTGTAATCTTGGGGTTAGATGTAGCATAGAGGAATGTAAAGTTATTTGTGAATAGAGGTTGATTTTTAAACAATTTACCATTAGCATGAAAGTATTGTGCAACAGTCTATACTTTAAGCTGAATAGAAAATTAATAAAGATCCTTAGTGGCTGAGATCTCATTAAATTAAATTCTGTATAAAACCTTGCATCACATTTTATTTTTTGGCATTTTTGTTACTCCCAACTAACTTAGTAACAAATTTAAGCCTTTCATTATACAGAAATCCATGAATCTAGTATTACAGAATTTTAACAATCATAGCTATTTTCTCCATGTTGTGTGCCCCTCACTCCTATTAATATGTACTTAAGCAAGTACCAGGCTGATATTATATCTTTGAATGAAATATACCTATGAAACACTTAAAAAAAAAAATCCTCATTATGAATGTTCTTTTTGGAGGATGCTATCTTATTTTCCTTTTTAATTTTTATTTAAAATATAAGTGGTTTTATGAGCTGTTCTTGTGCTGTGTGTAAAACAAGATAGAGCCTTCTAAAGAGCTTTCAGTTTGGGGGGATTTGCATCAGTCTGCTGAAAAATCATACCAAAAAACTGAACATTATTTAGCCAAAATTCCCCTTAAAATGATCATTGATGTCAATTAGTTTCAGTTTTCCTCTGAGTATTTATTCATGTTTTAAGGGATTGTTTTTCTGAAGATTTGGTAAAAAGTGTAACATTATCCTTCATCATATTTTTCCCTGACTTCAAATTACAGAGGATTTAGGTCTTCTGGTTTGATGTTCAATTTTCCCTTTCTGTATTACAAAAACATGTAATCTTTGATGGTGGTATATGCCTTTTCCTAGTAGGAAGGACAGCATATTCTGATTGAAAACAAGCAAATGCATTCCCATTTCCAAAACGACCAAGTGGCATTTATTTTATATGTCTTATTTTCTTGAGACTTTTTTAAATTTCCCGTAGGAAAATTTTGCTGCTGTTTCTGTGTTTAACTTATGTATGTCTGCTTTGTTTAGGACAAGTTGTTCCTAGAAGGAACTGTATTTTATTGCCTCCAGCACTGCTCAGTGTCTGGTATAATGAATGCATCTTTCACTTCACCTGGGTTTGTCCTTTGCTACAACAGCCAACCTTTTACTCTGTGAATCCCGCTGAAATAACACACTTTTGTTACAGGTCATGGATCTTCAGCCATGCTTTTAAAGGCTGGGCAGCAGTAAGCTGTTTTGTGATGATAAACTATACCTGAGAAGAGTGCTTCATGATATTCTGCCTTAAACCTCCCTTTTTCTTTGCCTGAAGATATCCTGCTCATTTTTTTTTTTTTTTTTTTTTTTTTCACTGACAACAGCGTAGAATGTAAGTGGTGCTTGATGTAGTGAGGAAAAGCAGAGCAAGGTATGTGCCTGTATTTGTTGTACTCTGATAGACATCCTGGGCTTTCTGCTCCATAGGCAGGGTTTGCTAAGCTGCCTCTGGATCATGTGCAGGTCTAGGATCACCCATGCCTCTAACATACCCCCCAATGTCATACCCCTGTCAGATGTGACAGGACCCCCCAACACATCTGAGAGCAGCATGAGCAGAAACCAAAAAGGCCCCTTCTTTCCTGATGTATTAATTAAGTACCAGAATTAGGATATGCTGATAATAAATGATGCTACCTACTTGAAATTTGATGGGGAAAAGTCACCTGTCCAATGATTGTATGCATAGCCTTTCTGATGAGCTTTGTGATATAGAAAATTAAGAATGCAAGATTAGAGGATTCTTGTTGATAGGAGGAAAAAAATGAAGGTGGAGAACTCTATCAGGAGAAGCATTTGTGGTTCTTAGAAAGGCAAAGATAGCTGATAATGGCAAGAAAGGAATAACATTTTTTTATTAATATTATTTCAGATAAGAGAATAAATGTGGGTATTTTATAAGTGCGACACACAGATAATACACGAGTATTTCAGTAAATTATGCATTTATTTTGTGAGAATTCAGACACTTTGTGAATAACTTGGCTCAAGAATCTTAACTATCTCCAAGTCATTTATTTTGTAAATTGACGTTATAACCAGTGATGAATGACTAATACCTTTGTTGAGAGACTGGACAGAAGATTTTATAATATCCTGCTTACTCTTTTCAGTCAGGACATTTTGAATTTTCCATTGAAGCCAAGGAGGAAAAATATTCTTCCTGATAAGTGTAGCACATTCATCTCTATTTTTTAACATAACCTTGAAAAAGTTATCTTAAAAAGGTACAAATTTCCCCATCAACTGTGACATAAAAGAAGTCTAGAATTCCTAGCTATTTCAGACTTTTTTTTTTTGTTTCAGGCACTCTGTGACCTGTTCCTTGGCTCATACTATGCAGTTTCATAGCAATTTCAATAAGAAATTTTTATACCAAGTTTTTATTTTCTGACGGTTTTTTTAGACAACTAAATTTTCAAGTTATATTTGCTTCTGTATTCACCTTTATTGCAGTATCATATCTTCATGAAAAAGTTAAGATGCTTGATTATAAATAATTAAGTGATGAGGTAGCACAAGTGCCTCATTTTTCTAATGTTCATAAATAATAGTTGATAGAAAAGATACTTAGCTTCTTTCAGTTTTAACTTATTTCTCTCTGCTGTTTTCAGAGAATCAAACACCTTCTTCACAAAAGTGGTGGTGAAATGGCTGTGAGGTAGGAATAGGAAACTTCATCTTTCATTCCAAAATTGGTTGAGTGTGCAGAGGAGAGTGCCACACTTGCCAAATACAAGTGTCAGCCTCATAATCTTTAATATGGAAAAAGCGTGATATAGGAATAAGAAGGGAGGATTTGTTTCCAGCTCTCTTCTATGCGTGTTAGTCCTAAATGGTTTCATATAAGATGAACAAACCATTTTTAGTCTGACTAGAGTGAGTAACATATCCAAAAAGTACATTAAGTGTCCCTGATTCACGTAGGCTTGCTGAAAGTAATTTACTGCTAAAGTGCTCAGTTGTAAAATCTGTTTCTCCTGAGCAAGTGATTAAACTAAAGAACCTAGTATCTAAAGCATTTGCCATGTAAAAATTATATATATAACAGTACTGCAAATGCTGCAGGGAAGCCTTTATTATTAGTTCAAGAAGACCTTATGGATTTTATTTTTTCGTACTCATTGAATTCTTTCATTGGAAAAAATACCTCTGTCCTTAAAAAATATGTTATTATTTATAGGATTGTCTTACATAGCTACCTTATAATCTCTCCCTTTACACTCTTCTCCACTTTTTCTAACAAATATGTCAGCTTTTCTACTTTTATTTTATTTCATCTTCAATTTCTTTCTTTTATATTTGTATAATATTTTCATTGCTACTAGCACCGTTCTTTTTATTATTCAAGCACTAGAGAGGACAGGGATTATGCCTAAGAGCTGTTTCAATTTTTACTTGCCTATTCAGATAAGGATTCACTACTTTGACTGAAGTGAGTTGGCATATAAATACAGTATCCCCACCACGTTTTTGACTCTAGTATGAGACAGGATTGGAAAGGAGAAACTCTATGAAATGAATAGGGGCCACTGAAACAGCCTATCATTCCCAGTACTCCTGAGAATGCCACTTCCAAGCTACATCAGTACAGCTGCTCTTTGGGCTTTTTTGAATCCCGTCAGTGGGAGCATGGACTTCTACACATCCCAAATCTGTTCCTGATTAAGAGAATAAAAAAAAATTATCAAGTACTCTTTGGATTAAATAGCAAAAGCATACATTTAGTGTCATGAGTAGGAAATTACTGAGGGTGTCAGCACATGCACTTGAATTATTATTTTTTAAATCTCTGCTGTAGAGAGAATAATTTATTACAGTCATTTTCAATGGACAAAAAGATAATTTGGCCAATGAGTGGGTTTGTAGCTAAATAAGTCCACTATTGCTAATACTGTAAGCCACTTTTACTTTAATTAGCAAAACATTGATTTGCATTTTAAGAATAGCTAGATTGTGGGCATAATTTATTTCAGGAATGAGAATACTCACACTACAAAAAGATCTTTCTTGAAAAATATCAGTTAAAGTAAACTTTGAGAGATATCTGAATAATGTACTATATTTAGGTTAAATTCATAAGGTGATTTTTTATTCATCCACTTAAAATTTAAAAATGTGCATTTTTATTAAAAGAGCAAAACTCACAGGAATTTATTTTATAGGTGCCATTTTTACTCTCACAAGTTAGCAAAAAAACCTTTGTGGATTTTCAGTGACTTTTTAGCCATCAGTCAGTCGCTTGTTCCCTGGAAAACTTCAGGTGTGTCTGATTTGAGGGCAGTTTACTTTAATCTCATGAGCAGCACTGGCTGTGCTCCTGGAAAAGTCTCTACAAATGTGTTTAACCTCAAGTTTCAGAAATACTTTAGGTAGTCTGAAAGCAAAAAGCTTAAAACATTGTGACTTCAGAAAAAAATCATAAAATAATAGAATAATATATGGTATCCATTACCTATTACATAAAATAATGTACAATACATTATATCAATCATTAAGTATTATTAATCATAGTATCATAGAATGAATTGAGTGGAAAGGGAGCTTAAAATTATCTAGTTCCAAAACTCCTGTCATGTGGGTGAATTCTAGCAATATATTGATATATTACATATATTTAATATAGTTTATTAATTAATCAAATATTTTCTTGATTTATATATATTCTATGTTAATATAAAATAATTGGATAACTTGATAAAACAATTTACTATATAATATATATATTAGTTTCTTAATATAGCATATTTCTTTTTTATGTACAATAGTATCTACATTATATAGGTTATACCAGTTTCTTCTATATTAAATATTCTGAATTAATGCTCAGGAGGAAGTAGAACCTTTGATCCACTCTCAGAGCTATGACACCATCGAAATAAGCAAAACCAGGTGGGATGAATTCTTTAACTGGTGTGACGGGATGGACAGTCCCAGGCTCTTCAGGAGGGACAGGGAGGGCAGCAAAACCAGGGAGGTGATACAGTATTTCAGAGAGGGATTGGATTGTATGGGGCTTGCAACTGGTGATGACAACTGAGAGCTTTTGAGTAAGGATAAATGGGAAATAAAATAATGTCTATCCAGTCCTCACGCTTATGGGTGACTTTTATGTCCTAGATGTCAACTGGGAATATCATGCAGTGGTTACAAGTGGGTCCAGGAAATCCCTGAAATACATTGAAAATAACTTTTTGGTGCAGTTGCTAAGAGGGTCATCTGGAAAGGATTTGTCCTAGATTTATTGCTTGAAAACAGAGAGTGACTAGTGGGCTGAGATGGGTGGGTACCTTGGTCACAATGATCATGAGATTGTGGAGTTTAAAATCATGGGTGAGAGGAGAAAAGCTGTCGACAAAACTTTCACCCCAGCTATGGGCACAGAAGACTTTGGGCTTCTAAAGGAACTTGTTAGTAAGGTCCCTGGTAATCCACCTTTGAAGTTACTGATGTCTATAAATATTGGTTACTTTTTAAGAGACATCTGTTAGGAGTGTGGGAGAAGGCAATCCCAAAATGTCAAAGGTCAATGAAAAGGGGCAGATGCCCGGCTTGGCTGAGCAAGGATCCTCCTGAACAACTTAGGTGGAAAAGGAAACTTTAATGACATTGGAAGGGCAGGGCAGGAGGACCACAGTGGTACTGCTTACCACTATAGGGAGATTATCTGTATGGCTACTGCTCGGTTAGAATTCTGTTGTCCTGTGAAGGGCAGAAACGATTGTTAAAAATATGTTAACAGAGAAAGTTATGAAGTAAAGGTATATATAAAGAAAAACTAACAAAACAAATAAAGATGTTAGCATAACCAAATTAAAAATGTCCCATTTCCTATAACAGTTATTTGCTTAATTTTTCTACTGTGTGGCCTGATATACAAATAGAAAACATGTTGGACAGCAGCTGCATCTCTCAGTCAGTTACTGGCGAGATGAGTGGACTGTGTCCAAAACGCTAATATGCAGCTGTAACAAAATGGCATTGACTATTTAGTAGCATGACATGTGAGTGCTCATTTTCATATTTTCCTTTTGGTACGTTACTCCTCTCATGAGATAACTGAGTTGACTCTCCAGCAATTTCCAATGCTCAAGTAACTCTGTGTCATTTCACTATTTGGTGTAAATGACAACAGATAGTAATTCTAATCACTGGAAATGAAAAATGTGAGATAAATACACTGCACTGAAATATTTATCATGCAACTCTAAAATATGATTTGTTATAGGAGACTATATCTTATTTCAAATTTTATTTTCTACAATTTTGATCTGGTTGCTTTATTCATTTCACATTATGATTTAATCATTAAATATTGTTACTGGACAGTGTCAATCAGCATTGTGTGGTCACTTAAATGTTTTAGAAGTAATCATATACTAGTAGGTAAAAGAATTTCTACTTTTTATTACTTTTCAGATACGATAAGTGCTTTGCACTGAAAACCACAGGGAATTATATAGAGTACTTCATTCTTAAAGTGCAATTTTCTCAGCTTCTGTCTTGTAATATGTGACTTAAAATAAAATGTTCACTCTAAATATGTACAACATTTATGCAGTGAAAACTCCGCAAATTTCAATATCTCAAATGTTATTCTGTGTTTACAGCTGTTTCAAAAGGGTAGAACTACTTTTTATTTAATACTTAATGTCACATAATTATCTAATGTAAATCTCAATACTGTATCACTTTACTATTCTGTGTCATCTCAAAATCTGAGTATATGATGCATGAATATATGTGAGTTTGGACCATATCTTTATTTCTCAGCTTGCCACCTTTTAACTTTGTGTTGTAACTCACCCATGAAACTCACACCTTCATCAGAAGTCCATTATCAGCAATTCTACAATCTTATTTTCCTGCTTTCTAGACCTTCTTAGTCTTCTTTTAATTTATATAGTACTAAAATAGACAGAATCAGTTTTATAACCTGTTTCACATCAGAATTCCTTTAAAAAATTAAGAATACTGTGAATAATATCTATATTATTAGTAATAATGTCATTATTGTTAATGTTAATAACATTAACATATTAATGCTAATAATAGTCCCTGCACTCATAAGCTAGGCATAATATTAAAATACATGAAGTATAGAATATTTTGAAAGGATGATTTTATGTTGATGTTTATCTTGTCAGCAGCCCACTCATTACAATGTTGTTGAGGTTTTTAATATCATTAATATCAAGCTGACTGGTAAATTACTTTATTACTTTTTCTAAATCATCAAGCACTTGTTTTGAGAAAATTCAACTGTCTCAAGACAAGAGATACCAATAATCTGAGAGATGATACGTACCCATGAGATTAATAGTGAATACGCTCTAATTAGGTAGAGTTGAATTACAAGTGGATCATCCATACCCCAGGTGAGAGCCCAGGATGCAGAACAGTTCTGGGCTTCATTAGGTGATAATGGAAAAGAAAAATAGCACCTTGAAAATCCAGTTCACACAGAACACTCCTTCGAGAAGGCTCTAGAGGATAAAGATCATAAAATGGGGAAAATAAACCAACAAAAAAACATGGAAAATTTAGGAGTTCCTCTAACAAACTCAGAAGTTAAATTACCTTGTGCTAAAATATTCAGCAATTTAAACACACTTATAAGGAGGCCAAAATAAAGTAAAAGAAGAGATGAGTAAACCTAAAGATAAATTAAGAATCAAATCTCAGAAAATTTTAAATGGAAGTGGGAGGAGTGCACTTTCATATTAAACATGTAAGTCAGAGAATCACAGGAAAGGTCACGTAAAAATATTAAAGAATAATCAACAGGAATGGTTTCATTGTGTAGGTTAGTTTCTCCTCTTGTAAATCACTGCATTTCTACAATGAACTTGCTTGTGAAAAGCATTAAATTGCATTCTAAGCTAGTATATTACAATTCAGTTTATTAACTCTTGACTGGACTCTACTGGCTTCAGATCCACTGTTTTTCATTCCTCAGAATAAAATTATTAAGTCCTTCCAATTTAACTGATATGGAATGCAGAAGACAGTGAAATGCACAGCCACATCTCTGAATTTATGTTTAACCCCAGATATAACTAAATACCATGCAGATGTTTGCTCACTGCCTCCCTGGTGGGATGTGTTTGGATAAGAAGAGATTAATAATTGAAATAAAGATAATAATGAATATAATAATAAAAATATTATCATTATTATTAGTGGTAGTAGTAGTAATAGTATCAAAACAAAGAGCAGAGAAGAGGAATAAAACCCCAAGGAAAAACAAGTGATGTACAACATATTTGCCCCCCATCTGCTGACACCAATGCTTAACCTGTCCCCAAGCAATGGTTGGTCCCTTCTGACCAACTTCCCCCTGGTTTATACACTGGGCATTGATGGAACAGAATATCCATTTGGCCAGTTCAGGTCACTTGTCCTGGTAATGCTGCCTCACAACTTCTTGTGTACCTGCTCACCAGCAGAGCATGGAAAGCTAAAAAGCCCTTGCCTTAAGCCCTTGAACACTGCTCAGTAACAACAAACACATCAGTGTGTTATGGTTCTCATACTAAATCTAAAACACAGCACTATAGCAGCTACTAAGTAGAAAATTAACTCTCTCCCAGCTGAAACTCTCCAAGGAGAGTTGCTAAATCTTTAATTATTTAGACTGTTGGAGAGATGAAGCCTAACGCTACAACTTGGTTAATTGAAACTCTATATCCTATATGAAAGGTAAAATGTTGTGAGTGGAAAGTAAAATAAACTAAGAAAAGCAGAATCCATCTCACACTTTTAAACCTGGAAATCTAAGCTGTAATTGAGGCTCTCATATAGATCAGTAATTTCTTCTTACCAAATTCACTAGTGAGCCTCAAGTGTTTTTCTGATCAGTTGGGAGTCTTTGGACTAGCTGATTCTTAAACCTCAGTGGTTTTCTGTTGGTTACAGTGGAGCATCTTGTCTTGAAGTAATGTAACTTTGAGTGAGAACAGTGATGTAAGGGTTGACTTGCATTGCTGTGTCAAAGGCCAACGAGATTTTCTGAATAACCATTATAAAACCATCAGTGATAATCAGAATCAATAATTGTATTGATATGTCTAAAATTATAGTATGGTGCATAGTTCATCAAGGTTAAAACACAGATAGATAAGCTCATCTAACCTTTCAGAACTCTCTCTGAACCCGCTCTAAGGATGGAACATGACAGAGTTGAGCAGCCAATACTTGCTCGTAGAATTATTTTATGTACTTCTATTTTTAAAAAAGAGGCAATAGATAATAGAGTAACAATTGCCCTCCAAATATCATAATTAACTAACACATATTAGTGAAGACATTCTGCATAATTGTGCTAGTATAAAATTATGCATGAAGGGAGAATGCTAATATATGCACTCAATATCTCATGCTAAAATATTACTCTAAGTATCACCAAAATTGCCAATTTATTTAAAATACAATACACATGTGACAGCACAAACTGCCTTTTCTCAGAATATCTCCCAGTTGTAATGTCTAAATAGAAAAAAAGAATAACACAATCTAATGAATATTGATCTAAACATGAAATGAGACTTCTCAGAAAAAAGATACATGATGTGTTTCTAGAAGGATTCTGTAGTACTGCATGTGATGATTAAAAGTAGCAGCTAAAATAAAAAAAAGAAAGTATTTTAAAATATTTTACTGATAAGAACAGTTCCTGTCATTAAAAGAAAGACGAGCTATGAAATTGCTTTAGAGTTAGGGTTAAAAAATTCGATAGTCATTTCTTTTTCAAACTGTATTTGCAATTGCAAAATAATTGCATCCTATTGTAGGCAATGAGGTGGAAATTAACATTAATATGCATTGGAATATGTCAAATTCTGAACTCATGGCATTTATCAGGATTGAGAGAACACTAATTATGTTAATTATAAATCAGGCAAAATTTTCTACTACAACTGAGGTAGACATGAAACAAGTCCTATAACAGTCTAGATAAGTGAAATTTAAAATTAATGGGAGTGTTCTGTTTATTTGTTTTTCTTTTTTTTTTTTTTTTTTTTTTAATTAAGACAGCAATTGCCATGACTTAATTAGCACATGAGGAAAGTCAACATCCAAAGGATCAAATAATATATATTTCCCTACAGAATGAATCTTTCAAAAGATAATGTAGCCCTCCCCATCTTAAGAATCTTTTCTGGGCACCTTCCCTTCATGCAGATTCCATAAGGTTTCTTTAGACACAAGTTGGAAGTATAAGGTAAATATCAAAGAGTAACACACACGATAGATACCTGGGTCAAAGGAGTTACTCAGCTAAACAACAATGTGTTCACTGTCTCCAATAAAGTTGTTGGAGGCTCTTTGCAGGTTTCTCAGCTGTTGGGGAGGTCAGGCAGGTTGGCCTCCATTTCCCCTTGAATGGACTGATACACATTGCTGCCGAGCTGCTGTCTTCTGACTCACTGCGTCTTTTTTCTTAGGATTTTATATATTTTTCTTTCAGTGTTTTTCCTCTCCAACTCTTGAACTGCTAACTCTCCCTGTATCAGCAATCTTTGCTGTCTCATCTTACATATCTCTGTGCTATGTACTTTTTCACAGTCCTTTTTCACAACTTGGCAATTTTCATGTTTGAGTCAAGGTTATGGAGTTGGACTATATCAAAATTATATCAAATACAAAAAAACCTCGACTCACACACACCTGGATCCCTAGGTCCTGTAAGTTCCCATAAGTTTGGTAAGATTTTTTTGGCCTTCCCATCTATTAATTTATTCTAGTTCTCTTCGAGTTTATATCTGTATCTATATACATAGATATATTTAGACATCTAAGGCATCCTATGGTAAGGAGTTTTGCAGTTTGACTGTATTTTAAGTAAATGAAAGTAATTCCATTATGTTTTGTCACCTTTTTTCTGAATCTTTTTTATTCTACAATATCATTTTTGAGGTGAAATAGTTTGAACAATACTGTGTTTCTGTCCTGGGTTGTAGTTTAAGGTGTATTCTATCACCATCTTCAGTTAATGGCCCATCAATGCCTTTTGCATGACTCAGAGATAACTCCCTCCGGGCGTTATCTCTCTCTTTAATGGGCCATTAAGGCTCTCTTCCATGACTCATCATCCCATTGTGAGATGCTCCGCCCATGGGGAAGAGCCAAGCATTCTCACCTGGATATAAGCTGAGATTTGGGACAGTAGAAGCAGCCCTCACCCACTGGATTCCCAGAGGACCGGAGCTACCAGACCTTTCTACAAGATTTCTGTTTCAAGAAGACCACCTCGTCTAGACTGTCTCCATCACCCTGATCAGGTTGTATTCTGACTATGTCACTGGTTTTTCTTTTTTTGTATTTATTTTATTTTATTCTATTTTATTTTTTTCCTTTTCTTCTCATTAAATTTTATTTCTGACTTAAAGCCTCTTACTTGGTTTGTTTTTAAACCACAACAGTTTCTGAAATGTTGATATTCTATCTTGTGTAAGAGAAGATGATGCAACAGAATTACTCATGTAAAAGTAGGAAAATGCTGCTGCTTACACACCTGTGAGCCCTTTTCAAGACTTTAACTCTTGGCCTAGAAGGATGAGCATTGACATCAATAATAGCCAGACATATGTAGAAAAGAATAATGATAATGAAACCTGCCAGATAATCATGACTGACCTTGATCATCCAGAACTAATTTGCAATGGCTTAAAGTAATCCTTTCCTTCATTTTATCTTGAACTCACAGAAACCTGCTGATCTCTGTTATCCAGTACAAGGCATGCCTCTGTCTCGAATAAGAAAGTTATTCCTTTACAGATGCTCTATTTGCTATTATTAATACCATCCTTAATCATAAGAAAGAACCCAAATCTTGTTCAGCTCAAACTGCAGATCAAATTATAATCTTCCTTTAGGAGTTTAATTCAGAATTTAAAGGGCTCTCTTTTGAAATAATAGGACTGTATCTTTTATAAAACTAGAAAATTTTGCCCAGATATATCTTTTGTTATTCTAATATCTTTCTTACTCTTTCATGCTCACAGGCTCCTGGATTAGAACCAATTAGAAATATGAGAAAAATAATTTAAACCTAAAAATTAATTTAGTCACAACCCAGTAAGAAGGTAGATGTTAATAAAAGAAATTTTGAAAAAAGGAAATCCTCTACAGGAATTGAATCCACACCCTTTCATAACACTGTCAATTACCCTATTCACAAGGCAACAGTAAGCAAGAAGCACAACAGGATCAGGTGCTGTATTAGCCAACAGAGGATGCTCTTTGATCCTTATGAAAGTAATAAAAATATATTAAGAGAAGCCAAGTAATTAAAATTTTCCATGACTATAGAATGCAGATGAAGTGTTTTCCCTTGGTCATTCTAAGGACTATGTGTGTGTAATTTAATGACATTCAGAGGAAGTACAGCATGTATCTGCTCCTCGTTGGCAAAAATACCTTAAAAGAAAGAAACCTTATTTTTTTCAAGCCTCAATGCTGTAAACTCTGTCTAGGATAATGATAGTATGTGATTAGCAAAGAAAATCTTCCCAAAATACCAATAACATTCAAATGTTTAGATTGCTGCAATGTCTGTGTAAGATATTTAAAATTATATACAGTTTGACTCACTGGGAAAACTATTTAACTGAGAAGAGCATCTAAATGATAAAACAAGTCTATTTCATTACTAACATATTTTTCTTTTTCTTGTTTTCCCCCCTGCATTTACAGGGCTTATTCTCAAAGTCAGAGCTCTTTTTACATTGTCAAATAACTGCCTCATTGCTAAACCCACATTATTTTTAGTGGATGATGTCTACAGTGAATAGCTTTTATTTCAGAGCTTGAACTACAATGTTAACACATATAGAGAATAAAGTGACAGGTTCAGAGATGAGTATCTGTACTTATAAACATCCAGTAAATATCCAGGAGGAAGACTGAGTGACAGCTTCAAAATATTCCTTCAGCCAACAGTCTTTATTATGTGGAAAAAAGAAGTATCCTTTTAATTTAGGTATCTAAGATGTTTATATTATGATACTTTTCATTTTGGACTTTCTAAATAATCTTTGAAGAAAAACAGATGCTTTCTAAGGCTGGTGCAGAGCTTGCACCACTTCTTATCATTCCAGAGAATCTGCAAAATTATTAGCCTTATGCCCAAAGCTAATTGACATTAATTATATTGTCCACACCTGCCTCATTCCTGAACATATAAATAAACTTTTTATAATACATTTTTTTAGTTTGTAGTGAGATGTAACTTATTTATCCATAAATCCAGAGTGAATCAATACATGTCAATAGAGTAATCAAAGTCAAATATTTACTCCAGCCAAACACCAGCTGCTAAAATCAGGATACCTGTTCTTCAGCTTTTACTAAGAAACGACCCACTGAATGAAGAATGCATTGTACAAAATTAGAAAAATAAGGCTTCAGTTTAGGTTATCACAATAAAATTTGTGTTGATACTTTCATTTAGAAACTGATATTAAGAGAAAAAACTTGTTAATACATCACCCCTATGCCAGAATTGAAATAAAAGCCTTCTCATGCTACATTTTTCCAGTTAAAAATAAACAGAAAACCTGCAATGTTATGGATATATGCAGTTTTTCTTTTATATATTGATTTGCTAATCCTTGAAAATAGCATTGTTCAAGGACATCTACTCTCATCAGCTAAAGGTTTTGTGGCATTATTTGCTCCTCTTTAATCAGTGTGACAAAAGATACCATCTCCTCCTTGCAAAACATCTTGGACACATGATGCATTTTACTAGAAAATAACTCATAAATTATTTTTCCTGTTGTTTTCTTGTCCTGAGCTTTTGGCTAGTTTGATAGTTAGTGTTCACTACAGTAATTTTGAAACAAGTTTCTGCCTTTGGGTCAGAACTTTAAAAGGCGTCTTGTAGATGTTCAGAAACCCAGTTTACCAAGTGTACATATCTTGGGCATATCAGTCCTGGAGTCTGTAAAGGCAGGGAAGGAGACATTCTGTGCATTCTCATGATGTAAAATATAGATATGTTTGACTAATTTTTCTCTTCCAGCTAAGTTATAAATTATTGTTTGAGTGAAACCAACAAGAGTGGGGATAGGATGGGTAGATAATTTTCTATCTTGAATATTTTTGAAAGGTTTTTTTAAAAATATATGAATATTTTATTCTCTCCTTTTTTTTTTTTTTACATAAATATTTTGGAATAAGTAATAAGCTTTTGTGTTCTAGGGGAATGTATTGTTTGAATTGTATTTCTGAGTTGATTAGTGTGACTAGTTACTAGGGTGTTGACTGTAGAGAAGGAGTAAAATCTTTGTATCAGTAGGGCTTTCTTCTCTCAGGGTGATGGCCTCTTTCCAAGGACAGCAGCTGACAATGCTGGCAGACAATGATGCCATTCTTATCTTTTCTTGTCCTAACCCCACTTTGCAGCAGCAGCCCAGAAGCCCAATTGTCAGTTAATAATGCAGAAAGAAAGGAGTTTAAAGGTCATGCTTTTCTGTGTGGCATGTACAATAAAATCATATCTGAACATGCAGTACCCAACACGGGTCAGTGACTCAGAAACACTATAATGAGTAAGAGTTTACACTATTCAAAACACTTCAAATCTCCACATTAAAGCTGATTTTGCTTTTCCTAGCAAGTATTCATAAATAGTTGGGGTTTGGCCTTTTTTTTTTTTTTTCTTTTCACAAAGAACAACATAATCTACAGGAAATCAGATGAAGGATTCTGAACTGTTAGCACTCGGGTATAACAGCAGGCAGCCTCAAGGCCTAGACAGCAGGAGAAAAAGCAAACTCTTGGGACACATAACCCCTCAAATCCTGGAATCTAGAATAAAGACAAAGGCAATGAAGGAAACTTCTAATATTTTATAACATTATTTTTTAGAAATTTATTCATATATGTAAAGGGATAAAGCCTATCCCCTTAGCATGATGAAATAAAATTACTCTAGTTGGTGTTTTTCGAATGATTCAATATTTCTTTGGGAGACTGTGTATGTAATTTATTCCTAGGCACACCTGCAGTTAGTCTTGCTTCATTGTGCTTGAATTATCAATATTTAGGAGAAGATAAACATGAAAAGCAACAATTTATTAACATGAATATGCTTCTGTCACAGCACAGATGCATATATTGATGAAGGGCACTTCATCGTTCCAGCAACTTACACAATACCCACATTGCATTGATACATAGGTATTTATAGCTTACTTCACACCTGACAGAGAGCAGACCTTGAATATTAGCAGGATTAACAGTTGCATTCTTTGCCTGGACTGAAGACTGTAGAATATTCATTTTACTTCTACTTCATTGTCTCTAGGCCTGTGTCCTATGTACAGGAGTAATAGCACCATGGTCTTGTGGTGACTGGGTCTCAGCCCATCTGCAATTGCTGTTGTATTTACCTAAATACATCAGTGAATAAATTACAGCAAACTGAACACCTGATGCAATGGGAAGATTAATTTTTGTCTGTATATCATCACCTAAAGAACAAGAAAATCTGCTCTGGAAACATTTATTTCTTTGCATGCTTATATTCCACCAGCTGTATACTTTTATGGAAAGTGTTTTCTAAGTATACTGAAACCAACATGCAGATTGTGGGCAACTGGTTGTCCATTCAAAAGTGTTAACATGTTAATCACTGAGCTAATGTGTTTTTTTTTTTTTGTTTTTTTTTTGTTTTTTTTTTTTTTTTTGTGTGTGTGTGTGTGTGTGTGTGCGTGTGTGTGTGTTTGGTTTGATTTTGGCTTTAAATAAAACAAACAAACACAAAAAAAAACCCAGCAAAATAAAACAAACAAACCTCCCACCAGATCTGCTTTACCTGAAAATTGGTGAAATGAGGATTCACTGCTTTTTTGTTTTGTTTTGTTTTGTTTTGTTTTTAGGAAGAGGTATTTATACCACGTTTTTGAAAGAGGACATGGAGGAAAAAGACACAAGGCAATAAGGCAATATATTTATTTTTCCAAATAGTTAGTTGTTTATTATGTTGCAGATATGTGGAGTTCTTAAATATGCAAATTAATAAATATTTATCTATTTTTATAGGGTATTTTTATCTTGTAGAATATTTTTGGAACCATACCAGTTTTGAACTTCTAATCATAGAATATTTTTTTTCTTCGGCATATATATATATATATATATATATTTTCCCTTTCAGTATGAACCAAGAGAATTAATTTCAAGATGAATAAATGTCTTTGTTCCTCTATGGTTAGATGATATTTTTTAGAAAAACAAGGAAGATGAAACACACAGAGTAAATATAAAAAGCAGTATGGGTAAAAAAAAAAAATATCTGACAATAGCAATGGTTATACCTTTAATTTGCAGTCTGGAAAGCATTGCACTTATATGCAAATTTAATTTTTTTTTATTATATAATTGTGTTCACCAATGATTTGACTCACTTTTTACATTTTTTAAAAAGTCAATGATTTTAACAAATGGGTAGAAGTTTTAGCACTGGACAAATGAAAGAACAAATAAGAGTATTTTACAAGTCACATATTACTCTGGGCTGTGAGATCTGTTATCTGCCACATGGGAACAAAGGACATATTCCCTGCTTCTCTTCTAGCTCATTTCCTACTGCTCCTGTTTAAGTTTCCTACTTTGGAGGAATCAAATGTCCAATTGCCATTTTATCTTGTTAACATTCCAGAACATCATATTGCTGTCCCATGTAAACCTAACAGCTCAGCCTTGAGGGGATTTATCTTTCTGCACAGTGTGTAGGGGTATTATCTCTCGTCGACACAGCATGGGCTCCTTGCACACCATAGCTACCATATGAATGCAAAATGTACACTTAGATCTTGTTGTATTTTGTGGGTCTGATTTACAGAATAAAACTAAATAACCACGACGATAAATCTATCTAATGCAAAGAAACATGTTTGAAACCACAGCATGTGTTTTGTAACAGAATAAACTTTACAAAAAAGAGCTTTCTAAATGTCAGTATTTGTTGAAATACAGTGAAAAAACCCTTGGGAAACACAAATTACGCTGCATTTTTCAAAAAGCATGCAGGAATGTGCTTATAAATACTTCTAAAATTATGATGATTGTCAAACTGAAAACATGCTTGCAGCTCCCTTGAAAATAGTGCTTTGGGCAGTTGGTGCTCTGTAACTATCAGAGATTTAATTGAAACTTCTCTATATATGGAAAATTCATTGTTAGTTCCAGGTCTTGCTTTGATTGATTGTTTGGTTTTTTGGTGGTAGGGTTTTTTTTTTTTTCAGTTTAAAGAAGGTTTTAAAGATCTAATTTTTTAAACTTCAAGATAAATATTCCATTTGGATAAAACTCACTAATAAATTTTCACAGAGTTTTTGGTCTCCTGCTATTTGGGGTTCATTAGAGACTTTTCGTCCTACACCATCAGAAGAGATGACAGAAGCCTTCAGCAGAGCCTGTCACCCTTATCAGGGTTTAGAGTATGCTTTGAAGCATGGTGAGCTCACAAAGCCTTCAACACAGCCCCTAGACACACACCAGCAGTCACTTATCTGCATCTCATGATGACTCTGGGACCTTTTCCGTTTTGGGAATTCCTCCTTTCAGCGTCTCAGAAGTTGGGCTGATAAAACGTGCATACAGGTATATGATTGCCCTCTTTTCAGCTGGAATAAAGTTAATTTTCTTCTTAGTAGGTGGTGTTTTGGAGGTGGCATGAGAATAATGATGATAATACATTGGTGTTTTGCTTGTTGTTGAGTAGTGCTTACCCTGTGTCAAGTGTTTTTTAGTATCACATGATCTGCCATTCAGCAAGTGCAAAATAAGCCAAGAGAGAGCATTGCTAGGGAAAAAAAACAGCAAAAAAAACACCTGGCCAAAGGGATATCCATACCATAGCATGTCAGGCCCAGTGTGTAAACTGAGAGAGTTGGCCAGAAAAAGCTGCTGGTCACAATTCAGGGATGGGCTGGCACAGGATGGATGGTGAGCAGTTTTCTTGTAGATCTCTTATATTTTTTTCCTAGGGCTTTTTCTTGTCTCTCTCTGTATTCTTTTTATTCTTTTTATTATTATTATTACTATTACTGTTAGCAATAATAGTAATATTATATTATATTAATACCAATTTTATTTATAATATTATTAATAATATTAATACAGTATTATTAATAATATTATTAATAATAATAATTCACTTTGTTTCAATTATTAAACTGTTCTTATCTCAAACCAACAGGCTGGATTTTTTTCTGGTTCTCCTCCCTGCCACTCAGGGAGTCAATAAGTGAGCAGCTGTGCTGTAGTTAGTTTTTGCCTGGGGTAGAAACACAGCAATGGTGCACACAAAGAAACTAAATGCAAGACTAAGTACACCTTCTGAAAAGTCAACCCAACTGGGCTCAAGGACTGTTGGGAGCAATTCATCAAGAAGCTGATTTCAGTAAGGAGCACGATGCAACAGGAATAATTTGGAATGACTAATTAGCCTTGCAACTTGGGAGTACCCAAAATTTTTTACTTAGTTTAGTTACTTTCTATTTACGTTTAATTATTTTTCCTGTTAACTTTTACTTCAGAATTCTTTGTACATGTACCTTTATGAATCCATTTAATTACCTTTTATATCTATATATAAGTATATACAAATGCAAAGTTACACGTAAACATATCTGAAGTTTATCTAAATGTAAATATTAAATTTTATAAATATTTATATAGGTATACAAATATTTGTAAAATTTAATATTTACATATAGATATATTTATAATTTACATTTAAATATATTTACATATATTTATAATATTTATAAAATATAGGTACTTATTTACCTATATATGTGTATGGAAAACTCTTTCTATTTTCAGACATGAGCACTTCCTGATCTGAAGGCAAAAATGTGAACAATCAGAGGCTGCTCAGGGAGCAAATGGCCATGAGGATTTCAACAAATGGAAACTTGCCAACTAAAAAGTCATATGAAAATGTGTGCAGTACGATACTGACAGAAGTGGCAGCTGCTGTTTATGGGTTCCCTTTCTGTCATTCTTGATAAAGTGGAAATTATGGCTGGTCACAGTCACACTGTGAAAGCACAGGGTTGTATGAAAATATATTGGCGTTGTGACTTGTCAAAAATCATGGCTCTCTGTCAAATGCTAAGCAGCATTGTAAAAAATCTAAAACTGGACAGGGGCAATCTGTGGGACCCAATGTGAAACAACCATTCCTGCTGAGGGAACTGGTGCTGTAAAGCCACTCTCAGTTCTTTGTTAAAGGTCATAGCAAGTGGAGCAGGCTCTTGAGGCTTGGAGGAAAGTAATGATCATTGTCATCTTCAGGAAGGGTATGAAGGAGGATCTGGTTATCCTCTACTGAACTAATGAGTCTCACCTCATTCCCCAGGAAGGTGGTGAAGCAAATAATCCTGGAAACCTTTACTAAAATATGAATAGGATGGTGACTCTTGGGTGTTGT
Organism: Sylvia atricapilla; assembly: GCF_009819655.1. Lineage (NCBI taxonomy): Eukaryota > Metazoa > Chordata > Aves > Passeriformes > Sylviidae > Sylvia > Sylvia atricapilla. The sequence continues at coordinate 6,451,344 of NC_089144.1, read as the reverse complement.
CAGTACAGATTTATGAAGGGGAAAGCATGTCTAATCAACCTGATAATCACCTTCTATGACGAAATGGCTGGCAAGGTGGATGAGGGCAGAGTGGTAGATGTTGTATAACCTGACTTCAGCAAGGTTTTCCACAACATCACGTTACTTCATTGACAAACTGTTGAATTTCACACTCATTAAAGGGACAGTGGAATTATTTGTAAGCTGCCTGGACTGCCAGGATCAAAAGTGGATCCATTAGTGGAGCAAAGTTCAGCTGGAGAGCAGTCTCTAATAGTGTGCCCCCTTACCAGTACTTTGTCCACTTAATTAATGATGTGAGTGTTGGGATGTGCTGCACCCAAAGTGAGTTTCCAGAAGATACAAAAGTGGAAATGTTGGTTGGATCAGATCATTGTGCTGCCATTCAAAGGGATCTCAGCAAGCGGAGAGGAATCACACAAACTTCAACAAAAGGAATTGTCAAGTATATCTCAAGGTGGCAATATCTGGTGAGGGCTCTGCAGAAAAAGACCAAGAGATCCTGGAGGGCAGTTGAATGTCTGACTTCGTGGCCAACAGCCTCCTGGGCTGCATGAGGAAAAGTGTTTCTTACAGCTGAGGAAGATGACCCTTCCCCTCCATTCAGAACTTGTGAAATTATTTTGGAGTACTGCTCCCAGTCCTGGATTTGCCAGTATGACACGGACTGGAGACAGTCCAATGAAGGACCACAAAGATAATAATCTTTGCTGATCTTTATCAAAAGACTGGGTCACCTGTAGTGTGAGGAGAGGCTGAAACAACTGGATCTGTTTAGCTTAGAGACAAAAAGGCTTAAGAAGTATCTTACTCATGTATAAATACCTGCTGAGGGAATCAACAGCTTTGATATGTGAGGAAAATCTTTGCATGGCTGTGAACACAGAGACAAAAATAACTAGAAAAGAAATGTAAATTAATGCAAAATTACTTTGAGGTTGAGTGATATCTGTTGCAAGAAAGAGAAAAGCACTCTCAGACAGGCTAACTTCTACCAGCGTTAAGGGATTCAGAAAAACAGACAGGGCAAATTAATTTTATTTTTTCTTACTGCTGTTTGAGGGCCTCAGCTCTGTTTCTTCAAGCTACCTCTCCCAATAGAAATGAAGGTCTCCTGCTCTGGAGCTGGATCAACTTTGTGTTTTATGCACCTCTCTTTACCAATGACTGCAACTGGTTTTCTTGCAAAACTTAAAGACACATTTCATTTCACACCCTTCCCTGCATTGTCCCTACCTGTTGGCTACACTTTTTTTCTCCTCACATTCGTAAGTTATTCCTCTGTTCCACCACCCTCATTTTTTAAAATTGTATTATTCATTTATGAAAGATAAAAATCTACCTAAATAAAAAGCTATCCAAAACACCATTAGAACTGAAGATTTCATAACTGATGTCCTTCCTTCTCTCCTCTTATTCCCTCCTAATTCTTTCTTTTGTTTTACCTTCTCTCATATGATTGTACTTACATGTAACAAAACTCTTCAGGGACAGGGATTATAGCTAATTTATCTGCTTGTATAATAGCTCAGAGTAATGACAGATTAAACAACAATACCCTAGGGTAGACAAGGCAGTTTAAGATAGGAAAATAAAGTTTGCAAAATATTGCTGTTTTTATAGTGTGTTTGGTCAGAAAGAGCTGCTGTTTTGTTATCACAATGTAATGACAGATCTCCTACTTTGGTATTTGAAGGTCACAGAGTAGAATTTATTTTAAAGTTCTTAAGATATGTTCTTTCTAACCTTTTCTATAAATATCCACTTTCTCATATTGAAAACCAACAATAGAATTTAATTTTAACCCTGATAGAAGAATATTTTTGCAGAGACTTCAAAGAAAGAAGACTTCTTAAAGCCTTGATATAATAACCTGAACTTCACTGTGCCCTAAGCTTTGTTCTTCATGTATTAAAAATACTAGAAAAAAATTAACTTGTTTATAATTGTCCCATGAAATGATAGTTTATGTCTTCCAGTAACTGCTATGAACTCAGAAAAAGTCAAAGTGACTCCAATGACATCAACCATGTTATGAAAAATTTTGATATTTTTGAATACTTAAAGTAAACTGCAGCTCAGATGGAATAAATCAGTACTAAATTCACAAAGCCATCCTAAATATAATTTTTAATGGAATTTAAGTCAAAAGACAAACTTTTCAAGAAAATGTATTAGGTAAAAAGAAAATAATGATATACACTTGTATTTTCTCATCATCACAAATTATGAACCAGAATTCATAAATAAAAGCATATGGAATGTCATAGAAAGCATATGGAAAAGTAATTTATTTCTAGTTAGATCACAAAAAACACAGAAGGATATATTTGCTTAAGATGGAAGCTATTCTGTTTTCTCCTGTCCTCAAATACACCATATTCATTTACACTCAATGTAACAATTACATTAAACATTAAAGAACAGATAAATCTGAAATATTGTACTTCATTCTTCATCTAGGGAGCGCTTTTTGTTTGCAATATCCATGGCTAGAGGTGAAGATTTTTGGTGATTCTTTTAAGTAAGAGATTGAAATAACTCACAAGAATCCACAAAAACAAAAGCAAAAAAAAATAGACTGTGGTTTAAGATGAGAAACTGTGGGCCTAGAATAAGTTTAAATGGCAAGATGTGCCAGTGAGGACTTTGCTTAAAGTATCTCTGATAAATAGAAAAAAAAAAGAAAAACACAAAGGGAAACTTTGTCAAATAATGACAATACAGAAGCTATTATTATTTTGGATGTAAATAAAGTAAACCAAGTCAGATTGCATACAGCTAATTCACAACTGGTTTTATTTTAGGCAGGATTTTTATGAAGTATAAAAAAAGGGGAATACAAAAGTAGTTTCCTTAAACATTTCAGGTGTGCAGAAGTGCTTTTCAAGCATTACATTGATAATTCACGCACTACATTTGGCCATTTGTAGAACTTCCTGCCTTGCGCGTGATATTGTGAGCAACTGATATTGCTCACAAGCATATTGTCAGAATCAGGTCCTTTTTGTAATTCTTTAATTTATTTGAGATTTTAAGAACAAAGGGAAGTTTTGCTGTCAAATGAAATGCTTTAATTTCAACCCCATTCTTACCTGGTACTCTATTTAATCCACAGTAATATTTTCTGATTAAAGTCCACATTGTCTTTCTTTCCTCCTCTAATTCCTGTGTCCTTACTGGTGCCTCCTCATTGCCTTCTCTGGCAGCAGCAGGCAGCACTGATTGCCCTGAGCATAATTCTCAGGCCCTGCTGTGGATTATTCACCAGGGCTGTCCCCTTTGTCACATGCCTCCTGCAATGCTTGAACAGCTCACTGCTGGCACACACTGCTGGGACAGAGGGTCTAGAAGTGTGCATTTCTAGTTTCAGGAGCACTGGAGCTTGCTTTGCCTGCTTTCAGCTCCCCTGACACAAGTCAGCTCTTACCTGAGATTTGTGCCTGCTTCCTGCAGGGTCTTTTAACTTTGCCACTTTGACTCAAGGTGGCACTTACCTTAGCACCCAAGGCTGGCTTTTACCTGACTGGTTCATAGTCAGGGCAGATGGGCTTTCTCCTTTGCCTCTTCCAGGCTGTAACCATATTTTAAGTTTCTAACTGAGCCCTTTACAGCATCCTTAAATGACTGGTGCTAATTTTTTTACGTACTTTGCTTTAACCTCACAATGGCATGTAGGAGATGTTCACAGATGAATGACTCCTTTTTTGTCTTTTTTTTTTTTTTTTTCCCTCTTTATGATACGATGCCCAAAGTTTCCTATCCCTTTTTTTTTTTTTTCTTTATTTAATTATACAAAATTTTAATTAAATAATAAAAAAATAATAATGAGAGTAGGGACAGCTTCTTATGGAAAGTCAAACAGTGTTCCATAAAAAGAATAGGTACATACACATGCACGCACATAGATACACAGACAGACACGCAGAAGTGTGTATATATAGATAAAAAACCAGCATATACTCACTAGTTTTCCCTGAGATGATTTATCCCCTCCAAAAATCCACCCACAGAATAAATACAGGGAAGAATAGTTATTTAAAAACAAACAAACAAACAAAACCCCTGATATATAAAACACAATTTTCTTTCTTATTTTTTTTTCTTTGCTCCTCTCTATATTTATTTTTCAATGTCTACCAAACATTTAATTTTTTTTCTTGTTTTTGAGTCTGTCTTCCACTTTTTTTGTCCCATGTCATTTTCCTTCTGTTACTGATTCTTAACTTCTGCTGTTCCACATGCCCATGAAACTAACTGTCCTGTGCCAGAATTTCCTTTGCTGATCAAAGGCTCCAGACAGCCAAACTGTATCATCTTCCAAGCAACATATCAAAACTTTTCTGGTTCAGAATGCCAGAAGACACTGTCAAAAAAATACCATGAAACTATGCTAGTCAGAATTTACAATTATTTCAAGGTTTACAGTGCAATCTCCATTTAAAGTAATCTGGAAAAGCAAGTCTTGACTCAGCGACTCAGTGACTCTTTATGCAGTGCTACATAAAGGCTGGACTTGTCATCTGCATGTCTTTCAAACAGGGATGCTTTTGTTATTCTTGTCTTCAAGAAATGCATCAAATTTACGAGAGTCAACTGCATTTTTCCATGGTAAAGCAAGCTGTAGGAAAGTATTTGAGGGATGAATGACGGATTTTCAGTATTCCAGGAATATTATAATGTAAGGAGATCAGAAAATAATATGCAATGTCTAAGAGGCTGAAGAGTAATGGGAAAGATTACTTCATTTTATTGCAAAAAAATCCCCATATTATGTCTCTGCTATAAAATAACCAATTACTTATCTGTAGAACATTTTTGGAATGTACTTACAAAAGTCAAGGATTCATATAAGATACTTAAAGCAATGTCTTACGGTGACAATTGGTGTAATACCTCAAATTATATTAAAAAAAAAGCCAGATCAGAGTTTCAAGTGTTATAAAAATTACTATTGTATGGTCATTTAGATAAAATAGAAGATTTACAATATTATCACCATCTCTTCCTTGCATGTTTCATTATAAATTTCTGATAATTCCTTGTCTTTAGAATTAATCTCCAGAAACTGAATTAATTTTACTTGCAGTCTTTGATTTTTCTTCGTGTCCTCCTCACATCTCCTGCTATTACTGGTAAGTTCTTACAATATTTTCTTTTCTGGTGGTATTGCATTTTGTTAACCTACATTTTAGAGGCCACTTCTTATCTTGTACTAGAGCATTTACCGTTTCTTGAAAACTATTACTGTCACTTGAACAATGCTTCTCAAGGAGTTAAATGAAGCCAGTATGTTCTTAATACTCATGTTGGTCTGATGATGTCCTCTAAAAGCAAATGGTGAAGTGCCATTTGTTCCAATGACAATAAAGTTCAAATATTGGCTCTCAGAAACAGCAGAAACTGCTCATACTAAGCTAATTCTATTATGACAAAGAAAAACATACTTGATCTTTCACCTTTGAAATATTTTTATGTTAGTGACAAGTCACTTAACAGTCAGTGTCAAATTACAAACTCATACTCAAAACTAGTAAGATATTGAAACAATTAACTGTTATTTGGCAAATAAGTTTTGTTTTATATATACCACTAAATTTTTCTATTGTTCTATCATGCCCTGTAAGTTCTTTTCTATTTCCTCATGAAATCTCTAATTTTGTATAATCCTTACTAAAACCAAAGTAATTTAACTGCAGGCATTTTAATAAAACATGCTTCAAATATTTCCTAAAGACCCTATGTCTTAATGTCTTTTTTCAACTATGAATTTTCAGGATTTCGTTTGCCTGAATTTGATCAAACAGTGGCATCCAGTGGGAAAAATAGATGTATATTCCAAGACATGTAGCTATTGATAAATGTATCAGCTATGTTTATTTTAGAAAGGGCAGAATATTAATAACCTATGTGAAATTAAAAATATTTTTTTTTAATTTATAAGTAAGAGTATGGCAGGCCTATTAACCTGATTCAATCTTTACCACAGAAAGAACATGACTTTAGCCACTCTTTGATTCCTCTAGTTATTGCTGGACTCTTTTCATTTTATGAAGGCACAATTTGAACCATTATCAGTTTCTGACAATTGCTTCTGCTACTGCTATCTTCCCTGAACAAAAGGTACAGTATTGAGTACAACCTACTAATGTCTTGATGAGAAATTCAGATGATTAATGCCCTTGAAATCTATTTTTTTTTCTGGCTTTAATGTCCGTGAATACATCATGCCTCACTCAAGCTATATTCATGTTCACTGTCTAAAAATTATTGAGTTAACACTTCAATCTAAAATAAAAATCTTGAGAAATTCTATGGCAGAAGCAAGATAATGAAAGCATGAAATGTCTGGGGAACATTAATGTCTCCAAGTTCAGGTCCTTCACACTCACTTTATAGATGTAGATTTCCCTCACGCTGCTCTCTGCCTCCGTTCCATGTTTCTACTTGGAAGTTCTCTGCTAGTAAACATTGATCTAATCAGCTTATGGCACTTTACATATATTAGGCAAGAAAAAAAAATAGATATGTAAAAGAAATAATCCAAATGATTTTCATTGTTAGATGCACAGAGTTTTTCCAATTTCCATTTGAAATCTGGTCAGTACCAGTGTCCTGCACAAATTTCATATAGTATAATAGTGATTGCATTTACGTAAACTAAGTTTATTAGCTTGGGATTAAATTGTAAGTAGCCAATTTCTGTTTGAGGTTAAGTTGGTAAATGCTTGCTCAGTATATTTCATTTGCCTAGATGAAGGTGTGCATGGCAGTAAAAGAAGAGAAACCATTGCCACCATAGTTGGGATGGTAACAGGATTTTTAACCAGAGAGGAGCCCAATTTACAGCCAAGAGGAGACTGGCAGTAATGACAGATTTGGATAAAGAGGCATATATTTGTGCACAATTGCAATCTTTATCAATTGGTGCAGATCTCAGTGGTACCTAACTCTCATTACCCAGGAGAATTCCACTTGGAAGAAGGAACTAGAGAAAGCAGAACATTCAATCACAGAGTTTACACAGTCACTCACAGAAACACATTAGTTACTGACAGGAAAACCATAAGATTAAATTTTAGATGGAGAATTCTATGATTCTGAACTCTAGATCACATTAGTAAGGGAGGAATGTTTAGTAAGTCATGTAAGTCACCTTAAAACTACAGGCAAGAAGGACAGACACTATAAAAGGAAGAGACTTGCCCAGGGTCAGAAACTAAAATATGAGAAACAAATGAGGAACAAAACTGGCTTGTCCTGCCCTTACCTGATCTTTTAATCATTGTCTGGTTAAAAAGTCAAAGATCATATAGAGATAATTTATTCTTTCAGATGTAAAGGTTTAGGTAGGTTTTTGTATGGTATTTTGTTATCTTTATTCCAAAGATTGCAAGGGCCTTCAATCACAGGAAATAAATAAATAAATAAATAAAAAAGCCAAGTGCCCCGCTCAAATAAAACAAAAAAGCCCAAACCCAAAACATAGAAACTGAACAAACCTGAAAGCATCTCACAGTCACCTGGTCTTACCACTGCTGGCAAAATTCTTAAAGTTTTGCAATAATTTTGCAAAACCACAGCACTGCAGTTTGTCAGACTTCTTTTATCTAAACTAGTTTTGACTGGGTTTGGTTCTGAATCTATTTCTTAAGATTTGCTCAGTTGTAGCTTCAATGTTTTCTAAAGACAAGGTTTCTGGTGTTGTTTTTTTTTTCTGGTGGGTTTTTTCTGGTCTATGGTACCAGGAGTTGATTAGTATTTTTAAGGGTTAGGTGGATGATTGATGAAGAGGATTTAAAAAATAAAAATACACCAAAATCAAATAAAAATATAGTAAAATTTTCATCCGAACACATCTCAATAGGCCTAATATTAGATAAAATTATTCTTTTTAATAGGAAATATTAAGAAACCAAGATTTTTAAAGAATCCATAAGTTACAAAAATGCTCTCTGTGCAATCAAAGCCAAACATTAAGGAAACGTAATATGAAAATGACTGATAAAAAGCATCTTCCAAAAGAGAGATTACTTTAGGATTCTTTATTAACAAGCCATCACACTTTAGGTATGCTGACATAACCCATATAGGATTTTGAAAAAGTTAAAATTAAAAGCACTCTGAGCTAATCTTAAGAAGGAATGGGACATTTAAAATTTAACCCTCCTGTTGTAACAATTTTTCTCAACAGTCAGAGAGATAGTTCCCCCATATTTTATGATACCACTAATATTTTATGGTATGGTAAATCTTTTTTCTCTGAATTAAATGAAGTTAAATAGGGAAGTGGGTTTGCATAGTAGAAAATGATCAGTTGTCGACACCAGCTTTGGTTCACTTTGATTCTAATACTGAAAATACAAGGCTATGGACAGTTTCCTTTTCAGCTAACCATCTTTGTTGAGCTTAGTGGGATGAGGAATAGAAGTCATGATTCTGTTTGGTCATTGAAAAAAAAAAGAAAAAATAAAAAGGCAAGAAAAATCAGTCAGTCTGGAGATGTGACCAGTGTAATCCACTGTAACTACTCAAGCTATTTCTGAGAAAAAGAAAGAGATTTCATTTCTGAGAGAAAAAGAAAGCTGTGCTTTAGAGGAATGCTGAAATTCTCATGTCATACTTGTCATGCTTTCTCAAAAGCCACAAGAGCAACATTCTACACTCCCAGGTACTCTCCTGTATCTTTGGGCCAATACTGATTTCCCATCACATTTTCATTATTCTGTTTCTCTTTGTCTCTCCAGCTGCAGAGGCCTTGATATTCCTGAACTTCTGCTCTTATGTGAGTACTTCACTTCCATTCTGAGTGAATGGTCATGATAGCTATTCTGTAACAAAATTCAAATTAAGATGTGGATGGAGGGAGGGTAAGAGAGGGAAAGGATGGGGCAGACAAGAAGAAAAAGTGAATTAAATAAATTATGATTGTTCACTAGATGTTTGTGCCTATTTGTTCTGTCTTTCCATTTTAATTTTGCAGTGAAAACACTGCAATCTGTATTTCCTCTTTGAAAGTTTACAGCAATTCTGTACTTTGAGGGGAGGTTTCTTCTAATTAATTGTCTACAGTTTCTGCATGATTTATTTCTCTTATTCATCATAACCTAATTGCTTCCCACCAAGAGCTAGTTGACAGAACTGCCAATTTCTTTATGTCCTTCTGTTAGCCTGACTCACTGATTCATCATCTGCCTTCTTCAGATACACTCAGCACCATTTTTGATGGGCTGGCAGGCAGGAAGATCTGTCACATTGCCAGCATATTTTTCATTCTTCAGATCTACCCCTTCCAGCTTTGTGACTGAAGAGGGTTTATAGATGTTTAGCTGACTGTCCATGATCAGCAAAAACAGCTGATGGAGATAAGACATGAATTTACAATATGTTCTCCCTCAGTATACTCAGCATTTTCTATTTGAAACAGCAGCCAGTGGTAAACTGGGAAGTGTTAGACAACAATTACCCTCCCAAGGCTTGTCAAGACAACTACTGTGTCTTCCTGTAAGGCAACCTGTTCATCTGACTTCTTTTAGAAAGGAATTTTTTAAAAAAAAATCCACCAACAAGGAATAGTTCACATACTCTGTAGGGAAAAAGAAACAGTTCTAATCTGATACCCATAATACAGAGATATAGAAAGAAAGATCCTTGGGATCACAAAATTTTAGCTATAATGGTTAAAATTTTAAGCACCCTTCCCTTCCCTTCCCTTCCCTTCCCTTCCCTTCCCTTCCCTTCCCTTCCCTTCCCTTCCCTTCCCTTCCCTTCCCTTCCCTTCCCTTCCCTTCCCTTCCCTTCCCTTCCCTTCCCTTCCCTTCCCTTCCCTTCCCTTCCCTTCCCTTCCCTTCCCTTCCCTTCCCTTCCCTTCCCTTCCCTTCCCTTCCCTTCCCTTCCCTTCCCTTCCCTTCCCTTCCCTTCCCTTCCCTTCCCTTCCTTTCTGTCACACTGAGCCACTATCAGCTTTACAGTGTGTGTTTCAAGCAGTAGATGTAGAGCTGGGTTTAGAGAATATGTTTAAGCAACATTCTAAATGAATGCCCTGTGTAAGTTTTTTGGAGAGGGCTCACAAAGGCAAAACAGCAAGCCTCCAAACCCTGAACAAATTTGTGAACTGAGCCAGCAAACAAGTTTTGAAACAATGCAATTATACATGCCTGATGGAGAAGAGTAACCCACGCAGATTTATTCTGTGCTTCCTCACAAACATGTTTGATTAATTTTTCTTTACTTCTATTCCCCTTAGTTGTGTGTTCCCATAAACTCGAGTTCTCGATCATTTTTACATCTTGTGCTTGTGCTGCTGCTTGCATTGTAAGGCAGTCTTGTGTTATTTATTATTCAGATGTAACAGAGATCAGGCTCTAGTCATTTTTACGTGCTATGCAATATATCTCCTTAGACTTGAGAGCAATAATATAAAATATGCAAATAGATGAAAGTCAAAATCAAAAATATGTGAAAGTTGTTTACTTCTTTCTTGAAGCAGATCTAGGGAGATATAAAGAGAAAATGACAATGTTGTTAATAAAATTTACTATGAAAAATATTTAGCAGATACCATGTAATGAGCTTTTTTTTTTTTTTTTTTTTCTGTAATTACTTGGAAATCTAAGTACACTCTTCTTACCTAACTGCCTTATAGATACTTAAAATGCAGCAGAGCATCCTGTAGGCATTGAGCCACTCAAGGCTTCAGACCTGCAGTTCCTACAAGTCACTTGTGCTGAACAGGCCAGTGAGGAGCACCCAGAAAAGAGATCTTTTCCTCAAATTGTCTCCTGTGTCTAAGTACTATACCAGGACTCCAAGGAGGTGCTTTGGAGAACTTAGTGCCTAAAAACTCCTCTGGGAGCTATGCAGTTACATCTTAAAATAAAAGATATATTTTTATGCATGCATTTGTCAGATATTCATTCTCTAAAAACCCCTCATGCTCAGTCTTTTTCAGCTAATAATAAGGGTCAATGAAAAGTGTTTTTCAGAAAGCTTAACCATGTATTCTCACTGTTAATGTAGCTTGGGAGTTCATATCAGGATTTAAGTATCTTCATAAATAGAATTGAGTATGAAAAATATCCCTTCAAATTTTAAATTGAAAGTGCAGATACACAGCAGATGTTACTGACATTCCTTTAGAGGCAATGAGCTTTGTTCACAAAACATCACAGTTCATTTAATTGATGCCCCTTAATATAACTGTGTTCCAAATTTTTGAGTCTTTTTTTTTTTTTTTTTTGTCAGTGAGAAAGAGGTTTCATTAAAAAAAAAGAAAAAAAAAGAAAAAAAAAAAAAAAGAAAAAAAAAAAAAAAGAAAAAGCAAATGCAAGAATGCAATTATTCACCAATTAGCTGATCAAATTTTTTGGATTTCAGGAATGAAAATTTCAAGGATTTTCCAAATTTTTCACATTTCCTTTCTAAGCACATATAGCAGATCTCAGTTTATATTTGGAATTAGGTCTCATCTCTGCTTATTCTTTCAATGCAAAAATAATCATAAGGAAATGGAAATAAATCACGCATCTACCACCATCTGTGGACTGGTCAAGATTCAACATTACATTTAAAATATGATAAATTATGGAGGTAAGATTGAAACACAGAATATTTCTAGAAAGAAGGCTCCAGTTAGGCATTGCTCAGCTCCAGCTAGCTTCATGGTCCTCAGTTCAGAGAAATCTTCAACTACCCAGCGTATGAAAACATTAGTAAGTTATTGAGACTGAAGTTGTGGAAACAACATGACTCACACTAAAAATGTTAAAGAAATTAACCTCTCCTTACTACAAATTTTTTCATGTTCATTATTAGATACTTTTTTTTCTGATTTGCTTCTGATCATGTATTTGTGAACGAAATTTAATTATGATATTCAGCAGACTCTATTGCAATTCTTTTGCTATTATTTTTAAAATATGGTTTTGTACTATAAAATAAAGCAAAATGCATAATCTAAATAGCATAATACGTTTTTCTTAGTTATCTTCATTACCTGGTTTTCATTCATGCAAATCATAATGAGCTTTTACAGTTTTTATAATGATCTGATTATTTCCAATAAAACCAGAGACAAAATCCTGCGTTTAACTGTAAATTTCATGTAATTGAAAAAAAAAAAATCTTGCACTTTATGCACATAAAATTTAAAAAAGAAGATAATAAGACTATTTATTTTATTTTATGGTGGTACAAATAGGTGTGTCATTGTAAGCATATATGACATTGGAATAAATCTCTCTGTAAATATTGACAGAACCTGTCAGTTCTAGACCACAACTTAAACTGAAGGTTTTCAAGTAAGATCCAATTACTCTTTCTTCCATCTCTGTTACTCTGACAGACTTGCTTCATTAGCAAAAAGTGTGTGCCCCATTGCAAAAAATCTCCATACTAATATGCATTTTACTACTCCTCAACAACTGGGGAAGAGGAAAATTAGATGGTGTGTTGTTGGCTACAGTAATATGCATATCTCTTGAGTATTGCTTTGAATTAATTTTTTTTTAGTATACTTGACCCTTGTTCTGAAAAGAAATATTTTTTTTCATCTGTTTATCTGTAACTCTTACATTATGATGGAAATTCTCTGGGTATAATATGACTTGTGAGTTCCACTGATTCCAGTGGAAATTAAGAAAAATTATGACTAACCATTTTTGAGCATTTTACATTACTTTTCTCTTTGCTCTGAGCACTTTTGCTTAAATGCAGTTCTCTTCAAGGGAGTTAACTATGTTTATATAGGATTGAACAGCAAGATCTGAGTAAAGGTCCAGCATCACAAAGATAAGTGCTTGGATGTGGTGGGTTTGTGTGGCCAGGTTTTGGTAGCTGAAGCATTACAGGGATGGCTTCACTGAGAAGCTGCAGGAGTGTTTCTGCATGTTCAGCAGAGCCAGTGCTGCCTCTGGCCAGAGCCTTGCCAATCAGGAATCATAGCAATGGCTCTGGGCTGGACTCATGTGCAAGGTGTTTGTGAGAACTGTGCCCTGCGTGAGGCATCCTGTGCTGGAGCAGGGGATGGACTCTTCTCTCTGAGCAGCAACAAGAACAACATGGGATGAACTGACCATAACCATCCAGGTCCCCATCCCCTGTCTCCCTGATGGAGGAGAGGAGGTAGAGCCTGGATGTTTTTTTAAAGGTGTTTTTTTAAAGGTGTTCTATACTTATCATTATTCTTCTCTTTGTTAATAAGAAGTTTGTTACTATCCCTATGTTCAGTCTGTTTTGTCTGTGATGATATTTGGTGAGGGATCTCTCTCTGTCCTTATATAAGGTCATGAACATTTCATTACTTTTTCTCTGCACAGTCCAGTTGGGCAGAGAAGCTTTGGTGGGTATCTGGTGTCCAGCTAGGGTCAGCACACTACTTCTGGTAACCTTCAAATACCCCTGACTAAATCCAGTTTTCTAATTCATTGTTTAATAGAGAAAAACTCAACAAATTTTTGTTTTTTTAATTTTTATTTGCATGGTAGAAACTACCTAAGCAACATGCAAAAACTTTTAGTAGCTTGATTTTCTTTTGGGTTCAATTAACAAAAATATATTGCAATGTTTTCAATATACTGTAATTTTTTTTCACTACTCTTTTTTGCTTTTCACTGCACTTAGGATTCAGAAAACTCTGAGAAGACTACTGAAGCTTTCTCACTACATGTGAATCCCCATCCCAGATTTTTTTTTTTTATTTGTACCTGACAAATGAGCTCTCTGGAGATCCAAATCCTGTAAGAGAAAAAATAAAGGAAAATGCTAAAGTAGACTTAAAACACTGAAATAATTCTAATTATACCTATAGATGGTACAGTCCTGCCTTAGCTGCCAGAAACATATGGAGAGCATCAATACTACCTGAGATTAATGGGCCTGGGAGTAAGATTGCTTGCAATTCATGTGTAGAAGCTCTGCATTCAGGAATCTGTGCATGTGCATGAGATGCCTGAGCACACTGTCTTCATTCTCAGCATGGAGATGTTCAGAAAGGGCATCACTACAGTCAGTGAATCTCAGAGACAGAGAGAGACATTGGATCACTTAGCAACCCAGAGTTTTATTTGCCCAAGCACAGGGATAGTGCCATTTTACAAACTTTTTGCCCAGAAAAGCAGAGGTAAATCTCCTGTGGTTTTTTCGATGCAAATTAATCATTGCCAGTTCCCCATCAATTCTTAGAGGGTTTTTGACTGATACTAAACACCTCTGTGTGAGTAGCCACATCAGGATTTGACATCATTTTGGGTGCCTCCTTTTAGGTTGAGTTGCACTGCTTCTTCCAGAGCTGCATCATCATCAAAAAAACTACAAAAACATGCCTTTGATGGGTAAATCTAAGGAAAGATTAAGGTGTGAAACATATTATGTACAATATGAAGTCAACAACAGTTTTTTGGTAGATCTGCATTGTTCCTCATAGTCCTGGCATATATGCACTTATTTGTGTCTTAAGTGTTTAAATATAGTTGTGCTATGTTGGCAAAAGGGAGAAAGAGCCGTTTAGGTTATGAATTATAAGCTGGACATCTTTCTACTCTTACTTAGGTATAGCTAAGAAATAATATATGGTGATGTGAAAACATCCTAATGGTCCTTTACTTAAAAGATTCTCTAATATTTGACTAAAATGAGAAAAGAACTTAAGTCTAGATGTACTAAAAAAACAATATTTGCTGCCCTTGGGCACTGGATAGAAATAGACATGATTTATTTCACTCTCTTATTTGACTACTTGGTATTTTGAGCTATAGAGCAAACATGATTTTGTCATGGTTTTTTTTCCAGTAATTTTTTCTGGAGCAAGTGTGACCACTTACTCAGGTCACACATAATAAAATAGGTGATCTAGTGAAATCAAAAGAAGAAAATGTATATGAAATCTGGAGACAAATCCAAATATCTGATGGACCTTCAATATAATTCCATAAATTAAAATATCTTAATATAAGTGTAGAAAGACAGTAAAATGAATATTTCATTACATTTGTAGTTTATTATGTTAGGTCATATGTCACTGAACCTCGAATGACAAAACACTGAATACAGAAATTTAAAGTAGTAAATATCTATAAAAAACACCCATTGTGCATTTCTTTGCAGCTAGAAGGAAAACAATCAATTAAAAAAATGGTATTCACAGCTGAAATTAAAAGGTGAACTGGCAAGGTGCTATTGGGTAAATGTCACAGTTATTCATGATCTTGCAATTGAGTAAGAGTTTGTCTGCATTTTAATTAGTAGACACTGATAACGTCTAACTTACAAAACATAGAGCATTTCTGCCCATATGTCATTATGCTTTTATAAATATGAGAAGTGAGCATTCTTATTTCTTCATTTCTAGCAGACAGAGTTATTTTCCTTCCAGACACAAGTTTTCAATTACAGTATTGCTGAGGATCACTTTGAGTATCACTCTCAGTGGGTGGATCTCACTGAGTTAATATTCTGCAGTTTTGAATAATTTTGCCAATATAATTAAAATATTTACCAAACAGGAGTTAAGGAAACTTCCCCATCAGACCATTCAGGAGTCTCTCTGGCAGTCAGATGAAGGTGAACGCTTGACCTGGTGTGTTATGAATATTCAAAAGGAGTTTGAAGGGTGGAGAAAGCGTGCACAATAATACCAGCCAAGCTTGCCTGAAATACAAGTATATGACTCACAACCTGGGGTGAAATGTTAGTCAAGAGATGCACTTGGAGAAGCAGATTGAAATACAGATTGAGCTCCTTTTAACCAGTCATGTTAAATTTCTTAAGCAGTTAAAAAAAATGCAATCATAATTTTCACGAGTACTTCTTGTGAAATCATAGCTGAACAAAAGTTTCTATTTTATTTTTTAAATAATTTTTAATTCTGATGGTTTATTTTTTTATTTCTCTAAGTTCCTTAAATAAGATATGTTTCTATAAATACTTACCAAAATTTTAATATAAAAAATATTTCTTTCCATTTTACAGATTAAGGAAAATTCATAGTGGAAATTTTTTTCGTATATGCCAAATTTCAATGATCCTTATCAATAGTTGGTCATTATTTTTATATGAGTGGATCCTTTTGAGTGTGCACAGGTCTTTCAATGTGTATAAGGAGACTCCAAAAATTTACCTCTCTTTCTAGTTTTCTTCTAGAAATTAAGATGGGCTTCATTTGATCTAGTTTGTCTCACGTCTGGAGAATTTTTATAATCTGTAAAGAAAATCTAAGTCAATGTTGTTTGTTTAGCCTGAGGAAGAGAGGGCTCAGAGAAGCCCATAGTGCAGCCTAAATGCTAAGGCCTTGTAAGTGGAGAAAGTGTTTTGCCTGGGCTGCTAGTGTCAGGAAAAAGGGAAACAGTTTTAAAGTTAATTTTTTAGGTTTAGGTTTCTTTCAGATAAGCAAGAAATTCTTGACAAAGAGAGAGATGAGGCACTGGAACATGTTGCTCAGGGAGGTTGTAGATGCACCATCATCAGAAACATTCAGGGTCAGGTACAGTGGGGCTTTGAGCAAACTGATTTAATGGAAAAAGTCTGTGTTGATCTATTTCAACCTTTGGGGGTGTTGAAGAGGGTGGTAGTACTGCTGTGGGTGTAGTGAGTGGATGTACTTGATCTTTAAAGATAATTCCTTACCCAAACCATTCCATTCCACAATTCTGTAGTTTTGTCTGATAAGAATTCTGACTGATAAGAATTCTGTTTGATAAGACAGTTCATACAGGGCCTTCTCTGACTAGTTCAGTCTTTCTGCAGGAATTTTAATGGGATTTAAAGGTGATTACTGTGGATTTATGTGTCAAACTTTGTCTCTGAAATAAAAGATGTTTAGATCCTACCCCAATGCACAAAAAATAAAAGACCATGACTCTCACATCTACAAAAAAGTTGCACTCTGTGTCTACTGTCTGGCTCACAATTAAGTTAAAATGTAATCTGTACATGAGACTAATCTTCTAAGTTTCAGAGGTTTGTATATGAATCACGTTGTTTGTTAGTAAATCTACTTGAGTTATAGTTCTGACAATACTTTTAAAAATCTAACTGAAACTGCATTGAAGCATTTGACTGACTAATTTTTTCACAGTTTTTACCCATAATAGAAAACTTGATCAATATTTTTATTGGGCAATTTCACCTCATTAAAATGTACTTTAATATTTTCATGGGGTGGAACTTACTCTGTAGTCTAGATGCAAATATGATGAAAGAAGCTTTTTCTTTCCCAAACAGATCTAATATTACAGCATATTTTATCATGGTGTGGCCTAAAAGGATTTAAATATGTGTTCATCTGGTATTGAGAATGCATCATACAATAGCATTATTTGTCTCTACACGTAAAAGTATTTTTTTTTTTCTGCATTATTTATTTATTTATAGTTGGAATTAATTTCACCACACCAATGTTAAATAAAAGGTAAAAAAAAACCGGTTTAGATCTGGTGTGTTTAATTTTCCTCTTTTAATGAGAAAGTGACCCCTTGCACTCTCCTTCACTGTGGGATAATTACTATCTGCTGTTACTAACACTTCCAGGAATAAATGATCTAGTCAGGATTAGAATTAACAAGCATGGCTGATCAAGCCACTGTGAACATGTCTCCCTTAGAGTCAGTTCCAGATGATGTTGTTCTCAGTCTCAATTAGGCACTACCTTAGAACATTTACTTACTGAATATTTACTTGCAGATCAGCAATTGCTGGAGCTGTTTGACGGGCTTGAAAAAACACTCAACTAGAATAGGCAAATGTACCTGTCACATTCAGTAGAGGCCCTGGTGATATATTTAATAATGATTTAATAAATTGATGACACTGTGCTGAACAGGAATAATGC
Source organism: Sylvia atricapilla (assembly GCF_009819655.1). NCBI lineage: Eukaryota > Metazoa > Chordata > Aves > Passeriformes > Sylviidae > Sylvia > Sylvia atricapilla. The sequence goes on along the minus strand of NC_089144.1, from coordinate 6,433,499 downwards.
AATTTAGCAATTTTTTTTTTCAAGGGAAAAGTAACATGACCTGTTACCATCATATTTTGATTTTAAAGTACAACAAATTGAAAATTAAGACAAATCATTGTTTCTATTGCATTCAGTGACAGTTACTGTAAGTATAATCTAGCAGCTTAATATCTCAATTTCATAAACACCCTTTAAAAACTGTGCTTCTGTATGATATATTAGTTTCAGATTGATCAATTAATAAATATTTACTCTTTTGATGAGAGTGACAGCATAAGACTACTAAAAACTTGTTTGAGGAAAAAAGTAGAAAGAAATATTTGCTTATAATTTCATATTTTGTATCTTTATACCATGATTTAAATTTATTCATCATAGTACTGAAAAACAAGCAGCACATAAGGGTTAAGGACCAGAGCAACAGAATCACAAAATCATGCTAAACTGGCTGACAAAACTGCCTTGGTGGTTTTGAAATCATTCTGCATTATTTGTTGCAAGTTTAAAGGGCACATATGAAAGCAGATCTGAAATAGAAACTGTCTGATTTTACAAACACTCATTTTTGGTCTGATATTATGACTTCAGGAGGCTTAAACTACTATTAGTGGTTTCTATTATATTAGAAGTCTTCATCTATTTCTTTCAGTGACTCAGAGACAATTTTTCTAACAAGGAATAGGGCTAGAAAACTTCAGATCATTCAGACATTGTTAAAGTTATCAAATGTTATGTACTTTTATCAAAATAAAACAGTGTGATACTAGTCTTAAAAAGAAATAGGAAGAATATGAGAAGAAACATGTTAAAAAATTCAGAGTTGCCAGAAAGATATTAAAAAGAAGGAAAAATAAAGTGTTTGGTGTTATAGGTAGATTTCAAATTCTTCAATATGAAAAACAGATTAAATCTCTAGAAGACATGACTGATGGCTTTTATGATCTGTGTAGAGATAGTAAATATGGACCACTTTGTTCCTGCCCCTGTCAATGGAAGAACTATGTAGCACCAAAGGAGACCGTATCTTGAACTTATCCCTGCCCCAGCAGGTGGCTGAACTAAACGTCAATATTTTTAGGATTCTATGAGATACTCAAAAACCTAAGCTATGGAAAATCTTATCTCAGGATACTGAGAAAACTGAAATCATATCTGGGTTTAGAGAAAAATGGGACAAATCTAGTCAATAAATCTATTGAAATTTTCTAAATTGTTGCAAAAACTTTGACTTAGGAAGTTGCAAATTACCAGACAGTACTCAGAAAAATAAAATTTAAAATAAAACTGGTTTGAATGTTGTTTTCTATCCTAGGCATTGCTTATGCATACTGTTGGGAAAGTAAAGGTTCAGATCATACAGACCTTTGATTTTGAGTGTTGATATAGCCATAGTCTGTTTGTTCATGTGTTATTGTGTGTTACCCTTTTTAGGACTACTATTACGAGAGTTAATTCTATTAAAGGACCTAAATTTGTAAGCATATCTACATAAGCTGAATGGTTACTGTTTAAAAGTCTCATTTTTCATAACTTTTTCATCTTTTACTTTGCTTCTTATTTCTTCTCATTCTTCTTTTTTTTAATGTCAGGAGGTATTATTGTGAGGAATCACAACAATCTCTGTAAACCTTTTTCTGCTCTTTTCTTCTTAGCATTAAGTAGATTTCTCTGGCATTCATTAAGATTCCTTTCACTGAAGTTGCCTAAAATGCAAGGCATCCTGTCTAAATTACTTCCATAGCTTCTTTCCACAGACAATAGGGAGAGGCAGATAGCTTCTCTGTATCAGGTGAAAGAAAAAATATATTTTTTTTCTTTTCTGTGCAAGCTTTCTGGTAATTTCTTTTTGTCAACTGTTTGGTTATCCTGTGATAAAACTGATTCAGATTTCCTCCCCAGTTTCTATTGCTACAGCCCTTTTATCAAGATGGCAGCTAACTTTGCATTGATGATTAAATATGTCTCTTCCTTGAATGAATCTCATTACTACCTCCACTTTCCCACTATGCAAGGTGTAATAATCCATTTTTCAGGGGAGGGGGGCTTGTATTTGTAATTGTAATCTCCAGAGCACTCCCTGGAAATGAAACTATGAATTAGACTATGAATGAAGATGACATTGTGCTGCCCTGGGTACCATGCTGCTTTTTACCTTATGGGAGACTTTCCACTCGCTGTGGTTATTGAATATGAGCCACATGCCCCTGGTTCTCACCTGCTCTGCTTGTGCTGCTGTGTGTTGGTGGTGGTGGTCTCTGCTGCAGTGGAAACTTCCCTCTTGCACTGTAAGAGCTGAGGAAACAGCTGAGGAAGTTGTCACTGGCTCAGGTTTTGGCAAAACTCTGAAGAAGCTGGAGGTCATAGCTCCCCATGTCCTAGAACCGTAGTTAAAGACTTAGCCTGTGCTCAAGTAGCCCCTGAAACCGTCAGGCCAGTGCACTAAAAACCATTTGAAAAGTTAACAATCTCTTAGGTATGCATAAGGCTTTGCATTTATTATGGGAAAGAACTCTGATAATGAGACAGAAAATTATTTGAAACTGACACATAATGAAGTGGATTGAATACATTTTTATCAGTATATCTTATGGCAAATTAATTAAGTAATAATATAGCAATAGAGAACTGTCTGTTACATATTAAAAGTTGGCTTAAAATAATTAGAACATTATAGGAACTACTTATATTCCTACTAATGATTATGATAAAACTGCCATTAGCTTACCAAGAAAAAAAAATTGTCCAGGAGCAGTAAAAGTAGGAGCAGAGTAATATTTTTAAAGTTAAAATGAAATAACTTAGAAATTAATAAGCATGTAGGGAAAACCAACAGAACTAGTAAAGTTCTGCATAGCTATGAATGCTCCATTTCAAGCTAAATTGAAGGCTAAGGTGATGGTAATCAACCTTTCACATCTGCTTCACTAATTGGGACATGACAAGCAGCCAGACTCCCCACTAGGTTACAGAACAGTCGTGTTGGCTTCGAGAGGGAATTGAAAGGCATATGAAATGTCAACTTTGACATGGTTTCTAAAATCATCCATTGGCAGCCTGAGAAAAGAAGAAAAGTAAATAGGACAAATGTGACCAATCCAGCACTGATATAGGATGTATTTCAGGCAATCATCCTTGCTGAAGTGCCTTCTTTTGGCAGATTAGCCAGATGGAACAATGATATTCTGTGTGCATGCCTTGAAAGGGGAAGATGACTGCCCCTAAAGTGTATAATTGTGAATGCTGATGTTTGCACTTTGCAGTGTATTTCTGGGTAGCAGTTGTCAAGATATGTCAAATTAATTTTTGTTTCTTTAGCAGCTTCTGTTTGTTTTTTTAAACTGCTCTTTGCATCCTGTACATAACTGTTCAAACTGGATGCTAGTTGCTGACAAAGTCAAGTGCATACAAATAAGACAAGTTTGCAAATAAATTTTCTTTTCCTTTTATTCAACAGTACTTCTCTATATGTGAAAATTATGTTTAGAAATAAGAATAAGAAATTCTTATATGTGTAATTTGTGGAATTGTTCTCTCACAGTTTACAGTTCATCCCACTGTGTTCTGTAAAGATATTTCTCTGAGACCAAGGTGGTGGCCCACTGGGAGAGAGAGGTTGTGGGAGTGGTTTTATGGAATGGGGTTGTTATGAGGGGACTCACTAGTATTGGAATGTTTGCAGCAGGGTCTAAGATTGAAAAACTTCCAAAAAGAGTAGGTTCTCTTGCTGAAGAGCCACAATGTGGCCTTTGAACCAATGAATAAGAATATTTTATCTCAGGACTTGTGACCTAAGAACCAATTTAAATTGCCAGATTGGAAAGGAACACTGGAGGAAAAGGTAAAGTAGGCAAAGGGAAAAGTGATTTCTAAGGAATGAATTTGACTCCATACCGCTGAGTGAAAATAATATTTAATTTCACGAAGAGGAACATCACTTCAATTCTGATGCAGATGAAGGTTTAGAGATCAAGATGTTATATCCTCTGGTATTGCATAAGAATGCAACAAAATAGTGTATTATGTTTGAGATGCCATTTCATTAATATGCAAGCCTGTTTAAAATATAGCACCTTTTTTTCCGCTTTTTCTACAGAAGAACCTAAAATGTCTCCTAGGTTTTAGTCTGAGACTAGTAAATACCACTATATATTTTGAATAAAGAACACCTTATATGAAAAATTAAAAAATCCTTGTAATTTTCCAGATATAAGTAAATTTTTTGATAGGTTTTGTCCTAGGAGAGTACAACCTTATGAGACTTTTTAATTATATTAATTAATTATATAATTACATAAATTATATTTATGACCACTATATAAGAAATTAAATACTTGGACTATTTTATAGGTTTGATTTTGTTTGGTTTTTTTCCTAGAAATGTGAGGGGGTTTTAACATTAATAAAAATATTATGATTTCATAATGAAAGAAAAGACATTTAATATTATATGTGCATTACATATTCATTAGTGAAATGTACATTGATGGAGTTTATGAGTTTGAGTAGAGTCTAACAAATCAGTTAAATTTTCTTGTTTTCAGGCAATAGGAATACGTTAAAAAAATTGCAGTTGTCATTTAAATTCAAGTATCATTTCTATTAAGTATTATTTAAACTTAGTAATAGGCTTGGATTTAAATGAATAGTAAATTCTGGAGAAAATGTAATGTATATGATTTATTAAAATTCAGAAGATCTCCTAGCAGGCATTGAAAGTACTGTGCCTAAAGAATGCAATATAAGTCAAATTATTACCAGATTTAAAATGAGGGTTTTTATTTTAAGTTTCGTTCTCCCTTTTTTTTTAAACTAGTGACATGTTTAAAATCTGATGATGTAGGTGTTCAGAAAATATTGTTATATAAAATATATGTTTTTACATGAATGTTTAAACACTGCATTTGTTCCCACTAATGAAATTAGAAACAAAATAACTTAATAAATACTTATGATCATACTTTCCCTGAACTTTTTTATTGATATAAGATAATTTGAGTGACAGTGCAAATATTGCAGAAGAGTTTGCTTTTTCTTTTTCTTCAATCTCAGTTAAAAATTCTAAAAACTTCTTCTGCATATTATTTGAGTATTTTCCAGATTTATTTTCATGTCTATGTTATAATTTTTCTTACCCTGAAGGTTGCCTCAATATATTAACTAAATATATTATTTTGAAATTGTCTTACTGGTATTAACAGACAAAAAACAACCTTACAACAATGTAGGTTTGTGCACCTTCATATTGATTAAAGTCTATATGCTTTACCTTGCTAATAAGGGTGCTATATTTCTGCTACAACAGAAAAAAGTTAGCAACAGAATTATTAAGGTTTAAAAATCTACAATAGACATCTTGTAATGCAAAGAGAAATATTCATTCCTAACAGTGAAAAAAAATATAGGAAGTGCTCCAGAGAATAGGAAGATAGAAATATGAACATCATCTTGATTTTTATACTAAATCAGAACTATTGACTTCCACATAAATTCTTTTTTTATCAGCTCTACCAGGCAGTGCATATATAAATCTAATTATTTCTTGTATTGAACTTTAATGCAAATACACATACAAAAATTAACATGACAAGAGTGCTAATAACTTTGCTGAAAGTATTGAAGAGTGAAAATGTGGTGCTAAGGCTGAAACCTATATAATATTAATATATTATTTTATATATTTCTGTGGACTCAAGCTGCAGCAGGGGAAGTTCAGGTTGAATGTTTGGAGTAATGTCTTCTTAAAAGATGATTAAACATGGACTGAGCAGGTGGGTTGAGGAGCCACAGTCCCTGGAGGTGTTTAAGGTAAAATTGGACGTCGCACCCAGTGCCATGGTCTATTTGACAAGGTGGTGTTTAGTCATAGATCAGATTTGATAATCTCAGATCTCTTTTCCAACCCAATTGATTCTGTGGTTCTATGATTCTATCCTTCCCTCATCCTGTTGTGATAACTTTTTGATTAGCCAAATATTCTTATTGCTTTGGGACATTAACTTTTGCTCTGTTCAGAATTATTGAGATAATGTGTGCTGCATAGAACAAGGATGACTTTGGCATCAACAGAGATTTGAACTACTATCAGTGACCCAGGTTGCCCTTAAAGTAAATAGGACACCAGGAAGGTGGATAAGCTCTTATGCAAATTTTGTGAAATAAAATAGATGCTATGAGTAAGCCTCAAATATCTATTATTCTATATAACTGCAAAGCTTCCTTTTCTAACATTTGAATGATTTTCTCAACCCTGTGCCTGAAAAATATTTGTGATACCATGCATAAGGACAGTGAGAGATGAATTTTTATGGTCTGATAGACCTGCAGCTGAGACCAAAAACTTAAAAAAATACCCTTCCACATATATTAGATTGTATTCTGTGTTAAAGCACTATTCTTTTGCTGTGAATGCTACTTTAAATAGCCAGTGCTGAGCAGCTTCATTCTTCAGAAAGGACATAATTGGTTGACCAAGATGAAGATAACTACTCAGTTCTTCTCTCACAGCAGAAAGAGAACAAGTCCTTAAGGAGTCTTTGAATATCAGAGAACTTCCTTTTCCTCTGTCAGTATATGATCATATTAGTGCAGCCACGATGCTACACACTGCTAACATATTTAAAGATGCTCATAAGTGTTGAGTGAACTTTGAAGAGTTGTGGAAGAGTAAAGAGATGTGTTGTGCTTTTTTAAAAGGATGGAGCCTTTATTTTTAGATTATCTACAATGTAATGCATGAATATTACTACACAGTGAAATCATGTAAATGGGAAAATTTACACATGGATTGCTAAAACAAATCTTTGTACTAAAATAAAATACCTTTCTTCTTCCCCCTAGACAGAATATTGAAATTTTATGGTTGCAGGATGCTACTTGTATTAAAAATTGCTCATATATTTCCTGGATTATTTGTCTCTTCATTTACATTATGCTCATGTCCAGCAGAATATAAACATATGTTAAGGTGTAAATAGCCTCCTATTTAAAACTTATTATTTCATTTATATAATTTAAAGTCCTATCCAGGCTTTAACCTCTCTACTGCCACTGTTTAACTACTGATTAAAAGCTATTAATATAAGCTGGGTGTTTGGTGACTGCTACAAAATAGCCTTACAAGACATTAAAAATCAAATGCATTTGGCTTTAGTTAGCACCCTTATTGCAGATTTCTGAAATGAAGTCATGAGCAGAATGTCTGTAAAGATTGAGCCGTGTGCCATTGCATTAAGCTTTTCATTTTGAGGACCTAAGTTTGGTATTCCACAGTGAAAAACCCTCCAGTTTTATGAAACATCCTGTGACACACACTAGTAACTTTATTTTCCAGTAATGGTCATTCTTCAAAAGCAATTTGTTTATTCTGTGTATTTTAAAATCCTGAAAGACTCTCTGATTCTAATTCCTTATTTGAGGAATATTTCAAGAATATCTGATTATTTAATGCATAATTTTTAAACAACACTTGCAACATAAATTTTGAATCTGCAGTAAATCTGCATTAGGTATGCTTTTAAGGAGTCAGACCAATTTGTATCTAAATTGGGTGTCACAATGGGAGAATTATAACTGCATATTGTATTATTAATATAATGAGAATATCTAGGAAGGGGTCAAAATAGATGAGCCAGAAGTTAATAGTAAGATAATTATTAAGCTCTCTAGATGCTTAAAGAAAGAGAAAAAATCACTCTTTTACTCTATCTATATAAACCATGAAAATAATTCAAATGTAAATATTCATGATAATGTTTATGTAGAGTTCCAATTCATTAAGATGGCTAAAGAAGCTTGTTTATTTTTTATTTATTTTTAAGGCTATGTATTATTGCAGAGAAAAATATTAGGGCATCACACGAGGCTGAGGATATTATTCAAGATATTCATGCATGTCTTGGACAATAATTTTTCCTGTCAAAACAAAGGAAGGGTTTGTGTCTGCTGTGGGATACTGAAATCATTATCGCTTTAGTTCACTCTACTAAGCTGTAATGATGATACGTTTTTGTGAAAGCTAATTTTGACCTCCTTCAGAACCATTGCCTATTGATCTGTCCAGTAACAAGTCGGGTTTTTTTGGGTTTTTTTCTTTTCATGAAAGGAAATTTTTTTATTTGTTCATAAACATGTGGGCAACACCTGACTAGATTAGATTATGTTTTGTTCCACTAGTAGAGCAACACTGAAGTTCATGCAGCTCTGGTTATTTACTCCTTTGGAAGAACTGAGCTCATGTTTCCAACCAAACATAGTCTAAAAGAAACATATCTCATTGTACTGAAGAATAAATTTCTTCAATAATAAAAAAAAGTTTTTAAAGTAATCTTCCATGAGTAACTTCTTCTAGTTATTGTTTAAATATTGAAAATTTAAATGATAAAGTTATCAGGAACTCTGGGCAGAACTGACACACTCACTGGCTTAGTTTTCATTCAGTGATTTCATTCAGTGAATTAAATTTGCAGAAGCAGCAGACATTCTGTGTTTCATTTGACCATCCTTTATTTATTAGCATTATGAATATGGGAAGAAGTACACATTGCACAACAATGTGTAGACATTTTACTTGACTGCAGACAATTATGTGTGCCTCAGCCAAGCTGCAGAGTAACACAAATCTGTGTCTTGCCTTAAACTGAGCTGTGCATGCACACTGCAGATCACTGGGACAATCCCTGCTGATGCACTCTGTTCCATCGTGTTGCAGCAAATTATTGCCTCTCTGCTGCATCACAGAAGGCACTAAATTGCTGCTGGACTTAGATATATGCCTGTACGAAAAAATGTTAGGCTACAAGCTGAGAGCCTTCTCAGAAATGTTACAGTACAAAACAGGAAAAACACACTGTGGAAGGGACTGTTCTTGTCTGAGATTTTGGGTTCTTCTTCACTCAGTCACTGTATCTTTGATTTTCATGAAAAAATATCAGGTATCTGAGAAAAGTGGAATGGTATTGACTATGCGAATGTCACAAATTCCATTACAAAAAACTCCCCATCTACCAGATAAATAATCACTTATAAAAAAACCAAAAATAGCTGTCGAACAATTAATTATTTTACTATGATAACAGAGAAAAAAGTGCTTTGAGTTCACTTTCTGTTTGATGTGTTGGGATAAACATTTTATTTGTACCTTAGCATTACAGACCTCATTATAAGCTGCAGTGTAATGGAAATATCATAGCCTAAAAATAACGTGTATAAGAAAGAATTTTATTTGCAGCTTTCATAGCCTGATTTACCCAGATACATTTTTTGTAATTTTGAATGATAATAGTGATTTAAAAGAATAGGAATTCCTATGGTTCAATAGATTTAATATTCTTTGGTAAGATTTTTTTTATTATTAATTATTTTACTTAAATAAATAAAAATATTTGCTCATGTTGTTTAGTTTAAAATAATAGAGAGGAATAGAGGATTTGATTTTTGGATTAATTTCTAGATTTTTTTTTTCTCAGAACATAACATCGCTGTTTTATAATGTCATCCTGACATATTTAATTAAACTTAAATCAAATTTCATTCTGTTTACTATTTCTATGGTTAATACTTGCAAACACCTTTTGCAATATTAATAGAATTAAAACATTCCTATGAATGCCATAGCATATTATCTCAGAGATGTTCTTTTTTCTTCATTATATTAAATTGCATGGATTGATGGTATAGAGAGGAAAAAGGTAGAAAGAAATTGTTTCCATTCAAACAACTGAGAACTACATGTAATATCTATGAGCCATGAATAGTTTAAGGAAACAAATACTTCTTCCATAAATAATCTGAATGAGAAAAGTAATTTAAGTGTGTGAGGGAACTGCTCTCTGAACCATATTCAGATATTTCTAGCCTCTCATTAAAATTATCCCCTACAGAAATGTTCCTCAAATACTTAACAACTTCAGAAGTCTACACTTTTGAAGTATTAAAGTAATTATTTTAAGGACTTATGATGAGTTTCCTATTTCTACAGCTGATATTATAAGAACTGATATTATAACCCATTGATATAAAAAGCCTCACAGATCATCAGATTGACTATGGCACTGTTAATCCAAATTTGTATCTGATAGAATAGAAATTTCCTTTCAAGAGTTTGATTGCAGTGCAACACGTATCTGAAAGGATACAGAGTGCATCATCTCAATGCTCATCTTCCAGATAAAGAATAAAATGATACTGAAAATGCATACATGTAAAAGAGTAGAAAATAACTAGGACTACGTGCAAGGCAGAGGTTTTGGAAGGACATATAAAATATGGAACTGAAAGCATGCACTTGGATCTGAAGATCCAACAAATGCATTTTTTTTTCCTTTTAATTACTATGAATTTAGTAGAGAGAGTGAATCAGACAGAAAGATATATTAAAAAGATATTTTTCTGGCTGTGCATAAATTTCAGGGTGAAACTTTTTCTCTTCTATTTGTTTTAGTGCCAGCAGGAGGGAGCATTGTGTAAAAGTGTTAGAAGTGCAAAAGTGATAAAAACTATCAGCTTCAGCTTCAGATTGTCTTTCATCCTTAAGCCATAAGACATTTCTATGAGGTGCATATTTATATTTTGTACTTTTGTGGATTTGTTAGGTTTGAGAGTCCAAGAAATAAAGAACTCTTGAGGTGCATGCAGTTATATAGAAAAGAGTTCTCTCAGACATGACTGAATTTGATGCATCAATGAAACTGTGAAATCTTCTTTAGTTACAGTAAATGCTCATTTAGTCACAGTGGTAAATCTTGGAGTCAATATGGTAAAGACTGTAAAAGTAATATGGTAAATAAAAGCATAATAAATACAGTGATAAACTACCTACCTAAAAAGATGCCAGATCTGTTGTGTCTGTAAACTATTGTCCATTTGAAGTTAGCAAATACCTTAGCTAATGCTAGAACGAATTTATATTTAGCCCAGGCAAAATACAGTTAAAGTATAGAAGGCTTATTAAAGAAATGTGATGCTCACACTGAAAAACAAGAAAAAATCCTCCTATCAGAGAAAGCTGCTCATTGGGACATCAGTAGCATATCTCCCTGTATTCTTGAAAGATTTGACATGTCCCTAAACACTCATCATAAGTACGGGGAGAAAAAAAATTAAATGTTGTGACAGGAACTGCTGTTTTCTTCAGTAGTCTTTTCCTTACCTGTTCACAGAGGAAAAAAGGAATAAGTGCTCTTCAGAGACACAGTAAAAATTTTATCTCAAGAGCTAAGAAGCAAATGGGCAGGGAAAAACACCTTCAACATCAGTTACAGTAAGAAGGACTTTGAGAGAGGCATTATTTTGGGCTGGCACAATGAAAATATGTCAACAATAAAGGTTGTGTTGTCTGTAATTTATTAAGTTACTTATTCCTTCTTACCTTAAGTGAATCTTTGAAGTGTATTTATGGTATTTTTTCCTATGCTAGCACTTTAGAGTCCTTTTTCAAATACTGACATTTATCAAAAATACTGAAACAAGAGAAACTCCAGTTCTTCTCTTTTTAAGTGAGAGAATTAAATATTTTTATTAACAAAAATTTTGTCATTTGTTTTTGAGGGCTGGTCCAAGTAGCAGGAGCTTGAGTCAGAGGTGAAACTGGTGCTAAACAGTCAAATCTATGCATTTTGGAAAGTACTAATTTCCACAACTGTTTGAGTGAAAGAAAGAAGGTGATGCTTTCTGAGGAGCTCACAACTACCTTGGGGAGTAAGGATAGCTGCTTTGGGAACAGGCTATGACTTGTAACATTTATTTTATCAGCCTGGAGTGAACTGTTTTTAGGAGAAAACCAGTAGCCAAAAATTACGCTTGTGTGTAGGATCAGATTGTCCCAGTTCCAGGAGCTACTTCCTAAACCACAGGCATTTGTCACTGAACAAGATGCCTTGGAAATGCAACAAATAGAGAGAGGAAAGTGAAATGACTGACTGGGGAGGAGATATGCAAAAAAGAACCTGGGGATCCTGATAGACAATTGAGTGTAAGTCTGTGGAATGCCCTTGCAGTGATGAAAGCTGCCTGAATAAAAGCAGCAGTGGTTTCAGAGAACTTTTTACTCCCCTTAACTTAGCCACCCCAGTAGTATCTTGTCTTGTTTCCAGCTCTCCCAGCAGAAAAGAGAGGTGGAGAACTAGGCAGAAACCAGTGAAGGACCAACAAGATGGTTAGAGAGATGGAGCACATCACATTAAAGAAGAAAGGAAGAGTACTGGGTATGTTTACACTGGAAATTCAATAAACTTCTACTGTGTGAAAGGGGATTGAAGTGAAGATGAAGCCAGCCCTTGCCAGTTGCTCACAAGAAAATATCAAGAAGTAATTGCTGTCGTTCTACAGCAAAGAAAACTGCAATTATATGATAGGGAAGGATGCTTCACTAGAAGATGTGTTAAGCATTGTAGGAGATTGCCTAGAGAATGGGGAATCACTGTCTGCAGGGGTTTTCAGAGCTTGTCTGGGGAAGGCCCTCAGAAGCTTAGTCTAGTCTTGAAGATATCCCAGGTTTCTGAGCAGAAGGTTGGATAAAGTTCCAATTCTAACATAGGTTTTTCTGTGACTCTGTGATCACAATTGGTGCACACTGATTTTAAAAATAAGGAAATGCAGAGGAATGTAAGGTACAGAAAAACACCTAGACAGAAAGAGAGAAAAAGAATGGAAGAGAAGAGAAGAGAAGAGAAGAGAAGAGAAGAGAAGAGAAGAGAAGAGAAGAGAAGAGAAGAGAAGAGAAGAGAAGAGAAGAGAAGAGAAGAGAAGAGAAGAGAAGAGAAGAGAAGAGAAGAGAAGAGAAGCAGTGAGCTGAGCACCATTTTCTCCCATAATTGAATCTAATTTATGTGGCTTGACTTTTAACCAGCTTCTTGTTACCAAAAGAAATAATAATATTTCAATACTAGTTCTGATGTTGCACTGCTGGACAACATGAAGCAGCAACAACACCATAATGTGATAAACTGAGCATGTAGTGCTGTTGTGCTGGAACACTAAAAATTTATAAATCCATTTTGTTTGCTTGAGATTGTCAAGACATGAAATTGGATGTCAAGGATAAATCTGTTTCCCTAAGCAGGAAGTGACCAGGTGCTAAAGAATAATGAAAAATGTCTGAAAGATCATGTGGTCATCAGATGGAAATATTCACCTGAGCATCAGAATTGAAGCAGTGCTAACCACCAGTAAAAAAGCAAACCTCTGATGTATTCTGGGGACATACAGAAATGTCTGCTCAGCTGCCTGGTGGTCCAGATACAACTGTAATTCTTTGAAAGTGTTCTGGTGTAAGTGTGTATGAACATCTGAGGCAGAGTTATTCCGAGTTCTGAAAATATCTGCTCATTCAGAAAAGGATGTATGACTATATTCATGTCAAAGAGTGTAATGAGAAAAGAAAATAGTATAAAATTAATTCATCTTGTGACAAAGATTATAATGGAAGTGGATATTAGCTCTGTGGGATAAAATAGTCTGGTATTTAATTCTGTACTTACATATCTTAAAATAGACGTGTGCAATCCAGAACTTCAGTTTTAATGTTTGTATTTCTGCTTCCTTGAATTTTTATGTGATTCTGCCTTCAGGAAAAATATGAAGTCAAGCAAATAGATACCATAAAAACTCTTCTTCAAGCTATATAATTTCATAAATATTGTTAGCCAAATGTTCTTAAAAATATGTTTAAACTATTATTGTCCTTTCATGCTATGGCCCTTTTTGAGGTCATTGCTGCAATTTCAAAGTGAGAATAACCATCAAACATGCATTTGCACTAACAAAGAAAAAGAGAAAAAGTGCTTGTGATTTTTTTAATTGATCTACTTATATCTGCCTATTTTACATTATTTAGAAATACTGATCATAAAGCCAAAGGGATCCATCAAGACTTATGTATTAATTAAATATGCTTTTCATGTTAGAACTACATAATCTTGTACATTAAAAGGCTTTTCTACATTATAATTTAGTAAGTTACTGGTAGCAATTTTTCAAGACTTATCTGAAATGCAACTTATAGGCTTTTTATTATATAATTTAAATATATTTCTGTAGGGTCCAGCAAAATCTGAAACAATGAAACTGAAAGTTCACAGACAGGGAGAAAAAAACTAAATCAATAGAACTCACTAAGAGATATTTTTACCATTTTCTATCTTCACAGTAGATTTCTCAAAAGATATGCTTGCAGACAGCAAAAGCAGACGAGAAAATAGACAAAAAAATTAAACTAATCATAGCATTTTTCTTTAATGATACAATTTTGCTCCCAAATATCTGTTTCATTTTTCTTACACGTCTCTGGTGGCTGTGACCCTTGGGGTTTAATGGACTAGCTCTAGTCAGCTCTGTGCATATTATATTTTGTGACATGCTTGCTTTTCCTACAAACATCCTGCAAGTTGAGCCAATTACTGTCCAACAACTGCTGTAGTAGCAGATCTAGTAAATCACCAAAAGGAGCATCTGTCTCCAGAGAATGTCTTGCAGCTGTTCAGGTAAAACACTTTTGGGTTTGGGATTGACAGAAAATTAGAGCTTGAGGGAACACTATGGGTCTGTCAAAAATGTTAACTGTGTAAATACACCACTGATTTTATAATGATTAGATATTGAAGCTCTTAAAGAAATATTTTGATATCATAGGGAAGAAAAGATATATCTCAGTCTTTAAAATAAAAACATGGCAAAATAGTTCAGTATTAGCAATTGATTAAAAATTAGTTTTTCCTTATCTTTGAAAGACAGGTCTTTATGATTGTGGTCTCCCTATGTCTATTACTTCTTATGAGGTAGACATTCCAAACCATATGAAAGTATGGGAAAAGTTAAGAGAAGAAAAATAGCAAGTCTGACTTTGTTCTTTGGTCATAAGATGTTCTGTAAATTGGACTAAATGAAAAAGTAAAAAAAAGGATGATGCTTGCTCTGTACTAAATATATCTGAAATACAATAAGAAACAAAATTTATTTGTGTGCAGTAAAATGAAGATGTAGAATAGAATGGACCTTATTTAGGCCATAGGATCAGCTCTTCAATTTAAGAAATCATCTTTCATCACAAAGATTCAAGTTTTAATGAAACCAGTCACAACTGTCTAATTCCATGTTTTGAAGTACTGTATTAACTAAAAGTTACTACTGTTATCTACTGTATTAAATACAAGATTCTGGAAACCAGGCTCTTCCTTTACATTGTGCTGACTTTTGCAGTTTCCAGCTTATTTCCTAGTATTTGGGATATTGTTGCAAGGTCTTACCAGGATTTTAAACAAGTTCTTCCTGAAACAAACAAAAGAAGATGGAGGAGGGAAGGCAAATGCAATACATCTTTGATAACAACAGATTTTTATTTATATTTCCTGAAATATATATCACAAATTTATTTATTTGCTGTAATGATAATGACTACATGAATATTTTTGACTCCTCTCTATCATGGCAGTGACTGCATGATTTTATATTTGTACTCTGCTCTAGAAAACTCAAAAACGTTCAGGACAAACATTGAAATCCTGTGGATACTGCAGTTGGGTAGGCCATTGTGGTGGTTTAGCATGAATGTGAAAAGTTTTTTCTTCCTAAGGAAGCTCTAGCATCGATTGACAGCTTGGCTGACAAATAAGAGTTTGGAAACCAGTCTTAAATCACAAGTCCCAAGTGATTCGGTCCTTTCCTTTTCCAGCTGGCAAGGAGCTAACATCACCTCCTAAGTCAGAGTTTGGTCTGGTCCCCCTGGGGCCAGGGCTGCCGGGCCTTGGTGGAGACACTGCCTGTGGGACAGTGGGTGAGGCTGGCCATGACCCCTCTGTCCCCTCTGTCCCCTCCCGGCTCCTCCGATGGGGAGACGAGGAGGAGGAGTGCAGACCACAGTCTGGCCCTGCCCCAGGGGCTGTGGTGGCCGTGCCCTTGGTTTGGCTGCCACAGCCTCTGGTCCAAAGGAGGAGAGACTTTTGAGAAATTTTCTCCAGAGCTCCAGGGAGCTGATCAGAGTTTGAGTTGCTTTAGATCTGAGGGTGGAGGAGGTTTCATCCATCAACGTTCCTGAGCATGCTCCCTCTCCTCCTTCCTCTCCCTTCATCACCTGCAGCCTTGAAGTTCTGTGAGTCAGTTGGAGAGGAGAAAAAACTCTGGGCAAAGACTTTAACCCTTTTCCCTCCTCCATGGAAGACAGAGTGATTTGAAATGTAGAGACACACCATTGAGACAAAGTCAGTGAAAGAACTGAGAAAGACTATTTTGAAGATGGGATGGAAGAAGTGGATATTTCTGAACAGACTTCTCTAGATGTGAATTATGGGGAAATGGACTGTTTTTGTAATATCCTAATGCTGCTTGGACGAATGCAAGTTCTAGCCAAAGGGTTGTGTGTATTGATATACACAGGTTTAATTGAGAATTTTGAATAGAATATGTCCCTGGCTCCTGGGAAAGAAAAATGAGGTCCCTATTTCTTTTGAGATAGAGGTGAATTTAGAGATAGAAAAAAATCCCTGTTTTGTACTAGAAAAGCATTCTTAAAATGATACCTCAAACATGTGGGAGCCCATAAACAGCTTGGAAAACTGTTACATGGGTGAGACTGCACAGAATCTGCAAAAATTCCAGGTGGTTGCAGATCTGTGGCCTTGAAAGCCACCAGACCTTTTTCTTGTGGCGTGTTCTCCATAACCCTAGAGAGGCTCCTCTCCCAGGGTGATGTAGGATCGTGTTTAGTTTGTGGCAATTGACTGAAAATCATAGTTTTCTTTCTGTGGGGAGTGGGAAAGTGAACAGAAGGAGGAGGAGGGGAGGGAGAAAGGTGTTTGAATGCCTCATTTTTTTTCCTCTCTGTCTTTTTCTTTAGTGTATGTTAATAAAATCTATCTGTTTTTACTTTTAAGTTGTTCCTGTTTCGCCTTTTTCTCCCAAAATCGTATCTCCCAGCTGACAAAAAAAATAGGCAAACGTGAAACTGCAACATAAATGGTGCATTGGCCAGGAAACTCAAAATGAAACCACAACAGCCACGGATCCTGGGGAGTTACAAAGAAAGTCAGACTACAAAGCAACAGCTGCTAGTGCAAGCAGGAAAAGGAGATCATCCATCTCATAGGACATCTCATTTCCACAGTCTCATTTTAAGAAAAGTTATCAGGAAGGGACTGACTACAGCAACCATATGAAAAGCAATAGACTTCACTTTCCTAAGCCACAGTTAACAGCAAAAATAATATTTCAAATATCCATTTTGTAGATCTGACTGGGTGGGAGTTTGTAAAAGCCAGAAAATGAGATGATAACTGAAATCTAATCCACAGAAAAAATATTATTTAATTTAAAAAGCTGGCCTCTGTGTTTGGTTTAAAGGCAACTGCAAGTAAGATTATAGCCCATCCCATCTACCTGGGCTAGCCATAATTTGGCCATCAAAACATGTAAAAACTAATTGTTGCTGAGGAATGTAGGAAATATTGATAACTTCAGATAATATACTTTCTACCTTAAAAAAAGGGAGTTTTATCTCCACTCCCTTCCTACTAAATGTATATATATGCATAAATCCTTCTCCTAGACTTAACAACTGAAGTGTCTCTTGTTTGTTTTCTAATGTGCAAAATGCCAAGCAAGCACCTTGCTTTACCTTGGAAAGCATATGTACTTCCAGGAGCAAACTTTACACTCCTGCCAAATGGTGCACGAAGTAATGTACTCGAGCATGATTTTATTCAGGCAGACATTTTGAGAAACTCAAGGGTTTGCTCAGCTAAAGGAAACAGAGAGAACTTTAGACAGCTTTTGTGTCCTGTAACTCAGTGAAGAAATCGTTTTCTGCTTAGCATAGCACCATTTTTTTTTTTCTTAAAGGGATGTTGTGCTGAAAACAAGGGTGCAAAGAACCTGCTACAACTGTATTAGAAAAGCCACATAAGGTATATTCAGAACAACAACAACAACAAAAAGTGTAAGAAAATAACATCCTAAATGGAATACCCTACACTTCAGAAAGTGCATTTAAAATACTTTAAAATAATTCCAAACTCAGTGGTTGGAAGAAGGAAATACAAAAGCTGCAGTGTGTAAAGTTGAAAGCAGAAATGCTGCTATAAAACAAAAAGAAGCAGAGCCTCAGGCACTTTGTTTGCTCTGTGGAGACAACACCCCCAGGCTCAGGAAGGAAAGTTTAGTGTATACCAGATACCTTGAGAAGGAGGGGATAGTTCTTCCACCTAGACATCAGTTTTATCAAGTAGGAGAAACTAAGCCATATATAAGCACAAAGTCAGTGTTTGGCCATTTTAAGAGCAGAAAAAGTCACTGGATAGAAGCCAAGAAGCCTAGTACTGCTCTGATGGGCAGGGCAGGACTAAAGGAGACATTTTGGGTCTAATGCTCCCCTTCTCTGTAGCTGAGGTTTCCTACAAACCTTGTGCTCAAGGTTTTGAAGCCAGTCAAAAACATCAGGCATACAAAATAATGACTGCAAAGGAAGGCAAAAGAAGGTTCTTTCTTTATTTGCTGTGCTCTTTTCATCCTAAAGTGTAAATATCTTCTATTTCTGTGAATTTGCTCATTTAAAACCTCACTGACACCAACCTGAAATTTCATCTCACCTTTTCTGTAACAATGTTGGAGGTGTAACAATCCCTTGGAGGTGGATGCTCCTTCTTCGGAAGAAAGTCAGTCAGGTGGAACATTCTAGGCAGAAACTTTTCTTTCAGAGTGAGAGAGTTGCTTTAGGGACAAGGCTGTTTCTTTATTCTAATATATTCCTTTTTTTGGTGGCAGTGACTCTTTCTATTCTTTATCAAAGTCAGAGACAGAACATCCTTATAACTGACTGTTATTTAATCCCCTAAAGGAGATGCTTTTAAAATTTAAATCATATTAATGTACCACATTATTTTTTTTATCATCTCTATTAGCCAATAGTTATTCTCAATTAAAACTGGAGATTATAAGGGGTTGTTTTTATTATAAGGGTACCCTAATATAATATTCTATTTTTAGCTGCTCAGAAAAAAAAGAACAACCCTTCACACTGAAGCAATTTCTATTCATAAGTAGCTCTATGAATCTTAAGAGAGATTTTCTAATAGTGTTCCTTTTGCAGTGTGTTTTGTTCTTTTTATCATTCCAACAATATATATTTAAAATATATATATATAAAAGAATGCATATTTCACCAGCTGAGTGTCATTGCCAAACATCTACTGGGCAAATGTTAAAGACAGCTTGCCAGGTTATCTGAAAAGGTTTTTGGGGCTTATAATGCTATTTGATACTGAAAGTGCATTTGTAACACATTTAGCAAATATGCTGTGCTAGAAAAAAACTTTTTTTTTTTTTTTAACCTGTGTACAGCCTATTTTTATATAAGAAATACATATTTTATAAAAAAGCATATTTTTACTAAGAAATCCTGGGATGTGGATATTGAGGTTGTCAGGTTTTTGTATGTTGTTATTTCAAATGGGAAGGCCAAAATGTAGCCTGAGAGAGCTATAGCAAATTTCATGTGTCCCTGCCTTTGTGCTCACATGATCCAAATGCAACTCCTTTCCTAGTGTAAAGCTCTCTTTGGTTATTTTCTATAACTTTATTCCTATGTTATTATATCCAATGAAATACCATAAAAATATTTTGATTCTTAGCTGAATGGGGGGAAAAGGTCTTGTAAATACCTGAATTACATACTGGAATAAAAGCCCCTCACATCGTGGGGTGTGGCTGCAGATGATTACAGTTATAATGATAAGATAACCTGAAATAACTGGAACCTCTTTTAGCACCATTCTTTGGGGAAAGTATATGTAATGTGGTTTTCTAATTACTCAGAAGGACTCTATAAATGCCCTACTATAAGCTGTTCTTTGATCAATCACATTAATTTCATTGTCTGTAATTTTATCATGTGTTGTGTTAGGACTGTCTCTGTTCTCTACAATATGAATATGAATTCTGCATTTACCTCCTTCTTGAAGACTTTCCTTCCAATTTCAGTTTCACCTGTGGCTGTATATTAGGTGTTTTCTCTTTGTGCATTAAGTTCCTAAAATCTTTATTTTTTGATTTCTCTTTCCCAAAGATCATCTCTATCAGTATTCTTGTCCTCTAAAACAACCTCCAGTTTACATTTCCCACCCATGTTCTTCAATACAGGCCACTTTTCTCCTTGATTGTACTTGGACATCTATTGACATGTATCCCTATTGACCAGACCCTTTCTTAGGGTTCAAATTCTTCTTATTTCTTCTGTCTTCCTTAGATTGAAACTGACCACCAACAGCTTCCTCTGCTATTCCCTGAACTTACTTTGCTCCTCAATAAGCACTTAGTCATGAAGTATTTGAGTACTTTTTTCTCAGTGTCAGCTCTGAATCCATCTGTAACTCCAGTGACATTTCCTTGTCAGCAATATCAATTACAGAAGCATCTTTAATTTGTTCTTCTTTATCTGTCCCAAAGTTGCAAGACTCAGCCAGTTCTGACAAGGGCTTAACAAATGTTTGGTATTATAAATTGGAGTGAATAAAAACACTAACTTCATCTAAAGATTCCCTGGCAGAGAATTTCCCAGCAACAGCTCTCAAATAGGAAATGCTCTAAAGTGCTCCTTCACTGAGACGATTTATATGATTATTTTTATTTGGAAAATTGTACATTAATTTGACAAAGAAAGACAGAACAGTACACATATGCACAAAATTTCCATCTTGCAATGCAAGCAGAGTATTAGTGAATCTGTTTATATATGCTCTGGTTAAGACATTTCTGCCTCAGAGCTGACTAATAGGGATCACAGCAGATCCACAAAACCTTTATGCTCAGATTGGAAACTAGTTCAAGGGGGACTTGAAATAACAAGATTTAAAAAAAATCTTTCAGTTATAGTATTATCTTACAGTTATATTAGTTTTAATGTAGATATATAATATATAATCCACTTGTATAATTTTTTTCATTATCTTGTGTAGATAGCATAGATGGTATTATCATCTAGGCAGGAAGAAATCATCATAGCTTCTTTTATATTGTCCATACAATTACTGAATAAGATTATATTCCTTGATTTGCAATAGTTTAGGCTTAAGTTTATGAAAAATTTTCTTGCTAGGTAAGCCAGAGATCATGCAATGTGGGCACACATGGGAGGCAATATATATATATTATTGTTCCAAAATATGCATTATTGTCTCATGCCAGTCTCTACAATGAGACATTGTTATGTAAAAACTAATAAAAATACTATATATCTAATTTATTTATTATTAAATTCTTCACAAGTCAGGAAAATCCATTAATAAAGGGGGGACACATTGTTATTTAATACCACCTTTTAAAAGTCTTAAAAACTTTTAGGTTTTGGATTTGTTTCTTTTCTCCTATATACATTTGTATTTCAGAAATACAGACCAGTTACATTCCTTGCTTAAATGTGGAAGCAAGAGGAATTATAATTAAACATTTTGAGCAAAATAAGATGAAGAGAAGGAGCAGCCAAAAGTACTCCAAATGCAAAAGCCCAAACTTCATTATCAATATAAGACATAAATGAGCAGTTTCATTATTAAATGACAGATTATATGTCAATAACAATATTTTACCCTCTTATATTGGAAAGAACTATGATTTTACAACTAATAAAATGATTTTTCAGTAATGCAGGCATTGGTAATGATTCTAAAAAACCCACAGGGCTAGGCAAAAAAGGAGTGTTCCTCTACTCTTTGTCATCTAGATTTAAAAAAAATAATTCTAAAGCTAGTTTTTTGCCTCTCAAATAGGATTTCTCCATTTCTCCTAAAATAATTCTAAATGTTGGAATGAACCAACATCTAAAAGTACATAAATAATGTATGATTTAATAACTGGAAATTAATTTCAACAAGTAAAAAAGGAATTTGGTCTCTTGGTTTATTAGTATCACAAATTCGGGGTAGTATACAGTGATGACCCTCACAGCTGTAGGTAAGGTTGTCAGAAGTGCAGAAGATGGGGAAGAAAGTAGCCAGGGTAGCTGTGCGTCTATCTATCTATCTATCTATCTATCTATCTATCTATCTATCTATCTATCTGTCTGTCTATCACATAAACATATTTGTAAGTATTTATATATCAGTATGTAATAGAATATGACTGAAAAAATGTGTTAGTAGATGCAAGAGTGCAGTGTTAATTTAGGTTCTTCACACCAGTGCCATTTTCTGAACCATTACCCGGACACCACTGTAGTACATCAGTTCTGGATACAGTTCAGCAGCAAACATCTCCATGGTTCTGTATAGATCCATCCATGAATTCAAGTCAAAAGCATCAGAAAAAAGTACTTTCAAAGCCAGAGTTGAATTGTGTAGTGAGTACCTGGGTCTCAGATGTTGTCAGCTGTTCTTGGCTCTGACAAGCATTTCTGTGCCTTTGACTAGAAAATATCTGTCAGGTGAAACTGGTGGACTGTTTCTTAGAAACATTGACATATTCATATGGATTTTCTTCTTCTCTTTCTACTTTTTCCTCTTTTTTTGGTCTCAGATTATAGGAATCCAGAAATATTTGTCAAAAGTCTTGGGTTTTCTTGGGTCTGAATATTTCAATGCCCACCTATCTCTGTTTGCCTACAGTGAAGAAGACAAACAGCTGTATCAGAAAACTAGCTAAAGGTTATCAGACTCTCCATCATTAAATCAGCTACACAGAGAACAGAGTTTGCAATAATTTTATGGCTGATAGTTCGTATCACACATGAGGTGAATTAATAATATGGATATGAAGAAAAACAATTTATTAATGTTAATAACTCTTCCAATAAAATTTCCAGGAGGACCTATAGTGATAAATTGAATAATTATGAGTATAATTATGACTAACTAGGACCATAATTTCATGCTAATGCAATAATAATGACACAAAAGTGTAGGTCATGAATTTTAACTGCTCAGTTATTCCAAATTTCCACAAAGAGAGGAAAAAAATAAAAAAAGAAGACCCAAAAAAGAAACCTTCTCAGCCTTACAAGTTATGCTTTGCTGCCAGACAAAAAAAATATTCATTGCTTAAATAGACATCACTTTGATTATTTTTAGTGGACTGCAGGAAAAAAAGTAATCTCATTTAATTAGAAATCTAGTAGTATCTTGAAAGCAGCAAATGGATAGTCTATGTAGCACACTGTGAATCACCTTTTAATCCTCTGGTGATCTCTGAGGAGAAAAAAAAACAAAAAACAGGGAAGAATTATGGTTAAATTTCATTATTAACATAGAATTGTCTCTGCATACTTCCACTTATATCTGGGGAAGGATACATGGAGGATAATCACCCCAGGAAAAGGTGTGAAAGTGTTCAGTAATCATATCAAGTAGAAGTTACACCTCACAAGGTGAAGGTCAGATTAATTTTTTGCCAAATCATTTTGGGGGTGGAGGATAGTGAGATATGCAGAAAAAAGAGGAGTTGGTGAAAGGTTTCTCTAAAACCAACCAGTTTCACTTCTGATAATTTATTACAAAAGCCAATTAATCTCTTTGGCTTCAGGACGATTCAGGGAAATGTAATGCAGAGTCCATGACAATTGCTGCAGTTTTGGTTTATTGTGTCCCACTGAATGTGCAAACTGTTGTTTGTTCATTAAAACTTCTGGGAATTAAAAGTAGTGGA
Source organism: Sylvia atricapilla (assembly GCF_009819655.1). Classification (NCBI taxonomy): domain Eukaryota; kingdom Metazoa; phylum Chordata; class Aves; order Passeriformes; family Sylviidae; genus Sylvia; species Sylvia atricapilla. The sequence continues at coordinate 6,409,901 of NC_089144.1, read as the reverse complement.
GCAAAACTAATATATATTAACATATGTGTCTTTAGCTATCTATTCCATTTCCTACAAGGAAAGCATTTTTTATGCTTTTTCTTTGCAATGTGGGGAAAAAACCTTGAATCAAGACATGATATAAACATACATATTTGTATATTGCAGGCAGTGACTGTAGTGACTAGTTTTTTCTACCTAGAAACTCCAGCATGTGAGGACAGATTTACAAGGAAAGTACAGCTATGGCTGAATTGTGTTTTCTGATGACTAGCTGATTAACCCAAAGGGACTAAAGGAAAAAGACTCTTGTCTTTTCTTCTAACCACTAATCCTTGAGGACTCCATGAAAAAAACAGAAGTTAGTGAGAGACAAATTTAAGCCAGAGAACATGGCTCACACTATCTACAAGGATTTTCCTTATCACTGTTTGAGCCCATCTCCTGGTCGATTAGAATATATGTGCCCTCTCCTCTCCTCTCCTCTCCTCTCCTCTCCTCTCCTCTCCTCTCCTCTCCTCTCCTCTCCTCTCCTCTCCTCTCCTCTCCTCTCCTCTCCTCTCCTCTCCTCTCCTCTCCTCTCCTCTCCTCTCCTCTCCTCTCCTCTCCTCTCCTCTCCTCTCCTCTCCTCTCCTCTCCTCTCCTCTCCTCTCCTCTCCTCTCCTCTCCTCTCCTCTCCTCTCCTCTCCTCTCCTCTCCTCTCCTCTCCTCTCCTCCACTGAAGGCCATATCAAGACAGGATTGCAGTTGATTTGTTTTCAGATAACTCAGGTCAAACCATTTTTGTAGATTTTATTCCCACCATGAAGTAAATCTGTCAGGTTTTGAAGATAAATTTCAAGGAGTACTTCAAGAGCATTTCTGTTTGGAAAGAAACAGAACTGGAAGGGGAAAATGAGAATACTTTTTACTGGAAGATATGCAAAAAAGTACAATTATAAACAGATTATATCAATAATATTATAAAAAAATGCCCAATATATTATTTTAGTCCCATAGAGACATAGCTGGGTTATTTTTTTGGTTTTTTGGGTTTTTTTTTTTTTTCTTTCATCTCTACAGACATTTTCGGGCTATCGTCAGTGCTTCAACAAGGATGTGGTAGTAGCAGGAGTTTTTGAAGAATCACAGGGGGAATGTTTAGAAAAATATAAAGAGAAATGGGAATAGATAGTTATATAAAAGTAATGAATTGCACAGTGCTTCAAGAAAGAGCTTCTAAATAACAGTGTAGGAAGTATCAAAGAAATAAAGTGGCAGAGAAAGCAAGCCACACTAGGATAAATGAAGAGGATAGAAACCAGCCTGAGGCATGAACAAGAGGTTGCTCCAAATTCTGGCAGGGATTTAACTCTCATCTGAACAGCCTAATTTAATCTCAAAGCAAGAAGAGGATATAGCAACATTCAGTTTTCCTGGTTCCCTTGAAATAAGGCACACATTAAAGAATTGATCCCACACTATCCTCATCAGTTTTCAGCAGCCAACAATATTAAGCTTTAATTTGTAACACACAATGTCAGTATGATTTCAGCTACAGTGGAGACAGATAACATTTCCTCTTGCACAGACAGATAAAATATAAAAATGAACCTGACCAAAGGTTAATAATTAATATAATTCCCAAGATTACATTTTTTTAATTGAAAACAGACTACTTCAATAAAAATAATAAAATTCTGTTCCAAAGGCTTTTGTGCTAAGATTAATAACTAGTAGATTGAAATGGAAACAAAGTAGATAGCATATGCTTTCTGCATGGTTTTTTTTTTTTTTCTTTCCTTCTTTTTAACCTTGCTTTTGGGACTAAGTCAGAGAAGTGAATGAAATCTTTACAATGAAATCATGGAAATTTGACTTAACTTGATTATATCTTCGGAAAGGAGAAAAGCTGTAAAAATCATCTCATGGGATGTTTGATGCATTAGTATGGAAGTTTTTATACTTCATGGACTCATATGTTTTAACTAAAATTTTTAATATTTTTGTCCCTATTCTACATTTTATGGTTTCAAACATAATTTGAAATTTTCAGGTTCATATTTCTCAGTTAAATCTGTGAAGAGCTCTTTCCACTTGAAAACAATATCGTTATTCTTGCTTTGAGAATTTCCTAATTTTCTTCAAGTTTGAATATTACTTATGTTCTTAATGTACATATGAAGATGGAAATTAATTTACTGTCACTGAGGGGGTTTTATTTTGCTCTTGAATAGTTATGATCAGTAATAACATATTTAAATTTTTTCACTCCTATTATGAACCTCATCTACAATTTGAATAATTAGCCACTCCAACCCCAGGACCAGGAAGTGCAAAAACAAGTTCTGGGATGAGATAGTTTAAAAACTAAAAAAAAAAAAAAAAAAAAAAAAAAAAAAAAAAAAAAAAAAAAGGAAAGAGAGAGGAGAAAACTAACTGAAACACCCACAAAAGCATTAATGATGCAAAGGCAGTCACTTGGGGTAAACTTTCATGGCTTTCATCCCCAAGCTACTCACTAATGGAGGCAGGGTGAGAAATGGAAACACGCACTGACCCAGCACTAGCTAGAGCACTGGTGTGTTATCAACACTGCTTTGGCCACAAATCTAAATTAAAACATAACATCATATGGCTTACTAGGAAAAAAAATATATCCATTCCACTCAGATTAGGTAAAAACCCCTTAGAATATCAGAAAAATACAACAGTGTTTACCAAAAAAAACCAAACAAAAAACCAACAAACAAAACCCAAACCAAAGCAAACCAAACCCAAACCCACCAAACAACATCCATATTTAAATATATTAAAATTATCTCTTAAATGTAATCATTAGAAAACCTGCAGTCTTTAACATCATTATTCTAAATTATTTTTGCATAAAATTTTTAATAAATGAATATACAATAAGAAACCAGAAAGAAAAATAAGTCTAACCTGTTCTTTTGTGCCCAATTTCTTTCTGATTCCTAATCAGATATTCTAATAATCTAAGCTCTAATTTCAAAAAGTGCTACTTAAGAATAATACATGCTTATTAAAAATTAAATCTGTCTTCTAAAAATATTGTAAGGTATTAGGAGTCTGCTGTGAGCGAGGAGTATTTAATTCTATGTAGGTCTAGTACAGTTCTCAAAAGATATATACAAGGGCATTAATAAAACAGAGACAATCAATCAAAGTTTAAAAGTAATATTCTACAGGTTTAACATACTGTTTATTGTAATATATCCAATTACTGCTGGTGTGTGTGGTGGGAGTATTATGTAGATTTGGTGCCTTAGAGCCATACTTGAATCTTTTGGGTTGTTTTTTTTAAGAGACTGTGCAAATATAATGGCCGTACCTAAATTGCTGTTGTCAAGAACTGATATCCGCTTTATCATTTGTGTGTTTGGAGGTGTTCATTAACAAATGGAAAAATGCTCTGGCAATCCAGCTTTAACAAGAAAGATTAAGAGTATAGCAAATGCTTTCATAAGCATGCCTCTTGGCCTTCACTTATGTCTCTGGAATAAAGAAGGAACTGACCTACTTAAAAGTGCTAAACGCTTCAAAAGTTGGATAAGTAACAAAATTAATAGTTAAATACCTTGAATTGTACAGATTGTTTTATAACTTATTGCTAAACATAAGCACATGGATTTCTCTTCTTTTCTAACACAATTTAAACATACTTCCTTACCTTTGCCTAGAAGTTGAATAAAGATATCAGTGGCTGCAGGAAGTTTTTTGAAGAGCTTTTACACTAGCTATTTTGGTTTCTCATTTTTTAATCATTGTTAAATGTAGTGTTTCTATACTTTGGTAACATTCTGCTATTCTTTTTGAGAGATACCTTTAAAAAATTAACATTTGGGCATAAAATCTTCAGAATGTTTTCACATTTGTTTTTACTTTTATAAACATTTAGAAATATTGTATGGTGTTGAAGCTGAATGCTTAATATATAAACAGGTCTAAACAAAGTTTTTTAAAGTTAGTAGGGAAAAGCTGAAATTTAATTTTATTTTAATACCATATTTGATGGAATATGAACAATTACTTTAAAATACCATTTCCATAAAAGCTTTGTGTTCAAGAGTAGTAAGTCTATACAATAAGAAAATTAAAAATTGACCTTGTGTCTTTGTAACTGTTTGAGTTTAGAAGATTCAACTTTTAAGTAGGAAAATAGTACATGTCGACAATGAGGCACAAGTATTACTCTATGGTTAATGTAAACAATGTTAAGAATGTATATATATAATTAAGCTGCCATCCTCATGCTACCCAGCAATGGTCCTGCTCTGATATAAACCTGAGCTGAATTTGAAAGCTCATTTAAGTCACAAGTTTGCTGAGGATGTTCCTTCAGGCACGCTGGTACTTCCCCAAATTGTGCCATGTACAAATTTCCCTTCTGCTGTTACTTGAAGAGAAAAACTGCTACAGATGACCACATTTCCATACAGGTGTAGTCATATTCAGTTGGAAGGGACCAACAATGGTCAGCTAGTCCAGTTCCCCAGGCAATTCAGGGCTGATGAAAAGTTAAAACCTGTTACAAAAGACATTGTCTTTCAGTTTGTGGCAATTACTGCTGATGCCATCACTACATGCCCTTGTTAAATGTCCCTCTCCATTTCTCTTGTAGGCTGTCCTAGGGTGCCTTTATGATGTTTGTATCCCCAGTCATCACAATGACCCACATAGGGTCTAACGTTACCTAATTTGGGCCCCCAATGGGTCTAATTAGGCATAATATTGTCATCAAACAATATGTATATATAATAGGCTGGCTTGCAAAACAAAGTATTTCATAAATTCTGTTCACATCTTTGGGCAACAGAGTAAAAAGAAATTTTATATACTTTTATACTATCAACAAAAAGTGAATCACCCTTTTTGTGTTGTGATACACTACAAATATTGATATTGCTCTAACAGAATCATTGACAAGCATAATAGAAATTAATTGTATATGATATTAATCAATTATCATTTAATCAATCATCATGTAGTTAGAAAACTTAAAAATAATATTTGAAATCTGTTAGAAAAAGGTAAGACAGCAGAAAGTTAACCATAAGGAAAGGTACAGGATTTAAATCAGAAAGGAATATTACTGCATTCTTTATTCTGTTCTTCAATTAACTGTGGATGTTCAAAATAAATCTGTGAAATGCTCCATGAGAAACTGAACCCAGTGCCTATTAAAACCAGGAATAAATTTTTCCATGGTTCACTGAATTGCTCTGAGCATGCATCTTCCTGAATTGATTCTAACAGCTGCCATTGAAACAAAAGGTAGTCAGCATTTTGCATATTTAGCTGGGAACTAAAATGCAGAGACTTTGGAGGCTTTTGAGTTTCACTGTTTTAAATGTGGATGGTGGATTTCTTTTTCTTAGTTATGTATGGTCACAAATGAATTCATTTGTAAAGTGAATTCAGGAGTTAGAGCCAAAAAGTAGTTCTCCTAATGTATGCAGAAGGTAGAATTGAGATTCAGACCTCTGAATCTTGGCAAACTGTTATAATTTGAATCCATTCTTCAAGATATAATTATAATTTCATTGGCATAAAAGAAAACAGTGTAAAACCTTCACTTCCAAAAAACAGAAATTATTCATGTCCTTCATACTCCTAAAATAAATTGCTTACTACAACTTTAAGTATAAATGACCATCAAACTGTGATCAAGGAGCTAGAAATTGATTTTCATTTTAATTTATTCTCTTCCTTTCTCAAATTGTCAAACAAGTAAAGGCCATTTGCACAATTGGATAATTTACATAATTGGGATGGACCTGTTTTCTTCTGATTTTTGCAGTACCAGTTAGGTTATTCCACTGATAACATTATGCAAATAAAATTAACACATTTGATTCCTTCCTTGTTTTTTAATAATTGTTCTTAAGTTATGGTGCAGTGCCCTTCACCTAATTGAAGCAAAAACAGGTAAAAACAAAATCATTTCAATTAATCAGTTGTCCAAATACTAGTGTTATAGATTTATATTATTCAAGACTACCGTCACTTAATTTAATTGATTGCTTTAACCCCGATTGAGAATTCATTTCATATTTTTTGAGTACCATTTCAGAGAATTAATTTTAAAATTTGGGAATTATGAGTAGAGACAGAACTTGTTACAATGTGAATAATTTAACAAAACAATTACTTGTATGGTTTCATTTCTCACCGAAAGGATATGCTTCATATAAGTATTTTGCAGTAATAGCTGCTTATTTTTTAGGGCAAGAAAAAAAAAAGTCTATACTATCTTTCAAGACCTAATAGAAATCTGAAGGAGTAAGTTAAATTCTAATGAGACTTGTACTTCATCAAGAGAACCACTAAATAAGTTTCAATTTCAACAAAAAATTGTGGCCTTATTTTTCACTTTAATATTAGACATAAAGAGATATAAATTAACTCTTGAATTCGAGGATGACTTTGCAAGGCTGGAAGAATTTTCTTTCAGCTGAAACTGAGCAAGCATTGCCTCAGCTAGTATCAAGAATAATATAAACTAGGTATCAACATAATATAATTCTCAGAGAAACATTTTTTGAAATGGAAATATATCAAAAGCATTGTAGTGAGTTGTGTTTTGTCTGCAGAAACTCTTTGAGATTGGCAAGACTCACAGAAGATATAAAATAAAGGTCCTTTCCTGAGGCACAAATACGCTGTTCATGGTGGGGGATCACCTATTCCTCACTGCTGGGATCTACTTGGTTTAATCTGTATGTGTTACCTCCCCATGAGCTAGTGCCTTCTGACTGCTGCAAGCTGAGAGTGTGGCCCTGCAGGCTCCCCAGTTTCAGCCCCAGAGGTTTTATTTTGCTGGGCAGTGATCCCCTCTGTTTGCCAGAACCTCCCCACAGCTTTTTCCTGGGAATGGTTAAAATGACACTTTCTGTGAATTTTATCCTTACTTGCATGTAAAATGTATAACCACCAGAAACATTTTATAAATTCAATATATGAAAAAGTTTTTCCTTTTTCTCCTTTTTATTTCCTGTATGTTGCACAATAAAATATTTTGGCAGAAAAAATGTGCATCTATGGTTGCTAAGAATTTTTTTTAGAGAAAATAATCATTAATCAGAACAAATTCTAAGATATTTATAAACCTTCATTTTTTAAATGAAAACCCAATTAATCATAAAAAATTTGTCTTGACACAAAACACTTTTTTAAAAATGTTATAAATTTTTTGCAGTACCAACAAAAAAATGATGTAGTTTTTGGCTTTGTATCAGTCACTTTGGCACAATTTTAAAGTTTAGTATAAGGATAGGTTATTATATATTTATTTTAGTTCTCATACCATGGCAGAAAAGGAACACTTGATCATAGAGGTCCGTCAAATTCCATTTAAAATGAACAGTTGCAGAACTTTGTAGTAATTAATTTTTAATTCCCCAGTCATGACGGCTTAACATACAATTGTTGATGTAAAAACATTTTTTTGATAACAAAAGTAAGTGAGGATATGATAAGTGATTAAATGATAAAGAGAAGGCAGTAAATTTTCTGTGACTATGTTTTTTTTATTTATATGAAGGCGATCTGTGCTGTGACTTTTAAAGTTGGACTATTAAGGCAGATAAACACAATATTAAGAAGGAATAAAATGTTTCAGTGATTGTAATCCTGTAATGAGTAAGAGACTGTAAAATTTAGGGGAGGAAAGAACCAATTTTAGTGTATATTAAAGGTACTGTATTATCTTGCTTCTGAAAATCTTTATATAACTAGCTGTTATGTAGAGCTAACTTAACTTTATTTAATCATATTAAAACAAAAAATAATGGGCAGAAGTATAGGAAGTTATTTTAATTTTTATTGTCATACAGATTATCATTATCCAAATGGATTTGAAGAAGAGATGATTAAGAAGAGTCAAAAATTGTAGTTGAGTTATCTTTCGTGATTCACAATAGTTCACTTACAATGGCTGTTAAAACAGCAGTTTTTCTACTGATTTCTGCATGTGACAAAAATAACTATGGGGTGTCATAGACAAAAAAATCCCTTACATGGGCAATATCATAAGAACAAAACCTACTTTTTGTACCATGTATTCTTGTGACAATGAGTGTGAGTCAAACAACAAAAAAAGAAGTAGGAAGGGGTGCGTGAGAACAGCAAAAAAGATTCCTCCCTGCCAACTGATAATTTATGGTATACACCTGCTAGTGTATCCTTCCTACTCATGTCTGCAAAGAAACCCACACTTCTCTCATCGCTTTAGTTATTAAATGGGAAAAACATGTTCTAAAAAGGAGCTAAGGCAACTTTAAAAACTATGAAAAATAAAATCCTATTAGCATCTACAGTGGCTGTCTCTTCGCAGGTTATATGACTTTTGCAGATGGCAGTGTAGTTGCCAAATGCTGGACAAGATTTTTGTGTTCTAATTTGAGCACTAGAAGCATGTTAACCATTGCAACATTGACTGGTTGGCTGGGAAAACAAAGCCATAGAGAGCTCTTTGTCTGTGTATTAGACTGACTAGACTGTTTTCTGTTCATGATGTTTGGACAGCACATCTATATCTGCAGCATAGACATTCTCCTTAGTACAATCTTTCCTTAATCAAGACCAAACTGCAATGTGGGCAGATGTTTAGCTAATTTTAACTCCCACAATTAGCATAATGAAATCTAAGTTTTATTTTTCATTTATAAAAATCAAAAATAGCTATATAAGCTTAAAAAGATTTCCTGCTTTTTATTAAAAAAGAGAATTATTTGGAAATATCAACCAGATATGTGTTCAACACTGTAATTTTCTGGAGTCATCAGCAATGCATTTTAAATTCCTATAAGTTGTGTGGAATGTCTCACTTATTTGCAAGGTTATACTCCTGAAAGTAAAGTGGGCTTTTCTGAGTTAGATTCAACACTGTCATTATGAGAAGAACTTGGAAGGAGAGCTTTAATGACTTTTTTTTTTTTTTTAGGATTATCCAACTCAACAGATGGTCTCTTTGGGTGTCATGCATTTACTCTTGATAGAAATAATGAACACGGTCCCACAGAGTTTTCTGAACACAAGCAAGTGTATATTTTAGACCAAAGTCCCTAGGTTATCTTAAACTATTAGTACATGTCTTTCTGTTTATATTAATGAGCGTCACAAGTTCTTCAGATTTATTTTCTTTAAGTGACTTTCAGAGTTGTTACTGCTTCATTATGATGGAGTAATATGAAGTAGTATGAATTACTTCATACCCCGAGTGCTGCTTGAGGCACTATGAATATTTAGGGCACCTTCTGTGGTTGCTCTCTTCATGCACAGCATGGTGGGAGCTGCCTGCTGTTGTCAGGACACTTTTATGACTGCAGAGTGAAAGAACTGCTGGGGCGACGCTTGGAAGTCAGTTCCTCACACCACCATTAACTGAAAACCATCTGGAGCATCTACAGATGCTTGGATCTGACTTATCCTGTCGTTGCCAAAGTGTTGTAACCCTATCTAAAGGGATGTCAAAAGGTGGTGACTTCCTATCAGAAAGATTTATTATCAAGACGTCTACGGATATACTACCTGAGTTCTAAAAATAAATAAAATTTAAAATGAAAAAAACCCACATCAGTTTTCACTCATATCAACAGAAATATGTGCTACTGCTATGTATTCAATAGGTATTATATTGATACTCTACACTTTGTTTTTTGTCTAATTTTTTTATAGTCTTCATGTTCTTCACATGTATTCTGCTTTCAAATTCAGACACTGCTAATCTGATTTATGGTTTTTTGAGAATTTTCAAGATGATTTTTCTTTGGAGATTTTTTGAATTCCAGAATCAATTCCAGTAAATGTATGACTTATAAAGGAAAGCCTAATGCTAAAGTGTTAAGGAGAATGCCTATTTCTTACCATTTGCTTTGCTTTTGACTATGAAAATTCTGAAGATTAACAAGTCCTAAAGTCTATTATTTTTAAAATTTAGTTGGTCCTTTCTGTCTAGCAATGTTAATTAATGTTAGTCTAATTGTTGTGTATGTAATAATGTGTATGCAAACAATGTAATATTAATGTTTTTCTTTTCAGCTGTTCATGAGGCCTTCAGGAATAAATTATATGAGGTTCCATTTTCAATGACTAAATGGAGAATATCAGTATTACAACCTGCCCAGACACTCAGGGGTTCAGTCCAGCTGGTTTTGAATACTTGTTGACCATGTCTGTGATGTCATTTTTGCATGTCCCAAGGGCTGAGCTCAGTTTTCTCTATCACAGATGAGGGCTGATTTACAGATTTTGTACATTGGCAGATCTAACTTGTAGTGCACACCAACACATACTTAAATAAAAAATTAGCTTTAAATCCTTTTGCATTTAGCCTCTCCAGCTTACACCATGTCTGTGTCTTGTACAACTTTATGACAAAATAAGCAAATTCCAAGGGCATTCTCCCCTTTTTCTTCAGTTAGTAAAATAACTAACTGTTAGCACTATTAGTGCAGATGTGTTGGATTTGGAGGCCATCCTTATTATCTGGTGGGTTATTCTTGATACCCTAAAACAAAGAGATTACTCATATGAGGTCATACTTTAGGATGGTGCTGGAACCACAAGTGACTTTGGAACTTTTAGCAATGAAGAAAAAGCAATGGAGCTGATTGTGTAAGAAAATATTCACAACTAACTTAAAACCAGATTCAAATATTAGTAGGAAGAAGCACTCCACTATGAACATGGTAATATTCCTACAGGAAGAAGTAAGGGTGATTTGTCATAACTCAATCACACTCTTTGTGAAGTCTTTTTGAGGAAAACCAGCTAACACCATTTAACCTAAGACTAGAGGAATATTGTGAGAGTGAGAACAATATCCAAGAAACAGTAGGAAAGATCTAAATATTATTGGAAAAGAACAATTTTAAATACATTATCATGGATAATTCTCTGTACTGGTTACATAATTTTGACTAACAGTGTTTAAATTAATTTAACTGGACTAATAAGAAATGCTAATTACATTTTATTTACACTGTTAAAACATTAACTGCATTAACAATAAATTCTTGGCTCTGCACAGAATCTGTGTTCCCCTGTGCTCATAGAAAGAAGTTGAGAGTGACAGTAACCATCTGCAAAGTGTTGACCATATGGCAGATATGGCAAGTGACCTCCTTGTAATACTGTTGGGAATCCTCTCAACAGCAAGATTTTGAAACAGCATAGGGTCCCTACAGCTAGTTGATCCCTACCAGCTTTTGTGTGCTGATACCTGAGACAAAAATGACTAATAAGAAATCTTCTGCCACTCTCCAAGTTTTCTTAGACTGTGCTGAAACTCCAAAAAGTGTATTGTCAAAAGCAGCATGAAAGTATGCAATGTGCTATTGTGAAACATGGTATTGAGTGGAGAAAAGTAGTTTTTATTGGAAGACACTTTCAAGCTGGAGAAACAAAATTACCTATATTGTCTGTCGAGTAGATATGGCTGTGTACAGCTGGTCAGCTTCCCTGTCAAAAAAAATAAGTTCTTTCCTGGACAGAGCTTGGAAATACACATCCCCGCAGGTGTGATAAGGAGATTAAAGCACTGGAATAAAGCAGTGAAATAACTTCAGAATACAGATACAGTCTGAGATTCATAAAATCCTGACAGTTACTCAAACACAAGCTAGTACTATATCCAGATTCATAGCAAGAGAAACTTCTGAAATTTTCTGAAATTCTGAATTACTAATTTTCTCACCCAAACGGAATTATTCTAAAAAAGGTCACTATGACAAGTTTTTTGATTAGGATAGAATATCTATCAGATTTAAAAATAACAGACAAACAAACAAACCAAAATTGCTAAACAATACCTTTTCTGATCAACTTAGCTCCATGCATCCTTTGCTGTTAATGGATGAGAAGGCTTGAAACACTGAAATGTGACTTTGTTATCCTGCTAGGAAAATGTTAGGAAAGTTATCACTGGATTTCACTTAGCTCTTCTTCTGCCCTCTGTAGATTTATTTAAGAAACACCTATATTTCACCTCTCAATAGCACATCATCTGCAGGGCCTGACAACTAATAACTTGTAGGATACTTCAACATCTGTGAGTCCTTGCCTCACAGATGTTCTTTTAGCTACATGAAAGAAATCCCCTGTCACCTCTCTCCATGCAATTCCAATTCTCAACTAATTATGACTTTGTGTATTGTGATGATCACTCCCATGTGTCACTGAAGGAATTATGAATAAAAAATTTATGCAAATGAAACTCTGCTCGTGTCTCTCCACCAGGAGATGGAAGCAGAGAGTATTTTTTTCCATTTGGATGCACATACTTTATGGGTTCTTAATGAAACTTTTCTGTAGAAGTATGTACATATGAGTGCTCTTTGTGTTCATATAAGATTTGCAATAAAGATCTTCCTAATCTAGAATGCTAACTTTAAAAATATCTGTTTTTAAACTAAATCAGTAGCAGAAGAAGGGACTCATTCCTGTGAGTTTAAACATTCTGACAAGAGGCTACTTTCTTTTTTTTCTTAGTTATTTTTTCAGATTCCTAGGGGTAAAAAGTCTTAATATTTCAGACTACCTTTATTTTTATTTTCTTGAAAAAACAGATATTGGCCTCATACTTGTATTACCTGAAGAATTTCTGAGTTGCAGAAAGAGAAGGTACTCCTTTTTCCCATGCATACTTCTCTGTGGGTTGTTGAAACCCTTATTAAATGCTTAACTGAAAATATTTCAATTAATTTAATTTAATTTTAACAGAAGAAAGTAATGAGATAATATTCACCCAGAAAGATAAATTAAATAATAAGGGGGAAATGTCAAAATTTTATTTGCTTCATCACCACCTCCTGAAAACACACAATATCACTGTAACACATTTTAATAAAAATATGACCCCTTAATTCATGAAATGCCTGCCTGTATTTCTTAAGGTCTGAATATGTCTGCTTGGGAATCTAGTACCACATCCTATGGAGACCCTCACAGGAAAAATACAGAGTCAGGGAAACAAAGCAAAAAGCTTATGCTCAAATAGAGTATACAGCTGCCAGTAAAGACAATTTGGCTATTCAATCAGAGAGATCATATAGAAACATAAACCTGATCAGACAATATTAATCATTCTCAGAAACATGAGCTGGTAAGAGAAGATGGAATACAGAAATGTTTATTTCCATAGTATTATCTGATTAAGTACATTGTTAGATGGAATAGTATGGCAGGGAAGGAAGCCAAAGACAAAATACACAGAGAGAAAAACTAAAAGCCAATATGGAGACAAAGACAAGATCTACTGACCTGATTAGTAGTAGCATTAATGAATGGGCCATGATCAAGGAGCAGGCAAAGGAGGACTTTGTAAACCTGAGGGACTGTTCGAGGTGACTCACCAGTGGGACTGCATGATGAAAAAAGCAAATCAGAGAGCTAAGGGGAAAATACACACATAAGGCTACAAGAGTCTTCTTTTGTGTAAAATTGGTCAGTACTGTTGTCTGACTGAGTCCTGTGGCTGATCACCACAGTCTATCCTACCTTCTTGCAAATTCTTCTTAAACCTCTTCACTTTTCTTGTCATTCTCTATCCTATGTGTGTCTGTGCTGCAAGGACAGAGTGCTCCTTGTGAGGACTCTGTGTGAGAGCAAAAGTTGGTGCCAGTTGCTGGATGGAGGTGTGGGTGCCCCTGGCCTGTGGTCACCTATGAGAGAAAGTGGAGTCTTGAGACCAGTTGCTGGAGGAAGTGAGGTTGCTAAACTCCTACAATGAGGCAGGAATGAATCCTGAAAAAGAGACAATGGGATCACTGGTGTGATGGAGGATCTCAGTGCTGGGAGCTGTGGCAGGTCCTCAGGTCCATGTGCTGGGTTCTGGCTGCTGGAGCTCCAAGTGTCTTTATCTTACCCAGACCTGGAGTGCTTGAGCTGTCTGTAGGCATTTGCTAGAAAACCTCAATCTGAACCACCAAGCGAGCAGAAGAATCTCAGGCTGGGCCAAAGGTACCAGATGGACAGAGGATTCAGAGGATCCATGACTGTGGGATGCCTGTGGGATGAGTGTGCAAGTACTGTGTGTGTCCAGCCAGCACAAGGTGGATCAGCAGGTGAGTAGAACCAGAAGTAAGGGGGCTGGGATAAAGGTAAGGGTGCCAGACAGAGGGGATGTATAAGCACTGAGAGGAGCCACAAATGTGCCTGTACATCCAGAGACTTTTTATGTGTAAGCCTGTATCAGTGAATCCAACCTCTGCCAGTCCAAGAGCAGGGTTTTGGGGTGTCTGTGCTTTTATTTTTTTGAGTCCTGTCTGCAGGTACTGTTGAAGGCAGTGCCTTGTCTGTGACAGCCTGTGTGGCTGGCTATGCCATTGTCCTGCATGTGTGTGTCTCTGGGACTGACATTCACTTTGGTTTCTGCCTGCAAACAGGAAAGCGGCAGCTGTGTCCTTCAGCCTGGGCAAAACCCTGGGTCCCTGAGCAATTGGGCTGCAGTGGCTGTCAGGAGAGACTCCTGAAATGGTTCTGTTGGAGTCAGCCTTGTGCCTGACATCCTTTAACATAAAGTGTTAGAGCTACTATAGATTGATGCTATAACATTCTTCTGTTTATATGAACATATTCATCTGAATGAGAAAAAACACCTGAGACATGTTAGCAAACTCTTTCATCTCATCTCTCGTTGTTTCTAGAGGAAATTAAGTCACCATAATGCTTTGATACTCTGTATGAGACCTGAATATATCAACTTCACCAATCTATTTGGATGGATTTTTCAATGACCATAAACTTCAAAAGACATTTAGGAAAAGATAAAATGGTCTCACTTCTACTAGCCATGTATAAAGTGACACCATGAATCAAGATTAGCTGGAGGACTGATGTTTGGAGTGCTCTTATGTATACACAATTTCTTTGGGAGATAATGGTAAATTATTTTAGATATAATCATTTATTTAATAGATATGTATCTTTGTGATTTATATACAAAAAAAGTGACACAGATAACCACTTTAAATATTACTCACGGAAACTAATTTTGAAGTACGTCTGCTAATTTGTAACTTCTTTATTTATAATTTATTGCTGCTGCTGTCCAAGTCATTACTAAAATCATCTGGTATGAGTTTAATTTTCTTAAAATCTGCAAATATGCTGTTCATAAGACGTTCACAAATACCTTGTATCATCATATTGGGCAAAAGGAAAAAAATATTTATGAGAAACTAAATAATCACCTTTTTCAAGTCATACATGAAAATAACTCCACTGTAAAATTGCTTTCAAATACTTGCACTGATACTCAATAAAGTTAATTTTCCAGAATCTTTCCTACAAATTATAACCAGAGCATGAAAATATTTTGCAATAAAGAAACTAGAAGCATTATGAATCTTCACAATACAAAGTGATCTGCTTCCTGCCATTTCCTAGAAAAGCAGGCAGAATTTTTACTGTGACAACTTCCCAATGAGTCATACAGCATTTGGGTAGCTGATACAGCCCCATAAATTTTACTCATTCATTTAAAAACTGTTTGTTATACCCAGCAGAGAAAAACTGGTTTCATATGTACTTGTCTTGCATAATGATTTTAAGATTTACTGTTACATTTTTCACTCATGCTTTGTTACATTGCCATCACAATGGATAACCATAGATACAGGGTTTTTTTTTTAGAAAGAAGTCTATAGCAGCTGTTATTTGAATACAAAAATTGAAATTAATCCAGTCCACATATGGGAAATTATTTACAATTTTTAAAAAGGCACATTTCATTCACTTCTGAAGTTTTGCCAAGTTAATTCTTAATAGATTAAGTATTACTCTTCATATTTATCAGAAAGAGAGATACATAATTCTTCAATACAATTCTTCAAATAAGTTTTGCTATCATTCCACTGTGAGTATAAAATGCAGGATGGTTCCAACAATATCAGTTTTCCAGTGGAGGATCAGTACCAAACAACAAAAGGTGAAATGGAGCAGTGCTGATGGCCACAAAATGTCCCATTAAATTGTGAGGAGAGTGAAGGTAAAACTACCTCTAACAACATTTCTAAAACAGCAAATCTAATCCTAGGTGGTAGTTGGATCAAAGTGACTTTTACCCTCTCTTGTCTGATTCTTCCTTTAAAATACATTTTCTTGATGGTGTGGAAGTGAAGCTATAACAAAGAACAGGAGAGACAAGGCTTAAGAAAAAATCTTTGGCGCTAGGCAGCTGTAGATATGTAATCTCCTTGATATCTTAAGAGGGTCTTCACTCAATACCTGTGAACAAGAATAACAAAAGACTTCAAATTATAGCTCAGCATAGTGATGTCAATATTGCTTTTGATCAATATATATATATATATATACTGTAAAATCCTATCGTGATAGTAAGCCTTTCCTCTGTAATCATAAACTGGATGTTGCTGAAAGAGTTTTAATTAGTTTTGGTGGGGTTTTTTTTTTTGTTTTGTGGTTTTTTTTGTTTTTTTTTTTTCCTTAGGTACTCAGTTCAAAACTTGATAAACACAAAACAGAAGAATATTATTATTCTAGTACACTGCTTAGTATGGGAGCTCTTTCTTCCCCATGATAAAACTAATGAACTTCTATTTTTTGACTATAAATTCACTTTTTATATGTCATACACAAATTAAAAGCTACTTTTATGATTATGCACCTATTTACTTAGATGAATTTTTTTTATCCTAACTTTTTTCCTGGATTATTTCTTTGACTGAGCTAGAAATTGCTCAAATTGCATCTGCAACTTTTCCTAGATGTTTTTAAATTTAGTTGATTTTTTAAAAACGTGAAGTTAATGTAAAAAGTAGCATTTTTAATATTAGTCAAATTTAATGTAATTTGCATCTAATGTTCTCCAATTTGTTGTGATCTATTTAGTCTGAAAGAAGATGGTATTCTACCACCAGAAATGTCATTTTTTTGTCATTTTTGTAGCACTGTGGAATTTATATCTGATAGACCATCACACCTTTTGTCCCTGGGTTCTAAAGTATAAGCAATCAACCAAAATACGGGTGCAAGAGAGAAATTGTATCTCTAGGACTTACTGTACCAGAGATCCATTTTACTCCAAATTTGGTGACTTTTTTGAACAGTGCTGGTAAAGCAGGAGCATTTAGAAATGAACCCTGGCAGGAAAAGGAAAAAAAAAACTTCTCTGATGATTGTACGTCTTCTATCTGGTGAGAAAGGTATTGCCTTTGCACTGTACCCTTCACGAGCTCAGGAGTGATGTAGCAGTTCCTTTCTGTGAAAGGGATAATAATTTTGCCTCTTACAGCAGATCTGTTTCATGCTTACGCAATTAACAGGGTTGTTAGTAGTTTGACTAATTTTTATAACTTAGCAAGTGGATTTATTTTTTTTTTTGGTGAAGTTTCCCCACAGGAATTATGCATAAATTGATTCTAGGACTCATAGTTAAGGAGTTCTTTACGGCTGGTGATGAATACCCAAAAAAATACTTTAAAGTATAAATATTAACATTATGTACTTTTGGTCTGAAAATATATTTTTGCCAATGAGTATGAATTTGGGGTTAAACTGATATCTTAGAAATATTTCATGTTATACTTCAACAAAGTCCACTTTATCTTGACTATGCTTCTCTTCATCCCAACTCTAAAAGCCATTTTACCATCTTTTTTCTTTATTCTCCTCCTAGCAAAAGATTAATCATAAAGGGAGAATTTTCATTTATTTTGAAAATAGCTGCAATTTTATTTTACTGATTTGATCGGTGCAGGAAACATAATGTCTGTGTTCTCTGATAAAACCTTTGCATGTTTTGGATTTCCTTGTAGGTCTCGTGTTTCCGCTGTTTTTGTAGATAATGCTCGCAGTGGCTGGAAGATCAAAAGTATGTTCTTCATTTGTAAATACAGTTATGAATTTTAATGAGCTGTTAGCTTAACTACATAAAGTAATGCATAAGAGACAATGTTGATACTTGTTCTGTGTAAATCCCAGACGCAATATATTCATTCATTACTGCATGAGTTTATGCCAAAAAATTATGAACATTTTGATTATCTTATATTTGTTTGATCAGCTGTAAGCCTTTTTAAGGTTTTACTTTTGGAAGGACTTTTCCCCTCAAATAGGGAATTAAAATTTTATTTTTTTTTAAATAGTTCTAACCAAAATTGTTCTTGCAAATGCAGCAATAATAATGGGAACTAGTAAAAGTCCCAAGCAAAATTTCTCTATAAATCACAGCCTGCTTTCATAACTTTTGGAAGATATAATTCGTACTATGTCTGACTGGGATAGAGTCAAATTACATCATAGCAGAACCTAATGTTCTGTGCTTTGAATTTCTGTCTAAAACACTGTGGATAACGCACCAGTGATTTTGACTATTATTGAACAGCACCTGCACAGTGTCAAGTTTTTCTCTCTCCCTTCCTTCATCTTGATTTCCTCTGCCCAGTGTCCCAGTGAGCAGGCAGAGGATAGGCAGGAGGCTGGGAGCCTCATGGCCAGGAGAGTGGTCCCAAATTGACTGATGGGATATTCTATACCATATGCTGTGCTTAGGAATAAATGCTCAAGGAACAAGAGAGGAAAGGAACATGTTACTGATTATGGCATTTGCCTTCCCAAAAAGCTGTAATATGTGGGCCCTGCTTTCCAGGATGCAGATGGACATCTTCCCACTGATGGGATGTAGTGACTTCCTTTTTAGAAGTAATTAATTTTTTTCCCCTTTAGCTTTCACACACAGCCTTTGCTTTTTCTATTAAACTGTCATTATGTTGGTCATTTAGATTTCTCATCTTCTTTTTATTTTTTCTCTGTGCTGTAGAGAAGAGAGTGAGAAAAAGGATAGATGGTTATTGCCTGAGGTCATCACACTACAAATCTGAAAAATAATATTTTCTACTCTACAGCTTTTTAAGGAGTTTTTATTCTCTCTGTCACATTGCAGTGTATGCTGTTAAAGTTATTGCATTTCACCTGTGAACTGAGAGATTTCCATATAGACAACTTAATCTTACCTTTGCTTCCCATCAAATTTAAAGTGCATGTCACTTGATCTAAGACTGAGAAAAAAATATGAACAGTTGTGAACTAGTATGTTTGAAATTTGACTGTGTTTTGCAATGAAATTAATGGAATGTCTTGTTACTGTTCCCTTAAATAAAAACAAAAACAAAAACAACCCAAAAAACAAAACCACCAACAAAATCAAAAACATACAAAAGAGGCTTTTTGGATTTTTTGTTGTTGTTGTTGTTGTTTATTTTTGGGGGGTTGTTTTTGTTTTGTTTTTGTTTGGGGGGGTTAATTTATTTATTTTATTTTTTTTATTTTTATCTGTAAGCACAGGTGTTCAGGTGTTCTCTAGCTAAGATAGAGTTTTAGATAAATTTAACAAGAAAAAGCTGTATTTCTAGGGAGAATTTAAATGCAGCAGAATTTAAATAAAAGTCTGTTCATCTCATGTAGCATCAGCCTAATGTGAGTGAAGCATTTCTAGAAATGAGTGACTTCTGTAATGGGATTTTTCTAACATTTTTATAAGCTGAATTCTTCATTCACAGTGCACAACCTAGATTCTGACATCACAGCATCATAATATAACTAGTGATATATCACAGGTTTTTTCAGAACTCTCATTGGTTACAAAGGCTAAGGCTCTACCACATTCAGCTAAAGTAGACTCTAGGTTGTTCAGGAATATGAACATCACTTTTTGGTCAGCAATCCCAAATATCACTGCTGTGGTAAGAAAGAAAACCCATGTTCAGTAAGTGTTCTAGGTTCACAGTATATGTAATCTAATCCAGCAGAACTGGAGAACAAACTTGAAGCACAGATCTGAATAAGCACGTAAAAGAAATGTCTTGTGATTTCTGTTTAAGATTTTGACTGCTAAGCATGACTACCATAAGACTGAACTGATGATTTTCTTTTAATTGCATCTTGTTTCAACATGTATATCCTGAACATAGCTTCTGCCGACCAAATATTTGTGAAAAAGGTATACTGTTCAAGAAGATCAATGGTCATAAAAAGTTTATTGGGAACAGAGGACTAAATTCAGAACATTAAAAAATAAATAGTCAGCTCCTTATTATTTCCTAATCACTGAATTAAGATTTTTTTTGAGTTTGAGTTTTTGCCCACTCCAACTGTGGCAAAAGATATAAAAAAGAGAAAGAGATATATGCATTAGATGAGAATTTGTGAGAACTTTCAATAATGAATCAGAAAGAACAGTTATGAAGATGCATTATTTTTGCCAACAAAATACATGCTGCCAATAGATTAGAATTTCTTCCTTCTCTGTCCCTGCAGCTGCTAGATTCTTGCCCACAGCTACAGCTTATTAAATTTTTAGGGTCCCTAGACTACTGAGTGCTGTAACTTGTCTATATTTAATGCTTTCAACATGTCATAACTACATAATGTGATATACCCATTGCAACATTTTTTTTGTTGTCTAACAGTTTACAAATTTCACCAAATCTATGTTAATTTTAGAAAAGAATTAAAAATAAGCAGTTTTATGAATTGGTTGATCTAAACATGTTTTGGAGCTACCAGGACTCATGAATTACAGTGAAAGGTGATAAAATAAACGGAGTCCCATATGTAAATTCTTCCTGTTATCCATGCTGACTTTAGTGGCCAGGAAATTATTTTAATTCTGCTATGAGTACACAAAGATTATATTATATTATGAAGTTCCTCATATAAAAGTTTGCCAGCCAAAACTTTGTGGTTTTTAACTTTGTAGTTACCAAAACTATTCTGCCCATCTGACCTATCTAGCCTTCAGTTATCTCTGACAAAAATGAAAAAGAAAAAAATAATTAGCAGTAATGCAGTATCAAATTCTGAATCCTATAATTCAGAAGTGAAATATATAACGTAAAAATAAATTCAGGGCATCAGGACGTACCAAAAAGAACATGCATATCTCCTCAAAACTCTGCATGTAAGCAGTAAAAATAATACAAATTCTAGAAGTTAGAACACACTGAGAGTTAGGATACACTGAGAGTTTATTCTGTAACCACTTTTCTGTTTTGAACAAGTGCACATGCTGCTTTGACATTTCATATTTTATAGACATTGAACTATTCAAACATATTCACATACAGAGAAGTAATTGATGATCACAAGCTCCAAAGGGCTATAAGGTATATTTTTTTTCTCCTTGAAATTGTGTCCCAAGAAGGATTAGTCTATCAGGTTATCAGCGTTTTTTTACCTAACACAGATAATCTGCTGAAAAAAAATTCCTTCTTGTAATATATTGTTTAAAACATATGCTGTATCCTTTCTAGCTTTTCCCCTAATTACACCACATAATTTTATTTTAGTTTATTGTTTAGCTTTCTTTTCATCAAATATAGGACAGTATGAAAATATTACCCTAAGGAATATAAATATTTGCAGGTGGACTGTTACTAAAAATGACCGGATCAAATGAAACTGATTTCCTTCTTCTTTTTTTTTTTATCTAATTCATTATTAGACTTTATTTCTTAGAGCAATGAAAATTGTATAAAGTTGCTATTGTCTGTCTGCAGGAACAACTGTTAGTCAAAATGCCTGAAACATCATTACTCAAGTGAAGTATGATTGTTAAGGAAGATTTAACCAATTTCCCATGTTTTGCCTCTGGCAATAAATACAGCACGATATTTTACAGATCTGTGACTTCTCCTCTGCTTTCTACCCAAAAGGTTTGAAGCTATTGTAATACATCCAAGAGAAACACAACTTCAATGACGTTAGTTTTCCTGTGTGGAAAAAGATTCATTATACTTACATCAGAAAAAAAATAAGACACTTGTTAATTTGTTTAAAACCTGCTTTGCAAGGGAAAATGAAATTGTTAAATGCATTTAACTGGGACAAAGTGATTTACCCAAACATTATTTATTTTAATTTGTCCTTCAATCTCATTTAGTACATGTATTGCCTATGGCTGCAATCAGAGCTGCTTAGCATCCCTTGAACCAGATTAAAGATCAAAATCCTTCTTAGTGCCAGCTTATTGCGTAGCAAATACAAACTCAATGCAATCAGCAAGCTTAAAACAAGACTCAGATGTTAGCAAAGCCAGTGGAGATCAAGAAAGGAGTGCACAAAACAAGGTGACCCAGAACAGAATATCAAAGACTTTTTTTTATTTTTCAGTTCTGGCTAAAGACATTAAGTCATTCTAGTGGACATATAATATCCCAAAAAGAGATAGTTTCTGGGAAATTTAAACCTACTTCTAGTTTACAATTTCTTTTTTTTCCACTGTTTATACATTACTTCTCTATGCTCTATATACATATATCAAGGCATCCTCTATCCACTTATCACAACAAGCAACTGTTCATTTCTCCTTCGTGGTTTTGCAAGGGATAGAGGATCAAGACAAACAGGAATGGCTCAGAGTTGTGGTAGGTTTAGCAGTCTCTAATGACCAGAAGGTTTCCTATTCTATTCATCACTGTGCTACTAGTGGTTATGCCATATTAATTTGTTCTGACTTTATAAGATAAGTTTTTTGTTTTGGTGTTTGTTTTTTTTTTTTTACCTAGAGGACTTTGGGGTTGCCTTGTGCAGCCTGTATTACTATTACTACTAAGTATTCTATTTACTTATTATTTATGGGAAAAAAACATCCCATCACATACACCACAAGCTTCAAAATAATCACAACTGAAGTTATCCTGCCATCTATGAAATTAATAGAAAAGAGAATTCAGCTTTCCTCCCTCCATTATTTCACAAGTTCTCAATCTCATTTTTCTGCAAAACTGCTAATTATCATACCTCAAATTTATTCTTTTTTACATTCCTAGGAAAGAATAATTTTGGAGAAAAAAGTTACTGAACATACACTTAACTTGTTAGCACTTTATGAGGAAGGGATTTCTGTTATGCAGTTGATACACACTCATCACTATCTATATATATCTATACACACTTATACACTTCTCTATTGAATGATGTGAATTGAGACAAACTGTGTCATCCATCAAGCAAAGGGATGTGTGTCTATCAAATGTAAAGGGGTGTGTCTGACCAGGTGATAAATGCACATCCAGTCATGCAGGCATGCAAACAGCTTTGTTAGCATGACTTACATACCTGAAGAGCCTGATGAGAGACTCTGTATTTTTAAACAGCTCATAGCATCTCTGAAAACAAAAAGAATGATTTGACTTCCTTAAAAAGTGTATGCAGGTGTCCTTGTTCATTTGGGTTTTTTTTTTAATAATGAAATGGGCAAAAAATTTAAATGAGCCAGTTCAAGAACAAAATTCAAAACTCTTTTGCAAATTAACCCCTTCCCAAGAATTATATGGATAAATTCTTGTGTAGCATAGAATTAATAGATTTGAAGATGAAAGGACATGTATATTCAGTAAATACTGAAAAACAATGGTAACTTGGCCTTCTATAAACTTTACCCTAATGATGTTATACCTTTGTGTGTGTCCAGGTACTGATGTTCAGATGTGCAGGCATAAAACAAGGAGAATTTTTTAGCTAAAAGATAGCAAGAAGTTGAATCTCTGTAATGTATTTTTATTTCTAAACTAATCTTTGTCTTTTTAATATTACTGTAGAATGTTTGACTTAGAATACAGATAGTTTATTTGACTTGTGCCTCATTAAATAAAGAGAATTTTTTTTCATGTTTACATTACTGATTTTTTTCTCAAAATCTTTAGGATGTGCACCTCAATATTTTGTTAATATTCCACTGTATTTTAGTGCCTCTTTAACAACAGAGTAATGTGACTTATGAGAGGCATAATCTTCAGGCTATAGTAGAATGCAACTAAGAGAATAAAGGCAATATAGTCTGGATTTTTGCATAATTACTTTTTTTATTTGAGATGATATATAAGACTGCAATAAAAGTACAGTAACTATATATATATATATATATTTATTTACAGTAAACAACAATAAAACCAAACCCACCATCATTCTTCAAAAAGAACCACCCAAATACCTAAAGTTCATCAATAGAGAGGTTTCACTGTATGTCTATTCTGGGACCTAAGGCTTCTCTCCTATCAATATCTCTGTTTGGAACATTGATGAAATCTCTTTACATGATCAAGATCTAATTGTGCACTGAACCCAAACAGCACCAAGCTGTGGAGTCAAAGTCTTGGCTCAGGAAAAAGGATTCCCAATCCTGATGAATAAGTTACAGTGAAGAATGAGATCTAGGTTTCTAGCACTGACATTCACAGCAGTTGACACCCAAAATGTTTGTAACAGGATATGCACTAAAATGAATTTTGGCACTAACACAAGAATGAAGTAAAACCTCTCTAGGAAATAAGATCCAAAAGCTGTCGCAATTTTCTTCATGTGGCGACATAAGTCACACATTTCCTCCCTCTGGTTAGTTCCCCAGGATTGCTTCTTCTGCTGGCACACAATGAGGACATGCTAGTGTCAAAGTTTTTCATTAGAGGTTAAAAACTGGCATGGGTTATATGAGTGCTCTCTCCAGCTTGGTTTACACAGTCTGAATCCATGTCTTCCAAAGGAAAAGTGTTTGCTGGCTTTAGATTTTTTCATTTTCTCTACAATATTAAAGAGATTGCTGTTCATCCAGAGTCCAGAAAATACCCTATAATAAAAATATTAAAAATATATGTTTTATAAAATAATAGCAATACTGTTATAAACATAAATTTTAGAAAACACAGGGATGAAATCTTTGCCACTTAAATATCATCAGGGTGAGTGCCTGGTACTTAGGTCTGAGACAGAAATCCTCTTTGAGTGCTTATAGATTTTCTGGACGGTTGGACAAGATGGTTAAGCCTAAAATATTCATGGATGACTGCTTTTATGCTCATATAGATATTCAGAATTGTCTTTCCTGAGTAGATAAATGCCTCTGAGAGCTGCATTCTGAACCCTGTTTAGATAGTCAGCCTATCTTCTTTCCTCAAATATTTTAAGAGTTAATGGGAGCAACACAAGAGAAGCTAAAAGTAGTGCCATTATGATCATAAGAGTTTGGTACCTGGGAAAAAAGGGGCCTTCATATAGCGATATTATGGTAGTCTTACACTAATGTTAGTAAAAAATTTTGAAATATTAAAAATAAAATATTTTTACTCAGTAGTAATCCTGAAAAAGTTGGTTGTGAGGTATTTCCCAGGGGCAGATGTTCAGCCACCACAGGAAAGCAGGGCCCCATCTCACTTAATGATGGCTTGGGAAGACAAAGACCAGCACCACAAATGTCCCTCCTTTTTTCTTCTTCACCCACCTTGATATACTGAGCATGATGCCATATGGTATGGAATATCCCTTTGGTCACTTTCCTGGCTGTGTCTTGTCCCAACCTCCCACACAGCCTCAGACTCCTTCAGCACAGCAGTAAGAAAAGCAGAGAATGGCTTTGATGCTGTGCAAGCCCCACTCAGCAACAATAAAAACATCCCTGTATTATCAACCCTGTGTTCAGTGCAAATCCAAAACACAGCCCCACACCAGCTTCTGCAAAGAAAATCAGCTCTACCTCAGCCAAGACCAGCACACTAATGAAAATGGCACTTTTAATTCCTTAAGTAGTAGCTATAGTACTGTGGATGCTTTTTGCTAAATATTTTATTTCCATAGACTGCTTGAACCAATCCTGTAACTAAGTAACTACAATGCAAATAAATTGCTAGAACAGTCCATGTGAAGTAGGAAATAAGTCCTAATTCATTGAAAGTTTAACATAAATCACAGATGTATTCATTTTATAGTTCATTAAGAGTTATTGGAGATATATGCTCAGTTCTTGCTGTGTAAAATACTGTGTTTCTGTAGTGGGCCTTATATATGTCAAATAGGAAATTTGACAGCTATAGCACTGAATTTATAAACTGTTCGGCTATGCATTTTTATATACTTTAATCTGTAAGATGAATTTTTTCTTCCATGAAGACATTATTTTAGATTATTGAGCTTCCTTTAGGCTTTTCTCTGCTGCTTAGCATCTTACAAAAGATTTATAACAACTTATATATGCAATTATTGCACTAAGAAAGGGAATACAATGCCTTTAAATTTGGAGAAGACAAAAGGTTTTCAACCTAAAAGAGAAATTAAAGGAATGAGACTGTTTCATTGTTCTACTAGTGTTCATTTATGCAGTGTTTGTAGGAAGTGATTTTTTTAGTTAAGAAATTTTTAGTTTAAAAATGTTCTGCATTCCTATAATTAGATGATTCACTGTGTAAAATTTAAAGAACATACATATTATAATAAATGTTTTTTTTTCTTTGTACAGGAATACAGAGGATTGTTAATATTTTTTAAACTGTCTTTTAGACTTTTGCATGCTCTAGAAGTTCTATTCATAGTGCTTTCTATGCTTTATGAAATATTGTCTTTCAATATGAAATAATTAACATTTCTAAAAGGGTCAAAGGTGACAAGCTTTGTTCTTGCCTAGAGCATAGCAAAAATACAGATGACAAGAAAAGTAGAAGAGACAAGTGGACAGTGCATTTTAGTGTTTTAGAGAGGATCATGGACTCATAAACAGACGCAAATTACTTCAGCCAGTCTTAGATGTCTGAACAGTGTCAGTGCAGTTGCTTGCTTAGAAAAACTGTCTGTTTAACTTCTGCATCAAATGCAAATTGCACATCACTTTATTCTTTCAAAATGCAATGACTTTCCCATTATTTCTTCAAGCTAGTAGATTTTGCAATCAGTGTGAAGGTCTTTACCCAAGAGTGTATAAGTGGCTTATTGAGTAAAAGCTAATTTAAAGACTTTGTCTTTTGCTTTGAAACTTTGCATTCATTTGACACTTACAAAGTTAGTTGGATAAGAACAGTGGGTTTTTTGCATCCCACTGACCTATTTTTTCTGTGAAGTCATTTAAATAAGTTCATAAATCTAGTCCTATTTTTTGCCACCATTGTGAAAGAATTTTGATTAAAGAGCTTTACTAAGAATGGGTTTGGATTAAAGTATGATTGCACTTATTAAGATTCTTTTTAATACTTGATTTTCACAAGTGATGTGGAGAAAATTTTAATTTTAATTCCATTACTGAGAAAGGATTTTCAGAAAGGAGAAATAAGTTATTATGCCAGAAACTTGCCAGTCCCAGAGGGTAGCGAAAAAATGAGAATTTGGGACCTTGTTGGAACAAGTCATTAATTACTAGGGAAGGATATTAAAAACCTGAGTTACGAGCATGAGACCAGTTGTGATCACACAAGGTAAAAAGGAGATGATAGACTAGCCTGTGGCAGAAGGTCCTTTGTTCTTACATTTAAACTCTCTTAAAACATAGCTCATTACTTCAATAAATTGAATAAATCTTGTCAGCAGATCTGAGCTGTCTTTAAAAATACCTTTACTGGAGGTTTGGGAAGTCATTCTGTGTCTGGGCTTGCTTGTAAACACTACTGTCATCTACTGCTTATCAGACTTGAGCTGGCAGTGTTTGTGTGTGCAGCTGGGGTTCCATTGTTTAAGTTAAATAAAGCTACTGATTTCAAGTTCTACTGAAGACAGAGGGTGTGGTCTTAAAAGAAATGTCATGAAGCAAGTTTGGTTTTTTGTTTGTTTGTTTGTTTTTGTTTGTTTGTTTTTTTAATATTCTTAATTCAAAAAGTTAAACCGTGTCCTTCAAACTCTGACCAAAAATTCTATCGACCTCAAGATCTTGCTTTACACTTCCACAAGGTATCTGGAAAGAGGTAGACAGTGGAATCTCTTGAACTACAGATGTAACTTTTTTAATGTTGGTTTTGCTGCTGCTTCACCTGTTACCTTGTAGCCATCACAAAAATTTTAAGGTTAAAAATCCTGAGATGCAAACATGTAGACATAAGGAAATTCTGCATTTAAGTTTACATGTATGTTTTCAGTGGGTCAGTCTCTATAAGATGTCAAACAGTAAAGAATCCACACATTCCTTGTGTATATTATTCCAATGGTTAATCACCTTCACAGCAAGAAAAGTCCACACCTAAAATCCTGTGTCTAGATTTGGGCCCCTAACTTTAAAAAAGACATTGAGTTGCTGGAGTGCATCCAGAGAAGAGCGACAGAGCTGATGAGGAGTCTGGAGCACAAGTTTGACAAGGAGCAGGTGGGGGAGCTGGGGGTGTTTAGCCTGGAGAAAAGGAGGCTGAAGGGAGAACTTATTAGTTTCTACAGCCACGAGAAAGAGGCTGTAGAAAGGTGGGGGTCAGTCTCTTTTACCGGGTGACAAGTGGCAGAGGAAATGGTGTCAAGATGTGCCATGGGAGGTTCAGGTTGGATATCAAGAATGCACTGGATAACAGGGTGTTCAGGGAGGTGGAGGTACACTTTTGCAACCTTAATGTTTCTATGATTTTACTCTGTTATTTATAGACAACATATTTTCACTGCTTTGAGTTTTACGAACTTTAAAAGCGTTTCTAAACATAAATAATGTATGATATAGATATGAAAAACCTCTAATAACAGAAAATGCAATAATCATGGAAACAGGTTAAGAAGATTATCATTGTCCTGTTTCTCATTTGAATATATAGATATTTTTAAGTCCTTACCCTAGCAAAAATTCCAATGCACATTTTATCTGATAAAAGCTCAAAGTAGAAGGAGAAGCATTAATATTGTGGAAACCAGTATGCCAATGGAAAAATCTCAGGTAAGTTCAATATAGTCTGCATCACCTTGGTTGTGGATAACAGGAGAAAGCTCATTACAGAGGAGACTTTTTTATGATAATGAGAAAAGAAAAATGCTTACTTCACAGATGTATCAAAAAGAAAAGGCTGTTAAACCCTATACTACAGAAACAGTGAAAGATGATTTTGCAGTTTTTCTCACACCAGAGTTTATTATAAGGTATGCTGAGGAAAGATAAACAGGATGGTTTTTTTGGGGGGGTGCTTTTTGTGGTTTTGTTTGTTTGTTTGTTGGTTGGTTGGGTTTTTTTGGTGTTCTGTGCTATGACTGAAATATTGAAATTATCACTAGAATGGATACTTATGCATTTCAATATCCAAGCCTCAATATAGTAAGAAAAATTAACACTCAGTCATTACATTATAATTGCAGAATAATTTCCTTATATTAAAATAAATAATCAAGGGTGGAATAAAGACATTCAGTATTATTAATTTTAGAGTAATTGCCCTAGTACTATAAGAAAAGTAGAATTCTCACAAATATTCTTCAATAAAAAAAAATCATTAAGTTTAGGTGTAAGAAAACTATAGCATATATTTTTCTAGAAGACTTAATTTCCTAGAATACATTTAATTTTCTAGAATTTTTCACTTCTACAATTTTTTCTTATGTGACTGCATTAGAAATCTCATAATTAAAGTAAGTTCATTTCAATTCCTCCAACATGTTTTAATTACCAAGTTTTAAAATAAAAATGTATGTAGACACTTAAATGGAACATTTTCAATCTAAGCATAAGTTAGTCTTTATTCCTCTGTATTAGAAAAATCCTAAACATTACCTGAAAAGAGCTTCAAAACTGAAATGCTAAAACTGTGTAACATCAAGTGGTTAAGTAGTTTTGTGGTCTGCTTGATAGTTCCTTTTTGAGTTATGAAAAAGTTCTCAAAACTAAGCTTGGTCAATTTAGTGTAAAGCCTAATTTCATAACCACATAGAGAAAGGTGCTTAGCCTCCCTGTTAAATTAAGAGGTTTTAAAATACATTAATGTGTTATACGTATGCATATTTCACACAAGACTATACACATTTATGTGCTGGCATAAGCACAAGTGCACATACCAAAATACTTCCCAACCTACTGAAAATTTTTAATTCTCAGTTTTGAAAAAAAAGTGAAGCTAGAAAACCAGGCTGCTTCTCTCTTCCTTTAAAGGTGACCCTTTTTCCCATTTTACATAGCTTCCTTGATCTTTGCCATGACTGTTGTGTTAATCACCTGTGATTGCCACTGTGGAAAGGTATTTTTGCAGCATGGTCTTCAACTCCATGTTACATTATTTGCTGTGGCAGTAAGGGATGCTTTTGTTACCCTGAATGAGGAAGCAGAAGTGATCCTCACAGTTGTCCTGTAATACAAGTCACAACTGGACTAGAGAGTAAAATGAAATTTATAAATATTAATAATACAAACTGTATCACTAGTTGTAACTTTGCTAATTCCTGTCTTTTCAGTAGTTAAAAGAAAAGAATGTTGATAGACTACAGAACTATAAATACAAAGATACCAATTAATCTACTATGCCCTATGTGCTCGTTACATTTGTCATGAGGTAAGGAAAAATATTTAGGGAAGTTTTGTTTGAATCCCTTGTTCTCATTACTCAAGCTAACATCTAGAATGAAAAAATACCAAATCTTAATGGTCCAACAGTGCTCTCTGGTGGCGTGAAAACAAAGGCATTGTATCCTCTGTAAAAAAAATTATGTAAGTCCAGTACACAAGTCCTTGAAGACAGTTAAGTGACAGGAAGTCTCAACATGTTCCCCTGTGATAAGAGAAATAGAGCTATAAACAACTTTAAAACCACCAAGGCATGAAATGTGAAACCTGGCTTAGTAAAAGAATGTAAATAAAAATATTAAAAATAATATCTTTTGTCCAGCAGATGTTTAAGACTCTAAATGTTGACAAGGAACATATTCCTTCAGAATGCAATGCTAATCCAAAAAATGAAAGAAATATTCTGCATAGTAGTATATTTTACCATGAAATAATTTAGAATGTTACAAATCACTTTTGGGTTTTAATTTTATTCTCTTTATTTGGGGAAGAAAAACATATATAAAAGAAGAAAACCCCTCACAGCTAAAGGAAATAGAGTGGAGAGGTGAAAGAACAGTTATAAACCAGAGTCACTAAGCTGCCAAGTTAAAAACAGTTTTCTTTTCTATTTTCACACAAAGATTCTGTCTTGGATTGTCAATTTTTTTTTGTTTTTTTTTGTGGGTTTTTTTTTTTTTTTTTTTTTTTTTTTTTTTTTTTTTTTTTTTTTTTTTTTTTTTTTTTTTTTTTTTTTTTTTTTTTTAAATCATAGGTATATTTTTTTATAATCATTGGTATAATCACACCAACTAAAAATTGTTAGGTCATCTTTTATTGCACTCCTTCAATTTTCCCTTGCTGATATGTTTGGAGTTTTTCTCTGTTAGGTTTTTTTTTTTTAACCTTTGAGGACTGGGAGACTTAAACATATTATAGCAATATAGTAAGAAGTAAAGGAAAAGACAGAAGAGGTAGTTCTGTGGAATGTAGCCAACCCCCCTGATCACGAAGATATTTACAATATAGAAAAATCTCTCATAATTAGTTTTGCTGAGGTTAAAGAGAAAAAAATTCCAATGCTTTCAATCAGAGTTATTCCCAAATTATTTCATATGACTTGAAAAAAAACGTGCTTATCCCCAATACTGATACACTAGAAACGTTAATATTGATACTATTTAAGTGTTAAAAGATATGGAGAAACTGTTGGCCAGATAAAGAGGAAAAACCTAAGAAAGTTAATTGGAACATTCCAGATAAAGAGAACTCAATTGGTAATGTTGTTTATAAGAATAATGCCTTCTACATATATCAAAATAGAACTTAAGACTCTAAAGCTTTAGAACTTAAGAGTCTAAAGCTGCCAGAGAAAGAGACGTGCACACAGAGAACTTTAACTTCAAGGAACAAAGAATAAGCCCATAATGGACTAAGTGTCTCAAGGAAAACTCCAGTATAGACTTGGGAAAAGATAAGCACTGTGAATTTTAAATACAGGAAAAACTGTGTTTTTCTGAAGGCAAGCCTGAATGGAACTTTTTTCCTGCAGAAATTCTCTCGAATTCTAGACACACACTTGTTTCAGTGAACTAAAGATTGTGCTATAGAACCTCAAAAAAGCAGAATCTTTTGAAAGATTCTGGAAATTGGATAAGAATTGCACAAAGTAAGTTTTCTTGAAATATGTATGATAAATCATACTCTAGTAATGTCTCCTCATACCAAAGTTTTTAATTTATTGCAGTCTATTGACTTTTGGAGTAGGTGGGGAGCAGATGAATGAAACCATGGAGAAGAGTAAAATTACACTGTCATATAGTCTTTCTTCAGCTGGCCTTACAAAACAAAACAAAACAAAAAAAAAGGAAAAAAAGAAAAAATCTTTAAATCTTTTAGTTGTTTTTATTTATTTTTTAATTTTACTTGGACTTCAAAATTATTCTGACTACATGTTCTTTTTTTTTTTTTTTTTTTTTTTTCTGTGAAAACATAGGATTTCCATAAAAGGCATAGGCTCAATTCTACATTTCTATTTCTATTTCTATTTCAATGAGAGATGACAAAAAGGTGAGGCTTGACTTCACTAGACAGGGCTTGCCCAAAGATAGTCTATCTGTTTTGTACTTTCCTGTAATCCAGAAAAGTGTAAACCCCATTTTTGTCAGTGCTGATCAGATGCTTTTGGGTATCCTGTATATGATGAGACATATTATTAAGTTATTACAGGATGTAGAGAAAAAAAAATAGGGAAGTTTTGGGTTTTTTAAAAGTTTTCTTCATTCTATTTTTTGTGGTACAATACCATGTCCTTCCTCCCTAAAAAGATAGAGGAAGGAAGACTTTTCCAAAATATTTTGTAAGGATGATGAAATAGTATTGTTGCGTTTACTTAAATGGCATATTACATGACCAGATTCAAATAAAATTGAATGACAAAATGAGTTTCCAGTAAAAAAAATTGTAAGTATCATTTTGTCAGAACTAGCTATATATCTGCAGAAAAGCATTCATCAGTCGTTAGTGTGAAGGTTAAATGAGGTAGTGATAGTCACAGTCAAGGACTATGATCTGTGAAAAGCAAAGAATTTAATAAAAGAACCTGAATACGTAAGACTGTCTTACTAATGTTTGCATCTATTAATTACAGTTGTGCTTTCTGTGTTTTAAGATAACATCCTTCTTAACACTCAGTTAATTCAGTGAAGAAATAATGCGAAGGGGGAAATTCTGTTTCAGAAAAAACATCAGGGAATATTTAATTTTGATGAATTGTTTTGTTTGTTTCCCTGTGATGATAAGGGGGAAGTTGGTGGTATCACCTGTGATATGCAGAAAAAGAACCAAAAAAGGAGCAAAAATGGGAGTGAAAGCTTAGGAAAGAGTGCTCTGAAACTAGTATTTTCCAAGACTAGCTTATTAATAATAAGAGGATAAAATGCCACTGGGAAAGTAAAGGTGCTATGGAGACTGAATTGCACAAGATCTATGTAAATACTTATGATACACGATTTATTAAATATTGTACCACTCTTGAAAATAGTGTATCATTCCTCCCTCATCCCCTGATGAAATAGAATTCTTAATTTACAATGAATCAGCCTAAGGCCAAGTAGTGAATGTTTCATTTACATTAAAAAGGTTTAAGAAAAAGATCAACACAAGAGATAAAGAAAATACTGGAGAGGGGAGGTGAAAACAGCAAAGTGAATCGTTATTTGTGATAAGATATATATGCCGTTGAAACTCAATTCCTGCAGAGAAAAAACTGGGAAACAAGAATATAAATAAAT
This sequence comes from Sylvia atricapilla, assembly GCF_009819655.1. Classification (NCBI taxonomy): domain Eukaryota; kingdom Metazoa; phylum Chordata; class Aves; order Passeriformes; family Sylviidae; genus Sylvia; species Sylvia atricapilla. The sequence continues at coordinate 6,376,418 of NC_089144.1, read as the reverse complement.
AAAACTATGACAATGTCAATGTTGAAGAAATAAAATAGTGTGAATTGAAAAGCTTTGTTCCAAGATAATTTCCCAAAGGTAGGGAAATTATTAGTTAGATTGTCAATATCCTATTTGCTTATCTTTTTGCACTTTTCCCAGTTTTTTTTCTGTTTTATAACCAATAACTCAATTTCTGAGAAGAAAAAAAGAAAACTTTCAGATGGAGGACACGCTAAAATTTAAAGCAAGTTAAACTGACAGGTTCTGGGTCTCCTTAAATGTTAAATAGAGTTCTGGTTCATGCAAGTTACCTTTTCAGGAAATGTGTGTCTTATGACAAATTTATGTGGCTCAGTTTCTGTATTTGTGAGCTGATACAGCAATGTGGATCCCCAGACAGATTTCATCATCTGTGAGACCATGACACAACAAAAGATTCAGGTGTTGCTACTTTCCAATGTAACAACAGGTTGCAAAATATTTATTTCTGAAGGCTATTGATTGAGCTTTTCCCCTCTTGAAAATTAACAATGATTGTCAACATATAAAATAAAAACAACAACAAAAAAATGTTTCCTAACGTACTGCTGTACGATTGAATTGCATGATAGGAAAGAAAAGAACACCACAGCCTCCAAATTATTTTACAGGTGCTGTTAATTTCCTAGTGCTAAGGACCAAAATAATTTGTGTTAGATTACTGTGTGGCCATAGGGATCACAGAAATAATAATCGTATTACCTCATAATATGTCAGGTATTTATTGGTTTGGGTGCATTTTAAGCTAAGATAAATCTCTTTAATATGTCTAGAAACATTCTCCAAGAGATTTGACAAAGTATTGATGCTTGTATAAGAGGAGAATAAAATGGATAAGCACCAGCAACACCTTAAAACAAATGTTTGTGAATATAACTCACTGTAGAATCACAGAACCATAAAAATATCTCGTCTGGAGCAGACTTCCAGAATTCTGTTGAAAGCAAAACCTTAAGCTAGTTTTCCAAGGGTCCTACTCCAGCACTTTGTCAAGAAAAATCTTGAGCACTTCTGGAGAGATAGGTTCTATCATTTCTCCAAGCAACATATGACAACTACTTTTGTTTGTCACAATGAAGTATGCATTATCTTCATACAGAATTTCCCTTAATATAACTTGTGCCATGGATTTTTGTTCTGTGAATTCTTGTGAAGGTATTCATCCATCTTCTCTGCAATTGCCTTTAATTTAATGAGTGTGATTGGAATATGGTTCCCCTACACCAGATCATACTTCTATTCTTAAAGTGGAACAGACCCAGTTCAACTTTTTCTTCATATCTTCCCATGATATCTCATCATCTTGCCAGTCATGTATGAATATATCTATGTTTCTCTTAAAGAAGAAGGATCAGTTTACTTTTCCATGTGACATACCACAAGTTGAGTAGTGTGGAATAATCATGTCCCACAGCCTGCTGGTACATTTTTCAGATGGACACCTGGAAGCTATTGCCCTTCCTTACTGCCAAGACACACTTCTGAGTCATATTGAGCCCCAGGAATCCCAGGACTTTTTAATCAGATTTGCTCCTCAGCTATCAGTCCCTAGCCTTTAGATACAGAGACTGTAATTGCTCTATCCCAAGTGTAGGATTTCACATTTATTTTTTGTTAATTTTTATGGAGTTCTTGCTGGTCTGTTTTCCAGCCTGCAAAGATCACACTGAGTGTGACCCCTCTCTCCAGACTCATGTACTTCTCTTCCCAACTTGATGCCATCCACAAGCTTGGTGTGGATTCAATTTTCATCAATTTTGCTGTTCCTCTGTCCAGTCCATACCTTAGCACGTCATTAGCAAGGAAACTGTGTGAGAGATCAGGACCAATGCCTTACTGAAATCAAGTCAGATCATACCTCAGCTCTCCCTTCATCCACACAGCTCGTTGTTTTATCATAAAAGGCAATTATGTAGTGATCAAAAAATATTTATTTTAATCAGGTATTAGAATCATGAATTTTAATCATTCAATGATGATCTGAATTATCTGACTTAATTACCTGATTATGCTATGTTTAAGTATTTCTATGACCTTTTCATATCCAATTTTCATATCTAAAATTAATTAAATACTTCTATCATGAGGTAACCTTTTACAATGTGAGATCACTCACTTTATACAATTTGTCTAGTTAATTTAAAACTGAGATTTTAAATTTAGTTCACAGAATACTTGTCAATAAAGCTGTCTTTTTTTTTTTTATTCTGTCTAAATGACAAAATTTTCAAAACTTGCATATATGTGCACTTCCTCTGAGCTAGCCTTGCATGTTTAGTTTTATAAATTGAGTTTAATTTGCAGCTACCGAGGATTTTCACTACAATATCTTCCTTTTGATTCTATTGAATATTTTCCTGTGGAAAGATCTTGGCTTGGCTACAGTGAAATTAGTGAAATGACTTGCAGTGAAAACATAGCTCATACTGAAATTTTAGTGAAAATTATAGAGTTAGGAATAGCATGAACTAAGTACCATCACTAAAATCCTCAGGGTTCCTCCTTTTTTCCTTAAGATAACATGTTACTCAGCCATATGTTTAGCTTTTACTCAATGCTTAAGTTAAAACACAAAATGTTAAAGAGATCAAGGATCTTTTTTCTTTCAGCATCCTGTTCTGAATTTGTAGTCATTGTGTTATGATTGGCAAAAGTCTAAATGGATGGAAGTGTGCATTTTGTCAGAGGCATGTATTTACTTTTCCAGTTGAGCAGGGTTAAGGAACTTGTTCCAAAATTTTCTCTCACTAAGCACATCACAATACTGTACACTGCTTGATCTCAACTGAACATGATCTAGAAATTTGCAAAGAATTTTTTTGTCTATTTCTACAGAAATTAAACATAAAATTATAATTTAAAAATATTTATTACAGAATAATTTGCCTAAAGCTTTCCTAGAATCTGAATCCAGTGGGGTTAGGTTTTTTAGGCCTATGCAGTAAACAAAATTTTTTGCTGCAGCCTCTGGAAAATTATAATTTCTTCTATGTTGAATTTTGAAAGCAAATTTATTGTCTTGATTAATATTATGAAGCTGGGATGTTTTAGTCTGAATGTTTAAAGAATCCTTTGTCAAATTATTTTGAGATATCATGAGACTACGAAGATTAAGAAGAAGTGAATGTGATATTTCATTTTATTGTGCCATATTGCTTCTGATCATCTGCAGACAGTTCAATAAAGGTGGGGAAGCTGACCTAATAATTTTGTCATCTTTGTTGCTTAGGATGACAAGCACAGACATATGAAGTATTGTGTTCACTGTACAGAAACCTCAAAAAGTAAAGATCTCCAGAACATGATCTTATATTGTTGCTTATAGATATAAAAAACTGTTTTATGGGAACTATTGCATTTATTTTGTAACATCCCTATTTCTTCTTTCTTCTATGAAGAACTTCTGATACCTTTCTTTTCAGCCTGTTATTAATGTGTTTGAAGGAAATTATATCAGTCCTCCTTAAATTCAACAAACCCACATCTTCCAGTAACTCCTGATAAGTATTTTCTAGGATCACCCTTAGTCATTTTCATTGCTTTTTTCCCTTGATATTCTGCAGCAAAATTCTTTCCCAGAGTGCTGAGGAAAGCACTACCCAAAGCAGGGAAAATGTTTCAGGGGAGGGAGTATTGCTACCAGTAGATTAATAATTACTCCCTGTGTCTTGGTTTACACATCTCTATTTTTTTTCAAATGCAAAGAAAACCTGCTTTGAGCATGGTTAACTCCTCTTTAAATTGTGACTCACCATAATCTGCAGCTTTCTAAAACTTCTGTTTATCCAGTCATCCCTATCTCATATTTCTTCAAGGAATTCTACTTATGTGTGAGAGAGACCTCATCCTTATAGAATCAGTTAATTTTATAGAGCCCTTTTAAAATATTAAATTTAATTTGAAATGCTAAATTTGTGTCATAATGTGCTTTTAGTCCTACTCTGCTTAAGATAAGTTTGAATTTTAAAGTCAAAATGTATGTCATTAATTGGAAAGTAAACTAGTACTGATTTTAAAGCAGCTTTCTGTTGAATTGAAATGATAATATGTTCTCTAATAAAATATCTAACATATTATCTCTTGTCTATCAGTGGACACTAAGAATCATCAATCAATATTAAACAAGGAAAATATATGATGATTTTTTCCAAAAGATCTCTTCTAACATTCATTCAGCTGTGGTTTAGAGATTTCCTGTTGCATTCTTCTGGCCTAGCATGTCACGTCTAATAAAAATAAAAAGATTGCTATACATTATATTTTAAATAGTGGAAAAATTCTTTCATTTTCTCTTTTGAGATCCACAAATATTAAACAAAACAAAACAAAACAAAAAACCAACAACAACAACAACAAAAAAAAAACCAACAATCAAACAAACAAACAAAACCCCAAACCCACCAGTAGTGTTTCTGAAGCACTCCATGAATTTCTGAGGGCTGCTTGCCAAAATTTATTCTTAGAAATAGTTTGAATGGATTCCAGATTTCTCATTTTCTTAGAGAATATTACAGACTCTGTATGAACATCAAAGACATCTGTGAAAAACTGATAATAAATACTCATCTTTTATGTAGTGTAATTACTGAAAAGTAGCAATATATTTTCAGACTGTCTTCTGATGACGGTTGCATATTTTTGCTTTTCCCTTCTGAGATTTGAATTGAAAAAAACATTCTGTAAATAATTGAAATAAATCATTATTTTAAGGTGGTTTAAATTCTCTCATTACCTTATACAAATTGGTCATAGTTCATATCAGACTGGCTTTGAGGATATTTGCCATTTTTTCATCATGCCTTTTAGAGCAGTATAAGGCAGCATTTACCATCAGGTAATTATTCAAAATTAGAGTTTAAACTGATTGTTAATGGGAAGACTTTGCTGGCCATTCCTGAAAAATTATTGCCTTGGCTGAAATACTACTTGAAATGAAGAACAATCTCTGACCACCTGGGAAAAGGACATATCATACCTTAAAGACAAGGGCAGAATGAAGGTAATATAATCATCACTTTCTTTCATGAGTAACAGATAAATGTAAGAAGAAAACTCTTTAAATAAAGTTCTTAATTCAGTAAAGAAAGGGTACATAAATCACTGTAAGCTTCTCTTCTGTCTTCTTTTTTATATTTTATTTTATTTTGTTTTATTTTATTTTATATTGGTGCGAGGAGCCATAAAGAAGTTATGGGTCTGGTTATAAGTGAAAAACACTGAAATGAATTAATTTGCTGAAATACTGACAGTGAAAATGCCTGCCAGACTGGAACTGTTAGACTGGGAACTAGTCTTTTATGAGCACAGTTGGTACCTTTCAAGTAAAGTTGGGTACCTAGAAACATTCTAGATACATCCTGAGATTCCAGCAATAAGCCAAACCCCAGAGAATTGTAACAGTTGCTTATCATCTGAAAAGGTGAAAAATAGTTAATGAAAAGGGGAAAATATGAGAAAGTAAGAATCAGTAACTGCAACTGGCTGTTCTAGCAGCAAGAACAGGAAAACAGTTTGGAAAAATAAAAGTTTATCCCATAGATCAGAAAATGCCATCATCTATTTGGTTCCAAGTGAAAAAATATAAATTTCCATCATCTGTTTGCTGCTTGAAGTGATAGAGTCTTATGACCTCGTGCCTCTACAATAAATTAATGATTTTTTTGTCAAAATTGGATCTTCTCTTTCTGAGAACACCCTGTGCTGCATCTACACTGTGCTTTCCTCAAAAGTCTGTGTGAATGTTTTACGAGATCTTGGGCCCTAACTGGGGACACTCAGCTCACTCCAAACTGATGTGGATTGGTTCCTCTGGGACTTCCACTGGAGTTGGTTCAGTTACTTCTCCCTCTTCTGGGACAGCTGAGTCCCCTCTGGGTTTGGTCCCCTTCTGAAATATGTTTAATGCACTTTGCTGTTGTATATATTCATATCATTAAATGTTTTTTTAAGAAAAAAAAACTTCGTATTTGCTGTTACATTGTTGATAAGTCGCTTTACTACTGTGTAGTAACCTGTAATTTTATAAATCGTTGTTGCTGCAGTTAACTATTCCTTTTATTATCGCTTCAATACTGTTGATTGTTGCTGTTATTGATTACTACCACACTATTTGTTGCTCATAATAAAATAGCTGAATATATGTATATATTTGCTTTAATCATAGTATATATATACTTGCCAGTGGTGATTTTTTTAGTATTTTTGATGATGTCTAATCAAGCAGGTAAATGCAGACAATAAAATTTCTGTGTGCTTGTGTTTTCTGGATTCCTATGAACCCACAGCCGTGATCTTCATCTCTTGCAGGGCGGATAAACCTTTAGGTTGTGAGACTTGAAAACAAATTTTATTTTTGAATCTAGAAAAATAGATGAACAAAAAATAAAGATTGTTAATGATTTTTTTCCAGGCTTGAATTCTGTAAAGAGAAGAAATAGAGCTTTAAAGACATAAATAGATTCCCACAGACATGTCTTTGAGTAGAGATTTCATTTTCTCCTATGATGTGCTTACACCTTGTGCTGGATTTGGTTGAAGTAGAATTAATTTTATTCACAGTGGCTGGTATGGGGCTGTGTTTTGGTTTTGTGCTGCACACAGGATTGTTAATATAGTGATATTTCTGTTCCTGTTGAACAGGGCTTATGCAGAGTAAAGACCTTCTCTGTTTTTCACATTGCCACACCCAGGTAATGGAGTGGAGGGATGCTGGTTTTGGTTGGAATAGAATTAACTTTCTCTCCAGTTATTAATGTGGAGATATGATTTGGATTCATGCTGAACACAGGGTTGATAGCACAGAGATGTTTTTTGTTATTGCTGAGCAGGGCTAACCCAGAGCCAAGGCCTTTTCTGTTTGTGCTGACAGGGGTGAGGGAGTTTGGGGTGCACAGGAGGTTGGGAATAAACACAACCAATTTAGGTGACCCAAATCAACCAGAGGGTTATTCCAGACAATGTGACATCGTGCTCAGTATATAAAGTGGGGGGAAGAACCCCACAGAACAAAAATGTATAATTGTGCATGGCATTGAAAACAACATAAGGGCAGTAGAGGTGTCTTAGTGGATTTAACAAGCAGCACTAAATAATCCTAATAAAAGTTGAATGTTAATAGCAATTAGTACTATTAAGCATTCACTAAACAAAAAAGAACCAAAATATCTTTATTAGGCTTAGAACATAGCAGTGAACTGAATTAATATCCAAAGATGAAGCAAGCAATAGGTGTACAATTTACACTTGGAAATGTTTGACAGACATGACTGTAGATGATCATGGTGTAAAACTTGTGGTTATGAAAGAAAAAACTGCTCAATAAAATCAGGAACCAAATAAGATTTCTGTCTTCACATTGCCTCATTCTTTAGAGGTTGTGTGCATGAATTGTACTAAGAACAGTGCAGAAGCTCTGAGCACATTTGTGCTGAGATGGATGCTGTCAGTCAAGTGTATGCCACTGATAATGAAAAAGAGAAATTACTGTTTGGGAATGATTTGTTATTGAAGTTCTGTCCACTTCTCAGCTTAATCCATAAAACCATTTGAGTCTAGTGAAGGAACAATATCCCATGTAGTAGGCTGATAAGAGAGAAAGTAGAAAATACTGTTATTTGCTGTCATGGGAAGATCAGCAGCCCCTGCTCTCTCTTTTTGGCACTGTAATGGCTAAGAGAGGCTCTATCTCTGCCTATCACACCTGTCATTTAACATGGAACTATCATTTCCCAACTCACCACTTATATCCTATATCCCTACTTATGAGCTCAGCTCTCTGGAGCAAAGAAATTCATTAACAATGTGTTTTGGGTTTTTGTAGTGAGGAGGGTGTGTGTGTATGAAGGCAGAACATACAGAGGTTGCTACTATAAGAAAACACCAGAAGCTGTCCCCATGTCAGACACAGCCAGCCCCAAGATGGACCTGCCTCTTGCCAAAGCTGAACCCATTAGGGATGTTGGTAGTGCCTCTGTAATAATTTATTTAAGAAAAGGAAAAAAAAGGACTGCACAATTGCAATTGTGAGAAATGACTGGTAACACGTGAGAGAAACAGCCTTGCAGACACTAAGGTCAGTGGAGGAAGAGGGAAAAGAGATCTAATTGTCAGAGCAGATATAGGGAGTCTATAGAGAATACCATGGTGACACAAGTTGACTCCTGCAGCCCATGGAAGACCACACTGGAACAGATATTCACCTCCTCACACTGAAAATTCCAGAGAAATCATGTTCCTATTAAACAAAAATATCTGCAATAATTAAATAACCAACAGGATCAAAAAATTCTCAAGAATGTGCTGTTGACATTGCAGCACACTACAGACACTACCAAGATAGTAATTCTGACAGGTTGAACAGTCACTTTTCTTTCGTGGCAGACTATGAAATTTCAGGATGAGTAATCACTGTGCATGCTCTAAATAAAATAACTGTGCATACATGTTTAAATCTCACTACATATGTATAGTGTAAAGCCACTACAAACACTTCAGGAGGTTAGGACAGAATCTATTTATATAGATACATTTGATTCCATAGAGGCACAAGGCCTAGACTATAATTATTTTTCTTTTATAAATCATCTCTCCCTATGCAGTAGGTCTGCTGCTGTTGTTACATCTCGGCTCTGCCAGCCTTTTTGTATTACAAAACAAATTAGTTCAATATAAAAGGTACAGAAGATAAGCACACAAATCCTGCTGATTATGGCTAACAGGATTTGTCTTATTTTCTCCTAACATCCACCTTCAAATTTTGCTTCTAATATTCTTTCTTTCTATCTGTGGTTACACTGTTTGACATTAATATCTAAAATGTCCTTAAATATTATTTTTATGCAGACAACATACAGATTTATTGCTACTTTAGGCTGATAATTCCTTGACAAATCCTGTTTCTGCACTTAGAGAGTGTTTGATGGTGATTCAGCCGTGGAGATATTCCAGCAAGCTGTCTCTTTACATCCTCTAGACTAAGTTATTATAATATTTCCATCTGTTTCTAGAAACTGTATGATGACTTCTGTCTTTGCCTAAAATATAAGTAATTACCATCCAACATCAATTCTTTCAAGAATTATGGTTTAGCACCTGAATCCATTTCTGTTTTTTTTTTACACTGCAAAAGTATCAGTTACCTAGAGCTACTGTGCCAAGAAGTTTCATACAGAGGGTCACAGGCTTCAGAACTAAGGTATTAACACAACCAGGGTTATTAATACATTTGGTCTCTTTTACAAAGAGCCCATATAGTGAATAAGAGTAGCAGAGATAACCTTTCTATTCTTAGGGATCATCTGTTTCAGAATGGCTAATGGTTTTACTCTGTGGGATTAAATATAGCCTTGTATCTGTATTTCATCTTCGCTATTCTTTCCCTCAAATATTTTGCTGTTATTATGGACTTCATCTAATGACAGCTGATATTTTTTCTTACTATTTTTATGACAAACTAAATAGAATGAGAAATATACATTAGGTCATTGAAGACAAGCATGCAAAATTTTTAAAGTAGCAATAATTTGTTACTATAAGTCACTCTTGTTTTGTGAGAGTCATTTAATTGATGTTTGAAGGAAATTCACAAACTGAGCTTGAATACTATACTAGAAAATTCTTCCCTAACAAAGGGTATAGTATCTAGTAAAGAAAGATTTATCTTTCAATTTGAGAGAGAAGCTTCCTGCATTTTGCAAAATAGTCAGTTAGTTTAGGCATAATCCAGAAATACTTTCAGACATGACAGTTCAATGAGACACAGCACTTTAATCAAATACCCAGACTTGTTTTAGGAATAGTTTTTATTTAATTCAAATATGGCATTTGCTTAACTGAGATTAGAAGAGACTTCACCAAAATGCAGTGGAAATTTTAAAATAGTAGACATAATGAAGATATCCCATATTTTCTAGGTGGGATTTTAATAGGTGGGATATAAGCAAAAGTTGCTAGTACAAGTAAAGACTGTATTGTCTTTGCCATTTAATCAGGGTATATTAAAACAGAAAAAGTGGCAAAGTGTATTTTGGGGAAATAAAATAAAATAGTTTTTTTATTAGATAATATACTTTAATATATCTAAAGATGAATGGCAATGTAATGTCTTCATTTTCTTGAAAATAAAGGAAAAGCTCTCTGAAAAATAAATGAATCAATGAACACTGGTTCTAAACAGCAGCATAAACTCAAAAGGAAATGTTCTCACTGAAAATGTGTTGAAGGTGAAGGCTGGTGAAAATTTAGGGAGAATTATTTGGGATTATTTGTGGGAGCCTATATTTTGATTTGCAATTTTAAGATGTGTTGATTTTTGTAACGTTATTCAATTATTTGGAATTATAAACCTTTTATTTCAGTAATCACTAAAAGTAAAAGTTTTTATTCTATGCTCTTATAACAAATATATGTAAAACTGAAGTGCTAAAAAAGTTAAAACCAATACTTGATTTTTTTTTCTCCTCTTAAGAAGCATCTGTAAATTATTTGGTGTATCATTACTTAGTGTTCCCAAAATATCTATATATCAAAAAACAAACAAACAAACAACTTCTTAACATTTTTACCTATATCTTTTCAGGCAGAAGTGCAAAATGAGACCATGAATTTAACTATTTTAACCTGCAAGCCTTTTTCAGATCAGTTTCCCTGTAGGACCAATAGCCTGATCTGATAGACATGCATACTCAATATATTTTGCCAAGGGCTGCATCCTTTATTGGATGCTACAAGAGACACTTCTGTTTAAACAGGGTCAAAAAGGAGAGGCTGAACTGTCATGTTAGACCCAGTATTTACTGCAGATTTTATAGTTCAGACCGATTTGTTGAAGGAAAGATTCAAGAGACTCCTAGAGATAGGAAGTTTCTCCTCCAAGGTCAGGTAGCAAAGTGCTCATGTGCCCCACATAAAAAGCCATCTTGCCTCCAGATATTTTACAATTATATTTACAGTACCCCTTACTTCTGTGAAAAATGTAATACTACATATTTACATTTATTTGAAATTCTGGTATGCATACATAAATTAATGAATTAAAATTCATTAGTAAATCCTATTGGCAATTTCTATTTAGCTGAATTTTTCACTGATAACAAAATATAAATTTAATTTTTAAATGTGTTTTATCAATAACAATAAACTTCAGAGCCTTAAAAACCCTGATGGAAAAGCATCACGCTCTTCCTTACAGCTGGTTTCTAGCATGTTTCTCAAGATTTTTTAAATGTGTCCATTTCAAAAGATCTACAAAAGTTCATTGTCGTGTTTCTGGCCACCTATTTGTAGAAAGATATCTGAGGGTAAAATTAGAGAAAGCTGAGAGGTTATATTCACATCCTAACACAAATGTGGAGATTACAGCTTTAAGTAGAGTTGTTGCTCCTTGGCTGGAATACAGCTGACACACTTGAGGCCAATCCCATGATGATTCCCCACATCCACAATGTGCAAATGTTAAGCACCTGTTTTGGGGATGGACTGGAGGGTGAAGTGGAGATATCAAGCCCAGGCTCTGATGAAATCCTTGCAGAAATAGGAACTCAGCTGATAAACTGGATGTCACTTGTCAGCCAGGGGAGAGAGGAGGAGATGTCCTGCTGCTGAGCCAACAGCTGTGGTGAAATCGCTCACTTTGGATGAACTGGTCATTTTTATCTAATTGTACTTTTAACACACACTTCCATTCCTGTTACCTGCCTTCAAGGTACAACTACACCTCACAAAGTGTGCACTGTTTTTGTGGGTCTTTTTTTCTCTTTCTCATGTAATTATGGCTATCTTGAAATTAGTTATGTATTTTTAAACTTGTATTATTAGGTTTACAGAGTTTCTACATCTTAGATAATAAAGACAAATATGAAAATCTACGCCATAAATTTTGTTGATAATGTGGGGTTTAAGACTAAAAAAATGTCACAGAAAATCTATTACCATTGAGGTATAGCCTCCAGTCTGATAGGATTGCTGATACACTGAAGAGTAACACAGCTATTAAGGCTCTTAGAATAACACAACTTTCTGAATATATATGGTTCAAAATATTATTTGATTTATGATTTTATGATTACAGTTTTCTGTCTTTTACCTGAAAATACTCTGTGCCTTTAAAATTATCATGTTATAGTTCCACAAGCTAGTGTTTATCAGAATTTTGCTAGTGAATTCTGTGCAACTGCTTCAAAATAAGCTTAATTATGATTAGGTGTTGATCAGCATGGCTAATGTTAACCCAAAAGAAGTAGGGTGAAAAAACCTGAAATTTTAGGTATTTAGGTTCTCAAGAGCACAGAAAATCATCAGAAAATCACAGTGAAATCATCAGAAAAATACCCCCACAAAACAGCTCTTTAAAGAGGCAGCATTATAGTTTCAATTTTTTTTTTACACTTTGATACAGCACTGTTTTATATTTGCTGGAGTTTTTTCAAAGCTGTGCCATCAGCTGTTTTCATTTTTCTTTCTTTTTTTTGAACATTACTACAGTAAAACATATTTCAAACTTCTATAGGCTCCTGTATATACATTTATTACTTTTTACTTTGAAGAAATATATTTTATAAGCCAGAAGGAACGCTTATTGCTAAAAAAAAGAGGTAGTCCCAAGACTGTACATAATAACTTTGCAAATCTTCCTGTCAACCATTCTCCATGCCTAGAACACTCTGTATGCAAATGATACTTAAACCCTCCATATATCTACCTCTGATGAAATCTGTTTTGAGCACTCTCTAAAGCAGCAGCAAAAAACATTGCTTAATGTAACACCAGGATGGATGTCAGAAATAGAACTACAAAGAGCTTGAGGACAGTTGAGTCCCCTTAAGTGTAGCTGGGAAAGATATTTTTCACTGATGTCTTTACATAAATATTACTCAAATTTTTACTGAAATCTCTAAAACCTATGTCATTGAAGCCTATGCCCTATGCCAAAAAAATCAGTCAGCCTCACCTTATTCATGGTGCTTCTTGAAAGAACAGCACTTAGAAAATTCAAATGCTTAAATATATATAAAGTGTATTCTATACCCATCTCAATTAAATTACTTCTCATATTTCTTAAAATCTTTGTAAAATAACCAGCCTGTTTGGCCATAACACTATCGACCCTTAGAGTTAATTTTTCAAATCTGATATTATTTCAGATCTTTACATTTGTACTGCTTTCTCAGTAGTTGTAGTTGCTGAGCTATCACTCACTTTATATGATACCAAACAGTAGACTTGGGAAGAAAACATCCAGTAGAAACTGTTCTTCAGTTCTGAAAGATATTAAATTTTAATACAGTCTCAGTATGATGTTTGCTTAATCAAATGTCAGGAACGTCTTAAATCTATGAATAAAGACCTTAATTCAACCAGGGGGTAAAATCAACAAGGAAGGTGAAAATTCCAAACAAGAAAAGACCCTTTAAGAATTGTCTTTGTAATGCCATCTGCTTTGAGTTAATTGTTCTCACCAGGCTACTCAGCTGCCATTTAGTTTCTGTATTACTTATTAAAGAAGTAATGGATACATAAAAATATGTCATTAGCATTAGCAAAATCCTGATCTAGTGATAACACAGCCTGATTGATAAACCTATTTGATTTAAACTTTCTTTTCTTTTTTATGAGTGGAATAGTAATTACAGCTACTAATTAGCAAATGTGATGTGTGTGCAATCTTGATAGGCAGACATATATAAAAAATGACATTGCAACACTTCCAGTAACTCACAAGTGATGTGAATTGTATTGGTCTTTAAAACAGCTTCTCTCCAGAGATGGAAGTGCAGCTCAGAATTTCCTATGACATAGAACTATACACTATAGTAAAGAGACTTAAAATGTTGGGAAATAACACTTTGCACTTGTATCTAACAATTTGATCTGCAGTGGGATGAATGGAATGGGAGCACTACCGTTCATATCAGCAGGATATTGCAAAGTGTCCTCAGAACTGCAGCCTGAGTGCAGCAATCACTCTAATGGAGATAATGGAGGGCAGTGAAGGGTAGGATCAGAGAAAGCTGAAGTGAAAAGAGGAGATTTTTGGACCTTTCACCTCTGTTTATAAGTGTTTGTGCTTTGGAAGGCTTCACTGGTGTGATCTTAAGAAACAAAGAGTATATGGAAATGTTTCTATTTATTAATAAGGGTTTGGGTTTTTTTTTAAATATATAAGAATTAACCCTCCCAACCAAGCAACTGAAAATCACTGAAACCCACAGTTGGCTGTGAATCAGAAAAATCAGAATCTGATAACAGACCTGTTTGCATTACTTTTATTACCTTGAAAAAGTCTCTGAACATAACCTTGCTTAATAAAGTTCTGAGCTCTGATCATTATGTAGTTTTGCATCTATTTGTGCAGCACTCCTTGTTTGTTTCTATTTAGTGTTACAGCTAGTAATAAGTTTTTGAACCTTCAGCCAAATCTGATTTTTAGAGAAGAAAAAACCCTGGTGTTTTCAGCAACAAAGGTAAACCTCAAGTTCCAGCATATTTAGCCAAGTTCAAATAAAAATAAAAACTTAATATAGTAAGATAGGAATTTCACTCAAAAGGGTAACAAAAATGAGATTATTAATTAGTAATTTGATCCCTATATTATGAAGAAATGCACATGGAACTGCATACAGAACATTTTCTACTGATTTCAGTGGGATTATTAATCTCCTTTAAGTTATCCATACTTTACTTTTGAAATTCATTAAGTTGCTGCGTTAAACACCCAATAAGAATGCTGCAGAAAATGTCTCTGGAGAGTTTGTATTCATCCCTCCATCCATCTACCTACCTCGAGACATACTCTAGCTTCCACTGAAGCTGTCTATATGTATTTTTCCTAAGGTGCTGTGATATGAACAGATCATAATAATCTATTTCTACCCCTGTGCTACCTCTCATCATTTATTTTGGGTTTGGTGTTTTGGGTTTTTTTTTCATTTTTCCAATGCACCTTCATTCTGAAATGAAATGTTTTTGAAGCATATGCTTCAGAAGAGCAGTGGAAGAAACTGAGGAGTGAAATAAGTCTGACCAAGGTGTAATGGCAACTTTTAAGTTTCTAGTGGTTTTTTATTTTCTAATTTTTTCTTTGTATGCAGATTTGAAGCCCTACCTCTTCCTATAGGACTACTGTAAAAGATTTAAATCTTCTGAACAGTGACTCCACAATCTTATTTTGAATTGTTTAGCCTAGAAGAAAAGTATATGAAGGATCCAGATCTGTTTTAATATTATCATTTATCACATTTCAGGCAAACTCAAATATGAAATTGCTTAGCTGCTTCCTGTGAAGTGGAACTATGTCTTTAAATAGTCTAGGTATCAGAGAAAGTAATGCTTGATACGCAATGCGAGTTTTAAAAAGGTCACAGGTCCGATCTCTGTGCTTGCCACCTTCAAAATCTTGTCATAAGGAAAAGGAAATCCAACACATATATGAATCTCAGAACCTGTTGGCAGTACTGTCGATGTTTTAAAACTCCAGTTATATGAACTATGTAATTAATACAGATAAAAGCTTTATCTATGACAGATTTAAGCCTGCTATGCAATCCCTTGGCCCTTCTGGCATCTAGCTTCATTCAAGGGGACTGTACGCATTCCTCAAATATCCCAGGATATCCTTAAATTGACAGGCTCAGCTCCTGAAAGGATGAAAAGAGAAGTATGTAAGACATGACACAACCATCCTGAGGTCTTTGGAAGGAAGAGCACAAAATTTGGCAGCCCTGGAGGGGAAGAATTTCTCTTCTGTCCTGAGCTTGTTTGGATTTATATTCCGCATTTCTTTACCCCCAGGCAGCTGCTGTCTGGATGTTCCCAGCTGACAACAGTTTCCCACAGCCTTCCCAGGGGCTCTTGTTTGCTGGGCATTGGCACCCTTCCCACGGGAGCACTGACACCGCTGAGGCTCAGGCAGGGGAGGCAGCAGGTATTGACCCAGAGGCAGGAGCTGTAAACCAGCCCAGCCCAGCTCCTACAAAGCCCACGACCCACCTGGGACCTTCTGTGAGTAAAGGAGAAAAACATAATTAATGGGCTGCCTTCTAAGCAAGTGGCTGAAGAAATAGTACACATGGCAAACAGCAATGGATAAATAAGTGCTTTGCACAGGGGTAGAGACAATGGTGTTCTAGAGAGATAGCATACCTCAGAAATTTTACAGGATTCTTCGAGATGTACATGCAGCTATAAAGCATTTGGATTTAGAAATTCTTTGTAAAAGTCTTATCACGGGGAACTTATATGCAAGTGGATGTGAAAAAAATCTTTTTTTAGATTACCAACCAGTTTAAGATGGCAAAGGAGAAATGGCAAAAAAAGGTCACCTTTCAGACTAAATCCAGGCTAGTGGTAAAGGTACCAAATATGGCACCAGTACAGTACAGTTATAAATGTCTAGAAATGGATTTAAATGGTGAGGCAACAATGCTTTCTGAAAGTACAGAAGAATTCAAAATAGAATTAATAAAGTCTGGCTTTGGGAGTCTAAGTCCCTGGTAGCTTAAAACCAGTGGCCTTTAATGAAGTCAGCTCCCTTCAGAGATGTCCACTTTATTTCAATCTATTTCTGAACATCTACTGCTGATAGAAAGAGGCTATGGAACCACATCAATCTCTTGACTTAATCTGACTTTTTATAGAAATACAAAATTTTACGATTTTTAAAGGTTTTATAGCAGTTTCAAAATAAAAACTAGGATTAAAACCAAATGAAGTTCTTCTAATTTTATTTCTACAATTGACATAGCGTAATATAATTCACCATGCTGGACCCACCATATAATATATTTCTATTTTTCTCTGTCCTGAATGCTTTTTATCTCATCCACAAAGGTCTACAATTCAGAATGTCATCAATGTCTCTGTAAGTACGTGGCAGTGATCTGCAGTTTTTATACAGTGTATTTTGAATGAAAATATGGAGGGCTCACAGAAAGCAAACACTTATGGAAAACTTACCATTATAACTCAGAAACTTTAATATGTTCCCAAGTCAAAGAAGAACTATCCTGTAAGTGAATATCTAGCTGTGTTATATCTTGTAACTTTTTATTCTGAGGGAGAACAAACTTCTTTAAGTAACATAAAGGATATTCTGATCTGGATTATAATGAAATTTAATATTTGATGCTAGATTATTAACTTCTAATGAATTTTTCCTTTTATTATTGATGCATAATCAGTATTTTAATCCAGTTCATAAATGATATCATATCTAGAATTCAGCACAGCAGGAAAATTAATTGATAGATAGATAACAAACGTGCCTTATTATGATTTCCATTTTATGTGCTCTTCAGTAATTGATTTCGAAGGTGAACCATTTTGTGACTAGAGCAAACACTTAATGCCTTTAATTAAACACATACTAGTCCATAATTTTATATTAAGCAAAAGAACATACAGAAACAATTTTTTAATGCAGAAATAGACTTACTCTGAGAATTTAAAAATATAATTCCTCACACTGAGTGCCATGAATTTTAAGATTACATCTTTTGCCATCTTTGTTCTGGTAAAGTTCTATTTTGTTCTTCACTGGTCTATAGTTTAGTGAGAAGAATATGAATTGTGGGTGAAAAAAAAAAAGGAAAAAAAAAAGATTAAATATAAGAATTCTGCATGTTGCCTAGGAATAATAAGCAACATTCAGAGTAGGAGGTTTACTTTCAAATAGCAAATCATGAACTTATTGCAAACTTTCTTTCTGTTTGGTAGGAGACGCCACAGAAAACAATGAGATAAACAGTGATGTAGATATAGCCAGACATACTTTGATAAACATGTCACCAGTAGCTCAGATGTAGAAATTGACATAATCTTTAACAACACAGGGATAAATAAACACCATTTTGAGTATGTTATAAGCTTCATAACTAATTTTTATAAATTAAACACTTCCAAAATAGTTTTAAGTTCCATGACTTATTAATCTCAATTCATTTGAGAAGATAAATCTTTACCAAGCATACTATTTATATTTCCTGTTATTAGTGCTTGGATGTCTTTACCAGGGACATTGGTACAATTTAATAGTCTGATTCCAAAGCAGACTATAAATAATTAGTCCTTAGGTATCCTGGAATTTTCTCTCTTCTAAGTTGATGCCTTCTCACTCTCTCTTGAGATAAAAGTGAGAGAATGTGACTTATCCTTTTCATCAAAAGTAGTTTTTAACCAAAAGAAATATAGTAATTCTCATACCTTTTTTTTTTTTTTGCTGATTAGTTGACTGTTTGCATGATTTATGAATTTGTCATGTTGTTAATAATCTGGACATAACTTTCAAGATTCACTCTCTCTGGATTTCAGTTTACACAACTCTTGTCATGTAATCACTGGACACAATCCTCACCTCACACTAGATTAAAATTACCAGCTGTCACGCTGTCACTTTTCTATTTTGTTTTCATTTACAAATTGTACTTTAAATGTGGGGTAGGTCTTGTTCTGATACTAAAAAGCACTTACATTTCAGAGTATTTATCAATTTTTTCTCTAAATTGAGAGAGATTTGATTATTAAAAACCAAATTTGGGAGATTAGTGTGTAGAAAATAAGATTTCTCTCTTAAAATGTAAATCAAATGGACTGTTTTTAAAATTAGACAACAAGTATCCATTGTTTGCCTCTCTTAAAGGGCAACTCTGAAGCAAATTTTCCCATAATTTTCCAGATTTGTATACTAATTATTTTGCAGGAATATCTGCACATTTATTTTCCCCTCATTTTTCACCTTTATTTACTTCAGTAGCTTCATGAAAGAAAGCAATTACAAATATTCCTTAGTGAAACCATACTCCCATATTTTATTTGGTTAAAAACTCCAAAACTGGAATTTTCTCTTTTTCATTGACTGCAGTTTTCCTGTGAAAAAAACCCAAACAAAAACAACTTTCTGTGTTTATTTTCCAAGTATCCAGAACTATTTAGAATCTATGAAAATTATTATTTTTTTTAAAAAAAAGGTCTAAACCCAGTCAATTCTTTTATATCATGTGTTGTCTGACAAGAAACAAAAGTGTGAATATTTAAAATTTTGTCAATGTGATTCTTTTAATAAAGGCACATTCAGAATAATTGCTAATAGTTTAGGAAAAAAAACAAGCAGAATACAGTGTGAATGTGTATGTATGAGTGAAGGAACTATATAGTCAAAGGAATAACTGAACCATAATTATGGCTACCATGCTTTCTATTTATTTATGCATACAAACTCTTATGCTTATACATGAGTTTCAGTATAAATCTGCTTGAATGCAGAAAACTAGTCTGTTTTTATTCTTTGCAGGCATCAAACTAATCAGTCGTAATGGTAGTTGCCAACTCCTAGTTTGTCCTTCACATTTCACTGGTCAGCTAACAATAATCAGCACACATTACTTACATGCAGCTCAATCCTAATTACTCTTCTCAGCCTACAATACAAACAATCAGAGATGCATGGTCTGAATGCTGACTCACTTTTTAAGCTTTAGAAGTTTTCTCAGCTTCTCTATAGACTGATCTCAAAATATATTAAATCAGAGTGGATAAGCCAGACTGGCTATAATACAAGTATACGGGCATCCAAGGCTCTTATTTTGAGTATAGAACAAACTTGTTCCAAAGTGATGGACAAATTATTAATAGAAATGTGGTGTCCATTTCCTCGCTTAGATCTAGGACTCAACAGTGAACTAGAAGCTGTTGTCAAAGCTATTACATTATCTTTAAAAGTGCAAAAATTATGTGCACTTCATCCAGAATCCAGTTCTAAGAAACCAGAACATGAACCAGAGTTAAAAGAATATTTTTTTCGTATTTTTCTACAGTTGATTTGTCATATCTCACTCTCACTCTGGCCACTGGAATATATCCTGTGGGTTTCACAATTTCAGTTGTGGATGAAAATTTATCAAAGTGTTGATTTTTTTCACTGTGTATTATTGAATTGATGACTTCATAAACCTTGATAATATTGGGAAACTTTGTAATCAGCTCAGAATATCCAAGAAGAAATTTCTCCTGTCTCAGATAACCAAGAATTGAAGCCATTCTTCTGTGTCTGTTTATAGGTATATTACACCACATATACCAGAGAAAGAGCATCAGTCCTGGCTCTGACCAATACTTAACAGGAAGAAATCTCAGGTGATGTAAATAAAAAGTATTTCTCAGTTTATGGATAAAAATATTTCAAGATGGTATTAACCTCCAGGAAAAAGAAAACAAGGGATATAGGGGAGGAATTAACTGACATAATTTGTTCTTTGGAGAAAATGACATAGGAATGTAGAGCATGATGTGGCTCTTTGGTTTGAAATGCTTTTAGAATTGTGCTTCAGTTCTGTAACATGTGTTAAAGACAAAAAAAGAAAAAAACCAACACTCACATAAAACTGAAGTATTCAGTGGCCATGGGTCTAATCAAAAGGAAGCAGAGAAATTTCTATGAATGTTGGAGTTCAGAGAGTGACCCAGTTATAAGACCTTTTGAAGAAAGAAACTGCCTATCATTTTTTTTATGCTACAGTCAAAAGAAAAATGATTGCAAAGTTTTTTTTAATAAAGATTAAAGAGAACACATGTCTATGACAAATATTTTGTCCTCTTCATGGAATCAGCTTTGGTTTCTAACCAAAACAGAAGAGTAACAGAAACTCTTATTGACCTTGATAGGTTTTCTGGAAATCTTTCAATGTATGTGGAAACAAAAATAATGAAAATAGGATGCTAGTTACTTGAGCATCTCTCAAAAATCAAAATCTTTTTCTTGAATTTTCCTCTTTGCTTGTCAGAGAACTTGATTCTGCCTTACAGGTGCGATATGTGAAAGGAAGATAAGTTTTTCAATGCTCTCCCTGTACTAATGTAAATATAGAGCTACAGGCTCTTAAATGACTCACAGAACATGCCATTCTTCCTGAAAGAAAGATTGCAAATTAAGTCTGGCAGAGAAGTTAAGAACACTTTAGGACAAAGCTGGAAAGACAATATCTTCTAGAGAGAAAATATTACATGATAATGCAGAAATGGAAGCAAAGGCTTTAAGAGATCCTCCAGTAAATATGGGAAAGCAGTGATCATTCAAAATTCAATATAACCATACAGATTCTTAATTCCTGTAAGTTGACAAACTCTATAATCTTTATTATTCCATAAGATAAATTATTTTCTAGAAAAAAAAACAACCTGGACCCCCTTTTTTTTTTTCCTTGCTTTTATTATGACTTTAAATAATATTTACAAACTGAGTTTGTAGGAACCAGGAAAATAAAGAAGGAAAACTTGTCCTTTGTAAATGGTAGCTAGCAAAGTACTAAAAAAATTTGTTGAAAAAATTAGTCAGGTTTTCTCAAAGAATAATTATTTTTTGTTTGTTTGAATTATGAATTCAGGACCAGAAAATCCTGAATTCTGAAGTATTGAATTCCTTCTTTGCCTCAGTCATTGCTAGCAAGATTAGCTTTCAATAATCCCAGATCCCAGAGACCAGAAACAAAGGATGGAGCAAGGAAGATGTACCTCTGACACAGGACAATCAGGTCAGGGAACATTTAAAAAAATCTGACATACATAAATCCAAGAGACCTGATGGAATTCATCCTCAAGTGCTAAAGAAGCTAGTAATGTCTTTCTAAGGCCACTTTCATAATTTCTGATAAATCATGGTTACTGAGAGAATTATCTGAACATTGGAGGAAAATAAATGCCACTCACATCTTTAGAAAGAGAAAAATAAAAGACTCAGGGAACTATGGTGTCAACAAGCCTCACTTTAATTACTGGGAAAGTGATAGAACAGCTAATTCTGGAATACTTTTTCAAGTGTTAAGGAGACTTTACTGGGCTGCTGCATCATCATCTTCTGCTGTGTCTCTGAATGCAGTCACCTGCCTGGTGCCACAGGTCCCTGTGCACTTTGTTGTGCAAAGTGTTGGCACCAGTCCACTCCAGAATTTCCTGCCCTCCAGAGCTCAGCCTGGAGCTCACACTGTGCCTTGCACACCAACCTCCCTGTACTAAATATATCCCTCAATAAAGGCACATGAAAACCAAGAAAATCATCAGGTATATTCAGCATGAGTTGCCAAAGTTGCCAAACCATGAGTTGCCACTCATGCTTGACCAATTTGATAATTCACTGACTGACTGGCCTGGTAGACAAGGGGAAGTCTATGAATATTGGCTACCTACACTTTGGTAAGGTTTCACCACTGACATCTGTGAGATCCTCACAAAGAAGCTGTTGATATTTGGGCTGGATGAGAAGATAATGAGGTGGATTAAAAACTGGCTACATGATCAGGCCCAGAGGATCCTGATCAGTGGCACAAAACCTAGCTGGAGCCAGTGTCTAGCAATATGCTCCAAAAGTGAGTCTATTCCCTATTAACATCTTCACAAATGATCTGGATCACAGGAAAGAGCATAGCATAAGCAAATTTACTGATGACACAAACCTGGGAGAAGTGGTTCGTATTCCAGAGTCCACAGAACTCCCAGGGAGGTTGTGAAGACTCCGTCCTTGGCGAGTGGCTGTAGGTAGCCCTGCTTAAGCAGAAGCTTGGACCAGAAAACCTCCAGAGGTCCCTTCCAACCTGAACTGTTCTGTGGTATTGTGATGACTGATGAGTACAAGTGGGAATCCATTTTTTAAAGAGATTTAGATTTTACTTTACAACAGATGAGCTGTAAGGCCTCCTACAAAAGAATCCTTAAATGGTATGGTAAACTAGATAAATAATTGAATGATAAGACTTTTCTCCTATGAGAAGCTTTACTGTTTATGTATCAGGTTAATATTAAATTCATCTCTTACAGTAGTACCAGCAATTCTCAAGTGTAAGCTTAGAGGACTAGTACAGAACAGTATGTCTGTAAGATTTGCTTAAACATGTGATCATTTGAAAAAGTCATGACATGCATTTAATTGAACTATGTCTTGTTTTAGTTTCAAAAATTCATTTTCAAGGTTGTCTAAATGGCTTAGAAATATGGTATGAACATTTGCCCTGTTGATATCTAATCTTCTGAAAGAAATTCATGAATCTGGCTACTAATGATTTGAGGAGAGCTCTCCTTTCTTATCTTGTACTTGTCAAAATGCTTGGGACAATTTCCATTTGTTTCTAAAGCCTGTCAAATGTATAATTAGATTTGAATCCCACTGCTTTAGGTGATATTTTGGCAAGCTGTTTGAAGCTGTTAAGGATTGTCCTCCCTTTTTATCTTGAAAGAATGAGTACAATGTCCAAAATTTTTTGAATGCTAGAGGTAATATATTTTGATTGTGATAACAGTATTGCAGGAGTTGGCTGAAGAAGATGCTTAAGTATAGCCTGAAGCAGATTATATACTCGGAGATGTATCTCTTAGCTGTATTACTGATTAAATGCATAGATTACACAATTTATTCTTCCAGTGATATATGGTAGTATTGGCTCAGTCTTTCAAAGAAGTTTTACTTCTCCCATTAGTACCTGACAGGGAACTGGCAAACCCATACAGTATATGCAATTACACATGACCTTTCCAGTGGATTGGGTCTGATTTTGAAAACCAATGACTTCTTCTGAATGGCAAATCTTTACTGCTACAGTGTATTAGAAATACATTTCTGTGATCTGGGAATAAAGCCTGAACAGGAGTGGTATGATCACTCTAAAACCTGAGACTCCAGGATATACTCAAGATCAGCAATCCTATGAAAAAATTCATACTAAAAGCAGTGAAGATTCCACTTCCTTATATTGCTTTCTACCTCCAGGATATATGGGCTGACTCAGCTGCGGAGGAGATATGTGCAGAGCAATTTGATTGCTCTCTTAGAGCTGTAAAAGACATGGAATTTGTGACATAGTCCAATTTCTTTCTGTTTGTGGCTCCCATTCTCCATTACTGTTACACTGGAGGAGGATCTAATTTAAGATATTTTGTTCCCCATCCCTTGCAAGATTTTATGACACCCTCAGGTGTGCTGATTCAGCTGTGTGGTCTTGCTCTAAACCAGGCAAGTGTGACAAGCCATTTTAAGAGTAAAACACACTATAACTTTTTTATTTATTTCGGTGGACCATTTCAGGAAATGTAGGTTATAGTAAGGTGACATAGCAAAAGAAGTGAAAAGGGATTGTAATCTTTCCTAGGGAGCAAGCAACTGTGGAAACTAAAAAGGCAACACCCTGAAAATTTGCAACTGCTGCTGCTATGTTACTAATATAACATGAGTGTTTAGTCAAGAGGAGAGAATTTTTCATATGAAATTCATTCTTAACACTTGTTATGCTGTTTACACAACAGAATATGCTTTTATACTACATTAAGGGAGGGTATGTTTGTGTGCGTATGTTTCAAAGAACTAAAAGGAGAAAAAAGGTTGGCTCTTTCAAGTCTGAACATTCTTCCTGTCTGACTAGCAATAATTTACAACCTACCTCTGCCTCTCATTAAAAAGAAAAGATATCACTCATACAGAAATCCTCCTTCTGGATTGCTTTCTCAGAATTAATAAATACTGGCCCATCAAAATCAATGATATTATGTTAGTTCATAATAGCTGAAAATACTGTGCACTTTTATAGTGAACTGTTTCTTATGCTACTCAGGTCTGTGTTTGATGAGCTGTTTTCTCCCTTTCTGTTGCACAGTTTTGCTGAAGACATACATGCAGAAAAAATTCTAGTGTTGAGAGTCTTTACTTTATTCTGAGTCCGTTTGAAATTCTTCTGTGACTCTTTTTTACATATTCTTATGATACAGAAGGATTTTCTTCTGACCCCACATCCCCCTCTTCTCTCTAAGTAATTGAAGACTGCAATGAGGTCTCCCTTAGAGCTTTCTTTTCTCCAGACTGAACAACCCCAGCTCTCCCAGCCTGTCTTCAGGAGAAGGGCAGCTTTATCCCTCTGATCATCTCTGTGGTTTCTTCTGGACCCACTCCAACATGGCCATGTCAAATTTGTAGAGGACCCCACAGGCAAACAGGTGGGGTCCCATGAGAGTAGAGGAGAGGGACAGAATCATGTCATCATAAAAATTTGCTTTGTAAGCTATTGTTTGAAAAGTCTCTGAGCTCCCAGAAATGATCTTACTTAAACACAAGAGAAAATTTTATGAGAACATCATTAAGAAGTAACTGGCAAAACTATGCCAGAAGATTAGACAAGAACATCTGTATTGCACAGGATATAAAACATTTCCTGGAGAAAACACACTACACACTTATCATTCATGTTTCATACTACTTGGGAGTTGCTGAATGATTAAGGAATGTGAATCTTGTCATAAAGGCAGAATTATATATACTACTATAAAGGTAATCCTGAATATTCATATGTAATGAGAGCTGAACCTGGGGAAGACGTTTAAAGGTAATTTTCTCCACAGTGCCAGGTTTTGGGGTTTGCAGTGTATATTCTCATTTTTAAATGTAAGTTTCAGGATGTGATACATTCTTACACTGGCCAGTGCAAGTGGAATGAGCTCTGTGAAGATGTGTCAAGCCTGAAGGTTGACCTGCAAACTCCCAGAGTGTCTTAATAATATTGTGAGACGCTCCTTGGGTATGTTTTGTAAATCAAAGGTTTTAATAAAAGCAGAAAATAACAAACAATACAGAAACAAAGCAAAAGCCAGGCACAGGTGCCAGAGAAGCCCCTGACACCTTGCTATGACACCCCAAAAAACCCTGGGCATCTTTGTGATTTTCTTCAAATACTGAACGTTTTAGGAGGGCTACTTTGGCTTGCTGCCAATAGAAATAGCTACAGGTTTTGAGAAAAATTTCTAAAGCCCAACCAGTGCCCCTGTGCTGGCACTGGGAAAATGCAGATGAAAAGAGCACAGAACTTTTTAGCTTGACTTCCTTATATGACCAGAGGTAAGCTGAAACTTTTTTCCTTAAATAGAATCGTTTGCTTAGGTGTGGAAATGCACTCCTGCAAAGTTGTGTTAAAAGATGACCATTCTGAAGCATGAACTCAGTGAAACCAAGAATTACAAAAAACCCAGTATAGTCCAAAATAAATCATTTAGGACACAGTCAAGCCAAATTTACATCTCAGATTACTAAGCCTTTTTTGAAAAATACAGGATTTAAAATTTGTGATTTGACCTCATGTTAGTGCCACATAGAATCTTGTTTCTTAAAAATGGACAAAAAGCCTCAAAAAACTGTGAGACAATACCTCAGTAGATGATCAAACAACCTGATATCACACTGGTGAAAATTCCAGATCTCATGAAATTCAAAATTATTGACTGATTCACAATGTACTCTAGAGACTTGTTTAGTATTTCTTATTTATGTTTTAAAATTATGTAGATAAAATTGTATTGTATTTCCAGCTTTATTAAAGAAATTTCAGTGTAAATAGCAATGCAAAGGATTAAAAAAAAATATCGTGTAGGACAACAGTACGGACAATAAATTATGTCATTTTATGGCAAAATTGATCTAATTACTTATTCTTCTGGGTAACTTGTGTGCCTTATTTTGTACAATGAGACTTGTAATTCAGAATAAATGCAAAGTATGATAGTTAAATAGTGATATTTTCAAAAATGAGTTGTATCTTTCTGCCGTGAGCCAGCATATATTGCAGTTCCTTCTGCTACAAACTACCATTCAGGGGTTTTCAAACCTTTGAAAACATGGCTGATGTTTTTTGCTACAGATGGTGGAAACTGGTGTTTATAAATAGGTACTGGAGGATCAATTAACATGTGCTCAGGAAACAAGAAATAGAGGTTTATAATACAAGGTCAATGTCTCTTGTTCCCCATCGATTTTTCTTTCTATTGATTCATACCATTGATAGTGCTTTCCTTGTAACCTGTTCTCAAGACAGCCTACAGTGTCAAGATGAAAGTGCCTTTGTCTGTCCTTTTAAAAACACATGAGATACGTGGTCACGTCTTCACAAGGACTCCGTTTCCACAGCAAGTTTGCACCATGTGTGATTGTTTAGGGGCATAAAGATTTGATAAAAAACTGTTGATGATCAAAAGCTTTGATCAAAAACATAATCAACATTGCTTTAACAATATTCTACATTTTGCAAAATATCGTATTGCCCTTTTAATTTTTGAAGAATAGCCTCCTCAACTTTCTCTAACTCTAAATCTTGCTTGCATGGGCATTTGAAAAAGATAATGAAGATTTGATTTTGGTTGATAAAGAAAGGTAAAATTACACTACATTTTACGAGATTTTTGTACCTATATTCATAATTTTTTCAAACAATTATCTGCACTGTAGAGCTGAAGAAAACTCAGTGAACAGAATCAGGGAATGGGTTGGGTTGGAAGGGACCTAAATGACCATCTAATTCCTTCCACAAGCAGGGACACTTTCCACTAGAATAGGATCCTCAAATATCCATCCAGCCTGACTTAAAACACTTCCAGGGATGGGGCAGCTACAACTTCTTCTGGGCAACATCTTCTAATGCCTCACCACCCTCAGAGCACAGAATCTCTTCCTGGTATGTAAACCAAGCCTACCCTTTTTCAATTTGAAGCCATTCCCCTTCTCCTGTCACTACCTGCTCTATGTGGAAGCAATCAAGGCCTGGTGACAGAAATATCTTGTTTTTTCATGGCCCTCTAGTGTGAGTTTTGGGAAGGCCACATCAAGCTAAAACATAAGAGTGTAAGACCTGGGCAGTAAGTTTTACTGCCATGGGAAGTAATATGGACATAGCATTAGGAGAAGCACCAGGCTTTTAAATACAAGGAGAACTGCTCTGCCAAATCATAAAAAAGAAAAAAATAACGGGTGAAGTACAGGCCAATGACCTTCATATTTGGAAAATGTAAACATTTCACATTACAAAAATATAAAGCTCTTTGAGAGATTTCTGATGTCTTTGATTTATCATTTTGCCACGACACACAGATATGACAGTTGTAGGAGGCAGGTAAACAACCCTAATCTTTTGAGGTGTCAGTAAAAGTGACAGTATTTATAAGGAGTTGTATCCTTTTCTTGCACTTCAACTTTGATTAAAAATTCAAGGATATTTTCAAAGCTTTGAAACAAATCTTGGAGGAAAAAGCTTACAAAATATCTCTAATTTTAAATTATTAATTTTTCATTGCTTTCTGTTTTTGGTAAACCCCCTAGGTCTGAAGTCATATGACATAATTTTAACCATCTAAAAGTTAGGTTTCAAATTAATTATATTTTTCCTCACACTGACAACCAACGAGACAAGGCATGCACCCCAACTAAAAGAAATATCTTAAATACACTGGAGATAACTATTCCACTTTCCATTTTTTATCTTATGTTTCTATTTTACATTAAATATTACTGAATTTCAGGTTGATTTTTCCCCTGCATCTTCCAGAGAAGTCCCTGAAATATGTATTTTTAAACTAGTAATATTCATGGTGTGTCAATCAATTTCCATCAAACCATCTTGAAAATTTCTTTAGCCTTCAAATATTTGCTTTCTTTACTTTTGTTTTTGATAATTTTGTGCTTCACAATTTGACAGCTTAAATCATGAGTTAGGAAACTGAACTCTGACTCCACGTAGTGTCATGATGAAGCTGCCCTGGAGCACAGCAGATGCCTTTTGGCAGAACAGTACAAAAAAAACACATAGACATATCAGAGGTGCAGTGTCTAACATACACACACAGGAACACACAAAGTTCTCACTTTAATTGGAAGATCCTGCATTAAAAGTCATATATTTGAGCAAAATTAATTAGTTATTACCAGTTTTTTGAAGAACAATTTAGGGCATTGATCGTGACAAACATGCCTTCTTGACAGCTGTGAAGCTCTTGAAACAGCTCTTGTTCTTCACTGTTAGTAGGTCTGAAAGCTTTTGAGTTTAAAGGCCATGCTTGCCTCTGTCAAACTTAGAATTCTTCTAAATTTTAAAAAAAAGCAGCTTCACAAGTTCTATGCTGCTGCATGTTCATTTTTAATGTTACTAATATCACATCCAAAAGCAACATTGTTCTAAATAGGCAGATTGTGTATGTTAAATGTTGCTTGCAGCAACAGCTGCAAAATAATACAAATATTCTATTTCCTCTTTATCCAACCCCTCATTCTTTGAAGAATTTTCATCTTGGTCTAGTTTGTATTTTCCAGTTGGATGAAGAGAACTGCAGGTAAGAGTCTTTCATTAGAGGCATGTCTGATTTAATTAATCTTTAATTATTGTGCAAAACAAATGGAAGGATAGCTTCGATCAGCAAATTCATTTGCCACATTTATCAACTAGCTGATCTTTATCACCCACCCAGATGACAGTAAATCAAATGCACACCCCTTTTCAATTCATGAAGCAAATGATTAAAGTGTCTGTAAGAGTCCCTATCCTAACTAAATCTAATTGTGTGTGAATAATCAGTTAAGCTGAGTGATGAATGTGCCATCATAGAATCTATTCCATAACCAAATCATATTTTGAATCATACTTGCTTTAAAAGGAACACTCTTAACTCATGCCTTCAGGTGTTTCTTTTTTATCCCCTTTACTGACAGATAAATATATGTCATGTTATTGCATCATTTTGCCTTGCTTTCTCCTTCACTTTTATATCAGCTTTTGGGCTTATTTTCACTTGAGCTTTATAATTGAAACGCATTCCAAACACACATATATATACCTTATTAAAAATCATCTTAAGCTCAAGAAGTATTACTGTATTTCACTACAAATGCTTTACCAGTCCAAATGGAATTTAAATATTTTCATTGCACATCTTTGATTCTTAAGTTCATTTTTACTTGACTAAATATCTCTTCAACTAATAATGAATAAAACAATATCATAACTGTACTTATTTATTGCAGAATTTAAATGGTACACATTCTCCTTCAGAACATATTTCTTGACATCTGCTATTCATAAACATTTATTAACTTATTCTTTTTCACCAGGACTTCTATGATACCATATTTAAGGTTTCACAAGACTTTTGTTCATGGACAAAATTTCATTTAGTAGACTTAAATAAGGATTTCAAACCTTTAAGGATGTTTTCATCAGCATGTAATTAAATAATGAGGAAGTAACATGACAAATTAGCATCTAACCTTAACTGATACCATAGTATTTAACTTTTTTCAAGTTTACATGTATAAAACAAGATCTTTCTCCCTACTTCTCATCCTAAAAATATTTTAAGACAATTTTTTGTTGACCTAACACACTAAAGAAAGAACAAATATTTTTTAATTAGTTATATTTATTTGGTCACCTAAAACCAAAGAACTAACTGCGAGGGCCCTGAAATCACTGAAAAGAAAAAAAATTGAAAAGGAAAAGGTGTTTCATATGTTGGCTCTTTCTACATACAGAGGTGAAAGAGAGAGAATATAGTATTCAAATACACCCTTTAAAATGTAAAAATGTAAAAAAGTAAAAATGTAAAAATGTAAAACAGTGTCCTGGTTTTGTTTTTATCTGTGTTGTTGTTACTGTCATTATTATTTTAAACCATCATCATCATCCAATAGGGGTAATCTATTTGGAAGATGCCCTTGGTGACAGTGCAGTTTTATTAACTACCACTTTCAGCCATGGTCAATGATACATTTGGGGGAAATGTGTATTTATCTGAAACAGATTCTGTAGTTATCAATGAAAATGCACCCATCGGATAACAGAGAGTAAATCCTTCGTGAGCTTCAAGAGCTTCCATAGCTACTCTGGTTTAAATCTTCTCCATATCTGGACTTCAGGCATATTTCAGACGACTGGATGGCACCCACAGCCACCCTGATGGGTCACCAGTGGCAAGTCTCATGTCCATATGCACAAAAGTAGACAAAGAAATAATGAAAACGTCTTACTGGGTCCCTAGGGCAAATATAGCCACAAATGAAAATTCAAATATATATTCAACTGAATTAAAAAGAGGCTTCATTAACTCAAATTAAGGAATTGTTTATTCCCTGCAATCTGGAATCATTGTAATACAATTTGATTTGTGTGTGAGTGTGAATGTAAACACTTATTTCAAACTAAAGACTTTCAGATTTTCATTACTGAATTATTTAATGGGACAGTTTACCAGGCTCTTTCTTAACAACTATAAAGTGATCTCATTAAATTATTAAGCAAGTGGTTTAATTATGCCAACTTTCACATCTAACTGAAAAGCAGATGTTTTATTGGAAAACATAATGCTTTGTGAGAGCAATATCTAGCCACATAGTCACAGATTGAGACCTAATGACAGTTTATAGGCTAAAGACATTTGGATACCAAAACACTTTAGTCACAGATTTATGCAGTTTTACAAATTATATGATTCCCTGGCTTGTAGGAGAGAAGTAGGAGGAGTCACTGTGATGTATGTGGTCCTGGACAGGTCATAGATTTTCCTGATATCTCTTCTGCTCCTTGGGTTTTCTAGAGGTAACAGAGATGGTCTTGGCTCCCAGACACCTGCTCCCAGAGTCTGTCAGGTACTCAGAATACCTCTGACCCTCTGAACTCTCATAAATTATAGCACTGGATAGGAAAAACCTTGTTAGTGAGTAGATAATTTAAATTATACTTTTTTTTTCTTATTTGCTGTTGCCATTTTTGGCACTCACTATCTGCTCCGAACACATCTGGTCATATTTGCTCTTGTTAATAATCAAAACATTGTTTGTGTAATTTCGTTATTTATTTTATTGAGCACACCAAAACTATTATTTTGCTTGAGGCATCTGGCTGATCATATTTTATCTAGTGCTATGAAAGGAAAACTTTCACAACCTGTGCTAGCGATGCCTGACTTGTTAATTGCTACAAGTATTGGTGTGCCTTCCTTATGCAGGAAGGTAGCAGAAAAACAAGTAATATACTTCCAACTGCCATGAATCCTGTTCAAAAAATGCAAATGGATGAGCCAATTTTGTTTTCAAGCTTAATGAAACATATATATATATATATATATATATATATATATGTCTTTTCTCAACAGAGAGAGAAAATGGAATTAATTTGTTGTTTTCTTGAAAATAGAATGAGACTCACAAAAGACTGATGGATTTCATCTGAACAGAAAGGGAAAAAACCAAATAATTCTTATAAGGATCTCTTACAAGTATTTTGAGAGAAATATCTTTAAAATGGTGCACAAATTACCAACTGCTTTGTGATACCATGAACATCATCTGCATTTAGCAAAGATTCCCAACATCCTGCAAAAAACCTCCCATATTTCAATCATCATCTTTCTCTTAAATCAGAGTATTTGGGGGAGAGGATCTGTGTGTGGGATCAGTTATTTTCAATACAATCTGAGTCACTGAGATCAAAATCTTTCTTTCTCTGAAGAGGAAGATTGTGTTTGCCTTTCCCACAACAGATAAAAGTTCAAACTTTCCTAACAGAAAAAGTAGTTATTCAACAAGAAGTTGGGTGTTTGGGTAAGCTGCAATAAGATTAATAGCGAGTCCCCTACAGAAAACCAGGAAATGGATCTCTTTCCTGAGTGTTGTTTTCAGAGAAAAGAGACCACTCACTTGCTCTTTAACCCTTGTCTGAATAAAAGAAAGGACTCGAGCTCAGCTGCAGAAATATCTCATTCAGATGCAGTCCTGACCTGTGCTGTTTCAATTACAAAACTTAATGTAGGGCTCTGTTGAACTGTAGCCTTTGTAGAAGTTCTTTTCTTTTTCCTTTTTCATTCTTTTTATTGGTCACAGGAAAAGGTAATGCTCTTAAAGCATGCATATGAAGACTGGATTCTAGAAATATGGGAGAAATTATTAATTCCATGACAAAATAAAAATAATAAAAAAAAAAAAGTATGTTGCTGGGAGCAAAATTTTATCTGTGTCTCTTGGCATATAAAGCAAATACAGTTACAAGCTTACAGCAGGCACTCAAAGGTTATGATCTATGGTGATATGCCCTCACAGGCATTTTGCAAATGTTGACACTATAGTTTCTGATTAGAAATCAGATATTCTGCCAGACAAGCGTTGCCCTTCTGTATTGCTTTCATGTAATAACAGTGAGCTGAAATAGCCACTGTGATTCAAACTCAGGCAGCTATATCTGTGTTTTCACTCATCCTGTTCCATTATTTCACAGAGCTGGATGGGAGTAGGAGGGTTGGATATGTTAATTACCCTAATATAACAACTTGGGCTGTCTTCCACTTTGGAGAAGGCTCTCCTCTGACTCATGGATCATGGGCAGAGAGAGACCTGAAATCTACACCACAGGAAGAGTAAGTCAACCTGTAAAAGGTTATGTGAACATCTTCAAATATCAAAATGTTTAAAATGTTTTACAGAAAATAAAATATTAGTTTCATATAATCATGTATATAACCTATATGACTGAAGTAAAAAAAAAAATATCAGAAGTGTAACCAGAGGAGTAATTTTAATTTCTTTTAGTGGAGGAATATGTTCAAATACTATTAAATAATATGTTTGATACCTCTGCACCCACAACTTCTGAGCAATAATATGTAGTTTTCATAGATAACTGTTCTTATGTGCAAAAGAGGCTTTCATGATGATGAAAACCACATAAAAATAACCAAGTTGTTCAAAGCAGTTGGTGAGCTATAGATATTGAAAATGATTGTGTGAAACTTTATATAGGGATATCTCTTTATTTGTAAATTACTGTGTTGATACAATAAAAAATATAAGCAGTATATGACTGATGGTTCTGGATCATCCCTCTTCATTAGTTTTGCACAAATGTTGCAATCCCATAAGGAGAGGCACAGAAAAAATATGCTTAGTGCATGCAAAACTGGCAGAAACTAGGCATTATTTTCTTCAGAGAGATCCTTCAGACTGACATTCTTAGTGTCTCCCTCACTTCCACCCTCATCTTCTTCAGGACTGGGGATGAAAATAGCAGAGCAAAAGCAATAACATTTATGAGCAAAGACAAGAAAGGTTCAATAAATGAAGGACTGAGGGGAGAAAAAAACCAAACCAACATACAACAACAATTACTCACCATCTCTGATGGCAGATTAATGCCCAGCCAAATTCTGAGCAACAACTGTCCTGGAAGATGGTTATTATGATTGTGCAGGACATCATAACCTGTGGAACCTGCCTTTGGTCAGTTCAGGTTAATTGTCTCAGCTCTTTCTCCTCCTGTAATCTTTCCCACACGTAGCCTTATTTTTGAAGGAGCAGATTGAGTAGAATGAGAAAAAGGCTTGTCATCAAGCACTGTTGAGCCACAGCCAAATCGTTGGTATGTTATCAGCAGTGGTTTACTCTCAAATCCAAAGTTATGAAGAAAGTAAACTACATTCCAGCCAGAATTTTATGAAATTTTTTTTTGTAAAAAAACAGATTTTACATATTGTCATCAGCAATTAAACCAGTGAAGAGTTGGGGGTTGGAGATGGGTATGAGGTTGGGGTCCTTTTGTTTTGTTTTGTTCTATGAAAGACAAGGAACAAGTGGCACATTCTACTAGCCAACATTAAGGATCATTCTATTCAAATTTCCAGGATTGTTGATTTATCATAATAGTTCTGTCAGATTATATCAAACAGAATTGCTCTTGAAGACAGGTACAGTAACGAAGTGATGTTGATGAATAAATTATCTACTCTAGAAATAAATAATCAAATATGAAAAGCTTCTTGACATGCTCTTTGACAGTAAAGAAAATATTATGTGATGATTACACTCTAATTCAATAGAGGCAGAAAACTGATCTATAAAATATTTAAGAAACCAATCTGAGTGAGACATGCCCAGTCTCACTGGTCTATGTGAAAAACTGAATTACTGTCTCCTCAAATTAATCAGAAATACTTTGGTATGCTCTTTAAATCGGAAGGTCACTTAAAAGATGACAGGCAAGAGTTCTTTCTTTTTGGGCAAATATTTGAACTTACTACCTTGTTGTGTTTATATAAAACTGTGTGCATTGTCCTTGTGTAAGTACTTTTCTCTGTGACCTTTTCAAGCATACAGCAAATAAATCTTTCCTTAGCTTTAAAGTGGCTGTCATAAAATCACCACAGGACTCTAGGCATGCTGACTAACAATTCCAAAACAGTCTAATCAATTTCAAAACATTTTTCTTTTAAATTAATAGGTGTTTGTATCAAATGACTAATCAACTTTAATAGTTACAATTTGAGCATTTTGATATTTTTCCCAGTTACATTTCAATATATTTTCATAAATAAGAAAGTTGTATCAGTTTTTATTAAGATAGGATTAAAGTGAACAGTTGCATTAAGGAAAGGGCTCATGTTGATATTGCAACATTCTCTGCAAGATTTGATTTTTTTGGGTTTTTGGTGGTTGTTTTTTTTTTTTTTTTTTTTTTCTCTTAAACTGATTAGGAATTATCTCACTGCAGTAAATTAAAGCAGACTTCCTATCAGAGGAGTACCTAGGTAGGAATGCAATCTCATTATTTTTAAAAGAAAGATTCATAAGATTTTTACTCCAGCCAGGATTTCCAGCTCAGTGCAGAATCTCAAATTCAGGCTTCATCCTTTCTCTGCTCTGGCCCAAATGAGGTTTATGCTCAGGTTCAGGGGTCCTGGTGATGTGTTGTCTAGAACTTGAAGACAATCAGGTTTGAAGCACTTAGGCAAGAAGTGAGAGAGAGAATAGAGGGGGGGAAAAAAAGTCATAATGGTATTTTCTCTAAGCAAATTAAATCTTAAATACAAAATTGTTTTCTTCTGTGTCTTTGTGGAGCATTCACACCTGAGTCATGCTGCAAGACAGTTTCTTCAACTTGTAATCATAGGAAATTTTACCCAAAATGTGAGTCTTCCTCCTGACTTAATTTTGAGAAGAAAATTCTAGGGTAATAACTAATAATAGGGAACTATCTATACTGTGACATGTATGGTAGGAATTATTGATACTGTCTTCATGTATATGCGTGTCCATATGTGACTGAATCAGTAATCCTAAAGTATATATTGAAAATTCATTACTTGTTCTGAAAAAGAAGTAAGTCAAGAAAACCAGCTCTGTTGAATCCAATCATACTGATTGTCAATAATCTGACTTATTTTTTATTTGATTTTTGGGTCCCTTTCAGGGATATGATTCCATGTATAAGTCTGGAAATATAATTCTGATCTAATTCAGGATGCAATAAGGCTAACCCATGAACAGCATTGTGTGTCTAAGAATAAAATTATAAAATAAAATAGAACAAATAAACTCTTTTGATATTCCTTGGTGTCAGCCTTACAGCCCTTAAAAGACCTGATATGAGGAATTCTGTCTGATGTACATTAGGTACAGACCAGTCAAAGAAACCACAACTAAATACTTGAAATCCAAACAGATTAGTTTAGCTTCCAGGTTGAAAGCAATGCAAAAATGCTATACATAAAAAAAAAAAAAAAAATGCATTGCAAGCACTTATTTACAACATAACATAAGCTCTATGATGCACCATTAGTTACTAAATAGAATATGCATAAAGAACTTAAATATTAGTCTTTTCTGGTTAGAACATTATTGGGTAAAAGCTAAAGCTTGCATGATGTACCAGGGCACTGTGAGAGCTAGCATCTCTCACAGGCTGGGTGCCTGGGGTGAAGGGACCTCCCAGCGGGATGTCAGGACAGGGCTCCATGGCTGATCCTAGTGCCAAAAGCCAAAGCCAGTGAGTTGCACCCTGGCTAGGAATCCCTGCTCTGCTTTCTTCCAGCCAGGGCAGAGAGCAGTCCAGGAGCCAGCTGGGGGAATTGGGCATCTCCCTGGGGATGGAGAGGGGCCAAGGATTGGTCCAGCATTGTTCCAGCATTGTTCTCTTAGGGTATTGCTGGGACAGGGACTGAGAGCTCCAGAGGGGAGGAAATGAGGTCCTGAGCCAGGGGCAGGAGACAATGCAGGAGGCTCCAAAGTGTCACTTTCTTTGGTGGTGATTAAGACAAATCTCAGCCTTGATCCCACCCACATCATTAATCCCAAACTGGCAAACATGATGGGTTTTTGTAAAAGAAGTAGATTAGTAAAAACTAGTGAACCGATTAGAATAAGGAAATTGATCAGAGGCAGTTTAGCTGAAATTGAAACACCAGTGTTTTGTACTGAAAAAGGTGTCAGAGGAGCTTTGGAAAAGCATCTTGTATTCTCAGGAACTCGGAACTTGAGAAGCTCACAAATGTACTATCAGAAATTCTTATGTAGTCTTCAGGCTTCTAGCTGTATCACTCAACATAAACCTAAGCATAAGGCTATACTATTTTAAAATTTAAGAGAGTTGCTCTATATTGATTTTAGTAATGAGAGGGGCTTAACTTAATGGGGAGAGATTCAGCTGGAATAGTCAAATAACTTAGACTACTTTACTGATGACCGAAATGGTCAGCAACCTGCTAAAGAATGAAACTTAATTCTATATGCAAAAGGTTTTCTCATAAATTTTGTGTTTAGTTTTAAATGTAGTTAAATATCCCTAGCAGTTGGTAAACCAATTCTTCCTTCCTTGATGTAATTCTGTGATGTTCAGTATTAACTGAAGATCCCTTCAGTGGACAATAGGTCTGATTCTCTAGTGCATTGCTCTTTCTGCAGCTAGTAATCAGCAGTTTTGCATTTAATTTGCAAAGCAAAATTTTCCTAATCTGTTTTTTCAGATGAGATTACAGAAGTAAAATATCAGAGGTGGTCTTTTGTCTTTTCTTCATTAATAGAACAGTATGATTCTGAATTTACCCTGTGGAAATGTAACATAGACCTGATTTTCTATCAGAACAATTTTCATACACCTGGAATGGAGCTATTCCTGGAAAAAAAAGTGGAACAAATGTAGTTCTCAAAACATCTTAATTATATTTCAACCAATGTTTACTATATTGGGATTTTCTAACATGGAGAAAAACGTGTTTCTTTTCATTATTTTGATTAGTGTTAATTCAAATATGCTGAGCTAAATAGCTTTATTCTTTATGCTATTAAGTAACACAGGTAAAAATTAGGCTGTTAGGAATAGATTTCCAGCACACTGGGTATTATTTAGCAATAAATAGTTCAAAGCTAGTTACTCATCTTTCTGTAATTTGTAGCACCTGGTAGTGATCTGACTTTAGACTTCTTCACATAATTTTTCCATATTGTTAACCACAACCAGAAGTCACAGTTTCCCAGAAATTGAACAAATGCTCAGAAACATCATAACAGACATTAGTTTTAAAAAATGTGTTACTTTGAAATATTTTGGTTTTATTTAATGCCTTCTGTTTTTAAAAGAATCCAATAAACCTCTTCACAGATTACAGTGGAGGGGAAGAAACACTGGAGCATCACTTCATGTCTGAATAGATCAAATCCATTTTGCAAATGAACTTTACAATATCAAGACTTGAAATGTATGATGGTAGAGTTCAGACTTAATAACATTAGGACAGAAATCTGTGTGGTATGACCCATAGATTTTACAGTCCAGGTGACATAGAAGAATTCTGCATTGTGATAAGGAGGGAACAAACCTTCCTAAAGTCCAAATCAGCCTAAAAGAAAGAAAAAAACTGACAGATGAAAAGCAGCCTCACATCTGATGCTAGTCATTCTCCACATGAAGCAGTAGGTTTTTTGAGGAAACATTTCTTTACATTATGTAGAAATTTGTTGTCCACTTCTCAGCTCCCAATGTTTAAGAATAATTCCTTCCTAAACTTCAGCCTAAGGAAAATCCTTAGTTAAAGTGGTAAAGGAATTTGGAAATGAGATTTTCTATACCCCATTTTAACATCTTCCCATCTGTAAAGTAAAATAGTCTTCAATGTAAAAAATACAGTGAAAAATTTGTATTATAATCACAATTTGACAGAACAGTTAAACAAGAAGCTATAATCAAATTTCATTGAAACAGTTTGAAGGCATTACACTATCTTGAAAATCTTAGTGAGAAGGATGGAAGAATGCCTTCTGGCTAAAAGATGACAAATCAGTTAGATGACTGGAACTCCTACACTTCTATTTCTCAACTCTTCATATCTGCAATGCAAGTGGAATCCTTCAAAATTGTACAAAGCCCCCACCTTTTTTGACTTTTTTTTTTCTTTGTGTAAGACCATTTGTTATTTTAATAATCTTTTTATACCCTCCAATCTCAGCACCTATGAAAACCAGAAAAAGCTGTACACTATTAATCTGAGCCAAATACAGGAAAATACCTAGGCAATATTCTTTGAACTATTCTATTCTCTCCAAGCATTTAAACTGTCAGTGTTAAAAAAAAAAAAAAAAAAAAAAAAAGACTGTTGCAGGTACCAGGATATTAATGGAGCTAACAGGCTCTGCAGCATCTTCCCCCAACTCCTAGGAGTTTGTGTTCAAAGTCAACTCTGATTTTGCTCACCTGTATAACATGGGATCATGCTGTGAAAATATAAGCTATGAGAATTTGATGAGTGTGCCCTGCCTATGGTCTCTTTCCTCTTTTCTTGAAGGCTGTATTAAACCCAGGCCCTTGACCTGTGTCCATGGGAGAGTTCTGTGGAGCTCTGCCTATATCAG
This sequence comes from Sylvia atricapilla, assembly GCF_009819655.1. Classification (NCBI taxonomy): domain Eukaryota; kingdom Metazoa; phylum Chordata; class Aves; order Passeriformes; family Sylviidae; genus Sylvia; species Sylvia atricapilla. Next base: position 6,336,958 of record NC_089144.1, on the reverse strand, counting down.
GAATTGCACCCCACTGTCCCAGGCCTGGCCTCAGTGACCTGGCTCCCTGGCCATGTCAGACCTGAGTTGTCACTCAGGAGGTGGCTGGCAATCACAGGTTTGTTGGCTGACCCTGGTCACTGCCACTGACCATCTTCTCCTCTTGCATGTGTGCTCTCTAATGGTCTCACAGTGCTAGAGCTGCTTCCCTGCCTGCCACTACAAATCCAGTTCCTGGCTCCTTTCTCCATGCATATCAGCACAGGCTTGCTGTTACCTGACAGTGAAAAGCTCATCTGAGGGATTAATGGTTTTGTAGAACAGTGAATTTATTTTAAAATAGAGTATGAAGTAATATTTTCTCTTTATTTTTGACCTTGGGACTGACACAAAGATGACCTTTACTGCACGCTGAAAGTTCCTATATGTCAAAATAGCTGGCAAATATTCCCAGATGCTCCTACAATCCTGTGGCATCTTTGTTACATTCTGTCTTAGTATATTCTTCCTTTTCTATTTTGTTCATTGCAAAGTAAAATAAATAGTGCTTCATATACACCATGCTTGCTGAGCTTTTGGGAATACATATTTGGTCTTGTTGGAGACATCAAATATAGGAGGACCTTGGGGGACTGGGTTAGATTTAAATCAGTATTTTAATTCTGTAATGTGTTTATTCCTATTCCAATTTACAGGTCATTGGAAAATTGCTAAAACCCTATATTTTTCTCCATCAGAAGAAAAAAAATAAATCCCTTAGTAAATCCCTTAGTATAGACTGGATTTTCTTCAAAAAATATATTATTTCAGACATAGAAATTTCCAGTTAAAATTGAAGAGCATAAGGAAAGAACTACACAGGATAGTCTTGGCTGCAAATCCATCTGATGACCCCAGGATACCTGCCTCACAGGTTCTCTTTTATATTCCAGCTTTGTGCCTAATTCATCAGTAATCTCTTCTTTCAGTATTTCATCTAGCTGGCAATTTACGTGTATTTGGCCAGTATAAGACTGAACGCAGAATTAAATAACTTTCCCTCATGTAGGGTATAAAATCTTGGCTAATCCAGTTTGTATTTCTTTATTCACATAAAGAAGAACAGCTCCAAAGAAGAGACTAAATGAGACTGTTAATTTGCCAAATTGTTATCTTCAATTTTGAGGAGGTGTAATGTTGCCTTCCTTCACATGAAATTACCCAAAATCTCATAGCGTATTCCCTATTTCTAATACCTTCATTTGCCTTGTTTCTTGAGGAGGAGGAAAAATTTTTTTGCTTCAGTTTAGGGTCTTTTTTCAGTGAAGAATATGATGATTTAAAATGTGTGTGTCAGGTTAAGTGTTCAGAACAAAACAACCAACACCATAACTTAGAGTAGGAAGGAAATTAGCTGAAATCATTAAGAGCTACATATAACTTTAGCATGGCATAGATTTTTGCTGACCTAAATGTTCTTCCAAAAGTTAAGTAGTTAGTTAAACTTGGTTTTCTTTGACTTTAGGATTGCTACAGAAATGTAGGCTGAAAAACGGAGCAAATTTAATGTTTTGCTGAGATCAGGAAGATGAAGCAAATCTAACCTTTAGTGCTGAACCTAGAAAGCAGGAATATTCACCTAGACCTGCCTGATAGGAGTTTTCTTTTGTTGGACTTGATGTAGTTCTATGGAATTGAGATCACACACCTCCCAGTGCCTAGGTCTTTAGAGACATCACAACATTACCTCCAGTGTATTAAACCAGACAGTAATACTTGCAGCTATGGTTTGTTTGCCTGATTTTTTTTTTACTTCTTTCATCCATACTTCCTCTGATTTCTGTGACTTTTGGGCTGTTATTTTCATTCTTTTGTGGTATTATTTTGACAAAGTTTCCATATGCTGGGAATATATTCCATGAAAAATTTTCATGATGCTATGCAAGAAATGGCCAGAATTTTGTATCATTTGAATGGTAAATTTATTAAGAATAGAAATAAATTTGAATCAAAATAAATGAGCAATATTTATTGCCTATATATATATAGTGTATCTGATTCCTCTCATAGTGAAACAGAAAAGGTTTTTATTTTTATGAGAAAAATAAAACAGCATGGTGCAAAGCACATGTTTGTTCATCTCTCCATTTTTAACCAGTGCAGAAGCCTCTGACATCCTTCTTAATTAGAATTTTATAACACCGGGATATACTTATTCATTTACCATCAAAATATAAAAGTATTAATTTCCTTAAAAACATGGTCTTACCATAATGGTAAGAGCGTAATAGTGACCAAGTACTTTGCAGGACTGTAGATATCAGTGCTAGCCATGCATCAGCTCTGGAATCTAAGTCCATTCAATATATTGTGTGTGTTAGTTAAGCATTAGTATCAAGGGTTAATCAACTAATTTAACAACTTTTAAATTTTCTGATTTTTCAGTCTTAACACTTCCCTCACATTAGGCTCAAATGTGACAAGATCTGTTGTCACATTTATCTATGTGTATGTATCTACATTTATCTATGTGTATGTATATAGGTGTGTACATATTCATATAGAGAGATTTCACATTTGTAAGAGATCTCTTGCCCAAGTCACTATTAGTTGTCTTAAGACTCTTTTCAAGTTGTGATCCATATTCAGTCTTTTTAATCCTCAGGAAAAGAATACTCTGGTATATTTTTACCATTCTGTATCTTTTAGCTTTTGAGGCTCATTAGCTTCCCACAAAACTCTTCTACATGCCTCTAAATTTCTTTTGAAGATGGAAATACAGAGCAAGTATCTAGAATCTGTAATTTCTTTCCCATTTCAGAATGACCATAAAAAGAGACTTTTAATGATATTAATTTTAATCCTCTTTCTTCCTACATAGGAAGCAAATAATGAACCTGTTCTTCATCTTTTAGTTTGCTTTTAGATATAATTTATTGATTTTTAAAAGCACATTCTGGACAGAGCTTTAGTCCAGTTAAAATATTGATGAGAGATGGAAAGAGGATTGTCTGCCAGTTGCTTTTATAAAAATATTTATAATAAATAGTAAACAATGATTAAACAAAATCATATTTTCCACTAATGTGTTTTAGGTTTGGTTTTATTTTTTTTTTCCTTGTTTCTGTTTTATGGCATGCTATTTAAAAAAACTGTAAAAATTCTGAGTGCTGAAGGGTGTTAATACCTTGTCATCCTGCCCACAGCAGTGTTTTTAGCAGTTTCAGCTATGTTGATTTACAATGAGTTGTTGGGTATTGTAAGATACATATTGTAAGACTATTTATTAAATAATGACATTTATATTGAATTTTTAGAATAGTGTTTCACTGACTGTGATTGCTGTCAAAATGTGAATGACCATTCTTTGAAAAAGAAACAGATGACAGATGCATTTTAGAGTTCATTTTGCTTTGGTTGTCATTTTTACTCATTTATGGTCTTTAATGAGATTTACATGGCCTTTGGCATAATATAGGTCAAGTATATACTGTGCAAAAATAGTTAAATAGGCAATATAGTTTCATTTACATTATATATAGAAAATACTATTGAGGAATGAACTACAAATTATTCCAGTTTTTTAGAAATATAGTAAGATATTTTCTAAGCTCCAGTGCAGATATTGCCCATGCTCCTTATGGTATTCTTTAGGTGGGTGTACTGTCCTTAGTAAATTATTTTTAATATTTTTAATATATTTAAATTATGACCTAGTGAATGTTGTTGCTACGGAATTGCAGGGAGCCTAACGAGTTTTGGATGATTTGAGTATATTCAAGAAAGCAAATAAATTTTTCATTAATTAATTAATTTTCTCATTTGCTTCTTTAGAAGAGCTAAATAGACTAATACTTACAGATTATTTAAGAAGTGTCTATTCCATATAAATAGCAGACAGTTTATTTAGCAAGTTCCACCCGATTAATCCTTAATTGCTTACTAATAAGGAGATAATTTATTAAAATATTATTGTTTTCCATTCAGTTTCTATTCTGTGTGCATGGGGAAAACTCGTTGCAAGTGAGAAATTTTTTCTAAGTTTTGAATTCATCACTGATCCTCTTGGCTGCTATGCAGGAAATTTGAGTTGTGTAACAATTTAGACATGAATGGAATATTTATAATTAATGAAGCACATAAAAAAGAATAAATAATAAAATACTTTAAGCTTGAAAATAGAGAAAGACACATTCTACAATCCAAAGTTAAAAGATTTTTACTGATTATAATTTGAAATGTTTTCATCAACACCTATTGAATGAAATATTTGATTAATCATTTTCTGAAACATAAAGTAAGAAATTTGTTATATATTATCTGAATAACTTATATTCCTGGGTTTTTTCTTTTATTCTTCCCAGTACTAAATGTATGAATATGTACATTAATGCAAATTATGCAAATTAAACTATTTTACCTGAACAAGTTAACACAGTCTTATTAAGTAAAACAAACATTAGATTTATTGCATCAGTAAATACAATAAGTAAAAGGCACTCTCAAAAATATTTAAAGAGAAATACATACTTTCTCCCTTGTCTTTTATTCAAGTCATTATTTTTTTATTATTTTTAATTTTAACTATCTGATGTTTCCAAATTAACTTTTAAAGGAAAGTGAAAGCTGAAAAATAGGATTCATAACTCATTTTGTCAAGCTGATAAAAAATATACTTATAAATGAAAAGAAACAGCAATAAATTATTACTTTTTTGATTGATGGATTACATTATGTTGTTCAGATACAGTAGGGTATAAAATAAATCTTACTTTAATAACTGCTCTGTTGGATATTATAATAAATTTTCTAATTAGATATATATACATGGCTTTTACTACCAGAAGTGTGATTAACTCTTAGCATACTGAGAAAATGTTATCTATATACACTTTGAGATCTCATGAAATGACAAACAGGATTAACTAAACTTTTTGACAAATTAAGAGTCATGTTTATACTTTTTACATTGTATATAATTTTTACAGCTATCAAGGTGAAGCGTTAAAATGCAACCCTCTGCTATTTTGCATATAGTAATCCCCAAAATGACAATGTCAAAATCCAGTTAAAATCTTTATTGAAATATTATTTTATATATTGTTGCTCCCTGGCTCAGTAAGAGGATGAATTTCAATTTTTTTTAATGGTTCCTAAGTATAAAATTCATCCTTCAGAGAAACTTAAAAAAAACATACTTGAAATCATCATCCTTGTTTTATTTAACAAGCTCACAACATTTATTGATACTGCACAGTTTAGATGCAAAGATGAGGATCTATTGAGTTTTATAACTGGATGTGATGTGATAGCTCTGACTGTGTACCATTAAGTCTGTTGGGATAAAATGTAAGACAAGTGTAAGACTCTAATGCCAGCATTATTTGCCATGGAATTAACACAGATAACTATGCACCTTACTGTCACTACTAACTCAAATCATTCATTTCACATTAAATTGGGCTGAATTTGAAATCAGAGCTGGGAACATTTTTTGTCATTTTAAGATATGCATTTTTTAATTACACTTATTAAAAGCCTTGCAATCAAATTTCTCTGAGAAATGTAATTAATAACATATTAATTGTTATTTTAAAGCAAAGCTCAGCAAATAATTTTTTTTTTTTTTTTTTTTTGTTTTGTTTTGTTTTGTTTTGTCTGGCTAACAAAACTATTTTGCCCATCTCTTTGCTCCTGGTTTCTTACAGTATTGATTGTAAAAATTTTGAAATTGTCAAAAAAAAAAAGAGTTGGTTTGAATTCTGGTTCATAACGTAAACATATCATGATTTCTGTGCCTCAGAAATATAACTGATCTGCGACATTTGGAAAACAGACAGAATTAAAATATTTTAGAAAGCACGGAAAAAAAAGTGGAATTTCTTGCAAACATAGTCCCTAAAAGAAATACTAAAAAGAATATTCTATACTTTCTTATTTTTTTTTCTTCCAGTAGTCTCTAATTTTTTCAAAAAATATTAATTATCTTCAGATTGAGTCCCTTGTGGCACAGTGGTAAAATAGAGTCACCTCAGCGTGTTATTGCACATGATCTTGAATGTTAATACTGAGTTATACACAGTTTATGGAGCCTTATGGAAAGATATATCTGACACTTAAGTTCCTTCTCTCCCTAAACATAAAAAAACAGATTATTCCTGAAAAGCCTTTTGATAAATTTGAAAATTTTGGCATTTCCTTCCAGTGGCCCTGACAGAACTTTACGAAGCATGATGGCACTACAGTGATGAGATCTCAGATTAATGCCCTTCCTGTCGACCAGACACACCAGGATTTTAGGCTACACACAGGTGAGAGCAGTATGGCAAATGCCCTTTTCTGCATGCATTTCTGATTGACAAGTAAAAAACAACATGTACTACGCTGATATAGAGAGAGGCATGTATTTCGAAGACAAAAGGTGTTATGGCAATGATAGCGTTGACAGTTTTTATGGTACTTTCTCTAATTCTTTAATACAGTAATATAATGATAAATAGAGTTTATTTGCTTCCATAACAAAGTGAAATGTTTGAAAAAGAAAACTGTAGAGCTACAGTGAGATCAAGACAGGCAGCAGAAATGACAGGAGAGTGATGGGAAAGGGGAAGATTTGCTAGAAGGTTTTGAGAAAGTGTGAAACAGGAAAAGGCTGCAAAGAGGTGTGCAGAAAAGGCAATAGGAAAAGAGAATGTGCATGAAGGCGATGGATAAAAGAAATTTGAGTGAAAGAGTTTGCTTAAAGACAAAATGAAAGACAATCTGTTCTTCTGCCACAACAACCCTATGGAGCACTGCAGGCTTGGGGATGAGTAGCTGGGTAAGAGCCCAGCAGATAAGTCCATGGAGATGCTGGTCAACAGCAGCAGAGCACGAGTCAGTGTGTGCCCAGGTGGCCAAGAAGGTCATTGCTGTGTCAGCAATAGCATGGCCAGCAGGACCAAGGAAGTCATTGTCCTCCTTTTTCTTGCCATTGGAGAGGCCACCCCTCAAATCCTGTGTTCCGTTTTGGACTACTTCCCTATAAAAAAAGATATTGAGGTGCTGAAGCGTGTCTGGAAACTAGTGAAGAGTCTGGAACACAAATCTGATGAGGAGAAGCTGAGGGAACTGGAGGTGTTTAGCCTGAGGAAAAGGAGGCTCAGGAGAGAACTTACTATCCTCTGCAATTCCCTGAAAGGAGGTTGTAGCCAGGTGGGGGTTGGTCTCTTCTCCCAAGCTGTTGCCATCAGGACAAGAGGACACAGCCTCAAACTCTGCCAGGTGAGGTTTATATTGGACATCAGGAAGAATTTTTTTCACTGAAAGGGTGGTAAAGCATTGAACAAACTGCCCAAGGAGGCAGTGGTGTCACCATCCCTGGAGATGTTCACGAAAAAACTGGACGTGGCACTTTGGTGCCATGGTCAAGTTAACAAAGTGGAAATCAGTCAAAGGTTGGACTAGGTGATCTTGGAGGTCTTTTCCAACCTTAATGACTCTGGGACTCTGTGATTTTCTGGGATTCTTTCTTTAGTCACTAATCTGTTGTCATTTCCTATGAAAGGTTCTGTTTTTCTCTCTAAAATTTGTCACTTCACTAATATAGCAGGAAGTTAAAGAGTGATTACAGAGCCTGTGTTAGTTCTTTTCTAATGTAACAATAAATTTAAGAGAATTGCTAACAGCATTTTCTATTGCTTGCTTTCTCTACTTCACTCCTTATTCTACCCCCAACTTTTTTTTTTTTTTTTTTTTTTTTTTTTTTTTTTTTTGTGGTTACAGTAATTGCTGTCTGAGCCTCAAAGGCTAAAAATCGTTTTTCATCTCATGCATGAAGAATTTTAGTTTGATTGATGACAGCTATGGAACCTTTCCATAGTCACTAAGCTGCACTAATTTGCAAGCTAAAACAATATTAGCAAATTGTTAATGATCCATGAAACTGCAGCAGCAGCCTTAAATGTTATGCTCAGAACTTTCTTACAACTAAAGCAGCTTACCTAAATTCCCACAATGGACACAAAATGAGATGACATTTACAAAACAACAACAGTACCAACCAAAATAATAATTGTGAAAGTGACAGGCTTGGCTAATGTAGTACATTACTGTGAATAATTTGTATTGAGGGCATGTGAACAATTAACATTAAAACCCAGACCTAGTTTGTAGCAGTTTGGATTTAATTTTCACATTGAGCTAAAGCTGGTGCACACATTTCCTGTCTGCACTTAATGGCTGCAATTTCCCTCTATTTCTATCACTGTGTGGCTGGCTTTTAAAATGAACTGGGAATCTTAAAAAAGAAAATAGAGTTAATTTTGAAAATAACCTGTGAGTATTACTTTACATACTGAAAGAAGAGGATACTTTTTTTTTCCCTGCATGGAGCCCAAAATGCTGTTTGATGATTTATTTTTGAAGTATTTTGAGAAATTCTGTTGAATGAGCAATATTCAAGCTGTTTCATGTTATTAGAGCATTTGGTAGGCTAGCTCCCAGTCAACACGTCAGTGTACAAGAAAACATACATTATTTCAGCTGTGTATTTGCCATCAACAAAAGGAGTCTAAAAAAGCAATATGGCCTTGTTAGCACCTGTGTGACACACAACAGCTATCAGGAAGAGTTTAAATGAAAATATTGCTTCTTCCCAGGTCACATGAAGTTTGTGTGTGCACATCTGTAAAGTGGTTTATAAAACACATTTTAATGTGTCTTATATGTAAAAATTTTAGCATTGTATAAAAAAATTCAATGTGGTGTGATGTCAAACAATTTTGAAACACAGGAAAATAAATTTATCTAATACATAAAAAAGAAAAGAAGCCATTATAGAGAAAGAAAAACAAGTATATCTCTGGATATCTTCAAATAATTAAGAATTAAATTCAGCAGGGAGACCCTCATATTTGTAACTTCTTCATCTGTTAGTAAGAGCCAATTTATGTAATTTACTCTTATCCTTTCCACAATAGTGGAATATAGACTTAAGAATACTTTTCAAAGACCATGCATTATTTTTGTGTCATTTTGTGTCATGCATTATTTTTATTATTACTGTAGGTAATAACAGTGTTCCTATTAACTATTCTCTCTTGAGAAATTTAAAAATTACCTCCTAAACTACTGTCTCCTGAACAAATACATACAGAAATTGTACCATTCCAGAAGGCATAGAAACCCAGACAGAAACAGGATGAAGCTGAGTGAGTAGAGTACAATAAAGGCTGATGAAACTCTACACATTCATCTAGATCATCCTTTGTACTGCAGCTGTTCTTAGCTGGAACTGGTTTTAGGTGGAACAAATATTTCCAATTGAAATAACAAATAACTTAACCCTTTTTGGTCATTTTCAGTTTCAGTGTTTCAAGGTCATAGTGAACAGGGATTTCAGACTCCTGAAGACTATACGTTACATTTATTATTGTGTAACTGTCAGGTTCTGTTGCAAAATATTTTTATATGATAGCAGAATCAAAAGGTACATTAACAGGATGTATGAATTATCCATTATTTATTTTTCTTATTTTACTTTCTGTCTAATTCATAAATTTATAATACGTCAGTACAGGTTGAAGCAATGATCTCATTTATGTTCATAGAAGACAAGTATGTATTTTATTGCATTTTTTTGCTTTGTGATCATCTTCTACATCAGTTTTTTTTCCATCTTTCCATCTGAAATAAATCTGAGTGTAGGATAACACATCACAAATAACATTTGTATTTGTGAAGAGCTCAGTTTACACATCATAAATTTAACTCCTTATGACTGCATCTGTTATTTTTCATTACAACAGGAGAAATAACTGTACTTATCTGTTTAACTTGATTATTTTGACATAAAAAGAAGGGAATTTGGAATGCCAAGATTTTTTTTTTGCATCACACTTATGTTTATTAAAATTAACTTTTTAAAGGTTAAGATACAAAGAAAGTACTATTAGAATGCCTTGTCTTTCACTGGGATAAATAAAAATACTCTAAATTATTACATATTTATAAGGAATGATTAACTAGTTCTTATTCCATCCAAATCTCAGTATTTGTCAATGAACTATTTGATTACAAAATATACTGGAAAATATTGAAGATATAAACTAAAAGATTACAGAAATTTTGCTCAACTTGTCTGTAAGAACATAAGCAAACTCTCAATCTATCTTTCTTACAATATTTCTGAGAAAGCCAGTTGTAAGAGACATTTTACCACACTGAAGGCAGTGACATTTCAGGTATCAGCATCCATACCTTTGCTGTAAAATTGATATATATTAGTAGAAAAAGCAGACAAGTGATAAAGCAACATTTGTGAAAGATGTATAAAGGGACGCCTTTAGAAGATAGATGCTGAATCTATGGGGCAGGCAGTGAGGTTTTCTGTTTTGTTAAGGAAAAGCTGAACCAAAACTATCTCAGAATGGATGAATTTACTGTTTTACCGAAAAAAAATAAAAGAATGTTTAGAGGTTAGTAATTTTGAAACGTTTCCTTCACTAAATCTTTTGAGGTCACATGAAGTCTTTTGGTTTTTCACTCAAGGATTACCTGTCGCAGGCTCTGATATGGGCCTGGAAAAGTAGAAGTGTATAAGAATTGAGACTGCTACGCAAAGAGCATTAATCATGAGACATCTTATGATCATAGACAGATGTCACAACGAAACATAACAACAGATTATTTGGGTTTTGAATGCTGGGTTTATTTTTTTTTTTAAATCTATTATGATTGATTTAATATTATGCTATCACCACTACATTCTTATTTACTAGTTACAAGATGTCTTGTGGTCCCAGTGACTCATCACAAAGGTATTCTTAATTTTTCCCCCCCTAAATTAAAATGCCATTATATTAACATAAAAGGAAAACAAAATTGTGACAGTATAAATATTCAAAAATTACAAGGATGATATAACTACGAGAAACTTAAAAAATCTCTTTAAGTAGTTCCTTCTTTTCTACTTTTTCTTTAGTTGAAAAGGGAGAAGAAAGAGAAAAAATTAGTTTTAAATTAACATTCTTTTTCCTACGTATTTTGAAAGATGAGAATGTAAAAAGCTAGTTTTACCTAAATAATTATATGAATTTTTAATATACACTGTGACCTCTGTATGTCATTTACTCAAGCAATGCTTTTCATAAGTAAACTGAAGATTTAATTCTCAAAGTTTACAACATACAAACATACAGTAAAACCAGAAATGCAGTGCTGCTCATAAATATCATTCAGTGAGTTTAACAGTGCATTTGGCAGCAAATAACATTTGGAACCTAATCTCCAAGTCCTTTTTAAAGGCCAGTTTCCTTATAACTGAATAAATGCTTCTATCAGCATTTATAAACAGTTTTAACAGAAGCTCCTCCAACAGGCAACATTTCTCTAAAAAAAAACCTTGAACTTACTATTATATAAGTAATGTCTTGATTCTTCTGTTTTTTTGGATGCATATTTTTTTCTTAAAAAAGTATAATGAAACCTTAATACGTATCTTTAACTACCTTACAGTAGTTTTAATGTGTGATAGAGCCTGGCACCATTTATGAAAATTTGAGAAAATATTCTTTTTATTTGCAAGGTCATAAGGTTTCATCAAATGTCTTTCCTGCTTCCTAGATTGGTTTGAACTTCTGAACAAAGTCTAGAAGAAAATTTATGGAGACTCATCCATCAATTGTTCAAAAACATGAAATTTAAAAGGAACTCAGGAAAAAAAAAAAAAAGTGGAGAAAGTTTTCTTTTTTATATCAGGTATATATGAAAGTTTTGCACAACTCCACTAGGGCTGTAATTTCCTGATTTAGCAATGTGCTATTTGTAATAGTGATCTTTCATTGTGACTAATATGCTGCTTACCAAAGTGCTGCAATGCCATCAGTCACTTTGTAGTTTCCAAAGACAAAACAAATTAGAAAACTTTCTTTAAATCATAACTCTGTGGAAGTATGAAGTTGATGACTTTGCTTTATAAAGACTTCTGAAAGCATTTTTTAATTGTTGCTCTACACCACTGGGGATTAAAGCTCCTTGAGGTTTTTTTGGGTTTGTTTTGTTTTGTTTGGGTTTTGTTTTTTTTTTTTTTTGGTTTGTTTTGTTTTTTGTGTTTGTTTTTTTTTTTGTGTATGTGTGTGTGTGTGTGTGTGTTGTATATTTAGGAAAAAATAAATAAGTCAAGTAAGAGTAAAGTGAAAAATTTGAGTTTTGGAAGAGCATGAAAAAATTAGAATGAGTCCACCAATCTGGTTTACCCAAAACCCAATCACTTCAAGATTACTTTTGAGTGTGCTGTTCAGATTATCCATGGAGCTATCAGTTTCATGAGGATCAAACACTCCTGATATTCATTCAGAAACAAAATTATATCATCTGATCCATTGAGTTAAACTTCTCTGGCTCTAGGACTTCTCTTTGTTCAAATTGGCCCTCAGACACATTTTAGAAAATTCAGAGAAATTTTAGAGATTCATCCTGGAATGGTGGAAATTTCTCTCTAGACATGTCCAGGTGCATTTGATTTATTTGGCAAAGTTTTGGTAACAGATGCTGCAGAGGTGGCCCCTGTGATAGGAGGTCAAGAGCTGCAGTCCATGGGAAGGACTGATGTTGGAGATCTTTGTAGAGGGCTGTATTCTGTATTTCATGGGAGGAAATTTGTGATAGAGCATGTGAAAAGTGTGATGAGGAATGAATGACAGAAGTGAACTGTTATGAACTCTCTGCAACCTCCATTCCTCCTCCTCCTGTGCTACATAGAGTGGGAAGAAACAAAAATCCATGGAAGAAGTTAAACCTAGAAATAAGTGGAAGGGGGAGGAGAGGTAGCTTTTAGGTTTTTGTTTGTTTCTCATAATCATATTTTACTTTAAATTGACAAAACATTAAATTACTCTTCCCAAGTTGAGCCTGTTTTGCCTCCTATGGGAAGTGGTAAGCAATTACCCAGGTTTTAAGGCTTTGAGAGGTGATTCTGCTCGATTCTGCTCCTCTACTCTGCTCTGGTGATACCCCACCTAGATCACTGCTTCTAGTTTTTGGATCCCCAGCACAGGAAAAATATAGACCTTTTCGAGTGAGTCCAGAGGAGGACCAGCAAGATGGTTAAAAGGATGGAGAACCTCTCCTATGAGAAAAGACTAAGAAAGTTGGGATTGTTCAGCCTGGAAAAAAGGCAGCTTCAGGGTGACCTGACTGAGGCCTCCCAGTACCAGAAGGGAGCCTACAAGAAAGAGGGACTTTCTTAAAGGTCATGTGGTGATAGGACAAGGGGGAAGAGTTTCGAACTGAAAGAGGGTAGGTTTAGATTAGATATTAGGGAAAAATTCTTTACTATGAGGACGGTATGGCATTGGAACAAGTTGCTCAGGTGTTAAGACCAGGTTGGACTGGGGCTCTGAGCAACCTGGTCACATGGAAAGTGTCCCAGCCCATGGCAAGGGAGTTGACACTAAATCACCCTTAAGGTCCCTTCCAACATAACCCACTCTACGATTCTTTGAATGTTGAAATGCTACTCATGAGCCTGCAAACACTTCCTTTGATTGTATTCCAGGAGAGAAAAACAATGGATCATAATCTTTGCCTGAAGTGTTTTCACGACTTGTTCTATAAATAAAATTTATCGTGCCCTACTTTAAATAAATTGTTATAAATAGAATGGCAGGAAATTTATGAGAAATTAATTTCTAAAAATCATGAGAATTCAAATTGTTAACAATTTTTAAAAAAGAAAAATTAATAAAATTTTTCCTCATAAAAGTTAGCTGAAGGAAATCAGAACTTTTCCAGGAAGGGTTTATGCTAAGATTTAAACATTCAAAGTCAAAATCCATTTTCAGTTGGTTTATATCTCTATGCTACCTGCAAGAATTTTTTGTTAAAATATGGAGGAAGAACACTTTAAAGTTACAGAGAAAGCAGCATGCAGCAATTAGACTGGACAATCTTAAAATGGCACAAAAAAAATCAAAGTAATTTCACCCTCCAAATAGGAAAGTAATACCTAGGATTTAAAAGTGATCTCGAACAGTGACTTATATTTTAAGGTGTTAACATGGCACATTTTTCCATGTGCTGTTACAGTTGATTTTTTTTTTAACTTGGAAAGAGATATTTATAGAGAAAGTGTAATGACAAAAATGCAATCTATTGAAAAAGTATAGCTCTTACCCTATATAAAGGGTAATGATTTCAATGTTGGCACATTATTCCATCACCCCTCTCTCAAAAAATAAATCCTCTTATGACCCTTTGATCCACTTATAAGTGTCAAAATAAATCTATCACCCTGCTGCAATCTCACTGATTTGATTTGAATAGCAAGATAATTGTTGGGAACTGTGACTTATAAATTTACCCTTTATAGCTGTCTTTTACAATATTTTGCAACTGTTAGTGTCATATTCACAGTTACTATATTCCTGAAATCAGGCTATTTTAAATGAATCATATTTGGCCATACAAAGTATATTTGCCTTTCTTTAAACTTTTAACAAACTTTATACAACTAAAAGACGTTTAGGCCACCTTTTATGCAAAGCAAATTGATTATATTGCACAATTGAAATTAGAAATAAAACTGCTAATAGTGGCAGCAGGAAAATCCTGCAAGAAATTCTGTCATTTTTAGGATAATATCTTTTAACTAACTGTAAAATAACTAACCATATAGAATAACATATCTGAGACATGTCTGGTTCTAAATTGCAAAAGAGACTAGAGAAAGCAAATCACTTCTAGATCTCACTGTTCTTTTATAAAACCTGAACTAAAACTGATGCTATTCTTCCTCAATACATAAAATAAAAATTAAATCCTAAGCCTGTGAGATTTAGAAGCAAAAAGAATGTGGAAAATAGAAAGTTTTATTGATGTCTCTTCAAGATGTTATGTTTATGATTGAGAATATTTAAATCTCCCACATATACTCCTTCACAATGAAAAAATAACAGTTTATTTTAAAAAAATTCATTAAAATATGTTAAACTGCAAATTTACAAATTTTGAAAGCAACCATGTTCTAATTACTTGGAAGTTTTGAATAGTATTAGTTATGCATTTGGTTAGAATGTTCATTTATCTGGTTTTCTCTTTATAACTTCAGTGCTCTTCTTTTTTTCATTTTTCCCCTCTCTACAGTAAATTAAGAATAGCTTGTTGGAAAAAATATATGCAGCCTCACCCTGGTACATGAAAGAGAAAATGATCCTACTAGAATTCCTATGTGATGTTTAAATATGTACGATTATAAACAACTTAATTTAGGGGCCTGTTTGTATACAAAAGTGTAAAAAAATTGCAGAAACTATATTTTGTTCAAACATCCTTTGAGTTTATGATGAAGGTCTCTTTTGAGACAACAACATTTTACATCAGTAAGGATCACATTTAGACAGTATTCACTCTGCACTGCAATATGGAGATCTTTTATGTTATATTCTCTTCCCTGAACTCTCCTCTTTTTTGGTGACAAAACTACAGAATTTTCCCTCCTTGCAAATAGTTTCCTTTTCTTATGCTATTCCAGAAGTATATGACACTGTAAATTCTGCAAATTGAAGAACAGATAGTTGACCAAGTCACTGTAAAATCCCATCTTTCCCCGTGGCTTTACCAAGAGGCAAATCCAAACGATGTAACAGTTCCCTGACTGTATTCCCGCTTTTAAGTCAGTCACCTTAACCTGCATACACTTATCAGGAAAATAGTAAATAATTTTTACATGCAAGTGCTTTTTTTTTTTACAGTACCATAGTCAAGATAGCTGAAAATTTCATTTGTAGAGTCTTCATTTTCCTCAGTTTTTTGGCCCCTTTCTGTTAACAAAGAGGGAGAAAACTTCTATATTCATACAGGCTTTGCATTTACTGCGAAATCTCGTATCAATTACAAATATCCTTTTATCAATTAAAAATATCCTTTTATTACAGAAAATTTTAGAGTTGTATTAGAGTTTTATTTTCTTTTTGTATGGGTTATCATTTATTCAACTTTGGTAGTGGTTTTGATTTATATCTATAAGAGCATAGCAAAGCGTGTGAAGTGACAGAGTTGTTGGATTTTTCTCTACCTTTGTTTGACCAAGACCACAGTGGTTTGCATGTATAAAATAAATACATGGACATACTGCACAAAAGGAGCTCTGAGGAGACCCCTTTGGAGTTCTGCATTCAGCTCTGGGATCCCCAGCAGAGGAAGGACATCAACTTCTTGGACCAGGTTCAGAGGAGGGTCAGCAAGATGACTAGAAGAATGGAGAACCCTTCTTCTGAGGAAAGCCTAAGAGAATTGGGACTGCTCAGGCTGAAAAAAAAGGCAGCTTCAGGGTGACCTAATTGTGACCTTCCAGTGCCACAAGGGCACCAACAAGAAAGATGGAGCAGAACTTTGTACAGGAGCATGCAGTGACGGATATCTTCAAACAGAAAGAGGGCAGGCAGGTTTAGATTAGATACTAGGAAGAAATTCTTTACTGTGAGGGTGGTGAGACACTGGGACAGGCTGCCCAGAGAAGCTGTGGATGCTCCATCCCTGGAACTGTTCAAGGCCAGGTTGGATGGAGTTCTGAGCAATTTGCCCTAACGGAAGATGTACCTGCTCACAGCAAGGGAGTTGAAATTAAATTATGTTTAAGATCCCTTCCAACCCAGGCCATGCTCTGGATCTTCAATAAGAAGATGCAAAAGATGGCTAAATTACATGAAATATCTCATGCAAATGAACCAGAGTCATACAAAAATAAATAATTTGATAAATTATTATATGACTTTGTGACTGTATAAAAAATTAACTGTGTAAAGCAACTAGTAAGTTAAACCAGCAACAGTGAAGATAATACACCCTCCAAACTGAGCGTGCATTACTTTGTCATTTTAATGGAGATACAGTTCAGACTGAGTCAGATAGAAAGTAAGAAATATTTCTGTTTTGTGAGCAGACTTCCTGGTTTAAACAATTGGATAAGAGGAGACAGTTCATGTGGTGGATATCAGTAAATTGAGAAATTGATTTTTTTCTGACTAAATAACTGTTGGAGTCAGGCTGGGACACAATAAATGAAAAGACTAGGAAAGCAAGGTACAGAGAGGCAAAGAGATCAAGCAGGAGATTGCATAAAGTAAAATTCAGATATTACAATTACAAAAGAAAACCCGAAGTCAGTATAAGTAATCAGTTAAGTTGACGTAATAATGTATTTTATTCCTGCATCTTTCAATGTCTAAGGCTTTCCATTTTAAAGCCTATTTTGTGGTATTGTCCATTGCCATCAGCAGTCATAATTCTTCAAAATTATCCAATCCAGGGTGAATACTTAACAGGTCTTTTGCTTTCTAAATGTTAAATCTTAATTAGTTCAACATGTTGCTTACACAGAAGCAATTCAAATTAAGAAAAAGAATAGACACCTCAAAGAGAATATCTCACTCTGTGAAAGCTGTCTGGAGGTAGTCTGATGAATCAAACCCTGGAGATATTGCCTTTGTCACACTCAGCTCTTAAAGGCTGGATTAATCTAGGCATCTCAGTTTTAGTCTGTGGATATGTATCAAACAGAAAAAAAAACCAACCTAAATGTCTGATTTACAGTATAGAACCCTTAAAGCTAGCAGAATCAATTGAGCATTTTCATTTATTTCAATGAATTTATACACACTGTCTACACAAGAAAACTGGTGTATAAGTATGCAGTGTGAATAAGAGTCAATCGTTATTCATGAATAAAAGATTAGGGATCATAGAGTCCTAGCATAGCCCAGGTAAGAAGGGAAATCAAAAGATCATCTCTCCAAAATTTCATGGTAGAGGAAACCCAGATGAGATTATCTAACACCATGTCCAATTGAATTTTAAAAACCTTCAGTGATGGGGACTCCACCACATCTCTGGGGAGGTTGTTCTAGTGAATGGTTGCTCTCACTGTGTAAATTTATTTTCTTATCTCAAGAGAAAACCTCTCCTGCTGCAGCTTGTATCCATTGATTGACCCTTCTCCATGTGTCTCCTTGTGAATAAAGAGCTTCTATTCTCTTTGTGAGCAGACTTTAAATATATAAGAATACTGTAAGGAGGTCCACTGAGGTCTTCTCTTCTCTGGGAGAAAAGAGCTAACTCCTCCACACATCCCTCATGCAGTGGGTTATTCAGCCCTTTGATCATAATTATGGCCCTACCTTGGATCTGCTCCAGACTGTCTACATTTTTTGGTGGGGACCAGACCTGGACAAAATATTTGGGGTTAGACCTGACAAGCACTGAATGGAGTGGGATGATCATGGCTCTTCTTCTGTTAATAAGTGCCCCTGAAGATGCATCTGAGGATCTGACTTGCCTTCATTACTGCAGTGACATCCTACTGACTTTTGTTGTTGTCTATGATGAACCCCACATTCCTTTCTGCAAGGCTTTTTCCAACCACAACAGATCCCACCCTGTTGTGGATTTTTGATTATTCAATCCCTGATGTAGGACTCTACACTTGTCTTATTAAACTTCACACTGTTCTTGTTAGCCCACTCTTTCACTCTATGCAGGTCTTTTTGTAAGATGGCTCAACACATGTGACATTTTGAACACACGACCCAGCTTGGTGGCATCAACAAATGAGGCAGTAGTGTTTTCAACCACATCATCCAGATAATTTGTTAAGATGTTGAATAAGGTGGGGGCCTGTGTTAATTGTTAATCACTGGAAAACTGTGATGGCCCCTAAGGATACCACAGAAGAGCTTGTCCTCCCTTGGAGGGTTTGCAGGCTGTGACCTGCTTTCAAGCTGCTGTGTTCTCCGCCTGGGAAGTCTCCCTAAGAGACTTCCCTCTTGCTCAAGGCAAGCAAAACTAGACAGTTCAATGAATCCTTGTCACAGTATGGTAATTCTTCACATCTGATTCCCTGTACCCTCAGTTCCTGTTTTTTCCTTTCCCCCACTAGTGTATTTTGGATCCTTCCCCTGATTGGTCCTTTCCTCAGTCCTCTTCCCTCTTGGTCCAAGTTTGCAATCCCACCCCCTGAGTCCTCTATATAATCCTGCTCCCCTGAGCTCTGGGGTTCTTTGGTCCCTTGGCACTCCTGGAATAAAGAAACTCCCTGAAGACCTGAAGATCCTGCCTCTTGTTGTCTTTCCTGCATTGCCCAAAGTGGTTCCACCACTCAGCTGCTCCAGCAGCTTTCACAATTGAGCTGATTCACTATCAGCCTGAGAGTGCCTGTGCTCCTGCCAGTAAGAGTGTATTTTTAAAGACACTTCTGTCAGGGAAGGTCACAGCACCTCAGAAGACAGTGGGCCATGACAAGAAATATCAACAGTCTGCCAGGCTGAGATAAAACCAGTGGTCACCACATTCTGAGTGCAAGCTGTCAGCTAATTTCCTACCCACCTCACTATCTACTTATCCAATATGTGTCTTGACAGTTTTAGGCCAAGCTCAAGAAACACTGAATAAGACAATGGTTGAGGTTGGAAGGGATCCCATAAAAATCCCTAAGCCACCTAGAGCCCCTTGTCCAAGACCATGTCCAGATGATATCTGAATAACTCCAGGGATGGAGTCTCCTCAGCCTCCCTAGGGAACCTATTCCAGGGTTCAGTCACACTTGCAATGAAAGGGGTTCCTGGTGTTAAAGTGAGCCATCCTGTGTTTTTGGGTGTATTTATTGTCTCTGGTATTGTTGCTGGACACCACAGGAAAGAGCCTGGTTCCACCTTTACAAGCATCCATCAGGCATACGTATATACCCACGAAACTGTTGTATGGTTTAGGATATCCCAGAAGTTTTTTTGGGTTACTAATTTTCACATATAAGCTAATAAACTATCTTTAATTCTGATATTAGACAGGAACACTACTATACTGAAGAGCTGCAAAATGCAGAATATCTTCAGATTCTTTAGAAATGACAAAGTATCTACCTACACAGAGAAAAAAAATGTTCCTTTAAAATTCTTTCATGTTAAAGAATTTTAACTCCATATATTTTAATGAACCTATTTATATCTGATTTTGTTTTAACTGAGCATTTTCTCAGTAAATAAAACCCCCATGCTATTTTTTCATTATTAAATTAAATTTGCATTCATTAAGTGAGATAAAGTATACTTAGGAAATGTGCATTGTTTTATATCATCTACAGAGAGTTCCCTGATGACTCATGTGTGAGAAGCATCAACATTTATTAGTTTAAAGTGAGTTATATGAATGTTTCCAAAAACTTCAAAAGCACATTCTAAATGCTTGCCAATTTCTACTATCCACAGACATACTAGTTCCTTAGTCAGCAACATCACAGTGATGGTTCATGGATCTCTCTGTCTCCTAGGACAGGACAGAATAGAATAGAATAGATCTGTTGGAAGGAACCTGCAATAATCATCTAGTCTAAGTGCCAATCACTTCAGAACCGACCAAAAGCTAATGTCCTTAATGACTCTTAAACCCTGACAGGCTTGGGGTACCAACCCCCTCTCTAGGAAGCCTGTTCCAGTGTTCAGTTCCTCTCAGTAAAAAAAATGCTTCCTTATATCCAGCCTAAACTTTTCATGATTCAGCCTTGAACATTCCCACTTGTCCTATCATTGCATACTAAGAAGAAGAGATCAGAACTTGCTTTTCCATTTCCCTTTCTTAGAAACCTGCAGAGAGGAACGAGCTTGCCCCTCAGCCTCCTCTTCTTCCAAAGTATTTGGTGCTCCTCCTAGGAGACTAAGCCCTTTCCAGCCTTTCACCAGACCTTTCACCAGCTTTGTTGCCTTTTTCTGGGCTCATTCAAGTACGTTCCAACCCTTCCTAAATCACGGGGTTCAGAAACACAAGGTGAGCCCAAAGCAATATTAAATACAGCAGGATAGACATCTCTTTTTCCTGGCTGGTTATGACTGTGTTTGTGGTTGTGAGTGGTTATGACTCCAGAATGGGAGTGCCAGGGCACACTGTTGACTTATATTGAGCTGCTGCCAACCAGCTCCCCCAGACCCCTTTCTGCAGGACTACTCTCCATCCTCTCCTCTCCCAGATTATATTTATGTCCAGTATTACCTGTCCCAGGTGAAGAATCCAGCATTTTGACTTGTTAAATTTTATCATGACCCAATGTTCCAATCTAGCTAGAGCCCTCCTCAAGGCCTCCTGTCCTTTAATCAGCAGCATCTCCCATTTCAGTATCATCAACAAAACTGATAATGCTGAATTCAGGTCTTGCATCCAATACATCAATAAACATATTGAAAAAACATGGCCCTAGAATTGAACCCTGAGGAGCATTTTAGTGACTGTTCGTGAGGCATGTAGGCCCATTCACTACAACATGTTGAGCCCTGCCTTTCGGCCAGTTCTCCTCCCAGAACAAGAGGTCATCCCACAGTTCCACTTTTACAGAAGAATGCTGTGAACTTCAGAATCGAAAGAATTATTAGAATCTAGGAAAAAACCTACATCCACTGCCTTTGCTTCATTTACTATTTTAAAGTCAATTAATCCCATTTATAATGATGCAAAAATAGTTTTTTATGTCCCTAACTGCAACACTTTGTGTGTTCACCTATTATATTTGATAGCTTTTCTGTTAATTTTGCCCTGAGTATCATCCAGTTGTCCCTTTAATATATTGAAACATTTGTCTGTACAATGTTTTCACGTGTGGTTATCTGAAAACATCAGTATATATTTCTATATTTTCTTTCAAAACTGTTAAAGAAAACATGAAATAAGATTGGTCTGAAGAACAAGCATCAGAGATCTCCCTTAAAAAAAAAAAAAAAAAAAACTAGTTGTTTTTTGTTTAGCTGTTTCTTTAGCTGTTCTGTTAGTCTTTTTACTGAACTCCATTTCCTGCTGTTGAACTGCCACCTGAATGAACCGCATCAACCTTTTCACTGAATCCTTGATGAAGTGGATCTACTGCATTTCTTTTGTCTAAAAAGTCAGTTATTTTATCAGAGTAATATCATAGCTTTCTTATTGATCTGGAAGAAAGAATAAACACTAAGTTTATGAAAGCAATAGTTAAAGAATAAAATTAATCATGTAAGTAGAATAAGGCAAAACTAGAAATATCTGGAAAAGGGGTGTGTAAATTCTGTGTTTAGAAGAGGGGATAAACAAGGGAGGTAGCAGTGCTAAGTCAAGCCTGAGATTAAGGTGATGGAAAATTAAAGACAGTATTCCAATGGGGCTTGAAGGTGAGACACAACAATGTATTGTAATAAATAAGATGCTAATTCTGAATTTTCTGTAAACAGACATACTTAAACTTCTGGAAAGATATGGACAAACTGAAGACAGTTTAAACAGGAGAATTAATAAGATGGAGAAACTAGAAGGATGGGCTGAGTAATAAAATAAATTAAGACAATTAAAATAATAAAATGTTAATAACTGTAAGATACTCAAAAAATCATCAGAAGAATTGCCTAAAAACAGAGTAGTATGGAAGCAAGCGAAATAAATATTTTTGAGATCCCTTTACAAGAATAAAATCTTTCTGGCAGAAATTTTGTCACAGTGAAGTGAGAAAGTGATTTATATCTGACTTCTAACATGAGATTCTAGAAAACTGAAGAAAATATAACCAGTTGTTGATTAATGGTGAAAAAGAAAATCTGATATTGTAAATTAATTCTGACTCTTTTCCATTAAGAGGAAATTAATGATGCCTTATTAAGTAGCACACTTAATAAGTAGCATACTCTTGTTCGTATATAGTTCAAGGGAATTTGTGATTCTGTTTTTGAAATTCAGTGAACAGATTTCCCTCTGCCTGATGGAAGTTCTTGTCATGTTCTACTCAAACCTGGTTTGCTTTACATTGCAGAATATAAAGTCTGCAATGTAAAATTATATTCTATATAATTGTTTACTTGTGTACAAAATTTCCTCAAGAGCCAGGAGTTTAATTTTTTGATCGTCTTCCACCTAAACGTGTTTTGGAGTCAAAACTTGTATGCTGCAAGGCTTTTCTGGAAGCCTGATTAAGAATGATTTGGGAAAGACATCTGTCAACCAGTTTTTGCTAACCCAAATCCTAAACTGACTTGATGTTAGTTCAGATTAATTAACACACTCTATATAACTATACATGTCTCCTTTTTATGAAGTTTCCTGGGCACCTGCAAGAGGAAGAATTCAAGACAAAATCCTTTACAGGCATTTTATTTCCCAGCTCAAGAATCTAGTCAAATGATTAACATTGATATGACTCTACTTATGAACTTACACTCTGTCTGTGTGTGTATAATTAATTAATTGTTTAATGTTCTTTTATTAAACATTACACTAACTACACCTTAGTATTTCTGGTAAATGTCAGTGCTCTTGCAAATTGAATATAATAGAAGAAAAGCAAATAATAATTTAAAAATATGTTTATGTAATTCAAATTTGTCATGGTTGTCTATTTGGCTTATTTTTTTTTTTCATTAAAACATAAAGAGCTCCTGCAATGGGCTAGCATTGGGTGGTTCCCAGATGACAACCAAAGCACTCTTTCACTCCTCTCCTAAACAGGAAAGGGGGAGAAAATAAGGCTTAAAAGCTTTGAGATAGACTGAGATAAAGACAAGTACTTTTCTTACCAATTACAATCACAGGCAAAACAGGCTGACTTGGGGAAGTATATTTATATTTTATATATTTAGTCTATTTCCCACTAAAAATCATGTAAGATGGTGAGAAAGAAACAACTAAAACCATCTAGACTCCAACCCTTCCAAATTCCTTGTCTCAGCCTGTAATCCTTCTTAGGCTGAAGAGAAGATATTTTCCCCACCTTTATCCTCCATGGGGTGGGGGTAGAAAGCTTCTCATCAGTGTCTTTCTTCTTCATTGGCTGTAGAAAAATCTCTGCTCCAGCACCTGGGCCACTCCTTTGCTCTCCTTCTCTGACCTTGGTGTCTGCAGGGCCGTTTATCTTACGTTTTTCTTAGACCATTTTAGAGACTGTGGATTGTGTCGTAGTTTTTACCCTTTCTTAAATATGTTTTCACAGAGGCACCACCAGCTTGGCTGATGGGCTCAGATTTGTGCAGCAGAACTTCCATTCTGGAACTCACAGTATCTTCCATGGGGGCAGTCCATGACCTCTTCTCAGAGAGGTCATCTCTGCAGCCCACCCCAAAAAAACCTTTTAACATATAAATCCAATAAAGCTTTACATAGCAACCAAATTATAAAAGTATAAATGCATTACAATAGCAACTTTTTTTTTTCCTGACCACAGTCATCTGATTTTTTTTTTTTTTTTTTTTAAATCTTAGTAGTCATTCAAATTGAGAGATTTCACCTCAAGTCTAGTAACTAAGTGTAGTGGTTTGAAAGCAAAACAAGTGAGAGGCTCCAAGTCAGAAATACAATTTAATGAGAAGGGAAAAAAAAAATAAAATAAATTCAATTATAAAAAAAAGACGACTGACAGAGTCAGAATACAACCTGAGCAGGGTGATGGAAGCAGTCCAGGTGAGGTGGTCTTCCTGAAGCAGTGATACTCTGGAAAGGCCTGGTGCCTCTGGAAATCCAGCAGGTGAGAGCTGCTTGTACTGTCCCAAATACCAGCTAATATCCAGGTGAGAATGCTTGGCTCCTCCCTGTGGGCGGGGCATCTCCCAATGGGATGATGAGTCATACAGGGGCTCCTTGATGGCTCATTAAAGAGAGATAACTCCTGGAGGGAGTTACCTGTGAGTCATGCACAAGGCATTGATGGGCCATTAACTGAAGGGACTCCAGAGGGAGGGGGCCTGGGAAGAGCCCTGCTCCAACAATTGGATTCATCAGTTCATGAAGATAGTGATAGAATACTTTGTGCACATCCTATACTACAACCCAGGACATTAGGTTTTTCTGCCAAGGAGAGATAATCAAAGCACAAAGGTTATTATGGCAAGGTTATTACATTTAAAGAGCATTGATGAATATGAAACTAATATGACATTGGGCTTTCATATTAAAAAAAAAAAAAATATGGGCATTTTTTATCAAGGACATTTATGCATTTCAGTGTGGGAATGCAGGAATTTCTGTGTGTCTATATTCAGTGGACACATGGAAATTAAAAAATCTTCATTGACTAGGCAAACTAAAATAAATACTGTTATAATAAATATCCAAAGCTTTGACATATGTGTGATCACATGTAAAGGACTCAAACAAGATTATGCAAAAATGTTTTCTGCAGCTGTATTTTTGTCTACTCAAATGAGTTTGAGAAACAATGTTTCCTGGCCACAGATTTTGAATTTTAGTTTTCATATCTTCATAGATAAATAATAATACTCTATTTGACAATCAAATTTGAGATTATACATGCAGAAAGATACAAGGAACATATTTAACAAATAAACAAACCTACTTATTTTTGCAATTCATTAAAAAATTCATTTTTTGTGCAGCATATTAACAAATTGGCAGAGTGAAACTTGCTATCGCCTCAATAACAGGGGTATTTTTGCTCTTTTATGCTCACTGAGCCACATGCTGAGTGCACTTAACCCAGAGTGAAGTTCTTAGGGAGTTTTAAGTACTTAACCCTTCACTAAGTACTTAATCAGTGCAGAATCACCACAGCACCAAGCTGGCACTGCTCTTTCCTTAATCTTCCTTCAAAATAAAATGCTGGTCTGTCAAAATTATTCCTTCAAATTAAAATAAAATGGTCTGTCAAGACTTTCAGCAGACTTCTGATCTATATCTGTCTGCTCAGCTTTTTCAGCATTGTTCTTGAAGCCTTTTCTTTTTCCTCACATGATATGGTACGATGGCACTTCAGTTTCTCTAGGACCTTACCTCTTTGTCTGTGTTTTAAAAAATCAATATACACCAAATGCTTAGTCTCTTCACCCACGCAACATTGTTCCTTCTTGCTGCTCCTCTTACTGGTGGCTTCTGAACTCTCCCAGAGTTCACCACTGACATTCCTTTCTGGGTTATAAATGACCTCCCACTCACATCAGAGTGGAGTAGTTCCATAAAGCAAATTGTTTGCAAACAAACCAAAAATTTCTACAGTCTATAACAAATGACTGACTCTCCTGGCTTTTATTCTTCTGTATTCTTGGTTCTTTGTCCCATTCTCTTCAGAATTCACCCACGTGGCCACTAACCCTTCTGTCTCCACCCCTCAGAAATACAAACTAGAATGTGCACGACCCGCCTATTTTCTTCCATGAATTCCTGAGGTTTTTATTTCAACTCCTAACTTTAAAACTAGGAATTTTAATTCCTAACTTTTATTTCAATACTTTCTTTCCTTCAAGTCATACTCATTCCCCTCATGCAGTACCCTTCCCTTGTTATGCAAGGAGAATTTAGGGAGGAAAAAACCTGAGGAATATTACATGAGCTCACCTTTACTTTGCTCCTTCACTTGGCTTTTTACTTTCTTTCTTTTCCCGTGACTTAAGCGGTTTCTCTCCTTTGTTTTCCCTATGACATGCACAAGGGTTCTACAGGGACTGTTTTCTGACATCAAGAAGTAAAATGAATTTGTTAGGCCAGAGCACTTGAGGATTTTAACCCCATTATATATGTATGAATTCTTTCCACAGTTGATCTGACTTTGTGGTTAGAGTCTCAATAATCTTTGCTGAACACTGAATCATTTTTCATTTTTGTGAGTGTGAAAGCAGATTGTCTGCAGATTCTGCATCATAACAAAACCAAGAATGGAATGCATTACTCCACCTCGGCATTTTTTTGCTCTTTCATGCTTATATTGGTGATTTTAGCAGTGCTCAACAAAATGATTGATTAGTAGCAAAATAATTGTGATCTTTATAAATCATTAGAAAAAAAAAAAGGAAAAAAAGGCTGATTTTTACAACTGTTTTATGCACTCAGGGATTTTCTAGGCATACAAATCAGACAGGAAGGAGTTGACTTCTCTGTACATGATTGTGCCATTTCAAAATGGTCTAGGCTGTCATGTGATGTCTGCTGGCAGATGCAAAACTGTCTTCATGGGAGACCTGTGGCATCTGAAGCTGCAGCTGCAGCACTGACAAATTATTCAACAGAACCTAAAAGAGCACTAGATGTCTATGTTTAGACAGCTGAAAGCTTCTTAGCCTTATTTCAAGTTATTTCCTCAGTTAAGGTCTTTGATGTATTACAGCAATATATGTATGCTAAGAATAGAAGAAGAAACTCACACAAAATTGGAGTTAACTACAAGAAATCTGTGCTTACACTGAAGATTTCTTCTCCAAGCCAGAAAAGGCTGAGTGAATTTCTTGAAGTTAAAGAAAAAAAAAAGAGATAAAATATGATCCTGATTAAATGTCTGTTCAAGGTGCTCTAAGTCCTTCACCAGAATTGGTCTTTATCTGACAGATTTGCCCTCTGACTCAATTTCTTTCCCAAAAGTGATTTCCTTCTGGCTTGTTGGAATCCAATTCTCATCTAGCCTGTGATTCTTCTGTGTTTCTGATGACAGTTTTCATTACCCTAATAGGCATTCATTTTGGGATTATATGCTGGATATCTGCATTTGCCCACAAAACATATACTGAAGTATTCTGCTACTGACATATATTTAACTGTGATTGCTCTAATTCTCTTTCCAGTTTTATGCTGCCAATTTAATTTTTTATGACATGTAGCTTGATCATAATAATACTGCATTTGTCACTTAATCTGTGCTGAAATTAGCATTATCTTCCCATAATTTATTGCCCAGGGAAGGTTCCTGGCAAATTGTCTAGAGAATTGTCACTAAGGATCTCAACAATTTAGTTTAAATTATTATGCAAGGAAATAATTTTCTTTTCTTTCTGTATCTCTTTTCCTTCTCCTATTCCATTGCTCTAATTTCCTGTTTTAAAGGTCCAAGGACACTCTTCATAGCCATTATATATCCAAAATATTCTGTGAATCCTGCTAAGATCTTGGTTACAGGAACTAGTTGGTTTTAATCAGCTTAATCATGTTTTGTATGAGAACTAATGTTTCTTGATATATTTATTTTACTTCTTTGAAGTACATCTATGATCTTGTGGATGCCAATGAAATGAAAAGGTATGCAATGCAATGCTATTTACATAATGATTTTGAATTTGAAATAAAAATTCAGAAAAGAACATTCAAAGTGCTTCACAGAGCTCTTGCCTGCTTTTGTTTGTGTGTCCACACTCTACCAGGACATCCCCAAATCATTTATCATTTGTTTTTACCTATTTTTTTTAAAATGCAATATAAAATCCCTTCATCCATGACTTAAACACTTATATTCTTACATGATTGAGTAAATTGGCTTATTTTTTTATGAGATCTGGATTTTTATATTTCCCTTTTTGATGAGTTACAGTTTTCTTGCAGGCCAGTTAAGACTGACTACTCAATTTATTTCTTCCATGTAACTCATCCAAATATATTTTTCACAGATTAAAAAAAAAAAAAAAAACCACAAAAACAAACAAACAAACAAAAACCCCATAAAAACAAAAACAAAAACAAAAACAAACAAACCTCCACCAAAAAAAACCAAACCAAAACAAAAAAAAAACCACACCACACAAACAAAAACCCCAAAAAAACCAAACAAAAAAGTTACTTAGGTTTTTTATTCAGTTCTCCAAAATTCAAGACATTGTTCTCTATATATATGTCTAAAATGTATCTTTAATTTTGCACTGCTTATTTTCACTCATGAGGACTTACTCTGAACCAGGAGGTCCTGATTTATTATGATTCCTGTAAGAAAGGCACTTGTGTTCCATAAAGTATAGTTTATAATGTAATTTCTCAACTTTGTTAGCACTATAATTAATATAGTTATCATATATTACAGCCACAGTTATCAGCTATATTTAAAGTTATAAAGACAGAGAGGATGATACAGCATTAGTCTCTTCAGATGCTGGAAACTTTGCTTTGGGGATGTTGAATGGGTATTTAATCAAGGTGTAGAGCACTACTCAGATCTCATCCATGAAAAAGTTACCCCATCTTGGTCTTTTGAGCTTTTACAAGATTTTCTTAAAAGACAACGTATTTTCCACTGTGAAACTGAAGAGATGATCATGTGAGAGTTTGTGGCAACACTTTTTCATAATTGGAAAGTCAATGCTGTTAGTGTGGGTGGCTGCACTGAGTGGGAGAGACTCCTGTGTTACCATGGGTGAGCTGAGGTTCTCCTGCAGCCAGGGGACACACAGCACTGCTGAGGTTCTCCTGCAGCCAGGGGATACACACAGCACTGCTGAGGTCCTCCTGCAGCCAGGAGATACACACAGCACTGCTGAGGTTCTCCTGCAGCCAGGGGATACACAGCACTGCTGAGGTTCTCCTGCAGCCAGAGATACACACAGCACTGCTGAGGTTCTCCTGCAGCCAGGGGATACACAGCACTGCTGAGGTCCTCCTGCAGCCAGGGGATACACACAGCACTGCTGAGGTTCTCCTGCAGCCAGGGAATACACACAGCACTGCTGAGGTCCTCCTGCAGCCAGGGGATACACAGCACTGCTGAGGTCCTCCTGCAGCCAGGGAATACACAGAGCACTGCTGAGGTCCTCCTGCAGCCAGGGAATACACACAGCACTGCTGAGGTTCTCCTGCAGCCAGGGGATACACAGAGCACTGCTGAGGTTCTCCTGCAGCCAGGGGATACACACAGCACTGCTGAGGTTCTCCTGCAGCCAGGGAATACACAGCACTGCTGAGGTTCTCCTGCAGCCAGGGAATACACAGCACTGTTGTGGTTCTCCTGCAGCCAGAGATACACACAGCACTGCTGAGGTTCTCCTGCAGCCAGGGAATACACAGCACTGTTGTGATTCTTCTGCAGCCAGGTGACACACAGAGCACTGCTGAGGTCCTCCTGCAGCCAGGGGATACACACAGCACAAATGTGATGGCACAGTGACATACACGTACCATAGAGCAACACAAGCATCACCTGCTCAGCTTAATGGTTCACTGGATTATAAACTCCTCAGTCTGTAGAGTTTCATTAAAGGCATCATGCATGTATTTTAATCTTTACTTCAGAAGTTCTTTACTTCATTCATTTATTCCATAAATTCCAATGTCAGTCATTATTAGTTGCATATGTATCTTTTGATGCCATAACTGAATATTTGTGAATCTACTTATTCCTATTTTACAGTAATATAGGTGTGTCTTGAAGAACAGAGGCATCCTACATATTGCCTTATTAACAAAATACTAATCACTTGGAATCCAAAGGACATCACTTCAGCTGTGTACCTACAATAGCTGAGCTTCCTGCATTCTCAGACATGCCCTTATAAACATTTTCTCAAAAGATGTATAGGCATTGTCATGAACCACAAATCAGCAAAGAATGGCATCTACACGTTAATTTTCTTTTTATTCTAATTTGTACATTCAGTAGTGCCAGGATAGGCAGTAAACTTAGTTCCCTTTTTAACTTCTAAAAAAGCAGAAAATCTGCCTTCCTTGGATAAATAATGATTAAAAAAAAAGGTATAACCCAGAATAATGTGGAAGTATATTAGAACTTCTTGTGTCATTTAATTTAGTCTATTACAAAGAGCTAACAGCCTTTAGAGACACAATTTTCTTTGGATCATTCTTCAATGCTTCATTCAGCTAGATATGACCACTGTCAGTTGAAGCTTTCTAATCAGTTTAAGGATTCTCTAATCCATAAAAGTTGTTCCAATATTAGGAACAAAACCAAGGTATACCTGTTTGATTGTTATTGCATTGTAAATATTTTACCTCATTTTCCCTGTTTTAATTTTTAAATGAAATCAGCTTAAAAGGATACTTAAGAAAAAAAGGAAGTAAAAATAAAGAGAGAGAGAAAATAAATAATGCATTTTGTCTCTCAACTAAAAACTAAATTGCTGTGGCAGTTATTGGTTACAACTAATTAGTTGAAACTTCGCCAAAAAATTCAGTAGATGTTTTCTGGTTCTGAAGTTTTCAGTCACTCTTGCAGAAATATCTCTCTAAAAGAAAATTACTACAATTTGCTAATTTCTCATTACTGTTCCTGTGGCATTTTATAATTTAGCACATTTCATTCATTCAGACACCGAGAGAAATTAATTCTCTGTGACAAGGATTGCCAGTGACCCAGCATAAGCATAAGTAAACAATCCAAACACACTGCTTATCATGAAGCCTATAGCAGAAAAGTAACTGATCTGCTAAAAGGAGTTGGGGATTGACTGGAAAGTAATTTATCAGCCAAGAAAAGAGCTGTGTGTCAATTTGCTTTCTCTTACAAATAGATGCTTTTAACCCTCATTTTGTCTTCATGTATAGAGACTTACCAAAAGGCCTGCTCAAATCCCATGTAATGTATCAGCATTTAACAGTACATTTTGGGCTAAAATACAGACTACTGTAGTTTAAACTGGCTGATATTTCCAGCTAGATCATCACCAGCACTTTGAAAAAAAATTATAATGAAGTCTTTTCTAAAGATGTCTCGCTAGCTAAGTCTTGGTACATCTCACATACCTTCATTAAAATAATGTCCTGTGTACCATGCTGAAACTATGACAACAATGTAGAGACAGCTTGACAAGGTTCAGTGAGTTGCTGACTCCTGAAGCCTCATGTGCAGCCTTGCAGTATTGAAAACTTACCCTGAAGGCTGCCTCAGGGTTGCCTTGAGAAAAACACTATAAGCATTGTGTACACCAGTGTTTAAACAAAGAAAAGCTGAATTACTGTGCTTTGAGAGTCATTTGTCATCCTATAATCATTGATCAATACAGAACTTATGATGGCAAATAATAGTCTCCGTGGTCCAAAACACAAAGGAGTTTGAAATCTGTAACTTGAGATTTTTTTTCTCTTCATCACATTAGTATGTCTCCTTGAGAAATGACACTGCTGCAGAACTCCTGCTACAGCTGAAAAAAATGTGATAAACCTCTGAAGATTTCATAAACTAAAAGCAAAGGGATAAAGTATGTATATACAAGAATTTAAAGCACTGAAAGCTCTAACAGGTTTTTTTTTTATAGTATCCAGAAAGAATAGTTTAGATATTAAACCCTCTTCCTTCTTTTCTTCAGGTCAGTCTTTTCATTTAATTAATTTGTTCTGTTTTTGTTCTGAGAATTGAAATATCTCTCCTTAGACATCCGCCTTTGTTTTGATTATTTACTCTGCAGGTTCCCTGACTCAGTTTTGGTGACAGTTTCATGAGAACAGTGTATGAAGTCTTACCATAAGGTTGTCTCTTTCTATAACAGAATTGGCAGTTCTTCCTATTAGTGGTCTTCACTAAACACTGGTATGTCTCTGGGCTCCATGATCACTTGTCTGTCCATTATATGTCTAGTTTAAAGTTTGTAAGTTTTACACAGAAACAATAAAACAAAACAAGCAAACAAAAAAGCTTGCTTCTATCAGTTTTCTCTGGAGGCTTTAGTCTAAGAGATGGCTCCAAATTTCACTGCAAAGTGAAATTTGAGTTATCATAGTACATTACACAAAAAATTTACAGTAGATTGCGCCAGAAGAAAAGCTATTTTTCTCACCTGAGTCTAGAATTATAACCTTCTGCTTGCTTATCCTTTGTCTTTGCTATGACAAAGCAAATGTCAGTTCAAAGTCTAATTCCTCAAAATATGGAACAGACTCAAAGTATCTTAAATGTGTTCAATTTGTGCAAGCTAACAACACTATGTCCTGTCAAAGTTAATTTGTTTTCAAAACCAGTCTAAAACATACACAGTAGTACACTCAGGTTTTATTTCACAACCATTATCCTGACTGATTTTGAGACAGATTATGAGATAACAGTTTGACAATCTGGGACCCACAGCCCACACATGAATTACTGATAGAATTTTAGTACATCACTTAAGAATCCTTCAAATAATGCCAAGAAATTCTGGTGAAGTATGCCATAAAAAATTCCTATGAACTTACTTGTATCTAGCAATGATGCACAGATAAATACAATCCCAACAGGCTCTGATAACAAGAGAGGAAATAACATAAATACACTAGCTATTTTGATTGTGATTGTGATTGTGATTGTGATTGTGAGAAAAAAATAATTTCTATTATTTGATGGTGTTTCTAATGATAAGATAATCAATTCTGTATTTGGAAAAAACAAAAAACAAAACCAAACAACAAAAACCTTTTACCATTTACTTTACCCTTTTGCCAAAAGATAAGCTATTGGTAGTTGTCATGCATGCAGAAAATTCTAAAATTTCAATACTCCTAACTATTTTGAGAACAGTGTATTGGTGAACATTCAGTGATTTAGTTCAGTACAGAACTTTAAATATATTAGGCATGACAGCTGATACTTATAAGTACTTAAGCAGTGTAGTCTTTTTTTTCAGATATTTCTTCTTTTTTTAATCCAGAAATGTTGTCACATTTGATTTAGAATTTTCTGTATTCATTATTCTTTGCTAGAATTATTTTAAATAATCTGGAGCTACTGCTTGACAGAAATAGCAATTTTGGTAAAGAAGCATTGATAACACACCTTTAAGAGTGATATGACTATCCATACATTGTGCAGGTTATTGCACTATATGGAAGTTCTAATGATTCTGAGAACAAGATTTAAAAAATTATACAGGGTGAATAACCATGATTTTTCCTTCTGTATTGAGACCAAGAAAATATCTTGCCACTGTGATATTTGAGTGTTTTGGTATACTGTTTGAAGAATGTGATCTTTGAAAAGGTATTAATACTTCTTTACCCTAAATAAATTATAAAAAGTGAAAATTTAAATTGATGCATTGGCATTAGGACAGGGGATGCCAAAACTTGGAAAACATCACTAGCCTCTATCTCTTCATAAAAGACACAGAGAGTGGGACATTAAGTACAACAAATTCTTAAGTACACTAGAAAGACTGGTAGATAAAATGGATCATTCAAAAAAGAAATAAACCTTTTGAAAGGACAAAACTCGAATTCATTTAATAAAAGAAATGGATTTTATCTAGAGTTTGCAAAAATTGGATAGAAATAGAAGTATGCATGACTGCCAATTTGCCTTGCCCTTGTCAGTAATCTGGACAGTGATGAAGTCAGAACTGCAATATCTGTGAGATTATACAGGTCTTGGTTATTAGGGAAGAAAACAAAACCAACCAACCAACCAACCAAACAAACAAATAAAAAAATCACAAAAAACAAACCAAAAAAACCCCACTAAAAACAAACCAATAAGCAAAACTAGAAAAGTGGATTCATAAATGTGGGTTTCAGTGGGTGACTGGGGTAGTAAATCTTTTGTTGTTGCTCATGTCATAGAAAATATTAATAATCAGATTATACTTTGTGTATAACAATGAATGACTGCTTGAGAAGTGCTTTAGGATAATCAGGTAAAGGGACTATCATAATTTCCTGTAAATGTAAAGAAATTTAGGTTGTACTGAAAAACTTTCTGTAGGATGACAGTGGTTTACAAGCCTTTTTGTGCTGCAAAACAAGGAATGCATTCTTTGTGTTTGGAAAAGAACACAAAAGCCACAGCCTTTGGCTCCTCACAATCAATGAAAAGCCACTGATGCAAAAATAAACTTTAAATTGAAAAAGAGACAAAAAACAACATCAAGTACAACAAAAAAGAATGTATCTAAAAATTAAATGTACAGTTAAAGAGAAAAACAGATAATTTAACCCAAACATTACAGACAAAATGATGAAAACATAGTGCCAGCATACACAAGGCACAATGTGTAATTTTCAGAATAAAATTACTTCTTCTTGTACTTCTTTACATAATCGATGGTCCATGCAAAGATAGGATATATACAGGCTAAAAACCATTTGTGCCTTTCTATGGTAATTTCAATTACATTATTTACATGCACACTGAAATAGTGTTAGACAAAGCAGTGCCTACCTATTGGTAGGTGCCAGTGAATAGCTTGAAACTCTGGCTAGAAAATTGATAAAAGACATTTAAAAAGATTTGTCTGGAGATTAACATGGTCAGATATCTATTTCAGATCCTGACTTTATTCTTGAATAGATATGAGTTTCTTGGAAGGCTGGAACATTTTGCTTTGTTTATCCTATTGTGCATCAATAGGGAAATTCAATAACCACTTTTTCAAAATTCATAAGTCTGATTTACAGTTTATAAATAAAAATTCTAAGCTAGCAATTGTTTCAAGAATCTTGCATAATTGTATTGTTTCTGTCTCAGGGGGGCTATGAGGTGACTTTACAGAGAAAAGAGAAAAAGACTGTGATCTGTGCATGATAATTACTGATTCTGGGGTAATGAGTTCACAGTGAAGCAACATATATTTCTGATTTTCCTTCATCAAATAGCTACAAAGCCTTAACAAATGTGGTTATAATTAGCTAGAATTAAAGAGAGAGCAAAATATTATTGATGAAGGATGCAAATTATAATCTCTAGAAGTTCCTTTAAGTGCAGTTGTATTGTTCAAGTGTAGGTAGGCACTGAGAATTAGGAAAACATGTTCCTTGAACATGAGCTAACACATCTTTTATATAGTTGTAAAATTATTTGATATAAAGTAAATTATGGTTTATGTAGCAATAGAACTAACAAATAGCTTGTGGGGTGACGAGAAGAAATAACTGTATTCGAACATTTTTAAGAGTGATACTATTGATCAGAAAAAAAGTGGCAGACTTTCCATTATTCTGAAAAGACATGAAAACTGCTGGCTGGAAGTAAGTGGAAATATTAAAAAAAAACTTTTATATAGCACACCACAGTTTCTGTTTCCAAGGAAACCTCTTTCTTTATAACTGCTCCCAACAGCCCCCATCATTAGGAAAACAGCTGTCAAGGACATTGAATATTACGGAAGGAATCAAGGGTGATCTGAGAGAATAAGAAAATGTCCTAGGGTGACTTTATAATGTTTGTATCCCCAGATACGTGTTCTGTTTATTCTGGGTATTAAGTTCTGCCCCTTTAAGTCTGGCTTCAAGAGCAAAGAAAAGGGAAGAGAAGCACAAAGTTTATTTTCAGAAACTGCACTCACTCCTCCACATTGCTTCTCATGGACCATGTGGTCTGCAGTGTGGACAGCAGAGATGAGCTCTATTTTGCTTTTAGTTAGTTTTCTTGGCTAACTTATGCAGAGTTGTTCCTCAGACTATGGCTTTTTTTTTTTTTTTTCTTTGAACTGATCTGCCCTGTGGCTCACCAGGGCCCAGGACACAGCCTTTTCCAGTGCAGGAGGAATAATAAGAGACTGAGTGAGCTGAGCTACACCCCACAAATAGGACTCTCTCTGAATTTGCCATCTCTTCAGAACAGAGAGAGGTTTTATTGTTTAATATTGTTAGTTTTTTAGCCTTGTGAATACTTTGCTTGTTAAACAAACAGTTTTTCTCCACTTTTCTCCAAGGAAATCTTTTCCTGCACCAATAGGGGTAGGGGACGCTTGAATATGCTTTCTAGAGGAAAGAAAACCAGGACAAAAAAAAATTAAGATCAAAAAGGTACATTATATTTGAAACAATATACTGTAAATATTTATAGAAAGAAGTGGTGTTGGATAACTTTTATCCTAGCTTTCATCTTCAGGAGGCTGAATGCTGGCTATCTTTGAAGTATGACACACTGTGTTCTGCTGTAGAAAAAATAAATTACATAAATATTGAAGTAAAATATGCTGGCTGAAGCACATACCAGAGACATCCCTTAGGTTGCTGCAAAAACTGCCACAAACAGTATATTCAGACCAGGATGAATTTAAGAATGGCTTCCTTTGCAAGCAATAGCTCATGTCTCTTTTTTCTTGGGATTGTTATTCTTCATGTATCAATAATAAATGTCAAGGAAAAGAAATAATAAAGGTGACTGAAATTCTTGCCAGTTCCTGGTGGTTTTTCAAATCTTCAGAATTCCTCCATACTGACGATTTTACCAAATCACTGAGATCAAACTAACAAGTTGAGTTTTCCACAAAATGGTATTTTGGAGATGCGATTACACAGACAAACATTTAATTTTTGTCATTCATAAGTTATATTTGGAAATTATGTGTTTCCAGGCATTAAACACAAGACTTTTAAAGAAAAACCCCAGATTGCTCTCCATGAGAAAAATATAAAACCAGATATAAAAAAGAATAGAGGATAGGTGCTATAGGATGGGATGAGCTGCGAGCTGTGAAAGGAGACTAAAATGAAGATACACTGTTACCCTTATTCATTCTTCTAAAAGTCAGTTGTAGAGACCCAGTGGCCTAGTCCATCCAGTGAGATGGCCTTAGCTGAGGTCAGCCCTAGACTGTGGAGAACCTCACCCGAAATTCAGAGACAGTTTCAAGTTGTGGAGAGTTACAGTTATAGTTCATTTGCAAAGGCTCATGGGGGTTATTATGCTAATATGGGTCACGTGTATGTCTGTTCTTGGTTAGAATGTTTCTAGAATGTTCATTACTTAGTCTATATACGTCCTAGTCCCCACTGTATCTTTTGGGTGGGGAGAAAGTGTGTATTTGGGTGGGGCTTTTAAGGGAAAAAAAAAGTGGATTATAGCAACTGTAATGTATTATTAAACATCCATTTAATAATATTGCTTCTCTTCCCTTGTTTTCAACATTCCATAAAGGAATTGATTCAGATTCAGAGTATGATTTGGAATTATTTGGTATATACTGATATGATACTGAATTATGCCTGTTAGGTAAAGTTGAGTAATTTAAATTGGTCTAGATTATCAGTTTTATTATGAGAGTGTCGTGTTCAGCAATTATCCATCCTTGAAATATAAGAAGTTATTCACAGATTAAGAATGCAGTATACAGACATAATTTCTATGGGTTGTGGGGTTTTTTTTGGTTTTTTGGGTTTTTTTGGGTTTGTTTGTTTGTTTTTAATTTATTCTATTTTGTTTATCTTGAACTAATTTCTTTAATGTAATCTCAGCTCTTCTGATCAACTCCACACAATAGGACAATTTTGTATTAGGTCTCAAGACAAAACAAACTTTTAAGGGTAGAGGAGATATAAAGGAAATATTCCTTCTCCAAACAGCTTATGAGAAAATAATAATTATTTGTCCAAATACAAGTGCTTAAAGTTTTTATAAGTTCACAAACATATGGACATATTGAGAGAGCAAAATCCATCAAAGATTTCTAGAAAGCAAAAGTCACCAAATCTAGCTGAGGCATGTGCATTGCATCATATATCCATAGAGCTTTGAAAAATATTCTGGGAGTGTATCACTGTGTGCTTTACTGATATTCGTAATTATTTATTCACTGATAACTGCACTGAAGAGCTCTTTCTCAACAACACATGCTATTTTTGTCATGCATTTTTTTGTGTATTTTTCTATGGTAATTTAAGTCTTCTTATGATAAGTTTACATGTGTGCTTCAACCATGTAAAGAAGGAAGTTCTGCTGAGGACTGCTCATCATGAAAGAGTATGGAATTACAGACGATCTGATGCCTGTCCCTTCTGCTCTAGGCCCTCGTAGCCTACACAGAAGTGAGTATACAGGCAACAACAGATGGTTCTGAAGACCTGGAACATCCTGCTGGTAGGTAGCATGAGATTTACAGATGTCATGATGAGGGAGGCATTTGGAAAAAAGACAATTTTTTTTTTCTTATTCAACACAATTGCACTTTTAATATATATTTTTTAATGTAATATATATAATTATTATGGTTTTCCTTGAAGAAGATAGGTAGGCTTGTATTTTCAAAATTCTTAGGAAGTCTCATATTTTTTTCTGTTTACAGAATAGCCTCAAAATGAAAAGCCTTTATACTTAAACATGAAACAGAGCCCTGTCTAGAATACCTCTGAACCAAACTGCTTTTTGACAAAACCCAGAACATAACAGACTCCAAAGAATAAAATAACCTTCTAATATAACTCCTAAAACTTTCTGGAGTCTACAACACACTGAGTACTGAGACAATATCTGTAATTCAGCTGTACTGTCACATTGCTCCAGGTTACTCAGGCTTAGACTCAGAAATATTTATGCAGACAGAAAACTTTCTTGAGATGAAGAGGTTTAGTGTCTGACACTTTGTACATGATTCTTAAATGCAGAAACAATACCAAAATCTGGCTAGAAATCCAAAGAAATATTTAAGAGCAAAAGAACCTATCATGTACTTATCCTAGCCTGAATTGTCAAACTCCTTCATTGAGTCAATGGCATTCTGATGTTTTCTGTATTTCTTAACAGTGTCCTGGCCATATAGAAACATGAGTTTCTTACTCTTACTGTGACTTGAGTCAGGTCATGTTATTTCTGCACTGTTAAATTCAGGTTTCAGAGAATGACCAAGCTTTTCACAGATGCACGTTATGTGAAATGAGAATAGTTGTGTGGTGAATCTATATGATTTATCTCCACTTGAACATGAATTTAAGACAGGATATACAGCTATGCAACTTAAATGGGAATGTGTACAGAGAAAGAAATAAAATAAATCAAGATCTTGATTTTTGGGTGTCAGAAA
This sequence comes from Sylvia atricapilla, assembly GCF_009819655.1. NCBI lineage: Eukaryota > Metazoa > Chordata > Aves > Passeriformes > Sylviidae > Sylvia > Sylvia atricapilla. The sequence continues at coordinate 6,297,611 of NC_089144.1, read as the reverse complement.
TTACAGCACAAATCTGAGTTTACTATAGAATTAATGTTAAAGAATTAATGTTAGAAGTAATAGAACTAAATATATTTATCATTTATATATATATATCTCCACTGTGTTCAATGAAAAATAGCACATGATAATATCTGTTACATACTATTTGATTTCACTATGAGGCCAGAATAAAAAAAAAAAAAAAAAAAAAAAAAAAAAAAAAAAAAAAAAAAAAAAAAAAAAAAAAAAGTAATTTTGAACTGACTTGACTAGGAAATGAGAACTGATCAGGATTGTTGAAAAAGTCATTTTACTGGTAGATTAGAGATAACAATCACCATAAACACAGCAATGGTTTAAAGTATATCTCAGACAGCCTGTGTAGAGCATCTGTTTATTTATTTGTCACATTGCCTTAAGTGAGAAAGTTTATATACAGCTTTGTTCATAGACTAAGATAAATGCATTTTGCCTTCACTGCTTTCTCTGTCTTGGTTGCTTTGTAAATGTATTATGTAAAAATGCTAATATTGTTGACAAAAGGTCAGTTTAAGAGTCATTGTCTGTATTGGAATGATAACATGTTCTACCAGTCTCATACTCTGACAGCTGCTGCTTTGATAAGTAAATTCTTATTTGCAGAGGAGCACTGAAAGTAGCTCTTAAAGAAGAAGAGAAACCAAGGTTTGTTATCTTGTAACCCCAGTGTTAAAAAACTAGAGGAAATAAGAAGCTCCAATGAAGGTTTTGCACACCCTTGTTAAGTTATTTTAAAACTCGTAATGCTGCTAGATTTTAAATCAAAGGCACAGAGGTACAGCAAGCATTTCCAAAAATGCCTTCAAAAACCACCCCACCACCCCTCCTGCCCTCAAATTTTGTCTCACCAGTATTTCTCAGGACTGGGAAAAACTGGGATAAAACTGCCAGTATTCTCTGAATACTGTATGCTGAAGGGAGTTTTACATGGAACTTGATTTATGATAACCAAATCTTCATGCTTCAAATAACGTAATTTTCAGAATGTCTTAGTATTTTAAAACTGATGGAGTGCCAAAAAGGTTACCTTTTGTAACTGAGCCTAAATCTGGTTTGATCTTTTCCTGAGGTGTCTGAAGCTATGTTTCCAGCACCTGCTCATTTGTAGCATGTGATTATGTTGATTCAATCACTTTCAAGCACATGAAAATTATTGATAATTCACCACCTGCTTTTTGAGAACAAATTTAATCTTTTAGAAGAAGGGAGGAAGAGAGGGATCATGCTTCAAGGTCCTTAACAAACTGCAGAAATTACTCAAGCTGTGGATACCATGAACACCTGGCAAAATAATTGAAAAAGCCAAAACTGTGAATAGTGTTGTTTTACCTGTGATAGTATTACTAGGAAACCTTTGAACAATTACACAGGACAATTGAAATGTCCAATAAGTTATATTCTGTTTGTTTGAGAACTCGTCATTTTTTAAATGACATGGTTCAAAACCCACCTGACTTACCTATTTGGTTTAATTTGGCATATATACTATCAAAACCAACTTTACATGGTGAGGATAGCTGTTTAGAATATCTAATATCACACACCTAGGCCTCATCTCTCACCTAGGTAAAACATCTTAGATTCAGGATAGTAGTGAGTAGCCACCATCTTCTGGCTTCAGATTTACGTTAGTGTCATGATAAACTGCAAAATACTGCATCCCAGAAGTCCCTTGTAAGTCACCTGGAAAGAGGGAGTTGCTTTTATCACATACCTCTGGAACTTCACAAAGAATTCCTGCCAACAAATAAATGGTGAAGGATACTCATACAATGCTCAATGATATTTTATATTTGGATCTAGGTTCTGTGATATTCTGTAATTAGATTATAATTAGATTATAATGTTTTATAAAGTATGAAGTATAAATGAGTTCATAATCAGATACAAACTAGTAGTCTCTTTCAAATATGCAGGAAGGAGGAGCTGTTTCTTTCGAGTTTCTACATGTAATGAGCTTTAAATAACTTCTCATAATTATAAGTCATGGAGTGTAGCAGGTAATAATTAACTTCTCTGAATAAAAGCTCGTGTAGTACTTTAAGAGTAAAGAAAGTTCAACAAAACTTATTTGAAAAAAAGAAAATTATATAAAAATTCTTTTTGTAGTGTCCATATCCTCTGAGGTGGCAACTCCTATGCATTACTACACAGTATAATCTGATATATATATATGAGCTTTCCCTACACTGGGACTTGATTGTTAAAGTTAAAAAAGTACTGTATGTTCCTTTGTCTTTTTTAAATCACTTTATGTTAAAGGGAAATTAGTCAGTAGCCAAACAGCTTGAGTATCTTTTCTGCCTTGCAGTCCTCATACTTGCTCAGGTGAAGAGGAGGTTTCTGGTGGCAGAGATTATTTATCACCAAAGAGAGTAACTGGAGTATTCAATAACTTCATGCTTGTATAAGTAAAGCGAAAAGTGAATATCCAAACTAGCCCACATTAAAACAAAACCATCTTTTGTACATCAATTTTTTTTAAAAAAAATTCTGTAAGTAAACAAAATTGGACCCTCACAGCATAGATTTTTATGATGTGTACTGGGGAACATTAAATTAATACTGTCAAATGGCCACACCTAGAATAAAATAGAAGATGTTTTCCTCTTGACTTTTTAATTTTAACTTAGTTTGTTTCTCTGTGGACTAACCATTCAGTAGGCCATTAGCACACATAGTAATATGAAAAATTTTGGTAAGGAAGCCAAAAAACACAAAGCAAACACCAAATAATTAGAAATCAGATGTTGAAGTCTGGTCTTCCACAACCATACTGGTTTCTTTCATATTGACTATTACTTTTATAATTCTCTGTTAGCAGTTATATTTCAGATAGTGCAATTATCTTTCAGTTTAATTAAATAATGGAGATTACTTGAGCTCTGTATATTAAGTGGTTCCAGGATAAGTCCTAATACTATAGCCACAATTATTGTTTTTCTGCAGTGTTACCAGATCTCTAGCTTTGTCCATTTGTTTGGTTTTGTCCATGAGTTTTGTTTCTCCTTATGGCTGAGACCCATATTTACAAAATTATGGCTATATATAATTTAAAAGTTGATGAACACAAAAATGAGAAAAAAAGCCAAAAAACCTGAAAAAAATTCACCAAACAAAACAATAAACTATTGGAAGAAAACAAAACAAAACACAACTACTAAAAAGAACCTACTTTTTTATGTGTTTTGCATGGAGATCTTGGAATCTGTTATTTCTTTAGCTGACATCCATAAACTTTGCTCATGGGCTACGGGTACTCTGTGTGCAAGATGATCAAGTCATCATAATCCATCAAAACCTGTCAGATTAAATCAATTTAGTCAGATTAAACCAATTTAATCTGATTAAATTGCTACGGCCAGTTGAAAGTGAAATTATATAAAATCTGGCCATTAATAACAAAGTGTAATAAGACAAAATATCTCTTAATGATTAGTGCAAGTCTAATGAAAAGAAATTTCTTCTTTTTTTACCTCATTGGTGATCAAATAAAACAATTTAACATTAATAATAATCAATTTTCCAATAAATTATTATGACCCTTTATTAGAGCTAGTTCATTTGGTGAATATTTGAGCAATAATACACTTGAAAAGGGACTCAGGTATAAAATATACTTGTAAAATTTTCAATGCTTTTTAAAAATCATGACTTTTGGAATCTTAGCTTAAAAATATGATTTATAATGTAAAAGATTGTTTAGGATTATGAAAAAAAAGTTTTAAATAAAAATCCTAAATATTATGTTTCATGATGGAGTTGAGATCTGAAAGTTCACTGGTCCCAAGAGCGGCAAACTCACTTTAAGATCTTGTGTGGTTTTCCCTTTCTTTACAGTGGCTATGGCACTTGTTGGCAAAGGTCAGATCACTCACCAGAAAAAAACTTCCTAGTCAGATTTCTATAATTTTTTTACTAGGTCTCTGGCCTGATCCACACAGATAGAGATTCAGAGGTGCTCCAGAGCCAGTGATTTTGGGAAGTTCTTTTTGCCTGTTAATGGAATCATATTTTCCTACTTCACTCTGAAATCTTCATGGAGGTTTTCAGTCACATCATAACACAAACAAACTGGTTGAAATCAACACATAATCCATGATCTACAATCTACAATCTATAATTTAAGGTTTTTCTTGGTTTATTTTTTGTTTTTAATATTTAGGACTTTTTTACTCTACTGTCTACCCTTCTTAATGTCTTTGGTTATTATATAACAGAAGCCAGGCATTTCATATCCTGTAAAGCACTTTGAATATATGAGAAATTATATAATTTGGTAAGAATCCAGGGCTTTAAATGGACCTGCTTAAAGATAGCAAAAATCTGAAGTCAGTTAAAAAAAGCTAGCATTCTAAAGGATGTAAAAATGGGGAGTTATTAATAGTATTTGACTTTTAAAAAAAAAATTGGTATGGATGTCTCTTTATCAAAGTATTATTTAAGCCTCAAATAAAACTTGGGGTTTTCCCAATATGTTTAGTCTCCTCAGAACACTCTTCACATTGTTATGCTTATATATTCACAACGTAAGAAAACATTTTTGTCTAATAATGGCTCAGAAAAACCTGGTTTTACACCTTATTTTCTCATTAACACTGTTTTCTTCAAAGATGTCTGTCTTTTCTTAGATAAAATTTTTTTTGTTGAAAAAATAAAGCTATCTGAAACCTAGCAAAAATATAGATTCAGTAAGGAGATATACTTTGTTCTCTAGTGAATGTTTAGAATAGATATGTTTTTTATTAAAAGCTGTTGGCATTGTTTTATTACAAGCAGTTGACATTGTTTTCCTTACATTAATAAGAATGGACATAGTTTAAAACTGGTACTTTGTCTCTCCTTAAAAAATCAAAACTGACCAAAAAAAGAGTAACTCAATACTTTCAGGATTTTTTTTTTAGCATTCATCTTATTGAAACCCTAAAATGAACAATGCTGAACATTGGTCACAGACATACAGTGATGGATTTGCATAAATCTTTTTAACATTGATAATAAGCTTCACCAACCAGACCAAGATATATCAACTAAAATCTAAACCATTCTACTGATTTAGAAAACTTTGTTGAGGTTGGGTCTGCTTTTACAGAGAATCAAGGAAAACTTTCTGAAAAGAGTGCCTAGAATAAGTTAATGATTATGTGTAAGAAGTGATGAGACTTGTTTTCATCATAAGAATCACTGGGGGGAAAAAGTATAGGACTGAAAAATAGAATAAAATATGTTCTTTATATTGAAATTTATATTCTTTATTTATAGAATGCAAATCAAAAGATGGCCAAGTAGGTCGCCTAGCTGCATAAAAGTTGCATGTAATTTTTCTGTAAACAAATTAACAGCAAAACAATTAAAAAAATAAATCAAAAGGATGTGTGAAATACAAATAATAGTTCTTTGACTAAAGCATCCAACTCTTCTAGCACTCCTTGAGACTGACAACCCTTCCAGTATGATCCATGTTCTTCTATTTGTAGTCCTTTATAATGCCACTGGCTCTGCTGACATTTACCTCTGTTGATTCTTCTGTATAATTATATAAAAGATTCCGCCTGAATATCAACTTTTCAATGGTTTTAGCAGAAAACCTCCTGCTGATAAGGTAATCTTAGTTCCTGCAGAGTGAAGAATACCAAAGCAGCTGAACAGCAATGGATATGTTGGTCTTTTGGGTATGATTATGTCTGCCTCTAATGGAAGAGACAGAAGATACTCAGACGAGCTTTAATAAGAAAACAACTGAAAGAGCAGGATGATTTTATCACTTCCTTTCTTTTTTCCCATCTTTTTCAAAAGAAAATTAATATACTGAGGCAGCTTTAGAGGCACAATAGTGAAAAAATCAAGGTGACCAGTCTAGATTTATCCTAATATATTTACTATTTGAATTGTCTCATCATGCTCAGCTTTACCTACTAAGCTTTGATTTCTGTAAGAAGTTGAAATAATTCTTCAGCCATTCTTCCAAGAAGCTCTAAAGCACATAAAAAAAATCTAGGAAAACCTGTTTGTGTGTTACATATAGCACCAGAAGCTGGAGAAAAATATGGGTTTTTTTGTGAATTTTGTTAATTGTTTTAATATTTGCTCTTAAGAATACTTCCATTAAATTGAGATGTAGCTGCTACATTCTAAAAGTTTGGGGTTTTTTCTCAAACTAGAAGTGAGTGGGAGTGCACTCACTATTCAGCTGTCATTGCTTTGTGCTTCCTTTTTGTCTCTAAGGCCTCAAAATCATGTGAGGGTTGGATGGGTGTGAAATTAATTATTGTTGTTGCTTTTTAAAGTGACACTGAAATGTTTCCCACATTAGGCATTAGGTTGGGCTTTTTTACATAAGTGACAATTAAATAGATGGCAAGTCTTTTGCAAGTTTGTTTTTTTTGGTTTTTTTTTTTTCTAAATGAGAATACTTCTGCTAGGTTTGCTATCAAATAGATAAGAACAGTTCACCAAGGATAGGAGAGTTCTACAATGATCATCTACTCCAACTCTTTGACCAGGGCTGACCAATAGCTATTGCATGTTTTGAGGGCACTGCCCAAATATGAGAGGCTTGGGGCATCAACCACCTCCCTAGCAAGCCTGTTAAGTTTTGAACCAACACCTGCTCAATAAAGAAATGTTTCTTATTGTCACATATGAATGTCCCCTGCTGCAGTTTTAAATCATTGCCCCACAGCCTGCCACCGAATACCAGGGAAATCAACACCTCCCTCTTCACCTCCCCTCCTCAGGGAGCATCGTGCAGAATTTATACACTACATAGATCTAATTGCAATAATGGGATATTGACCAAATGAAGATACCTCTTACCCTGTACAAGAAATTAAATAACAGGTTATGACACTGATGGCATTAAGTCAGATCAGAAACACACACCCAATATCTTTATAATAAGAATAAACAGGCACTGCATAAGAAAGGATGGAAAAGTGTATATGAAATTTCCTGAATTACTTCACTGCCTTTTATTGTTTAAATTTATTATTTTTTTTATTTCAGGAAACATCTTGAATCATATGTGCTCTGCCTATTTAGTAATGCTTAATAAACTTTTCTTTTGCAGAACTATCTAATAAGCCCTTGGACCTATTTAAATTTTTACAGTCTACAACATTCTTTGACAAAGAGTTTCATTATTCCACAATATATTTTATGGAGGGAGAAAAACCCAAAAACTCTAAAAGATCACCTTTCATTCTGAATCTAATTCCCATTAGCTGTATTTGATAGTAGATAGGAAGAAAACAGAAATTATTGATCTCCATTAAACTGTCTATGGCACTTGTGATTTTGTGGATGTTTATTAAATCCACCACCTTATTTCTTCCATTCATGTTCCTTTTCAGTTCTGCCTTGTTAAGTCATTACTTGCATAGAAATGTTTACACATTTTAATCAGAAACTTCACTCCTTCCTGAACATTTTCCAGTTATACTGCATCATTTTGAGGTGCAGGGACGAAAGTTGTATAGTATTCAAAACATACAAGAAACATGAAATTATATAATGGAATAATGACATTTTCTGTTTCATTCTGCATTTCTTTACTACTTTCTGACAACTGATTTCTTTTTCACTTTTGCTGAGCATAGAAATGACTGTCACAAAACCAAAATCTTCCCCTGGGTAATATGGTCAGCTCAGTGCTCGTTATTGGTTTTCCCATCTAGATTGCTCTACATTATTACCATTATATTTCATCTGACATTTTGTAACATTGTCATTCAAATTCTTTCTTACTTCATCAAAGTTTTCAAAGCTGAACTCCATTCAGTCTGCACTGAATCACTTCATATTCAGAAAGACTTTATCACTTAACTATGGATCATTTTTCCTAAGTTATTCACAAATTAGTCTAAAAAAATATTCTGCCAACACAAGTCAATGATAATCTCAATTCTCTGCAAGAGAAGGCTGCTTACTTTCACCTCCTCTTTCTAATTAATTTGTTTGTATCTTTAGGTGTAATTAATGTGTGTGCCCAGGTGCTGGCTACTGTGAGAAGACACCAAAAGCTGCCCCCGTGTTGGACAGAGTCAGTTCCAGCCAGCTCTGGCCAAAGCTGAGCTCAGCAGTGATGTTGCCAGTGCCTCTGTGATAACCTGTTGAAGAAATGGTAAAGATGCTGTGCAGCAACTGGGAATGAGAGGAGTGAAAACATATATCTCTTTATCTTAGCCTGTTTAATTGGTAATAAATTATATTAATTTCACAGTCTGTCTTGCTCATGGAGATAATTGCTGAGTGATCTCCCTACACTTATCTCAACCCACAAGTGTTTAGTTGTACTTTATCCCCCTGTTCTCTTGAGAAGGAGGTGTGATAGAGAGGCTTGTTGGTCACCCAGCTGTCACCTATACCACAGCCTGCCACAGAGAGAAATTTCTTAGATCACCTCTGGCATCACATTTATCATTTCCCAGTCCTAAGGTGCAACAGCAGTTTTGAAGAGAGAAGTTGCACGCTACCATTAGTGATTTAGCTATTTCATCCTTGAATTATCTTAGAACACTTGAGTGAATGCCATGTAGTCCTTCCAATTTGTTACTGCTTATTTTGTAAGTCTGCTTCATAACCCCTTTTACAGCCAATTTCAGGCATAACTGCTGAGTCCCCAATAAAAAAGAGTTCCAGTGAAAGAATCTCCCTGATTTTTCCACAGTGAACACTGATGGAAAAAAAAAGTAATTTGGTTTCTCTGTGGTGGTTTTGATTTGTTAGAAAGATTGTTTTATATCTAAATTCTTATCTGAGTTCTTTGTAAGATTTCATTGCAGATTTCTTATAGAACGTCTGTTTGGAAAAAAAAAATGGCAAAACCAAAAATAAACCAGTTATTAAGGATACTTATTTAGAAGGTTTTTAATTTTTTTTCCTCAATTCTTTTTTTGGGATATCTTTGAAGATGTGCACAAAACCAGCAGATTATTCATCCTCAAGCATTCTTTCATCAAAATGCAATAGCTATTCATTCAAATTAATATGCATTCTTCAGTTCTTCATGTTAGAAGGCAATATTCCATAGCCTTTTCTTGTTTTGTGCAGTTTCTAACCTCTGGAAATCTAAAACATGGCAGTCTGGGAAGAATTTTTGTGCTTGCATTGTGACACACCAAAGAATGGAGGACCAGGCTTATTTTTGCTTACATTTCCAATTCATTAGTCACAATTGTTTTGGACTACTGAGTACCTTTCTTTTCTGCCTATCTGGTTATATTAGTCCCCTAGCCACAAGCCATGCCATCATTAAAATTATTCTCCAAAGCAATTCCTGTAGTAAACAACAGATCTGGGAATGCTGGTTTGCAGAAAACTAATCAGTAATTCTAACGGTAAAATGACTGGGACTTTTCTCTCAATTTTGCTGAATATTGATGAAAGAATGATGCATCATCCCATGTAGGGAACAGCAAAAATGAGTCATGTGATAGAATTGTATTTGCAGCCCTGAACTTCTTCCCATATTAATTTACCAAGCCAAAGGATGTTGGTCATTTTTAATTACTTAGTCCCTCATACTTAGTCTACCTGAGCATTTCACTAGTCATAGCAGCTGGGGGCCAGTGTATCCTTCACTGTCTCTCAGAGCACCCACACATGGCTGCCATGACTTCTGTTCAGAAATGGAGCACAATGGAATGTTTTATTAGACAGAGATAACAGGAATGAAGCAGACCTTTGGCAGTATGTCCCCCTCAAAGGGAAAGTTTCTGAATTCTATGGAAGTGTTACTTTTGATCTACTGAGAGCATTTTGTTTTAGAAAAAAAAATTATGGCTTGGTGATTTTAGTGGTTGGAAAAGCTACTACTTCAGAAGGTATATTGTCTTACTGATGATCTACCTATACCGAAATACCCTAAAATCCTGATTTTGACATGCAAACTAGTCAATACGTAGGGGTATAGCAGATGTCAAGGTACAAACATGGTCTTTAGGCACAATTGTGAAATTTCATCCTAGTAGAGTTTGTGTTGACACCAAAAAAATGTGATCCAATATAAGTCTGTATATAGTGTTTGTATTCCAAGATTTTGGCAGCAGTCCAGCCACAGGGGTGACTTCCATGAAAAGAGACCAGAAGTTTTCCCTGTGTTCAATACAGCCAATACCACCCAATCAGACAGATAGAGCCAAGACGACCCACCTCTGGGCAAAGCTAAGGCTGTCAGTGACTGTGGTAGTCCCTTGGGATGGCCTCTTTAAGAAGGGGAAAACAAAACTGCTGCAAAGCAGCGCCCAGAGAGAGGAGTGAGAATATGTGAGAGAAACAGCCTTGCAGACACCAAGGTCAGTGAAGAATGGGGAGGGGATGCTCCAGGCACAGAGATTCCTCTCCAGCCTGCACAGGACTCCATGCTGGAGCAGGTAGATGTCTGAAAAGGACCAGGAGCCCATGGGAAGCCCATGGTCCAGCAGCCACCTGGCAGGACCTGTGTTGTTTCTGAAAGACTGTGCTCCATGTAAGGGGTACACACTGGAACTGTTCATGAAAATCTGCAACCTGTGTGAGGGACCCCAGAGTGGAGCAGAGGAAGACTATGAGGAGGAAGGACAGGCAGAGACAACATGAGATTAACTGACTGCATCCCTCATTTCCTTCATCCTGTGCCACTAAGAAATCATGAGTGGAATCCAGGAATAAGAGCGGGTGGTGGGCAGGTATTTTAATTTATTATTTTTTTTTTAAATTTAATCTTATTCTACTCCAATTTGATTGGTAGAAAATTAAATTAATTTCCCAAATACAAGTCTGCTTTTCCCATGATGATGATAACTAGTGAGTGATTTCTCCTTGTCCTTATCTCAATCCTTTCATAATGTCTTCTCTCTACTTTCCAGCTGACAAGGAGCATGTCAGAGTGACACTGGTGGACAGCTGACATCCAGCCAGGGTCAACCTACCACAGTCTGACTTCAGGAGCAGGCCCTACATTTCTTTTATTTTCCTACATGCATAAGTCGGTTTCTTTGCTGGTACTGGTTTTGGCTGGGGTAGAGTTAGTTTTCTCCACAGTGAGTAATGTGGGTCTGTATGGACAGCTTTGAGCCTGTGGTCTGACCTGGAATGCTGCAAACTTCCCAGAGTGAGAGACAGCCTTCTGGGGGTCTGGGCAGCCTCAGCAAGGTGCAGCCGGAGGCTGCAAGTGATTCAGCTCTTAGGACTGATATCAGCTCTTAGCACTAGTTTCAGCTCCTGGCAGGGATTTCAGCCCTGCCTTGCAAGGTTAACCCGGGCTGACTCAGGGACAGAGACAGGAATGACATGCAGCTATTCCACAGGGTACCTTTTATTGTCTAGCACCCTGCGAAGGGGCCCAGGGATGACAGGACAACTCCCTACTGAACAGGGCAAAGGCTGGGGTATTCCTGGGGGAAAGTGAGATGGTACCAAAGGGGAGAGACCAATGGATTGGAGAGGATCTACATGGGTATATCAGAGCATAGTGGGTACTTTACCCTGACCAGAGAGAACAGCATCAAGGGTTCTCTCTCCTGGGGAAGGAGATGAGCTTATCCCTTTCCTTTCAAGGGACATCCCTCCAGGGCAGAGGCCTGGCAGGCTTATCCACCTCCACAGGTCTCTGTTTTGGATTTCTGCTGGAAATAGTGTTGATAGCACAAACATGCTTTTGTTATTGCTGAGTGGTGCTTACAGAGAGTCAAGGACCTTTCCACTCTTACCTCACCTCATCAATGAGGAGGCTGGGGAGGCACAAGGATTTGGAAGGGGACACAGCTGGCACAACTGAGCCCAAGTGACCAAAAGGATATTCTAGATCATATGACATCATATGACATCATGCTCAGTGTATAAAGCTGGGGGAAGGAGGGAGGAAACAAAATTTTCAGTGACTGTGTTTGTCTTCTCAGGTCACTGTTAGATGTGATGGGCCCTGCTCTCCTGAAGATGGCTGAAGACCTGCCTGACCATGAGAAGCAGTGAATTCATTCCTTGGTTTCCTTTCGTTGTGTTTGTGGCTTTTGCCTTCCTTGTTTAAGTGCCTTTATCTCAACCCACATATTTTACTAGCTTTTACCATTCCAATTCTGTTCCTGATCCTACTGATGAGGGATTAAGAGACTGACTGTATGGTGCTGAGTTCCTGACTGGGTTTAAACCAAAACACTATATTTTATTAGATACTGTTATCTAAGATAAAACTAGTCTGATCATTCCTGAGTAATTTCAAAACCTGCAGCAGTTTTCAGCCCATTCTATGCTCAGTGTAAGCACACTGAAATGTAAAAGGTATAATAGCTTCAGTTATTCACTTTTAATTCACTGCTGGAAGTTTCATGGAGCCCTCAGGAAAGTCCTCAAGAAGGAGCTCAGGCAAGCAATGAAGGACAGAAATATCCGGTTACCATGAAAAGAATACCTTTCATAAAAACATACTGCATCCTATATCTCTTCCTCCTTGACTGGGCTCAGCAAAATAGCTTAGTTGAGCCTGGGAATAGTAATTCATAATCCCACTTTGTTCTGAAAATCACGGGTTCAATAAAAAACTGGTTTTATGATCCATAACAAATTCCTCTACAGGTTGTCCTCTGAAAGTTCCTGTATATTCCAAAAATGTAACTACCTTGGTATTTTCCCCATAGGCTTTAAAATTGTCACTTCTTCTACCTTAATTCTCCTTCTAAAAAAAACACACTTGTGCATCTGCTTATAAGCAAAGTACCTAAACCCACAATGAAAACAGAAAAAGATTGAAAATTGGTTGGCAGAGACATGTAGCCTAGAGGATGTTTCCACTTACCCTTGGGTAGAAAACTGGAGCCTGGACATCTGTATTTCTCTTTACATCATTTGTACAGACCAGATTTCCAGTGAAGTTTAGACTCCCAAGCATATGTAAATATCTATATGTAAAACCTTAAGTGCAGTAATCCTGATCTTAAAAGTGATCCCACCCTTGAGACTTGTTTCTTTTACTCGGATAAAGCCAACTAGCACCATTTGAAATATCCTTGCCCTATATTAGGTATCTGCACTGAGTTCAGATGACCAAGAGAGATACTTTCAGTCTTCAGCAGCATGTGAAGATCAGAGAGAACACTTTTGCAGCACTGAAATTAAATTGAATTCTTATATTTAGGAAACTGACTCATGCCCAGTATGTTTATTTAATATGAAACTTGCATTTTATCTCATAAATGAAAAATTCAAATGCAAAAGAATTCTGGTGTAGTCGATGCTTAACATAATGAATATCCTTCTTTGTTCAATTAATCCCAGTCATTCCTGCTCAGAATATTCTTCAGGATAGACATTATGGTTCAAGTACTTGCCTTATGGTTCAAGTACTCCTAACCAATGGAACGGTTAAACAGCAGAGGAAAACAAAAGGAATATTGTATAGTTGTGATATTTGGGTGAAAGCTAAGGGTAGAAGCTACTAATTTCTCATTATGTGAAGCACTGTGAGAGATTATCATAATATGGATTAAATTAATTTTTTACCTTTGGTCATTCTGTGGAATGGTGGGGAAAATAAGCAGGAAAAAGGCTCTGTCTATCCCTTCAGAGAGTCATACACTTGTAACATAAATCCTCATGGGTCCAGAAAGTGACATTTGCAATGTGCCCTCTGTAAAGTTTACATACTATTATGCAAAATGTATGACAGTTATTCCTGAATATGCACACTAAGAAATCATCACATCTCTTTTTCAGTCTTAAATTATATTCAGAGATACAATACAAAAGAAGAATATTCTTCCAAGAAGTTCTAAATCTCTGTGGTGTGGGTATCAGAATTATCCTTGGCATTATAAAAAAAATCCTCACAGTCTTAATTTTCCAAGAACTGAAGATTTTTTTCCTGCTTCTTCACCCTCTTTTTTCTTTGTTTTCACTTTGTTTGTTGATGTTTCTTAACCTTGATCAGTTTGAAAAATAACTTAATAGTTTGGTATATTTATTCAGTGGATTCTTTTATAGATCCTTTTATAGATCTTTTATAGTCAGCAATTTTGTAAGACCTTACCAAGAAGAAAAGAACAAAGAAATATAAGGTCTTATAATTAGCAACATATAAAAGAAATTATAATGAGTGTACATAAGGTGAGAATGCAAATCTTCCCTATGCCTTTGTAGATGAAGGTGTTGGGAATCAGTAGTTAATCCATAGAGATTTTACTAATGAGCCAACAGGACTATAACAATTCAGCAGATATTTAATAAATACTTAAAATATGTTTATACATCTGTTGCTTTCTCTTTTGTGAGTTGTAATTAAAACAGCAATTGTATCTCTCTTGGGTAGAATTGTTTTGAAGGCAACACATGGACTGAGAAACAGAAGAGAATGAATTGCTGGGTTTAGAAGATTAGCTCTCTAGGTAGATCTCACACTGGCTTTGCTGTAGTTTGGAGAGTTTTATTCTTTTTTTCTCAGTTACTTTTGCACAATTATCTTAAACAACCTGCTGTCATCAATTTGTAATCTATTAGTCATGAATTTTTTTTAGCCATTTCATTTTTACTATTTTTTAAAGTAAATAAAACAGTCTAGAAACATTCAAACAGAATGTTTCACTAAGAGTTAAATAGCAAGAGAAAAGCAAAATATATCAGCGCCACATAATGAAAAACATAATGAAATATCCTTTAATACCTAAAGAATGGAAAACTGGAAAGTTTAATTATTAACTTTCTTCAAGACTTTTGCAGTGATTGTATTTGTAGTTCTCCTAGCACTTTCAAAAGAAGAACTTCAGCAAAAGAATATATTTTACCAGAGGACCTTTTCATCAATGTTTTTTTTCTTATCACATTGTAGTTCTTAAAAAGTTTCTATATTCCATGTATCAAGAATTGTCAATATAGAAATTGACGTTTGGAACTGCATGAAGATTATCTCCCTAGCTACTGTCTCTGCAAATTTGACCTCTGCTTGATTCAAAACACAAAACTTGAAATTATCATCTAAAAAAAATGTCTCAAATATAATATCAGATGACAATTATATTTAAACCAGAAAATGCATTAGACCAGAAACCTGTCTTTTGGCATTTGCCAAGACAATAGTAGTAAAAAAGTCCTTCCTTCTGAATATCTCCATCAAGAACTTCATGTGTTATTTCTTTCAAGAGTACTCAGATCTAAAGTTAGCAACTTTAGCAATACTAAATTTTACCTAGAATTGTTGTTTTGTTTTGCTTTTGGTTTTGTTTTGGTTTGTTTTTTAATATCTAGCCTGTCATTCTGCATGACTACCATTCTTTCAGGTAGATGAGAATTTGCTCTGCCACTGAGGAACAGAAACTTTTTCAGTATTGGTGCCATCACAAAATCATCTGGACTCATTACAAATTCTATTTTTATCCTTTTCCTTATAAAAGTATCTGACCATCACAATTTTTACCTCAAGGTCTGATATGAAAGAAGAAATAATTTAGAATATATTTACTGCAGAAAGATCCCTTCTTTACCTTTTTCACATATTTTTGGGACATTTAGATTATTATATTTTCACTCTTGGAGCATTTACATATCCTAACTGGAAGCTAAAAAGTTTGGTTTTCAATGATCTACTGCACCAAGAAATTGGTATTCAGAATTTAGCATTTATATGGGAATATATATTTCATAATATTATAATTATGAAATAGCTGAAGGGATTTTCTTCAAAGGGATTTTCTTCTAAGGTTCCAGAAACATTTGCTTTAGGAAGGAAGCCAAGCATGAACAGAAATAAGCTTTAAGAAGTTTGTTTTATTAAGTCCAAAAAAAATTTAATGAGGAAGGAGTTCTATTATACAGGGAGTTTGAATTTAGATTTTATTGCTATTGAAAGCTGTCACTTTAAAAAGAAATGTAAATTTCATTCCCAGGAAAAAAACTAACTTTTTTGTTTAACCTTTATTTTTAATGAGAACCCATTTCCCATAAATAGCAACAATTATCCCTCAATAACTGTCTTCCACCTTGATTCTGAAAGTGACAGCAGATTTTCTGTGCATACAATATCTATATATATATTATTTAGGCATAATTCATGCTAAAATGTTTCAGTTCCAATAAATATGAGATGTAGGTTAAAATACTGCTTTAATCTGATAAATGACTGCACAGACTGATGGTTAAATTAAGTATATAGTAGAACAGAATGACAGAAGATTTATCATAATAAATGGCCATAAAGGATCCAAAATAAAGATAATGCAGCATAATGAGACAGAGAAAAAAGGATTATGATGGAGAAGGAAATAATAGGCAATATATTTAGTCTCAATTTCTCTGTTCTCCTCAGCCTCTCACGCAAGGAAAACGAAACTTACACTGTAAGTCTTCCAACTTACAACTTTTTGTCTCTTGTTTAAGAATCTGAAGCATTGTCTGCATACAGATGCAACAAATCTGCATAAACTCAGCCATCAACGCATACACTTTAATATAATAAGGACTTTCCTTCATGTGTTTTCAAGACTCTTCCATTTACCAGGACAGTGAAATTGATAATATGTACCTGTCTATCTGCTGTTCATGCAATGAGGTAATGCCTTTTCCTCTGCAATGAAGTGTTCATTACTTCAGAAAGAAGCATCGAGAGCTTTCATGAGATCCCTACTGGAACCACTTGTTCCCTCTCCACATGTTATGAGCAGCTGTCTAAATTGGAGTCTGGCTTTCAAAAAGTTCAAATCATGTGCAGTAATGAGAAAAAAAAAATAGCAACTTTTGCTATGCTGTGTGATGTTTGTAATGAATAATTTATTAATTTTTGCACAGTTCTTGATTTTCAGTGTACTGTTGCTCACTGCTTGTTCTGCACTTTGGCAAACTTGTGCTATATTCTGGTCTTACAGTATTTTCACATGGATCCAGATGGTTTGTTTTTTTTTACACTTGCAAACAACTCCCTCTTCAGCTTTCTTGTAGTCTCCCTTTAGGTATTGGAAGTCTGCATGTAGATTACCTCAAATAATTCTTGTATATAATTTTTCATTACTCTTATGATCATTACTTTTTCTAGTTTTTCTGCTGCATCTAGAAAAGTGCTGTCATGCTTTTCTGTGCACGATTTACACACCAAAATTTATTTAAGTTTTCTGTATTTTTTGTCACATTTTTATTTTGTTTTATTGCTTAATCAGAATTATCTTCATTCTTTCCTATATGATTTTAGCACTCATTTTTACTTAAGGAATAAACTAATTTCATAGAATCATTAAGTTAGTCTTCTAATGCAAAGTTTTTTCAATCATTCTGTCCTCTAATACATTTAAATGTATCTGTTTCTTTCATTACTTTTTAGCCTGATTTGTTTTGTTTTGTTTTGTTATGGGCTTGTTTTTGGTTTTTGTTTTGTTTTTTTCACAGCTGTATTCAACAGAAGATCTAAAATATAAACTAGGATTCTGTGTGTTATGTCAACTGAAGAAAAAGACTGAGTGGCAGTTCATACCTTGTCTGACACCAGTTTGAAATTAAAATGTCCAGATGTAGATACTTACATCTGGGAATCTTCCTATATTCCAAATGTATTGTCATAGCCCAAACAAAGAAATCTCATACAATAAATTATACATAAGAAATAATACATTTATTCCCAAGTTAAATACCTAAAGTACAGGCAACAAGGTCAGTTGCTGTCCTTATCTTGAACTGAATCCTGTCTCTGAGAATCCACAGTTATAAGTGTTGAAGCAAAATGAAATTTCATTGCTGCTCAAAATCGACAACAAGACGAAATCCATTCAGAAAGAAGATTGAATTAATTTTATGCTCCAGGAGTGCTGCTGATAACTTCCTGACATGGGTGACCAAGGAGCAAAAAACACAAAATGCTCTGCTGGACCTGATACTTACAAACAAGGAAGGACTGGCCTTAGATGAGAAATCTGGGAGCAGTCTTGGCTGTAGTAATTGTAAAATAGTGGACTTTAGGGATAAAACCAGCAAACTGAAAGATCACAGGCTTGAATTTAAGGGGACCATAGGTTGCCCCATTCAGGACTCTATTTCCAATAATCCCATGGGAGATGACTCTGGAAAGATGTCTGACTTTCAAGGATCACTTACTCCAAATTATACCATCCCATCTCTACCTCCTAACCCAGAGGCACAATGAGACAGGGAATGGGAGTTGTGGTCAGTTCATTGCCTGTGGTTTCTCCATGGCTCAGGGAGAGCAATCATTCCCCACCGATGGCAGATAGCTCTCTGTGAACTTCTCCAACATGACAACAGCAGTTCCCTGCCAACTGCTTCTTGCAGTATGTTATTATTCTCAATGATTTGCTCCATTTCCCCCTGTATTGTTGGAACAGTCCAAGTTGCATCCTCCCATCTAGCTGTCCATCTTGCCCTACACGTGTCCCTTGATACAGAATGTTCCTGGTCCCTCCTCCTCCTGAGCTGTCAATCCCACCTGGTACCAGCCTCTTTTTATAGGAAATTCCCTGGAAATCCCCTGTTCCTTGAGGCCAAATTGGTTTGGTCAACCGTTCCCCTCCCCCTGTGCCTCCTCATGGGTTGAAGTGTTGTAAACCCTGCCTTGTGTTCATCCCCACTCCTTTCCCTGTTGTACAATAATTTGTACCCTCCCCTAGAACCCTCCCTGTATAAAAGTCCCTTCACACCAGCCTTTGGGGTCTTTCATCCCTCCTTGAGAATCAACCTCTTTGGAAACCACACAAAAGACCTCTCTGTCATCTTTGCTTTTGCCTGCAGCTCAGCACATCACGTGCTGCAGAGATCCAGCCCTGCTGTTTCTCAGATCATTCCTGAGAACATCCAGCCTCCACCACTGTCGGGAACTAGCAGGGAAATCCAGCACTGCTGGATGTCTGCTGCTGCAGTGGGAGTCCATCCCATGGGCTACAGCACCCCTCTGTAGGGTGGGCTGCCTTCAAGGACAGGCTGCTCCAGAGTGGGCTCCACTCTCCATGGGCCTTCTGTAGGGTCAGTGACTCCTCTCACAACATCCATCTGCTCCAGCATGGTGCTCTCCATGGGCTGAGGGTGGATCCCTGCATCCCCATGGATCCACATGGGCTGTAGGGCCACAGCTGCTCCACCATGGTCTGCACCAAGGGCTGCAGGGGATTCTCAGCTCTGGTGCCTGGACCACCTCTCCCTCTCCACTGACCTTGGTGTCTGCAGAGTTGTTCCTCTCACAAGTTCTCATTCCACTCTTCTTTGGCCACATTACAACTGCAAAATAACTTTTTTTTTTTTCCTTCCTTCTTAAATCTGTTATCATGGAGGCATTACCATGATCTGTGATTGGTCCAGCCTTGACCAGTGGCATGTCCATCCTTGGACCCACCAGGTACTGGCAGACATGGAGGAAACTTCCAGCTTCTCACAGAAGCCACTCCTCTAGCCTCACCCCTACTACCAAAAACCAGCCTATGCACACCCAATACTGATTCTATGAAGTAGTTAGCTCATCGGAGGAAGGTGCAGTGTGGTTCATCCTGACTTCAGCAAGGCTTTCCACAAAAACTCTCATATCTTTCTCGTAGATTAATAGATGAAATATGAGTTAAGTGATTATTTTACATGTATCTCTTCTTTGTTGTGCTGTATAATATTTGGGGAGAAAATGCTTTTTTACTGTTAATCTTCATGAAGTACCAGTTTCTCCCCAGGGGGTCTCTAAATACCTCAGTTACAACAAAATTACATATGAAATTTGCCATACATGACAAATACTCTAAATGACAGTTAACCCATATATATTTTTTGTCGTTCAGACTCATCAGTCTGATGTAGTACCCTCAACAGAAATCAGACAAAAAACCAAATTCCACTCAAAATTAATACTGTTGCCATTCTTCTTCCATTCTCATATATCTATGTCTCGATTTTTCTCTACCTGTATGATGATTTTCCCTCAGAGTTTTATTAGTTTTAGTAATAATTTCATTGTGAACATCGCCATGTTACCTCCCACAGGCCTTTTAATAGTTTCTGTTACATGAAGGGAATGCTTTTTATTGCATTTAATGATTCTAAGTTTTAAACCAATTAAGCAAACTAATTCCATGCAAGGAGAGAAGCCTATTTTGTCTTGGGCAAATGCCAAACCCTTTCAGTGAGAGACTGTTATATCAGACTTCTCAGCAAGAAAGAAGCAAAGAAATTACTGTGTGTCTGAATCTGAGATGAAAATTAGCTATTTTGAAAAACGAATCTCTGATAAATACAACAAGGATTTATGACTAAAATTTCAGCCAGCAGAGATGGTATTTGATGACATTATCTCAAGGGGAAAAGTAATATTTTTTTATCTTAAAAAATCAACTGTATAGGTTTGGGATTGTTTGGCAGAATGTAACACTCCACTATGTATGCAATCAGTGCATCTGAAAACTGACAGCTAGATCCTGTTGGCAATCTGCAAGATATTTCAAGCATGCACTGTCTTTTCAGAACAATTGAAGTCACTTTAAAAAGCAAGTTGAAGAGCTATGTGTAAATACTGAAAGGCAACAGTTTCTGATCTCACTCAAGTTACTGAAATTGGGTCTTAAAGCTTCTGTGTCAATTTTCATATGTATATGATTATATGTGGGGCCAAGACAGGAAAAACTCAACAATCTTGATCTCACTAATGCTGGTTAAAGCAATATGATCTGCTTCATTCACTCTCTTTCCTCCTCACCCCTTGCTGTCTTTCCTTCCAGTAGGAGTTTTTGCAGAGCATTCTTTCATGGTGCAGTTTTAAGGTATCCTGGTTACTCAGGACAATAAATCTCTGGTCCAGCAAATTGATTTTCTTATCTAAAGAACAATCTAAACATTTAAAAAAAAAATCTTATATGGAGAGTACAGAATTGAGATGCTTACTTCATGAAGAATCCTTGCTTTTATAATAAGAGTGTAATTTCAAATATGAAATCAATAGAACATCTTTGGTTCACATCTCTCTATGTAAATTAGAGCTGGAGTGTAAGTGGTATTCTAGATGCTTCTCACATCTCAGATAGGTACCAAAGTGCAAATGTAATATACGACCTCTTTCCTTGCATAACCCTTCCCATTTTTGAGCATAGAACTGACATAAACTAATGTCCATGAGATCTGTATCATCATGCTTCAGTGAAAAAAAGATAGATTATATTTTTTCTGCCTACAGTTATGACTAACATTAAGAGAGGATTTTCGCTCTCACAGCTAAAAGTGTCTTCATTACACTTCTTGACTCATAACTGGTTTTGGTAGTAATCACCTTATTTTATTATTGGAATTATTTTTATTATTATTTTTTATTATTAGAATTAACAGAAGACAAACATGAACATAATTAAACTTTTTTTCTATATTAGTAGTGTCTTCTTTTAAATTTTATTTTAGCTTCCAATTATGTTTTGGTGTGGTAAATTAGATTTAGGGATCATGACTTCAGATCAGCTCCACCTGCAATTTCATGTTCGATATTTTCTACTTTTTGAATAAAGTAGAAATCTTTGGGAAACTGATAGTTAATAAAATGCAAAACACCAGCCACTTGTATTTTAATCGTTTTAGATCTTGTTCCTGTCCTCAAAAAGGTATGGAAGTATGGAAAGGTATGGTATCAGAAGTATGGAAATGTTTCCAGATTGAAGAAATATTAAATTATCTGGAAATCTGAAACCTAGAAGAGAACCCATTCTGCTTATCATCTATAGCACAAGTTGGAAGAGGTTTTCTCTGTCTTAAAACAGGTCATGATGCATCAAATTAAACTGGTTGAGTAACTGTATTAACCTTTAGAGTTTTACCTGAATCAAGTGGTAATTAAATTCTTGGTTTCTAATGATTTTCATGAGAGTTCATATATTTCACACATTCAGCTGCGCTGGAATGCAATAAGACTCTGGTAAAAACATTTTAATATAAATTATGGGTTTTCCACACTGGATGCTACCAGCCCCTACTAATTCCCTAATTAATGTGACTAATCATTTATGTGTCTATAAAGATAAACTCTAGTACATTGCTACACCAAACTCCTCATTGACATGCTGAAATGAACCCATAGTTACCTAAAGCACCTCTGTTAGAACAATAATTTGAAACAGAAGGCTACTAAAGTGATATTTTACTTATATTGCATATTATATAGTGGTAGCAGCTTAAGGAAAACAAAAAAGGATTTTTTTTTCTATAATGCAGGTTTTGGTCCATTCTGTTTAAACATAAAAAGGTTTCTCATAATCTATCACTGAAGTTTGAGTTACAATCAGTGGGAAGTCAGATTTATAGGGATATTCTATGGTTAAACATTTTTGTATTTTTGAGAGTTTCAAGTAAAACTATCAGGAATTTCCCTAAGTGTTACCATAAGTTAATTATCTAAATGTTTCAAGAGTCCCTATGGAAGGAAAAAAATTCAAAATACTTCAACATTATTTTTTTTAAGAGGACTTTTAAGACAACATATGTATGTGATTTCACCTGTGAGAAAGAGACTGAAACCTCAATATTTTCATGCTCAGTTAGTTTCAATCCAATTGCAGATAGAAACAGGGAAAAACATATTTCAATATTTGAAAAATCTTCTGATTCTTACTTGAATATCTTCATCTGTGTGCAATTTATGAATTTTAGGTAATTTTCACATAGTGAGTATGACTAGATAATGGATCTTAACTATAATAACCAGTCTGCGAAGAATATATATATATATATATAAGAAAGACAAATAGTTATTTTTCTGATGCAGCTGCTGTTAAGGTGAGTTGCCATGTTGTTTGCTGTGAAAGAGTTTAATAACTGCATGAAAACTATTTACAACTTAATAGGAGAAGGTCCAGAATTAATATGGTACCAAATCTTTTGTAAAGTAGGATTTATACTGAGTTCTCAATTAGAGATTTTTACTTATAAACAAATAAACAGAGGAAGGAGAGAAAGTGAGGGATGAAATCATATTTTCCTTCTTGGATACAGATCTGTTTAGGGATTGGGTAACTGATATTGAATGGTTTTGCTCATGGTGACAAACTAAGAAGTGCTTGAAATCAAACATGAGGACTCTTGGGGTTTTCCACATCTGAACTGCAAAGATCTAGACTATTTATCTCCCAATTTCATTAGTACAGTCACCCTAAATCAGTCCATTAGTCTGACTCCTTGCCATTTCATCACCTAGTTGTTCAGGATTGGTGGGTTTGGTTGTTTTTTTTTCTTTGTTTGTTTTAATTTTGTTGGTTTGGGTTTGTTTTTTTTCAGTTTGGTTTGGGTTTTGGGTTTTTTCATTTGGTTATTTTTTGTTTGGGGTTTTGTTGTTGTTTTCAGGAATTTTTTTTTTTGTTTGGTTTGGGGTGGCATTTTTTGGTTTGGTTTGGTTTTGGTTTTGTTTGAGTTTTTTTTAATTGGTTGGTTGATTCAAGTTTTTTAATGAAACATACTCTTTTGACTTGTAAATAGAAAATTCTTCCTGTATATTGCTTATAGAGCACAGAGCAAAGCATCATCAGTTATGAACCAGATGATAATTAGGGTTTCTTTCACCCCAAACAATTCTATTTCCATGATTCTACAGTGTTAAAGTCTTCATGCTTTGCAACTTTTTTCTCATTCACAAAAACATTTCAGCCTTTTTTCAAGCCACAGTATTTCAAACTGTTTTGGCAAGGCTGGGTTCTATAGTGATTTTGTTGCTGCAGTTTTGGCTTTACAGACAGTTTTATTTGTATCCTTGTCTTTATGAGAGTAACACACCAAGCAGTGAGTATATGACTATTGAAATTGATTGCTACCTGTCAATTATTACACTTCACTCCAGGCTTCAATGTAGTGATACTTCAGAAAGAGAAATAGTAAATAATTAATTTGGAGATTGCACATATACATTGCATACAGTTGACTTAAATTCAATTCCCTATTTTTCTGTCCATGTATGTCTGAGGTATGAAAAAAGTGAAATATTACGAAGTGACTAGAAGTGAATTTGTATCAAAGCCTGCTATATTATTTCACTATTATTTACTAAGTCAAAACACACACACAAAAATTTCAAAGGAAAAAACTATTATTTTTTGCTTTCAACTTCAAACTTCTCTGTAATTTGCTTTTTTATGAGGTAGAGATCTACATTTATTTCACTAGATAGAATGAGTACTTTTTAAAGGAAAACTTAAAGACTATTTTTCTGTTTGTTTTGAAACTTCCGAAATTAACAGCAGAGCATTAAAAATATAAGGAATTTTCTTATTTGTAGTATTTATAAGTCATTTAAAATTTGAAATGGAAAATTCAGAGCCTGAAGACTGAGGAAAGGAAGGGCTTGAATGAATTTAGGAGGGGAAAAGTTCATTTTCAAAGGATATAATTAATTGGTTGCCTTGGGACTGAAACTAATTAGGAAAGGAATAAGAGCAGAAAGACTTTTATTTTTTAGTCTGTATGTAATATTTGGTCTGAGGCTCATGTAGTTTTTATGTGTATTTCTAGTACTCAGTGTTCAAAGAAATTGCAGAATATTTTGTGTGCTTTTGCTCTGTTTTGACCCAGACACTGTTGAATAATATCAGGTTTTTTACTGTATCTCTTGGACAAAGTGTCATAGCATAATAAAAATAGCCAAACTAAAGAAATACACCTGGAAGCAACAACTCTGGCATCAATTCAAGGAACAGATACAGCTAGATCAAGCAACTATGCTTTCATCCTGGGTTTAAAAAATTAAATCAAGCTGAAATAGCTTTACAACAAAAGCATTCCAAAGATATTCCATATAACCAATATAATGCCCTACTTCTACAGTTCACACAACATCACTGGGAAAAAAAAAAACAAACAAAAAAACCACATTTCCATGTAATGATCACAGGTTGAATATGTATGGCTAACACAAAATGAAAATTATAAAAGTATCATTCTTTAACTTACTTTGAGCCACATATAATATGCATAGCACACCTGATAATTATGTTTTAATTGTTCTAGAAAGTCATACAGAGAATAATCTCATCACTGAAGAGGCAGTTAAAAAAATTCTCTACAATACTGTAAGGAATTAGTTTTCTCTAACTTAATGTTTGTTACCATTTTGATGATGCACTGTGTACATTAATATTTTGTTTCAGCACAGTAAAAGAAATCAGCATAATCATTGATTTTGTTTTGAAATTAGCATTAGTTTTGCATTAATAGGAGTGAGTGTATATATATATATGTTTTGTAGGCAGTTAAAATATATATATATTTAATTATTTTTTCAATGCAATGTATCTCTAGTGCATCACCTGGTTTATTTTGGGTACTACTGACAATATAAACTTAAACATCAGCAAGTTAAAAGTCAACTTGTATCTTTCCATTAATGTTTTGTTTTGTTTTTTTTCCCTAATTTCAGAGAATTTTCTTAATGAGGCTGGTTGGAACAACTGTTGTTCAAACTGGTCTGTAGAATTAGAGGTCTTTCACACCACAACGGTACTTTTTATAAGTATGACTTTAAAATGTTGGGTTATTTTTCCATTAATATGGACTGTGGTGGAGAAAGGTAGGGAATTTAGAACATTTTGCTCATAATTGTTTTATGCCAGTTTCCCAGTTGCCACATTTATTGCACTACAATTCGTATTTTTATGCTGAGAGCATAATGATTCCATTGAGTTCGGAGTACAAAGAGATTTATGTTGCATTTTCTCTAAGCTCCAGCATATTCTATTTCACATAAAACACTAAAAAGCTAACAACTTCAATTGTAAAAAATTGGTGTATATAGTTCTTTCAATAAAATAAAAAAAGGGTTAGGATTATTTATATCACACAAAATGGTTTAGGATCTTATTCCAATATTGGAACTGTTTGAGGGAGGGCAAAACGAAGCTCCAAAACCCTGTATTAACTTAGGAATAAAAATTAGAGAGGAATTACTTATTTTCTTTATCCATAACAGAAAAGGGATCACTAACAAAAAAGATTAGGTGTTAAATGCATTTTTTATTTAAAATTATTTTAAAAGGTGTCTAAAACTCTGAGAACAGTTGGTTGACTATATCCATTTTACTGTAAAGGTGAAAATGTAGAAGGCAAAATATATTAAGGGGCCAAACTGAGCAAACTAGCCAACAAGCCAGTGAAAAACTGTGAATGATATATCAGCCTAGTGACTGGTTTTGGAAATTTTTTGAGAAATAGTGGAACAGCTGTTGGCAGTTAAAACTATTAAACACCTTGTAATGGAGGTCTTTGTATGGCTGCCTACAGAGATTTCAGAATAATTGTTACTCTAAAAAAGAGTAATAGGGATTGGATATAATTTGAAGATGATCTTTACTTTCTGCTTTCCTTATTTCAAAAACCTCAAACATATTTTTGTCAAAAACATAAAAAAAAAAAAATTGCTAACATCTAAGGGGCAGAACACATATTTATTTGGACCTCTCCAAAACATTTCTTTTTTTTTTGGGTAGGTCACTCATTGTGCACAGCTGATATGTCATTAGCAACACAGTGTGTACCAATGAGGTACCGGTGACAACAGCTGATTTTGATATATTTTGGTGGTAAATGCTTCTCATTTATCTCATATAATTTCTTCTGATTTTCTTAGTCAAGTTAAACTGATTTCCATCATGCCTAAAAATCCAAACTGAAGTCAGTACTGTCTTTGAGACTTCACTGTTTGATCAGTATTGATTTGGTTGGGGTGAGGATTATTACAGTGAACCTCACTATCCTATAAGTATTGTTTTAATCTTATAAAACTCAATCTTATCAAGTTCATTTTATATATATATATATATATATATCTCCTTATTCTAAAAATTATTTTCTTCTCAATTTCTTATATAATCATGAATGATTTGGGTTGGAAGGCATAACTTCAATTAAAGATCCTCTGGCTCCAACCCCTTGGCATGAGCAGAGGCCCCATCCTTCCTGGCCATGGACAGACCATGCACAGCCTATCTGGGCAACCTGTTCCAAGTCTCACTATCCTCACAGAAAAGAATTTACTCTGAATATCTAATCTAAATCCAACTTCATTCTGATTGAAACTATTTTCTCTCTTCCTACCACCATATGCCCTAACAAAAAGTTTCTCTTTCCCTTTCTCTTAGCCCCCTTTAGGTACTGGAAGACTGCTAAAAAGTTCTCCCCAGAGGTTTCTCTGCACTAAATATGCACAACTCGCTGAGACTCTTTATAGCAGAGGTGCTCTTGCACATGCTAACACTGGTTTGTCAAATTCAAAAAAGGGGTTTTCACCTTTTGTGACATAAAAGATGAAGAGTCCTGAAGCAAAATTTTGAGCTGACGAAATTTCAATGATACAACAGTTAAGCCTAAACTATCAATATGTATATTACATGCAGAAATGAGGGGTTTGATGGGAAGGAGTAGAGAGAATGAAAGAGCCTGCAGTCAGTTGAGCTTTAAAGATTATCTGGGCTTTTCTCAGATACAGCAAGGACACAGATTTTATTCTTATATCACAGAATCACAGGGTGATTGAGGTTGGCAAGGACCTCTGGAGGTTCTCTGGTCCAGCCCCACTTCTCAAGCAGGGCCACCTACAGCCTGTTACCCCTGCCCCTGGCCAGAGAACTTCTGAATATCTCTGAGGAGGGAGATTCCACAACCATCCTGGGGCAACCTCAGCAACTCTCACAACAAAAGAAGTTTTTCCTTATGCTCAGACTGTTCCTTCTGTGTTTAGGCTTGTGACCATTGCCTCTGGTTCTGTCACAAGGCACTGTTGAAAAAAGTATGTCTCCATCTTCTTTGCATTCTCCCTTGGAATATTTCATGCATTGATATAATACACCCTGAGCCTTCTCTTCTCCAGGTTAAGGAGCTTTCTCATCCTTTTTTCACATGAGAAATGTTCCAGCTCTTTCGTAATCTTAGTGGCCCTTCTTTGGCTTCTCTCCAGTATTTCCATCTATCTCACATAGCATGAAGCCTAGAACTGGACAGTGCTCTCCATATTTGGCCTTCCCAGAACTGAGTAGAGCAAAATTGTTGATCTCTGGCAACATTCTTCCTCATGCAGGCCATGTGTTACAGAGGTTGGAACTGCAGAGAAGTCAGAAGAAAGTGAGTTGGAAATGGGGCAAACTGACTTATGTTCACTGTAAATATTTCAGAAGAAGCAATCATCATCAATAAGATTTACTTACTGGAGTAAAAAATAGAAATCTTATATTTTGATTTTTTGGGAACAATGAGTGAAAGTTTCAGAGTAATAACATATGCTTTCACTTCTGTTTCTGTTTTTGTAGAGGGAAGTATTGTCAAAGGTGTCCAAATACTTTTGTGGCCTGTGACCTTAGTGCCTCAGCTGTGGAAGTAGAAACGAGAATAATAAAATTTAAAAATCATTGTAGCTGGTAAGTTTTCAATTCTGTTGCTTCAGTTTTCTGGTTTTATCTTGGGGTTTGGGTTTTTTCTTTAGACTTTCAATTTCATAGACATATTTGAATGCTTTGGACATTTACTTTGGGGAAGTACAGATAATATAAATTATGAAAAAAGCAATGACTAGCTACCCAATATCCATTTCCCAGTCCAGAGGTACTAACTGTGACAGTCTACAAAATCAAAGAAAAACACTTATGCAAGTGAAAGGATGTCTGATTGAACACTGAATTGTATTTATTGCTTCTGGGTGGAAAAGAGATACTAAATCCCTGTTTGGGAGAAGAGCCTGACCTAATGCATGCCATGGCAATTCTCTACAGTCCTTCACTTTGTTTATTCTTAGTGAGTGCATTACAGAGGTGCTCCTTTATACATTTTTACATAAAGCACTTTCTAAATTCAAGCTGTGCTAATGTGATTACCGGGAGTATGAGCACACAAAGGCTGGTTTCTTATCCCCACATTTAAATTCTATATACTCTTTCTTCTGCTTCATTTATATTCTGGTAAGCATTTATGTAATTCTTCTTTTCTTTTATCAAATGTATGAGCAAACTATAGCAAAATCATATCCAACATACACAAATCTTCCTTAGCAAATCAAATCCGAAGTCAGAAATACAAATGATGAACTAGAGACAGAAAAACATATTGTGTTTTTTTCTCAAATAAAAAGTACTCTACCAACAACAACAAAAAAGATATTTTTCACAGTTAAAGTGTGTAGCAGAACCTTTTTTCTTCACATTAACAAGCAAAGAGAAATTGGAAAGAATATGTTCCCAGTCACTTGAAAGAAAAATTGGTTGGCTATTGATCACTTTCCGGTACCCATATATCTTCATGAAATTATGGAATGTTTGAAAGAGAATTTCTCAATTTTTTTTCTTTCTCTTCCTCTGCCTTCTTCCCTCCCTCATACTATATGAAGATTGTTTTGCTGTACTTACACAGACATGTCTATGAATTAATTTTGCTCAGTTTTCACTTTTTGATGTGTAGTCCAACTCTTTTTCGTAACTGCACTTTAATTTGATCAGTTTGATTAATCACAGTAATATTATTTTAAAAAATATAAATGTTGAGAGCTTTTGAAGTATTACATACTGATGAAATGGCAATTTGCAAGAGTTACCATCTGCAAGCAATGTTTTCAAACAGTGTTACAAGCTGTTAGCCTTTTGGTCTTCACAACCTAAGCATAACCTCAAAAATAATAATGGCCTGATCTCTCACTACTGAAAACTATTCTCATTTGTGGGAGGGAAATTCTGTATCTAGGAAGAATTTGACAAACTGGGTCAAGCACATTGTTCACTTTCAGACATGGCTTTGTTAGGGGCGGGGGGAAGGATAAATTTTTTTTCTCTAGCCAACAAAGCAGATACTAATTTCTTTCTGCTGAATGTTTTGAAAATTAGACATTTGTTTTTGCAGTATTTACAGAGTAATCTGAACTATCTGAAAGGAAGCCTAACAAAATAACAAAACAGCAAGCATGTGTGAGATTCTTATACACCCATTTAACACTCCAGCTGAGTCGTCCTGGGTTTTGTTGTAATATCTGAATGGACCAGGAGATATGACAGGCAAGCAACTGCTATTATCTAAAATATTTGTTTTCAGTGCTCTACCGCCTACAGCCCATGAGCAGAGAAGTGCTGTTTTGCTCAGTGAAGGCTTCTCTGTGTGAGAGGATGACAAGCACGTGGGTGAGGAAAAGCTCACATGGTTGTCACCTGGCTCACAGCTCTGGAGTGCACCTTCTCAGCGGCTCCCATCCCACAACAACACCAACCTGCAGATCACTCTTCTAGAGTGGAGTGGGACTGGGGAAAGAAAGAAGCTGCAACAGAATAAAGAGATAACAATAATTCAAGTGAGATCAAAGTCAGCGTTTGACCCTTAGCAATGCATTGACATTGGATCCTGACATTAAGTGGTTGATTTTTAAATACTCCAGGGTTATGCTTTGTTAGCACAAATCAATCCAGCAATTGATTTACTGAAGAATGCATTGATCTACAACCACTGATCCATTACAAAAGGCAACTTCTAAATTTTGTTCTGAGAAGCTGAGTTTGAGACACCTAAATTTTAATGTCCTAGAATACAATCTATAGGCCACTGGTGACCAATT
This sequence comes from Sylvia atricapilla, assembly GCF_009819655.1. Taxonomy (NCBI): domain Eukaryota; kingdom Metazoa; phylum Chordata; class Aves; order Passeriformes; family Sylviidae; genus Sylvia; species Sylvia atricapilla. Next base: position 6,267,115 of record NC_089144.1, on the reverse strand, counting down.
GATTATGACAATTAAGATTTTTTTTTTTCTCCAATGCTTTTGATGACTTATTAAAAAGTGAGTGCTCTAAAAGGAAAGAAAAAAAACAAACCCAAAACCAAAAAAAAACCCTACGGTTTATTATGAAAATCAATCGCATATCATGACAATTTAAAGACCTTAAAGATATTGGCATTTATCATCATAAACTCAGCCTCTTAGTAGGAAGCAAATATCTTGTGTAGAGAATACCACAGCTAAACATTTGTAGGGGTTACTCAGGATGTATTCATGCTCAGGGTCAGGTGGGGTGGGGCTCTGAGTAACCTGGTATAGTGAAAGGTGTTCCTACCAAGGGCACTGAGGTTGAAATTAGATGATCTTAAAAGTCCTTTCCTACTCAAATGATTCTATGATTCTGTCATTCTGTGATGTATTCTGAATGATACAGATTTTATGCTTTTATCTATCATTTGTTAGAGTAATCTTATTTTGATTTTGATGACTATTTCAATAATCTGCCAAAAAAAATTTGTAAGCATTTTATACATTTTTTGCTAAGACATCCTTAATTTTTACTCTTATAATCCATTCAAACTAAGCAGTCAAATACCATAAATATATATTTCTTAACATTACATCTTAAATATTACACTTGAGATCTTACAAGGATTTTATCCTCAATCCTTTAATAAAAAATAAATGCTTTTTGCAGTGCTTTATATCTATTTATACAGTGTTTCAAGGAGCCTTAATATAAAAGACAGTAATGCTAGAAAAGTGGATATTCTTTATTTAAAGAAATGTTTTAATGTATGAAAATAAATAGCCTGTGTTTTAATAAGATGCAACTTCATTAACACTTCTGATGTTAAAAATAATTTATTAATATGTAAAAAAATTAAATAAAGAAATTTTTCTTATTATTTAAAGTATTTAGATTCAAAACCCTTTTGAATCTGAATACCTTCTTTGCAAATTTTTAGATATATAATTAGCAAGGGTTGTTTGCTATGATTTCTAAAGAAATAAAATACCTAATTCTTCATAACATTAGTAAGAATTTTGATGAGATGTTGAATTATTTGGAGCTGAAAAAAAGTTCCTTCTATTCTCATACAGAAATATTTCTTTAAAAATATATCTCAGTATTCCTCAGAAGTTTTTATTACTCCAAAATTTATGTCCTAAAAGAATAAAAACTTTCAAATCAACTTACTGGGAGCATTAGAAGGTTGTTTTTTAAAGTTACTTTAGGCCTATAGTTTCTAGACCTCTGAGTTTGTCAGGAAATCTTTGTGTAAGATTATATTAAATCATAAATCTATATTTTGCTTAATAAATATATTGGTCTATGTCGACTCAAGGAAGTAACTTATAATTGGGTTTAATGGATGCAAAATTAAGTTCTACATTTTTATCAACAGTGAGGATTCTGTTTTTAATCTGGGCTGCGAAGCTTTTACCAATGCCTTTTCAATGGTTAATCTCCATGAAAAAGCAGATGCTGGATATAAAGCAAACTATTATGTAACCAGTTACACAGAGTCATGTGGTAAGACACAACTTTAAGCAAATTATCTGGGGGTTTAATTGCTTAGAGTAACTGATAGATAATAGATAGATAGTAATAGATAAAACTGTCATGGCTTAAACTTGAGTGCAACAGCCTGAGAAATGTCTGTTCAAAGCTAAGTAGAAACCAGGAATTCTGATAAAGGACTAAATCAATGTAAAATCTGGAATATTTCCAGGCTGGCAAAGTAATAATTTTTGTTGTAATTCTTACTTATTATAGCAAATAATGGTAGGGAGAATGTCAGTAGTGAATAAGTACTACGTATTTCCATTAAAAGATTGGTTTAGAGAACCCATGAGTGATTTGTGTAGCAGTTTAATAGTATAAAATTGCAGACATTATTCAGAAACAAACTGAGTCACTATAAAGCAGTGTTGCAAGGACAAGAGTAGCTACATGATAGAGCTAGAGGCTACTCCAAAGCTGTCAATGTAATCATCTGAGGAATTTGCCAAGGAGACAGATGCTGCTGACAGAAAATAGTGTTCCACTCCTCAATGTTTGGGTATAGCAATGGTCAAAACTAAGACAAACCTTAGTGAAACTGTTCTTCATTCCCATGCAATGGTATGTCTACTATAAGTGAGCACAGTAGTGTTTTCCTGGTTTCAAATGAAAAATTGACTTTTGCACAAAGAAGAAACTTTTAAAACTCTGCTATGAATCTAAACTTTTACCTGTACTGCAACACACAGATACTTCTAAGGAATGGCAGCTGGACAGAGAACAGTTGTAGCAAAATCATAATGATCTTCACAACTCTCAAGGAAGCAAGTCAGAACTAATATTTTCATGTTTGCAGTTCTGATATTTTGTTCCTTGCAGAATTTCAGAAAGAACTGTCTTGGGCTACACTATGCAGACTCTAGTGAAGTCCAGGAGATAACTTGAAACAGAAAGTTCCATTTGCTCTACCACATAGTGCTTCAGTGATACATCAGGTCTGGGGAAACCTGAGTTGGAAGCATGAATATAAACTGTAAATCTGCCACCTGAAATTCCATTTTAGAATGCACAACATGGCTGTTGATCAACAAGAGCACAGCCAACATCAATCTTCTGACTTTTTGAACTCAGGAAGGCCAAACACTCAGATTATGCCCTGAGAGATTGCTCTGTAGTGAACACACAGACAACATGTTCATTAGTGAGAGAAAATGGAGTACAGCTGACAGCAGGAAATCCACTACAGGTGTAGGACACTGACTACAAAAAACATCTCAGAAGGAGCACTGTTGGAGAGATACAAAAGGTTGCCTTTAGGCTGACCTACTGAAGAGTAAAAACCAATGAAAAATTTAAGAATTTAAAGGCATCTGTGTAAATAGCAGTTGTTAATTTGTATTTTTATTTCAACTTTGAGTTTAGTGAAGGATCCATAGAAAAGCGAAAGGACAGTAGAATACCAAATAAAATGCAATATCTGTTGTTCCATAGGAAAGGAAATTCTGATTATCTAAAAACTGGTGGGTCAGAAGATCGTGGAATCATGGGAGTTTTATTTCTGAAATTTCTTAATTAGCTAAGTGAACATCATTGCTGAAATGATTAAACTGGAAAACACAAATTATTAAGAAAGAAATAAAGATTAAACCAGAAAATTTCATTATGTCATTATTCCATTTTGTGGAAATCTTTTATTCTTTCACTACCTGTAAGACTGCATTCAGGTCTCACCCTTCTATCTCAAAACTTCTTTGAAATAGAATACAATTAGAAAGAAAGAAAAAAAAAAAAAAAAGCCAATATACATTAAAAGGTTGCTATGTAAGGACTAATTAAAAGACTATAACTCTTCTTCCTGGCAAATAGGAATCTGAAAAACAGTAAGATTTGGGTTTCTAAAGTCATGTATGGTATTTAAAAGAACTCCACAAGTTTACTATCTAGTTTTTCTAGACACTGAAGCAGATTAGTAAAAGGTTGGGGGGGATTCTTAGTTGCTACATTTTCATACAAGATATAAAAATCTTTTAGATAAATTGAAAACATAAAAAATTGAAAACTTCTGCTCGAAAATCTTCAAAAAATAATGGCAGAAAAGGGTGGGTTTGGGTTTTTTTTTTAATAGCTGAGAGATTATACCTCTCTTTTAGCTGTCTGTTTTTCATAAGTACCTGCTAGAGTCTCACATTAGATAGAAGGTCTTTGACCATTTCATATAGTCTTGATGTACTGATCTTTATGCTTTACTCATCACATGAGAAAAGAAAAAGGGATATCAGGACTAATAATATAAAATTTAGGATATTTTCCGTTGTTTTTCATTATTTTTTCTTAGCCATTTTTTACAGACCTTGATGTCTTAGAAGTCACAACTATGACATTACTGGATTAGATAAGAGAATTTTGTGTTCTATGTAGTTACTTGTAGAATGACACTATGGGATAATAATAATAGTAATAATATAAAAAAAATAAAAAAAAAAAGCTGGAATCGATGTAGCTACCTAAATTTACCTCTGAAGGAAATATGACAATTCAACCTTACCTTCTCCCATCTTTCATACAGTTTTCATGCATACACTCTTCCCTTGCCTTGCCTTATCTTGCTTTTCTCTGGTCATGGCTGTGCCAAACTGAGTAAAGTCTTCTGTCTTACTGTCTCAGTTATAGCTCCATGTGTAATTGTGTCTGCCATACATGTTCCATAGGATGTTCAGAGTCTAACAAGGCTTCAATTCTTTCAGCTGTTATGGCCCATGAAGTGACTGCTAACAGAAAGTCTTAAGGTGAGTCAGGAGTTACTGTGTGAGCAATCTGTCCTAAGCAGGCTACTCTGCTAAATCCATTAGGGCTCTACACAGTTATTGACTCTGGATCTGGACATTTAAATTGAGAGACAGCTGGCAATAGCTCAAAGCAGCTGTTCTCTTCCCTCTCTCCCTGCTGCCAGGACAGGTGGTATCTCAAAATTATCTTTTTTTTTTGATAAACATATAATAAAACTGCATCCATTTGGTTGCATTTGGAAAAAAAAAATAATGCTTCTGTCAATCTTCATCAAGCCCCCACCATTCATAATGTTTCAGTAACTGAAGACTGATCTGAGGCAGGTGCTTCATACAGTACTTCTGAAAACCAGATCAGATATATTGTGTGGAAGCCTGGAAATTACCTGGGACAGATGAAAGCTTAGCCCAGATTCCCTACAGAGGGAATAAACCTGAGACCCTGGGAGGTGGGATGTAGGAAGATGCTAAAATAGAGTAAGCCCCACTGGTTCAAGACCTTAGACTTACAAGGGTCAAGCCCCAGCCCTGTAACCAGGTTTGGACACCTGCCCCCAGGTAAAACCCTATAAAATGTCAGGCTAACCACGCCCCTGGTCTTTTCATGCTGCCTGTGGTCAGATGCATTAAATCCTATCTTTGGGCAATCCATTGTATCCATCTCATTTATTAGCCACTTGCAACCCAGCCAAAACAGGATTTGGGTCACAGGGATCACCCCTCACTGTGATAATATTGGATCAAGTCCTGCTGGTGGTCAAGTCTAGCTAAGTCTCTGCACCCTTCAAGACACTGTAGAGAGTTGGGGATAAGTTATCCTTTTCTGTTTACTCTTTGCAATGCCATCCAGGTGTTAATATTCAGGACACTTTGTCCAAGACAGCTTGGAATTTGGAAAATACACCCATTACCAGACATAAAGCATTCCTTAGTCTCCTAAATTTTGTCAAATAAAAAAAAAAAAAAAAAAAGTAGCTTCTACTCACTCTTAACAAGCATTTGGTCAACTTTTCTTTAGAAATAAAATGAGTAAAAACATAATCCTGTTATTTTTTTAAAAAAATAAATCCCACTGGAAGATACATTTTATTTCTTCAGCTTCCAAATGACTGTTAAATTGTTTAGCATGGTTCTTCTAATAACCTCCCTCTGATGGCTCTTTTCTATATGCCTTTGGAAGTTAAATCTAATTAGAGTAGCTGTAAAACTGTTTGGCATATGTCTCATAAAATTCTTTACCCCCTGCCCTCCTCCATACTTAATACTTCCTAATTAACTCCGAAATGAAAATGAAAAGGATTTGACACACATACCAGTTTTCACCCAGAAAAACACAGTAGATGTCCCCACAGAGTATCTTTGAAAACCACACTCACAGAGAATGAATAAATTAGTTTATAAAACAGAGAAAATACTTCTTTATATATATATGACTTGCACCCAGGTTTTCACTTTCTAAAATATATCTTTTTTGTTTATTGATAACCCAAGTAAGTCCCTTTAGATCAAAACCCCTTACTTTCTCATAAGAGTGAAGTTCATACTCCTAAATTGGTGTGCTTATGTATATAATGTGTATAGTAACAGATTAAACACAAATTATTAGATTTAACACAAAACATATTTCCTGTGTTGCAGGAATAAAAAAGAAGCAGTGAACAAAAGACCAAAAATTATTACTGACTATAAAATTAATTAAAGTATTGTTGTAATTATTAATGTTGATGCTCTAAAGAAGCTGAATATCTTAAGCATATATTTTAAATTTATACAGAATTAGACTCAGTTGCCCATGATCAGGAAATTGAGAATATACTCCCTGAAGTTCAAGTGTCTTTTTTAAAACAAATTTTTCTCTTTCAGATTTCAAACTTCTAGAGGCAGTGAATATATTTTATATGCGCATCAGGTTTTACAGTCTTAGTTTACAATTGCAACAGTCTTGTTGGGCCAGCAGTGGCTAACAGCTGGACTCCCACCCAATCACTCACTCCCCTCCCCTCAGTAGAAAGGGAGAGAAAATAAGAAAACAATCTGTAATGAGAAATCTCATAGGTTGAGATAAAGACAGGGATTAAAAAAAAACAAAAAACAAACAAACAACAACAACAAAAAACCACATTAAAAGACCAACAATAAAACAGGAACTTTACTCAACTCTATCATGGTTTAGGACTATGCAGTAATGAAATGAAACTGATCCAACATATGCCAATAAATGCAAAACTAAGACAAAAATATAATCACTGTGGTCATGTACATAATTTTAAGTATTTTATTTCTTCAGGTTGGGTTCTTTAAACTGAATGGGTTATTCGAGGTGTTTCTACTTAGCTCTCCATCTCACCCTTGTGACTATAACGTTGGCTAGAGTTATAAATCACCATTGGTGCAAAAATTCTGTTCATATTAACCTTATCAATCAGCTTTTTTAGTATCAACAATATGATAACTGCTTTAGGTGAATCTATATCAGCATTTAAACTAGCTCAAAAGCAAAGCAAATAATCTGAAAATTAAATCATAAAAATCAACTGCCAGTAAAAGAGGATAAGCCTAGAACAGATTATTTTTCCAAATCAAATATATTTGTCTTCCATATTAAAAATACATCCCTTATGTTTATATCTGCAAGGTTTTTTTATAATTTTTATCTACCTCTTAGTTCTGATAATTTTATAATATTAAATTAATAATAAAGACAATACTAAACCTGTCATTGCATAACAAACACCTTAAAAACCTGAAAACAAAGGTCAGTTTTTCAGAAGATTCAGACAGATGTAAATGTTCAGCTATTATATGAAAGACATGCCAAGGATAGTGTGTATGTCTACACAGGCATTGATAATTCCTGCAGTAGTTCAATACTTTTTTAAATCATCCTAAATTTGCGAAATGGGTCCTTCTTTTACTATTGCCCTGGGGTATTACTAATGTGGGAAGGAGGTGGTGTTAGTGAAGGTAGAATGAGCAGAAACAGGGTGAAACTTGGGTCTTTGAATGACTAAACTCTTGTTCCATGTTATCCTTTGCATTTCCTGTAGACCTGACACAAAAGTTCCCCTGGTGTACCTTGCTATCCTGATTTAGACTCCCACAGCAGATCATTAACGGTTTCAAGGCAAATCCTGTGAGAAAAAGATTTTTAAAGAAACCCAAAATACACTATTGAACTACTACACCTATACATAGCTGCTGACACTGTTCCACATATGTAAAGACAAAAGGATTCCAAGAGATCTCTTACCACAACACTAAAACAAATGAACAGTAGAATCTGAGCCTGAGGTCACCAACACCATGGGTGGTCCAGATCAGAAGATGTGGAAGGAGCAACGCTGATGCCATGCCATGCTCCCTTTGGAATGTTTGACTCTCACCCCAGATTTGAGCATTAATTTGTTTTCAGGCCAGAATTAGGGTTCAGACAACCAAAGCTCTAGGGACACTAGGACTGGATAAAGGCATGCCAAGAGGACCACAGCACTGCACCAGTATTGCTCCTTCCACACTTTTTAAACCAAAAGTAACTCCTTGTCCTGGAGACCTGACCTTCAGCCCCAAGCCATTATTAGGGTTAGAGTCTGGAAAACCACCAAGCCTACAGCTCCAGGCACAGTGGTGGGGCTGAAAAAAGCATGCTAGGAGGAACATGACACTGCACCCAGATTGCTCCTTCCACACATATTTAATCTGGACCACTCATTGTGGTGGGGACCTCATGCCTAGCACTGAGCTGTTATTGTTGTTGAGGTGAGGATCCAGAGAACCACAAAGCCTACAGCTCCAGGGACATAGGGGCCAAAAAGGAAATTGCAATGTATGCAGTCACCCAGATCCATATTGCTCTTCCAGATGCTCAAGCAGAACTTATTATATATGATATTTTTTCTTTCAGAATTGTGCAGATTTGTAACCTAATCCATACGTTTGTATTTTGATAGATCTATAAAATAGTGGGCTCAAGGTATTCCTCAATTTTTCTTTTTTCTCTCTTTTTTTGGGTCCTATTTTGCAAGCATTCATCATGGAAAAGAATGGAATCGATAACCAAAGCACATAGCTTTAGAAGCTGTCTCAACAAAGACTGCTTTGGAAATGGTGCAAATCTTGTCACCTTCTAAGATTTCACACTCACACCCCAGCTGGGAGCAGACTGTGTGGGGATTGCCAAGCCCACATATGTGAATGGGAAACAGTTTTAGTGGAAAGAGACCAAATTCAGCCCTAGATCCTAACTGTAATGCCCTATTGAAGTTAAGGTATTGCATCATTGAAACGGAGAGTAGAACTTGGCCTCCATACTGCACAATTAATATTAATAGCAAAACTTAAGATAAATCTTAGTTCTCATGAAAGTTGCTAACTGTTTTAAAGATTTCCAGCCTTCTCCCTGCAGCAGATCAGATAGCTGAGGAGCAGCACCGAGGAAAGCTGCTGATTGAATTGATTCAATCATTGTGCCTGAGTTCTGGTGTTGTGAGTGGTGTGGTGCAACTGCTTCTGAAGGAGGGGCTGCATTGCACTCAGTTGGGATGGGTTGAATTATTTATTGCAGTTACTGAATTATTTATTTCTGTTCACAAAATAGGCTTTGATTGGTATAAACGTACTTGACAGGCATCACTGTTCAATCAGTGTAGCCAGAAAAAAACAGCTTTTGGGTGCCTCGGTAAAGACTCAGTCTTGCAAGGCACTGAGACTTGTCATGGCATTTTTTTGTGAAATGGCATTTTTGCTATTTGAAAAATTGACTGAAGGCTTCAGGACAGTGGTGAATGACAAATAACAAACAAGACAGAGTAACTGGTTTGTTTTGTTGACAAGTCTTCACACTTCCATACAGATCATCCTTAAGGACTGCACTGTCTGGTATCTATGATCAGGCAAATAACACCCTCGTTATTTTTGTCAATATCAAATAAAAGAGGTCAAAATAAACACTGAACAAAATGTTTTTTAGAAATCTGAACAACCACTCGTGCAACAGGAATTTATAAATCCCATGTAAGTTTTAGATCAGGAAAAAAACAAAGGAAGAACAAGAAAAGGAAAAATATAAATTGCATTCAGTTTCTTCTACCTTGAAATTCAAAACCTAGGCAAAATGCTGCATAAATCTGCAGTTTCACAGAAAGACAGGACAAAACAATTTCTCTCTAATTAAAAGCAATTGTCTCTTTTTAAATGTTGGAAAGTAGTGAACAGTTGAAAAATATTCACCAGGATACACCTAGGCTCTAATTTCTCTAAAGACAATGCCCTTTAGTATGTAATCACTCTGAGGACTGTTTCTACTGAGATAGCTCTAAAGCACTTCCTAGAGGAATCTAAGTTGCCCTGAAACACAACCTTGAACTCCCTATACAAGGAGATAAAGAGATTAAACTAAAGACAGAAATTATGAAAAACTCTATAAAGCAGGATTTAGACCACTCTTTTAATAATCAAACACTTTAATTCCTTTTTCCAAGTTTTGTTTTGTATTGTTGTATGTGTAATAGGATTAAATTACCAAAGAGTATCAAACAAGACCCTCAAAAGTCTTGCTTCTAATTTTTTAGTAAAATCACAGTACGCTTGATACAAATATTTTTATATTATATTTATTTGATTCAAACTTTATGTATTTCAAGCTCTGTGTCTGTCTTTAATTGCCAGTTGTAGGTACAGGTCAGAGTAAAAATTGAGCTATTATTGAAAGGGTTATTGGAATGTCATGGTTCAGCATCAGCTGGCAACAAAGCACCACTCAGCCTCTTGCTCAGTCTTTGCCAGTGGCATGAGGAGAGAGAACTGGAAGAGGAAAAGCAAAAAGGGTAACAGGTCAGAGTGAAAAATAAGCTATCCTTGAAAATATTATATGCTACTTACCAGGAAAAGAAAAAAAAGTGGATTATTTTATCCTGGATAATAATAATGGACATTTTATTCTGGTTCTGATGTGCCTGATATGATACAGAACCCCTTTGAAGCAGAGACCAGAGGTTCAGAATCTTTTTTAAAAAGGAGCCCCTTATAAATGCTGCTGGAAACAAAAGTTCTGAACCTATAAGCAGCCAGTCATAATTATGCTACTGCAATTTTAATGTTCCTAAATCTGCAGCTATTGCTCTCAGCAATATGAAAATCCCAATGATGAAAATTTGTATGTTAACCTTACAGTTCACTGATTGTCCATGATGGCATGAAGGTGCTAGAAGATCTCAGAACTTTCTTTTTACTGACAACTTATTCTGATACTTTCAGCAAAGCAGAGAACAGGAACAAAACCTTCTGCCACTCTCTATCTAGGGCATGAGTTCTATTCTATTCATTCTATACTCTAGTCTGAGTGTAACTCTGGAGTCTGTTGGCACAAGAAGATCTCAATGAAAGAAGGTTTGGGAAGTTTCATAATTTTTACAAACATATGTACTGGTTATTTCAGTAAGGTTAAACAAAAAGCAAGCACTTAAAACGTTTCATAAATAAAAGAATCTCTTATAAATAAAAGAATCTCATACACAAAGCATTGCTAACAGGAGATTTACCATAAAGCTATATGAAAGTATAATTACTTTTCAGCATGGATAGAGCAAACACATGTGACCATTAAATATCAATGTCAACATAATATATATTTGATTAAATAAATGCAATAAAACATAAATGTTATACTGTACTATATAACACAGAATATATAGGCATAGATATTTCCTTAGCACACCAAAATAAATATTTTCTATGTAAGTGTATGCACATACATGTAAAGAGACTTCAGGCAGACCCTTTAGATGCAGTGTAATTTATTTTTTATATTTTTTTCTTTTTAACAGGAGAAAAAGTCAGTTTAAAAACAACCCACTATCAGTTTCTATTGCTTCTGATGAATAGTCTCATTTCAATTGTAATTATTGCTTATCTATGTGAACTCTCTTTGTGATAAAATATTCATGACATTAGAAGATACACTAACTACAATTCAGAAAGATAGTTTTATGATTAGTAATAAATATTACTTAATAAACCCCTAATGTCTCAGATTATTCAGACCTGACGGCAATTTTGTTCATGTGGTCAACAGAGAAAGTTATTCTGTTTCATATATTTATAGAAGAATTTTGTTTACGGTGCCCATTTAGTTCACATAAGTTCAAAGGTAAACTGCAAGTCCATAAGAAGTCACAAAACATACAAAACTTTTATATAGATGATTATACAAATCTCTCTTAACACTTTGCATTCTCTTTGCATAATTATTTTCTTTTGAGACATTTTGAAATAAGACACAGTTTGGGTGTGCTGCAGGAAAAAAGCTTATTCTTCCAGAATGTTTGCTTAAAGTGTAGAGACAGAATAACTATTCTCAGTATTTATATTAACATACCATTTATAGTATACTGTATGAATGCAAAAATATTTAATTTATTTATAAGCCTTTAACCTTCTATTGGTTAAGACATAGTCTAATGGAAGTGCAGTATAATGAAAGTAATATTTTTATACCTTTTAAACTAAGAAGCTGTTTATGTCTTCAAGGCTTCCCTGTTGGATACTGCAGGGAGGAAATAAAAGTAAAGAATCAACTAAAAAAGTTTATGACTGTCCAAGTATATGAACAGAAAAAGAAGGGCAGAGACTTGGAGTGCAACTGCTTTGTGAGTCCAGCCTCCTACACATATTTGACAAGAAAGGAGTATATAAATGACTTATCTGATAAGCCGCGGGTAATTGTTTGGACGAATTTTGTTCATTTAAGTCTGGATGTCTGCATCTCACTTTCTTGCCTTAGGGTCCCACCACAATCAGATGACTCGAGAATAAAGTTTCAAGAATGTCTCATTTTACCCTGAAGCAGGTATTAAAAAATTGGTCAGATAATCAGCATTATGAATTATGCTGATTTTCATCCACTAGCAAGTGAAAGAACTAGAAAAAACCTTACATCATATTTAGACATCATAATTTTAGATATCTAAATCTAAATCTAATTGATTAAAACAAATAAACACAAAATGACAGGAAGCACAAATTTTAATTTGATGAAAAGTAGCATCTCAGTATCTGAAACACATTGGACATTAAAATTTGTCATGGCTTATAAAAATCCTAATCTACCCTAACTGCCTAAATGGTGTTAAAGGGTAATTATTTTTATAGTGTACCTGAATAAGGATAGATATATTTCTGATTTTTTTCAAAGATGACTTTTCAAAGCAGAAAACATCACAGAGCTTTTTCCTCCAGTGAAAACTTGAACATTTTAACTGTTTTCTGGTTTACAGTTACTTAAATTCTTTGGTTACTTAAATTGCTTTCCTCATTTAAAACAAAAAAAAAAAAAACAAAAAAAACCACCTCTCTGTAAAAGGAACTCAAACTTTCTTTTCTCATTCATTTGTGTATTTATATAAAAGTTTAACATCTAGTGCAGCAACTGCGATCCCTACTAAGTAGTAAAGTCACTCAATTTATAATAGTTTCCAAGAATTTGGGATCTGGCTTCATGATTTTTGTTTGACTTGCATTTTAAATTAAGTTAAATTGTTATTTTAAATGATGAAGAAGAGAAGATTTGCAGACCTAAGCAACTGTTATCAACCACAATGTATTTTGAAAGGCTGGCAACGCCAATGTCCCTTGTGTAAAGTATTTTATTAATTGCAATTATTATTATTCATCCAGGCACTTTCAGGTTTCTCTATCATGAGTATATTCTTTGACCTAGGACATGACTCTTAAATCTGCAAGTCAGTATGAGGGAAGATGTGCACTTACAGCCTGGTTGAGATGTATGAGTGTAGCTGCCTGTGCGTGACTCTGAAAGTTTAATCAGTTTCAGTAAACCTCTTGCATTCAATTATGGGTCACTGTGTTGCACTCTGTGCTATTTCTATTGACCTCCTTACTGAAGAAAGCTATTAAAGTAGGTGAGTTTGTGCACTTCATAGTACTGTACCATGGGCAGTTGCAGTGGCATTTGGGAGAACATATAACAGAAATGGGCAAGTAACTCGAATAATTCAAGACCTGAAAAATATAAATTTATAAAGTAACTGTAATTATACTGCAATGAAAAAAAAATACTACATATGCTCTAATTGCTTAAATCAAACACATGCTGTACTTAACTTCCCTGACTTTGAGAAGCAGATCAGCTTCCTACAAGTAATGGAAAATATTTGCTACAGTGATTTGAGGCTTTATTTCAGACAATCTTGCTGGACCACCCACTGGTTCTGAAGATCAGCTGTCAACACAAAGGGTGGATTCATAAAAGATACTCTCACCCTGGTAGAGCAGTGAATATAAACACAGAGAGGTGCATGCTGTTTCCAAAGCTGTGTGGAGAGAGCCCACAACTGTATGTTAGTGGGGTCCTGCCAGGTGCAAGTTTCCAGTCAATAACCTTAGCTAATGGAAACATCCAAAAGAAGCAAAGGGATTATCTGGCATTATTGAAAAGATCTGCATGGAGCTAGGACCAGGCATTGCAAAATTAGAATGCTGTATGGAAAGAGTAAATAACACATGACAAAATAGAAATAAATACAAATGTTGAGCTGCAACCACTCTGTAGTGTAAAATAAATCTACTGGCTAGAATAAAATCTGTTTGTGATTGCATTTGACACACACAAAATGAGTTAAGAAAGGTAAACAGGAATAAAACTGAGCTCATGGACTAGGCCCACTTGCTAAATTCTTTGAAAGGGATTCAAAGTCATTTAATGTCACTGTGGAGGAGCAATTGTTAAGTGTATTTTGTCTAAAACATTCTGACAGTTATGAAGAGAAAGGTATGATCAAAAGAGAGGGCCCTGTGGAGGTGGGATATTGCTGTTCTGAGCCAACTTCCCTCTCCATCCTGACCCTGGGCACAGCTCCTCCCCAGCTCCCTTCCTGTGTGTATGCATGAACAGAACAGTGCAAGAAATTTAGTTTTCCTAGGAGCTGTACACCAGATTAACTACAAAAAGAAGCAAATCGGGCTCCCTCGCTTTTTTTTTCTTCTCTTTTGCTCTCATTGTTTACCCCAGCTCTTGACAATCCACGCAGCAGGACAACCATGGGATCTGAAGACGGAATGATATTCTTTGTTCTCTCTCTTTCTTTACTCTTTCTTTGTCTCCCTCCTTGCTTTGCCTGGACAAAGGATAACTATCATATTCTATACCCTGTATTCCATGCTGAACTTTGTTGTGGGAGTGGGGAGCTTGTGAAAGTGTTTTGAGTCTTGGTAGCCAGCATCTTTGAGAAGTTTCCTTTGAGGAGCTGAGAGCTTATTGAAGCTTACTTTACAAAAATTAGGGGTTGTTAGCTTCCGCTTGTCAAAATGTAATGTATGAATTTAAGGGTTTGTTAGCCAACACCTTTTGAGTCTAAACAGTGGACTGTAGCCAGAGTTATGGCAACGGTAGAATAAAATCACAAGTTCCTGGCACATGGTCTGGTGCCTTTGTTTGGCTTGACAAGAATTTATAACAAACATTGTGGCCTCCAGCAATGGGTGGTGACAGTCACACTGGTGAGCACAGTGGAAAAAAGGCAACACAACAGTGAGATGCACATATTCAGCCACGAAGAGCAATTGGATTGTTGTTTTGCACATGGTTTGCTCAAGGAAACTTCCATTCTGGCTTCTTCAGACATATCATTACCTTCCCTGTTATTGTTGTTTATAATTTATTTTAAATCTTTGTAAACATAATAACATCTCCTCAGGCTGTTTAAAGCCACAGGTGTTGAAATTCATGCAACAATAAATAATATGTTTCAATATAATACTCAGAAATAATATTATATTTAATATAACATAATAAATCAATAATAAATATTATATTTACAAATATTAATACAAAACTGAGAAACATATTAATTAAATACAATCAATACTATTTCATAAAAAATTATGAAGAATGACTTTGTAATATGCCTCCAAAACCTTCAAAAATTTAGTTCACCAGTCCACCTTTAGATTAAAAGGGTAGAGCATAATTTCTGTGGTTCCAAAATGTTAATATTCATTGCAAAAAAACAGTGCTTCTAAGATATAGTGTCTATTTTTTATTTTATCCAAATGATTTTATATTATTATTAAAAGATTCTTTTCCAAATCACCCACCTTATGTTCCTGTTTTAAATGTGGTTCTGAATGTCATACAAATATTACAGAATGAAGCCTATAAAATCTAACCACTTTTTCCTGATTGAGTATGAAGGCCACAGCAGATTAGTTTATTTTTTTCTAAGCATCAAAAGTGGTGCAGGCAAAATATACCAGCTACATCATCCTGCTATTCAAACGACATGCAGCTCCAATTTTTACTATACAGCTTACACATAAACTACAGAATGAGTAATGTAATTGATTGCTGTGGAAATTACCTCTGTGAGAAAAATCATTATTATTTCAAAACTGTGGTAGAAATAATTCTCTTGTTGCATGCCAGAATTAGCATTTTAGACCCATTATGGGACTGTAGACCTAAGGAAGCTATCCTTTTCTTTTGTGTTTTCTTTTCCTATTTTTCTTTTCCCCAGAGTTAATATATCTGACTACAAATCAATTTGAATATTCTAAAAGATAACCCCATGATATTTCACTCATTAAAGCAGACTGAGCTGACAATATTGGTATGCTTCTAAAGAAGGGAGACCTCTGCATATACCAGAAGGATGAAAAGAAAATAATTATCAGTGTATTACAAACAAAAGAATCCATTGGAATGCAGTCATGACTTCTGTTTACATAACAGTTCTTTTGAACTACCATTAGTGTTAATTACAGTCAGGAAATTATATGTAAGCAAACAAATCCTACTCATGTCTAGCCCTTATCTAGGTATTTCTTTCTCATTCAAACTGTGAGTGCCATGTCATGAAATCTTCAGTTGCAGCAGTTGAATATGAATCTTTACCTAAACAGGATGATATTGGCTGAATGAACAGAGACTTCTCTGTTTCAAAGGACACTCATCTCAGAGGTGGAAGGGTGATCTTTGCATCTCATTCTCTGATATTCTGGTGGACACTATTGCCCTTGATTAGCAGACATGAATCTCTCTCTGTTCAGAAACTGCAACGAAACAGCAGATTCCTGAAAAAGTTTGATTTGTTAAGTTTTTTTGTTTTAAATTTATTCTTTTCTACTGTTTATACACTAACAGATAAACCTATTGTATAAAACTGCTAAACTAGGAACTTAATTATGTGCAAATTCAAAATGTTTCTGTGTGACTGGATTTGCTAGTACAGGAACTATGACATTCTCTCTGGAGAGCACAGGAGTTTTCAAGAATGATTGAGATGCTGCTAGCCTGATGCATATGTACTCTGGACATCACCACACTTGGAATTCTCACAATATCCTATTTTGAAAGGTAAGGACTTAGATGTCCCTTTCAATAATAGAATATCTGGTGATTAGTCCTGAGCGCTGTCAATTTTCTTTTGCCTCAGCTTCTGTGAGACTAAGGCTAAAGTAGAAATTACTCAGAAATGTAGCAGTTGGTGATGTTTTAATTAAAATAGTTGATTCTATACAGTATTGGTTCCCACAGATTAAAAAAACCAAAACTCTTCTTTTTCTTTTATCTAGTACATTTATTGTTTTTTTAAATCTGGAAGTCAAAAGCCCTGAGAGAATTCTAAGAGTAAAGAAAGCTCCCTGGAAAAAAAAAAAAAAAAAAAAAAAAAAGGATGTGAAAAAAAGAGATTTGGAGTTGATTCTGAAGGATGCATTTTTTAAAATTACCTTCAGTGCAATATTGTCATCCTCAACATCCTTTCTCAGACACAATCTAACTTTGGAAGCTCCCAAAATTCCTGAAACACCTGCATTTTCTCAGTGATACAGTCAGGGTAAATATCTGAATATACTGAAGTTTAACAAACAGAAGTAAGGTTATTCAAAATTTATGTCTACTTATGGAAATATAAACCCAAAAATCACATGAAGATTTTGGTTTTTTTGCAAAAGGAAAGTGCACAATCATTTCAGTTCAATTTCTGATGCAGACATGTCAATCAAAACTACTTCACATTTCACTTCATCTGACAGTTTTTATTGGCAATTTGACACTTACCCTTAAAAGTGATCACTCCAGCTCATGGATCACACGTATCAGAAGGGAAATCTCTTCATAGCTGTGACTGAGCCCTATCTGAGCTCTGACTGTTTCAGGGGCATCAGAGGAATTACACTTCAAGGTTATAAGTACAGACACATATATTAAAAAATGCATAAAGAGAATTAGAGTGCAATTCAAATGTCATTATATCAAATAATACAAACAGTGTACACCTTGGAATGATCTCAGTTGCATTTTGCTGGTTAATAAAATTGTTCATGCATCATTATTTTGATTTGCCTCTACTTCCTGATGTTAGATAAATTGACTTCTTTATTCAGGTGCACAGTACCGTGACATATTAAACCTGGTGTTGACATTTCTAGAAAGAATGAGTGAGAATTTGTGGATGGGAAATATGGTATCTTTCATGCTTATTTAGAGCAATGCAGCAATGTGCAAATTGTTGTTCTACTACATTCACCTTTCACTTCATGTGTTACAAATATTATAGGAGACAGATATTTTCACACATTAATTAGCAATTAAAAACCTTATAAATAAAATCAGTTCATAGAAACTTGTCTTATTAAGATGCAAACTATTATTCCAGATGACTTTTAAATAAGAAATGAACAGAAATGCTGAAGACTGACTACTAACCATGCAAGAACATCTTCAAAAACAATTTGTTGAATATTAATGAACTGAAAATGTCATTTCTGGTCCAATTACTACAAGTAATTAGGTTTTTTTTTAATTATGGAGGAAGTGGAATTTTAATAAGGTCAATTTTACAATTACAGTTTTGAAAAAATCGTAATTGCATTGTCATCATCTTATACATCATCTTATATAAAAAATAGAATCAACTCAATAACATCTGCTGATCTTAATGTAAAAAGAGAAAAAATACTCTGCTAATTCAGTAGGAACTGATATTTTAACGAGACATGTTTTGTTATTAAAGGCGGGAAGTAAAATAGTTTACCTATGTATTAGTTATAGTAGGAAAAAAACCCTTGATGCCATTACATTCAAAAATATTTTATGCTAATAATTAAAAGTACAAATATTTACTTTTTATTTGAAATATTTATTATACAACTGAGAAGTTTACTGAAATCAAAACATTTGCTTCTTAGCTTGGAGTGATACTACTTTTTAATTATCTGACTTCAGTTTTTATAGCAAAGTTCAGTTCTTTGCTATAAAAACATAATTCATCAAGATTTATTATCTCTGATTATTTGAAAGATCAAGGGTCGATACATTTATGCACCTTGCTATTTACTATTTATCTTTGAGAAAATATATCCTTATTGAGCTCTTTGATATGACTTAAAAGTTGGTTGCAACTCAAAATCTGAATTTTATTGAAGAGATTGAAATTTCAATCTTGCATTAAGCTAGCCCAGACTCAGGTAGCATTGCCATTATAAGCTAGATTTTTCTAACCATATACTATATCTGCCCTCATCAGCTATGGAATTCAGACCACTTATTGCCATACAAATAGAAATTTAGGTCCACAATTTCTGGGGTTATTTTTTGGGGTTTTTTTTTTAATGCAACCAATAATTCTGTGAAAAGAATAAGCACACAGTCAATATATGAGTAAAGATATAAACTGTTAGTTACACTTTGAATAGATGTTTTTCAGTAACTGTATAACTGTACATCTCTTCCTATTGAACCATCTACACTGTATTGTAGTTTTTGTTTATGGAAATGTTTAATAAGAAAGTATCACAAATCTTATTGTTTTGCAAAATATATTATATCTGTCTCTTATCCTCTTCCAGACAGAAAATAAGGGCATTTTTTCTTTTATTTTTTGTTTCTCCAGAGAAGGAAAAAGATCTGACAGAAAAAAATTAATACTAGGTCACAAAGTAATAGATCAACATTTGTCTTTAATAAATACAGGAAGTGGATTAAGAAACAAATCTAAGGATCAGTAGCACATAATCCTAGGATTATGTACAGCATTTGTCTTGCAAAGATAGCATTTTAATTAAAGATATGTAAACAGTATATTAACCATAATAATTTTCTGTGTGTGTGTTCATTCATCTGATATCCACACTCCGATTATCCAATCTGGTGACTTCCTCATTAAAATCGGGATGAGGTGTTTTCTCAATTACAGCTTTGATGTCCTCTAAGCATAAAAGTGAACAATGTAGCAGGAGCAGCATGGTGCCACAGCTGGAAATTTGTTGTGCTTTAATAGTTCAGCTAGGTCGAAGTGACATTTCAGTAGCATAAGTTTCTAGCTTTGCAGCTGAAGTCTATCTCTACTTGTATTTTAAAACTTTATATCACATATTTCATTTATCAGATATTATGGGATACCCTGCAGATAAATTGTTCAACAGAGCTGATATTGTTTACCCTGTTAAGTTCAAATGTTTAATCAGATGCTTTTATGCATTAATGGTGAGTAGTCGGTTATATCTGAAAACAAGACAAAGAAGAGCAGATTTTTTAAGAGAAAGATGTAGATGACTTTTTTCCCTTTAGAAGAAAAGGGAATGAAAAACCCAGATAGATTTTTCCTTAGTGACTCCTCATGTGTCCTGGAGACAACAGTGTACCCAACATACTGCCTAAACATCTGTGACTATGAATCTGAGGATTTTCCAATGAGGTTATTTAATATCATATTAAATCAAGATAGTAAGTTTTGGTGTACAGAAATTAAAAAAAAAAAATAAATAGAAAAAGAAGAAAAAATAAAAGAAAAAGAAAAAAATAAGAAAAAAAGAGAAGAAAAGAAATTTCTGGTAGGTTTTTGTGCCTTTGTAGTCCTTGTAGCCCTTGAAAATAAGATGTTGACATTGCTAGTGTCCTAGGATAATGTCCTATCAGACACCAGGACTCTAGGATTATTTTGGATTTGTGTTGCTTGGAGAATTTTGTAGCTTGTAATAGTGATTATCAATGGCCAACTGACTATATTTTACTTTACTATAATTTTTGCTTGGCTTGGTAAAGTTGATGCGGTATTGAAACACACAATTGTACATACATGTGTGTTCTTCCTAGAGGAGTTTTGTGACATGGGATTACTTTATCATTGGAGATTTGTTGATTTTCCTTAAACTATGCAGTATAAACTAATTAATTTTATTTAATACTTTTTAATTCTGTTGATAACTCCCCATTATTTCTTAGGGTCAAGCTATACAAAGCACAGATAGTATTCATGTTAATAGCATGGTTTCTGGTTCCATTTGTAATTAAACTTAAAACAGTATCTGAAAATATTTACAATTATTAAAATATTTTTCCTAGAGTTTCTGTTTATGAAGATTATAAAAGGAAGCCTTATTTTATTGAGATTTAATTTTGCTGCCTATGCATATTCACACTACTTGTCTAAACATACTCATGCAAAAAATACACTGAGATGTACACTATTATCTTCTTTATTGGGGCACTCTTTTAGAACACAAGGAGGTGCTACCTGCACAAACACAAAATAGAAGAGACAGCACATGCTCAAAAGTTAATCTCTCTCCTTTACACATAAAAATATTATATACAGCAACAGAAAACACCACACTGGAATTAATTCTAAATTTTTACATTTAGATTTATATTTTAAAGCATAATACTGGCAGAAAAGAGGAAAGAAAGAGCCAATATATAACCTTGAGAAAGACTGAACTAATATACCATGTTCCTTGATAAAATGTTAACATGTCGCATTAATGGATATATTCTTTAGTCTTATATCCCAAAGTGGATATATTTTCCTGAGACACAAGGTGTGTGACTGGAATGGCATAGGTACCTAGGAAGGACAAAACCTACACTGTGAACAGGGAAGAAAAACTTATATTAGTTTTCAAATAATTAAAATCGTATTCATTTCTGAATTTAGATATCAAAGGACTGATATATCTTACAACCTTTGCTAATTCAGGATCTCTCATTCAGAATCCTCATCTAAGATTGAAATCTTCAAATCCTTGTTAGAAGAGGTGATCAGAGTTCCCATTCACTTTTTTCCTTTTTAAAAAATCTAGATAAAGACAGGCTACTCTTTTAATCTAAATTTCTTCTGTCTCTCTATCTTTGATTCTGAAGAACAATTTATTCGAAGGCATTTCTTTCAGGAGAAGATAGTAGAGAATCCACAAGAAATTTTCTTATGAAATTATCAAAATCCTCAAAGGCAGTATAGATCAACTTAAGCAGCTACCTCATTTCTAATTCCATCTTCTCTAGCATTGTTTTTAATCTTCAGGTAACAGTCAGGAGTATTTTATGAATCTGGTACACAAACTCCACAAATAAGAGGATGTAACAAAAAGAAAGAAATAAACGAGACCATAGTATCCTACTTTCCCTTTTTTCCCTAGAAGAAAGCGGCAAAAAATTAAACAAATAGCAGTAGGAATTACAAATTATTTTCTCAGCTACAAGATAGTTATTCTCTGTAAGACAGAAGAATGGAAAGAAATGCCTAATCAGGCACAAAACCAGCCATTACTTTACTATGGTTAAGCATAACAGTAATAAGCTGGGTATTTTATGTTGTCTCATTACTTCAAGTCTATGCTTCTAAATAAACATATTTGATTCTAAATAACAAAAAAAGTAATTTATTTTTTCTCTTAAACAGTAAAAATCAAAAGAATATTAGAAGACCCTTATTTTTTAAGGAGCCTAGTTAATGCAAGTTTCCTAATTCAGATCACAAAACTAAGCAAGATAAATCCTCCAAACTGCCATACACATAAACTTGCACAAAGTGTTAAATAATTTCTTCTCTCTCTTTAAGAATTTTTATTTTTCCTTCTTTTTTGGCTATAAAAAGATACCTAAAAATCAAATACTTCACTGAATAAATCACTGAATGAATACCATTAGTGAATACTCTACCAGTAAAGAAGATACAAATCTAAACCAAAAGAGAATAGAAAAAATAAAAGACCAAGAGCTTCTCTAGTGAAAAGCAAAGGAAAATTGACAGTTGGGAAAAATAAAGGAGAAGATGTAAGCAGTTTAAATTCAAATCTATTGTACTTTTATATTGTTTTTTATATTCCTGTAGTTATAATCCATTTTAACAGTGTCTCACTTTTGAATGCCAGAATATGGACCATTAAATTTTTGTATTTCCTTTTTTTGTCCATTTTCTTTACATAAGAGATATGCACATCCCAAATTTTCTGAAGAAGGTAGGTGTTGAAGGAAATCTCCCATGGGTATGCTAGTAAATAAGAAGTTTTAACTACCAGATAAACTTTATAGACATGGTATGGTTTAGTATGCACTGCACTCATGCTCTGGTACATTAATAGTCTAATCAGCATGGGGATTATTTTCAGTTGACATCTGAAAATCATGATGCTGAGTCATGTAATCTCTGGTCTATTTTTCAAAGAAAGTTTTAAAACTTGGGCTTTTTTTTTTGGTAAAAGACAGTCAATTGTTTATAAAATAATGGGGGTGGGGGGAGAAAGGATGTTCGTTGAACAAATATAAAATATGATATTCTTATAACTGTTACCCACCAATGGTACCTATCTGAGACCTCAAAGCTATTCTCATGGAGCTGGATCCTGTTACAACATAGAATCACAGAAAAAAAGACTATGCCTGGTTCTGGCCTAGGTCCTAAATCTGAAATAACTCTCTATATACTTCTTCTTGAGGTTTCATTCTCCTTAAAGCAAAACAGATAAGGATTTCCTTGATCAGAAATTTTACAAAGCGGACAATATAATTTTGTTGTTGTTGTTTTTCCGCATTATTCATTAAAGACAATGAAGACATTCATCAATGAAGACAACATTAAAGACAATTATGAGAACCAAATGAATAATTCATCACAACTGTCACTAAACTATTACTGATAAAATTCCATTTTGCCTAACAATATTTGTTGTTTGATTAATCTCAGCAGGATAATCTGGTCAATACACCAACCAATTACACTTGCTAACTTATCTTGAGTACATCACAAAAAGGGAAGTCTTTTGAATGCTGACAGCTTCACTGGTACAGTTAAGGTTAATGCAAAATCATAGACAGAAAAATAATTTCAAAATGAAGTATGCCATGAAAGAGAAACCAGCACAGAATATAGCACATAATAGATGGCAACATTAACCTACTGAAGGGACTTGCAACATCCAAAGACTTGCTGAGTGCCTAGGAGTACCATCCTAGCTGTTAACTACCTCATTCAGTGCATGACCTTGTGTTACTCCAGTGATTAATTCTGAATAAACATTAACCTGTAAGTAAGTGTCTGGTGAATTGGATGTTATTCAGAATGATTTTTAATAGACCTATAAGCTGCACTAACTTCATTTTAAGGTTTACCACAGTCAGGGATAAGCCGATTTTAAAAACATTTAATTTAAAACCAATTTACTTATTTACTGAATTACTCACAAATTTGATGAACAGAAGGATTTTATTTGAACAGCAGGTGCATTCAAAAAAATTGTCACAGATCTGATAATTTTTCTCCTGGTAAATTTTAAGCTGTCAAAGCCCTCCAAACTGCAAATGCCACTGTGACTCCAGTGATCTCAGTAACAGAATTCTTAGCAAATTACCATGAAGGTTAGACAAACCCTTATGAATAATCACTTATGTGGCAAAAAAAGTTATACATCTTCAGTTCACTCAGACTGGAGAGGGAACAGGAAATTCCTTTTGTGATCAACAACTTGCAGTATCCAGATGTGGTTGGTTGGTCGATTGGCTTCTTGGCTCTGTGCTAAAACAGAATGAGGTGTCACCTGAGAAGAGATTCCTCTTTCTGTAATTCAAGAAATAGGATCTAGTAAATATTTGCTGCAAAGATTCATTTGAAGAGTTTCTTACTTGAGAATTCTTTGTTCATATTTAACTCAGGAGCAGTGCAAGCTTTGGGACCAGAGAGAGAAAATTGGAATTTCTCCTTTGAGTTAGTTTTACTAATAGAGGTGAGACTTCTGGAAATAAAAAGATTGATGTTTTTTATGAAGAAATTCAACATCTTGAACACATTTTTCTGTTTGGGGATTTTTTTTTCTTGTTTGATTGGTTAGTTGTTTTGGGGGTTTGGTTTGTGGTTTGTCTGTTTTTGTTTAGTTTCTTTGTTTTAGTTTCTTTGTTTGGTTAGTTGTTTTTGTTTGTGGTTTTTTTTTTTTTTTTTCCTTGTTTGATTGTTCGGTTGTTGGGGGGGTTGGTATATTTTGTTTTTTTAGTTTTTTTAATTGTTTTGGGGTTTTATTGTGGTTTGTTGTGGTTTGGTCTGGTTTGGTATGGTTTCTTTACATTTTTCAGAATGGGTGAACTTCATTGATATCCATGTCTATTTCACATGTGCTCATGTAATTGTTCTGCCAGGTCATCAAGACATCTGAATGGATGTGTAATGGGAAGTAGGGAAGCCATACTGAGGAGTGAGCACCTTTTATAAAATATATATTGAAATAATAAGAATTACTTTGAAGATGTACTATATTGACAGAGGCCTCTATATGTACTCAATAAAATAATGTCTGTTCATCACTCCTCATTCAGCATTCAAGGCACCACAATTGTTCTCAGACTTGTAGATTGGAGTAAAATGGATACATTTCAAGGGTGAGTACATTTTGGATTTGAATTACCTAAATTAATGTACTGAAGGAGGCTTATACATCAGTTCTGAAGTCACCTTCATCTTTTTTGTGATCTTTTATTCTCATAAGAATCTTTCTGGCAACAGTGTCCAAAATTCACTTTTTTGTTCTTATTCAAAAGATAATTCAGCTGATGAATCATAACAGACTTACATGAAATTCATATTATATATGTTCCATGACCAAATCTGTTTTCTCTCAATAACACATGAAAAAATCGTAGACAATTAAACTATGCTAAACTCTCCCAAAATTTTTTTCTAAAAAATAATTTTCTTTGTGTAAATAAAGCAATGTACACTGCATATAACCAATAACTATACTGTTCTCTTCACCTAAATAGTTGAATTCATTGAAGAATTCTGCAAGTAGACCAAAGAAAGTGAGATGTTAAAAGAACAAGTAAATTTTTTAATTTCTGTTTGTGTTCAACTAAAAAAATGTTTATCACTTACTTATATTTACTAATGGCTATGTCATGCATTTCTTTTTCCTTGTTGCCAAAGTGAACTGCTTTGTTCTGTAAGTTAAAAATTGATATGTACCTCTCAATAATATAAATGCATGAATATTTTATTGCTGACCTAAATTAGACCTTTTATTCATAGATAGACAAGAGGTATAATTCACTCATTTTTCACTAATAATACAATTAATAAGCTTCATATCTAGCAATAGCCATATAATTATATTTTTTAAGCCATTAAAAGTGATAGATTTAGATATAATGGGCTGATACCCGTGATGATAATGAGCTGGCATTTCCTCAGATGTTGTGCATGTAGCACTTGAGTTAATAGTCTATAAGTTACTAAAGAAGAAAAAAAAACCTAGCTGAACATATTCATTTTATTTTACAAAATATTAATTGGTTATATTTATCTCCAACATTTATACAGAAGATAAATACCTTCCAAAATTCTCAGATAATATCTCTGAGAAAAATTTGAAATCAGTTGATATTTTAGTTATTAACTTGCTCATAGTTACAGACAACCTGGAAAAGAAAGCATGGGTTTGTACTACTTTTATAACTTAAAAATCATGGCTAAGAGCTCTACTTGCTCAGAAACATGTATTAAAAAAAAAAAAAAAAAAAAAAAAAAGGCAGGAAGTTAGATAAAATAATAAAATAATTTTTAAAAATTAGGAACAACAATTGTGTTTCTTTTGTGCTAGACATGAATGTAAGATTAGTATTTAAAGTTTGAAACCTTTTTCTTTCTTTCTTTTTAAATGAAGAGTTGTTTTGTTTGATTTCTTCTTTTCACAGAGACAAAGGAGCGATTACTGCCACATGCCATGTAGTAGAAAACTGTTACCTGTCAAACACCTGAGCCTTGGAAATTCTTCATCAGTGTCTGCCCAATCCTTATGATTTAAGCAATTCTCTACTTTTTAGCCTTCAGAAATCCACTACAGGGTAAATATGACAACAAAGGGCTCTGAAGAAAAATGAATTATGGCCAACAATTTTGTTTACATTTCTTAGTGGTTAATCTGTAGCAGAAAATATCTGGATGTTAGGACCCTGCCCACATGATTCTCTACCTCCATGGTATATAAATCCTATGTAGCTAGCTTTCAGAATTTCACCCAGAGAGAGGAATTTCAGCCCAGGATATAAACATCAACTTGCAGAGACACCAACAAACAAAAAAAAAGTGCATAACACTAGTTAAGACCATCTAGGTTACATCTTATTCAGTCTTATTCAGTCTTATTCATGTCTTGAAAGAAACAGTAAGAAGAAAATTACATTTCTTCTTTTCTTTCTTTTTGGATGTGGGATTTCATATGCTTGAGTTCCCTAATCCTAGGTGATTATGAATATGTTGTACTAGCTTTTGGAACAAGCCAACCTTCGTACCAATTAGTTCTACTAGAATAAAATTCTATTTATGGGTGCACTCAAACATGACAGCTATACTGCTTTGATTTTCTGTACCTTAAATGTAGCATAAACACTGTTAAAATCACATCAAAGCAGCATTCTCTGAATTAGTTGTAAACTCCTCCTTTCAGCTGTAACACAGTCTTTTCTAGAGGTCATAAGGAGAAATGATAGTTTTGAGTGAGAGGGAACTTGACAATACATGTTAAAGTACAAGACCTTTAGCAGATGGTATTTCTTCAAAAAAATTGTGGGCTGTTTTGACATGAAACATTTCCGGAAGGAAAAAAACAGAAATAGCATGAGTATTTCACCCTAAAAATTTTCTCCACCTGTCTCACATAAAATTACTTTAAAGGTTTCTGCTGTACAGTCAATTAAATAGAATTTTTAAAATCAATCAAATGTAAACAAAAGGCGTCTTTCTAAATATTCTTCTAATTTAATTGACAACAAATATATCTTTATTCATATACACCTAAATAATTGCACTATGGGAATTTTTTTATAATAAGTGTAGAATTTTTACTTACCTTAGTCTAGTCTCTGTGCATTCTTCTGGAACAGAATCTAGATTTTAGTTAGACCCTGAGTCATAAAGCTTCAGATTGGAATCTTTTTTGCTTCCAAGAGCCTTGTACTCTTTCCTGAACGTGGCAAGGCTTCCAGAAGCAGTCTTTCAATACATATCCTTACTTGAAAGTGTCATCTCATATTTATGAGCATGTAAATTATTGCAGACTTTCACTTTTTCTCTTTTAGCACTCCAGGTAAGCAGAAACAAGGCATTATATAGACTTTTCTAATATTATTTTTTAGGGGGTATGACCATCTTTAAGTATTTTGCATGGTCTTTAAGTATTTCTGGTACCAAGTTTTCAAGATAATTGATCTCAGGAAGAATAGAGATTGGATAACTAAAGCACTTTCATTCAGAATTTTTTGACTTAGGCAGATCTACAGGAAATTCCGTTAAAGATACCAAGACTTTTTACATCTAGCTCCTACTGTCTCTTTATTTACAATTAATTAAACATTTTTCAGCTTGCAGTGACTACCAAAGAAGCAAAACTGTAAGTATGAATACACTTTCCAAATAAGAAATTTCCTTTTATTTAGGGGAGCTCTGCCTAAGGAAAATATCTAAAATATCTAATATCAAAAATAATCAGGAGTTGGACTCAATGATCCTTGTGTGTTCTTTAAAACTCAGGGTATTCCATAATTCTATTCATCTATCATTTATTGATCTATCCATTTATCTACCACCTACTTATGTTTCAGTATCATCTCATTATTTCATTGGAAGTGCACTACAGTGATTTTATTAAGGTCAGAAATACATAGGAAGAAATAAATTATACAGCTTCCTGTAATTCATAGCTTAACACTGCTAGACCTTGTTTTAAAAACCGGAATATCCTAACATACTTGGTTAATCAAGAAAGAATTTCAGAGAGAGAGATAGATATATCCTTCATATATCCAGACTTGACAGCTGTCCTGGGTTGTAGTTTAGGATGTATTTGATCACCATCTTCAGTTAATGGCCCATCAATGCCTTGCCATGACTCACAGATAACTCCCTCCAGGAGTTATCTCTCTTTAATGGGCCATCAAGGAGCTCCTGTATGACTCATCATCCCACTGTGAGATGCTCCACCCAGGGGGAGGAGCCAAGCATTCTCACCTGGATATAAGCTGAGATTTGAGACAGTACAGCAGCTCTCATCCACTGGATTCTCAGAGGACCAGAGCTACCAGACCTTTCTAAGGGATCACTGCTTCAGGAAGACCACCTCGCCTGGACTGCTTCCATCACCCTGCTCAGGTTGTATTCTGACTCTGCCAGTGGGGTTTTTTTCAGTTTCTTGGGTTTTTGTTTGTTTTGTTTGTTTGTTTGGTTGGTTGGTTTTTTGTGGGTTTTTTTCCCCTCCCTTTTCTTCTCATTAAATTGTAATTCTGACTTGGAGCCTCTCACTCGGTTTGTTTTCAAACCACAACAACAGCAAATCATATCTTCACTGAGATGTTCAAGCAGGCCTGGCACGAGCTCTAGTATTTTTGACTGTGTATTACACAGGTGTTCAGATTTTCTTCAGAAGCTGTACTCATTGGTAGTAATGCTATAAAATGCTCTGAACAGAAACATATTAACAAGTCATTATGAAAATCCAGCAGTTTGAGTGACTTTCCAACTACTTTAGTTGCATGACATTCTTTTGCCCAGATCTGGAACACTTTCCTACACAATCAGTAGAAAAATTTTACACTGAAAAATGTGGGGGGGAAATGAAAAAAAAAAAAATACATCACTAATTTTTCCTTTATAGGAAAATACTCAATTCTAAAATTCTTAAGGAAAAAAGTGTTCATTTTTTATTTGTACGATTAATATAACATTTTAAAGTAATTATCTTACTTTATACCTTTGTAAGGCATGACAGAATGAATATTAGTGAAAATGTGGTCATGAAAACAGATTGCACATTACTTCACAGCTGGAATATAAACATGCTCCAGGCAAACAAGTGCTGTTTTTTCTCTAAATTAGATTTTCACTTGCAAAATAAATGGGAGTGATGTTTATTTATTTGTTTGTTTGTTGTTTGTTTGTTTTGAGGGAATAAGTGAAAATATAAAAATAAAATTGCTAGATAGTGAAAAGTCAATATTCATATAAAACAATTGAACATAATAGTTAAGTCTGGGATTTGGTGTTCTTAATAGAAACTAGTGGCATTTAGCATCTTAATTAATGAAAATATTAAAATATTTGATGACAGTAAGCCAGCAGTAATAGCACAAAGAACTGAAAATGAGACAGAAAAAAATATCTTTGTCAGACACAATAATTCAATGCAGTATTCTGCTACCAATGAACAAACCTCAGGGGTGTTACTATTTCCCTGCAGCCAGGGAATATTCAGTATTTATAACTCCCAGTGTCTCTTTTAACATAAGTGGCAAAATAAATAAACTGGGGGCAGAACATGGGACACCCAGAACCAAACAAACAGAAACTCTGTGTGAATTTAATAAAGAGATTTAGCATTTTTCTCTTGCTCTCCAATAGAGAAAATTTGACTGAAAATTTACTTCATTGAATCCTAAAGCATTGGATGTTTTTATTAAAGCCATAAATAAAGTGCAAATGTCATGTATTCTTTTTATAAGCTATTTTGATATAATTTTTACAGAATTTTTCAGTAGTATTATCACTCTACTTTCTGTAAGCAGCAAATCTGCTGCTCCAACCCTCTGTAAACTTTAGACTCACCAAAAAAAAAAAAAAGAAAAAAAAAAGAAAGAGAAAATAAGGGAAGAAAAAAAGTAAAGGCTTTATCTTTTCTGGAGCCCCAAGGAAGTTTGGAAGCAGACACCTATTGAGATCTTTCCTAAACAAAATTCTCTGCAGGAAACAAACATAATATTACGTGAATACAGTACCTCAGTAAGGACTCAGGAAAGAAGGACTGCATTGATTTTAAGAAAGGAAAGAAATTTCCCTGGAGTAAAGCATTTACTGTTACATCCTTACATGTTTACTGGGCAGCTGAGTAGAATCTTCCCCAGTGCCCAATAGACTCAATGCCAGCTGGCTCCAAGAGGCAATGCTGCTCGCCAGGACTGAGCCCATGAGTAAAGGTGGTGGTGCCTCTGGGATAATGTATTTAAGAAGGGGGAAATTCTGCTCTGCAACAGCAGCTGGGGACAAGAGTGAAAATATGTTTCTCTCAATGGTGCTGCAGACATCAGTGAAGGAGCGGGAGGACATGCTCCAGGCACCAGAGCAGAGATATTCCTGCAGTCTAAAAATGAAAATGAAAAGTGTTTGCATCCTGGGACAAAGACTGCAGTATAGATTTTGTGGATATCAAGTGCAGAAGGCAGAGGAGGATGAGAGGATGTGACATGACTGGAAGTTCATGAGTTGAGTTCCCAAAAAAGGAGCAAATGAGTTATCATGGCACATGAGTAATCCTGAATATTTTAGTTTTTCAATTAACTAATTATTTAACACGAAGTGTATGACTTTTTCAGAGATAAGAAATAAATACTTTCATCATTTTATACCAATGTATACGGTTATTACGGCTGCACTGATTTTCTTTGATCTGATTTTTATTCAGCAAAAGGACATGAAAAGCACACATGTTTATGAGATCTCATTGTCTACTAGCATGCTTTTAGGATAAGATAGCAAGAGATATAAAGCAGGCCTAGAGCCAAAGACTTACTTACATGTGGAGGAACGTGAGCTGTGATGTCATCATGAGTGTGATTTAGTTCTTTACAAAGAGATACATAACATAATTTGAGATACAGTAGATCATCAGATCTCATAGTATAGCAGTTGTTCACAGTATTTCCCAAACTTCAGGAGATCTTTAACTTGTTAGAAGGACAGCTAGAGGGCAGATAAGACAACCAAGGGGATCTCATGTGCCGCTAGTTACTATATTTATATAACCGAATTAAGCCAAACATGTCAGCTCTATTTCAGAGAAATCAATATTCTGATAACTTCTCTAGATTTTAAACAATAGCTGTCAGATAGGAGCCCTGAAGGTTTAGAAGGATGTCCCTGCCTCTGTGAGTCAGGAAAGATTTTGGCAGGAAGTAGGTAGGGAAACTACAGGCCTACCAGAAGACTAATCTAGGTAACAGCATGGCTGATCAGGGAAAGCCTATTGGCTTGAGATATCTGCATTAGAAACCACTATTTTTTAATTTATTATTCAGATCATATTTACGCCAGTGTTTTCCATATAGAATAATTTGCCTTTCCAGAGCTGGTAGGCATGTGCTAAGAAATGTACTCTATGGGGTTTAGCTATTTTTGTAGCTGAGCCATGGGACTGTTGGAAGTTTTGCCATAAAAATTTTGCATAGGTACTGGAAAAAGAGAAAATGAGAGTTCATGCCATAGCTGTAAAACCAACCAACCAAAAACTTACCAAATGACATTTAAATTACCAGATACAATCTATTGAGAAATGCCCAGAAAAATTGTCCTAAACAGATAAAATTACATTGATAAAATATTATTAAAGCCACTAACTAATTGTACCTGAACTTTCCATTGAATTAAATGCAGAAATAAAAAGTTACATATTACATATGTTGTTCTGTTTAGTAGGTGTCTTTTAGTCATTAGGGATGTGTTTTCTTAAGGTATATACAGGCTGAAAAATTGATCTGCCTGGTGACTGCATGGCAGGAATTAATTCTCACCTTTGTTTAAAAAATTGTAAGAAGCGAATTCTCTGCTTGCCTAGCTTCAATGTGGCAGCAGTTCCAAGTGCATTTTGTGATTATTTTAACAATCATTAATTTTTTTTTATTTTAAATATATTGTTCCAGATACTCGGGGTTTTTTTCATAGCAACATTTTATCCTAAATACATAGTTTTCTATACAAACATAATTTATTTCAAAGAATGGGTAATTTTTCCTGGCTAAGTTATGCAGTCTTGCAGGCCACCTGCAAGTAATATGTTAGATTTACAGTTAGTATACTTATTTTTCCACATGTAATTACATCCTGCCTGATTTCTGTTACTGTCTTTGCACATATAATGCCCAAATTCTCAAAAGAACTTAAAATGCAGAATTTATATCCAGCTAAACTGAGGGTGATACTTTATTATCAAATACAATGATAAGTGGTGTACCTATGTCTCTTAGAAGTTTTTAGAAAAGTAATTCCCCTGGCTGCTTTTCTAGCATGAGAGTGAGTGTGTGTGTGTGTATGTACATGTTGGTTGTTTTTTCCCTAACTGTACAATGTGGTATGAAGTTTAAAGTGTCATCTCATTAGCGGTTAATAATATTGAGTGTTGGCTCCAAACACCAGTTAGTGATTATAATCCAAGCTGTATAGTATATAAATAGCTAATTGTTTAACCTGACATTATTTTTCATCTACATGAAGGAAATGGATAAGAAATCTGACCTTTATTTGAATAAGAATTCCATTAAAATTTCCCAGACTAATCATCATCATGTCATACTATTTTCTTCTATTATGTACTTACATGTAGCAGCAACAATGTGAATAACAATATTTGTTATTTTCTAATTATGTTTCAATCCACAAGATAAAAGAAAAAAAAATCGAATAAAGCTTGTAAATCATCATCTATTCTAAACCTAATGACACTTCTCTGCAGTCCATTCCAGGACTCATATCCACTCTCAGTGGTCATTTTCTATCCTCATCGTATGTTTACAGCAATTAAGGCTTTCAAGCCAAAAGACAGAGCAGTTTGTGGAGCAGTTCTTGGGCTCTGCTTTTCAATCTTCTAGATCCTCTGGGAACTTTGTCTAAGATCACTGTAAAACTTGTGAGAGGTCTCTGAGAAATATCAAAGTGCCCGCTGCTGGCAGAGAAGTGTTATCTTGGGGTGCCATGACTATCAGCCTCTAGCAGCTTCTACCAAGCTCCATGAGCTGTCCTGGGGGAGCAAGGGGCTGCTGGTGAGGAATGGTCAGGAATCCTTGCAGCAGGTGCAAGGGATGGAGCCATACAAGAGCTGGTCTTGAGCATGACTCATGGAAGCCCCTAACAGATGTGGTTTTCTGTGTAGAGAGGGCTCAGGACCTCTGCTCAGGACAGCAAATGTGTACTCAGGGATGGGGGATCAGGTACTGCAGAGCAGCCACTGTAATGTCAGAGCTGTAATGTCAGAGATCGTTTTGTCCCAGACCAAATTTCTGGGGGAGGATACAGCCCAGCAGCACTACAGCTGTAGGGAGTATCTGTGGCAAGGAGGAATATTTCTTGTCTGCAGGAGATGGGCACACTGGGGTATTTCTTGTCTTGAGAATAAAGAAGCTGGAGTGTAGAGGATTGCCTCATCTCTGGTGCTACAGAGATTGACTGGACCTTCTCTAAAACACTTCAGCCTCAAAAGCCTTTTACCTTCCTGAGAGAAAGGAAAAAGATAAATAACATGATCAGAGCTCTGGACTTTTGAGGGAAGACGTCAGCCTCTTCAGAGACTTGCCTGTAAGAATTCAATAGCAGATGGTGACAGAGTGAAGGGGGTGTCAAGAATGCTGGTTTGTTGTATGGATTTTCGGGGGGTGTTTAGTCTTGTGTATGTGTGTATAGATTCACCTTCCAGATCAAGGATGGTCCGTCGTGATGACTCAATTGCCAGGCAAAGGTGGCAGGAGGCTTGCATGGATGAAAAAAATCATCCTCAATTAAAACATAAATTAAAAGATGTGGAAGTAAGAAGAATATAGTGGCACTGAGCATGTGGGTGTGAGATTTAAGAGACTGAATAATATTGCATCTGACAAAGGTTGTGAAGGACAGAGGGAGGGGCTTCTACAGGTACATCTGCACTAAAAGGAACTTGAAAATCTGTAAATCTTGAAAATCTTGAAACTCTGCCCATCTTTATTGGGCAGAGGAGATGGTGGCAGAGGAATTGGAGTAATTGAATATCTTGGCCTGCTCTTTCACCTTGGCCTTATTGTTAAGGTTTTCTTCCAGAAGTCCCAGACCCCCAAGACGAGTGGGCAGGTCTAGAGCAAAAACAGGCTTGCTGGGGAGTTGGAGAGGTTAGAGAGAGGTTAGAGACCCTTCTAACCTCAAGCATATGCAAGTCTGGTGTCAATTCATAAGACAGTTAATTCCATAAGGGAGACAGTTTCATTATCACAAATATATTAACTATTTGCATAATTATGTTCAGGTAAAAGAGATTAGACAATTTTTAGATTGAAACTGTTTTCTTCAAGAGGCCTCCAGACAAAGGTACTGAAATAAAAAACCGGAAATATATTCTTTAAACAGTTGAATGCTTTTCAAGTCTTATATTTTTAGTATTCATGCATGTCTAGTTTCTTGATATCTTTGCTAACAGTTTATCTAATTTTATCCTTCACTTCTTGACACTTTACAAAATACCTGATGTATAATGAAAACACATCTCATTTTTGAAAACTGACATTTATCTTTCCAAAAGAATTTCTATTTAAATTAATTGAATAAATGAATTAATAATGGGAAGTAATTTTCTAGCATGTATGAAAGAGGAAAGTGTTTATTATGGGAAACATTTTCTGGATACATATTTTTCCTCACTAGAAATAATTAAAATTCAAAACAGCTCTGTCAAGTAATTTCTTTCAAAAATATAGTATTTTAAGACATAAGAAATTGCATTAGAGAGCTTTTCATAAACTTCTCACAAATATTTCATTAGTTTAATGTCAACAGTTTTTTTTGATAGAGCTATTTATTATTTTTAAATAAATAGTAACATTTTTATAAGTCAATGCCAACTAAAGATAATTTAGGCTATTTTATGTTATTTTGGCAATGACTGTGATTGGATACATAGAAAACAAAAATATTTATACAGTTGCAATTATCCTTGTGGAAAAATCATTAAATCTTTTTTTTCTGCATTCAGGAAATAAAAAATTAATTGTTAAAATGTGTGATCTCAATGTATTAGCTTAACAGACAACCTATATATGTAGTAAGATATTTTTAATGGGGATGAGAATTCATGAGGAAAATACTATTGTCTTTACCTTAAGTTTCCTAAGGCAAAAAAATACGTTCAAAATTCTGTCAGAAAATTTGTTTACTCATTAAATTTCTTCTTTCTGTGTGGGTTTTTGATTTTTTAATTTCTTAGTATTATTAATTTTATGTCTTTTTTCTTTTTTGGAAGGGATGGTGGAATTAAAAAGTTCACATAGTTAAATGTATATTAAAAATAAGTGGAGAAAGTGTTCTCTGGCCTTATAGAAAAAGACAGTTAAATGAAACAGATTTCTTTCCCACTAATTTTCTTCTCATGTAGGATCTACCCATACATCTAAACTTTCTTTCTTGACACTAGCTTTTAATCACAGCCTTAAGGGAAGATATATTGAGATTATGTCCTTTAGGGATATAGGAGGATTTTGAAGTTTTGATGGGCACACATTGACATGTAGATTTAGATAATTTGATTTTTAAATTAAACTCTATTTAGTTAGGTATTTATAAAAATTAAAATTGGAAATTAAAAATTAATTTCATGATGATTAATTTTACTTTTAAAGAAAGGCTAGAAACACAAAGCTTTGGATATTAAATCTCCATGCTATCTGCAGTCTGGATTCTGTTTAAAACCAGACTTTAAGTGTGACAGAAATCTAAGACTGAATCCTAATGCATATCTACCCTGAGAGAGCCTGAATTGCATTATTTGGCAACCAGTGATGTTGCTGCCTTTGAACATTCCGAGAAACATTAGTCTCCTACTGAAGAATGGCACAATTTGGGGTCTTGCTCTCAATCCCCCTCTGCATTGGCCTTATTTAATTTATTGTTACCAATCATCTGCCTGGTGTTATGAACCATATATAAAAATGTGTAGATACTACCATTTACATTTTTTATCTCTGAAACATGAGAGAAAAGCACAAAACTCATTTTATTAAGCAGATGTAGTCATGTAAATAACTTTGAAAACATAAATTATTCTTTCCACAATCACTTGGAATTTGTACACAAAACACTGTCTCCATATTTACCTTTGCAAACAGCAGGGGAAAAGAGGAGAAGCAGAGAGACAACAAACCCAGTCAAGTCCAGACTGGTCATTTTTGGAATCAGTTTTCACCAACTTTTGAAAGGGATTTACCATTAAAATGAAGACTTTAGGAAAAAGCATGTTTCCTTTAGCCTGACAGGATAACCAGCAATTGTTTAAGTGCAATCGCCACCATCAGAGATTCATATGCTTAACTTGTTCCAAATGTCTGAATTATATAGTGCAGAACTAAAGGCAGAATTATCCCCAAAGGATGCCACTTTAAGACTTTCTGCCTTTCAATTGCAGCAAAAGTGATTCATAGTTTAAATTAAGAACTTCTAGAACCCTGCAGGGTGAAGCTACCTCATTGGCTTCTGTGATTCTCAGAAGCAATTTTTCTTTCTCAGTCTGTACTATAAAATCCATCCAGAATTAAGCTTTTACAGAGGATTGGAGAACAAGACCTAAGTAGGGACAGCTTTGAGAATTAAATCTGGGAGTAGGGGAGAAAAATGCTGCTAGACTTCCTTTACAAACTATGCAGAAATATTCAGGATAATTTGCATCTTTTCTCCCTGTTGCTTGATTAATGTATTCATTCTTACCACTCCTCTGCTTCCTTATATTCTACCCACAATTAAGATGATGTGTTCACTTACCTTATTGGAAACACAGTGCACATGAAGACTGATGTGTTACATTAATACTCCAATAGTAGCAATGGAAAGATATATTTCAGTCCTGTGCTTTGTTATAGTCTCAAAAAAAAAAAAAAAAAAAAAGTTAATTAGAGAAGTTGAGCTTTATAGGAACTTTATAATGTTATTTGCACAATTTGGACTGAGGCAGCATCATAAATGTATTCACAGTGAAGAAAAAACTTGTAATACACCAGAAAAACTTGCTTCTTTCCACATGCCCGTCCCAAATTTTTTTTGTCACTTCTCTATTAATGTGCAGAGCTTTATTTCTCAACTTCAGTTTACACAAATGATCATCATATGGTTTTATAGAAATGGAATGAAGTTAAATGAAACATTTTCATTAATTTTGGTAAGCAAATCATCAGACATTTATTACAGACAAATCTATTTCCAACAGACTAATCAAAACAACTATTCAGAAAAAATAATGACTATAAAAAACAACTACAATTATTTTCAAACAAATAGTCCTTAACGCATCATATGCTTTTGAAAATTTTTAATGGAATTTAAGCCTACTTTTAAATATATTTGCATAGTTAAAGTTAGTTAAAGTTTTATTAGTCAGTTAGTCAGTTAAATTTTATTTAAGGAAGATAAATGGAGGTAAAGATGGTGCTGCAGAAACTGGGGTGCAGGGGAAGGGAAGAAGGGTGTAATTCTAACACATATTTCTCAGTACAACCCCTTCATAGTGAACTTGTACTTTGAACAAGTTGAACTTGTACTTTGAACAACTTGAACTTTGTTGTCTTTTCTATATAGTTCTTCTTCATTATCTCCTGACTCAGTATTTTTTGTCTAAACCATCCATCTCATACCATAGCTTTCTGCTACTTTTAGTAGACTTCCCATTTATTTCTGCCTTCTAACAGGACATAATTTTTTTTACATGTCTTTGCTTTCAAGTGCATGGTCCTACTTTTCTTTCTCTTAAAATCTTATGATCCTTTAATTTCACAAAAGGTCACTCTTTTCCTCTTTCCCCTGTGCAAGCAAATTCTAACATAGGATCTTCCTTCATACAGTACTATTTTGAAATACTACCACCAAAACATACACTAAACTATCTTTAATTCTGCTTTATTAAAGAATCGGAGAACAGATTCAATATAAAATTTGCTAAATACTTTCTTTCCATAGTGTGGTTTCCATTGCATTGCTACCTAGAAACATTTCGGCAATAGACTAACACTAGACACTATGTTAAAAAAGTCATACCAACCAAATTTGTATGAAATTATCTGCCTTTAGCAAAATGGTACTGGTACACTAAAACTTTACCATCTTACAGTTTAATGAAAACTATGTTAGTACTAAATAGGGTATTTAAAAGAGTTGCAAAACAAAGCTGTAAAAACTGTGGTGTACCATAGAATGTTTAATTTTTAACTATCCCACCAAAATAAAGTAAACAATACCTTCCTTTCAAACTTATTCAAGACCAGGATCATCATCAATAATTCTTTGCTCCAAGCTCTGACCCTTGGTTAATGAGCTTATGAGCTGATCTTGCAATTACTTAAATTAACTTTTCTGTATTTGAATAAAATAACTGTCATTTATAATCTCTCAACAAAATTTCTTCAAACAAACAAACAAAAAAAGTAGTCAAATTTAAATTAATTGGGGTTTTTCCCCCAGTATGTTTACAAACATATTGTTCAACAGGATATCATGCAGTATATATTTATGAAAAGCACGCAAAGAGAAATAAGGTAACTAAATTGCATTACACTCTGTAGTATCTCTGTAGATTGACATTTGTCCATAGGGGTTAATCTTCTCCATTGTACGACAAAAAGTCTTGCTTGGTAATAAACTGTGCTTCCCTAAAGTGCATTTGGGAGACTGGAAAAGCCATAATCATGAAAATTCTGACAATTTTATCCTCACTAACAATTATGCAGGACTATTTGGGATAAGAATATTGCTGGGATGTTTCACAGAGGTTCAGAAAACAGCTGTCAGCATATGACAATCTATGCACAATAAAATGGGGAGTTTAGTGAAGAATTAAAATAATAAAGTAACAAAATTTCTAAATTATACTTGCTAAAACAGAAGTTCTTAAATAATGTAGAGCTTATTCAGGAGGATATCTGTCTTTTGAGTCTTGTCTTACCCTTTAAAAATGATCTTAAAACAGTTTTTAGTGCTCCTCATTCAGTAATTTAGTATAAACCAGCATATTCTGGGTTGTTCTGTTGGCTCATTCTTTTCAGACAACAGAGCCGTAATAGAGTCCTATGGTTGGGTAAAACATTAAGGAATGTGTCACATGATTATCACAGCACTTTTGGGAAGGCAAGCCTTATTTACTGTGCACAGCCATTGGCGCTTGTACAGAAGTGTAACAGGCCACTTTGCCTTTCATCCATTTCCTGTAATATTTTGCTGGTACCATTCATGGCCTTTTTATAGTGAGTGATTGGACAAGATGAGTGCAACAGAAAGCTTCCCACAAACAGACAGACACATACAACTCGTGGAAAGCAGACACACAATCAACAACCCCAAAAAGCAGGACTCCTGATCATTGCCAAGGAAATAGGGACACAAATAGCCAATGACCAGGCAAAATTGTCTGGCAGTTTGCAGTACAGAGCTGTACCACAATAACTGTCCATGTCTGTGCTTTAGCACCTCATAGCAGAGGCAGCTTATTCCTTTTTTTCTTAGTTGTATCTATAGATAAGAGAATTTATGTTTGTTTCCCTAACTCCTTCCACCTGAGGATATTAAAGCTCCTCACAAAATTACATAAAACCTCACTGCTCTCTTTATGGTAAATAAATATAAATACCCTCTTGTTTCTGATAGGGAAATTGGAACTTCGGGAAGACTGACTTGAACTGATGTAGTGGTGGCGAAATTCTAGGCTATATAATAATTTTCTAACTCATTAAAGTTCTACCCCTGTAATTTGTTGAATACTTAATGTTGAAATTTGAATCAGGAATACTGAATTTGATATAAAGATATACAGCTGATACACACATAAATTCTAAGAATTTAAAATATCTCAAAAATAAATATAGAAAAAAAAAAAAAAGATTTGCAAGAACAATATTAGTTCATAACTGCCACCAGATAGTAATTAAAAAAAAAAAAAAAAAAAAGACTGGAAATATACTGAGAGTCATTTAGATTTCAAAAGTTAATAAACTGCATGTCTTCAATTTGAAATAAGTAACTTGAGACAGCTTGAAGAACCTGCTTTTTTAAGAGATGTTGATTTCTTCAGTGTCCTTAGGGGTATGCTACACTCCAACATTGAAGCAACTCTAATTCCTAGATTTTGGAGTGTTTATCTAATCTCTAATATCATTGGAACAGATAATTACTGTTTCATATGCTGTTTACATAGTGTTTACGTCTGTGGAACAACTATAGTGTAATAAGTAATATCTCATTAAAATTTTGCCATTATACAATAGATCAGCTTCTTTAAAATAAATATTCTTTAAAACTATCTGGCACTTATTTTTATACTAATAATCAAAATAATGTTAAAATAATGAACAGACCAATAATAAATATAATTAGAATGTTGTACCTTAAAATTTTCAGTAATAATACAACAGTAACATTTTTAATTCCAAGTTCTAATGGCAATATATTTATCATCAGAAAGCTTCTGGCAGAAAGAAATCATAACACTGTATTTTGGAGGCATTTTTTTAAATGGCCTATATAATCTCTTGTTCAAGTAACTTCGTTGTTTAAAATTCATATGATTTTTATAGCAGGTTTAGCTCCACTAGAGCATGAACATTTATAACCATACACGAAATATTAGCCTGCAAGCAATGCAATATTAACAAAAGCCTTTGTACTCTGTGAAGACTAAATTACTGATATTAAAAGGAAGAAAGAAGAAATAACCATCAAGACACACAACGATATATCATTTTATTATGGCATTATCTTTT